>NC_049251.1:1931654-3202487 GCF_011100685.1 Canis lupus familiaris | reverse complement strand
ACTTAGTGGCCTTCCTCAGCTCTCCTCCTACCTTGCCAGCCTCGTTTTTTTTCCTATATATTCCTCTTCCTGTGCCCTATCCAACCACAAATCTCAATTCTTGACCTTTGATCCTTTAGACCATTTATTCATTTTTTAATACCTTCTGTTAGTTACCCTATCTGTGTGGTTTTGTAGCATTACTTCATGTATGACGCCCGCCTTCTAATCTTATGTTTCAAAAATATATATAGTATTGGAAGATATCCTGTAGTCACCTCACTCTCACTAATTTTTTCTACATCCCCCTTTAAAAAAAGAAAAATGAAAAAAAAAAAAAATAGACTCTCCATCCCGCTCTTTCTCTTTAGCTATAAAATCACTCATCTTCCAGTCTTCCAAAATAGGAGCCCTCAAGTCACCTTTGAATATTTCATCATCACTTCTGCATTGAATTTGTCACCAAGTCCTGTCATTTTTTTTCCTTAATAATGCCTCTCAGATCTGTCTTTCATCATCTTTCCTAACACTGCCATCCCACTGCCTTGCATCTAGACAATTGCGATTGTTGTTGTCTATCTTGTCTACCTATCTGCCTCTCCGTCCTTCCTAGCTCTTCCTGCAGACATGGTCACAACACTGTTTTATAGTTGTTACTTTACTGTTCAAAATCCTTTGAGTTCCTTTAGTATACTATGTCAAGTTCAAATTATTTTCCCTGTTTTCCATTAGACTATACGGGTAGTATGAGGATCCCATTAGAGCTTTGGGGTAAAAGACCCAAGAGTTCCCATATCCTGTCCTGCCATGCAGTCCTCGTTCTAATGAGGTTCTCAAAGGAGATAAATACACAAAGAGCGATGGCAAATGAGTATATGAATCATACGTAATCTTAGCAGAGTGTCTGAAAGCTTCAGATTATTCTAGAAAACTGATGAGCAATTGGAGGTTTAGGCCTAAACACAACCCTCTCATCCTGCAAAGGCCAGATCATGCCATAAACAAATCACCAAGCCTGAGATAATAAGAACTCCTGGGAAGCTAAGTGCTGGTATGGCCAGGGAAGACCATTAGAGACAGGATGGAGAGTCAGGCAATAACCAGGCAAGAATAAGTACCTGCCTTGAGAATGGCTTATCCCTCAGCCTGATAGGTGGGAAGTAGCAACAACAGCAGCAGAGGGAGAGAGCTAGTTGACCCATGAAGAAGGCCTTAGTCCTTTACAGATCTAGTTTCCAGAGCAGAAGAAAAGCAAGAAAGAGCAACCTTCCTTGTGTGTAACGTTTTGGCCCCCACAGTAAGAGTGTATGTGGTCCAAAGTCAAGGCACCTAACCCAGTGTGACTAGTGGCTCCTCCTGTTCACCACAGCTTGCAAAGCTCTTTGGAAGCAATCAGGGCCCATGGCAGCCTTTTTTTCACTGCTCTCAGTTTTGTTTTGTTTCGTTTTTCACTGTGCTTTATACTGCCCATGCACATTCCCACTTCTGTGATTGTGACATCTCCTTCATCTCATCTTTCATTTATTCAAATGCTCACATTCTTTCAAGACCAGTTTATGACTGATTTCTATGCATTGAAATCATCTTTTATTGCTCCCTATAGTGTCTATAACTTCCTCTAAACACCTATGATTTTTATAATCATTTCTACCCAGTTTGGCACTTAACTGTTCTCTAAACATTGTATCTATCTTAGTAAACTTGAGTGTATGAACAATGTCTTTCTCTTCTTTCACACAAAGCTCCTACCTATTCTATTGTAGAAGTGTGGAGCCAAGAAGGACAATGGAGAACAATTATAAAGGATTATCAGCTGATGAAATGTTATCTTTTTGATTTTCAAGTCATGTGTATATGGTACTGTTAAATACAATTATAATGAAAGTAAGTAGCCTGGTCTACCTGCTTTAGATATTTGATAATCAACAAGGAATAATATTCAAAATATGTAGCAGTCATTATTGAATAGGCACTAACCAATCAGAATGGATTCTGACTGGCACAGTATCAAATTTATATTAATTGACTGCAAATGCAAATTCCAACTAGTTCAGAACTAAAATAAAGGTTTAATTCCTCCTTTGCCAGAGATCAATAGTTGGTGTGTAGCCATATCTTCTATATCTTAACTGATTTTTAATTAGATCTACCTATAAAACCAATAAAAGTCAACAAAGCCATTAATGCCATTAATGCTTAATCTGATCGTGTTTTCTTCTCCCCCTCCTGCTACCATGGCTCTCCTGTGTATATGTACTACAGTGTAATTGTCTATTCCATACATGATCCCAAACTTCTGTGGGCCTTGTGCATCATATTGGGAATGTCATGGTCCACAGTATATAATAAGCATATCCGTTGGCTGTGTCCATAACTATGCAGTTGGTGCAGGAGCAAGCACCACCAAATAGCAGCCCATATCTTTCATGATATAATGAAGTTCTTTTAAGTTACTTCAGATGGAGAGATTTCTTTGGGCCTGGATGTTTTTATATTACACATACTCTTACAAAAAATATATTCTTTACATCTGTCCCAAAGTACTTATATTCCAAATCAGCCAGTTGAAACTATAAACAAAATTGACTGTAGAAGTAGCCATTTATACTCTTCAACGTTAACAAGACAGTTTAGGTATTATGCTACATAGAGTCAGTCACATTTCACTGTTACTTCAAAATACTGATAATGCCACAACTGTTATGTGACAGCATATAAATGTTATTGGTGGTGGTGGTGGTGGTGGTGGTGGTGGTGGTAGTATTTGTCAGTTTACTTTTTGAGGGGGTTATTTTTTAATTGGTTCCATATTTTACCTGTCAAGTGGTAAAAATTTCTAAACTGAGCTCTGAAAGACTAAGGGGATCAGTATGTGTGTGTTTAAGGACAATAGATTAGTCTCAATCCAAAAGTAAAAGCTATGTAATTTTTTAAAAAAAAACAGAGTGATGCCTTGCTGGGTGCTAACACCTTCAGAAGCTATTATCACAGTGTAGCAGAGAAGGACGATCTTACAGATGGAGAGAGTAATGTTAAGATTCCCACCAGACCTTGTCCTTCTATGCCTTTTCCCCTTGTGCAAAGGAATCTGTCAGCTCTTATTCCTTTCTTTGAAGAAATGCCTAAAGAATGTCACTTCAGTCTGGCTACACTTAGGCATCATGTGGAAGACTGTGGATGTCTTCAAGAAAAAAGAGACACATTCTGAAAAATGTAATTTAATTTAAGGATTATCAAAAGGAGTTTTTTGGCTTTCTATGACTAAGTAGAAAGTTTAATCTTTTTTCATTATAATCATTCTTACATTTGTATTGTGCTTTTTCCTTTTCAAAGTATCTTAGGATGAAGTGTCTATTTTGATTCTCAGTAGATTCTACATTTAATTTAAATTTATTTTACTATGTTTATAGTCAAAAACAGTACTGTTATTTTGTGTTTGCTGACCACCAGAACCTGGAGCTTATATTTGTTTATTTTTCTAATAGACATGATGGATTTTGGGATGCATGGGTGGCTCAGCAGTTGAGCGTCTGCCTTTGATCAGGGCATGATCCCCGGGTTCCAGGATCAAGTCCCACATCGGGCCCCCTGTGTGAAGCCTGCTTCTCCCTCTGCCTGTGTCTCTGCCTCTCTCTGTGTGTCTCTCATGAATAAATAAATAAAATATTTAAAAAAAAAAAGGCATGATGGATTTGTTTTCACTGAGTGGACAGAATGGCCCAGTTGGAAGGGCATAACTATTTCTTTCAATAATAATTATGAACATTGGAGTATAATATACTTTCATTCAGTCATTTCTGTGTGTTCAAGAGGATTCTCCAAACCCTGCTTTTCATGTTATATTCTTAATCAGCCAATAGAGGCCAAATAAGATATTTGATATTTGATATCTCATCAAGGAGGTCTTCTCTGACCCCCAACAGAGTTAGATATTTTGCCCTTCTGCTCTCTGAACACCTTATACACTGTATTGTCATTGTATTGGGGATACCATTACAGTCTTGTCTATGTCATCTTCATCTCTGTGTTCTTAGTACCTACTTTTGCAATGAATGAATGCATTGAACAAATGAATATGCATGTCATGCTTTGTTCTTTAAACTGATACCTCATTTAAAGGCCATTCCAGGGATGCCTGGGTGGCTCAGTGGTTGAGCGTCTGCCTTTGGCTGAGGCCATGATCCAGGAATCCTGGGATCGAGTCCTACATTGGGCTCCCCATGGAGAGCCTGCTTCTCCCTCTGCCTATATCTCTGTCTCTCTCTTTTTCTCTCATGAATAAATAAAATCTTAAAAAAAAAAAAAAAAGCCATTCCACAAGAGTACTGCTCAGTTGCCAGCTACTGAGTCTGAGGATAGTTTCAGCAATATGATTAGGAAATGCGGGAGCTACTTCAGGCATGTCTTTATTCATTACAATTAATATTAAAAATAGTAAGCCTTTTGCTTTTCAAGTAGCGTTTATAGACCTGTAGTTCCAGGATAGAGATCTAAGAATCAGAGAGAGTCCATTATGGTTCATGCATGAGCACAGGTAATATGGAAGAGATACCAAAGTGCTGGATCAGGTGAGGGTAGAAATTTTAAATGCCATTTTGAGCAAAGCTTTAGAAATAGTGAAGGTGGAGAGTAGCATTGCCAACGTAGAAAAAAGAAAAATTCAGGTGAAATGCATGTCAAATAGGATCTAATTTCTATTGAGCAGAGATAGTACAGAAAAAAAACAAACAAAACTATATTATTTACTTTCATAAAGCATTTGACAAACACACTGCATAAATTCTTGAAATAGATTTTGCTCCTTGCTCTCGAGGTGAAAAGAGAACCTGTGACATTTAAGAGATACCCGTTTTAATACTTGTATCTTTCTTTTTATCCTGAATTTTAAGATGAGGCTTGATTTATATAAGTGTAAAGTCGGCATGGACTAAAGTTATTAAAAAAATAAACTGTTATGTTCCATTTAAAATATTTTCTTGGTAATATCTTCTGATTAATTTAGAGACAATATGGAAGGATCTTTCTAGAGCTAATTTATACCTATAATATTCCCGACTACCATGGTCTCACTAGGGATTTGAGAAGATTAATGAGATATTTGTCTGAGATCTATGGATGAAATGCAATATATGTAGATAGAGGAGTATTATTAATTGGTGTGATAAACTAGTGAACAAAATATCTTCTTTAGTTATCAAAAGTAATGAGTTCAAATCCATTGAGATGTCTCTCTTCATTAGAAAGTTTTTATGTCTTTTTCTCTTATTATGTCAAGCAGAGGTCTTCTTTTGGCACTTTCTTACCATAATGAGCTAAAGTCCCCCAAGACGCAAATATCTTTTATAAGATTTTATTTATTTATTTGGGGGAGAGAGAGAGAGAGAGAGCCCCACACAAGTGGGGGTAGGGATCGAGGAAGAGGGAAAAGCAGACTCCCTGCTGACCAGACCTGGGATCAAGACCTCAGGTGGCTCGGCTGATGGCCTGAGCCACCCGGGTGCCCCTCAAATATTTTAAAGGCATAGTCTTTATTTGAGGGTAAAATGTGAATTTGGTAATGATTTGTAAGGGCAAAATTTTGCATGGTTCTCTCATTTTACTTTTCCACTTTAAGACATGTAAGCATGAGAATAATCTAGTGGCATACTAGAGTATCGGCAAAAATCTCTACAGAGTCTGGCAAAAAAGCAAAGAGATATTTATACAATAAGGAAGTAAAGAAAATCTT
Source organism: Canis lupus familiaris (assembly GCF_011100685.1). Lineage (NCBI taxonomy): Eukaryota > Metazoa > Chordata > Mammalia > Carnivora > Canidae > Canis > Canis lupus. The sequence continues at coordinate 3,196,780 of NC_049251.1, read as the reverse complement.
CCATAAATGGCTATTTTTTAAGATTTCTGAAAAATCACTTAGAAACTATTTAGAAACTTAGGAAAAATTAGTTAATGTAGATTAAACGTATTCTGACTCATTATTAGAATTAAAATATTTTATAAAATGTATTTATCTTATTCTGGAAGCACTTTGGAGATTTCATTAAAAATTTTTATATCACTTTTCAAATAGGAAATTTGAGGGGACTCTAGTAACAAATCTAATTTAAATCTGTAATAAAATGGAAAAAATGGTACAAAATGTATATATAACCTGCTTTAGAATCTTAAGTTATAAGTAGACCTTCTAATATATTCATTAGCTGTATTACACAAAACTCCCAGGATAGTGAACATAGAGAAAAGTGCAAGGGCCGTACACAGTGGTTCTCAAGCAAGACCACCCCTCCTTTTTTTGGTATGTCTTCACCATACCACTTTTTAAATATGCATGATGTTCACTTCTCCTTCACCACTATCAATTCACTTAAAACTGTTTTAATCCATGCTTGGTCACTTTACCTTAAAATTCCCATTCCATTCTATAATTCAAAGGAGTTTTCTTTTTTCACTACCTTTCTGGATTTATATTTGCACTCCATCCTGAGACATCAGTTTACCTGAGCACTTCTATTATATATGTAAAGTTTTATGTCTAATAATTGGAGGAATCAAATCTATGTTTGTGGCTATATTAATGATCAAGGTGGGATTGTTAAATTATGCAATAGCATCTGCAAAAGATACTGAAGATGAAAAACAATCATTATGAAGAGAATGAAGTTCAGCTTGAATTAAAAGACAGAGCAAAATAGATCAAGAGGAGGTGGGGGCAGGCGGGAACTCTTAAAGCCAAGAAAGACCTCTAGATAATACTGGATTTCAGATTATATGAATGTTTCCAGTTCTGCATGACAGCAAAGAGAGTGGTGTGATTATGGGTACTATGCTTGAGGCACATTGTATCCCTGCACTGCATCAGGAAGGATAAAAGCCAAGTGAAACTGCATAAGGAATGTATTTGGGACAACCCATTAAAGAAAAAAACTAAGTCATCTAAGGAGATGAGGCAAGAAGGACTGAGGTATGCAGAAATGACTTCCAAGAAGAAATGATTTAATAGATTGTGGGCTTTGACTTCTGGGAATTTCTTTTCATAAATCAATAGCCAAGACATGAATAACTTTAAGTATCAGTAGTTGTTAAAACATTATATAGAAAATATATAAGGTGAAAGGAATGACTTAGAGTTCCTCCAGAAAAATTAATGAATATCACTAAGTAACAATTGTGATGGAATCCTCTACAGATCATATTGATGTCCTTAGGCCCAGGGCATCTGGAAACAAAGAAAAGGATACTCTGAAGGAATTGAGAGGCTTTCTTAAATGGATTGCTGGAGGTCAGAGGCTAAAAAATAAGAAAAAGATAATACAGTTGTTGTAAAGGAACTCTCCTCTTGAGATAGGGAAGGTAGAAAAAAAGGAACTAGGTAAAATGCATGAAAATTAGTATCTGAATTTTCATCGGGGCTAAAGAGAGTTGAGCAACCATTGTATAAAACTATTTCATTTATCCTAAATTCATAGAGGAAAAAAATTCTATATAAATGAGGTATTCAGGGCAGCCCAGGTGGCTCAGCAGTTTAGCACCGCGTTTGGCCCAGGGCGTGATCCTGGAGACCGAGGATTGAGTCCCACGTCCCACGTTGAGCTCCCTGCATGAAGCCTGCTTCTCCCTCTGCCTGTGTCTCTGCCTCTCTCTCTGTCACTCACGAATAAATAAATAAAATCTTTAAAAAATAAAAATAAAAAAATAAATGAGGTATTCAGATTACTTATGTTATTTAAATATTTTGGATTAAAAGAAATATGGTAAAATATATTTCACTTCACCCTGGATTCTACTGAAGAAGAATTTTATTTGTTCTTAAAGATTTATGGTCACATTATGAACATTATTTTACTCTAAAGTAGTAGTTCTTCCAAAGGCTATTGAGATTAATAAGACTATTTCCTTCCATTTGGATTTCTGAGTATTTGGACTTGTTTTACGTAGTCCTTATATCTCCTCCCTGGCTACTAGTTGACCTGCTGTCACTTTTTGGTATCATCCATGAGCTTGAGTCTCAGGATTCCTTCCCTGACACTTTGCAATTTGTTATATCTAACTTATTGTGGGCAGAAAAACCAGACAAGAAACTTGGTGTAACCACAACTAAAGTAAAGTGTCTTTTGGGGAGATACCTGAGAAATTGCACTGAGATTGTATGAACTGAAGCCTACTGGTTCTTTCAGCACTGAGATTGGCTGCTCAGTGGCTTAATTCTGCAGAAGAAGGTGGGAAGGAGCTTGCTTCAAGGCTCTTGACTGCATTCTGGATACTAAACTTTGTGGTGTTACTTATTTCTATATATAAGTTAACTTGTTTGAAACTGTCAGCATCTCTACTATTGCAAATACAAAATGGAGCTATAGAGCATGCTCCAGAACCCATTCCTATTAGGCTGTGCTTCATAACTGAAATCTTATTATCTATTTTATATTACTTTTGAATAAATACTATAGTTAATTACAGAAATGAATTCTTTCTTTCTTTCTTTCTTTCTTTCTTTCTTTCTTTCTCTCTTTCTTTTTTTCTTTCTTTCTTTCTTCTTTCTTTTTCTTTCGATTTTTAAAACATTTATTTGACAGAGAGTGAGAGAGCACAAGCAGAGGGAGCAGTGGAGGCAGAGGGAGAAGCAGGCTCCCCATGGGGCAGGAAGCCTAATGCAGGACTCAATCCCAGGACTCTGGGATCATGCCCTGAGCCAAAGGCAGCAGCTTAACCAACTGAGCCATCAGGCGACCCCCTTTCTTTCTATGACAGGTTATGTGTCAAAGATAGCTTCTCCTCCTGAGAAGTAGAGTATACATGTACAGTCATAGTTACATGTGTAGCAAAATCTCTGCTTTGAATAAATCACAGGTAGCAAGTAATTTTCTTCTTTCAGTTTCTCCATGAGATTTTGACTGAAGCGGGGCAAAAAGTGTTGGTTTTATGCTTGCCTCTACAAAGATGTGATAGAAATTAGAACACATCTAATAGAATTCAAGTGGAGATAAGGAGGGAGAGATGATCATATAGGATGAATCTTAAGGAGAAAATAAATGTGGAGTATGAAGGCCAGTAGATATACAAATAAGGGAAGGAGAAAGGACTTGGAAGCTAAAGAAAATGTAGGTGTATATATCACCAATTAGTGAAAACAAAGGAGTCCTTATGAAACCGTATAAAAGATAGATGTCCAAGTATTGGCGAAAAAGAAGAAGGAGAAGGAAAAGAAGAGGAAGGAGAAGAAGAACAGGAAGGAAAAGAGGAAAAAGGAAGAAGAAGGAAAGAAATAAGGAAGGCAGGAAAATAGAGAGAGAAAAGAATGAGCATGTTTCAAAAAATTGAGCTCCTATCTTGATAAAGTCTATTGCCACATTGACATATATCTAAGCTTCAGGTAGGGGTAGAATAAAGGACATTAAGCTCTAAGCCTAGCACTGTTCTAAAGAGCCTTCTGACCTTTAGCAGACACTTAACCTGGACTTGAACTTTTGCACTCAAAAATTATGAGATAAAAAGCTTATATAATGAAAAATTATGTATTATATAATAATACACTTAATCATATATTAATATGAAAATTATGAAAATTTTAGACAAGATGATTTCTAAAATCCTTACCAACTCTAAAATTCTATGACTTTCTGAGGAGCAGATTTTAGAGCATTGGTTTAGATTTTGGATAGCCAATTAAGATCACAAAATGTCTCTTCTCATGTCTTACACTGGTCTTGTCTATCCTGGAGGCTACCAGGTCCATTGTTCCCTTCAAAGAGAAACCATCCTGACAATCTTTAAGGAGAAAAACAGTTCCAGGCTTTTCATGCAAGGTATGACCCCACCACTCGGACCTCTCACTCTACCAGTGTTTTTTTGTCCAAGAAAAGCTCAGGAACTAAGCATTCCATCACTCATGCAATGGCCTTATCAAATGTCTTAGCACAAACTGAAAAGCAGAAGATATGGGTTAGGCTAATATCAGTCTGCTAAGGTAAAAAGAATGCATAGAAACTTGTCATAAAATAGCAGGACCACGATGTTCCATAGGAGAGCTAAAGTTGTATCCACAAGAAAATGGAACCTAGTAGGTAGGGAATCCATATGGAGTGGTGAACTAAGTAGCCATTTGTGGAGTTCCCTTCATTCCTTGCCTTTATGATCTAAGGTTAGCACACTGAAATTGTTTAGGAGTACCACAAGTCAATAGACAGATGTGCTGTAATAGAACAAGTGAGAAAACACACACAGAAAAAGCTGACACCTAGAAAACTAGAATTTCATTTGAATGTTAGAATGGAGATTCCTAAGCAAATATTCCTGTGGCTCTTAAGAACCACCCTCCATCCACAAGACTTTAGTTCCAGTGCTCACAAGGCCTTTTTCTAAGGTTCTGTTTCCTGTAAAGTCCCTTCGATCCCACATCAATTTCCACTTCTTGAGCCTCGGTTGCATATAACCCTAGGAGCCTATTTAAAGAAATTGTTATACTTTCCAAAACAGTCTCACATCTACAAAGTCTCAGAACAACTTTTTGAAGTAGGTCAGATCCCATTTCATGGGTTATGGAAACTCAAAGAAAATGTAAACAAGGACTATAGGTCAGGCCCATAGGTAAATAGCTATCTAATCTGGTATCTCTCTGACTAGATGCTGTGGCTCTCTGAGAAAAACTTAGCCCTATGATTCTTCCCAAAGATGTTACACATTTCCAAGAAAAAGCTTACGTAAACATGAAAAACTAATACCTCTGGCTATTTATGGAGCTTCTATGTTTCTCTTCCTTTCCTAGTTTGCTATACTGATGTCACTTTTAAGGGGTGATACTTATCCTTGTCATTACTAATGCTAAATGAAGGCACTAAAGTTTATTCTAATGGCACCCGATCTTTTCCCAAGTCACCAACACTCTCTTGTATGACTACCAATCCACTGACACTCTATCAGTACTGAAGTAGCGGGCACCACTGCCTCTACATGGATACGACACAAATTAGAATATATCTAATAAAATTCAAGGGGAGATGGGGAAGGAAAGCTGATTCAAGAGGAGACATGCCCAGACATGGTCAAAACCTACAGTGAACAGATAGCTTGACATCTACTATACTACTAATTACTAATGGAACGCCTTTCCATTATATCCACACAGCCTCTTCTGTATATTATTACTGATGATTTAAATAAATTGCTTTTAATCAAAATATTATATTTTAAGTACAGTTAGTATCCTGAGAACTTTCAAAGAGAAAAATGTATCACTTATGAGAATGGCACTTTCCTTCTGTCATCTTTCTCCCTAAAACCCACAACCCCAGTCTAACCATGAGAAAAACATCAGACAAACCAAAAACAAAATATAATTTATAAAATACCTGACAAGTGCTACTCAAAACTGTCAGGTTCATCAGAAACAAGGAAAGTTTGAGAAACTGTCACAGTCAAAGGAGCCAAAGGAGACCTGATGACTAAATGTTATGCAGTACCCTGGATGAGATCCTGCAACAGAAAAAGAACATTAGATAAAAACTAAGGAAATACAAATAAAATATGTATCTTACTCAATACTAATGTATCAGTATTGGTACATTAGCTGTGACAAATGTACCATGATAATGGACGATGTTAACAATAAGGGAAACTGGAGACAGGTTACATACACTGTACTATCTTATGCAACTTTTCTGTAAATCTAAAACTACTGTAAAATACAAAGTTTATTAAATATATATTGTATCTATATTAAATATATGTATTTGCATTATATACATTTATATGTACAAATATAAGTAAGTATATGTATTATACATTATATAATATATAAACATTTATATAAACTTATATACTTTATTTTTTTTTAAGAATTTATTTATTTATTCATGAAAGACCCAGAGAGAGAGGCAGAGACATAGGCAAAGGGAGAAGCAGGCTCCCTGCGGGGAGAGCCCCATGTGGGACTCAATCCTAGGACCCCAGGATCACGACCTGAGCCAAAGGCAGATGCTCAACCACTGACACACCCAGGTGCCCCTAAATTTATATATTTTATACACATCTGCACACACACAGAGACATATTGTGTGTGTATATTATTTACTTTTATGTAGTATATATTACTGCTCATTTGCAAAAAGATTTTAAAAAATCTTAACTGGTAGGATGAGTACTCCTCTAAGATAACATTCACATTATTTAGGAGTACCCCCATTCAACTAATAATTATTTAGCAATAGACAATGATTGGGAAAGCCAACAAAAAATTTTAATACGATTTTTACTGAAACTAATGAGAGCAAGTTGGCCCATTCAAAACTGTGAAGACACATTCAAATTCTCCAGGATTCGTCTACAAACATTGAGCAACCTCCAGTGGATGGAGAAGTCATGCATAGATAATGATCAGAGAAAAATATTAGAGACAAAAGTAGCATTTACCTCTGGGGAAAACGGCTTTTCAAAGAAATCAGTGTTAATTCTTCAAGAGATCATAGAAGCATTTGAAAGGAATATTTCCATGCTGATAACTATTGAATTTCAGATCATTTCTCATGAAGCCTCTGTTAGCTATAGTCTTTAGCACTCATTTATCTTCACTGTTACTCTATTGATTCCCAAACTGATGGATGATTGAAGATTTTGAAGTATGGTTTCAGAACAGCAGGTCTATTTAAGTGGATTTGAGGAAGCTCCAGTGCAGGACTAATAGGTAGCCTTCTTTTCATTATGTTAATGTTTATTTGCTAAACATCTTGTCATAATGGATTATTTGGTTGTCACCGAAGGAATTGAAACCATTTTGTTTCATATTTCTGTATTCAAAATCCCCAAGTAAGGCAAGAACACTTGTGCATCACCTTTCATACCTTGTGTTTTCTAGACCGCTGATGCTTCTAGAGTGCAACTGTAAACCACAGTTGCAAATTGGGTTGCAAACAAATTTTGCCTGAGGCACAAACCATAAATTAAAGTAATGATCACTTCAAGATGAAACTTTTTTCTGTCTTTTAAAATCAGAATGAAAGTAGGTCAATGAAATTTAGGATATTTTAGAATATGTACAGTATTGTATTGTTTGCCAGTACCTAATTTACAATTACAGAGCTCCATGAATATTGAAATGATTCAGCTTCCCATTATAAATGTATGTGGCAGTTTGGTTGTTGATCAGTTTATGAAGTTAATGCAAATGGAACTGTCTTCCTGTCAGCATTTGAAATCTATAATGCAGTCATGTTGTATATTCAGGGACAGGCCATTGACAGTCAATTAACAAGTTTGATTGGTATGTCAACTCATTCTTTTGAATTGTTAATAGTATGTTAATAGCATTCATTTCTTTGTGCAGTCCCATTTGCAGCTTCACAGTTACAGCTATTTTTTATAATTCTGAGTAACCTAAAATAGTGCCTTAATAATAGATTATTAAACACCTGTCTAGTGTAGCTTAGGGAGGTTTTTCTAGACTGGGAGTTTGCAGTGGATCCCTTTGATATTCAAATCAACAAATGATAGCCTTTTTATTCAAAACGTAAATTCTTTTGATGGTTAGCTTGTTAAGAAATATTCAGCTCTAGTCTGACCTGATCTGGTTTCCCATGGAAAAGATCTGATGCTGTTTGAAGGTTCATAAATGGAATGCCAATGACAATTTGTTGTTGACGTTCTGCAGCCTCAGCCCTCAGATGCTGCCGGTTGATGTGCCGCTTTAGCTTCACCAAATAATCCTTGCAGGTAAATGATCTATGGATTGATCAGATAGTTTCAAAGAAAAAAGGGCTCTTCTGTGGTCTAGATTTTTAGGCTTGGAGGGGTACTTAAAAAGATGCATCAAAGTTGACAGATGAATCTTAAGGCATAGAATGATGGGAGAAAGCAGAAATGTGGGAGTATTTTTAAGTGACTAGCATATTACTTAGAGTTTTGAAAACCTTCACATGTTGATCAAATCTGTTCCCCATAGCAGATTTATTTCTACCTTGGTTTTTGTTAGGGTTGTTTTGTCTGTGTGCACAGGTTTACTCTCACTTTTCTGGGGAAGTTGATGAGACATTAAACGTATTATTCCTGAATGGTGCTTTGGAATAAGGTTGCGAGTTCATTTGCACAGCCATGTTTTATTCATATAGTTCCTGTACACCAGAATATAAGAATCTGCCATTTCTCTAGCCTAAAAAACTGTCTCTACCAAGGAAGCAGTAAAAATTTTATTCCTTTTACCTCCTGTTCTTCACTTCTTCTGATGATGCTTTCCACGACCTACTATTTATATTTAATTTAATCAACAGAAGTTTCTTTATAATATGGGGAAAAACTCCCGCCAATGTAGTTTAGATATTTAGTTAATATGTTTCTGTTCTATTCTTCAGTGAATTTGGAGAAGCAATTTGCATGTGTTTGACTTGTAGAATTAAAGGGTTTTTGAGAGATTGCTACTCAAATATCCTTAATATACACATAAAAAAACCGAGGCATATAGTAAGACCTCACAGCTAGTTGGTGCAGACCCAAGTGGCTTTATTTCTACCCTGTACACATCTTGCTTGCTGCCTTTAGAAACACATAGAAGCTCAGCTGAGGGTTGAAACAATTGTGATGTATATTCCTCAACTGGACACGGAAAGTCGCTGAGGTTTTCTAGCTATAGTATAAAAAAACTGTGTTCCATAGTTTAAGAACTATAGTTGACACCAGTAAAAAAAAAAAAAAAAAAAAAAATAGTGTTTCTAATATGTAATTACAGCATCTGTAAATCAGAAGGAGAGAGGTAAAAAGGAAATTAACTACTGTCTTTGACAGTTTATTTGTTCACCTCTGACCTTAGGCAGGACCACAGAATTTAAGACCTATCTTGGGATCCGGGAAGGAGAGGAAGAGAAAGAGACATGTACGTATTAATTGATAACAGATTTTCCTGTGTTACCTTATATAAAACCCTCCAGCAGTGTTTTCCAAAGTGTATTTCATAGATCCACTAGTTCCACAAGATGCTTGGCCACCAAAAGGCTGTGTCTAGAGAATTAGGGTAAATCTGCCCTCAATACACTTTTACATTGTCATAGTGCTTGTTGGCAGAGTAAGGACCCTGCAGAGTCCTGCAATAAAGAAACTTGTTTATCTCCATCTAACCCGGGATTTCCAAAAATACTTTGAACACATAACGTTTATTTGTTTCTATGTGTGTTTCTTTAAAGCCAATGGGCAGCCCTGGTGGCTCAACGGTTTAGCACCGCCTTCGGCCAAGGGGGTGATCCTGGAGATCCGGGATCCCAAGTCTGGCTCCCTGCATGGAGCCTGCTTCTCCCTCTGCCTGTGTCTCTGCCTCTCTATCTCCCTCTGCATGAATAAATAAATAACATCTTTTTTTTTAAAAAAGCCAGTGAATATCTTTCATGGAAATTTGGGGGATGCTTAAACATGAAGCATGGGGGATGCTTTGGGCAAGTTGTTTCATTTCTCTGTGGTTCAATTTCCTATTCTATAAATGGATAATAACAGTACCATTGGTATGAGGATTAAATGAACTAATATATGTGAAATAGTGGTGTCTGTCACATTGTGTTATGTAACAATTTGCTATGGACATTACTTATTAATAGTACTATTGTTAGCATTATTATTGAGACCAGTGCCATCCTTTTATTGGCTTTGGTTTCCTGGATGTATACATGTAGTAAACTTTATGTAAGGCACTGGGTTGGAACTAGAGATTTTATGAGTCAGTCGAACAAGGTGGAAATAAGGAGAGACAAGTAAGCTGGGAAATTACTGAACAAAATGGGAAGGGCAGTTATAAAGATAAGAACTGAAGCCCTATGGAGTGCTGATGACACTCTCTTGCCAACTCCAGGAAACCCCAAAGGTTTTAGTTGGTAGCTGACAAGCTACGGGATGTCTCAGAAACTGCCAGAGAAGGGAAATTCCAGAGAGAGGCCAGTTTTACCTTCTATAAAGGAGACTAGTATATCTGGGAAATGAGGATAAGTATAAGATCTTGGTTGTGGCAAGTGTATGTGACACACAGACAGGGTAGATTGGAGCCCAAGGATAAAGGATTTTTTATCAATGCTCAGAAGTTTGAGTTGTATCCTGCAGACAATAAAGCAAATAGAGAATTTTCATGTATGAGAATGATATGATCAGCCTTGCTTTTTGGAAAGAGAACTTGACAAAGAGAAGGGAGGCAGGAAAACATTGTCCGAGTCTGGATTGAGGCAGTGGCAGTGGGAATGGAGAGGATATACATAGATTAGAGAGAAATTTCTGAGGCAGAATTGGTAAAAATCCACAACTAGTTTGTTGGGGGAGGGGAACAAAAAATAGAGGAACAAATGATAAGACAGGTATGTATATGTTGTTTGGGAGATTGTGAAAATCATAATTCAACTTAATTTTATAAGTAGAGACTGCACTTTTCTTTTAAGATTTACTCATTTATTTATGATAGACAGAGAGAGAGAGAGAGAGAGAGGCAGAGACACAGGAGGAAGGAGAAGCAGGCCCCATGCCAGGAGCCCGATGTGGGACTCAATCCCGGGAGAGAGAGAGAGAGAGAGAGGCAGAGACACAGGAGGAAGGAGAAGCAGGCCCCATGCCAGGAACCCGATGTGGGACTCAATCCCGGGACTCCAGGATCGCGCCCTGGGCCAAAGGCAGGTGCTAAACCACTGAGCCACCCAGGGATCCCTGAGACTGCACTTTTCAAAAGAAACTTGCATTTGCCACAGCCTGCCGTCAGTTTTGGAGCTATAACCTTCTCAAGGAGGACTAATTGGACACATGTGTAGATTGCTTGATACAACTCATGAAAACTATTGGTAGCACAAATCAAAAGTGACTAACTCACTAACTTACTGGAAGTATATGGGAATATACATCTAAAAATTCAATGTAATGTGCCATATACAAAGTTAAAAATCATAGTGAAAAATCGCTTCCTTATCTGCATGCTCATGCAGTTTTACACATGGCTCTGTTAAAACACTTCTAATATTTTATTTTATTCTTTCAATGCTTTCCTCTTCTCTCCTCTTCTCCTTTCTCATTCCAACTTTCCTAGATCCTGGAGCTTGTCTGTCTTTGTATTTCCAGAGCCTTCCAGACTTATGATACATAGTGTGTGCCTCATGCACGATGAAGGTATATTATATGTGAAACACCATTACTCTAATGTCATTCTGAAGATAGAAATCCAAACAATATTTAGCAGTGTTAGTGATAAAATGCCATATAAGAACTTTTGCAGGGGATCCCTGGGTGGCACAGCGGTTTGGCGCCTGCCTTTGGCCCAGGGCGTGATCCTGGAGACCCGGGATCGAGTCCCACGTTGGGCTCCCGGTGCATGGAGCCTGCTTCTCCCTCTGCCTGTGTCTCTGCCTCTCTCTCTCTCTCTCTCTCTGTGTGTGACTATCACAAATAAAAAAATAAAAACAACTTTTGCATAATGTTTTCCTTGTCCCTTTAAAACATTGAGGTTATATCGGCCTCCCACATAAATTTGACGTTTACATGAACCTCAATGGAAAAATAAGCCCAAACTCTTAGTATGATGATTATCAGATGTTACTTTCTCTGATATTTCCAACACCACACCCTGTGGTGAGGACATTTTAGGTCATGCATTGTAACTATAAGCCTCTCTTCCCTGTTGTGGAACTCCTTGGTCCTGGCCTTCTGTTTCAAGATACAGGAAGTTTTAGTCTTCTCACCAAGTTAAGCCATTAGATTATATCTTATACAATTTTATCAGACATTGGTTGACTGTTCCTCCTTTTACCTCGTGCTCTGCTTATAGGTATTTTAATCTGATTTTATGTTGGGCCAGTTTTCCCCATTCCCTAACATATCACACAAACTTAAGCGATAGCAGAAAAGACATTATCAGATTCAGAGCTAATATGCTATTTTTAAAGTTGTTCTTAACTCCCAAATTGGAGCCGCATATTACTTTCTACTCTCCACTCTATTTAAGCAGTACCGAGATTATAAATCTGTCCTGCAAAGGGACAAGGAGTAAAAAATAACCAATATAAAAACTGTGGAAGGTCTTAAAAGTTTTAATAATTATTCATTCCACCATAAAGAATTTTGCATAAAATAATTTACCCATGCCTTTGTTACCCCCAGGAATGTAGATTTATACCATGCATTCTTTTTAAGTATTTCTAAGATTTCATTTTATTTTTAGGAAAGGAATTTATGCTTCCAGAAGAGAAGGTGACCATGAAAATTCTCTCATTCCTAAACGTATTCTAATCTAAATACCCAACTTTTTCAATCTAGACTGCTTTTTTCTAATCTCATTTTTTTCTCTAATCACCTAACCAGTCTTTCCTAACTCCCTATAATATGCCAAGTTTTTTTAAAATAAATAAATAAATAAATAAAAATAAAAATATGTCGTTTTTCCAAGTTGCAGATTAATTTCATCTACAGGAATAAATATGGTTTATAAAAGGCTGCTTTCTTGAGGGACAAGTTGAGGGCTTATGGTCCCTGAAAGTGCATAGGCCATCTCGATTTTCAATAAAAGGAACACTATCCTAATTTGTTCAGCCATTATATTAGCCTTTGTCTTGATATGGGCCACTTCTTCAAGTAATTATAAAATGTTCTAAAAGTCTGGAGTTTTGTAATATAATTCTACAGTTTCCTTTAGATCTGTAAGCTTGTCATCTTTATTCATTGTTAACTCTGATACTTCAGACATGTTTTCATTTGATATTATTAGAATACAGAAGAAAAACTATAATGCATAAAGCTTTCAGTATAACTTGTCCTTTAATTATACAACCATTATTGGGAATTATATCCATAGCTCCTCTTAACTGGGTGAAATTCTAATTTCGTTGGTTAGAATTATCCGTGTTACAGAACTCTGGCCATTTAAATAAATCAGAAATAGTTTGTCGCTTGAATGGTATATGCCTTTAGTTACCCATGGATTTCTAATGGTTTTTTGCACATAAGAATTGCATCGTGGACAAACTGACATGTTATCAGTCCCTTTGCACTGTTTACCATTGATCTTACACTGTCATCCACACCTTTCCCCTTAAGAATAAGTACAATTTAACTCTTAGGCAGATTTAGCTCTCTGAATATATGACAGCTGAAGCAAAATGGTGTATACAATGATCCAGCCTGGCCGCTTTGACCTCAACCTGGTTTTATTTCTTGTTTTGATGCACACTTTACTTTTACCATTACTGTTTTTTAAACTAGCACAGTGAAACCAGCAGAAAGAACTAAAAATAATATGTCAAGGAGGCAAAGAGATACAGTACAGATTCAGAAATTGTATACTTGTTACTTTATCTTTGGCATGGGAATAATTGTAAACTAGAAAAATAGTACCAGACCCACGTTCAGGTATTTCCCTTCCTCTCCCAAATGAAGCAGATCTATAGTCCTTAAATTCCTATTAATTACCTGGAGCTAAAGAGATTCATTTTCAGTAAGTTGAGAAATCCAGATTTATTTTGTGACTTAGTAAAAGTTACTTGGTGGCAAGAAAGTGAATTCTAGTAATGAAAGCTGGCAGGCCAAGATTTGTGCTCCACTCTGTTGGCGTATGAAATTACAGCACATCATTCAAACAAAATCAATAATCCAACTTTTATGTCCTTTGCTAGTACAGTGAAAATTTTATTATTCTGCGATTATTTTATTCTTCCTAGATTAGGTCATGTGCTGTAGCAATAAGAAGCAGCTCAAGTGGATAGGATTTGCAAGATCAAAACTTGTTTTTTTACCCAAATACCATAATGATCAGATAATATTCAAGGAAAGATGCTATGAAAGTCAGATTCTTCTTTCTTTAAATCATCCCTGTAATATCCTGAATGATACTGGAAGGTTCAGTTTACCTAAAAAACAGAATTTTGCCCCTTGCTGTGGAAAGAGTTTAATAAACTGTGGTATTCCTTAATTGAGGCAAGCAAAACAGCAAGAGATAGTTTGTTTCAACATCAAATTTGCTCTGCATGAACAAGGAGGGAAAATCTTGATCCTATTCTTGCTCCTTTGATTTAGCTTCTTCTGTGTCACTCTTTTTCTATGGAACAAGAGTATTTTTTACAGAAACGACAGATTGTTCTTAGCAAAGGTCTACACAGCCATAAAAAGCCAGGTAATAAATTTAAAGCATCAGCTCCTAAAGTATGTTTGCATAGTAAAGTATGGACCAGGCCAAAATCCAGGCTTAAACATTTTCTCCTTGTTATCACCTCGTTAAGCTCCCCACGTCTAAGCCATGCCTCCTACAGTCACAGGTATGGTGCCACTAATTAAGAAGAAGGGTCTCATTACAAATTCTCATTAACATCAATTGGAGTTTTAAAGCCAAATCCCTGGACTGAAAATTTACCCCCTTAATGTTCAACACAGGTGAACGAATAAAATCGTTTAAATGCTTGTATCATGGGGTAGTGCAAATTTGCTCTCCAAGGATGAACAAATTGCTTACTGCGGTCTGGCACTAATCCCACTGCTCAGTAAAAGGCAGGCAGAGCTTTGAAGAAAAGTACTATTCAAAAGGGAGACATTGACAGGGAAACAGGAAGGGTATGGTGGCTGATATCACAAAACACAAATTGTCACCTGACTATGTGTCACCTTTGGTAAGGATTTATAGGTGAACAAAATAAATAAAAGATTGCACCTGACAATGAACTGCTCAACAAATATTATCTGAATTAATGAAGGAATCAAAGTTTGCCAGTATGTTTCGACCTGCTAATGAAAATTATCTCTCAGACTGTTTTAGCATTTGCTTCAGAATGTCCTGCATCATATTCCTTAAATCTTCTGAGTATAATTTCTGACTGATAACACTGTAAATTATAGTATTGTGGGAGACACCTGGGTTAAGACATTTCAAAATGCTTAATTTCATGAAAAGTTAAAATGTATTGATTTGGTTCAGTTGAAAGGACTGTTTTGCAGTTCACTGAAGTGATAAGCCATATGGGAATAAGTCTTCTTGGAAAATAAAAGCAACCTTCTCTTGTATCAGATAAGGCTTTCTCTTCTTTGTAAAGCTAAAGGCTAAACAATTTTTAAACTAAATTTCTACTTTCCCGCATAATGCCTCTTCTTCACCTCAGTGTAAAAACAATGACCTAGACATGTTTATAAGATTAATGTTTGCTCCTAAACTATCTGTGAATTGGAGAATTTTTTCTGGTTTTATACAATCTTGAGTTATATATAATAGATTCTTTTATAAACTGTTCATATTTCTCCTGAGTGAGCATATTGTTCATATTTATATCACATTAACAATAGGTACCATGATTAGCCTCCCCTGAAAAGTGTAATGACTTAGGTTTAAATTTCTCATGAGTGTCAGATTTCTTCATGATGTCACTACCTTGTCAGTGGTAGTTACAGAATCATTGCACATTGTAGCTGGAAGGAGCCTTCAAAGCTGCAAAGCTCTAGTTCATTCTTCACATTGTACAGATAAAGAAGCTGAACTCCAAGTGTAATTGACTTTCCCAAGCTCACAAGCAATGACAGGGCTCTAATTGGAATTTTTATCTTTCCATCCCTATTTTATCCCTCATGTAGTAGCTGACTCAACCCAAGGATGTAGTAGAAGTCTGTAGCTTCAGCCACGCTTCCCAGAGTTGTTCTAAATCTGTAACCAATCAGAATAAAAGAAACCCTTCAAAATATTATTCTGGATATAGGGAAAGATCAGGTATTTTGCTTAAGACAGACTTGCTTTTATAAAGCCTTATAACCTTATAAGTGTTAACTTCTCATCTTTTCACCTGTTTAAAAATGGAAAGACAGTGCTAATGGATGCATAAATGCATCATGGGATGAATAAATTGTATGAGTTAGAGAAGAGAAAATGAATGCGTTCGTGAAAGAGCGAGCACATCAATCAGTGGTTGCATGGTGTTTGCACCAGTGTGTCCAGGGGACACCTCACCAATCAATCATTTAGGAAACTCCCTCCAGCTTTCAGAAGGAGGTAAAGATTTCACACTGAAGTGCAATAGAGAAAGCTTAGCATTTAAAGAGGTCATTCCAGGGATTCTTCTAGGTCCCAGAGGGGAGAACAAAGTGGGAAGGAGGCAAAATGCTATAGAAATTGCAGATAGTTTGGAGTTTTTAAGGATATTAAAGGGATTCCTGGGTGGCTCAGGGGTTTAGTGCCTGCCTTTGGCTGCAGGACGTGATCCTGGAGTCCTGGGATCAAGTCCCACATTGGGCTCCCTGTGTGAAGCCTGCTTCTCCCTCTGCCTGTGTCTCTGCCTCTCTCTCTCTCTCTCTCTCTGTGTCTCTCATTAATAAATAAAATCTTTAAAAAAAAAGAAATTAAGAAAAGAAAGTTTAAATGCTGATTGCACCCGGAGTCATTCTCCTTTTATATTGATTCAAAATCATTAATTGACCATCATTTGTTATAACCCACTCTTATCTAAGCATAAACATATTTGCCATTTGTTTATAGCTTCTGCCTTCAAGGAGCTTAAAAGCTGAAAAGTGTTTACTCTTTAAAGCTTTCATCACTGTGCTGAATTATAATCCAATACTGCTGTTTTTTCTTAAGCATTAAATATACAAACATTCATCCAATAATTTTTGGTCATGTGCAAGATACTACTTTTGCTGCTGCATGGAAGTAGCTTATACATTGGTAATAAAATTATCACGTAAATCGTCATGACGCAAAATAGAAAGGAATTAAATGACAGAACTGTGTAGATGGCATTGTCTATTCTCAAATTTTCAAGGAGATAAAGAGAACCACAGAAATATGAGTAAGTTTGCCCCCAAATAATCTCATTACCAAGTAGCAGATCTGGGAATTTGTTCCCCAACTGGTTCAGTTCTCAGTAATACCTGCTCCCGAAGGTGGTATGGCATTTGCATAGCTAATTAAAGCAGGAAACATGTTGAAATGTCTTAATAAAGTATTGCCCACTAGCGAGGAGGGCAGCTCCTGACAATGAAATGATTTTGTAAGCAGGAAGTCCTTCCTGCCACACAGTCCTCAGCAGGACTTCACTTACTTCTGATGGTCACTCTTTCTAGGCTAGCCTTTCAAGTCCAGAAATGGAGAAATTCTAAGTAAGGATCACCATCAAAGTGGAATTTTATAGGAAAACTCCAGCAGCCAAACAATAACTGAGAGTATCCAATCTAACCTAAGAAAACCTGTTTCAATCATGATGTACAACATGGAAACTGCAGCATCTAAAGCAGGGTATGGTATGATAAGGGTGTTTAGCATAGAGTTTGAAAGCATCGATGTGGGGATTGGGCAGACAGGGATTGAGTTACCTTTCCCACTTGTTAGCTACATGACCAAAGAGTCCCCTTTCTCATATGTATTAACGTTATCATAAAAGATGGTAGTGGTTGCAGCTTTCCTTCATTTTCCACCCTTATCATACTTTGTCTTACAATGTGCCAGAGGTTCGTCTGTTGCCCTACTTGCATGGAAACTATTTGGAGACAAGAAGTTCTTGAATTCTGTTCATGCCTAAACAATTCCATACGTATAACAGGCATTGAAAATTAGTATTGATTTGAATGTTATGGATGATGACAAAGAAGCCAAATGCATCAAAGGCCCTGTGAACAATCCATAAATCCTTACCAACCATCCCAATTTGATTAGTATTACTATGGATTGAAAGTAGCATTCAACCCATAAGTAATTTTCTAATCTCGTGAGTTTTCTACCACTAACAACAATAGCCATCACTTATTAATAGCCAATTATAAATCTGCTCTTTTCCATGCATCAACTCACATAGTCCTCATAATCATCTTCCACAAGAGGTATCTTAATTTCCATTTTTAAAATAACATCAAAATAGGGGCACCTGGGTGGCTCAGTCACTTAAGCGCTGACTCTTGATTTCAGTTCAGATCATGATCTCAGGGTCCTGGGATAGAGCTCAGTGTCAGGCTCTGGGCTCAGTAGGGAGTCTGCTTGAGGATTCTCTTTCCCTCTCCCTCTGCGCCCCCCACTCATGTTTTTTTTTTCTCTCTCTCTCTCAAATGAATCTTTAAAAACACAAAATAATATCAAAATAAGACTTAGAGGATGTTATCTAGGTAGTTCTAGATCACACAGCTTAACAGTAGAAAAACCTGGATTTTAACTCAGGACTAACCATAAAGGCCCATGTTCTTGTTGTGTTTTTTCTTATTATTCTTTATGGGCCATAAATCCCAAACTTTCCTAATTGTATTTTTCTATTGGAAGTATTGTATCTAGTAGTGAAATTCAGAGGTGAATAAAACACTTATACCACTTATAAATAGTGTCTCATTTAAACCTCCATAAGACTTTCTTAGCTAGTTAACTATCGGTTTCAGAATTCTCAGGTCCAGCACCCTCAACACTCACCAGATGATATAATTGGTGTAAGCCACTTATTATCTACCTATCAACTTTGTCCACTATGATCTACAGATGATGTTTATCAGAATACATGAAGTGTGTCACAGAAAGCAGTATGTAAGAATCCAGGTCTGGAAGCTATTGAGTAACTAAATGACTTCCAGATTATATTATTTAATTAAAGCAACAGTTCTTACTACTGGTTATTTATCTAAACTCATCAAATTACACCAACTTATAAGTAGTGATGGCCTATAGAAAGGACATCAAAATCTTGGATAGATAACCATTATAATACCTAAGAATGGTAGATACCTGAATATCAACAACACTGGAGGTTTCCTAACATATGATTAAATTAAGGTTAATTCCTTTAAGAGATTACATGGACTGTGATTATTGGTTTTTAACTATCCAAAATTATTCCTATTTGAAAAATCTCACCAAAATCTAATGTGAAACCTCTTACTTCTTGTCCACCTATATTGACCTATAAGTCAACTTTATAAAATGAAATGATTATTTTTTCATGAATAGTAAAATGCTGACTTCATATGTCAGATATGTGGCATCTCATGTATATATACATACATATTATATATATAAATATAAATAAAATGTGACTAAGAACATAAAGCTTAAAGCCAGAAATCTGTGTATTCTATATAAATAGTAGATTAGAAAGCACTTAGTTATTTGATTCCCTCTAATCACACATCAAAATAAGCATATGTGTGGTGTTATTTCAGTATACTTACTATTAGTCACAGTGTTTTTCTGGTTTTCTTTTTTGGCTAAGAAAATATTCATACCACAAATTAGACTTTGAAGTCACCATCGGTAGTTTCTAAGCTGAATATCCTGCAACCGCAGTATATTTTCCTACAGCCCAGACAGCAGATCCCCACAATGGCTATAGCACATTGTAGGAAAGAATAATGTTGTGAGCCTTGGTACACAGAATTTAAGAATTTGATAAATAATTCTTCATTCTAAAAAGCTAAAGCCTAGAATACTAGTTTTTTTTTTTTTTTATGAATTTGAAGTTTTAAAACCTTTTATATCCTGGCAAACACAAACACTTGAAACTACATCTTTGGTTGAAGTGTCTGAAATTGCATTGCAGACCAGCTCTCTCTTCTCTCTGGAGCCAGTACAAACCAGGCAAAACAGAAACTGCTCTTCTCCTAGTTCTCATATTTGGACCTTTTCTGACAACCGTTGACCCTTGCACACACATTGAGGGGGCACTCTCTTGGAATCAGACCCTGACATGAAGATCTGTATGCATGTGATTTGTGAGAGCAGTGCAGGACAGGAAATGAAGGAAGCCTGGCATGGGGCAGCCTCAGGCAAATATTCAGCATGGGGACACTAGAGTACACATTATGCCATAGAGTTGTCCCAACCAAGGCAAGAGACTAGACTTCTGTACCCGTGGTCTAGACAGTGAATGGAAACTCCCAGGCTCTCTGATACTCGTGGGCCAAGTGGTTCCAGTGCCCCAGGAAGATGTGGCTGTCACACCAAAGGGACATGTGTGTGCATAGAAACAAAGAGTAAAAGGACTTCTGGGCAGAGCACTGACGTTATTTGCAACAGGTTGTACCCCAGATACCAGAGATGGAAATAGAGCCCAACTTCAGATCTACATTTTCCTTGGTATCTGTTAAGAATATTTTGATTTTAGGATACAGAAATTGAGTAGATCTCACTTCATATGTAGTCTGCTCTGCTATTCACATGATATCATCAGGTTCCATCTCTCAGCTCTACTTCCTCTGGATTTACTCCATTCTGATAATGACCTGATTGACCAGCTTCAATCTCTCTCCTCATTCCCATTGCAGTTCCAAGCTTTATATCTCCATACACAAAGTACATATAGAAATGAGGGAATCCACGTCTCAATTTTCACAGCAAAAATAGTGGATTATTTGCACTGATCCAGTTTAGATCCCATGCTTAATCCTATTTCAGTTGATAAGGCCATAGAAATGCAGTGTGTTCATTGGTTTATGCCTGTGTTGCATGTCCATTACTGTTTGGTTTAAATCCATGAGTGGAGTCCGTATTTTTCAGACGTCACAGTTCGGAAATTCAGAATATTATTAGGAAGAAAAAGAAAGTGCATGCTAGGAAAGAAATGAATAAATAGCTACTAATCTCCTGTTCTTACTATAAATTTGAATTGGCTGTGGAAACAATCAGAGCAAAATGTCTACAACCTCTCCCTCCACACTCAATATTCTATCTGCCTTCTTCCTGTTACTACAAACAAACTGTCTGTGAATGTATCTAAGGCCAATTTTGAGGCAAGGAAACTTGAAGTCATGTGGAGTAAATTAATTCTTTGCATATGGATGAGGCAGGTGTAAGAGTGCACCAATTTACTTGTCTCTTTTTGTATGTTGACATCATAGTGAATGTACTCTATTCATGTCATCATGGAAATGAACAGAACCCTGTTAGTCATTTAGCTGTACCCTCATTTTACAAGTTGAGACCCAAAAAGGTAAAATGACTTTCCCAAGATGTGTGTGTGTGTGTGTGTGTGTGTGTGTGTGTGTGTGTGTGTGTGTTAAATGGGCAATTGGGGGAAAGATGGCAGGCAACATAAGAGAAGTTTCACAAATTTTCATTTTCTGTAGAACTCACCAAAAATTAACAAACTAAGCAAAAACAAAAATAAAAAATGAATGACCAATGCTAAAGCTAGGGAAGGATCAACTGCATTACCTAAATACAAAAGAATTTAAATCAAATTCAGATAAGATGCTAGGAATCTACACAGAACTCCTTTTCTAGAGAATAATGTAATGAGGGGAAACATATTTGTGAATAAAATAATTTTTAAAAAATCACTGATATTCTCCCAATTTGATCTTAAATTTGGGGGGGATACAGATTAAGGATAAAAATAAGGCACTTAAAAAATGTTGACCCTTTGGGAGTACCTGTCCCTTATTGTTTCAACACAATAACCTGGAGTCTTAGCTTGAAGAACCACTGAGCTTGGTCATTTGTTCTGGGTCTAGGAGGAAAGAAGAAAGAAAGGGAGACTAATCTCTATGGATAAATGGACTTGATCAAGACTGGCAAGCAGCAGCCAACAAAACCAGGAAGGCAAGGGGAAAAAAAAAAAAAAACTGTGTTGTCAAACCATGTGAACCACAAAGGAACATACCTGGGTTATGCTAACATAGGAAAACAAGGTAAAGCACAGAGTACTTACCCACCTCTGAATTCTACTGAGATATGAGGAGAACGAATGAAGTGCTGTTAAAAACAGAATTTCCTCACTCTTCCTCCCATCCTCTATGATATCTGAGACAAAAAACAAATAATACTGAACATTGGCATTTGTCCACTGCATATGTTTGAGCAGATAACTTACTGAGTGCTCAGGCAATGGAGAAAGGAAAACCAATGGTAATGAGGTAAGCTGGAATAGAATGACCCCCTTTAGGAAGGAGAGCTATCAAATAAATTCTGTTCCCACTAAAATGAGAAGAAAAGGAAGCAGTGAGATAGATATACACAATTCAGATAGAGGGAATACTTTGGAAGAAAATGCACTTCAAAAATGGTATCAAAATTTTGCAACTACTTTGCATACTCAAGAAAATTGAATTTTATGAAAGAATAGAATGAAATGGGATAATACAAGGATAATACAAGGAATATGGTGAAAAAGAAGCTGGTGGAACAAAAGAAAGAAGTTGAGAGGAAAATAACATCACAAGAAAAAAAAATGTATTAAAAACAGCAAAGAGACTCAGCAACGTAGAAAAACCCAGACAGGATTGAGAACAGGGTTGTGAAAAGTCACACAAAAATAAGAAGTCATGAAGAGTTAAGCACTTAAAAATACCAAAGTAGATGTGAAGAAAACTGGAAAGCTAACATATGGTTATTATATGCTGGCAGGGGTAAGGGGGTAGGGTACAGAATAAATAAAACCCATAAAAATCCAAAAACAAAACAAAACAAAACAAAACAAAAAACAAAAAAACAGTCTCAGAAAAAAAAAGTCCTGATTCCATATACCAAAAAGATTCAATTTGCTTAACAAAATGCTTATGAAGAATGGGCAATATCAAGACATATATTTTAAATGATTAAACCTCAAGGATTAAAAAAAGTATTTAAAAAGAAGATCACTTAAAAAGTGCAGAGGAGGGGCGCCTGGGTGGCTCAGTCAATTAAGTGTCTGCCTTTGGCTCAGGTCATGGTCTCAGGATCCTGGGGTTTAGCCTCATGTTGGACTCTGTTCAGCCGGGAGCCTGCCTCTCCCTCTCCCTCTGTCCCTCCTCCTGCTCGTGTTTTCTCTCTCTGGATCTCTCTCTCTCCTTCTTTCTCTCTCTGTCAAATAAATAAAATCTTTTTTAAAAAGTACAGGGTAATGGGGATACTTAGGGATTCAGAATTGTTCAAATTACAGATATGAAGACAATGGAATGTTGTTTCTAGAATTTTCAGGTTAAAACTGTGCATGGGATGCCTGGGTAGCTCAACGGTTGAGCATCTGTCTTTGGCTCAGGTGGTGATCCCAGGATCTGGGGATTGAGTCCTGCATCAGGCTCCTCCAGGGGAGCCTGCCTATGTCTCTGCCTCTCTCTCTCTGTGTCTCGTGAATAAAAAATAAAATAAAATATAACTATGTGTACAGCCAAATTGATACATTTGAGAAAATTATAATCTCAAATGTATATGTCTCCCATATTTGATTTCTGAAAACTATACTTAAAACATCATCCAAACTTCCATTTCCAACAATATCATGGATTAGATTCTAGAGCGTCAGATATAGCAAATACAGAATGCCCAATCAAATACAAATTTCAGATTAACATTGAATAATCTTTTAGGATAAATGTAGTCCATACAATACTTGGGATAAACTTAGACGAATGGAGTATTCATGGTTTATCTGAAATCCACACTTGACTTTACATCCTAAAGGTCTTGCAACCTTAGGTAATCTGAAAAAAATCCCAAAACAAACAACTAGAAATGCCATGTTAAAAAGAAAGAAAGAAAGAAGAAAGAAAGAAAGAAAGAAAGAAAGAAAGAAAGAAGAAAGAAGAAAGAAAGAGAGAAAGAAAGAAGAAGAAGAAGAAAGAAAGAAAGAAAGAAAGAAAGAAAGAAAGAAAGAAGAAAGAAAGAAAAGAAAGAAAGAAAGAAGAGAAAGAAAGAAAAGAAAAGAAAGAAAGAAAAGAAAAGAAAGAAAGAAAAGAAAAGAAAGAAAGAAGAAAGAAAGAAAGAAAGAAAGAAAGAAAGAAAAAGAAAGAAAGAAAGAAAGAAAGAAAGAAAGAAAGAAAGAAAGAAAGAAAGAAAGAAAGAAAGAAAAACAATCCTTTATTTACATTGTGTGACTGAGCTCACAAGAAAGTAAAAGAAATCTGTAGGGATGGAATAGAAAATGGAAATTAATTGATAAGCAGAAGCTGAAACAGTAGGATTATTTGCTAATTATAGTGACCCAAACACTTGACAGAAAACAGTGCTTCAGAACTACATAGAGTAGAGAGTAAGAAAGGAAGCCTATAAAGGCGGCCTGGGTGGAGCTGTCAGTTAAACCTCTGGCTCTTGGTTTTATTTTGTTTATTTATTCATTTTTTAAAGATTTATCTATTTATCCATGAGAGACACAGAGAGACACAGGCAGAGGGAGAAGCAGGCTCCCTGCAGGAAGCCCGACGCGGGACTCGATCCCGGGTCCCCAGGATCACACCGTGGGCGGAAGGCAGCACTAAAGCGCTGAGCCACCGGGCTGCCCTGGCTCTTGGTTTAGCTCAGCGTCCCGAGATGGAGTCCCACGTGGGCTCTGTGCTCAGTGTGGAGTCTGCTTGAGACACTCTCTTCCTCTGCCGCTCCTCACGACAGGCACACACACGCTCCCTCGATCTATCTCTCTCTCTCTCTCTCTCTCTCTCTCTCTCCTTCTCTATCAAATAAATAAATAAATCCTAAAAAAATAAAAAAAAGAACTAAGGCCTAAACCAACACTCTCATAGGGCCATATATTCTCCAGGAAAGGGATGGACTAAGAAAGTACGCTCACCACCTAAAGGAGACAGCAAGGAACTTTGTCTGTCTTGCCTTAGCCTCTGAGGAGAAAACAAAACACATTCCCTGGAAATGCAAACAGATAGATTTTTTTTCTCAAACAAATTTAGCGTTGAAACTGTATGATCAGTGTGGTCCTAGAGACCCTAAGCAGATAAATTAACTTTAGACAGTCCCAAATTAGTAAACTGGTAGTGTGGAGCAACTAAACACAAATTCCTCTGAAGAAATGCATGTTGGCCCCCAGCTTTATAGGAACTCTACAAATAAAATTATGTCAAACATTAGTCCACCCTCCAAAAAATCAGATTACATTAAGAAATAAGCCACTACAAAAAAAAAGAAGAAGAAGAAGAAGCCACTACAGAGAAGAGTTATCACAGTCATTAGGGCAATAAATGAACAAACAAAAAAATAAATGCAAAAGAATATAACAGCATTAGAGCCCTAGGAACTTTCTATGTTCAAATTATGGATTCATAATATGAGGTATTTGAAAAACCAGGAGACTACTCAAGCAAATTTTTAAAAGGAAAAAATCTTGAACATTTAAGCCATAAAGATTATGATTATTAAAATTTAAAATTCTGGGAATGGATTAAGCAATTAGACACAACTCAAACAGACAAAAAGTAAACCAGAATATAGTGCTAAACTGATTTTCTAGAAGGCAGCCCAGCAAGACAAAGACAAAGACAAAATTAATCTGTTTAGGATTTCTAGGACCACACTGATCATGCAGGTTCGATCCTACATTTGTTTGAAGGAAAACCTGTGCCTTTGAATTCCCAGGACAGCATGTTTTGTTTTCCACTCAGTCGTGGATAATGTGAAACAGGTTAAAAAAGATGGAAGATAGAAAGATGTGTCCAATTGTGCTCTGGAAGAAGAGAATAGGGGTCATGGGGTAAGATCAGTACTCAAAGAGAGTACAGCGAGGAGGTTCCAGAACTGAGAACTTCTCATGCAGGACAAATAAGAAATCCTCACGTAAACATAGGGTGTTTTAACTCAGAAACAGAGATAACAAGAAGACCTTAAGAGAATAATCTGCTGATGGGAGTGTGCATTGATAAACCTTTCCAAAGGACAGTTTAACAATATTTATCCATGATTAAAATGTCCATATTCTTTTACTCTCTGATCCCACTCCTAGGAGTTTATCCTAAGGTGATAATCTAACAACAAGGATGTTGATCTGTGTATAATTTATAACAATAATTCCT
Source organism: Canis lupus familiaris (assembly GCF_011100685.1). Lineage (NCBI taxonomy): Eukaryota > Metazoa > Chordata > Mammalia > Carnivora > Canidae > Canis > Canis lupus. Next base: position 3,171,020 of record NC_049251.1, on the reverse strand, counting down.
TAGGATGCAATTTAAATATCCAGCAGTAGGAAAGTTAATAAATAAGTTACAGAGGGGCACCTGGATAGCGTCTGACTTCAGCTCAGATCATGATCTCAGGGTCCTGGGATCAGCCCCAAACCCTCATTGGGCTCTTCACTCAGTGGGAAGTCTGCTTATCCCTGTCCCTTTGCCTTTCCCCTTGCTTATGCTCTCTCTCTCTCAAATAAATAAAACCTTTAAAAAAAGAAAAAGAAGTCATAGAATAATAGTACCTTGGCATATTATACAGAATTAAAATGGCGAATATATATATATATATATTTCCACATTTATTGATAAGGACGGAACTCCTTCTTGCCAATAAATAAAGCTTATAGCAGAACAGCATACATCATATGGACCCATTCATGTAAAGTTACATACACATTTGTTTATGTTTAAGATGTCTTAGTATATTGCCCAGTGTGGGTGTATATAAATAAAAAGAGGACAATGGAATGATCTGAAGATTAAAAGTGGTTATCTCTCAATATTGGGATTCCAGGGAATTTCCCTTACTATACATTTCTACAGTGTTTGAGGTTTCTTCTTAACAGAAAGCATGTTAAATACATACACACATATACATAAGGAATATCTTACATTTTTTTGATTCCCAGGACAGTTTTCTTTTCACTAAACATAAGACCATTTTACTGATATATCATTTTGACTGATGCTGATAGGGCTATCCATACAACTAAAATTGCACTACACTTTCCTTTACCTTTTTCAATGTATATGGAAACCTTCATTACCACTCCCAAATGTAGGTGTGACTAGTGAATAAATTCATTTTGGTTACGTTATGTATGTAAAGACTGAGGAAAGGTATTGAGAAGTATAGAGGAAGAGAATTACAGAGAAATACCAAGAGACCATATTTTAGCTAAAAGCCAAAGTAACTACTACTGCATTACACAAAGACATCTAATATGTCTTGCTCAGACAGCATAAAGCTGAATAGATACATGAGTATTTATAACTATTCCTGATGTTTCTGTCATCTTTTAAAATAAATCAGTTTTTATAAAGGTCCAAATAGGACTGAGAAAAATCATAAATAAAAATATTATTGACGGTAGTTTATTTTTTTCTAAGACATTAGATTAAAAAAGAACAACTAATGATAGGTTTGTTCCTTAACTTTTCTCAGGTATTTAACTTTAAAGAAAGTTGAATTTTCAAATTGTGCCTCCTCATGTTATTTTCTTAGTTAAAAAAAAAAAAAGTCACTGTGGTAACACTCCAGTGGCAATGAACACACTGACAACTAGATCTTAGTTTCTAAATGCCATTCTCCAATAAAAAGAATCAGGATTCCATAAAGAAATAGCTGACTCTTTGGCTGAGGCAAAAGGATACAAGTGATCCTGGAGTGTCTAATAGTGTCAGAAAGTAAGGAACTGTTCAAAAAAACAAAAGGGATGGGGACATACCAGGTATACAAAGGAGCCATCTGGAACAACCCCCCCCCCCCCTCAGTGGCCAAAGCTGGACAGATTATAGTAACAAAACCCCAAGAATAAAATAAATTTACATGAGTCAATACTGCAATACATAATTCTCTACCCTCAAGTATACACTGGTCATAGGGACACCCTTCCAAAAAATAGAGTGGGACAGGGAGGAAGAATAACTTTGCAATGAATAAATCTGGCAAACACTACCTTTCTCAAACGATCAAGGAACATCACTACTGCTAAGCTATGTTCACTGCTTGTAGGCCATCATGTGATATAGTAAGGACACTTCACCTCTGCGGCATTCTTCAAAAAAGACATTGACCGGTATCCCTCAGGGAAGAATGCATATGAGGTGGAGGTGAAGCACAGGGAGTTTCTAGGTCAGTGAACCTATTCTGTAAGGTATTGTAATGGCGGATGTTGTTAGACACTTGTCAAAACCCATAGAATGCACAGCAAGGGTGAACTCTAATGTAAACTATAGACTTAATAATGATATATCATTATTGGTTCTCAACTGTAACAAGTGTACCACACTCATCCAAAATGTTAATAGCCAAAACGAGGGAGGAGGGCTTGAGGGGTATGTGCGAACTCTCTGCACTTGTTATACAATTTTTTAACTGCCTCCCTCAAAATAAGTTATATTTTTTAAAAAACAAAAGCAGTCAAAGTTTAAAAGAAAAAAAATTGGGGGACACCTGGGTGGCTCAGTGGTTGAGCATCTGCCTTTGACTCAAGTAGTAGTCCTTGGGTCCTGGGATTGAGGTCCGTATCAGGCTCCTCTCAGTCCCATATCAGGCTTCCCTCAGCCTGCTTCTCCTTCTACCTATGTCTCTGTTTGTCTCTCTCATGAATAAACAAATAAAATCTTTAAGAAAAAAAAAGAAAAAACTGGTGATAGATGGAAAGTTATGTGATACAGCAAGTAGTAAAATGTAATGGTGATAAGTATGGATCTTCACTTTATAACTTTATTTTTCTCTGTTGGGCATCTTTCATAATAAATATGGGGAAAAATCACTGTGGGTAATGTTGGGAGAAAGCTTAGTGTAGTCAGGTCAAAATGAGCCTGTGGGATTTAATTCTAACTCCAGTATGGATTTCTCATATGATTCTGTACAAAATACATATTTTGATTGAACGACCTGAATTACTAATCTAACTTTTGAAACCCAATGGGTCTTATGTTCAAAACTCAGAGTCAAGATTAAATTGGCTTATTATTTGGGAAATACTATTAACCAGTTAGTATCATTTGAGAAGTACAACTAGTTAATATTATTTGAGAAATACGACTAGCTAAACTGTGTGTTGTCTCATCGGTAGAGGATCATGAGCAGGGCTTTGTAGTTTTTTCAACAATGTTGATGACATGATGGATTCTACACAAGTACTGCTCTGGACTTTATCAATGTTCTTGTAATGACTTAGCACTGTTTTATTTGTCATGCAAAACCATATTTTCTTATTACTCACCACAACATGACAATAACTCCCATTTTGAATGGTGCATATTTTTCATTATGAATCTAAATACAGAATGTTTCCTGTTTTCAGTCACTACACTGTGTAAAAATGGTGCATTAAAAATAGTATGACATATTTGCTTTTTGTATTAAAAGCCTCAAGTTATTGCAGATACACAGCTGTTGCTTTTTCACCGTTTTTTTAAGGGAACTGTATCCCCTCTTTCCTATATAAATTACATACATTTTCAAATGTATCATTGGAGCCAAAGGAGCTGCAAAGCTTTAAACCAGAAAACTTATTCTCACAGGAGAGGAATTGTAAATTTTTAGTCATTGTGTCCAAATGATAAATTTTTAACCTAAAATGATAAATGTGTTCCTTTGCCAACTTGGATATTATACATTGTAAACAGAAAGTAATTTGGGATGCTCTTATAAATTATGACCTCATTTCAGCATACAGACTGTTTACCTAGTGTACGGAGCATTTAAGGAGATGCTGCTTTATAGCATTCAAGACTCCACTTTGTGACATAAAAGTGACAGTTTCTATTGTAATGCAAAGAGCATTTCCATATCTTCATGAAAGCCAATAGTATCATTTTTTTTTATTTAAAGGAAACTCAACACCCCAGAAGTGCTAGCTACTATTATCCTAGGAGTTCCCAGAAATGTCCTTAATTGAGTAACAATTCTATCAAGTTTCATTATTTTCTCCAGAATTCTAATATGTACTCTTTCAGTTTTAAGAAAACAAGTGTGTGTTTTGGGCCCTATGACCATGATCAGGTGATTGATATACGATTCAGATACATACCAGAAGTTAGCGTTTTAGTATCTGAATTGCAGTTGGTTAGTTTTTTAAGAAGGCTATTAAACATAAATAGTTGAATCAAAGATTTCACATTTCCGAGTTCAATCTCACCATATTAGCTAAACAGGAGGGGTCCTGAGAAGAGAGATTATCCTATATTAAATTAAAAGTGTGCCATTTTGCAGCTCTAATCCTGTTGAAAAAAGATGATTTCTATCTTACTTAATCAGCAAGAGGCCTTTATTGCCTTAAGTATTAATTGATTAGGTTCTCATTCAGGTCAAAAGTACACTTGGCTGACCAGAGGCAGCCAATTAGCGCCTTGTCAGCCATGCTTATTTACACTGACTGAACATAATGGTAGTTATTGGACTGTCGAGTCACAAGGTCACCGAATCTCTTGTGCCCTTTGCCCTCTAAAAGGGCAATAATCATTCAGACACCAGAAAGCATTCATAACAAAGATTGAGTTTATTACTTATTGACTTAAACCACTCTTAGAAACAGGTGTTTCATTCTCTTTGGACAAATGATTTATCATTTCTTTGTGAAATACTTGAGGTCTGGTTAAAATTCTGCAGTGATTGTGTCTGAGCATTTTTGTTCAGCAAGCAGCTTGCACTTCAAACTCTAAAATAGCTTTTTAAAGAGCAGCCCAATCCAATGACTATTTCCCTTTTGCAATAAAGACTTTTCTCTTGATAAGTGATTGTAGCAAGTTGGAACAAGTTGGGCACACTCGTGCCCCTGGGGCGCCAGTCTCCAACTGGAGGGTTAGAACCACATTTGAGTCTCACTTTAGAGAGGAAATTAGTATGCTTTTTAAATACACTGCTGCTGACATGGGATATTGGTTATTTGCTGTAGAACAAAAGAAAGTCAAAAATTCAAGGTTATTCATAAACCAGTAATCTAAAATTTGTCTGTAGTCCCAGTGGTTTTTATCATCATAAATCATCACGCCTAATTTATATGGTGGTCATGTAACTAGTTGCATTTGTTAACATTTTATATTTTTTTATTTATCGTCTTCTATTTAAATTTAACATCATTATTGCTTCCATTTTCTATTATTGATTCAAATATCACTGATGATTCCATGAGTTTCGTTGTAAGGAGAATATTTTGTTTAATGCATCACTTTTACCACTTGTGCCTCTAAATCAAACTGGATCCCATAAGTCAGCCCAGGTTTTTTTCTTTTATATCCTGCCCTCCCTCAGTATGCATCCCACTAAGCATCACATTCCATCCATTCTAGTTACTGAATATCATCAATAAATACAAGTACTCTCCATCTCAACTCACTGCCACTGCCTCAGTTTGGCAATTTGTCTCTTGATTAAACTGTTGTAATGCCTTTTTACTGTTCTTATGAATGATTCAGTGGCCCTCTGTTGGCATAACTATCTTCCCACTCAAGTGTGATTCCTTCTGAGTAGAGTGATAATATTTTTATACTGCATCCCCAGCAAAGTTAGTGTTTGGTACATGTAGCCATTCAGTTAAAATTTGCTGAATAAATAAATAAATGGCCATAATTAACTTTATGCTACATATAAATGTAAAGCTTGATAGAATAATAACTTGTTGTGATTTAAGAACTCATTAAATCAAATTTTTCACTAGTATTAAATTATTAATTAATACTTTCTCAGACTGTTATAAGAAGCAATAAGTTGTAATTCATCCATGTGACTGAACTGACAGCATTGAATATGAAGACAGAGAATCCAAATCAAAGGGAAAAATTACTACCATAATTCTTGAGTAATTAAGCTACCAAGTATATATAGAAAACAAATCTGTATACTATCAAAACATTTGCTTTGTGGGGTCATAAGATTTTCTGATGATTCAACATTAAATTAATAGTCACTATTTACATATTGTCTACCAAGTACTGAGAATTCCACATACATTACTTACCATCCTCTCAAGAACCATATAATAAGAATATCATAATTATCATTTTATAGATAAGAAAACTGTCCTCAGGGTAACTTATCCAAAGACACATAACCCAGGTCTAAAAACCCTAAGCTCTATCTACCACATGAATCTGACTCTAAGCTTGCATCCTTCTTTTGAATATTGGACAAGCTATTTAACATTATCCTGGAACTTCACTAAATATTGTATAGTAGTGTTTCACATCCAGTATTTGGTTGGGAGTGGATAATCAGTAAAGCCAAAAGTGAGAAAAATGACAGTGGAAATTAAAGGTAATGTGACTCAGTAGTTAAGACTACATGGGCTTTAACATCATACAGCCCCACACTTGAGTCCCAAGTCTGCTGTGTAACCTTGAGTGAGTGACTTGATCTCCACGTTTCAGTGCACTAATCTTTAAAATAGGTAATAATAGTAACTACTGAGGGGTTGGGGAAGCTCAAATGAGATTATGCAGATAAAATGCTTAGCACAGTAAATGGCACATCAAAATAGCTCAAGAAATGTTAGTTATTATTGCTGTTCATAAAGATTTTCTACCAAAATAAATGGTTTGGGTTGTTTGCTGCTGCTCATCTTTGACTGAACCTGTGCGGTCTGGTATTGCAGAATATCCACAAAAGTTATATATTATGCCAACACCGAGATAATCATCTGTATATAGGTTGAGTTAAAGATAAGATATTCAAATATTTAAGTTTGTTAGGGACTCTCTTGATCTTCATGATCCTACCAAGTTGACACACATGGTACAGAGAACATCTTGTGCAGAGCTATTCCTAGTCTCTCGTGCTACATCTCAGACATGCATAAGAGACATCCCCTTCATGATTAGAAATCCTTTGGTTGGGGGAGGGGCTCATCTCCCACTTAATCTTGGGCCCGTTACCCTGCTGGCTGAAAGAAAAATATGTTTATTTCATTTAATAATAAGTTTTTTTTGTTTGTTTTTTTTTAAGAAGAGCAAGCTGGCCAATTCTCACTGTGTTATTGCCTTTACTTATATAAGAGATAGGCAGACACAACAATTTTACCGCCTTTTTCCCCCTGTACTAGGATTCTATTAGAAGCTCTACAGTTACACAAAGAAATAAGGAACTCAGTGAATTTACCACACTGAGAAAGTATGTTGACTTGGGCATTGTCTATTAGTTAAGCAGCATTTATTGAGTACCTGTTGTGTGCTTATCACGTAGACCCTGTGCTTGATGTTGGGGAAAATGTCTCAGATTCTATAGAATTCACTTTCACTCATACTAGGTAGAAGTGAAACACTGATTTATACTCTGACCTAAAATAGAGTTTAGAAATTTTAAGTAAAATTCAGCCACTAATATCAGGTTAAACTCTTGTTCAGATATCCTTGGAATGATAATAGTTTACATTTAATATTTGATATATAATCTTGAATTAAATTTTCATATTTTACTGCTTTTAGCATGCCTAGGTCAATCCTTTATGGTATCATACTATTAGTTACTCTTTTTTTTTCCAATCAAAGACTTCTTCCTCTCTAATAACCATAGTTACCTATTTTCTTCATGCTCTGTGCTCATTTAAAATGAAGCGTGAACGTATGGATTGCCTGTTTCCTTAATCTTTTGGTTTATTTTAAACAAAGGAATTGTATAAATCAATTAGAAGTAGAGGGATAATCCTTATTCTTTTTTCAGTTCTTACAGTGTTTCCTTTGGTTTTCAGTATTTATTCTTGGCAAAAACTCTCTCTTACCATTCAATGTGGTACTTCTGAAATTGGTTCTTTTAGCAAATATTTATTGAACATTCCTCACTATATGCTGGCTTCTCTGTTGCTGCCCTTGTGGAATTTACATGTTAATAGGGGAGACAAAAAAATAGACCTGATAAGGGAGCTCAAGAGTAGAGGTAAGGATGTAGGGGAGAAAGGGATATGACAGTAAATAGGGTGCTCACAGATGGGCCCACTGAGAAGGTGTCATTTGAGCAAAGACCTGAAGGAGCTAAAGGATTTAGCAAAGCAGATTACCAGCATAAGGCAATCTAGGCAGAAGAGACAGCCAGTGGCAATGTGATAAAGTGGACATTTTCAAGGTTTCAGGCTTGTTTGAGAAGTAGCAGGGAGATTAATGTCACTAAATCAAAGTAGATTTATAAGAGAATGACAGAAGGCAAGGCCATAGAGGTAAAAGGAGAGGGCCAGGGGTTATGCCAGGCCTTACAGACCTGGGGAAGGAATTTGGCTTTTACTCTGAGTGAAATAGGAAGCCAAGAAGATTTTAAGGAGATGACTGACCAGAGTGACTTACATGTTAAAGAGTATCACTTGGGCACTGGCTTGAGCATGGACTTTCCCAAGAGTAGAAACAGATGGACCAATTAAGAAATTATCTCAAAAATCCATATAAAAAAGGGTAGTGACTTGGATCAGGATGGTAACATGGAACTTGGTAAGAAGTGATTGGTTCTGGATAGATTCTGAAAGTATAAATGGCAGGATTTCCTGGCAGATAGAAAGTGAGCAGTGAAAGAAAAAAACGGATTCAAGAAGGTTGCAACTTTCAGAGCCTAAGCAACAGAAGAACATAAGAAGGGGGAAATCCTTTCCTACACACACCTTGCTCCTAATGATTCTATATGTCAAGTCTATTTATAAAACTTTTAACCTCTATTTTACCTTCATATACTTAGAAAGTAGAAACCCAACCAACTCAAAAGTTCTAATAGCACTCCTGGTGAATTCACCAGAGTGAATTTACGTAGAGTATCTCTACGTAAATTGGTGTGCTAGCTGTCACTTCTGAGGGTAACACCCCTCTAGTATTTACTGGATAACATAACATCAACATGAAGATACTTGGAACACACAAGAGAATTAGATGACACAGGGCTTGTCTTTTTGAAGCTTATTGTCTGTCTTACCGTCTACATAAGCAGAGATCCACGTTGGCCTAGTTTTGGATCTCAGGCATAGGGCCTAGATATAGAAGCAGATGTTTTAGTTAGCCTTGGATCTCTGTATGACATAAAGGGAGGCCTAGGTGATACATTCTAGGTGAGATAACTTTGGGGAACCAAGACCCAGTATGAAATGTTAAGTCTCAAGTCAAGACCAACCCTAATAGTCAGTCATGAGGAAAAGACCTGCCCCAGAACACTGTGTATATTTTCCAGTTAACTCAGAAGACATTTTCATATCTCTTTTTTTACTAAGTATTTAAGAAAGTTCTTGCTGTACCCTTCAAACACTAACAACAGGTCTACTGTGGAGATGGGGGGAAGATTAATACATATGAAGAGAAATATGAATAAATATAAATAGCCATAAAAATGTGTTGTATTATAAAAATTCATGTCCACAATGAATAGTCTTTATTATGCATCCTCCTTTTCTTTTATCTTATGGATTTATTTTACTGTCATTTTAGGTAAATACTATTAACAGCATCTTATTTGATAATGGTAAATTTGTTGATATCTCTCTTCTTTCTAGATTTAGTTGAATTCCAAGAAAACCTTTGAAATGCAAATAATCGATCATTTCTCATACGTCCAAGAAATTTGGAACGTGGCAAAACTCAAATGTGTCTTGGAAAGTATCATCTAATTCCAGAAAAGTGTAGGAATCCATATCTAGTCTTCAGACAGATAAGGATGGACTGCACATGAAATACAGACTGTGGTCAACTTTAATTCTTTCTCACATCATATTTTCTTTTTTAAAAAAATATTTTATTTATTTATTCATGAGAGACACAGATAGAGAGAGAGACAGACAGAGACACAGACAGAGGAGAAGCAGGCTCCATGTAGGGAGCCCGATGTGGGACTCGATCCCGGGACTCCAGGATCACACCCTGGGCTGAAGGCAGGCACCAAACTGCTGAGCCACCCAGGGATCCCCACCACATTATATTTTCATGAAACATTGTCATTTCTTTGAATGAGACAAATGAATTTCTCTAATACTTTATACGTCCATTGGTGAAATTCAATTCAAAAACAACTCTAAGGTAAAATATAAATTATTTTGTTGTTATATTTAATTTTGGATTACCCCTTGTCTTTTCTTTAAAAGTTACAATTGGTGAATTCCCAAGACTATAAAGCACTATTTAAGCATTCATGTTAGGTATGAAGATTATAGGAGAATACAAAGACTAGTGTGTTAAAAGATAAAATTTCTGAGACTGGATGGGGCAACTTACACAGGCTTTAAGGAGAAAGTACAATACTTAATTTTAAAAGGAAAGGAGGGGAGATCATATGTTTCGGCAGTAGCTTAGATTCTTAGTACAGAAGATATTATTTTAATCATCTTCATAATTGAATATAATAATATGCTTTCCCTGTAATAGAAAATCATATTTCCTATATCTCTGTGGGTACACTTCTCTGAGACCAAGAAAACTATTTGTAAAATGAGAATTGAAGAGGGATCACATTCTTTTAAATTACTTTCCTCAGTCCTTGCATCAGAGAGCCTGAGGCAGCCTCAGGCACGGAGCACTGGGTCAGACCCAACCTGCTTCTACTTCTTTTGCTGCAGAGCACAGATCCATAATCCTGGGTCAGATATGTTGGAGTCTTGTTCCTCTATCTACTCTGGTTGGCCTTCTGACTGCTTTTCTCTATGAAGAGACTTTTCATTTTATACTTTTCTAATTTAACAGAGGGAAAAGGTTAAAAAGAAAATTAAATACCCCCTCAAAAAACAAAACAAAACGAAAAAGTAGTCCACAGTTTCCCACTGTATTGGAGCCAAGAACTCTGCCAATTTTGCTCTCATATCTCCGAGTTGTACCCTGACCCTTTATGTGACCAGGGGGGCTTGTTGCATAAGATCTATCTGGGCGCCTGTCTAAAAGTGCTATCTTTGTCCATATTTCAAAACACTCACAGATATTTTATCATTAATTAGTATTCATATTATATCTCAAACAATCTGTTCAAAAATAGGAGAAGTGAACTAGTTGGACAGCTCTTCTATTTGCCTAGTGATTAACATGGATGATGTGGAGAGCCTAAGACTTATAAAGGGAGAAGGCAGTCAATTGTTGGGTAGGTAACTCCTGGAACATCTAGAAGCTCACCTACTCTGGAGGATGGACTTCTCCAGAGAAAATGTGCTTGGCAAACAGGGTAGGGAGACACAGACCTCTTTAAAAATAGACCCATGCCTTTTTGATTCACAGCATCCTGGATTGCTTTTCATCATGTTATCATGCCACTTGGGAGCTGGCTGGACTCCCTTGTTCAGTGACATATACTTCATAGTGTGTGTGTGTGTGTATTTTTTTAAAAACCATTTGTTCTTTCAACCACAACATGCTTTGCATTTCTCTTTCAAATCTGATGTTGTATATATAGATTGATCAAAATAATATTTTTAACATTCCAAACAATTTAAAAAGATAGTGGATGGGTGTCAGTTAATCTATTATGTTTCTTTCTTCCTCCTCCCCCTCTTCAGCTGCTAATCTTAGAACTTGTGTGCCAAATTGTGTAAGATATTCTTCCAATAGCTACATGTGTGACTCTTTTGTGAGCTCTACAGACAGTTATGAGGACAGATTTGGAGTTGCATATGGGACTGTCACATGATTTGATTGCCTTGTCTTCCAGGCACTGAGATTTCTTTTCACTGAGCTTTAATACTGAGGAATTTTTAGTTGTGATGGAAGTTCAGCAAAGTCTCTATTAAAGAATTTACACACCCCAGGAATGGGAAAGAAAAAAAAGTTTTTACTCAACACCACTCTGTATTTGGCATCTCTATATACTGAACAGTTCATATGTTTACTTTTTCCAATAGTAAAAAAAAAATTCACAGAATTTTTATGAAAATCAGAGAGTAAAGAGCCTTTATTATCCTTCTTGCTCTTTTGGAGCAAGATCTAGTAGATGTCTCAACAGAAAAAGGAAGCAGATGCTTTGTAAAAAGGTCTCATATAATTCATGTCCAATTATAGAGAATGATCTACAGAAAAAAATGTTATCTATCAAATGTTAGGAGCCAAAAATACAGTGCCTTTAGTCTCTGAAACAGAAAGGTGCAAATCCATTTTCAACTTTACAGAGACATATTGAAAAACCTCTTTCAGGACCCAAACACCACCACCCCTCATTTTCTTGAACCACACACAGTGCCACCCTTGAGGGACACATAGCATTAAAACAAAGTCTTTCTCCTAATCTTATTTCAGATGTTTCTCAAGAATAAATAATGCCCTAGTGTTATCTGTATCCAGTGCACCAAGACATATAATATTTTAAAAGTGTTAATCACATATACCCAAAGAACTTTTTTTTTCTTTTAATGCTCAGCATATAAGACTACTCATCATCATATTACTTTCACACTGTAAAACACACTGTAAAAGTGGTTACTTTCTAAGAGCTGTACCTACTAGGTTTGAAGTCTTAATTTAGAAATAATAATAATGGCTAGCATATATCAATTGCCATCTGAACCTAAACTCTGTAAAATAAATATTTTATACATGTCACTCCTAATCCTCTGAATATCTCACCAGAGTGGGTATTATTATCATCTTCTTTTTCCCAGGTGAGTAAGAACTCAGAAATAGCTTGAATGAGGAGAGAAGTATATTTTATATTTATTTATTTTATTTTTTATTTTTTTATTTCAGACCTTAATTTCCTTCTCCTGTCTTCAGTTGGAGAAGTCTTGTACCTAGAAATTTCACTAACATCTTGCACGATGAAACTTGAAAGTGGTAGAACATGAGGAGACGCTTCCTTAAATCCTTAAACCACACCCTGAAAATTCTGGAGGCCACGCTTAGAGGCACTAACTGCACAACAGTCTCATGGCCCACTGTCACATCACGGGCAGCAAGTTCAGTGCACCTGCTCTGGATTCCTGGCAGAAGAATCTAAGGACGCAGAACAAGGTACCTACAATATCTATTTCATTTCTAGTCTGCAAAAGAGCAATTTATGAAAAGGTTTTCTTCAGACAACATCAAGTCTTTCTCTGTGCATTTCATGACACTTTGAACTAAATCTGGCATAATAAGATTTGATTGAGCTGTTAGGTTCTGCTGCATAAGTGGCTGTGCGCAACTGAGAAAGAAAATTGCTTAATAGAAAGTTATAGTCGTCACTAACTTTATCTTAATTCTCCAAAGCAGTAAGTTAAGACTCGTTTAAAAGCAGCTTCGAGCTCTTAGAAAATGTTGAAAAATACTCTGTTTGGAAACATTTCTGTCCATGTGGTATACTGTACTTTCTGGAAATGGGGGTTTGTCTTTCTGATATTTTGTTCACTTAGGGGAAGTTTTATTTCTCCAAAGACACTTGAAAAAGGCCTTTTATCCATTCTTCTAAAATATTTAACAGAGATGACGTTTTTCAGCATGAGATCTGTACCCTGGTTTGAGGTGGTAACTCCCAGTTAGCACACAGACATCAAAAGCCACTTCTGAAATATACTGAATTTAGAATGTACCATTATTTATACTATTATATCACTGAAAGTAATGGATATTTAAAATAAATAATAGATTACGCTGCTGATTGGAATTTATTCTAGAAGGTACATACAAGAATCTGTTCTCTGTTGATACTAAAAGTTACATTGCAATACCATTATCATTTTCAGTGATATTATTATCTACCTAGTAAATCTATGAGACATGTGAACAACCAGTAAAACTAACAAGAATTTTAGTGAGTTTAGAGCTTAATAAGGTTGTTAGTTGCAAAAGAAATATGAAAAAATCTTTTACTTGCTAAATATCAGCAATAACCAATTTTAAAAAGAGAAGGGAAGGAAAAAGACTACATGCACAGTAGCATCAAAAACTATAAGACATTTTAAGACCTCTATAAAGAAAACCATATATCTTTATGGAGGGATGAAACTTTAAAAAAATGGAAAGATACACCATGTTTCTGAACGGGAAATGATTTAAAGATACATGGTTTTAAATAGTTTTTATTTTTAAAATAAACTTGATTTCATTAAAATCAAGTGTCATAGGGAATGTCCTTAACACAACGATTCTGAAGCAAATATGAAAGAATAAAGCAAGCAAAAACAGCCTGGAAATGTTACCAAAAGAAGAAATTTAAAAAAAAAAAAAGAAGAAGAAGAAGAAGAAACTAGAGGAGAAAGAGGGATATAGGGGAGGACAGGAGAAAGACTAAGAAAGCCTCATACTGCCAGATAGTAAACTATAATGTAAAGATGCAATTAAAATCATGTGGCATTGGTACAGGAACAGATAATAATCCCAAACTTGAAATCTCTCTTAAAATTATGTGCTCTCCTATTTGTAGAGGTGTGTTTCCTTAGATGCTGCCTGTTACCAATCTGGCAAACTGTGCTTTAGAGATGCTTGTGTTTGATGAATGAGCCCGCTCCCTGCTGCAGCTGATAACAAGCTGGAGTTAGCCAGCAGTCAGGACTTGCTGCCTCGTACTTTGATTATGACACTTACAGTTTCTCTGAATCCAGCAGTGTCTAAAGTTTAAATATCTGGAAGCCCTTCCTCTCCCCATAATTACCTACATTGGAATTTGAGCCATTTCACAGATTCCCTCCTCCCCCACGCCCCACTTGGGTATTCATTTGGTATTCAGTGAGAGCTAAAAATAAGATGATATAAAAATTTGAATTATATAAGCTAAACTTCAGTTTTCATGTAGAATAAAGATATGTATTCAAATGTATTTCTTCTCACTTATCCACAGGTGTTAAGTACCAATTTTCAAAAAGTTTCACCACAGAATGATTGTACAATATTTTCAGGGAGGCTAAGGGGCAAAATAAATACTGGTCATCTTTATAGATCTTGAAAAATAAAGGTAATTTCTAAGCATTCCCACCATCCCACTTCACAGCTAAATATAATGCAAATTACCATATCAGACTGAAAGTTTGAGTATTCCAGTTAGTAGTATTTAGTTTCCTGCTTAGTTAATGTCAGTTTAGGTACTGCCTATAGTAATTTGCTACAGAATCATTGTATGTAGTTATTTTTCAGTTGCAAGAGAATGCATTTATAGCTAAGAAGAAAATGAGTTTGGGAAAGATCATTTTTCAGAGTTGAAATTTAAGGCCAGTATTCTAAGATATATGGAATCTATCTAGTTTTTGCTTTAAAAATGACTTGCTATCAGAAGCTAAATGATCATTTCATAATTTTCTATAAAGTGAAAGAAAAGTGTTTTTAATTTAATTACCTATGCCTAAAAGGATATTTGAGTATATTCTTACTGGAATAATTAGCAATATGCATATATCATGATAAGCTATTATACTCCTTCCAGCAATTTTTTGGTTCTTTGGTTTTGTTTGAAGGTGCTAGGAGAGTACAGAGTGCCATAATATTATTCAACATGCTGATACTTTTTAGGATCATAATGTTGGTTGTTAAAACTTTACTAAATTGATTTGGCAGTTTCAAATTAAGTATCATCTTGTGTTTTTCCTTTCTCCATATCTTTTTAATGACAGTGTCATATAATATGATGGTTTTATGAGTGGTTTTGCTATCTCATTCATCAGAGTAATCAATGGGGAAAGGAGCCATATGGGTTGTAGTCCATTTGTATTGGATAGGACAGATGGCATTATTGATAGATGGAAATATTCCAAATACTTATTGTATAATGATATCACAGGGACTCTGACTTCTGAATTTTAATACTTTAATTTCTACAGTAACTGGCAAATTAAGTAATTTATTCAGTTACCATGTATCCATTTAATTATACCAATGTGCAAATTGTAGCATTAATTACTTTTCAGTTAATATTTTATTTTACATGATGGGCATTTTTATTTCTAAGTCTCTGTGTTTACTTATCTGATTTCTGACCAACCTATCAGTTCAATCTTGAGGAATTTGAAGCTGAAACAGTATTGGAGTAAATGGTAAGTTAAAGATAGGATCCCAGAAGTGAACGAAGTAAAGATTCCATAATGGTTCTTCACCAATATTGCCTCCTGTGGAGGCAGACAGGGAAGAGGTAGTCTTAAAGATTCTCTATACATTTGCCTTTTGCATAAATTTCTACCCCCAATAGATTTGCTAAAAATATGTTCTAATGTAAGTGTGAGCATAAGGACACAGCGATATGATTCAAGTTCTAGTTATATTTCATTTTCTCAGTTTGGAATTGAGTCATTTGAGGAAGGGTTACTGCTACTAGTCAGGGTTAATGTACTGCCCTCACAAATATTTGGTGCCATTCCAAAATCACATTTGCACTAGTAAAAATAAATGAAATCCAGTGGGAAAGAAGTCTTCACTTTTTACTGTGCATACTTTTGTATTGTTTAAATGCCTATTGAATACAAAATCATGCTTTACTTTTGCAATTGTGAAGCAAAAAATAATAGTTTGAGTCATTTCCAAACTTCTATTGCCATTGTTTTATTTTTAAAATGGTATCAACCCCTACTATTGAAAGCCTATTATGTATTTAAACATTGGTAGGAGCTCTCTGACCTCAGGAGTCAGACTCCGACCCCTGAGTCGGAGTATCTCAGGTAACTTACTATTTTATTCAGAAAGTAATGTAAATTCTCTAAAAGTAGTGATCATTTTTTTCCCAAACTAAAATTTGGGAAGGACACATTGTCTAAACAGCGTTGTTTTTAATATGTGAATTTGTTACTGTGAAAAAATTACAAAAACATAAAGACTAAAGGCTTTTGCATTTAGTTATAAATTTATCAAGTTACCTCCACCCCTAACTGACACCACTAAATTCCCAGTATCTAGCTAACTGCCTTATACACATCTAGAGCTCAATGCTTTTGGTCAATAAACAAGGAGGAATGCTATACACCACAAACATTTGGAAACAAAGAGTTTAGTTCCATATTTTCAAAGTTATACTGTGATCCCATTAATCAAATAGCAACTTTCTGCTAAAGTTTTGGTAAGATCAATCTCTTTAAAAAGTTCTTGTAAATACAGACTATGTAATCATATTGAAAGATAGGCCCACCAAGCTTTTTAGTCACAAATTCCAAGAGTGTTCAGGGAGCCAAGAAAAGGACATAGTAACATAGACCTATCCCATTCAAGATAGATTGCCGTATGGCTTCGAGCAAACAACCTACTTGTATTCTTAATGCCCTGGCAAATACAAATGAGCTAATATACCCTGACGATTCCAGACTTCTCCAACACAGGAGACAGTTTCAGAAGCACTGATTAAAATGGCATAGATAGTATTCTGATAGAAATCTTAGGACCAATAATAAACCAAGAAAAAGACTAGTACTAATTGAAGTCATATGGAATTTGCAACATTCTACACATACTTACTGATTCTTTAAAAAATCAAAGTCTAAGTAGAATAAAAGGCATGGATTCTGTTTTGTTTTGTTTCCTTCATTTATGGAATCACATTTATGAGTGCTTTCCAATAAAATTTGGGAATAATTTGTACTCTTAACTTTGGATCTACATTTGCAGCCTTTACCCTTCCCCGATCTGTTTGAATTTTCTCATTATTGATGTTTGTCTCTCCTCCTCTCTCCTTCCTCCTTTGGTTCTCTCACATATCAAGGGACAGAAAGATATATCAGTTATTCCTTTGGATCATCAAACAGGAAACTTCTTCTCAGGCAACACTGCAATATAGTTATGCTGCTACGTGGCTGTTGTTTCAGGATTTTATTTTTCCTTTCTTATTTTCAAGTTTGTATATTTGGTATTTGGAGAAGGTTTGTCATTATCTTCCCACTGATGTGAAGAAGAAAAAATATTTAGAACTGAGCAAATATCTCAAAATATTCAATCACCTATATAGCAAATAAATGACTCTTTCGCTGTATTCTGTTAGAGGTTTTTCTCTTGAAAGTTCTTATCTATACTTTTGGACATGACCCATCTTCTCTCCCTGCCCTGGCAAAAAACCATACATTCCTAAAAATAAGATGTGAAAACTAAACTTCAGAATTTAATTTGTGTTCTAAGAATTTCATATGGCCTCAAATTATTTAAAGGCAAACAGCATTACAATGATATTTTAACTAAGCAAAACCTGTATGGTAAGCAAACTTTCTTTTCTTTTTTTTTTTAAGATTTTATTTATTTATTCATGAAAGACAGAGAGAGAAAAGCAGAGACATAGGCAGAGGGAGAAGCAGGCTCCACACAGGGAGCCTGACATGGGACTTGATCCCCAGACTCCAGGATCACCCCCTAGGCTGAAGGCAGACGCTTAACCGCTGAGCCACCCAGGCATCCCAAATATTCTTTATAATATTTTAGGAGCACTGAAATATTTATCCAACTGATCTTTTTTTATGATGTAATACTCTTGCTGAAGAAACAATATAAAGGTGCTCAATAATAAATTTCTAAATTTAGTCCCTAGTTATTTGGACTTTGATTTAATTAAATGTGTCAGAAAAAATTCTTTTTCAGGCTACCTACTTAATTTCTGAAGATGTGATGATAGTAACTGATCATGCTGTGAATAAAGAAATTTTGGCAGACTAAGGCAGTATATAAGCTGAAGTTCTTGAACAAAAGCAACCTGTCAACTATGGTACATTTAAGTACAAGAAAGATTGATGTTTGCCAAATGTCAAATCAGAAAGGAAAAAAAAATGTTTTCAAGCTTAAAGGATTGCCAACAATGAAAGGGAAAATAAATAAAAATTTAGATGTACAATATTGTTATACCTTGTCAAGGAAATGTTAATTGAAATCAAGTCTCCTTTTTTGAAAACATAATGTAAAATTTCCACCCAAAGACTACTCAGGAGTCTGACAATTAGTGCAAAAGTCTAATTTTAAAACATACAGAGATGGCTGACATTAACAAAAATTGTACTGTTAGATAATCAAAAAGCTATGCCCTAGATTTCATTGTCAATGAACTCCTACTGATTAATATAATTGGTTATGTTTCTAAGAGAAAGCTAAGGTTTTAAAAATTATCAACATGAACCATGTGGGACTCCATCCTGAATTCACCAGTTAAAATATGCAGGTTCTGCTTATTTATTCTGCATTATCAGGTTTATGACATTTATTTGGTAGCTAGGTATTGTGAATGTGCAATGATTTGAGTTATTAAAATACAGTTCGCTTATGATCCATGTTAAGAACATGCAGTGCATTCAAATAACTAGGTAACATTAGGCCTTTCATCTCAGAGCAGTATGTTACCTTTTCCTAGGTTTGGGATTAAATTGAGATTTTGTATTCATTTGAAGTAATTGTAATGAGAATATTTAACATGGGTCAAATGGAGAATAGTGGCGCCCTGGAAGTGCTTAGAAATAATTTGCCTTTTTTATACATTTTTCCACAGTGGGATTCAAAAAGATTACCACGCCTTGTTTAACGATGTTATATTGTTCTATTTGTGAATCTAATGAAATCTTTGGCAGAAAAGAGCACAAATTGCTGAAATGAATTTTAGAAAATAAGAAGGCATCTGCATCAAATAATTATACATTTGAAACACATGAGATACTATTAACAATCTTTACCTACAGAAAATCAGAGATAGGTATATTTTTTAAACAAAACTCTTAATATTTCCTTTTTATTCCCATAATGGAAAGTGGAGGAAAATTGTATTTTATTTGCCCACAGACTTGGGAAAGAATTGCTTAGCAGGGCTATGTACCCACAACAGATTTTTCCAGACTCCTTTTTCCCCTGAAGCAGTCTTTTTATTTGAGCCCATAAGTGATTTTCCATCTTTCTCACTGAAGTGCTCAGGTATATTAGTACGGCTCTCTCAGGACATTGACTTTGTTAATGCCAAGAGGAAATAAATTATTTCTTTGTGCTGGTTGTTTGTGAGTGTTAAACTGGATCAGCCTGTGAGTAAAAACTGGCCTGTCACTGAATGACCAGTTATTGAAAACAATGTAAAAATTACATTAGATTGGATGGTATCATGTGACCTTAGAGGTAGAGGAAGTTTCTTTGCAAAAGAATGCAAATACTGATTAAAATTCATTGAGCTCTAAGTGATATTTAGAAACTGTTTCAATGCTAAAGCAGACCCAATGATTGCTTAAGGCTAGATTACACAGTCTCAAAAGAATATAAGTTGGGTCAATGGAACAGGCTAAGATAATACAACATTTTCTAAAAAAGTGACAGGCTTTTGCTCTAAGTGGAAATGTATTTGTGTTGAGCACATTCGAGCCTGGAACCTTGTTTGAATGTTCTGATAAATCCAGACATTACTTCAGAAAACAAAGCAGTGTCTTCCCAATACCATTAGGACTTCATTTTTTTTACTACAGCTACTTTTCATTGTTTATGCTTGATGGAGGCCTTTCACATGTGCCTAGAAAACAGCCACTGTATTGTACCTAGCCGACACAATCGACGTCAGTATCTGGAACAAGGCAAAGATGCCTAGCAATGGTACTATAATTTCAGATTATTCTGGAAGTTCTAGACAATTCAGTAAGTCGCTGAACCAATAAGATTTACTAGAAGAAAAAAACCCCAGCAAATCCTCATCTTCATGATATGTATAATTACATACAAATGTAATTTATGTCAAACATACCTGAAATTGCTCAGAGCTTATTCATCCAGTTTCAGAAGAATATAATAAATTCAGATAATGGGAATGGCCTTATATGCTATGAATTTTTCTAATACATTTGCAGACTCCTGCCTTAAGTAAATGTATATTTGTGTTGAGCACATTCTCACATGGAGAATTCAAGTGAATCCTGGGAAAATCACTTGAACTAAAAAGGAAATTCATTAAGATTGCAGGATACAAAATAAATAATGCACTTTAAACTTTTCATCCACCAATAATATCTTGATTTAGGGATGGGGAAGAGGGAAAATAAGTTCATATGAATAATATATTTTCATCTGTCAATGGTATCTTGATTTGGGGGTGGTAAAGAGGGAAAACGAGTTCATATAATAATCACAGTTATAAAATAATTGGTTATATTTTTAAAAATTGCAACAAGATCCCTGTCTGGAAGGAATTACAAAACTTTCCTGTGTAACATACAAGAAGAGCTTCTGAATTGGGAATATTGTTAAGATGGCATTTAATGTACAGGTATAACTTCAGCACATCAGTCAGAATTCTAGTGGGATTATCTTAGAAACATGAAGAAATTATTCTAAAATGGTTAGCATTTGACATAGCAAAGGACAATGTTCAAAATATTAAGAGCTACATAACCTATGAAATATAAAAATATTTTTCTAACACTACAATATTTAAGATGGCCTGGTACAACTGCAGCCAGATTAGTAAAATGGACAAGATAAACATAAAATTAACCCTACATTTACATATTAACCAAATATGACAGAAGCTCCTGGTAATGTAGATAGGATGGATTATTCAGCAAGTAATAGTAAGAGATTTGGCTAGAATTTGGAAAGAAAAAAAGTGATGCAAGAGAATTCAGACATTAAATATATTTTTTGAGGAATCTTAATTACGTAGAAATTCTCATAGAAGAGAACAAATTGAGGGCATCTGGGAGGCTCAGGAGGTTAAGCATCCAACTCTTGATCTTGGCTCAGGTCTTGAGAACAGAGTTATGAGTTCAAGCCCCACATTAGGCTCCACACTGGGCCTGGAGCTACTTGAAAAAATAAAGAAAAAATGGATAATATTCATACAATGAGTTTAGTCAGGTAAAATACATATGCATGTGTGTATATGTAAAATAAACTGGTAGCAATTATACCAGAATGATATAAATGGTAAAAAAAAAAAAAAAAAAAAAGGCGGGGGAGGGGAATGTTGGTAGGACTACAGGTGATTTTAATTTTCTTCTTTATACTTTTTGTAATTTCCAGCTTCTTTCTTCCATTATAGTATGTTATATAATCAGAGAAATAAAAGTTTTTGTCTTTATATTTTAAAGTAGCTGTCATGGGGCTCATGGGTGGGCTCAGTGTTTGGGCACCTGAGTTGATTTTGGCTGGGGTTGTGATTTGGGGTGGGGGGTGGGATCAAGCCCCAAGTTGAGCTCCACTGACTGGAGTCTTCTTGTGCCTCTCCCTCCTCCTATGCCCCTTCTCTTCCCTCCCACCGGCTCACATGCACATGTTCTCTTTTTGTCTCTCTCTTAAATAAACAGATGACGGGCACATGCTCTCTCTTTGTCTCTCTCTTAAATAAATAGATGAATAAAGCAGCCATCACATTATCCTAGTATGTAACAAGTATTATACATTTCCTAGCATAAAATAATTACAGACTTGCTTCAAGAAGATACAATTTTGTTTTTTTTTCTTTTCCTTTTGCAATGTACAATTAGAATAATATCTATAAGCAGGGAGTATAAGCAATGCTCACTATTATATTTCCAACACTTAGATAATGCTTTTTTTTTTTTTAAAGTAATCTCTACACCCAATGTGGAACTCAAACTCAGGACACTGAGATCAAGTGTCACATGCTCTTCTGACTGATCCAGCATAGGTGAGCCAGGTGCTGGGGCACCTGAGCCAGGTACCCCAGCATAATGCTTGATATATAGTAGGCATGCAATAAATGTTTGACTAAAGAACTAATTTATCAATAAAAAAACTCATCTATTTTCAAAAATATAAATGGACTGATTCTTTTTCAAATAATTTTTTTCACATTAGTCATTTTTTAAGGATATGATCTAATCAAGGAATCCAGTTCTTTGATTATCTAGTATCTAATTTGAACTAATTAAAAATCTTCTTCTTTTAATTTAACCTAGGTAGATGTAGGATATACACAAGGCAAGAACTAAGAACACCAGGTAAACAACTTCCTACCCTCCATGTTGCCATGCTAGCCCTAGAATTCTGACTTCTTCCTGGTTTTGGAAACCTAACCCCCTGTCAAACTATGCCACTATAGCACCTATTATTCAAAACCTCTATCCTTTCTTTCTTTGTTTTCTAGGGACTCTCTGGGCATTTGACTTAAGTTCTCTGTTTCCCTTGAGGAGACCAAGACTTCTCCAGTGGGGAAAGAAAAACCACTCTACTGCACCTCCCCTTTGAAGAGCTCAACCTTTAATTCTTAGGAAACCATTTTGCATTAAACCAGCTCCCTGATGAAGTCTACATTGTAATAGTATCACAATGTCAGGCCATTAACCTTCTTCAAGTCCTGGTCCTCCCCTCTTAATGAGATGTATATTTTCTTTCTTCTATCCTATTCTCCTCCTGCATCCCACTGAACATTGTCCAGTCCTGTTAAAAGAGTATCTCCCGCCCCGCCCAGAGTCCTTTGCATTCAGCCGTTTTGCTGAACTATATTCAACCAATGTGTTGTAGTTACTCCATTATTTTTTATGGCAGAGGTCTATTCAGGTAAAACTTGGTAATCTGTCACCCTTGAATTACATTAGAAAAAAAATAATGACATGAAAAATAATTGATCCAGAAGTAAAGAAATTTGGGTCCTAGTCCTTACTGTTTTTCTCTCAGCCACAAGTCAAAATGAATGGCAATTAAATCAACTATGACCTCAATTTTCTTAAAAAATAATATTCCCTTCTATCTCTAACAGTCTTTGACCAGTTCATTCATTTATTTATTCAACCAATGCCACTTAATCAAATTCTTACTGCTTTTCCAGCACTGTTCAGTTATTCAGTTAGGATACAGAAATGATGAAGAGATAGTTCTCACCTCCATCATACAAGTTGTATTATTTTCTTTTTTCGGCTAAGGGTGTCTGTGATAGACATCCTTTTAGCAATTTTTTTTTTTAAGATTTTATTCATTCACTCATGAAAGACATAGAGAGGAAGAGACAGAGGCAGAGGGAGAAGCAGGCTCTATGCAGGAAGCCCGATGTGGGACTTGATCCTGAGACTCTGGGACCACGCCCCCAGCCAAAGGCAGACGCTCAACCGCTGATACCCGCAGGCGTCCCAGTTGTATTATTTTCTGTATGAAACTTTAAGGGAGCCGATTATTCAATACCTGAGATGTTAAATTTTAACTTCTGACTGAACTTCCTAGGCAGGGTCTTTTAAAAGTAGAGCATTAGATTTTGTAATATCATTCTATCAGAAAGTACAATATATTATTTTTTTAATAAATTTATTTTTTATTGATGTTCAATTTGTCAACATACAGAATAAAAAAAAAACATACAGAATAACACCCAGTGCTCATCCCGTCAAGTGCCCCCCTCAGTGCCCGCCACCCAGTCACCCCCACCCCCTGCCCACTTCCCCTTCCACCACCCCTAGTTTGTTTCCCAGAGTTAGGAGTCTTTCATGTTCTGCAATATATTATTTTTTAAAGAATTTCTATATTTAGACATAGCTGGAGTATTATTTTATAAGAATGCATTTTTTTAATAATCACTTCCCAGTTGTCCTTATGGTAGTATATTACCTATATTCAACTTTGAAGAATTTTGAGCAGGCAACTCTCTTCCATGATGACTTTTCAATAAAAATTACTGATCCTATTATGTTTGCTGTTAATTTCCAAATATAAGAAGGGGCATCTTTGGTATCTTTCAAGAAAAACTTAACACATTTCATATTTGCTTACCTGGGGAACTGCTTTTAAAATAAAGAATAGATAGTTTTCCAAGATGAATAGTTCTTCCTGACTTACACTTGACTCAAAGGGTAGAATAAATGAATAATTTTGTATGCAAGTTTCTTGGTTTGCTTACAACTTTCTGCTAAGACTCCAGAGACCTTTAAGTAAAGGATTCCACCCAGTACATTTGTTGTATGTGTATGTGTGTGTACATTTTTTTTCCAGAAAGCATATGTTAGAAGGGCTATTAAGCAATTAGCTTCATGCATATAGATAGTTCATTTTGCACCAGACCATATGATGTGATTGGAATTTATAGAAAACCATCTTTCTTGCCAGGAATTGAGGCAAGTTAATTCTCTAGTTTGGAGAAGTGTGGTCTTATGGCTGCAATCTGTACCCTTAAAAATTAGGAGCCTAGAATTCTATATTCGATAGCTAAGAAAAGTATATAAAATATGAAAAATTATCTTTATTAAATATAGAAATTGGAAAAAGAAAACCCAAGTACAGTACCTGGTTCATTTTTCATGCTCACTAAATGTTTGTTAACTTACAATAAAATGAAACCAATGGAGGTTGAAATTAGTTTTTTGTTGTTATTTTTTTATATAAAAATACGTGCCATAAAGTTTTTTGTCCTTGTCAGATTTGGCTCTGAGCTTTCTAGTAGTCTATGCAAAAAGGGGAATGCAATCCGTGCAAGAACCTGTAATGTCAATGAGATGAAAACAAACTGGTTACTCAGGTGGAGCCCAACTACTTTTAGGGATTTAGTAACTATTTCCAGAATGAATGAATGATGCTGAAAGCTGAGAAAAATTTCTCCCATTTGCATTTTTAGAAGGTCACTTTCTCTTCACTATCTTAACAGTAAACAGCAAAGAATTTCATGTAGCTATTTCTCAGGTCAGTGGTCAAGGAAAACTGCTTTTATGGGGATAACACACCACCACTGCTTGATATGATAACGTTTCTTAATTCAAAAACTATTCTGAAATACCTAGAAATCCTGAAGCAGAGATAAATTGATTGCATATACTTCAGGCATGTATACATTTTTCATGTGTAAAATAAGATTCATTGCAACCTTTTAAGGTTCTAGGTGCACTTTACAAAAGGAGTGTATCACCATCTTGTCTCATTTTTATAGTACTCATATCCCTGGCCACAGCCATTAATCAGTATTTTTTCTCCTCTTTTTTGAAGGGTGGAGATTATACTAAAAATCCATGGAATATCTACTATAAGATGTAAAATTCTACATGATTGGCCTTTTGTAAATATTAAGCAAAACCAGTAAATCAAAATGATCGATTAACATATTTTAGCCGAAGCATCCATATGAAAGGAAATGTTGATATTCTTTATGAAAGCTGCTTTTTTCCCTTTACTGCTGCCATTTTTATTGTGGATTTCCCTGTTCAGCACTTAGTTCCAATTTTTTAAATGATCCATTTCAATATTAGACAGCAATATTCTTCTAGTCATATGAGGTTTTGGTTGCATTTTATTACATTAAAGATTGCAGAACTCTACTGTGAATTATAGTATTAACATTTCTTGTATTTTAGAGGACTGTGTTATGAAGAATTAATGTGACAAATCCAGGAATTCTTTGTTTGGGCCTTTGAAGAGTAAAGCCCAATGCAATTTAATCTTTAGTGGTAACCAGGTTATGAGTTCATTATATAATTTCAAAAAAAATTCAAAAGTACAACAACAATAGATAATTCATTCAAGAATCCCGAAGAGCTGTTTGATTTAAAGTTAACTTACTCAGAAAAAAAATTAATAAAGTTGACTTACTCAGTTAAAGATGGTTAATACTTTCAAGAAGTAACCAATTTACCTGAATATACTTTCCCAGAACTTTGTTTATAACTTTGTTGCCTGAGATCAAAATGCAGTTTTCTTAGAAACATGCTGTAAATTCAAGTCCATCCAATGGATACTTAAGTGCCAATGCTGTCTCAACCCTTAAGAACTTACTTGCTGGTGGTGTGGAAAAAAAGGCAAGGACGCAAATAACTCAGCAAACCTCTTTTCAACACATTGTCAAGTGCCTTATAAAGCAAGCTCAAATATGGCAGAAAGCCACCACTGAGTTTCAGAGTCAAAAAATGCATAAATTGTTACAAGCTTGTTCTCCAGATCAGTTACCCAGAATTTGGGAGGTTTGTACTCATATCTTACTCTCAACTGATTGTCACTTCTTTTTCTGCAGCATAAGCACCCTGCTATACAGCTACTCCCCTACAAAATGGATGGGGCCATATAAAGCTGTCCTGGCTAATGAATAATCAGAAATCTAGCTTTTTTTTTTTTAGTTAAGCTTAAGATCTCTACCAAGGACTCTCCTATCACTCAGGTATATGATTAATATTGATCTAATAAAAAAATTGCCAAACCATCAATCAGGATTTTTATCTCTTCACCAGAAGTGGCAGACTTTCTGACACCATAGTCTATTTTGCCTGTGGTGAATTTATTTTATGATCTCTTTAGCATATCCTAATATTCTTGTTAATATTTTTGAGAATTATCTACCCTATTTTACCTTAGATTTCATGTTTGCATTTGGAAGCAAGTTTTTCTTCTTCCTGTGGATCCCCTTATAAATGTGATTAAGAACTCTATTCTATTAAATGAGGAATACCTTACTTCATCAATAACTTGCATGTCTATCTTAGTCTCCTGATTGGAGATGATATTTTATTTTTTTTTTTTTTTTTTTTTTTAAATATTTTATTTATTTATTCATGAGAGACACAGAAAGAGAGAGAAGCAGAGGCATAGGCAGAAGGAGAAGCAGGTTCCATGCAGGGAGCCTGATGTGGGACTCGATCCCGGGACTCCAGGATCACGCCCTGGGCCAAAGGCAGGCGCTAGACCACTGAGCCACCCAGGGATCCCCTGGAGATGATATTTTAAAAAATTAACCTTTGCTGTAGCACACACCCTAGGCCTACCAGCCAGCCCACACTTCCAGGTTCTTTTGTCTCTCCTTGGCTCCCTTAGAGCCAAATTCCCATGGAGACTGAAGTTCCCACAGCTTCAGAAGGGACAAGGACCAGCCAATCTGTAGGCAACCCTTTAGGAACCACTGGTTGTGCCCAGGAGGAAAGGCTTTGAGAAACTGACTCTCAGGGGCATCAATTAGTCAGAGTTAAAGCAGACTTCTGCCAACCAGAGCATGAACTCTCTACTCATTATACCAAAGGTACCCTGGGTGAGAAGCCAGCATGGCCAGGGCACTTTTACCAACCCATTGGGGAGGTGGTGTAAATAGTTTAGTAATCTGTGGAGCCTTACCTGTATACTGAGTGTTATTTTTAACAACCCATTATAAGAAACTGGATCTACAGACTTAAGGTAGCTGTGTGTGGATGAAAGGACATTTTAGTCTGCTCTCTAAATGTTTGTCTCCCATACTTGAATCTAACTTTTTTCTGCTTTGAATGTGGGTTCAGTGTGGGCAAGACTGTTGGTATCTGTTTACCCAAACTTTCGACTCTTTCCTTCCTAAGCCTTTGTTTACTCCTGTTAAATGGTTTGTATTAATAATGTTTCACCATACAGTTACTCTGAAGTTTAAATGAAATAACACACGTCAAACCCTTAGTGCAATGCCTGGAATAGTGCTAGCCATCATCCCCCTTGCACGGGATCTTCAGTTAATAGATTTTATGATCCTATATGCAGGTATGTAGCTGATCGGTACATTTGACTACATGAACACATGCTGTGCATTGTGTTAGAACGAAAAGATGACCAGAAAAGTAGGTTATTAATGGGGTATGAGAAGTTTTCATGCTTTCAGACACTATAGGGCTATTGTGTACTTTGACAACTTGAAGAAGCCTGGGGTTGCAGGGACTGATGTCAGCTCATGGCTTCTGGGCTTTTATTTCTAATGAGGAAGAGGTTTTCTTGCTCTCTTGACAGAGGAAGATCCTTTGTCAAGCTTCAGGTCTCCCTGTATTCACATATTATCTTTTCCTTTGACTTTTGCTCAAAACCAGGAAATAGAGCATATCTTAAAAGCACTAATGTCAGGAAACCCCAGGCTCTTTCATTTCTGGGCAACATGAATGAGAAGACTGTCATAAAAGATATGGAATCTTAGAAGGAAATAAATAAAAATGAATCCTAGAGGGCAGCATAAAAAAAGTGCGTAGAAAAACTCTGTTAACAAGTAAATGAGTATTTTTAACAAGGGTTTCTTGTCATCCTCTTTGACTGGCATCAGAGTCTTCATTTGAACCATGTCATCGTAGGTGCTCTGAGCAAATGTCAATTATAATCGGTTCTCCTGATGAAGACTAAACATCAAAATAAGAATGTGAAGGAAGCAGCGTGCCACACCATTTCCTGAGAACTTCTTTGAGCCATGTCTATTTGTTTCCTCTTCCCTTTTGGTGTTTTACCATATTCATGATATGCTTTTTTGTGTGTTCTGACTTTCCTTCTTGAAAGTATTATTCACAAGTGGGTGTCATTGTCCCAGTCACATATTGGTTTGGCATTGATTAATTACTTAACCTTTCTTTTTTCTGTTTCTTTTTTTTTTTTACTTAACCTTTCTTGATGTTTTCCTCATCACGTATGAGGTGGGAAAAATTCCTCAGGTGCATTTTGAAAATTCCCAGCTAATTCTCTAGTCGTGATTTCTAAATCAAAACTGTTTGCATTTTTCTAACTGTAACATCTCTTGGTTTGAAAAATAGATACTCTTTATATTCTTTGAAAGGGTCTTATTTAAAACACTTTCCTCTGTTCTTTCCATGCAACTACCCTTCATTACTTCCCATGAACACTTCCATGACCATCTAGATTACTAAGTGAAAACCAAAAATAAAAGAGAGAAAAATAAGAGAGAGAGAGAAAAATGTGCAGCTGATTTTATATATGAGAAAGTATTAAACAATAATTGCAAAAGTTAAATGGTACCCAAATATTATTAATATAGTTTTGGTTTGCATGTCTGTTGATAGGACTTTCTTTGTTAAAGAAAAACCCTTTTCTTTTTTAAGATTCTATTTATTTACTTGAGAGAGACAGAGACGGCAGAGTGAGACAGAGAGAGAGAGAGAGCATGAGCTGGAGGGAGTGGTATAGGGAGAGGGAGAAGCAGGCCCCCACTGAGCAGGAAGCCCATCATGGGGCTGGGGCTGGATCCCAGGACCCTGGGATCATGACCCCAGCTGCAGGCAGATGCTTACCCGACTAAGCCACTCAGGTGCCCTGAAAAATCCTTCTTTTTTGTTAAATTTTAAAAATCCTTTTTATGAAGCTGGGATCATTTAACAAAGCCAGATTTAGTAAGTGTCCCAATGTCTCTGTCTTTGCATTGTTCTTACAAAGAAAACTCTGAAAAAACTTTTATTTCAATGATACTATTTCATGAAAATGTTTTACTATTCAGATATTAATCATAGTATTATAAATTTAATATCTTAACACATTATATTTACACTTGTTACTAATATTATTTTTGAGATGGAAGATAAGAATTTTGTGTTATAAATGTGTGAAATATTCTCTTTGATCTATTATATCTTCTAATATTATTCAATATAGTGCATATCATTTTGAACTACAAGCATTAACTTACACCTCTGTCTCCTTCCCCTCTTCAAGATTGGCAGTTTCTAGAAAGCAACAACCTTGCCTGCCTTATGTTCCTTTCTTATCAACATATAGGTTCTTGGCATGGTGCCTGGCAAATAGTGGGTGTTTAAAAATGCTCTGTAAATAAATAAATGAATGATATTGATGTTACAGATGCACACAAATTGTGTAGGGTTGCTATAAGTATGTAAATTCAATGGTCTTATTAAGTAATGTCTGTTAATTATCTATATCTTAATATACATCAAAATAAGTTACATCTGTATCTTAATATACATCAAGTTAGAACACACGAAAAAGCATATATGTATGTAGCAAAGAACCCTATAAAGACCAGTGCCCGAGCTTAATCCCACGTGGTTAAATAGCTCCATTTTATGTAGCAAAATGGATGTAGTCACTGAAGACCTTTTCTAAGGCTTGGGGTGGTGCCTAAAGTTGTTCACACATGGAGGCAATAATAGTTAAACTTGATGGTAACTGTCAGTGGATGAAAATAGAGCTACTTTGTCTTCAAATGGGACTACCACCTGAAGTCAAAAGATGGGGTAGAATGAAGAGAGAAGTAAGATTTATGATCTCTACTCGTACCAGCCACTGGGCCAGGAGCTTTACTGTTGCTCCCCACAGTTCTTACAATAGCGCCAGGAGTTATTACCTTTTATTAATAAGGACACAGGTTTCTCACCGCTATCAAGTCGGGGTCCTGGGATTTAAACTAGGTGCAATCCAAAACTCATTGTTTTGTGCAGAGAACATGACTTAAATCCTTTCTAAAATAAGGTAGGGCATAAATCAATGACACAAATTGTTCTCACTAGCCTTATCAGCAGTCAGATCCATCACTCCTGAGATGATGGAGAGTGAGTATCAGGGAGTGTTTTCATAGTGAAGAACACAGACTTTGACTTGAGATGAACTTTGATCCATATATATCCCTGTTCTGCCTCTTGGTGATCTTGTGCAAGTTACTTACCCATGCTAATCTTAATCATTTATAAAATGAACATGTTCATATAATTTCCAAAAGGCAAGTACAATCAACGCCTGAAATAGAGAAGGCCTTCAAAAGGAGTCGTTGCTTGAGTCACCATTTAAGTAGAATGATGCCTCATTCTTTCTGGGTGTGCAACTTAAAGAAAGACTTGGCTGTTGGAACACAACAGAAAAAGAAAAACATTATCTCTAGGGAGAGCCTAGTTGATTTTATGGAAAGTGTATATACGTCAAGGTACAGATCAGTTTGATGTAAAATGCATTTGACACACAATGAAATATGGCCCATTACATTAAATTTATATTTTTGCTTGTTATTTACTTCATTATAAAGTGATTGGTGATACATCTTGAAATTTGTCAAAATTTCAAAGAAACTACTTTTTTGAGAAAAAAAAGATTACAAAAGTGCCTTCAAGGTATTTGCAAACATACTATAATCAATGCCATAACAAATGCAATGGAGAAGTCAAACAGGGAGAGATAATTCCGAGGTTAGCAGATGATTCTAGTTTTGGGGTTTGCCTTGCCCTTAAATTATGGAACAGACTATCTGAAGCAAAAGGAATATGAGAAAAATGGAGAAAGGGAGACCAAGACCAGTACCTTTGTGGTACTGATACGAGAATAGTGATAGAACAACTAAAGTGTAGCATGAAGTAAAGCTGGTGGCAATGCTAAAACATCTAATCATGACAGGCCATTGAAATGCTTCCTTTAGAGTAAGAATTAGAACAAAGAAGTGATCATCTCATTGCTTGGAAAGCCTACCGTAATAAGTTGAAAGAAAAAGACATCAATGTTCTCTTTCTATTCTGTTTCGGTCCAGTCCAGCCATGATGATGCTCCTCCAACTAGAAAGGCAGAGCAATAACAGCACTAACCATAGTACTTTGTTACTGATACCAGGCTTTTACTGCTTCTTCACATCCCAGGGCAATAGTCCTCCTGAAATCAGAGTGCACAGAAATCATGAACTCTAACTGCTGAAAAGTAGGACTGTGCCCTTGCCACTCCCTTCTCTTCAATTTCTAATTAAATGACTTTGTATGACTTCTTCTTAAATAATAAAATATAATAAATAAAAAATATAGTAAAAGAAGCAGACCCAGGGAGCATTCAGAGAACCTGAGTAATTATTGCCCTCCACCCTCCTACCAAAAAAAAAAAAGGGGGGGTTGGCAGCTCGGCATACATACTAATGAAATTTAAACCACTGTGTCTGGTAGCTATTCCCCAATTTATAAATTGGACCACTAAGCAATTCTGTCTACAACATTTTCAGTAGTTACATCAATTCATTCAGCTATTGATTGTGCATCTGCAACTCAACCTCGCTAAATCATCCAGAATGGAATCCTACTCAAAATTAGGCCATAATGAAACTGCATCCTGCAGTGGGAAGAGCACAGGCTTCAGATAGATGGGTTTTTAGACAGGCTCTCCAAATAATTAGCTGTGTAATTATAAAATGAGGATAATAGTACACACTTGTCGGTTGTCATTGTGAATCAATGCAATGATATATTTGGGGAAACTGATATTTATTGAGCACCTATCATGAATCAGGTAGCCTACCATTCAATCTTCTAGGCAACTTAATGAGGTAGATATTATGGAGCCAGCTTTGAACCTGAGTTATAGTCCAAATTTCATCCATCTTCCATACCACATAGTAAGATGCCAGACATGGCACTTAATACAAAATAGGCCCTTAAGATATAGTTACTGAACTGAATAAATAGCATGATTATAGTGGAAATGACCAAATCATCACACCTGCTCTTTATTGTTTAGGACAAAATCATCTTTTGTGCATTGTAAGGGAAAATTTTGGAGTATCTCAACTAATAACTTAGGCATGGCACCTATACTTAAGCTATTGATTGAATAAGTTGTTTAAATCAGGGGATCATTAAGAAATGAACTACACATGCCCTAAAACATGTTAATTAAAACAAATAAACGTACATTCATTCACTAGTCTTTCGGTGTAGGGCCTACATCTTGTCTTGACATGCCCTATTTATGTTGGGTATTTGTTGCATAAATCCTACTCATAACACATTACCTACAATTTCTGTTTTCTTTCTTTATAAAATGGAGCAACAAATTAAAGACACCTATGAAGTAATCTAAGTGAAAAACATTTTTGGAATTTAACAGTTTTTCTAATTTTTTGCACATAAATTAATAGTTTTTTTTATCCTGTTAAAGAAACACCAGGAGATCCATTCTCTTAACAAATGTTTTAGGAATACACTGCAGTATTGTTAACTGTAAACATAATGTTATACATCAGATCTCTAGGACTTTTTCATCTTGCCTGACTAAACTGTATACCCATTGAACAGCCACATCCCACTTCCTGTCTCTCCCCAGCCCTTGGCAACCACCATTCTACTTTCTGCTTTTGTTAGTAGGACTACTTCAGACACCTCATATATGTGGAATCATGCGGTATTTGTTTTTCTGACTGGCTTATTTCACTTTGCATGACATCTTCAAGGCTTTTTGTTGTTGTCATTTGGTTTTGCTTTTTAATCCTTTTTAAATTTAAATTCAGTTAATTAACATATAGCTTATTATTAGTTTCAGAGGTAGAGGGCAATGATTCATTACTCTCATATAACACCCTGTGCTCATTACACCAAGTGCCCTCCTTAATGTCCATTACCCCTTTACCCCATTTCCCCAACCCTCCTCCCCTCCAGCATCCCTCAGTTTGTTTTCTATTCCTATGATCCAGAGTCTCTTATGCATGGTTGAATTTCCTTCTCTTCTGTGACTGAATAATATACCATTGTAGGTGTACATTTTATTTATCCATCAGTCTGTCAATGGACACTTAGGTTTTTTCCACATATTGCTGGCTATTGTGAACAATGCTATGAGGAACATGTATCTGTGTGAGATGCTGATTTCATTTCTCTTGGATAAATACCCAAAAGTGGGATTTTCTGAATCAAACATCTTCTATGTTTACTTTTTTCAGGAACCTTCATATAGTTCCCCATAGCAGCTACACCATTTTACATTCCCACCAACAGAGAAAAAGAATTCTAATTTCTCTATATTCTCACCAACACTGACAGCATGTTTTTAGAAACAGCTCACTCGGGATCCCTGGGTGGCGCAGTGGTTTGGCGCCTGCCTTTGGCCCAGGGCGCGATCCTGGAGACCCAAGATCGAATCCCACGTCAGGCTCCCGGTGCATGGAGCCTGCTTCTCCCTCTGCCTGTGTCTCTGCCTCTCTCTCTCTCTCTCTCTCTCTCTCTCTCTGTGACTATCATAAATAAATAAAAATTAAAAAAAAAAAAAAAGAAACAGCTCACTCTTGTAAAGCCTATCCACAATATTAAACTTAAGTTTTATAGAAACAGCTCTACTTTGTTTCACATCCATATTCCAGGATCATATAATACTCAACTGAAAGTACTTAATGTCAATAGCAATTGCAACTATATTCCAATTCAAAAAAAGACAATATTTTGTTTTTACTTTTATTGGATAATTTGTAACTGCACAATTCAACTGATAGGGGCAAAGTGGTAGGAATTCTGAGAAGAGTTAGTAGCCCAAATTATTCATCCCTCCATGAGTATCAATGAATGCATTTATAGAGAGAATAGAAAGGGCTACTTACATGGAAAGGAGTAAAGAAAGCTCCTACTTCTTGAAATGAAAGTGACCTGTGAGGTCCTTTCAAGACGAAAATAGGCCTTTGTGGTGGATTAAAAATCACCAAACTGGATTAGAAATTCAAAGACATCATCAGGGTCTTATATTTAATGATCCACTGAAGGTTTTAATTACATGTATAGATTTCACACCTTGCATATTGCCCCCTCCCCAAATTTTCTTTGTTGTTGTTGTTTTTTATAATAAATTTATTTTTTATTGGTGTTCAATTTGCCAACATACAGAATAACACCCAGTGCTCATCCTGTCAAGTGCCCCCCTCAGTGCCTGTCACCCATTCACCCCCAGCCCCCGCCCTCTACACCTTCCACCACCCCTAGTTCGTTTCCCAGAGTTAAGAGTCTTTATGTTCTGTCTCCCTTTCTGATAATTCCCACACATTTCTTCTCCCTTCCCTTCTATTCCCTTTCACTATTATTTATATTCCCCAAATGAATGAAAACATATAATGTTTGTCCTTCTCCAATTGACTTACTTCACTCAGCATAATACCCTCCAGTTCCATCCACGTTGAAGCAAATGGTGGGTATTTGCCGTTTCTAATGGCTGAGGAATATTCCATTGTATACATAAACCACATCTTCTTTATCCATTCATCTGTCGAAGGACACCGAAGCTCCTTCCACAGTTTGGCTATTGTGGACATTGCTGCTATAATCATCGGGGTGCAGGTGTCCTGGCGTTTCATTGCATCTGTATCTTTGGGGTAAATCCCCAACAGTGCAATTGCTGGGTCGTAGGGCAGGTCTATTTTTAACTCTTTGAGGAACCTCCACACAGTTTTCCAGAGTGGCTGCACCAGTTCACATTCCCACCAACAGTGTAAGAGGGTTCCCCTTTCTCCACATCCTCTCCAACATTTGTGGTTTCCTGCCTTGTTAATTTTCCCCATTCTCACTGGTGTGAGGTGGGATTTCATTGTGGTTTTGATTTGTATTTGCCTGATGGCAAGTGATGCGGAGCATTTTCTCATGTGCTTGTTGGCCATGTCTATGTCTTCCTCTATGAGATTTCTCTTCATGTCTTTTGCCCATTTCATGATTGGATTGTTTGTTTTTTTGGTGTTGAGTTTAAGAAGTTCTTTATAGATCTTGGAAACTAGCCCTTTATCTGATATGTCATTTGCAAATATCTTCTCCCATTCTGTAGGTTGTCTTTGAGTTTTGTTGACTGTATCCTTTGTTGTGCAAAAGCTTCTTATCTTGATGAAGTCCCAATAGTTCATTTTTGCTTTTGTTTCTTTTGCCTTCATGGATGTATCTTGCAAGAAGTTACTGTGGCCGAGTTCAAAAAGGGTGTTGCCTGTGTTCTCCTCTAGGATTTTGATGGAATCTTGTCTCACATTTAGATCTTTCATCCATTTTGAGTTTCTCTTTGTGTCTGGTGCAAGAGAGTGGTCTAGTTTCATTCTTCTGCATGTGGATGTCCAATTTTCCCAGCACCATTTATTGAAGAGACTGTCTTTCTTCCAATGGATAGTCTTTCCTCCTTTATCGAATAATAGTTGACCATAAAGTTCAGGGTCCATTTCTGGGTTCTCTATTCTGTTCCATTGATCTATGTGTCTGTTTTTGTGCCAGTACCACACTGTCTTGATGACCACAGCTTTGTAGTACAACCTGAAATCTGGCATTGTGATGCCCCAGATATGGTTTTCTTTTGTAAAATTCCCCTGGCTATTCGGGGTCTTTTCTGATTCCACACAAATCTTAAAATAATTTGTTCTAACTCTCTGAAGAAAGTCCATGGTATTTTGATAGGGATTGCATTAAACATGTAAAATGCCCTGGGTAACATTGACATTTTCACAATATTAATTCTGCCAATCCATGAGCATGGAATATTTTCCCATCTCTTTGTCTCTTTGTGTCTTCCTCAATTTCTTTCAGAAGTGTTCTATAGTTTTTAGGGTATAGATCCTTTGCCTCTTTGGTTAGGTTTATTCCTAGGTATCTTATGCTTTTGGGTACAATTGTAAATGGGATTGACTCCTTAATTTCTCTTTTTCAGTCTCATTGTTAGTGTATAGAAATGCCACTGATTTCTGGGCACTGATTTTGTATCCTGCCACGCTACCAATTGCTGTATGAGTTCTGGCAATCTTGGAGTGGAGGCTTTTGGGTTTTCTATGTAGAGTATCATGTCATCGGCGAAGAGGGAGAGTTTGACTTCTTCTTTGCCAATTTGAATGCCTTTAATGCCTTTTTGTTGTCTGATTACTGAGGCTAGAACTTCCAGTGCTCTGTTGAATAGCAGTGGTGAGAGTGGACATCCCTGTCTTGTTCCTGATCTTAGGGGAAAGGCTCCCAGTGCTTCTCCATTGAGAATTATATTTGCTGTGACCTTTTCGTAGATGGCTTTTAAGATGCTGAGGAATGTTCCCTCTATCCCTACACTCTGAAGAGTTTTGATCAGGAATGGATGCTGTGTTTTGTCAAATGCTTTCTCTGCATCTAATGAGAGGATCACATGGTTCTTGGGTTTTCTCTTGCTGATATGATGAATCACATTGATTGTTTTACGAGTGTTGAACCAGCCTTGTATCCTGGGGATAAATCCTAATTGGTCATGGTGAATAATTTTCTTAATGTACTATTGGATCCTATTGGCTAGTATCTTGTTGAGAATTTTTGCATCTATGTTCATCAAGGATATTGGTCTGTAATTCTCCTTTTTGGTGGGGTCTTTGTCTGGTTTTGGAATTAAGGTGATGCTGGCCTCATAGAACGAATTTGGAAGTACTCCATCTCTTTCTATCTTTCCAAACAGCTTTAGTAGAATAGGTATGGTTTCTTCTTTAAACGTTTGATAGAATTCCCCTGGGAAGCCATCTGGCCCTGGACTTTTGTGTCTTGGGAGGTTTTTTGATGACTGCTTCAATTTCCTCCCTGGTTATTGGCCTGTTCAGGTTTTCTATTTCTTCCTGTTCCAGTTTTGGTAGTCTGTGGCTTTCCAGGAATGCGTCCATTTCTTCTAGATTGCCTGATTTATTGGCGTATAGCTGTTCATAATATGTTTTTAAATTCATTTGTATTTCCTTGGTGTTGGTAGTGATCTCTCCTTTCTCATTCATGATTTTATTAATTTAAGTCTTCTCTCTCTTCTTTTTAATAAGGCTGGCTAATGGTTTATCTATCTTATTAATTCTTTCAAAGAACCAACTCCTGGTTCTGTTGATCTGTTCCACAGTTCTTCTGGTCTCGATTTGGTTGAGTTCTGCTCGAATCTTAATTAACTCTCTTCTTCTGCTGGGTGTAGCATCTATTTTCTCTAGCTCCTTTATGTGTAAGGTTAGCTTTTGTATTTGAGTTCTTTCCAGTTTTTGAATGGATGCTTGTATTGTGATGTATTTCCCCCTTAGGACTGCTTTTGCTGCATCCCAAAGAGTTTGAACGGTTGCATCTTCATTCTCTTTAGTTTCCATGAATCTTTTTAATTCTTCCTTAATTTCCTGGTTGACCCTTTCATCTTTTAGCAGGATGGTCCTTAACCTTCCAAACTTTTATTAATTTGAGTCTTCTCTCTCTTCCAAACTTCTTGTTGTGATTTAGTTCTCGTGTTTGAGGTCCTTCCAAACTTCTTGTTGTGATTTAGTTCTAATTTCAAGGCATTATGGTCTGAGAATATGCAGGGGACGATCCCAATATTTTGGTATCAGTTCAGACCCGATTTGTGGTCTATACTGGAGAAATTTCCATGTGCACTTGAGAAGAATGTGTATTCAGTTGAGTTTGGATGTAAAGTTCTGTAGATATCTGTGAAATCCATCTGGTCCAGTGTACCATTTAAAGATCTCGTTTCTTTGGAGATGTTGTGCTTAGAAGACCTATCGAGTATAGAAAGAGCTAGTTTGAAGTCACCAGGTATAAGTGTATTATTATCTAAGCATTTCTTCACTTTGGTTATTAATTGATTGATATATTTGGCAGCTCCCATATTCGGGGCATATATATTGAGGATTTTTAGGTCCTCTTGTTGGATAGATCCTTTAAGTATGAGATAGTGTCCCTCTTCATCTCTCACTACAGTCTTTGGGGTAAATTTTAGTTCATCTGATATAAGGATGGCTACCCCTGCTTTCTTTTGAGGACCATTTGAATGGTAATGGTTCTCCAACCTTTTATTTTCAGGCTGTAGGTGTCCTTCTGTCTAAAATGAGTCTCTTGTAGACAGTAATTCGATGGGTCCTGCTTTTTTATCCAGTCTGAAACCCTGCGCCTTTTGATGGGGTCATTAAGCCCGTTCACATTCAGAGTTACTATTGAAAGGTATGAGTTGTCTTCATGATACCTATTCAGTCCCTGTTTTTGTGGATTGTTCCACTGAACTTCTTCTTAAAGGGCACTTTTAAGAGTCCCTTAAAATTTCTTGCAGAGCTGGTTTGGAGGTCACATATTCTTTCAGTTCCTGCCTGTCTTGGAAGCTCTTTATCTCTCCTTCCATTTTGAATGAGAGCCTCGCTGGATAAAGTATTCTTGGTTGCATGTTCTTCTCATTTAGGACCCTGAATATATCCTGCCAGCCCTTTCTGGCCTGCCAGGTGTCTGTGGAGAGGTCTGCTGTTACCCTAATACTCCTCCCCATAAAAGTCAGGGATTTCTTGTCTCTTGCTGCTTTAAGGATCTTCTCTTTATCTTTGGAATTTGCAAGCTTAACTATTAGATGTCGAGGTGTTGAACGGTTTTTATTGATTTTAGGGGGAGAATCTCTCTATTTCCTGGATCTGAATGCCTGTTTCCCTTCCCAGATTAGGATAGTTTTCAGCTATGATTTGTTCAAATACATATTCTGGCCCTCTGTCTCTCGGCGCCCTCTGGGACCCCAATTAAACGTAGGTTTTTCTTCCTCAGGCTGTCGTTTATTTCTCTTAATCTGTCTTCATGGTCTTTTAATTATTTGTATCTTTTTTCCTCAGTTTCCCTCTTTGCCATCAACTTGTCCTCTATGTCACTCACTCGTTCTTCCACCTCGTTAACCCTTGTCGTTAGGACTACTAGTTTGGATTGCATCTCATTCAATTGATTTTTAATTTCTGCCTGATTGGATCTAAATTCTGCAGCCATGAAGTCTCTTGAGTCCTTTATGCTTTTTTCTAGAGCCACCAGTAGCTGTATAATAGTGCTTCTGAATTGGCTTTCTGACACTGAATTGTAATCCAGATTTTGTAACTCTGTGGGAGAGAGGACTGTTTCTGATTCTTTCTTTTGAGGTGAGGTTTTCCTTCTAGTCATTTTGCTCAGAGCAGAGTGGCCAAAACCGAGTTGTATTGGGAAAAGGAGAAAAAGAGAGGAGAGAAAGAAGGAAAGAAAAAAGAAAAAAGGAAGAACAAAAAAGAAAAAAGAGAAAGAAAAAGAAAGGGAAAAAGAGGGTGGGGGAAGCAAACAGAAATCAAAAAGCAAAAAAATAAAAATAAAAATAAAAAAAAAACACACGGGGGAGTATCTTCTGATTCTGTGTACTTTAAGTGCCTTGACTTCCCCTGGAACTGGTCCGTCTAGCTGGTCTTCTGGGGGAGGGGCCTGTTGTGCTGATGTTCAGGTGTTAGCTCTTGGGGGAGCTGCTCAGCCCCCTGCCTGGTGCAGGGCTCAGTGGGGGTTGTTCACCCAGTGAGGCCGCAGGAGGAACAACCGCAGTGGCGGGGCCAGCTCTGGAGCCCTGGAGTCAGCTCCCGCAGTAGCTCCAGAGCTCTCCGTCTGCAGGGCCTGGAGGCCCCGGGCGGGGCCGCTGACGTGCTCAGCTGGGGCAGGAGCGTCCTCGCTGTCCTGGGCCCTCCCGGCCTCTGCCTGTCCCGGGGGAGGCCGGATCCTGGGCTGTCCTGGCGCCCTGTGCTCCGGGGCCTGCGCTGTTGGATTCGCGCTCCCGCCCCGCAGCCCCCTCCGCGGAGCCGCCCCCGAGCCCCCCGAGCTGCTCCGGGTCCCGCCGTGCGCGCTGCAGCCCTTAGGGAGCTCGGCGCATCTCCCGGGGCGCAGGTGTCTGTTAGTGTCCCCGGGAGCCCGAGGGCATCCCCGCCCTCCCGGGTCCTGCTCCACCTCCCCGCGAGCCCCTTTCCGCCCGGGAAGGTCGGTGCAGCTCCTGCGTCTCCGGGACGGGGCTCTCCTGTCCTGGGGACACTCGCCCCGGCCTCAGCCCGGCTCCTCGCGGGCCCCTCCCCCTTGGAGGCCTTTTGTTCCTTTATTTCTTTTTCCCCGTCTTCCTACCTGATAGAAGCGCGAACTCCTCTCACTGTAGCATTCCAGCTGGTCTCTCTTTAAATCTCAGGCCGAATTCGTAGATTTTCAGGATGATTTGAAGGTTATCTAGGTAATTTGGTGGGGACGGGT
Source organism: Canis lupus familiaris (assembly GCF_011100685.1). Taxonomy (NCBI): domain Eukaryota; kingdom Metazoa; phylum Chordata; class Mammalia; order Carnivora; family Canidae; genus Canis; species Canis lupus. The sequence goes on along the minus strand of NC_049251.1, from coordinate 3,130,158 downwards.
GATTTGGGGACCCTACTCTTCCTCCGTCTTGCCCACCCCCCCAAATTTTCTTTGAAGATACAACGGAGTTGGTATAGACTTCCTTCTCATTGAAGAGACTCACCCAGGGCAGCCCTCGTGGCGCAGCGGTTTAGCGCCGCCTGCAGCCCAGGGTGTGATCCTGGGGACCCGGGATCGAGTCCCACATCGGGCTTCCTGCATGGGGCCTGCTTCTCCCTCTGCCTGTGTCTCTGCCTCTCTCTCACTCTCTCTGAATGAATAAATAAATAAATCTTTAAAAAAAAAAAAATGAAGAGACTCACCTGTATTTTAAAGTTGATCCTTCTTAAAATGCATTGTGAGTAGGGTGGGTGTCTAGACGAGGCGTCTAGAGACACGGATTCAAGTGTTAACTCTCTAACTGGTGAGCAAGGAGGACCTTAGAGGTTTGAACAGATATTGATCATAGGTCTGCCCAATCTTACAGTTCTGTAATTCCATGATCTCTAGTATTTTCTCCACTCAGACATTTTGATGTGAAAATTGTCATTTTATATGGCAGGAGCTCCCACCTGAAAAGCTCGTCACTATTTGCAACTCTACCTTCTAGGCAATAATCAACCTGACTTTTTTTTTCCACCAAAAACATCTCTATTCCTTGTAGCTGCATACCAGGCTGTTCTGTCTCCTAATGTTGTAGTCATTCACAGTTAATTCCATATTGCTGTAGGCTCTGCTTCAGTGGTAATTTAAAGCATTTCTGTGCCTTCACTGTTTGGAGATATCACACTTCAGAACACTGTACTCAAGTTTGTTGAGTGTCCTGCTGCTGTCTCTTCCTCATACATGACCACTGGGCAGAATTGTGTTTTGATGAGCATCCCTTCACTCCTGTTGGTCTGGTTGTTTTCAAGGACTTCATAGTTACTACTCTTTTCCTGTCACTTGATTTTTCAGCTTGGATGACAGGTAACCCAGATGAAATTATTCCAAAAGGTAGATATAATGTCAGCAATTGTCCATGTTTTCTACGCCTGTAAAATATTAGAGAGCACTATTTTTTTTAGTCATTTTTCTGTGGATGGATTTTACTGACACATTAAAGATGTATTATCTGCCAATTTTTCTACATATGTTTCTTCTCTTTCAATTCGGTTCTACTTTTCTTAATCAATTTCTAATAAAACCTAAAAGCAGAATTTCCTGGAAGCTTTCAGTTCCATATTTCCGTAGGATCTGTGCTGGAGATTGCTAATGGAGCTCAACTGCTTTTAGTTTTTGAAACTGCACTGTACAATGCCGATACCACAAAGTGGCCCATTGTCTCCTGCACTCTTCAAGGATACACAAGTCCTGGGTCACTATTGCCATGACTTCTGGTGTTACCTACAATCTATTGAATTTAAGAATTAACAGAAATTTTGGGATGCATGATCCAATTGATATAAACTGTTGGGACCTAGTTGAATATGAAGATACTCAAGAATGTTTGCATTAAAGGAGACATGTCAGGAAACCCACTTATTATCCTTCTTTTACAATGGAAAATGGGTCAAGCAATTCAGAGGAATCAATCAACCTTAGTATATAGGTGACTTTTTATAGTCAACTTCTTCTTACTTAATGTTCCTCTTGACTTTGCCATGTGAATTTTCATGAAATGGGTAAACTTAACTCTTGCTTGTAGGTTCGGATCTCTTCCAGGTTTTGAAGCCAATACTATTACTCTTCAGAGGAAAGATTGTGAGTTTATTTTCCTAGTCTAGAAGACAGAATATGCATTCCCTCTCTCCCAGTAATTACACTTCTATTTCTTTGTCTTTCTTTGAAAGATTTAGAGTAGTTTTCCTGGAACACTGTTAATGTCATTCTCTTAAAAGCATCTTGTCTATCAGACTTGGCTGAATGAATCCATTGCAAAACTAAATCTACACAAATACAGCAAACAAACACACAGCATCAGCTTTTAGAGTAATTTATAGAGTTGTAAGACTATGCAGATAAATTTATTGATTGTTACATTTAGATCTGGTGCAGTTTGATTTATTGGGAATTCCATGAATTGGATTCTACAGTGCATCTTAACTTTTCTAGAGGAAAAAAAATATATATGTATATCTCCTAACAGTCTATCCTGGACATCAGAATCTAGCAGTTTATTTCATATTAATGATTTGTCTCTCCAACAGTGTTTTGACACATCTAAATATTACTTAAAGTCCCAGGAATGTACTCTAATTTCTAGGAGAGATGTTTAACAAAGCCTTGCTAATATTTACATATCTAGCCACTTCAATGTACTTGATAATGCTGTTTCCTAAGACATGGTTGTATTTTAACAGTGCTATATATGGAAGAAATTCTAGTTTAATAATTTGAGATTGTGTTTTTTCTAAAAGAACTCATTTGCATTTAGTTTGTATCACCAGCAGTGTTTTGCTGTGGTCCGTACGCAACTTTCTTATATCAGTTGGGTAACAGTCGTGATAATGAATGTTAGATGTGACATGATATTTCAAGGAAGGTTAATTTGAGCGATTACTGATTTCATCCAGACTCTGGAGCCTCTGTTTGTCAAGAAGGTAATATTTTTAAAAGGATAAAATGCCTTTATGATCTATAATTGTTTCCTTATCAGTTACATTTTTCTAATCTCCTGATTAGCTGGCACTTGGTGCTTAACTTTACATTTTAGCTCGGCAGGGTCCTTTTCAACATTATTACTGCAAAGAAAAATAAAAAATCAAAGTGAATTCTTAGTATTATACTTGAAGCGTTGGAGGTGCAATTGCTGAAGCTGCAGCCAAGCATTGTGCTGTGGAACTAACTCCCAGCTTGGTGCCCAGTCCCTGCTGAGAAGGAAATGTAGGGGAACCAGCAGAGTTTTACTACATCTGCTCCCCGCTGCTAATGAGCTTTAACCTGTTTCATTCTTATTATGCTTACTGTTTAGATATTTTGCTTGCAAAATTAATTCTTTAGCTGAGAGAACACATGAAAGAGGATATGATTTGTAAATTAGGGCTGTTTAAAAATTAAAAGGTATCAGCAAGGGAGATTAAAGGCTATAATGAGCGATATGGTTACTTAATATCAATTCAAGGGCAGCCATGCAGGTGGTAAAGCTGGAGTTGTTTCTCCTCTGCTTCCACTGAAATGTGGGCTATGGCTTCCAGGAGGCACAGTCTCTGTTTTGCATTGGGCATTTGCACCAATATACCCTGTATTTATCAAAGAGATGTAGCAGTATTTTGGGGGTTTGGGTTGTTGTTTTTTTTTTTTTTTTTTTGCTTTGAAACTTCCTTGGTTCTCTAAAAGGTGCCAAAGTTTTAGGGATGTGTAGCCTCTGAAAACAATCAGGTTTCAGCACCTGCGTTTTATTATAGCCAAGAACTAATGTACTACCTATTTCCAACTGCTTGTAACCTGCTCCTGGTCGCCTAAACAGGAAGAACAGGAAGAGCTCAAAGAGTAAATAGGCCCTATTTCTTAATGAAATAATAATGATGTCATTTGGGTAGCCACAGAATCTTGCTGTTTACTTTCACACATTCCTTGGTCCCTCACCTTAACTTTTGAAGATAATCATACAGGTATTGTCCATTTTATAGATGTAAGAATGGAAACTTGCAAATGCATGTTGTTTATCATAACCGGATGAAAATTGTCCATGGGTCAGTATAAATCAGTGTACATCCTATTGATGGGGAGTGGGATCCTCAATCTGTAGATTTGCAGAATCATCCTCACCACTCTCATTGTCATCTTTGTCAGTATAAGCCCATAGAGCTATTGACTTCTTGAACAGAAGCTCAAATGTATTAGATTTTCAGCCAAAACTGCACATTAATTTTGGCAATGATATGGTTTGAAACATTCTGCAAAGAAAAGCAAGTTACTCTACTACAGCCCTTCTCAACCTTTTTACTCTTGAAAATGAGAAAAAAATGTTTGCAGATGTCCACTTTGGGTCTGCATTATTTTTTAGTATAATGTTGCTTGCACTTATAGAACTACCTGTGAACTCCTTTACCTACAGCGCTTGTCAGTTCTACAATCAAAACAAATGTGAAGCCAATACAGCTATAATTGAAAGCACCACTTTATTGTGACACATAACTGTAATTTTATTTATTTATTTTTCATAACTGTAATTTTAGTTACAAGTATATACATCTATTTAGAAGGACAATCATTTTAATAATCCTAACGCTGATTAATAAATATTACTAAACAAAGATATTTTATTATATATTTACTTCTTCATACTGCTAATGAGCGACTACAAAATAAGAATTGAGAAGTAGGACTCGTGTAATGTATCTCCTAAACAAATAAATGCTGGCTTCTATGGTATGACTCCTTTTCTGGCTGGCATAGCTAGATTGCAATATGACATGGAGTGACTCATTTCTCCCACTATTTCTCTCTTATGAACCATTGTAAAACCTTCTGTTGAGCAGAATGTCATATCATTTGGCTTCTATTTGGCATGAGGGCATCATTTATATACTAAGTCCATCTAAATTCTTTCCCTGTTAGTGTAAGACAGTTAAAGTAGTACACTACTCCACTGCAATACAATTTCCTGATGTCAAATCATAATTTCAGTTTATTACATAAGTTAAGAAACTCAAGTCTTTCTCTATTAAAATATCTTTCATGGTGAATTTTTACTACAAAGCCAAGTTTTGTCTTTAGAGCTGACAAAAGACCCCAAGGGCAGTAGTAGTGAATGCAAGAACTGCAGTATTTAGTGTCTGTGTTTGCATAAGTTGGTGCCAAATGAACACTTTAACCACTAGGAGCTTTACATGAATCCTGGCATCACCAACGTAACCATGGTCATAAATACAGGCAGCAGTACCCAAATAAAAGGTGATCATCTAAACAACCCTAAAAATGCTTTGTGTTATTCTCGTGACGACCTTGAGATAGGAATTAGTGTTACTCCCATTTTACAGAATAGGAAACTAGGAAGTTAAATGCCTGCCCTGAGATCACACAGCCAACAAGTGGTGGAGCCAGGAGTCAAGCCCTAGTTGTCTGGCTAGTATCAGTGATCTTAATCATTGGAAGAGACAATTGAGAGAAAAATAATGTCAGCACAACTACACTCATTCATTGCTTATTTTGCTAGATTTCCCTTTTTTAATGGAAAATATATAGGAATGGAATTTTTAAAATTACTTTTGTTGCCTACTTTGTTGTAGGCGCAAGTAATATATATGTGTGTATATATTAAAATTTACTAAAATATTGATTTGAAAGGATAAAATGATTTTTTCAAGAAAAAAGTAGACAGATTTATTATTTGACTAATCAAGCTTTATAAAACTCATCAAGCAAAAAAACATATATATTGTGTGCATATATTCTAAAACCAAGTGTCCTCTTTCAGAAAGTATCCAAAAACTGAAAGGAGCCACCCGAGGTTTCTTGTAGTCATTGTAAATTAGAGGAATTTCCTTTTGAATATATTTTAAAGTCTTTCTCAAAACGACCACTTTTTAAATACATTCATTCCCTGACTCATTTATCCATTCATGTGATATCAATTTATTTTTTAAATAACTTTTTTCTGATTATAATAGTAATATGCATTATAATAATAACATAATAATTATAATAGTAGTATGCATAATATTCATTACAGAAATTTGGAAAATTTACTATAATACAAAGAAGGAAATGAAAATCGCCTTCTTCTGTCTCTACCCAAAGCTAAGGACTGGCTAATATTTTGGTGCATTTCTTTTTAAAGATATCCCAGATGTGGTCAGGTACCTTAGGCAGTTTTGCTTTCTGCCCCTGAGCAGAAGTCAACACCTTGGTCACGTTGCCTCAAAGCACACCTACCTTCAGGTGAGAAAAAACAAGGTTTTTCTGAAGTTTTCAGGAGGAGACAAAGGAGGCTACAATATACATTGCACAGAAAAACCGAATAAAAAATTTCCATTAGACATCTGGGTTCTTTGCCAAGCCTCTAATTCCTGTTATCTGTCAATCTCCTCAACTCCTTGTCCATCACTAGCCCTGCCCTCGGCTCTGGCCTCTCTTCTCTCTGTGTCCTCACTTGGAGCTCTTCACTCAGTAAATAAAGGGCCCATCCTAGCATCCTCTATCTTTTATAAGCCACAAAAAACATGTGGGGTTTTTTCTTAGATAATTTTTTACTGTCTCATTCAGATGTGTATGCATATATGTATGTATTTATATGCACACACATATTATATATGCACTTTATTCATATCATACCTACTAGTCTTTGAACTCTTTTTCTCTCACAAAATATATCTTGTTTTCCCTTAAATATCCAAAACACAGTCTTTCATAGTTGTGTAATATTTCATTATGTGATATACTATAATATGCTTGAGTAATATTCTGTTGTTGAATATTTTGATTATTAGCAGTTTTTGCTATTATATATAACACTATGATAAACATCCTATCTAACTCTAGCTATTTTCTTTGTGAACATCTCTAATTATTTTCTTAGAATACATTTCTAAACTCAGAATTTCAGGGTCAAATTGCATGACCATTTCAGAATTTGATATAAATTGCCCTTCAGAAAAGTGTTAGAAAAAGGAAAAGAAAAGAAAAGAAAAGTGTTAGAATGAAAACTCTATTGACCACTTACTTATTGGATACCAGGCTCTATGCTAACTGCTGAGGATTCAAAAATATGTAAGATATTAAAAAGCTATAGTTAGGTATTTGCTTTAATTACATGATAGGCCCTTGCTACTTTCTCTATAAAGCATATTAGAATTTGCGCTCAGTGATATGATTAAGAAGTAGCTGGCTCAGACCTGAATTTATTTTTTAAATGCAAATCTGTATTTGTATGCATTTAAAGCCTTTCTAAGCTTGAAAGCCAACTAAGAAGTTCTAAAAATTTGTCAGCATATTAAACTGTGGGCATATTTCAGTAGCTCTCATTTTCCCCCGAAATGTGCTTTTTTTAAGAAAAAGATAATTGCTTCATATTTATGGATTGAAAGTTATTTTAATTTGGTCTTGAATAGGAGACTGCTATTTCGTTCATATAAATATTATATATCAAAATTACCATTTTAAAACTTGATCACAAATGAATGTCTGTTAAGCCCATGACTTAGCTACTTAACACACCTTTTTTCCTTCTGTTTGGCCACAGTAGACATTTACAGGCCATTTTCAGGATTATCAGAACACAGAGGATATGAAGTGCGATGAAGGGAATTGGCATCAATCTTCTGGGAAAGGCCAAATGACAGTGATGTCTTACATTAGTAGAATAGCCACCTAAGTCGGCAGATACAAAGACCTTCAACCTTATGAATAGAACTTTAAGCTAAATAGCCCTCATCATCACCATGGTTAGGCACAATCATGTACTGTATGTTGTCGTGTATAATCGTGTGTCTTACAAATGCAGAGGGACAGTAGGCACTTTTTACATTTCACATGTCACCTGAAGAACATTATGGCCTGAACTTGGTAGTTCAAACAGTCTGTTGTTTGCAACTAAGGCTTTTAAACAATTCAAATGACAACAGACTTCTTAAAAGACCTTAAAGCTATTGAATGACATACCATAAAGAACTCTGAAAGGCTGGGGAAGCTGGACGACGACAACGCTAGGCCTAGCAGTAGCCAAGCGTTTATATGCCCCTCCTCTTCCTTTATTGCCCATTTTAGATGACTAAGTAGTCCTCATTTCTCCAAGGGTGACAGTACTTCTCTTAGGCCTACATTGGGAGTAGTTATTTTAAAAATACCAAAGACACGCAGTAGTAAGAATATGAACAAACACAGATTTAATTTCAACAGCTCCGGCATGATGATCATACACAATACCTTACATTTTGAAAGGGCTTACCAAAGTAAACCAAAAAAAAAAAAAAAAAAAAGTGCTGTGTGTACAGTGGTTTACACATAAGGGCTATCATTTGCTTTCCGGAAATGAACTCCATCCTGGCCTTAAATTCTTATATTTCTACACAGAGTTGAAATGCCAGTTGAAAGCATTGGGAAATTTAAAGTAATTGAGTTAACCACCTCAGACAAAGAGAACATATCTGAAAGTTTGTCTCAGTGTTTGACTTGACCTAAGAGAGTTTCTCTGGGACTTATTTTCTAAACAGTACCCTGGTACCTTGGGCAAGCAAAATGGCCTTTAAGCTTGAATGAATATGTTTTTTTTTTCCCCCTCTAGTGCAAAGCTTCACTATTTCATCTTTTCAAACTCTTTTACTGCACTCAGTAAGGAATTATATTGACAAGCACAGAATTTATCTCCTAGAGGAGAATGCTATGCGTCTGTTAAGTGCTAATATAACATTTATGTGTTGGTGCCTTAATAATAGCCCCAGCTTACCTAATGAAAGTTGAAAGCAAACAGTACTCTCTGAGATTTTATTATGACTGAAGTGACTGCAATTTGAGGCAAATTATCCCTATTTTTGTTCCCATATCAAAAACAGAGATGCTAAAGCAATTGCTACATGTTTGGTATGGAATTAGGTTCCACTCTCATTAATCTACAAGGAAGACCATTTTTCATGTAAACAGCTCATGAGGGTCAGAGAGAAGAGCTGTTTCTGTGAAAAATGCTTGTCAATAACTTTGTGAGTGAATTTTGAAATAAAGTGTCTGTAACCTGTCATTATTCCTTCCTCTTAAAGTCGAGAGTGAGTGGATGAAAATTGAGTATGTGAATTGAAAGCAGGTTGAGTGTTATGGCCTTATCGACTTCAGGTAAAATGACTGTTTTAACTTGTTATTATTTTTCCATTCAGAGGTCAGGCAATGTACAGTATTACCAGCATAGACTGCAGTGTAAGCAAATTGGTATACAAAAAGGCTATTACCCACACTCACAAAGCAGAGGAAAGTATAAGTAAGTAGTATCAAGTGAACTCATGATCTCTACAAAAACGAAACAACCAACAGTGTTTGGAAAAAGAAAAGCATGGGCCTGTAGATAGAAAGAACCTAGGAGGAAGAAAATATAAACCTGTTTAAATAAAGGTGCCTATGTTTAGAAGACAGATAAGAAATACGCATGTTAGTGACTATTTTTAAAAATCACATATTAATCGTATTTGTTTTGCAAAGAATTATGGGACCTGAATACTAAATGTTAGATACCCCAACTCTACGTGTCACCTTAAATTCTTTCCTGCCTGAGATCAGCTTAAAAGTAATTAGCTTCTGATTTTTCAAGTCCATCCAATGTATTCTTATCAAAAGCAAAACACTGCTGTGGTCTTTCGCTTTAGAAAAAGAAAATCGATGAGGCTTCAAAACATCAAAAACCCTTTTTTTGCCTTCTAGATTTTACTTCTAATTCTGAAGGACAGCTTAAGAGTTTAGTGTGGCTGCTTTAGGTTTGCAAGAAAAGTATCTTTTTGTCAAGTAACCTCAGGCCCATTGAAAGCATATATTTAAAACCATTGTTCAAATAGTTTATTCTTCTGTTTCAGAAGACTAGTGTTTTTGTCTTTAATACCAATTCTTAGAGACTCTATTTTAGACTCTGTTGGTCAGAAAGTAAGCAGATTGGCCTAGACATTAAAGAGGTTATGGAAGGACTCAATGATCAAAAGCAAGTTTAGGGGGAGAAAGGGTCACATCTAATTTTGAAGACATGTTCTTATGTCTATTCATCAAATCCCCATCATGTAAAAAGGTTTGGGTTTTTTTTTTTGCTTCCAAACAATTATTTTGGCTTTGAAATAATAATAATGACCTAAGATAAAAGAAATATATTGGCATTTCTCTGCTTCATATTTGCTAGTCTATTCATGTTTTAAACATTCACTGATCGGACCCTGCTGATCATAATAATACAAAAGCTTCAGGGGAGACCTCCTTCATCTAGTGAGGAAGAGAATCAGGAGATAGCTAAGTTGCCATGCCAATGCTGGGAGAATGGAAAGCTCTGTGGGGGCAAGGATTTTATCAGTTTCTGATCAGCAACATCTCCTATCTCCCAAACCACTACCAGGCACAGAGCGGACACCTGGCAGTTATTTGGTGGATGCTGAATGGCTGTGACTGGGGCACACACAGTGCATTTAAGAGACTGTGGAAAATTCAGGCAAGGCTTTCCTAGTGAAAGATAGGTCTGACCTCAAAAACAAGGCAGATGGAGTTGAAGCAATTCCTTCTGTATAAGGGAGTAGAGAGTTTCAAAAATGAAGCTGAAATAGAGTTGGAGGAATGGCTGTTAATTGTACGTGGTTCCTGCAGTGAGTGAGGGGTGCACACGTACAGTTGATTGAGATAAATAGAGACCAAATCCTGAAGGGCCTCGTAAGCCACGCTAAGGAACTTGAATGTTAGATCCAAAAACCACTGTGTGATATTAAGCAAGCAGGGGCTTAAAAAAAAAGGCATATACATCTTAGAAAAAATTACATTGGCTGAAGGGTGGCAAATGGATTGAAGAAGACTGGAAACAGGTAAGAAGACCCATTAGGAGGCTTCACAGAAATCTAAGCAATAAAAAAATAACAGTGACCTAAATTAAGGTAAATGTAAAGAGACAGAACGAATAGGCATATTTAAGTGATTTTAAGAGGCTAGAGATGAAAGACTTAGCTGATGCTTGGAATGAGCTTGGGAGAGGTTGATAAAAAAAAGAGAAACAAGGACGAGGCATAGTCCTCCAGCCTTGGGAACCAAGTAGATACCATTTCCCAAAAGAAGGAAGAGGTATTGGGTAGGGAAAGGGCCAGTCGGTTTTTGGATATACTGAGTTGTTTAAAGCATCTTGTCGGAGGAGGGGCAAGATGGCAGAAGACTAGGGTCCCCAAATCACCCGTCCCCACCAAATTACCTAGATAACCTTCAAATCATCCTGAAAATCTACGAATTTGGCCTGAGATTTAAAGAGAGAACAGCTGTAACGCTACAGTAAGAAGAGTTCGTGCTTCTATCAGGTAGGAAGACGGGGAAAAAGAAATAAAGAAACAAAAGGCCTCCAGGGGGAGGGGCCCGCGAGGAGCCGGGCTGAGGCCGGGGCGAGTGTCCCCAGGACAGGAGAGCCCCGTCCCGGAGGAGCAGGAGCTGCACCGACCTTCCCGGGGGAAAGGGGCTCGCGGGGAGGTGGAGCAGGACCCGGGAGGGCGGGGATGCCCTCGGGCTCCCGGGGACACTAACAGACACCTGCGCCCCGGGAGATGCGCCGAGCTCCCTAAGGGCTGCAGCGTGCACGGTGGGACCCGGAGCAGCTCGAGGGGCTCGGGGGCGGCTCCGCGGAGGGGGCTGCGGGGCGGGAGCAGCTCGGGGGGGCTCGGGGGCGGCTCCACGGAGGGGGCTGCGGGGCGGGAGCAGCTCGGGGGGCTCGGGGGCGGCTCCGCGGAGGGGGCTGCGGGGCGGGAGCGCAAATTCACCAGCGCAGGCCCCGGAGCACAGGGCGCCGGGACACACCCAGGATCCGGCCTCCCCCGGGACAGGCAGAGGCCGGGAGGGCCCAGGACAGCGAGGACGCTCCTGCCCCGAGCTGAGCAGATCAGCGGCCCCGCCCGGAGCCTCCAGGCCCTGCACACGGAGAGCTCCGTGGTTACTGCGGGGGCTGAATCCAGGGCTCCAGAGCTGGCCCCGCCACTGCGGTTGTTCCTCCTGGGGCCTCACTGGGTGAACAACCCCCACTGAGCCCTGCACCAGGCAGGGGCTGAGCAGCTCCCCCAAGTGCTAACACCTGAGAATCAGCACAACAGGCCCCTCCCCCAGAAGACCAGCTAGACGGACCAGTTCCAGGGGAAGTCAAGGGACTTAAAGTACACAGAATCAGAGGATACTCCTGCGTGTTTTTTTGTTTTTTGGGGTTTTTTTTTTGCTTTTTGCTTTGTTTGCTTCCCCCACCCCCCTTTTTATCCTTTCTTTCTCTTTCTCTTTTTATTCTTTTTTTCTTTATTCTTCCTTTTTTCTTTTTTCTTTTTCTCTTTTCCTTCCTTCTTTCTCTCCTCTCTTTTTCTTCTTTTCCCAATACAACTCGTTTTTGGCCACTCTGCACTGAGCAAAATGACTAGAAGGAAAACCTCACCTCAAAAGAAAGAATCAGAAACAGTCCTCTCTCCCACAGAGTTACAAAATCTGGATTACAATTCAGTGTCAGAAAGCCAATTCAGAAGCACTATTATACAGCTACTGGTGGCTCTAGAAAAAAGCATAAAGGACTCAAGAGACTTCATGACTGCAGAATTTAGATCCAATCAGGCAGAAATTAAAAATCAATTGAATGAGATGCAATCCAAACTAGTAGTCCTAACGACAAGGGTTAACGAGGGGGAAGAACGAGTGAGTGATATAGAAGACAAGTTGATGGCAAAGAGGGAAACTGAGGAAAAAAGAGATAAACAATTAAAAGACCATGAAGATAGATTAAGGGAAATAAATGACAGCCTGAGGAAGAAAAAGCTACATTTAATTGGGGTTACCGAGGGCGCCGAAAGGGCCAGAGGGCCAGAATATGTATTTGAACAAAACATAGCTGAAAACTATCCTAATCTGGGAAGGGAAACAGGCATTCAGATCCAGGAAATAGAGAGATCCCCCCCCCCCAAAAATCAATAAAAACCATTCAACACCTCGACATCTAATAGTTAAGCTTGCAAATTCCAAAGATAAAGAGAAGATCCTTAAAGCAGCAAGAGACAAGAAATCCCTGACTTTTATGGGGAGGAGTATTAGGGTAACAGCAGACCTCTCCACAGACACCTGGCAGGCCAGAAAGGGCTGGCAGGATATATACAGGGTCCTAAATGAGAAGAACATGCAACCAAGAATACTTTATCCAGCGAGGCTCTCATTCAAAATGGAAGGAGAGATAAAGACCTTCCAAGACAGGCAGGAACTGAAAGAATATGTGACCTCCAAACCAGCTCTGCAAGAAATTTTAAGGGACTCTTAAAAGTCCCCTTTAAGAAGAAGTTCAGTGGAACAATCCACAAAAACAAGGACTGAATAGATTTCATGATGACACTAAACTCATATCTGTCAATAGTAACTCTGAACGTGAATGGGCTTAATGACCCCATCAAAAGGCGCAGGGTTTCAGACTGGATAAAAAGCAGGACCCAGGGAACCCTGGGTGGCGCAGTGGCTTAGCGCCTGCCTTTGGCCCAGGACGCGATCCTGGAGACCCGGGATCGAATCCCACGTCGGGCTCCCGGTGCATGGAGCCTGCTTCTCCCTCTGCCTATGTCTCTGCCTCTCTCTCTCTCTCTGTGTGACTATCATAAATAAATAAAAAAATTTAAAAAAAAAAAAAAAAAGCAGGACCCATCGAATTACTGTCTACAAGAGACTCATTTTAGACAGAAGGACACCTACAGCCTGAAATTAAAAGGTTGGAGAACCATTTACCATTCAAATGGTCCTCAAAAGAAAGCAGGGGTAGCCATCCTTATATCAGATAAACTAAAATATACCCCGAAGACTGTAGTGAGAGATGAAGAGGGACACTATATCATACTTAAAGGATCTATCCAACAAGAGGACTTAACAATCCTCAATATATATGCCCCGAATGTGGGAGCTGCCAAATATATCAATTAATAACCAAAGTGAAGAAATGCTTAGATAATAGTACACTTATACTTGGTGACTTCAATCTAGCTCTTTCTATATTCGATAGGTCTTCTAAGCACAACATCTCCAAAGAAACGAGAGCTTTAAATGATACACTGGACCAAATGGATTTCACAGATATCTACAGAACTTTACATCCAAACTCAACTGAATACACATTCTTCTCAAGCGCACATGGAACTTTCTTCAGAATAGACCACATATTGGGTCACAAATCGGGTCTGAACCAATACCAAAAGATTGGGATCGTCCCCTGCATATTCTCAGACCATAATGCCTTGAAATTAGAACTAAATCACAACAAGAAGTTTGGAAGAGAGAGAAGACTCAAATTAATAAAAGTTTGGAAGGTTAAGGACCATCCTGCTAAAAGATGAAAGGGTCAACCAGGAAATTAAGGAAGAATTAAAAAGATTCATGGAAACTAAAGAGAATGAAGATGCAACCGTTCAAACTCTTTGGGATGCAGCAAAAGCAGTCCTAAGGGGGAAATACATCACAATACAAGCATCCATTCAAAAACTGGAAAGAACTCAAATACAAAAGCTAACCTTACACATAAAGGAGCTAGAGAAAATAGATGCTACACCCAGCAGAAGAAGAGAGTTAATTAAGATTCGAGCAGAACTCAACCAAATCGAGACCAGAAGAACTGTGGAACAGATCAACAGAACCAGGAGTTGGTTCTTTGAAAGAATTAATAAGATAGATAAACCATTAGCCAGCCTTATTAAAAAGAAGAGAGAGAAGACTTAAATTAATAAAATCATGAATGAGAAAGGAGAGATCACTACCAACACCAAGGAAATACAAATGAATTTAAAAACATATTATGAACAGCTATACGCCAATAAATCAGGCAATCTAGAAGAAATGGACGCATTCCTGGAAAGCCACAAACTACCAAAACTGGAACAGGAAGAAATAGAAAACCTGAACAGGCCAATAACCAGGGAGGAAATTGAAGCAGTCATCAAAAACCTCCCAAGACACAAAAGTCCAGGGCCAGATGGCTTCCCAGGGGAATTCTATCAAACTTTTTTTTTTTTTAATTTTTATTTATTTATGATAGTCACAGAGAGAGAGAGAGAGGCAGAGACACAGGCAGAGGGAGAAGCAGGCTCCATGCACTGGGAGCCCGATGTGGGATTCGATCCCGGGTCTCCAGGATCGCGCCCTGGGCCAAAGGCAGGCGCCAAACCGCTGCGCCACCCAGGGATCCCTCTATCAAACGTTTAAAGAAGAAACCATACCTATTCTACTAAAGCTGTTTGGAAAGATAGAAAGAGATGGAGTACTTCCAAATTCGTTCTATGAGGCCAGCATCACCTTAATTCCAAAACCAGACAAAGACCCCACCAAAAAGGAGAATTACAGACCAATATCCCTGATGAACATGGATGCAAAAATTCTCAACAAGATACTAGCCAATAGGATCCAACAGTACATTAAGAAAATTATTCACCATGACCAAGTTGGATTTGTCCCCAGGACACAAGGCTGGTTCAACACTCATAAAACAATCAATGTGATTCATCATATCAGCAAGAGAAAACCCAAGAACCATGTGATCCTCTCATTAGATGCAGAGAAAGCATTTGACAAAACACAGCATCCATTCCTGATCAAAACTCTTCAGAGTATAGGGATAGAGGGAACATTCCTCAGCATCTTAAAAGCCATCTACGAAAAGCCCACAGCAAATATCATTCTCAATGGGGAAGCACTGGGAGCCTTTCCCCTAAGATCAGGAACAAGACAGGGATGTCCACTCTCACCACTGCTATTCAACATAGTACTGGAAGTCCTAGCCTCAGCAATCAGGCAACAAAAAGACATTAAAGGCATTCAAATTGGCAAAGAAGAAGTCAAACTCTCCCTCTTCGCCGATGACATGATACTCTACATAGAAAACCCAAAAGCCTCCACCCCAAGATTGCTAGAACTCATACAGCAATTTGGTAGCGTGGCAGGATGCAAAATCAATGCCCAGAAGTCAGTGGCATTTCTATACACTAACAATGAGACTGAAGAAAGAGAAATTAAGGAGTCAATCCCATTTACAATTGTACCCAAAAGCATAAGATACCTAGGAATGAACCTAACCAAAGAGGTAAAGGATCTATACCCTAAAAACTACAGAACACTTCTGAAAGAAATTAAGGAAGACACAAAGAGATGGAAAAACATTCCATGCTCATGGATTGGCAGAATTAATATTGTGAAAATGTCAATGTTACCCAGGGCATTTTACATGTTTAATGCAATCCCTATCAAAATACCATGGACTTTCTTCAGAGAGTTAGAACAAATTATTTAAAGATTTGTGTGGAATCAGAAAAGACCCCGAATAGCCAGGGGAATTTTACAAAAGAAAGCCATATCTGGGGGCATCACAATGCCAGATTTCAGGTTGTACTACAAAGCTGTGGTCATCAAGACAGTGTGGTACTGGCACAAAAACAGACACATAGATCAGTGGAACAGAATAGAGAACCCAGAAGTGGACCCTGAACTTTATGGTCAACTAATATTCGATAAAGGAGGAAAGACTATCCACTGGAAGAAAGACAGTCTCTTCAATAAATGGTGCTGGGAAAATTGGACATCCACATGCATGAAAGAATGAAACTAGAATAAGAATGAAACTAGACCACTCTCTTGCACCAGACACAAAGAGAAACTCAAAATGGATGAAAGATCTAAATGTGAGACAAGATCCCATCAAAATCCTAGAGGAGAACATAGGCAACACCCTTTTTGATCTCGGCCACAGTCACTTCTTGCAAGATACATCCATGAAGGCAAAAGAAACAAAAGCAAAAAATGAACTATTGGGACTTCATCAAGATAAGAAGCTTTTGCACAGCAAAGGATACAGTCAACAAAACTCAAAGACAACCTACAGAATGGGAGAAGATATTTGTAAATGACGTATCAGATAAAGGGCTAGTTTCCAAGATCTATAAAGAACTTCTTAAACTCAACACCAAAGAAACAAACAATCCAATCATGAAATGGGCAAAAGACTTGAACAGAAATCTCACAGAGGAAGACATAGACATGGCCAACATGCACATGAGAAAGTGCTCCGCATCACTTGCCATCAGGGAAATACAAATCCAAACCACAATGAGATCCCACCTCACACCAGTGAGAATGGGGAAATTAACAAGGCAGGAAACCACAAATGTTGGAGAGGATGCAGAGAAAAGGGAACCCTCTTGCACTGTTGGTGGGAATGTGAACTGGTGCAGCCACTCTGGAGAACTGTGTGGAGGTTCCTCAAAGAGTTAAAAATAGACCTGCCCTACGACCCAGCAATTGCACTGTTGGGGATTTACCCCAAAGATTCAGATGCAATGAAATGCCGGGACACCTGCACCCCGATGTTTCTAGCAGCAATGTCCACAATAGCCAAACTGTGGAAGGAGCCTCGGTGTCCATCGATAGATGAATGGATAAAGAAGATGTGGTTTATGTATACAAAGGAATATTCCTCAGCCATTAGAAACGACAAATACCCACCATTTGCTTCAACGTGGATGGAACTGGAGGGTATTATGCTGAGTGAAGTAAGTCAATCGGAGAAGGACAAACATTATATGTTCTCATTCATGTGGGGAATATAAATAATAGTGAAGGGGAATATAAGGGAAGGGAGAAGAAATGAGTGGGAAATATCAGAAAGGGAGACAGAACATAAAGACTCCTAACTCTGGGAAACAAACTAGGGGTGGAGGAAGGGGAGGAAGGGCGGGGGGTGGGGGTGAATGGGTGATGGATACTGAGGGGGACACTTGATGGGATGAGCACTGGGTGTTATTCTGTATGTTGGTAAATTGAACACCAATTTAAAAATAAATAAATAAATAAAGCATCTTGTCGTCAGAACCGAGGTTTTTTTTCCTGTCCCCTCCTTCTTGTAGTCTCAGACTAGATTTATGCAAATCCATTACAAATGCATGAAAGAAATCCAAGCACCTATAACAGTAGTTATAGGCATACGTTTCTTACATCCACAACAAATTGCATTTTTCAATATAAAAATATTCTTCTTTACTCATGAAAGTCTTTATGAGATGTAAAGGTATACAAAAAACAGTTTCTAAGAGTTAAGTTATGGTCATGACCCTGAATTGTGACTAGTCCATGAAAAGCATGACACCACACACTAAGTCACCACAGATGATGTGCTGTGCCCTAGGTGTATCTGCATAGATAAATACACTTCAGTATTTTTGCATTTACAGTTGGATGACATGCTAAAGTAATACCTTGAATTGAATGTATATGGCCACACATAGTTTTGAATGCCATGTAATTTTTTCCTCTTTTCTCTCTTGGTTCTTCCAAACACGTTGAAGTGAAGACACAGAGCTATTCAGAATCCAAACATAACATGGCTATAAGGGCAAAACTCACTAAGTGGTAATTATGGGCAACACCTATTAATTAGTTAATTAATAACCAGTAAACTGAAACACTTTATATATTCCCTGTATTTATATCTATTTCCACTTATTACATAATTATTTAATTTGCTAAAAATTTACTGAAGTGTGTATGCAGAAACCTAATGAGGTTTCTGAAATACTAGCGGGTCCATTTTGACATTAACATCCTGCTTGTTTTCTTTTCTTTTTTTCTTTTTTTTTAAAGATTTTATTTATTTATTCGTGAGAGACACAGGGAGGCAGAGACACATGCAGAGGGAGAAGCAGGCTCCGAGCGGGGAGCCCGATGTAGGACTTGATCCCAGGACCCCAGGATCAGGTCCCGAGCCAAAGGCAGACCGTTCAACTGCTGAGCCACCCAGGTGTCCCTGCTTGTTTTCTTTTATGCCAGGAAGAACACGAGTGTCCTGGCAATGCCAATGACATAGGTCATATCCTGGAGGTAGTGATAGTTCTCGGTGTCCCCAGAGATGTTGTGATGGAGTGAAGGGCCACTGCAGAGCCAATGAGCCACTTAGGAGGAGCCACTTTACTTTGAAGAAGCTGAGGGTCTTCAAATTGAAGGCAAAGCATCCAGGTTGTCATCCAGGACTCACATACCCCTTTCCTTGAGATGCACATCACCTTCTACTTCCTCACCGGATTCAAACAGGGTGCTGGGAGACCTGATGTCTGTGTTTCCAGCAGCAAGAAGACTCGGAAGACAGCCTACCGCCAGGCCCTGTTGTAGAGATTCTATTAAAGAGAGAGCCTTGGGGCTGCAGTCCTCCAGGCAGGTAAGGGAGCTGTTAGAAGCCGAAAGGAAGTGCAGACTGAACCGGCCTGGTGCCTGCCTGTGGGAGGAGAGAGCCAGCCTGAGCAGTCCTGCTGGCGCTGCCTTGCTCCCAGCCGCTCGGTGGGGCGCCAGCCTCACTCCGGCCCTTCCCTTGGCCCTTCTAGGCACACTGCCGCACACTGCCGCACTCGGAGCGACGCAAGGTGTTGAATGTGCTCTTTTCATCTACTGGGCCCTGTGTTCTATTCCAAGCCATGTTGCACACACGATGCACAGATGGAACCGTGAGGAGGCGCGGGCGCTCGGTACTCCGGGTGCTGACCGCGGGGGACCGGCCCGGTGCTGACCGCGGGGACCGCCCGGTGCTGACCGCGGGGACGGCCCGGTGCTGACCGCGGGGACCCCCCAGGTGCTGACCGCGGGGACCGCTCGGTGCTGACCGCGGGGACCGCCCGGTGCTGACCGCGGGGACCGCCCGGTGCTGACCGCCCAACACACACCGCCCACCGATGGCCACAGTCTCGCCCCCAAACCAGCCCAGACTCAAGCGGGAGCTCCACCCCTCGTGCTCCCAAAGCATTAGACTTAAAGGGCTGTGATTCTCCCCAGGAGAGCGGCCGCGCGCTGGGGCCTCCCACGGGCCTTCCACCGGGGGCTGGAGCCCGGGGGCACCGGGTCCTCCTGAACCTGGTCGTGCTCTGCCCCGGAGTCAGACTCAAGGCCTAGCAGCCTCCCGCTGGAACAGCACCGGGCGGGAAGTTCTCACTCTTCCCAGGCAGGTGGAAGATTCTGGTTTTCATTGGAGCAGCCTCATGTAAACAGTAGTGACTGGATTTGCCTGGAACAATCAATCCCAGTGTGATGTACTATTTCTTTACCGTATTAGCCTAAATTGTGTACAAAGCCCCTTAGTGGGTTTTAAAATGCAGCCGTACCTCAGGCCTCGCCGTAGGTGTATTTTAAATCAATATTTGCAAATTGAATTGTGCTTTGAACGTTTTATGGAAGTGAGCTTTTAAAATGCATCATTTCCTATATCAGATATTTCTAAAGTAAAGTGAATAACTGTCTCCTCATTTATCTTTGGTTTACATACAAATTTTAATACACTGAATCTGTCTAAAGCCAGACCCTTTCTGTAATTCACTTCTCTTTTGGGTCGTGGGTGATTGGTTTTTGTTCTTGTTTTGTTTCGTTCTGTTTTTGCAGGCTAAACGAAATTATGCCAACCCCGCGGTGCTGTTTTCCTTATACTGTATGGAAGAGAGCAAGTCACAGATGGCACTGGTCACCATCCCATGATGGATCACCTGGCCCCTGAGTAGGTAGTTAGGTATAGAATCCTCATTATCTGACTTCTGGCTCGATGTCCTTTTCACGGTTACAGTGTCTGCCGCAAGAAGAAAAGGAAAATAGGTATACAGAAAACAGAGAAGCGGCTACTTACACATGTCATTAGGAAGCCTATCGATGACTTTGAAATTGGCTCATAAAGGGAAAAACAGAGACTGTCCTAATAAACTCAGTGCCTGATGAGCATAACTAAATCTTTTTGCAGCCTTGGGATTTCTATAGTTTAATCCTTTGTGAAATAAAATACACCACAATGGCTGTAACACACCACTTTGTGACAATCTTACCTTTGAGAAAATACTACATATGTCTTTATAAAAATAATTCTGGAATACCTCTTAGTACCTGTATGCTAGTATTAAAAGTCAAGGTCTATATATTCACATTTTCATGAATATGAATATCAAATATTTATTGACCTGTATTAATTTAATAATGTAAAAGATGATGCTCTAAGATCCTGGTATCCTCTTTTATCCCCACTCAATCTGAAGCAATACCAGAAGGAAATTCCACTTGACATTCTTTAATATATTCAAAACATAAAATAAAGAAGGCAATGAAAATATAGTAAACAGTAGACTCCTTTCATTTAGAAGGGAAGGAAGAAACATAGAGCCTGAAAGAATCTGTGGTTGTTCTATGAGAACTAGTCTTAGGAAAAAAAAAAAAAAATCAACCTGGTAAGACATATTTACTTTCTGCAGCATTCCTACTTGATTGCTGACATTCCACAATCTCATGATATTTTGAATGCATTATACTCATTCTGTTTGAAAAAGAAATTAACATGTATTTAAATAGTGCAGTTTTGTGAGGGAGAGGAACCGTGCCCATGTGTGTTAAGCTAATGACACTGGGTGCAGAATGAGTCATCGTGGTTTTTATTTATTCATTCATCCTCAGATCCTTTTAAAAGTCTCCAAGGCCCTAATGACCATCATCATTATCATCAGTAAAAACTGCTTTCTGGTGAAAAGGCAATCGGCATTAAATTTAGAGGCAGCATTAAATTATCAGTAAAGAGGACCTGAAATAGTACTGCACACACAACCCTGGACACAAGATGCCGGAAATTCGTAGAGCGCCAGTCAGGCAGTCTTCCTGATTAAGTTTGTGACCGAGATGTACTCTTGTCCTTTACAAGGCAATATCATTTAGCTCAGGAGAAAATAAAGTACAGGCCAGTTTCTACACTCCCGTGTTGAAGGTTATTAAGTCAAAGATAGCAGTCATAACAAAGTCCTCAATTATGAATCAAGTTTTAAGAATTATCAGCATCAAAACTTTATTCCAAGCATTTCTCCTCCCTTAGAGTTTCTTGCATGTAATAAAGAAAGACTGGCTAGTGAGTGGGTGAGAAAATATCAGTGGGAAATATTTTGAATTAAACCCTATGAAATCCAAAAAAAAAAATAAATAAATAAAAAAAAAATAAAAAAAAAAATAAACCCTATGAAATCCTGTCTCTGAGCTCTGTTATAAATGTCCCATTGTCACTCAGCAAGTACAGCAAAGGCTTTACCTTCTCTGTATAACTTCCAGGAACAGAATTGGAACTAGCTTCCAAAGGCCAAGGCCCACTCATCTGGAGAGAAACATAGGGTGGCATCTGGAAGTACGAGAGAGGTAGGACCTTGTGAGCAATCCGGAGGTTTCCATGTCCTTCCCCCACCCACAGTTCCCTTGCAGTTTGGATGGTCCGTGCAGTTCAGAGGTTGTCAGGAAGAGAGCCGGACAGGCAAGGTGACTTCGTGTCACAGTGGAAACTGTCGGTTAGTGCCCCGGGTTCACAATCTGGGACGAGGCTGTCAGAGATCCTTCTCCGCTGCAAACAATCCACTCCCTGAAACTCTCTGAGCCACCAGATTTCTGATTTTGAAGCGGCTGGTCAGGTATTCACACTGTCTGCTTTGCAAAACCAAGTACAACAACAGTCATAAGATCCCATGATAAAACCAAAGGCATACCATGCAACGTAAGATGTAGTTTTTAGTACAGGCTACTACGGACAATTTCCCAATTCTCGAATGTGGTTCTTGTTTAATGTGGTCAGACTTCTCTATATCAAGAGTGACCTTTCTTGGGGCCCCTGGGTGGCTCTGTGGTTGAGCGTCTGCCTTCGGCTCAGGGCATGACCCCAGGGTCCTGGGATGGAGTCCCACATGGGGCTCCCCATAGGGAGCCTGCTTCTCCTTCTGCCAGTGTCTCTGCCTCCCTCTCTGTGTCTCTCATGAATAAACAAATAAAATCTTAAAAAAAAAAAAAAGTGACCTATTTAAAAAAAAAAAAAAAAAACAACTGGCAATTTCTTCAAAGCTTCAGTGTCCGTTTCTGTGAAATGGAAAAACGAACTAGCCTTGTCCACATATATGCAGCTACTGTTGATCCATCGAGACAATGTGCATAGCAGTGTTTCTGTTCCTTGTCAAGTATTGTACCGATGCCAGGTATTACTCTCGCGTTTGCTCTTATTCTTCTGAGATACCTAGTGGCTTTAGAGAGGGAAGCATTGAGGCTTCATCTCTATCACATCCTGTGATAAACAGGCTTTTGTTTGCCCCATAATTTAAAAGCCAAGTTTAAAGATTTGTCTAGTTCTATTGTTGATCTTTATAAATAGATTTCCCTAAGGCAGGCATATACCGAAATAGGAAAGGAATTCATGTTTATGAACACTCTTCACCCTTCTGCCGACTTAGTACCTCTAAAAAACAGAAAACGTTTCCTTCCCTGATCAGAATCTCCCTTCTATTGCCTTTTGCAAAGCATTTATTTCCCTTGAGTTCCTCTTTCCTGATGCTTGAGTGACAGGATTTTCAACTTCCAGGACACTCCCTCCCTTCACAGAGCAGACTGACCAGTTCCTCCTCCCAGCTGGCAGACTTGTGGTGGGGTCCCCTAGGGAAAAGAGTTCTACATCTTGACACTTTTCAATATTCTTTTTTGTTCTGATTCTTATCATCAGAATCCAAGCAGTACTTTTTTTTTTTTTTTTAACAACTATGAACAAAGCGTAGGTGGGGTTTCTTTTTGCATTCTTCTCTTGCACTGCAGGATCCTTATAAATCTTTTGTGCAGGTGTTGTGTAACGGTTAGTTGAGTTTCTTTTGGTACCAACCCTCAGGAATGAACCGTTGTCAAGTTTTTTAACTCTATAAAACGTTAATGGAGGCCTGGGTGAGATGTATTTCTGAGATTAATGGTTTTGAAGTGAAGAGATCATTCTTAAACATTGGTTTCAAAAGTCAAATAATGCTCTTCGTTGTTATCAATTTTAGATATATATTAAGAAGCCTAGTACATAGAAGCTCTCACAATGTTGTTTTGATAATAATTTGATTGTTTTTATTACTACAAGACCTCAAATTATTTGAGATGAGATGTATAATAGTTGAACTTTGTAGACACAGAATTATACCGATCTGTGGGAGTTTCTGGACAACACAAAGCTTTTTAAATCTTATATACTCTACAGAGTTCTGAAGTGAAGCTGCAGTCCGGAGACTTAGGTTGTTCAGAATTATACACTAAGATTACCTGGCTGAGTAGACTTGGGTCTTCTAGTTATCGCAATGACTTAACTAAACACATGTAAACTAATTAAAAATTTAAGAACTGTTTGCAGTTAAAATAACTTCAGGGCTCCACATTTGCTCCATCTCACTGTTGTAGGAGCAAAAGATTCTAACCCTCAAAACAAACTAAGTTGAGTGCTGGCAAATTCAATTTCATAAGCATCTACAAGCATATTCATACAGAATAAAAATTATGTAGAATAATATGACCTTCAATATCTCTAGCTATGAAACTTGGAATGATAAAAATCAGGAAGTCTTTATTGTTACTGATACATGTGAAGGCTTCCCCACTGATCCCCTCCTTGGCAAACTTTTATATATATATTTTTTAATTAATTCTTCTTCATAAAACTAATTTTAGTTTCCCACAAATAAATCAAAGGGTGTTTTCTGCCAGAGTGACCATATAATAAGATGAAGCATTGTTTCAGCTACACAAAATTGAGAATTCGATTTTATAAATACTTTTTGGAGTACAAAGATTCATAAGACAAAATCCCTGCCCATTAACAGTATGTCTTAGAATAACGAGGGGATATGTAATGAAGGAGTTAGACTGAGAGCTCGAGTCAGTTTGTGTGGCTTTATTTGGGTGATCCTAATAATCCTGAATATTAATCTGGAAGAAGGCCCGTAGAGCATTTCTGTGTCACTCATTCTTTTATCCAGAGTTGGAATAGACTCCACTTAGAGAAAATCTTATGTATGTAAACCTACCAAACAGGTAAATTTTAGGAAAAGGGATAAACTTATTCCACTGTAAAATAGGGGGGAAGGGGGTGGGCTCTTTTCTAAAAGATTCATTGTCAAGGTCATTTAAATAGCAAATGCCTATAGTGACACTAGCATAGAATTAATCTTGTAACAATTTGATTTAATTCAATTTTCCAAAAACGATAGTCCATAAGACCAAAGCCAAGAATGGTGATAGCTGCAGAGTGAACATTCCCTAATAAGAAGACATCTTTGAAAGGTAGACATATTTGGTTGGCATTGTCAACTGTTAAACTGACAATACACTTGATCACCTCAGCCAAAGCCAAAGGGTAGATATGAGGCACAGGGTGAAAAATACGGCATATGACCCTTCTAAAATTTGGCTTTTCTCCCTGTCCACAAAAATACTACATTACGATTGAAAACAGAATACAGGCAATGAACCATTTTTATACCAAACTGTTAGATGAATACGTTAAAAAAAAAAAAAAAAAAAACCCAAACTGGGTAACAGTTGCTGACTGCATAGAGGAGGAAATTTCACTGCTGATTCTTACAGCTTTTTGGTAAGAAAGCAATGATTTTGCCAAGTTTCATAGTTCGGGCATCAGAACTCTGCTGCTGTTCCAAAAAATAAAAATAAATAATAACTAGTTAAATTAGTGTTTGGGGAAATGAATTAGATTGTAATGTATGCAAGCAATTAAGCAACACTGAACTTGATTCACTGTGATGTCGAAAATGGCATTTTAAAAAATGAAAGTAGCTAAATTTGGCCCTGATAAAATATATAGCAGCAATGGGTTAGGAATTTTGCAGTTTTGCCCAAAGAGTCCAATCAAACAACCCATATATTAGGTGGCTGTTAACATGCTGGCAGCTGAATTTTTTACATCAGTTTCCAAGGTTGCACAGTAATTACATCTACTGTGAGTCATTTTTGCAGCATATTTTATAAAACTTTTACAGGTTTGCTGGGAAGGGATTATTCAAAGTCACCTTTTATAGATTCTGCCATGAATATTAGACAGTTCTTTGAAAATGTTAGTGTTTACCACTTGCATTGCTTCTGGTTTAAGTGTAGTTGGCATTTGAGGGTTTAGTATAGTATATGAGTGGAGCTTCCTTTTCTGTGTAGACCTTCTGTTCCCTAGCATTGCTAGTTTATGTTCCCACTGAGCTGCTGCCAGAACAAAATAAATCCAGTTGCCTTTTGCTGCTCAAGGCCAACCTAGCAACCACGGCAAAAAATTAGGCGTTCTGAGCATTTGTCCTAGGATGTCATTGGCGGGTGGTGATGTGCAGTTTCATGACCAATACGGTCCACAAAGCGTTGCTCATTTGAACGGCTGACTAATGTAGATTTAATATTTTGGTGCTTGCTCCTTATTCCTATTCCCAATTATATCCAGCCAGTTCCCAGATATGTATTTAAGACTGTGATTGGATAAACCGCTTAGCATAACTTTTAGATCCATTGCTTATTAAATCAAATGTGCTTTAGTTTATTCTCTTTGTATCAGTACATTTCACACCTGAGTGAAAAGTCCTGGCTGTTTCTTCAAATTAATATTTTAAACCTATATTATTACTGTATTTAGGGATGGTATTTCATTCTAGAACATAAGGGCCAGTTAAGAAATAAGATATTACAATTTGGGGGTGGTGCATGAGCTTACTGAGGGTGATGTCAGTATTGGAGTTGAAGATGGAAGAAGATAAATGGCAGTAAAGCTGGGGTCCTCTGGAAAACTAAAAGCCAAGAGAAAGGGAGCAGGCTGGTCCTCTCTGCAGAAGTCATTAGCAGCTTCAGCACAATCTACAGGAAAGCCCAAACACAGTGTGCCAACCAGAGTTCCAAAGGCTCGAGGTGAAAAGAATATGGTTGGCACAGTAGAACTGACTTCCTTCACTCTGCTACTCACTCAAGGATCCCAAAACACACGTGTAATTTTGTTTTCTCTGCTTACTTTACTTCATCACCATTGCTGGAAGCATGGTTGTAAGCTCCATTAATACCTCAGCCTTTGCCACTTTGAAATCTTCTTGATTTACAAAGAACTAGTCCTGACTATTGTGCCATTTTTTTCTGGGTTGTATTTTTTTTCCTCGCTTCTCCTCATTCAAAGGACACATTACTGAAAACAGATTTCAGACCATAAAATTTATAAATAGCAATTCCTGTATCTTTGGAAAAGCTTTTTTTTTTTTTAAGATTTTATTTATTTATTCATGAGAGACAGAGAGAGAGAGAGAGAGAGGCAGAGACACAGGCAGAGGGAGAAGCAGGCTCCATGCAGGGAACCTGATATGGGACTCGATCCTGGGTCTCCAGGACCACACCCTGGGATGAAGGTGGCGCTAAACCACTGAGCCACCCAGGGATCCCCTGGAAAAGCATTTTAAAACTTCATTCATTCAACACATATATATTGAGTATCTGCTCTTTAGTGGAGGTTTTTCTGGGCCTTGAGGATCCAGCAGTAAACAAGACAAAGATCTTGGAGCTTACATTCTGATGGAAGAGAAAGTTGATGAAACAATAAGTTATTCTAAGTGCAATAGAGATAAATAGAGCAGAGCAGGGGAGAAAGACAGGGTAGTGGCTATTTTAGATACAATGCTCAGGGGAAACTTTTGTGAAAGGTACCACCTGAACAAAGACCTGGATGAAGTGAGGGAGTGAACGCTGCAACACTATGGGAGAAGATTGTTTCAGAAGGAGCGACTGCTGCAGAGGCCCCAAGGTAAGAACAAGATTGGCATATTTAGAAGTAGGAAATATAGCCAGAGCAAATCAAATAAACAAAAAAATTGGACAGGAAATGGGGTAGAGATATAAACAGTGGCTGGATTATGGAAGACCTTCAGGTCATGCTTAAGTCATTGGATTTCGTTCTGCACATCCTGGGCTACCACAAAAGTTTCTAGACAGAGAAGTGACATTTTCTGACTTTTCTTTCTAAAAGATATTTCTGGCTTCTGTATGGAGGATACCTGAATTGAATTGAGGTTAAGAATATGGAAGAATGGAAACAGCAACACCCATTAAAAAACTTTGCATAAGTATAAGTGTCTTGGGCAAAGTTGCTAGCGATCCACATGTGAGAAATGTCAAGATTCAGGATACATTTCAAAGGAGGAAAGACCTGATAGGATTTGTTGGTGAATTTGGATGACAAATGTGGGGAGAGAGTCAAGGATGCTCCTGGCTCTCATTCTGAGCAAGTGGGTACATAACAATGTCACTTATCAAATGGGTAGAGAGAGGAACAGGTTGGAAGGCAAAGGCAAAGGCAAAGGCAAAGACAAAGCCATATGAATCAGCTCAGGCTTCAGTAACAAAATACTATAGACGGGGCTTAAACTTAAAACTTCTAGAGGCTGGGAAGTCTAAGATCAAAGTGTCAGCTGATTCTGTTTCTGGAGAGAGCCCTCTTCCTGGCTCATTAGATGGCTGCCTCCTCACTGTGTCCTCACATGGTGGAGAGAGAAGACAAGCATTTTAGTGCCTCTTAAAAGGGCACTAATGCCATCAGACTGGGACCCTGCCCTCATGATGTCATCTAACCATAATTACCTCCAAAAAGGCCTTCTCCAAATCTATCAATCATTCAAGTGATGGTGAGCAGATAGACACATGAGTGTAGGCCTCAAGGAGAGTTTGAAGACAGACATAAAAATTGAAAAGGCATCCAGCATTTAGATTTTAAACCATAAAAACGTTGAAAACACCTAGAGAGTTGAAGGCAAAGAAAAATATTAAGGACTGGGACTTATTTTAGAAATGAAAAACTTGGGGTACCTGGGTGGCTTAGTTGGTTAAAGGTTTGCCTTCAGTTCAGGTCATGATCCCGGGCTCCCTGCTCAGTGGGGATCTGCTTTCTCTCTTGCCCTCTTCTTGCTCCTCCCCCTGTTTGTGTCTCTCTCTGTCAAATAAATAAATAAAACCTTTCTGAAAAAAGAAATGAAAAAGTTGTTTGATTCAGCAAAGGAGACTAAGAAGGAGAAGTCTCTGAGGTAACAGCAATGCTAATGGAACAAGGTATCTCAGAAACCAAAGAAAGAACATGTTTCAAGAAAGGGAGATAGCATAACTGTGTCAAATTCTGTTGGTTTAGTCAAGCAAGATGAAAACAAAGAACAAATCAGTAGATTTAGCTGGATGGAGAATTCTAGGGATCCCAACAAGACTGCTTCTGTGGAGCAATGAAGAAAAGAGCCTGAATAGAATGGGTTAGCGATAAAAGGAAGAGAAGAGGTAGATATGAAAAGTATAGACACAGAGCCTTTTGAAGGTTTTACAGCAAACCCAAAGTAATGGCACAACAGGTAGAGGGGGATGTATGGTTTAGAGAGAAGTATTTTATTAATGGGAGACATTACAGTCTATATGAATGCCAACTAGGAATGATCCAGCAGAAAAGTAGAAACTTGGGATCCCTAGGTGGCGCAGCGGTTTGGCGCCTGCCTTCGGCCTAGGTCGCTATCCTGGAGACCCGGGATCGAATCCCACATCGGGCTCCCAGTGCATGGAGCCTGCTTCTCCCTCTGCCTGTGTCTCTGCCTCTCTCTCTCTCTCTCTCTGTGACTATCATAAATAAATAAAAAAAAATTAAAAAAAAAAAAAAAGTAGAAACTTAAAATACAAGAGAAAGGTAGGATAAATGTAGAAGTGAAATCCGGGAATGGTCTGAGGGAGGGATCCTTGTGCCTTCCATGAGAACAGGTTCCCCAGTGTAAAGGAAGAGAAGACAGGGTACATGGAGGCAAGATTTTGTAGCAGGAAGATGAAGTCATTCTCTTCTGCTTTCTCAAGTTTGAATGTAAGAGGCAAGATCACTAGTTGGGAGTGAAGAGGAGGGGGAAGTGTTAGAAGTTGGAGAACAAAGGAAAGAGTGTGAGTGTGAAAGTATTAGCTTAGAAAATAGAAGAATAAATGACTAGATCAATGTAAGAAGATTCTCGAAGGCCCATTTAAGGCCAATGAACATAAATCTAAGATGCAACCAGTGAGCATTTCTCTATTAAAACGAAGTCAGCCAGTATGTTTTCCCAGCCACCTTTCCTGTTTGGTGCAGGCAGCAAGTAGGTGGAGTTGGACTTGAAGAGGAAGAGGGTTTTGCTTGGTGAATAACATAGAAGTAGAGACAAAGGACTTTTAAAAAATTATTTCCAGTCATCTTTTGCTGAAACCAATTTCCCTCATGGAAACCCATTGTGTATGCTGGTATGTAGGCGTTCAACTTTCTTCTCCATCGTATCATAACTAAGAACTCAACAGCTGAAAAATAGCTTTCCCGAATAAGTACTATAATTTCTTCTATCTCTCGCTTATTTAATTCAAGTTGAGGACTCTATTTTTTTATTTTTTTACCAATTTTTCTTACATAATACATAACAGCATAAGTTGTAGAGAAATAATTATGGATGTTATTAACATTGGTACTTTTGAGTTCCAAAACAACTGTTATAAGAATGTTCAGAAAAATATGCTATTCATACAAGGAGGTTTATTTTAAATGATTCAGATTATATTTAGTACATGCATAGAACTCCATAATTCCATGAAAACTACAAGTAACTTTAGTTTTATTGAAAGCCACGGTAAAGGTAGCAATTCAAATACTGATCAAACAAATCCAAGAAAAAGAATGTGTATACAGTCCAGTCAAGGTATAAAAAGTAGAGATCTTAGTCCGTTTGAAATGTGGCCTTATGGGGGCACCTGTGTGGTCAGTGGTTGAGCATCTGCCTTTGGCTCAGGTCATGGTCCCAGGGTCCTGCAATTGAGTCCCACATCAGGGTCCCTGCAGAGAGCCTGTTTCTCCCTCTGCCTGTGTCTCTGTCTCTCTCTGTCTCTCATGAATAAATGAACAAAATCTGAAAGAAAGAAAGAAAGAAAGAAAGAAAGAAAGAAAGAAAGAAAGAAAGAAGGAAGAAGGAAGGAAGGCATGAAGGAAGGACGGAAGGAAGGAAGGAGGACATAAGAAAGAAAGAAAGACGATAAGAAACGAAGAAAGCAGCCAACTCCTCACGCGGCAGCCATACAGACACGCCCCACGGACTCCAGCAATCACTGTCATTACGTGAAGGCATCCTAAGTACGCCTGCAAGGAAGGAAGGAAGGAAGGAAGGAATGTAGGAAGGTAGGTGGCCTTTTGGTCTCACTACCCCCCCCCCCCCTTTTTTTTTAAATTTCTGCCCTTCTATCTCCTGTAAAGAGGAGTTAGGACACAAATTTCCACCATTTTCCCATAAACTGGTAACATACAAATAAAGAATTGGATACTGTAGGAATACAGAAAACAAGCAGGTATCACAACAAGATTCTCAGCAATGTCAGATACCATTTTCTCTTCCTGCCTGGTTGGAATATGGTGGTATTTAAGTATCACTGCGGGATCCTACGACTTAAAATGAAAGGTTTCTGTTTTTGTTTTTTAATAGGAAAAGCAAAAAGATAATAAATGCAGAAGACCTGATGAGGGATTTTTTGCTGGAAGGATTTGGAGTCCTTCTCGGGGTATACCTTTGAGTTCTCACGCTGTAACACCATGTCGAGGTGTAAAATTCAGGAAACAGGCCAGCTCTAGGCTCTTAGCTTAAAAAGGAGAGTGAAAAAGAAAACTTTTCAATTCCTCTCTTCGTTGTCTAACTAGTTCACAAGAGCAGGGATGGCAACTGAGATTTGAGACGGATCCCCTAGTTCTGAATTAAGAAGCAGGCATTCAGTAGAGGCATCCTGAGTGTCCCTTCATTAACTTGATTGTGCATGCATAGGAGTCTAAGGCTAAGACTGAACCCCAACCCCAGGGCACACTGGACAGGATTGAAAGAAATAAGGGAGAGGGATATTAAACACCATCTCTAGGATCTTCCATTTTAAGTTTCATATACTCTTTGTTCTTACTTATGATCAGTGATTCTTAACTTTGGGGAGTAGGTGTGGTCATGGATTTCTTTAAAAATCTAATGAAAGCTGTGGTAAACACACACACACACACACACACACACACACACAATTTCATATATATACATACAATTTTGAAAAGGAAGCTCATACACCCCAGATAAGAAATCACTGCATGATATGATCTTAGAAATGTAAGCAGCCAATAAGCTGTGTGACATTCTGACTTTGATGTAGGGATATAATGGTGCCTTGGGCACATGGTTTTGTAAATCTTTTTGATTCTTTTCATTAATTTGAAAGATTTGTATGTTGAAACAGGAAAATTAGAAGCAACACCATCTGAAAAGTTAATAGCATGGTAAAAAAAAAAAATATATATATATATATATACCATTGGAAACCTTCTCTGATGTGTTGAAGGCCTGACAATGTGTACTCACCATTCTTGCCTCAGTCTCGTGTCATGCTACAGAGCCTTTCTTTCTGAAACAGATTGTGTAATGATTCTGGGTAATCAAGATCTAATTTATAAACCCAAAAGCACAGTGTATCTTTCAAATGCTCCCGAGTATAATGTTGTGACATCTCCAAAACACAGTTAGAAGAAGTGTTTTCTCCAGTTAAATATGCCTATTCAGATCCTGTAAACAGGGCCTTAGTTCTAAGCTGTGATGCTCAGAGAACTCTAACTCTGTGATACACATTTCTCTCATATATGTTTAGGTGAACACCTGTTTTCCACAAACACGGAGCACCTACAAAATTGTGTTTCTTTATTCATGGTCCACTGGGGCTTTTCTGTGCATCAGATTTTAAATAGCAGTCGGGGAATAGGGAAAAAGAATAATCAGGTCAAGACAGATAATCCAGTCTCCAGATCAAAACAAAAGTAACAACAGAACCTTTCTCAGCCAGCTTGAATGAATTTACATCCCCTCATCTTTATTTCCTCCTCTCTCTCCCACTCAAATAAATGTGCCCCACTCTATCCTGTACTGCTTATGCCCCCCCCACACACACAGAGCTGAACGTTCAATGGTGATGTTTTAACCTTAAACTACAAAAAGAAGATATCACAACTCTCCTCACATGTCATACTACTTCAGATAAGTGGATTCAAATGATAAAATTCCAGATGTTTAAAAAAAGAAACATTTAGTTTATGCTTTCAAATGTCTCTTATCCTCTAAAAATAGCTTCCTCAAATCATTTCAATTTGGCCATTCACATGTTCTGCTTCCTTTTGTATAACATATGACAGAAACAGGTCTGAAATTTGAGCCCCACAAACCAGGATTTTTTTGTGTGTGTTTTAAATTGCGTGTTCTTAAAGAAATCCTGACTATATTTCATATTTAACATGGAAAAAAAAAGTCATGGTTTCCTTAAATCTGGGCTAGGTCTGTATAAAAGAGAATCCAAGTATCATTAAGCATTCAGGATTCCCTTAATTTCTCAAATGTGAATGTCATTGGTGTTAAGGAAGACAAAGTCATTTAAGTTATTAGTCTGTGGAGGGGACCTCTGTCAGACAGCAAGTTTGCACCATATCTCTCAGAAAGATAGGTGGTTCTGTAATATATTAACTTTCAAGGTAAATTTTATTTACGATATTTCAAACTATGCCCAGAAAATGTAAACATTTACAAATTGGTACAGGTCCAATTCATATTCGGTGAAACAAATATGATGTGATTTAAAGTAATAACGGGATCCCTGGGTGGCGCGGCGGTTTGGCGCCTGCCTTTGGCCCAGGGCGCGATCCTAGAGATCCGGGATCGAATCCCACGTCAGGCTCCCGGTGCATGGAGCCTGCTTCTCCCTCTGCCTGTGTCTCTGCCTCTCTCTCTCTCTCTCTGTGACTATCATAAATAAATAAAAAAATTTAAAAAAAAAGAATTTATAAAGTAATAACGGAAATGGCTCATAAAACAGTGCCTTTCCCATGGAAGAATGTGTGATCCAAGCAAGATTCAACTTCACGTGTGGTTACCCTTTTTATGAATGTGGCCTAGTCTCCTCAAGTGGAGTGTCACTTTCACACTTTCAAATGTGATAAATGTCATCTCGGCGTGTGTTTCACATGGGGAAGACCAAGCCCTTGGCTAACACCATGCAAGGCTTGGAGATGCATCGTTTCCTATAACCCTTTACCCTAGAGACACATGGACCACGGCAGTGCAATGGGGCAGCAAGAGCAGGGGACCAAGAGTCGACAGACCCATATCCCATCTCTGGTACTTTCTAACCAGGCAAAAATGGATGAAACCTTAAATCTCTCAGAGTTTCAGTATGCTTCTCCATAAAATGGAGGGTAAATTAGGCCTGCTGGGCTCATAGGGCTGTTAGGAGAATCAAATGAGATCATGTAAGTGAACATGCTTCAAAAACCGCACTACACACACACACACACACACGGTAAAAGAAAATCTGGATTCAAATTTTATAGTTCTCTGGTTCTTGTTTGAATTATGAGGAGTTTCATAAATCCAGTCCTTTTTTATGGTTGGCTCTAATACTTTATAATGATACAAAAAGGGATGGGAATATGCACTGTAATCATGCAAGAGAAGACCTGGTACTTTTTCTTTTCCATCTCAATTAACCCCTGCTGAAGGTCATAGACAGGCCAGAGCTAAATGTCCATTTTGTGATCTTGGCACACCTTCAAATGGAAGAGGAAGAAGTAGCCAGTTGTAGATTATTCAGTTTTCTGAAATACTGTAAAGAGAAAAGAACATTTTCCTCACGTGACTCCCTCCCTTGTTCACATTTTTCTCAAATGAATAGATTTTTTTTTCCTGCTGTCTTCTTTGCCTCTTTGTCTCAATCAAACTTGTGAGTGTCTGATTATAATCACCAATGGTCTGTGATGTTTCTGCACGATATCTTATCATAGTGTAGGGCCAATGTGTCTCCAGGGACTCATAGGTTTGATAATGTTAAGGCTACTGTAAGTAAAAGGAACTTACTACTATAATAATCCCAATTTCATAACAGTTCAGGCAATTTGTCTTATTGGTGTTCCTTTCGGTCATAATCAAAATGTGAAAGCACAGCACTTTTTAAAGGTGTACCTCGTTTCACACTGGGTTAACATTGGTCACAGGGAAAATATCTCTATTTTACATGTAACAAATATTGTGTGAGCACCTACTATGTGCTGAGAATGATGAAATAAAACTAATGGCAGTAATCATATTAACTGTTGGTTGAGACCCTCCTACCTGCCAGATACAGGGCTAAGCTTCATATGAGTGATCTCATTTAAGCCTCACAGAAGCACCAAGAAGGAAGTATTCTTGGTCCCATTCACCAGTTGAAAGAATGAGACTGAACAAAGTTAAGTCACTTGTATGAGCTCACCATTTGACAATTATTTATTGATTATACAGTCCTATATCAGCTGCCCCCTCCTTCCTCTGGAGAGCTAGGTCATATTGTCTCGAACTACTCAGTTGTACACATTTTACATCCTAGTGTCTTTTCAAATTTTTGTTAATCTCCGTCTTCCTTCATCTCATGGGTTCTAGCTATGCCTCCCTCAAATTGGAAACTTCACTCTTTCCGGGTTTTCACAACCAAATCCCCCACATCAGGCATTCATGTCATCTGCAGAGTTTCTGAAGGTTTTGAGGGCCCCTGTGAAGGGGCTTATATTAGGCTACTCGTAATTTTCCATGTATTCATTTTCTTCCTCTGTCTGTGTCTCTTTCTCTCTCTCTCCTCCCTTTCCCTCCAGGACAGCCACATTTTCCTTCCTTCCTCTTACAGAGCTCTCTTGCTCTTCCCAGTTCCTGGATCAGACACTAAACCCATTATGATGCTCTGCAGAACCAGAGGTCTCCCATTTCACCAGCATTATACTTCTTAGAAGGATGTTGCAATGACATAATGTGGATTCCTGATGGAAATTCATATTTGGTATTAAACCATATTTGGATAGTTATATATGCAAATATCAGCTCTGCATTTGGGTTTTTTTTTTTAAGACATTACTAAACAAAAGATAGGGTCCACTTCTACTGATTCTTAGACAAAAAAAAAAAAAATTTCCAACTTTAAAAATTGAAAGAAAGGAGAAAAATAATACACCAAATACCCATGTGCTCTCTACCCTTAACTCTTGTTAAACATAAGTTCTTTAGGTCCATTACAGCAGGGATTAGCAAATCTTTTCCATAAAGCATCAAACAGTATCTTTTACTTGGCAGGCCATGCGGTCTCAGCTGCAATGACTTACCCATCTTTCACATGATGACAGCAGCTGTACCCAACCCAAAAGAATGGGCAGGGCTGTGTTTCAATAAAACTTTACTTACGAACATGGAAATTTGAATTTCACAAAATATTTACATCATGAAATATGCTTCTTCCTTTAGGTTTTCTCAACCATTTGAAATCTTAGAATTTAAACATCAAGTCTATTCTTACATAAACTGGCTATGATGGCTTTAGTAGCCAACCCCTATGTCAGGATACCTTATCTGATTGTGAAAGAGACAAACTAACCTTTGCTGCTTTTTT
This sequence comes from Canis lupus familiaris, assembly GCF_011100685.1. NCBI lineage: Eukaryota > Metazoa > Chordata > Mammalia > Carnivora > Canidae > Canis > Canis lupus. Next base: position 3,094,263 of record NC_049251.1, on the reverse strand, counting down.
TTTCTCTGCCCTGCCAAAGCCAAATCTCAGAAGAGTTAACATACTTTCTAGGAAAAAAAAATGATACTCTTCCCCCTAAGTACAACTAAGCTCATCACTTCTTACTCCTTCCTCTTACCTCAAAAATGCAGTATGATGATTTCTCTGAGGAGATAGGTTTTGGACCACTTCTTTGGACCAGTGTCTCCTAAAGTGTGTACCCACAGAACTCAAACTCCCCTAGATTTTAATGTGTTACAAAAAAAATAATTTAAAAAAAAGTGGAAGGGAGGATTTTATGCTATTTTACCAGTTAAGTCACTCACTGGAATGAAGCTAAACATGTTTTCTTTTTATAGAATCTTAGGTTTTTCAGAGCTTTTAATATGCTGGTATCAATTATAACTCTCCAAGAGGATGGGACAGTAATCACTGATTCTTATCAGCCACCCAATTCTTCTTTTTTGAAGTATTTCCCTTTTTTGATTATATATTTATTTATTTGACAGAAAGTAGGAAGAGCGGTAGGCAAAGGGAGAGGGAGAAGCAGGCTCCCCGCTGAGCAGGGCTCCACTCGGGATGTCTGCTGTTCCAAATGTGGTCCACAGACCAGCAGCATCAGCTGTATCGGGAACTTGTTAAAAATAGTCAGGCCACACCCCAGACCTACAGAATCAGAATCTTCAATTTAAAATAACCCCCAGGTGTTTTAAATGCACGTTAAATTTTTAAAAGACCGCCACAGACCATAGTTTTGTAAATAATCCTTTAAGCTAAAGGAGCATCATAGATCCAGAAGCTAAAAGAAGTCATAGCATGAACTACTAGAAATCTTGGTTACTAGGAAGTAAAACCCATTTCCGTGAGTTAAAGTTGAGAAACTCAAACGAATTGCCTACATTTTTTTACTTCTCTTTTTCTCATTACATTCTGACTTTATTTCTCTTTTGCTTCTGTGGGTTTGGGAGAGCAGTAGAGAGACAAGGCGATCAAAAACTAAGCTTACAAAAGATGTAGTAAATGACTCAATGTTCTGAATGTGTTCAAAGCCCTAAAAAAGAAATAACCATTTGGGAGCCAGAAATGTAAACTAGAAAAAAAGCCTCCGTTTTTGTTTGCTTCTCAACAGAAACAGTAATCTTCTTAACCCTCATCTTTTAACAAATCACAGTTTTCTCAAGAAGCATCCAAATGTTATTATTTTTGTTCTTTTGAGTAAATACAATGATGTCCCAGGTAAAAGCCCTAGGACATATTCGTCACCACAAGCTTGTGTATTTAGGTAGGAATAATAGCTACATTTGACTGCTGTTTACTGTGAGATTTCTAAGGCTGTTGTATAAAATTTACAACCCGTCCTTTGCCTTCTACACATAATATTAGTTTAAAACTATCCTGATCCATGAGCATATAGTTTTCTTAAGTTTGTAAGTGCTTATTAGAAACAACCACTGTGGGGATCCCTGGGTGGCTCAGCAGTTTAGCACCTGCCTTAGGCCCAGGGCGTGATCCTGGAGTCCCCGAATGGAGCCTGCTTCTGCCTCTCTCTCTCTCTCTCTCTCTCTCTCTCTCTCTCTTTCTCTCTCTCTCCCTCTCTGTCTATCATGAATAAATAAATAAAATCTTAAAAAAAAAAAAAAAAGAAACAACCACTGTAAAGTTCTGTGCTTTGCTATTGGCTGATACTGTTTGGAAACCAAATGAGATTCTTAAATGGGTCCATAGAAATTTTCATGACGTGCCACCAGTTCAGAGTTATGGAGATTTCCTCTACTGCTCTTCTCAAGCCTACCTTTTGTTTTTACTATTATTAAATTGCACCATATAATTAAAAAAAAGTTCCTGATTTTATTCTTCAGTTATAATTCTGGATCTATCATGCTGACACCTCAGAAAAAAATAATCTGATTTTAAAAGGCATACAGGAGGCACAACTGAAAATAGCATTCACATTGTCTCTATTCACAAAAGTCTCCAATTTCCAATTTGCTGATCCCTTATGTAAAACAGTTCGTCATATAAGATCAAAAAGGCCTAAGACTCCCCATGGACAGACCCTCATTCTCCTCAAAGAACAGCCACTGAGAGCCTTCTGCATTAGAGAGACGTGTGGGCCACAGAGCAGAACAAGCATCTGGGCCACATCTGTAGTCAACACGGATGGATCTACATAATAAAAATACGTCTGCACTCACCGTGCTGTGGAGGCACTGAGAAGACCCCAACTCCAGCAATGATGCTCTGACACGAGTGTCGTGCACTGCTAGCCTGTGAACACTTGAGCCTCAGTGCGCTCCAGGCAGAGCACTGAAGTGATCCTTGTTGTGGACGTTCCCTGAAGCTCAAGGCCATCAGCGGTCACAGGACATACCTGCCCGACTGTGCCGACCTCACTTCCTATAAAACGGAAGGAAACCTCTGGATGAAGTCGGCCCTTCCAAACTAGTCAGCAACCAGCTCTCCCGTTAGGTATCTTCAATATAAGACACCAAGACTGAATTAGGCCTCAGGTCCTTCAAGGGTTACCGTGTGACCCAGGTGGATTGAATTGGGGCTTAAACAATATTTTCACCCTATGACTGCTCACCTTCCATCTTTTGGGATCTACCTCAGATTCTGCTGTTTCCATGAAATCATTTCTTACTTCCTCAAGCTGATATTTCTTCCCCTTCTGAATCTCTGAAGTATGTTGTGTTTGCCTCAGGGCACATATGATGCTGCTCGGCCTCATCCTACGCTTATGTTCACACAGAGGTAATAATAGTACCTACTTCGTATGGTTGTTACGAAGATTATATCAGTAAATATATGTGAAGTTCTTAGAACAGCGTCTCACACACAGTACATGCTGTAGAAGCACTAGCTGCTAACATCATCATTTGCAATATTTAGAAGGCCTTTCACACTTCACAATTTATAAAGCAATTTGTATTCTAGAACTTTCATGGTTTGGCTTTTTTTTTTTTTTTTTTTTTTTTTTTTTTACATTTAAAGATTTGATCCATCCGGTGTTTTATTCTGATTAGCAACGTAACGTACATAACTCTATATTTCTCCACATAGCTATGATCATTTATTAAGTCTACATTAATTAATTAGTGAGATTAACGATTACATTGATTAAGTACTCCCACTGATTTGAGATGCTACTTTTACCACACACTAAATTCCTGTAGGTATTTTGAGACTCTTTCATATGCCAGAATGACACAACTCTTAAAGCTTTAAAGTCTGTTTCAATATCTGATAGGGACAGCCTCTGCCCCCTTCTCCCCACACTGATCTTCCCTGGGGACCCTTGCTTATTTGTTTTCCTAAGTGAACTTTAGGATTAGGGTGTATCATTTGGGGGAGCAGGGAAGAACAAAACCTGGTGGGTTTTTTAGGGGGCGGGGATGTTGTTACATTTACAAATATCTATTTTTGTTCTTGAACTTTCCTAAGTACATGGTTTGTCTTTACATTTGCTCCAAGTATACTTTTCTGTGTATCAGGAGCATTTGCTCTATGGGTCTCTCACATTTTCTTGTTGAGTTTATTCCTAAATATTTTACATTTTTTGCTACTATTTTAATAAGTCTTTTCTTCAGTTATATCTTCTGTTTGCCTACATGAACACTTGCTTTCTTTTTCTGCAGGGTAAGTTAACATCAGCTATCTTCCTAAACTATCTTATTGTATATTGTGCTTTTTCAGCTGAATTTCTTGGGTTTTCCAGGCCTATAATCACATCATCTGCAAATAGTATAGCTTTGCATTCTCCTTTATAATTTTTATACCTACCTCTTATACAATCTTATGTCTTTCTCTTAAACACTTCAATTATGTAATTTCTTACATAATATATAAGATGAGTATCATGATTTTATATAACCACTTTATTTTATATAATTGTGTTGCTTAATATCACAGTCCATTGAGTATGGTGGCAGAGATCTTTGTCTTGCATTTGACTTTAGGAAATACCTTCAGATCTCCCCATTCAGTTAGATGTTGGCTTTTGGGCTGAGATATATTTATTTTATTTAGTTAATTAAATGTCTGCTGATTCCTTTCACATTAAGTGTTTTTAAAAGAATAGGTGTTTAACTTTGTCAATGGACTTTTCAGAGTCTGTGGAGAGGATTGTTATTTTTCTCCTTAGATTTGGAATATGATGAACAACACTAACCTTGTTTCCTAATATCGAACTGATTTCCTGGCATAAATCTTCTCTCTATATACATACATGATTCTGTAACAGTGGGATTTTGTTTGATAATATTTTATTGTATTTTATACTAATATTTATAAGTGAGCTCTTTCTGTAGATTTTGTTGCACAATCTTTGCCTAGATCCATTATTTCATAAAGAGAGAGAGCAAAACAATGATATTATAATTCTATCACTTATTTACCAATCATTAATTCCATTCATTATTAGATAGGATACTTTATAAGGAGAAACTTTTCTTCATCAACTATTTGGTTATACTAAGGTCTAGCTTGTACCGAAAAGGCAGGTTAAATGCTGCATTTACCATTTTTGAGAATATGAGTTGCTTTCCCAGGATTCTCCAAAGAAAATCAATGAGGTTTTGTGGATTTCCTTTAGTATTTCTATGAACTCATGGATTTTTGATTCGATGTGTTTTAGTCATTGCCATTATTATTCTTATCAATACTTAAACTTGTCCCATTTTTTTTGGCCAATGAAAGTCACTTACCTTGGCGTCAGGGTTTTTGATGGTGTCCCTGCTTTCTTGTGGATCAAGGTTTCCAGATTCATCTTGCATAATTTACTTTCTTCTGAACCCAGAACACCCACATCTTCATATTCACCCCCGCTCAGCCTTTAGATTTTGTCCTATGAGAGAATGCATGACCTTGGCAACGCAACTCAGCTTATGCTGAACCTGCAGAACCAGCAGTTGGAGGCTTTGTATTGACTGCACTCACCACAGCAAGGTCTTCGGTCCTTCCTGGAAGGAGATCTGGATAAGCATCCCTCTATTCACTGCACATGTCAATGTTTAGACTGAGGCACCCAGGAGCCCCAGCCAACTTTCTAATTTTTTTTAAATTATTTTTATTTATTTATGATAGTCACAGAGAGAGAGAGAGAGAGAGAGAGAGAGAGGCAGAGACACAGGCAGAGGGAGAAGCAGGCTCCATACACCGGGAGCCCGACGTGGGATTCGATCCCGGGTCTCCAGGATCGTGCCCTGAGCCAAAGGCAGACGCCAAACCGCTGAGCCACCCATGAATCCCTAACTTTCTAATTTTAAATAACTGGATGGATGGTAGAAATAATGGAGAGAAAATAATAATACTGAATTATTAGATATATTGAGATAATGTATACATTCAATCTATATGTGAATCAAACACATTCTAAAAAAGATGTTAGGGATCCCTGGGTGGCGCAGCGGTTTGGCGCCTGCCTTTGGCCCAGGGCGCGATCCTGGAGACCCGGGATCGAATCCCACGTCGGGCACCTGGTGCATGGAGCCTGCTTCTCCCTCTGCCTGTGTCTCTGCCTCTCTCTCTCTCTCTCTCTCTCTGTGTGACTATCATAAATAAATTAAAAATTTAAAATAAATAAATAAATAAAAAAGATGTTAATATCAAGAAACATACATAATGTTCACTGAAAATATGGAATGTATAGAATAAATTATAACTAGCTATAATGGGAAGTCAAACTACAGTACAGTTTAATAGCAAGTAAAGTAAGTGAAAGAAAAATAAAATAATCTCACTGTGAGTTTAAAAAAAACAGCAGGAATAGATATAGAGGATTTTTAACTATTTAAATTTTCCTATATTCTTATTTATCCCAAGGTGCCATTGGTCTTCTTATTTAACTCACCCATTATTTCTTCTGAAACAATTGCATTATAGTAAGAGTAGATAAATATAACCCTGGAGTACTATAGATCACTGAAATGTTGATTTCTTTAAACAAAAAGAAGTATCAAATCAAGTTAGTTTCTAGATTGCTGTTCTTCTGGGCATTGGTTCATTGTTCAGAGCTGTCAAAGGGTCTTGTCACTCGCAAGCTCCTCTGACACGCAAGACTAATTGTTTGTAGCCCAAGGCATTTCATGACCCACTTGTAAAGGCATCAAGACAAGCATCTTCTGAATTATGTGATCACTCTAATTCTTCTATATTAATGGCACCATAATGCTGCTTTAAATTCCTTTGTTTTATGTAGTAATTCTCACTCACCTGCTGGGGTTTAATCAAATACTTGCTCTACCTACAGATGATTCAAATCATTTTCAGACCATCTGTGTTAGTGATTTTCGGATGCATTTTAAAGCTATTCATATTTTGGATAACGTTCAATGAAAAGCATAAAAAGCATCTTAATCTTTGTTCCAAATGTCTCAAAAGTCCATATATAAGAGTTCTTTTTCCAAATTTCTCCAGCATGTAGTGACCTGGCCACCTCCAAAATCCTGGAGAGCTCTTCTGAATGGCTGATTCATCACAGCTTCTGCTGCCTGGTAAGATCTGCAGTTTTCTATTGTTTACCCTGTCTTGCTAACTAGCTTGAAGACCTCTAAGGGCACAAATTGTCTCATACTGGTTTTGTTTTTGTTTTTTTTTAACATTCCAGGTGCATAGCATAATACCCTGTATAATTTTTCAAATGTGGTCAAATTTTACTAATACGATAATAAAGTGGGATGGCATTGGGGTTAAGATAGAGCCTCTGGGAGGCCTGGGTGGCTCAGCAGTTTAGTGCCTGCCTTCCGCCCAGGGTGTGATCCTGGGGTCCCAGGATCGAGTCCCACATCGGGTTCCCTGTGTGGAGCCTGCTTCTCTCTCTGCTTGTCTCTCTCTCTGTGTGTCTCTCATGAATGAATAAATAAAATCTTTTCTAAAAAAAAAAAGAGAAGGAAAAAAAAATAAAAATAAAAAATAAAAAAAAATAAATAAATAAATAAATAAATAAATAAATAAATAAATAAATAAATAAATAAAAAGAGATGAGCCTCTGGGAGCAAGCTGCCTGGCCTGAAAAGCCAGCTCTGCTCCATAGGAGCTCCACGACTGTGGACAAGTTCCCTACCTCCCTGCTTCTCTGTCTTCTCAACTGTGAAACAGGGGTAATGTTCTATCTATTCACTGAATTGTTAGAGGAAGAAACGGGTTAATATATGTCAAGAATTTAGATCAAATGCCATATAGAAAGTACTGTATAAATGTTTGCTTGACAAGGAGTATGACCTCCATTTAGCCCTTTATAGCTTGATTTATTCAATCATGTGACCCTGCTATATGTAATATACATTAACCAGTGTTTCCTTCAGAAAGAAAATGAGGAGCATCTTCTCTACTTTTGTTTCTCTGGAGTTAGCTACAACTGCCCTCAAGACCTCTATGAACAGACTAACATTAATGCTAGATGCTAGGACAGTCTGATGAGCTACTTGGTGGCAATGTTGGAATGTAAAGTAATGGCGGACATCACCAAACAAATACCATTTTTAAAAATTTGTTTGTTTGTTTTAAGTAGGCTCCACACCCAGCATGGAACCCAGTGTGGGGATTGAACTCAACAACCCTGAGATCAAGACCTGAGCTGAGATCTAGAGTCAGATGCTAAACTGACTGAGCTGCCCAGGCGCCCCTGAGGAACAGTAGTTTAAACAAAGGAACCTCGCCAATTTAGAGGTAGAACAAAGCAATGTTAAGACACTATAATGACAAACACTGTAAGGTCTTTCAAATTGCTTAAGTCTTTAGCAGCACTGTTAGTAGTACCTCTGGACTATGGCAAATCAAAATGATTATTCGAGGTAAGAGAGGCAAGGGGTTAGAAAGAAAAGGGAAAGAAGATACAGAGGGCAAAGAATGGTATAAAATAGTGGAAGAGATCACACTGAAATAATGCAGAGCTGAAAACAAAGTGTCAGTTTTCCTCTCCCCTCCCCATAACATCCAAAAGACTATTCGTAGACTACGAATATGAAAGTATTCAAGAAGAAAATAAGGAGAACTTGGAAATGAAAAAAGGAAATGTTGAAATAGGCACGAGGTACCCCATCATTTAAGTAACCAGATAGTCTTGACAGTCTTAAGTTTTGATACCACATTTTCTGAAACATTCTGTGATCAGAAATGTTTTTAAGAACCAGAAATGGAAGATTATTGCAGTGAGAACTTTTAAAATGATTCCTCATGAACGTTCCTGGTTTTGTCTATCATAAAAGTAATATATATTCAATGAATAAAACTTTGAATAAGTGCTCAGCCCTGTATGTAACATGTATGTGCATGCATGTGCACACACAGGTACAAAAAAAACTATAAACCCTTTACAAATCCATCTAACTTTTATATACATTATGGTGTTTGCCTTTCAGTGTTTGGAGTTTTATTTAGGTACACCTCAATGAAATATTACACAAATACTATTGCAAAGCGGGTTTAAGTGTTTCATTATGCTATTTATTTTTAAATCATTCCTTATTATAAAAATGAAACCATTCAGAGGGGCCTAGGTGGCTCAGGTGGTTAAGCATCCAACTCTTGGTTTCAGCTCAGGTCATGATCTCAGGGTGGAGAGATGAGGCCCTGCATGGGGCTCTGGGCTCAGTGCGGAGTCTGCTTTTCTCCTTCCCCTTCTCCCTCTGCCCCTTCTCCCGCTCATGAACTTGGGCTCTCGCTCTCTCTCTCAAATAAATAAATAAATCTTTAAAAAAAAACTATTTAGGAGAAGTGTTTTCATGCCTCAAGATGGATAAACAAATATACGGATAGAAATATCTCCAGCCATCCTTTTCAGAGTGCACAAATACAGTTGTTTTTTGATTGCTGGCTAAGGTCACTACTTCAGAACCTGGAGCTATGTTCCTACCGTGGGCTCCAGTGAAGCCAATCATTGTTCATTAAAGATTCAGGACTATATTGTGGCAAAGGGAGAAATGGCAAAAGAGTTCTGACAAACGGAAGGGATCTGCCACAAGCAGACAGGAACAGGGAACGTGCATCTTCGAGCAAGTGCATTCTGAGCTTTCTAGGGGGCTGCCAGCAAGAGCTCCCAAGAAGTCTGTTCACCTTCTATCTCCTCCAACGGAGAGTCAATGCTAATCACTGGTTTTCCGGATTCCTGCTCTGTGTGATTTACATATAGAGAAACTTCAGTTAAAGGACACCAGGAAAGCAAAAAACAAACAAACAAACAAAAACAAAAAACTCACTGTGAGTGTCAAATATGTAAAACATAGAACCTCCCTACTATGAAATCTAACATAATCTCTGGGAAATGCATGTGTGTACACAAAAGACCAAAATTTACCAAAGAACGTTAAAAGAGGTTATCTCTACATTAAGGTAGGTTTACAGATGATTTAGGTTTTCTTCTTTATAAATTTCTGTTATTGCAGGAAAAACATATTATAAGAAGACAGAATAATAATTATTTTAATAACCTAGAAAATAAAGGAGATTAAGGTAAAATTAGCCCTAAGGTTAGTGTTATTTCCCTATAATTAGATCTCAACAACTTCTGCTTCATAAGCCTTAAAATTCAAAAAAAGAAAGAAAGACAGACAGACAGACAGAAAGAAAGAAAGAAAGAAAGAGACAAACCAAAATTCATTAAAAATAATTCATTATAGAAAAAGCATTTTCAGTGTTTTTATTTTATTTATGTTAACATTTGTCAGGTTCTAACTAGGCCAGTAACTCAGTTCCTAAAGCTCTTGGTTTATCAGTATGGTTCAGTTAGCCCAGATTAACAATTGTGAAAAATTCCTATTTATCAGCACGAGTTTGAAGTAAACTGAGTTGGACTTTTGAGAGAAAGAAGAAAAATCTAATTCCCAGGGTTGTTGAAAAAGATATCAAACCAAAGAGAACTTTCTGATAAAATAATATGCATTTAGGAGGTGATAGAAAGTAAGATTTCTTGAGAAATGACCCCTAAAATAAGAACATAATTAAATTAATATTTAACAAGCAAAATTTAAAAATTAAATTCAAGAACCCTAAGGCAACTTCTAACCTGAAAAATCATTAAGAAGTTAGTAGCTTGGTAAAGTTATTGTTAATAAAATAGATTCCATTATTTCTGAATTGTTTATACTGTTTTTTAATAGAATTATATATGCTATTTACAGTAAGTAATTTCCAACTACATTAAGTCTCAGAGTTATCTGTGTTTGGGAGCTTTTCTTTCTTATATCCTTCTTCATTATTGTAGCTTTTTGTTTAGCTTTTTGGTCCAGTTTACATCAAATTTAAGTTCAAGTATTTCTTCCATGGTTCTCACAATGAGCCTGCTTCAGGGAAAAATGAGGGCAAGACCCAGTCACATTCCCCTTGTGTTGCTATGATGAGATTTATATTTACAACAGGTATATTTTCAATCTTAGTTCATTTAAAGTTGATCATAGCAGGCCATGAATTAACTCCAGGTGCCTGCATTTTGAGTATTCATTTACACCCCACTTTACCTGTGAAATGTCACAGTGAGAAAAACAGCCCAAGGTCCGTACCAACAAAGTGAGGAAAGTTAGGATTGAAGACCCATTTTGGAGGTCTTATGCCTGGGGGGCAGGTGAGATTCCTGAAGGCAGTAAAAGAAAGGACTATCTGCTGTTTGTATTCCCTTAATCTCAGAAATTAGAATTTCCTCCAACCTTGGAGGGATTTTTAGAGTAGAAACTGCTGCCTGGATCTGCTAATCCTCACAAGGGCCACATAATCTTTGAGAAACAAGGAAAATGAAATGATTACAAAGTTGCTATGAAACGCTGACTAGAAAAGCCTGTCCTGAGGGCTCTGAAATATTTGCTTCGTGAATTTGCCCAACATTGTCTTCATGTGTCCTCAGTCCTCTTTGCATTTATGCCGTGAGTCCAATTCCCACCTCAAAAAGAGCTTGCCAGCCCTGGGGTCTCATAATAAAGAAGAGGTGTGTACACACGCACCCCACACCCCTGAAGCAGGACCATCCAGTCTGGGCCTCCCCCGAGGAGGGATGGCCAGCTGGAATGTGGACATGGCCACCAAACACTACACTACATCATCTGACCTGGTTTCCCTCCTCGCTTCAGATTTCAGGCATCTCTGCCTGGGCCCCAGTCTGTTTAAACTCACACTAGCACTTCAACAAAACCGTCATATCTTTATAACACTTTTAAAATATAAAGTTTTCAAGGATTTTTTTTTCTTAGAGTAGTACATATATTGAAATAGCTGTATAGCTTTGCCCAGTAATAAATAACTCCTCGGAAAAAAAAAGAAACGCTTAAGATGGATATTCTGCAAAACTCCAGAATTATTGTGAAATCACATTTTTATCTACCATTTTTAGAGCCCATTTGATTTATCCCAGCTTGGCATATTAGAATAGACATGGGGATACAAACAGCCTGATAGTTAAAATTTTGTCTGCATATGAATCTCCTCTGGCTTCCTTCTCTGCCAGGAAAATTTTTCCTGTTGTCAGTCAACTGATCCTAATATCTTCTTGGAACAGAGCAAACATTTTAAAGTGCAAAGCAAAAGTCCTCCCCCGGCCCTGGAGAGAAAACTTTTTTTTTTTCTTCCCTTGAGCTGTTGATGTCTTTAAGAGAAATGGCTTTAGCGGGTTCAGTCAGATGATAGAGGACACAGTTAACTCCATATAAAGGAAAAATGTTTGAACACCAGTACCAGTGATTTTAAGGAAGGTTTATTTGGGTAACATTTGTTTAAGAAGATAATCTGAGTCATAAATTGCATATAGTGAGTAGATCCCTCTTAAACAATAGCAGAAAGACAGTTTTGTTATTTTGGACTTTATATCTTTGCTTTGGAAAAGCCCTGTATTATTATGCATTTTGAAATATTTTATCGACTAAGGAACTCAAGCCTCTCAATCATGGACTGCATTGCTTTAATTAACTGATTATTTCTAGTTCTTTTTGGAGTTTTGGTCAAAATTAGTTTGAATCTACAGAAGAAAATGAAGACATGACTTTATCTTAAACCTTAGCGAAGGGTTTTGTTTTAAGGTAGACAAAGCAAGTCTTCTTAGGAAGCCTTATGGTAATTGATCTAGAGTCTCTGAGCTTATTTCAGCCAGTATCCCAACACACATTATTTTAACTGTTGGCTAAACATAAATTGATAAAAAATAGTCACCAGTGAGAACCGAAACACAGTAGTGATGGTCACTGAAAAGAGATTTAAGCCAAAAAAGAAAATAAACCCCAAAACTATGACAGAATGTCTATAGAGCTCTTCATTGATCTTGTATTTTAGAAAAATGAAGTCTGTGTTAGGAATGATTCATGGGCTGGATAGGAAAGTGGTTGGAGGCTGATTTAGGGTGGAGAAAAAAAGCACAGGAAACAGCAACATCCTATAGAATTTCTTGTGAGATTTTCGTTTTCATTATCAATTTGGGCTTAACAGAAATAAAATATTTTAGCTCAATTTAAATAAAGTGACAGCTGCCCAAAGTGAGACTATAAAATTATTTCAGGATTCATCAAGATATTGTCTTATTTGAAAGATGTTTGGGTAATAATAGCTGTATTATGAAGGGTTCTCCTGAGGAACAGGCCCAATAGGAGATATAGGTATCATCTATCCATTCATCTATCCATCTATCCATCTGTCCATCTGTCTAAATATATAGGGAGAGATTTTAAATAATGACTTACATGATTCTGGAGGCCAGAAAGTCTGAAATCCACAGGGGAGGCCAGCAGGCTAGAAATTCAGCTAAGAGTTGACGTTGCAGTCTTGAGTCCAAAATCTGCAATGGAGGCCAAGAGATGGGAAGCTCAGGCAACGTTTCCACGTTGCAGTATTGAGGCCCAACTGTTTTTTCCTCAGCAAACCTCAGTCTGTTAAAGCCTTTAACTAATTCGTTGAGGCCCACTCACATTATGGAGGGTAATCTCCTCTACTCAAAGTCTACTGATTGTAAATGTTAATCCTTCATCCTTCATCTAAAAATTCCTTTCATAACAACATCTAGACTAGTGTTGACTTAGTGACTGGGCACTACAGCCTAGTCAAGTGTACACATCACAATAGCTTTAGCAACTGTCCTTAACTTTCTACATTTTAATCTCTCATTGTGTCTATTAAGTAAAATGTTAAATAGTATTGGAGTTTTGTGTGTGTGTGTGTGTGTGTGTGTGTGTGTGTGGAAGTTTGTGCCATATGCCCAGTATCACTGGTGTGTTTCTAACTTATACTTGTAAAACTAGTATGCACTGCCACAGCACTTCTCCTGCAACTTTCCAAAGGAATATAATCTGCACATTGCAAACACTGCAGTTGAATATACCTTCAGTGATAACATTTAAAGAACTCTACTCCAGATTCTGAATAATATGGCCAATATCTTTAAAGGGGAAGGACTTACACATAAAAGAAATAAATGGTCTATTAAGGATATATGACTTCAGTAACCTAGGCAATGATCTTTTGTCCTTCGTTTTAATACTAGCAAGATAAAAATAATATATTAGAAATTTCATTCAAGCCATTGGCATCGATTTTCAAAAGTGACTGCTTAAACTTTAAATGCTTTGTTTTTGTTTCATTTTATTTTTTGTTTTTGCTCATGTTTATGTTTGCAGAGTCATTTGGTTGGTTGAGTAATTGGTTGATTTTTTAACTCAAGTACTTCATTTATCAAGACTAGAAAAAAGCACCTATGAATATAAATGGAAATTTAGAGAATGATTTTGAAGATAATGATCATAGATTTTAGTTGATTTTATTGGAAGTCCCATACCTTAATGAGGATAAACAATTTCACTGGCTCCTATAAAGTAATGCAGTTTTTTTCTCTTCAATATTCACCTGTGTATTGAAATTGGATGATAAATAGGATAGTTCTTATAGGTGAGAAATCTGAAATGGGTCTCATAAGGCTAAAATCAAGGTTTCAACAAGTCTGCATTCCCTCAAGAGGCTCTGAGGGAGAATCTGTACCCTCATCTTTTTCAGCTTCCAGAGGCCACCAGCATTCCCTGGCTCAGGGCCCCTCCCTCCATCTTCATCAGCAGTGACATCAGGCTGAGCCCTTTTCACATGACCATCCTATCTCGCTGGGTCTCTCTCCTCTGCCTTCCTCTTACATTCCCACCTATAAGAGCTGCAACATAATACATTTGTGTTGCTTTAAGCCACTGAGTTTGTGGTAATTTTTTATAGCAGCTATAAAGAAATTTCTATAAAAGAAAAAGAAAAGAGAAAGACTGTAGAGTATGAAGAGGATAAAATAATCCTTAAGGATAAAGCTAGAAATTTCTTTGTACGTATTTCAACTAAAACAAGTATTTGCTAACGAGCAAAGAAAGATAATGCTCTTATTTGTGAGCTTTGACTATAATAGTCATATATACCAGTCTGAATACCTATAAAAGGAGATGTGAATATATGCCACCAAAGTTAAATATTTAAATTGCTAATATGATTCTCCAGGTGGGACCAATCGAATCACACATGTTTCCCCATCTTGAGGTCAGTTGATTAGCAACTTTAATTCCATCTGCAACCATAATTCCTTCTTGCTATATAACCTCACAGACTCACAAGTTCCAGGCTTTAGGACATGGACATCTTTGCAGGGGCCATTTTTCTGCCCTGTGAGTTAATAATTCTTGAAGCTAGGTGATGGGCACATAAGGGTTCATTATACTAATCTATCAGTTTTTATAGATTTTAACTTTTCCAAACTAAAAAGGTAAAACATAAATAAATTTAAGACCTTATATTATCCAAGGAATTGTGCCTAGAAGAGAATTCCAAATTCAGTTAAAACCTTATTAGTATTCAGCCTCTTTGGAAATTTCCATATTTATTTCCAGTGAGCTATTTGAAAAAAAGATAAAATAATGCAACAATTTTAAAACTTAAAAGTATAAAAATATAGGCATACATTTTGCTTCTAGCAAATAGCTCTTCCTTAGATTTAATCTTCACTCCCCACCTTGAAAAAAGGTTTAAAATATTTTTTAAAAAATACTCATTACGGATTCTTAGAACTTTTAGGTTTGTAGAGCTCTTTCATATCATCTGGTCCAAGTACTCTCTGACATAGGACTTCCTGCCAAATGATTATCCACACATTGAACATCTCCAGAGATGGGGGATGGGAATCACACCCTCCAAAGTAATTTGTTTCATCTTGGACAACTACAGTAATTAAGGTTTTGTGCCATTGATATAGCTATGAAGAATAATTATAGCACTACTTCTACATAACAGTCTACAGATATTAGAAAGAAACTCAGATGTCATCCCAAGACTAAATACCTTTAGATCCTCTAGGCATCTGTGGAAATCCAAAATTGCTAAAAAATAAAGACTGTGTCCCTGATGAATATTTTATTGGAGGGATATTTGTTACTTTAAGTGAAATTTCCTTAACAACTCATGTATCTAATAAGTTGAATCAAAATACATTGGAAAAATCTAGAGAAGATTTTATCCATGGCTCTACTCCAAAAGACAGCCACACAGCTTTTCTGGGATTCTTATCTTCCATAGATAGGATATTTCAGCTGAGTGGTAAGAAACCATTTTTGTCCTGGGATAGTCCAAGATATAACTGCCCTGTACAGCTGTGAGCTGTGAGCACAGATGACTGGATGAGGGAGGTCAGAGGAGCTCAAAGTGGTACAATTGAAGCTTCAACCTTCAGTGAAGACCTTTCATTATATAAGGACAGTTAAATCTCTGCTCTGTAACTTGAGAGAAGCTGGTTTCTTTCCACTTGTTAGCAGATCTTAAAACCAATTTTACCTAAAAAATAAAATTTCACAGAAAATACATGCTCCACTTTTCATTTTTCTAGTTTGACATTTGCTAAGAAGTTTAAAGTAGGGCACCCCGGGTGGCTCAGCGGTTTAGTGCCACCTTTGGCCCAGGGCCTGATCCTGGAGACCATGGATTGAGTCCCATGTCGGGCTCCCTGCATGGAGCCTGCTTCTCCCTCTGCCTGTGCCTCTGCTTCTCTCTCTCCCTCTCTCTCTCTCTGTCTCTCATGAATAAATAAATAAAATATTTTTTAAAAAAGTTTAAAGTAACATAATTAAACAAGAGGCCATGGCCTTATAAAATTTAAAACTTTTAGAGCTCATTTAACACATTTTATTACCTCAGGAAAACCTTGCTTCTAGCAAGACATATAGGAGGACCAGACCCATGCCACTAGATTTCATTAGATAAAAAGGATAGATTCTAGACAGAGTTAACATAGATATGAAATAGACGGGGAAGAACTGTCGAACTGACTCAGGGGGGCCATTTCTCACCACCTTACAACACACTTAACTGCCTCAACTTTTGTCAAGCAGTTCCTCAATTGTATAGCTGATTGAAAATATAAACCAATAAAGGCCCTGGTTGAGACATTTTGCCCTCAAAGCTAATCAGTGACTTTTCTGAACTGAAATATTTTCTCCTCAATGGCTTGTTTTATACTTTTGTTGACTCTGGGCAAAGATCACCTCTGTTTCCCCAAATCACAGACTTATAAGACCACTTGACTGTTTACCTGAATCATGCACAAGCCTGACCAATTATTTACTCAAGACATCATGAGGAACTGGTGACCTTTAGATCTAGCCTACCGTGCTACAAACTGCCACCACACTGTCATGTTTTCTACCATTTCATGGAGATCTCTACCAAGAGCACTTTCGGATTATGTGCAGCTTTTGTTAACTTTTGCCTCTGAGGCCAGGACTCAGTTATTGGGCCAAGAAACACAAGCTCAACACAGACTATTCTCATCCTATCTCTCTACTGTTTACACAAAAATAGAGTCAGATGACTGACTAGAATTAGCTTTGGTGAGGATGATCTTTTAAAACAGCAGTTAATTTTTTCATAGTTTGTGTTCTCTCCCCTCTTCTTTTGAACTTGTTTCTAAACAATCTTAGAAGCAGGTCTGGATATACTCAAAGCTCCACTATAATAGAGACTATTTGGCTGATACAATTTGGGTCTTGCAAACTCAAAATAGCCTACAAAGGCATTTCCTCTGCTAACTAATCACTGTCAAAAGGAAGAGCTACATGTCAACCATTCTAAAAACCAAAGGTGGTGTATTTGTTAGAGGTATGCATCTTTTACTTGGCTTAAAAATAACAAGCCAAGCAACAAGTTAACTTATTTATTTGGATTGGTACAAATGTCATGAATAAATCATCTAAGCAAATATTTGGGTAGTAGAATTATTAGAGACAGACATTCCATGAGTGCTTTACTGAGATTGTGTTTTGATGGAGGAGGCATTTGGTTATACCTCCTTTAAAAATTATTTTCAAGGCACCTGAATGGCTGAGTCAGTTGGGCATCTGCCTTTGGCTCAGGTCATTATTCTAGAGGCCCAAAATCGAGTCCCATATCAGGGTCCCTGCTCAGCAAGGAGTCTGCTTCTCCCTCTGCCCCTCACCCCCCTTGTACTCTCTCGCTCTCTCTCAAAGAAATAAATAAATAAAGTATTTTTTAAAGTAAAAATAATTTTCAAGTTGGGGTGCCTGGGTGGTTCAGTCAGTTAAGCCCTGACTCTTGATTTCGTCTCAGGTCATGATCTCAGAGTTGTGAGATCGAGGCCCATGTTGGGCTCCATGCTGGGCATGGAGTTGGCTTGAGATTCTCTCTCTCCCTCTGCCCTTCCCTGACCCCTGTTTGCACACACACTCTCTCTTTCTTTCTCTCTCAAAAAAAAATTGTTTTCGAGTGAAAATCTTACCAACTATAAGATATCACACATCTGTCCATGTAAATAAATGACTTTAAAAAATAATTATTCTGAAAGATTCTGGCCTTTCCAGGGGGTACAATTTCAGCTCACTCAGGGTAGGTTGGCATTGTCTCCTCAATTAGTTCTTTAACTTCCACACAAAGATGTAGCACCAGTGACTGCCAAGATTCAGCAATGCCTACACAGCTAGACTTATTCCTAACTTCATCACATCCTTTCCCTCATCTTTTCTCTTCTTACACCCTCATTTTTTACTAATTCTCTATATATTGCTTGAAATTCCATATGTAAATATATTTAATAAATGAGTGGATGGACAGAACAACAGATGAACAAATTTGTCCTGTTTAAGAATGAATCTGAGCCCTTTTCTGTAGCATATCTTAGTATTTATTAACACACACTCCTGATGATCTTTCTAGCCTCATCTCTTAACATTTCTCACTACCCACCCTGTACACACATACACCAACAAACTAAAGTGGTTACAACTCCAAAAACATACCAGTTCCTCTTTGGGACATGTTTCTTTACCATTTGGGACCTCATAATCTTATCAGAAAAATCGGAATAATACCTATCTTATAGGGTGGCTGTAAGAATTAAAGCATTACTTTATGAAAAGCACATAATATGGTGCCTGGCACATACTAGGTCCACAGTAAATGTTATTTGTTATTGCGATTGCTGCAGTAGTGAGTGATGATCATGGTTCCCCTAAATCTATGGCCTTTCACGTATTTTTTTCTTCTGCCTAAAATATTGCCTGTCCACCTGGCAAATTCATGTTTCTTTTTCTCAGTGAGACCCTCTCTAACCCCTAAAGGGAAAGTTAGGCTCTTGCTTGTCTGTACATTAAAACATTTCATAGACCTCTGTTATCATGTTTAATGCACTGTACTCTAATAATGTCTGATGTCTTCATGTATTTCCGTTCCCCATCAGATTCTTAAGGAGGGAGACATGATTTCCTTAAGGATGTCCCTGACATTTAACATGGAATAGATCATGCGAAGGAAGGAAGGAAGGAAGGAAGGAAGGAAGGAAGGAAGGCAGGAAGGGAGGGAGGAAGAGAGGGAGGTGGAGGGAGAAAGGAAGGAAGGGAGGGGAGAGAAGAGGAAAGAAAGGAAGGGAGAAAAGAAGGAGAGGGAGGAAGGAAGGAGCAAGCAAATGAATGAATGCAGTTCTCTGGCAGCCATCCTGTCCTCCATCATTCCTGGAAGATCCCCAACAGTGATGCATTGATCTCATTTACAAATTCTGTCAGTGCACTGATTAACAGTTCCCAAGTTTATCACTCAGGGCATAAATAACTCTGGTTCTGGAAGATATTAATTCATTTGCAGTGACTAATTTGCCTCCTATTTGATGATAATGCCAACTATTGACTAAGGCAAAATCCCTCAGCTTGCCAACCAAAAAAAAATCACTTATTCAGAAAATGGCTCATATAGGAAAGAAGCAGCTGCTTTTGCAATTGACACAAATGAGCCAAAATTTGTTTCTCTAGAAAAAAAAATTCATTCCGGTGATTCATTTAGCTTCACTGGTGAGGTTTTGGTGAAGTCAAGAGAAGTGGAAAATGAAGGATAAAGGAATACCAAGAAGGTAAGCATATTGATTTTCTTCATCATTTGCTTTCTCTGATGACTTTCTCTGTCTAGATTTCCTGTTATAGATGCAGAGTTCTTATTGATCTAGCCTGTTGTATTGCAGAAAGAAAACTCAGTCAGAAAAATAAAATTAATTGTAAACTGAAAACATTTTCTCATAAAGACCAACAGCTTTTTCCCCTCATGTACAAACATCTTCCTTACAAGCATCCTGTTGTGGAAATACTGTTCATTGGCAATAGAACTCATAAAGGTGAGGAAAAATTTTCCATTTTACTGACCAATATTTCAAGCTCTGGAAATGCTACAATATATGTTTCATCAGATAACCCATTAGATGATCCTAATAGTAATAGAGTTGCCAATTTTTTTATGATAAAAAGATGTGTGGGAACTAGAATGTAGATGAGGCTACTACTCACACACACACACACACACACACACACAAACACACATACACACCACCCCCTACAATTCTCATGCTACCAGTGGAGGGAATGACCAGTTGTAGATTGAAATGTCTGCTGTCTTCCTTTAACCCAGGTTCTTTCCCACACTGGTGTGTTTGCAGGACCGAATCACGATTGAGGAATCCCTTCCTCTGCAGCAGACTTAGCCCTTCTCTCAGGAGCTGGCTACATGCTCTCCTTTCTACTTTATGCATCTCCTCTTCTCAAAATTACCAAACAAGAAGGCATTTATGATGAATTCCACTCCACTCTGAACTCTGTTTACATCTTCAAATAAACACATTTTCTTTTTCTTTTTTTTTTTTAATTTAAATTCAATTGGCCAACATCTAGGACATCATCAGTTTCAGATGTACAAACACATTTTCTGTTTGTATTTTGTCTAACCTCTTTCCCAATTGTAGTTGGCTCTTTTATAATTATTCTTGTCACTTTTGACTTTCTCCGTCTCATACCCAACTGCTCCCCACCCTGCATCATTCTTAGTCCCCAAATCCTAGTTCCAGCTTATCCTACACATCAGTGTATGCTTCCTTAAGTCACAATTTAGAACAGGTTTGAGTTTCTTAATCTCTTACTCTAAACTCTTTGCAGTCTGGCAACAGCAATCTATCTTTTCAGCCACATCACCCCCCATTTGGACATTTGATTACCACCTCCCTCACAAACCTTCTCTTGATCAATAAAGGATATGACCAGCCAGCCAGTTACTCAAGGAAAAACCCTAGGAATTATCTTTGAGTCCTCTCATGCACCCCCCACATTCAATCCACCACTAAGCCCCTTGATACTACTTGCATAACATATGCCCAATCTGTCCATTTGAATTAATACCTGTCTGTACCGCCATTATCATTCAGTTAGGCTACTATAGTACTTCTGATTTGGTCTCTTCTTGCCTTTCTACAATCCAGTTTCCACACAACATCTGAAGAGAGCTACATTAAAGCATAAATCAGATCCCCTCTCAACCCTATTGAAAACCATCCGGTGATATTTCATTCTACCTAGAATAAAATCCTTTTTTCTGCCCCTATGTCATCTGGCTCATGTGGACCTGTTTCAACCCAGCCTTTACCACTTTACCATCTCCTACTATGTACCAACTACACTGGCCTTCCTTATATTCTTCTTACATACATCTTCCCTGAAACCTTCACTAGCTTTTCCTTCTTTCAATAATGCTTTTTCCCCTAAACTTTGCATGGGCACCATCTTTGTCATTTAGCTCTCAGCTTAATATAGCCAATATCAAGTAGTACTTGATAGCACTTATCTGATATTTCTTTTTGTTTTCGTATGTTTATTTTCTCGCTTGTTCACTGCTGAATAATATTGGCTCTTAATAAACGTAGTTAATGGATAGATGAACCTTACTTTCCCATCTTTCTGCCCTGTCTACAACACTGCACATTATCCCTGATGGGGAATGATGTGATCAATGACCAGAGGTAGATTGGGTTGGTATGGAGACAGGAAGGCTGAGGAACAATAAGAATGACTTGACTGCAGAGAGTGTCTTTGTCAAATGAGAGTTAAGAGACGAAGTCAGTTAAGATCTTTAACATCAAACTAAGAAAGTTTAGGTCAAATCTGATAAGTTATAGAGGTCCCTTCTTAAACCTAGGTAAACATAGACTGTGAATTCCATGAAGTCAATGATGTTTGCTTTGGTCACTACTATAAACCCTATGCCTAGAACACAATGGGTGCTCAATAAATCATTGAAAGTGTAAATGAATGAACATGGTATAATCTTTAGGATTATTTAGGTATAATCTCTAAGCTCCTGAAGAGCCTGCCTTACCCAGTCCAGAAGGTGTCAGTGAAAAGCAGTACACTATCTACATCGTCCCTGAGGGCGGAGCTTTCACGACACTGAATGGCTCGCTGACCCTCGAACTGGTGAATGAGAAGTTCTGGATGGTGTCCCGGCCACTAGAGCTCTGCTATGCCCCCACCAAGGATCCAAAGTGACCCCACAAAGAGACAGCCAGAGGATGGGGACCATGGGATGTCCCTTGTCCTGGCTTACCACCCCCAGCTTCTTTGTCCCCCAGTGTCCCCCAACCTGGCCAGCCAGTAAGAGGACACAAATGAGGACAAGTGGCTTTAATACAAAGTATCTATATTAGATTCTTCTATATTGTACAGAATGGGGCATGCGCCCCCATCTACTGCCTTTTCTATTGCCCCCCCCCCAACCTCCCATCTATCCAAGATGATGGGGAAGGTGAAGAACCCTCCCCTTCATGCCCTCCTACCAACAACAACAAATTTGCTTCTTTTCCTCTTTGGAAAAAAAAAAATAGTTTTTGGAACTATTCCAAAACAGTTTGGAAATAGTTTATAAGACCCAGTGGAGATAAGAAGACTATAGAATTTCTTAAAATCTGGACAAAGGATTATATGTGATTTATCAAAATGTAGTTTTCTGTGCTTTTCCTAAGACCATTGAATCACCTGAGATTGGGATCCAGAATCTGACTGTTATGAGTTTCCTTTGTTTCTTCCATGTACACTAAAGTTTGAACGACTGCCCTAGAAGAGGTGAGATTATGACAGGCCTTAAAGAAGGATCCATACCTGAGGGAATTAGTGAATGAGAACAGTTGCCAGAATTTTGCAAAATATAAGAGTCAAAATGACTTGTTTCCAACATGGCAAGTAAAGAGAATGACACTGTCAGGGTAGAATACAGGAGCCTCGTCCATCAGTATGAAAAGGCCTCCCCTTTTAAAAACATGTAAAGTAATAGCTTTTCACTTTTGGGGAAACGATATAAAGGCATGTGTAAGGTGAAATGTGAGACTAAGCTAAGAAAATCATGTGTTCCCAAAACCATGGAAGGTACTACACTGTAATAAATACCAAAGGTATTTCCCCTTCATTCCATAGTGTGGGAGTGCTGAAGACAAATAAGTCTCGTTTCTTCTTGTCAAAACGTATATTAAAGGCATGCTACTTCTGTTTGTTTCATAGTGCAAGCATTGCATATGCCTCAGTAAATAGCTCTTTGTGCAATAAATCCTTGAAATTGGCTTCCTCCCAGCCATGAACAGATATAACATTGGAGCAATGCTAGAAAGCAAGGAAGCAATGCCAGAGATCTAATTTGAGGAAAGATCTGAATGCAAATGTCTCCAGCAAATAGTAACATTCTAGGAAGTTGTTCAGTTTTCCATAGTTCAGATTTTATTCATTATTCTTGGGCTTTAGAATCTAGAATCCATACTTAGAATCAGATTTTTTTTTTTTTTTTATGTACAGACAGACTGAGGCCAGTGAATGCCACTCATGAAAAGAAATCTTAAAACTTTGGGCACCTGATATCTTCTGTATTTTTGTGTTATGAGAAATATGACATTTAGAATACCCAGTGAGTTAAACACCCCAAAGTAAATCAGCCCCTTCCCAGCATGATGGATAAATGTTTAATATAAGCGTATAGACTAGTCATCATAAAACCCCAAGTTCCTCTTGTCAGTTTCCAGTTCAGTATTATCACATGAGAGAAGTGAAGTTAAGGAAGGTCAGCGGACAGAGGTGAGTATTGGAACATGCCCGTAACTATATCCATGGGACGCTTGCTTCATTGTAACTGTCTTAGAAACTCTGATTTTTTTTTTATTTGAGTTTGTTGCAAAATTAAAGATAATATATTGGGAGATTCCATGTGAACTGTTCTACAGATAAGACCTTTTTGTTTTTTCTCCTCTAAGCTGAATAAGAAGTTACGTTAATGCCTTTTTTTTTAAGCAGGAAAAAATAAAGCTACTGGTTGAAAATGTATGCCACGAAATTTGGATCACATATCAGTGAGGTGGGGCTATAATAAGTAATCACTTCACTGTTCCTGTCAAGGGACCTATGTCTTACCAAAAAAGGACAAAAGTTAATCAATCAAGGCAGTATACTTGACAATAGCAATTTCCTCCACCACTGCTCCCAAAAAATGTCTGATGAAATCAACATATCAATGAAGAGAACATATGTAAACTTAAAAAAGGATCATAATTTGCTTCATAAATCATCATTCCTGGGGCATCTTCACATAGTAATTCTGGGTCAAGAAACTGACACCTGAGGAGAGAAATACTTTAAACTTTGTGAAACATGCTAATAATTCCTCCTGAACAATCTCAGGTAAATACTGAAAGATCTTGAAGTTATATATGTATTCAGTCAATAAATATGTACAACTTCATATCTACATGGTATAATATTCCATGGCATCTATCAGAAGCATGCTCAGCAACAAGAAGGAAGCACAGTGACTTCTCCCGAAGATCCTCAGACTGTTTGAAAGCTCAGAGCCGACAGCCAATGGCTTCTTTCGCTTGGGCTTCTCACCGGTCCAGGATCTAGGTAGGGCATGTTCAATGCAGAAGCAAAGGAAGAGGAACGAAGTGATCTTTACCCGAGGCTCAGAGTTTTGGACATAAATGTTAAGTCAAATGTTCCAAAAGAGAAAGAGCCCTTCTGTGTCCTTGGTTTGTTGTGAAACAGTGAACTTTAAAAATATGAAGACCCTCTTTCTTCATCTTAATACTGTAACACTTCTATCATTTTTATCGCTTTCCTCAACATGGATAAGGATCTACTCATACACTAGAAGGAAGAAGTGTTTTCTTTCTGCAAAGAGATATGTTTTCATGGTTTTCTATGTGTCAAGGACAACTGAGCTCAGGAAGCATAAATTAAATTTATTTAGAGCCTGAATTTATACAAGACTAAATTGTGACATTTTCTTTTCACTCAAGTTTGGCCTTAAAACCATGCCACTTTGTTCTGAAGGTGTATTTTTATTTTTGTAGATATTAGATTCATAGACCTTTTTGAAGGTTTAATAATATCATTAAGTAATGGTGTATTCTAATCAGTTAGCAAAGTGCTAATAATCAATTGCATTTAGTGAATGAATGTGTAAAAAATAAACTTCAAAATTCACCTTTTCAAACATACCTTGTTACTATTTCATTACTCATTGGATGATTCCGCTGTAATTACCTGGAAACAAATAGCCCCTGACTGACATTGCCTCCAGTCTGATCCTCCTCTCAACAATAGCTAATTAAATATGTTTAGAAAGCAAAAATTTAAAGTAAATTTCAATTTTATAGTTAACAACGACAAAATGTTTGTTTTTTCCAGATTATACTGCTTTTTATCAGTCATTTTAAAAAAGCATAATACCAGAAACATGAACATAAGAGAAGTAAGTCTCTTAATAATTTAGGTTAAAAACTATTAATTCTGGGTCATTTCTCAAAGTCCATCTCCCATGTCAAGAAAACAGAGTAATGTAGAGATACAGAATACCTTTTCCTAAATATTTCCAATCCACGGTCTCCATCTGGATTATAAGTAGGTAAAGGAAGAATTAGGTAACAATGGTTCAGGTGCTCCCAAGCTGTGAACACCCATCTTGCAAACATCAAAAATTCGTGAGTAAAGGGATGCACACTTTTCCCACACTGCAACAAAGCTAATCTGTGTCAGTTATGGAAACTTTCTAGCTCTCCTCTCTTCTCTATCCCTTAGTCTTTTTGTTTGGTTGTTTTAAGATTTTTTTTTTTAATTTTAAGTAATCTCTGCACCCCAGGTGGGACTCGAGCTTCCAACCCCGAGATCAGGAATTGCATTCTCTCCCGTCTGAGCCAACCAGGCACCACACCTCCCGTTCTGTCTTAACCTGCACAAACTACACAGAGCAGGTGAGCAGGCTTCTCTGAGATTAGGAGGGACTCAGATCCCTTCCATTTTTTGAGGCTCCCAGCCCCCTAAAATAAAAGATGTTCAAATGAGGTAACAAAATTTGTGGCATGTTTTAAAAGTTCAATCTTGACAATGAATCCCAGGGACAGTGTGGATAGCCTCATTAGGAGACAACATCAGGAATCTAAATCTGAGGCCCTTCATGAAGATGAGAACAGACCAAACAGCTCCCCTGCTCTGCTCCCTCTATAATTAGCCTGCTATTTACTCCCTGCTTTCATTCTCCCTCGGTTTTCTAACAGGTTTCTCTGCCACCAGTATTTCACACCTCCAGTCCATCCTCCATCATGCTGCCAGAGTGATCTTTCGAAAATGCCTGTTTGATCATGTTATTTCCCCGTTTAAAACCCTCACATTTCCAGTCATCTGCAGGATGAGTCAGGCTGCTTCACAAGGGGACCACAGAAGCCCTTTCTCTCTCCAGCCCACCCAGCTCGCCACCCCATTCCCATGTACCGGTGCGTTCCTTCTCTGACTTAGCCTCCGTACTCCGCGCACCTTTGCTCACACTGTTCCCTGAGCGTGGATTGTTCTCTGAGCTTCTGCAGCTGCCTGAGAGGTGCCTGTTCCTTCTTTAGGATTCACTCCCAGCCTTCACCCAGCCCCTCTGAAGGCTCTGGCCCCACTGTACCCAGTTACCTTTGTCACGGTTTTCACCACAAGGGCCATACTTACCCGCTCATCAGTTTGACGCACCTTACCATGCTTGTAGCTTCTTGAAAGCAGGGACTGTGCCTTATCCATCAAAGCCCTGAGCGCAGAGAGGACTGGTTTGATATGGATCTTAGTCTTTTCATCTTTGCGGTTCAGTTTACCTGATTTTTCTTCACCTGTTTCTCTCTTTTCCCCTTTTTACCATTCCATTTTTGAATCTTAAAAAGTACCTTAGTCTTGGCTGATAGAGGTAAGATAATGTTACTGACAGGCTTTTATCATGAATAAGTAGAGCTATGTCTTGCAGAGGAATTCTCCGTAACTTTTAAAAAGTCATCAGCTTCTAAATTCCTTGAGCTTCTGAGCCTCTCCATGATAATCTCCAAACATCTCTTCATCTTCTCGTACTTAACTCTGCTCCTCAGGACACCTGGGTGGCTCAATCAGTTGAGTGTCTGCCTTCAACTCACATCATGATCCCAGGGTCCTGGGATTGAGCCCCACATCGGGCTCCTTGCTCAGCGGGGAGCCTGCTTCTCCTTCTCCCTCTGCCTGCCGCTCCCCTTGCTTGTTCTCTCCCTTTCTCTCTGTCAAATAAATATATACAATCTTAAAAGAACATCTGCTTCTCTTCAAGTACTGAGGGACATGAAAATTTTTAGTTTTTGTTCAATTTTAATATTTCTTTCTTTTGTTTTATTGCTGTAGTATTTTTTATCCTGCTGAGTATTTTGAGTATTTGTTCATATCAAATGTCTAATGTTTCTGCTTCATTGTAGACTAAGTGACTTTCACAAGCTGGCCTGATCACCCCCATACCATCCATGCATGACAGCTTGTTCTGTAGGGAGTAATAAGTCGCAAACAATCTGCCTCAAAATTCCTTTGGAATTTAGTGCATTTGTAGGTTGTGGATTCCCTACTGAGGTCAGAAAACCCAGTACATACTAATTCAATGTATTTATTGAGCAAATATTTATTGATTAACTTTGGCAGGATGAATGTCAGCCTCTAAGGATAAGGAGTGAGATAAATTAGGGCTCTGCCTTCAAGAGGTTTGCAATCTATCCCTTAAATTTTGCTAAAAAATGGCATATTTCTCTTTCTGCCTCTCCAGTATTTATTGCCGCTGTGAAAACAGTTAAATTCTATTTATGATCTTAATCACATGGAAAACAGCTCTTATGAGAATAATAAATTAACTCTATCCTTCTGAGAAGCACCTCATAAATATTAGAAATATTTTGTCATGTTTCTTTCCTTAAATACTCATTTGAGATCATAATTATCCAAAGGTATTTTCTTTTTTAATGAGCTTCTCTCCATCTCAAAGAGATTTGTGATATTTTGTTATTACATAATATCTATACTGATCCTTGAGCATCCTTATGGAAGAATTTCTCAAACTGTACATTCATTTTTGTAGCCCGTTTTTTATCCAGTCTAGATGAAAGAAGATCCAGCCAATGTTTGAGACCCACATTTATTGTCTTCTACCAAGAGACAAAGGATAATGGGTCTGGAGATGTAAGGTCTTTAACAATGTACAACCCTAAGCATTTAATATGTGAATTAGTAGTCTTTAAATGGTTATCCTTTTATCAGATTAGAATTATTCTTGGCAACTAATGGATGTATCTGTAAAATGGAATTTGCCTGTTAATGATTGAAAGGTTTCTAAAGATCTTTTAACATGAGATAAATAAAGCAGTAGATCAACAGAAGATAGGTACATTTCATAATAATCACTCCAAAAGAGCTATTTCAAGTAATAATTACCCACTCAGAGATGAAGAGGGAATTTCTAATGGCTATAACTGTAAGAATCACTTACCATGTGGCAAGACAAACCTGCTATTTCCCCAAGTTTAAAATGGAAACATTCATTAAAGAGAAAATAATGTCTTAATTCACTCTCGTAACACTTTTAAATTAAATTAGTAAAATACAATGTTTTCATCTCTACGCTTTTACTCACTTTCCTAAAGATAATATTTTTTAAAACCTATCCTGCCATGCACAAAAAGCTGACAAAACAGTATATTCCTTTTCTGTTCCCATGGAAGCCTACCTTCTATAAGACATACCTTACCTTTCCTGATAAAGTTATTTCTTTAACCATTGCAACTTTTGGTAGTCTTTTCTTTGAAATCTCCAATTTACATCAGTTTATATTGTGTGGCTGGTCTAATTGTAGAATCCTCTTTCTATGAAATGGGTCGCACCACTCAGAAAAAAATAATATGTAGTTTCTTGGTGCCAGTCTGAGAAGAACAAAGAAGTCAGCTCCTACTACATAGAGTTGAGTAAAGGGAAGGAAGAACAGCACTTTCTTGGCACTTTTTTCATTTGTTGGCGTATTCATTCAACTGGTACTTCCTGTGTATCGACTCTAGATAGGCATTAGCTCAGGGAGCTGAAGTAATACTGTGGAGTGTCAGCACACAATGAACATACTGTACAGTGCAAGATGAAACAGCAGAGCTTTATAAACAGTGCTCCAGGAACTTAGGGCAAGAGCACTAAACCCTCATAACACCATTGCAGTTATGCTTAAATCGTTTCTGTACATTTAGTAGCTCCTACTCTCCCTCAGATTTCATGGCTTCTGTTACCAGGGAACTTCTTAATTATATGAGTCTGTCAAAAGATATGGCTGACTTCAGAAATTCTCCTGGAAATCTTTGAGAAATAACCCTAACTATGATTTTTAGAGCATCTAAAAACCTATTTTCTGCTCTTACCTTTCATTGTTTATATTTTTAAAAAATGCATGTCCTCGGCAATCATAGACTGAATATTAATGATTTTTAGTATTCTCCAGTTACTCCTAGCATAAGAAATCCACTGAATGAACCTAGGTCCAGTGGAATCTAATGCAACTAACCAAGATTTATTTGAAACCGGGTTTCTCAGCATGGGTGTTATGGAACCCAAAGGCATTAACCATAAGAGAAGTTGATCCACATCATGAGCCAAACAGAAACGTGAACTCAGATTCTTGCCCTGTTTGTGTACTTCCTCCTTTTGCCTTGCCTCTAGCCCTTTAATTTCTAGTCAGGAAGACTCCCCCACCTTGTTTCTTATTGGTGTGGACCCTCCTTTCCCATCTAACAATAGACTCAGCCTTGTCATTTTTCGGTTCTAATTTTTTTCTGATTTTGATGTATTGATTTCAACATGCCGAAGTCCTATAATGGGTATTTTTTTAGTTTAAAAATTACATGTTTACTACGTACCAGGTACAATTCTTAGAACTTTGCAAATATGAACTCATTTGAGTATGATTGGTAGTTTTTCTGAAGCAAGAAATGGAATCACAGATACTCATAAGAAGCATCACTAAACCAGTGAATGAGCCTTTGCGACTGCCCAGTATTTATATCACACCATTGAGCACCTTCAGTATTATTCAGCTTTGGCTTTCACTTGTTTTCAGTAGTAATTGTCATGAACATTTATGGGGGGAAATAACTCAAAAAAGAAGGTGAACTACTAGGGGCTGTTGACAGAAATAAGTGGGAAACAAAATAATTTGGGGACACAATGTTTCTTAGCTAAGAAATAGAGGTTTTCAATAGATTAAGTAGCAGAAAGCTGACCCTGATAGCAGATCAGAAGTATAACATGAAAGAAGTCACAGAATCCTCTATGCAAAGCAAAAGAAAAGTATTTCAGGGAGAAGTTTCATGTCTCAGCAATGCAAATGTCACACACCATGGGGAATAAGAATGAGTAAAAGTTGAATTTGTTTCCTTGGTGTTAGCAGATGTACCAGAAAGAACTATTAGTGGAAAGGTAACTGAGGAGAAAGCCAGAAGTCAAAATAAAGTCAAAACAAACATTCCCATACATATAAAATTAGGCATTCACAAAAGTCTCCAAATCCATTGTTGTAAATATCAGAGGTCTACCATCCCACTTTAAGGTGCTTAAATAGAACATCACTTTTGCTTCCCTGTGTGAATATTTTTAATTATTTTTTTTATTTTGGTAAAATGTAACATTTACCATTTTAACCATGTTTAAGTGTATGTCAATTATTTCTCAATAAAACAGAAAATAAATAAAAAGCGAAGAGTTAAAATAAAGGATTTAGGTTCACGTTTTCTTTTACCCCAAGGTAGTTTTTACTTCCTTCTTCATACAAGTCAGAAACAAATGACAGTTATGATCATGGTCTGTTAACTTTTGATTTTGTAGTTTATTTTGCAATGTGTTTCTGTTCCCATTTGTAAGGAAATAACTTACTTGAATGACTGGGGATCTCTTTTGCTTCCTTTGATTATAGCGATGTCAATTCTCAGTTGGTTTCCTGGGTGTTTTAATATGACAATACAAATATTGCCCATCAGAAGGCTTATTCAGAATGCTTTCAGATCAAAACCTAGCTCGAATATTCAATATTCAGGAAAGTCATACATTTGTGAGGAATAACTTTTGACCTTAAAGTCTGTATAGGAATCAAATGACAGACAAGCTGTTTTGTGTGCCCCTCATCAACAGCAAAACTGTGGTTTGTTTCGATACAATAATGTCAGTGATAAAATATGCAGGGAAAACAAGGAATTGAAATAAAATTTAGTGAAATGTTCTCCTTACCTTATTTTATTTATGCATTACACTGCAGCCAGTAATGACCCAGATTTCTGTAATAATATTTACTTAACTCTGAAGATATGTGTAGCATTACATGTTGTGATGGTATAATCAAATTAGATATCATCTTCTTATTCTGGGGTATGACAGTATATTGTTCCAAATTTGAAATCTGTTGAAGTTTCTTTGCTTCATAGACTTAAATCAACTCAGATCTTGAAGTGTGTAGCTTCATTTATTCTGAACCAAATATAATTTCCCTTTTAGGGAGAGAATATCTTTAAAAGGCTCATTAATAAAATCCTAACAAGGCATCTTGGACTTTGGAGAACACTCGTGTCATTTTTAGGAGTTAAGTACAGAAAGTTATAAAATGTAACGATAGGCTTTCTTATCAAACACACGATGGCAAGGTGTTCCTGATAAAATCAGAGCGTTGTAAAAAAGTTGAAAACTTTTCTAATGCCTTTGAAAAACATCAAAGTAATTATGCTGATACCTTATGAACCAAAGGTCTAATTTTCTCACTGTGACTTGGGCACAGCTGACACACCTATAGAAAGAAGAACTGGCGCTCCTTGTTAGTTTTGTAGCCCAGATGGCCCTATGGCTTTAACTTTGAGGATATAAATGGTCTTATTTCTGGAACCACGTAAATATGCAAAGAAAATGCATGCTAATTTACCAAATGAAAGGAATAGCTGAAGAAATGTAAATGTAAGACCAGGGACCCAAGATCTGTAATAAATAAAGGCGGAAAAAACAGCAACAAAAAACTCTCAGACTGTGGATAAATATAATCATTGTAAAAAAAGCAGAACTTGAACCCAACAGCAATAAAATTTAACCTAAGGCTGTTAGTTGGCATCAAATGGAGGATCAGTGATAATGGGAAGCATAAGAAGGGCATAAAAATTTTGGAAGCTGTTAAAATCGTCAAAGGTCAAAATACTTGTTTTCATCCAGCAACAAATTCATTTTCCAATGGGGCTCATTCACACAGGGCCTGGCACCCATTGCACATTGGCAGTTCACAGTTCATTTTGGCATACCAAATACCGATAGATACAAGTCACAGAATCATCGATCTTCAAAGAATCTCAAGAAATTATCTGGTCTGCCCCCTCAACAGACACTTAAACCGTTCAAGACAAAAATGTCAACTCTCTAATTCTAGAAATCCTCTGGAAAATTGCTGCTGCAGCTCTTTGTGTTCAAAGATGATTTTAGCATATTTACCTGTTTTGCTTTGTGGCCTCTGAGTTCAGAGCATAAACTAAAATTTTGTTTAAATTAAGGCAGCTTAGAATTCTTTTCTTTCTGCAAATGTCTCTTTTCTTTATTTGATCCTCAAAACGGCTGAGCTAATTTTAATATTTTTTTTAAAAAACCACCTTTTTCCTAGGCTGTAAACCTGCATGACGAATTCCAGCCCAGAGCAACATTTTTATGATCCAGTGTCAAGTTCTTGAAAAATGAAAAATGAGAGGAAAGAGAGATTTAACTGTAATGTGGATACATTTTGGACTGGATGTTACCAATTGAATAAGGTGTGTGTGTTTCAGCATAAAAGCTGACTGTATTTGCCTTTTCTGATTTAAGCATGCAAAACCTTTTATTTTCATAATCTGGGCCAAATGTACTTTGTACTCTGGACTTGAACCAGAACTCAGAAGGGGGATGAAAGAGCATTACCCATGCAAGCAATAGATTTGAGGCAAGTTTTAATTGAAAAAAAAAAAAATCCCACTATCTATTCATTTTTAAAGCATGAGCTGCATTCAACACATAAATCTTTCATTATTCATACATGGAAGTATGTGTTTAATGATTAAGTCTCTAAGGATTTATTTGATAGAATAATCTAAATGTCTTTTTTTTTAAAGGCAAATGAAATGTGGTTTTTAATTCTTTAAAGGACAAGTTACAAAGCATGCAAAAATATAACACAGACTCTTAGTTTTTTAAACTATATCTACAATTTGCCTATCCATTGGTTTGTTCATCTGGATATCAGTAACACACAGACTTGATCTAATAATGGCTAATTATGCAGTTGTTTATCAGCTCATTTGAAACATTTTGAGATTCAGTCTAGCTCAGCAAATTACTGCGCTTAAGGCAGTTCTATATTCTAGAAAATTATAATATCCCCAGAAGGCAAAGAATTAATAATAAAAATCCTCTTTTGTAAAAGATTATCATTGTAGAGCAAATGGAGCAGATCTTCCCTATCCTACTGCATTTAATATTCTCATTTTTTCCCTGAAACTTTGATGGAGAGGCAATGAGAATATCTCTGTTTTATTAACTTATTAAGAGGCACATTTATAGAACTCGTGCACTATATTGATTCCTAAAGCTGCAGTGCTGCTAAGAGCCAATAATCACAGAAGAGCAGGATGATTCAATTTGTTAGCCCAGATGTTTCTGAAACTCAGTAGAGCCCAAATTTTCACCCAATTCAGAAAGCCTGGTTATTTAACTTCTCTGAGCCTCCATTTTTTTTCATCTGTGAAACAGAGGTAATAGCAAAGGCAGCCTCAGGATGTTGTGTGGAGTAAATGAGATAATGCATGGAATGCACCTAATACAATGCCTGTCTCTAGCAAATAATGTTAGTTGTAGTTATTATTATGGCCATTATTGTCATTACTTCTTGTGGTGCAGGACTCTAATAAGATGTATGCATTTAATTAGCCATGTCCCTTAGTAGTTATGGAACATTTCAATCTAAATATTTTTAAATCAGCTTAAAGTTTAACAGGAACTTCCTGCTCCAGCACTTTTTATCCCAAAACTACCTCACCAAGCTAACATCCAACCAGCCGAATAGGTGGGATACAATGATGTGAGATAAATCACCTACACAAGAGTTTGGAATAATTCCAACTTCATAGCAGTTGGACTTGACAACATAGTATTTTTGAAAGCACTTGGGGTGGCTTCTATTGAACTACGCTGAAGAGTTTTGAACTTTTTCTTCATGATTCAGATTTTGTCATAGATTTCTGACATCTCCCCTTCCTCCACATCGGACCATTGCATCATATTTTAAGAAGAAAAAAAAAGACATCTTTAAAAACTATCCAGATGCCTTAGCTGTAACATAGGAGACTATTTGCTTTATAGCGCTATTTGCACAGAATATATGTGTCACTTCATTTATTTTGTCAACCAGGACTACTTTTTGACTTCCTGGCAAAATGTAGTGTGTTACCTTTAGTTTATAAATATGCCTGAAGCCTTCCTCTCCCTCTTTCCTTCTCTCCTACCTTTCCTTCCCTATCTCTCTCCATATATACACATACACAAGGTTATATATGTGTGTGTGTGTGTGTGTGTGTGTATTCAAACTGCATCTTCATTTGTATATTTGAGAAGTTCAGTTAATGATTGGTTCTCAAAAACCAGTATCCTAAAGCTCAACTTCGAGGCTGATGGTGACTCAGTTTCCCCTTGCAATTCTTGGCTCCTAGAGATCTCTGCCAACTCATGTTGCAGAGCATTTCAACTTGAGGGACGATGGGCACACTATTAAACTTTTTTTTTTTTTTTTTTGGCCCTAAAATACGAAAAGCAAATAGTAGAGACTAACTATACAAGTTAGCTATTCTTCACCTCACTCTATACCCAGTGCTGGACTTTTTCAGATTTTAAAACATATAAGCAACTTTTCTTAAATTTAAAAACACCCAGGAATCGCCTCTTCCCCTTCATCGTTCTGCCAACATCCCTAAGGGAAAACGAACTCCAATTCAGGGGTTACATGCATAGAAGAGTAAAAGGAGATGGAACAGATTGAAAGTTCACGCCGGGTGCAGAAGCGAACAGCCTGAGGCGGAGGCCGCTGGAAAGCAATGACGTGGGAATGTGTCTACTGTGTAGACAGACTCCCGGGACCTCAGCGCTCCGAAGGACAAAGTCTTGCACCTTTTCCTTGCAGAACTGCTCAGTGGGCCCTGTCTCTCTCGACTTACTACAGCGATGGTTAGAGAAAGCCAACCTGGGAGGGGCAACGTGTCTTTCACCAAAGGTCTCCAGCGTCCAACCAAAGCCTGGCCCCGGGGCGCAAAAGCACCACCTCCCACCGCGGGCATCACAGCCAGGGCCCGCCGTCCCTGTCCTTGAATCTGTGGTGTTCAGCCCGCCGTCAAGGCCATCAGTCACCTGATAGCTACGTGATGAGCAGCCTGTGTCGTGGTGAGAATCAACCACCGCTCTCAGGGCTGCGGCCTGTCCCCCTTGCGGCCGGGCCAGGGTCGCCGTGGCCGAGACACAAACGCAGCGAGGCCCGGGCGGGGGGACGGAGATCGCCACCGTCCCGCGGCGCGTGTGATCCCCCAGTAGCCGTGCATGGAAGTTCAACTCCTCCACCCTCCTTGAGGAGCTAATTTATTCTCATCCTGGGAGGATTTTGAAGATTATGTAGAGTCTCGCCATAGTGCCATAATGCAGAAGGCAATGTGACATTTTTAATAGAAAACAGCTCTTAAATTTCATTGGCAACATCGTCAGTAGATTAAGTGCATATTGGACATATTAAGAAGAGGTTTGGGGAATTTGATGCTTGTCGTCTTGGGCTAAAGTCAAAACAGACGTGACAAGTCCACTGAATGACAACCCTTGGCAAGAACTTACAAATAACTAACCATCCTCTTTATCTAAAAGGAACATATTTCCTTCCATACGAGAGCCCTAAGTTCTGTGGGACACTCTTAATCGTAAACACTATAGGAATCCGTTATTTAATTCACGCACCTTTTGGATCATTGAAAGTATCAGTCAGAATTAGGAAATTATTTTCTGACAACTCATATGGCAGAGTGAAAAGTGGTAAATTTAAAATATATGAACAAATACGCATTTATGGAATGTTGCTATTTACTACACCTATACTTTTTTTTTTTTTTTAAGATTTTATTTATTTATCCATGAGAGACACTGAGAGAGGTAGAGACACAGGACACAGGGAGAAGCAGGCTCCCTGTGGCGAGCCCGATGTGGGACACTCCATCCCAGGACCCTGGGGTCACGCCCTGAGCTGAAGGCAGACGCTCAATCGCTGTGTCACCCAGGTGTCCCACACCTATACTTTTAACCAAATTGACAGTATGTAGCATGACGGGTTTAATTTTCTTTGGCACAGTACAAATTCTCCACGTTTTTCTAATTACCACTTCCTACAAGTGATCTCGAATAGGAAAAGACTTACTTGGTTCATTTCAATTTCCACAGCTTGACAGGCATTGATATCAAAATTAATTCTAAAATGAAACTTCATAAAATAAAATCCTATTGACAAAAGAACTATTGGGCTTGAATCACAGTTGCATCGTGGAGTCCCATTTTTGTTTTTATTGTATATGAAACAATGCTGAAGGAGAGCTTGAAAACCCAGAGAGAGTTCATTTGAGGCATCCTGATGGTATCTGCCATATGCAAGTAAAGCAGAAGCCATTTTTATGACATCTTCAGAACTGGAAGATTGAATTACAGTTTCAGTAATCATCAGCTCCCCTTCTCCAGTGTCACTTTTTGGTAATATATTGCATAGAAAAGACTTATGGTTCCAGTTTTATAAGCTTGCAATAAAAATATAACAACTGTTGTATTAAATTATTTAAGTTGTAAACCATTGTGAAAAAGGAGAAAAAGTTTTATCGACACAGAGGCTTGAAA
Organism: Canis lupus familiaris; assembly: GCF_011100685.1. NCBI lineage: Eukaryota > Metazoa > Chordata > Mammalia > Carnivora > Canidae > Canis > Canis lupus. The sequence goes on along the minus strand of NC_049251.1, from coordinate 3,057,763 downwards.
AACTGATTAGAATGGAAAGCAAAATGTATTGTACTGATTATTCCCAAGTTTTTCCCTAGTTTAGCATATTGTAAATCTTCACGATGCCCTTAAAATCAAGGTTTGGGTAGGTAGAATTCTTCTATTTGTTGATTATTTCAACCTGGCAATGGTAAGAAGGAAACACAGTCTGTGCAGTTCCCAGTCACCAATTTATTTTAGCAGAGCTATGAGCACAAATAAAGTAAGGGGAAAGGTAACATAAAGAGACAAGATTAAAAAAAAAAAAAAAAAAAGAGACAAGCTTAAGCATAAGATGCTAACTAAAAGAAATCTAAATATGAAATGATCACATTCCTTCAGAGCAATATAGACTCTAGATATTGTCCTAGTCTTTCTAGAATGTTTTTATTGTACATTGGTTTATGGGCACTTGGTACCTCTATTTCTAGCCTATTACCCTATTCTGCTGCTGTGTACAAAGGGTACTAGGCTAGGATGTTTTCTCTTCTCCACTATTCCTCTGTAGGTCTCTTAAGTCTTCCTTTCCCATGCCATGCTTCCAGAAATTTCTGTCCACGCTGCCTCCTTTCCCTTGCATTTCTAGGCCCCACCTAGGAATCTAGGAACATTCTCTGGCTTGGCCAGAAAGTTGGCATTCCATGCCTCTACTCCCACATTTCTTCTCTGCCTAAACAGTTGCTGGATATTTAAACACAGCTCAGATCAGTCACACGCACACACACACACACACACACACACACACACACACCTCTGGGCCACCTGGAAGCAAAAAGAGATCCCCCTGCCTAAATCATCAGATTTTATTTCTCTAGAGGAAATTAGAAGAAGGAAGCCACATATTTCCACCTGGCAAATCAAACCACGCAGAGGATGCACAATAACTAAAAGTTAGTTGATCCATGAGTATTGTTCATAACAATAATTCTGGCACCCTTACCTGCTATTACAAATGTTGTCTCCCAACAGCAGCAAACTGGACATATTGTCACTTTGATGGCAGTGATGATAATAATAATAATAATAATAATAATAATATAATATAATAATAATAATGTATCTTACATGTGCCAGGAACTACAGGTTAATTTATTTAATCCTCACATCCCAAATGACCTAAGTATTATTCTAATTCTACAGAGGAAGCATTGAAGTCTTATTCAAAATCACATAGCTAAAAAGTATCAGAATCATGATTCTAGTTGAGCACATGGCATTGATGTGCTTACCAACTATACTATACTAACATGGAATGATTCCATCTCTAGGTCACCAACACCAAAGGAAAGCGTAGGATTATAAAGTGTGGAAGACCTGGTTCTCCTCTCTGGAGTCTACTGTTCACTCATTTGTCATACATTTGTTGTGTGCAGGTAACATGCCAGAGTGTACCCGTGGTCTGAGGACATAAAGATGAATAACATATGGTTACTGCTCCCCTTATCCATTGGGAAGGAAAACCAGGTAAATGACTGTAGTTCAGCATGATGCTGTAATTGAAATGTATACAAGGTACTATGATAGCACTGGGGAAAAAAAGAAAGTCCAAGGAATTCAATGCTTTTACTTAACTTGTCAACAGCGTATCTCCAGGAGATTAGTAGATCCCCCGAGGGAGAATCCAGAATAGCCTCATTCTCAACTAAGAAGTTTTATAAAAGTGATTGTCTGCTTCCCTCTCCTGGACTAAGAAGGAGAACACTCAGCTAGGTCATCTCCATTCATTTACTTGGAATCAGGGGCTCTTCTTTTTTCCTTCCACACCAACAGCTTTATGAGCCAGGAGGACTCAGATCATTTTGGAGCAATTGTGTCAGCAATTCGGAATTGTACAGTAACTCTCTTGGGCTACTTCCCTGACATCTGGAATCCATGAAGGTACATTGCTTGGTTTAATGAGAACCTTCTACACCTCCACTTTCAATTTAATAACAATGAGACTTGAAATTAAGTAGCCATAGATATACGGATAACCATAAACAAACTACCAGTTCCCTTGGCCACTCTCTAACAGATGATTTCCATCATCAGGACATTCTACCAAACTGGCTTCACTGCATGGACATGGCCCAGTAGTAGAGAACCATGCTATTTCCTCCACAATGTCTAAAGAGTATCATGAGCTCCCTCTGAGAATACCCCAAAAAGCACCAGATCCTTCCCATTCTTTATATTATTGAGAACTACGAACTTCAGTTCATAGCACAGCAGTCAGTATAGGCAATAGTCACTATATTTGGCCTCCTAGATGTATAGTTTTATAGAAAAGCCAGCAATTGAAAATGCCCTAGTGAAGAGAAGGAAAAACTTTATAAATGATCTAGGATAGCTAAAAATCCCCTTTCTTTTATCCCAATTAACCAAACTTCTTTCTCTTCTACCTAAAAATGGCAAGTATCTTTGTAATCAAAGTCTGTTAATTTTTCCACCAAACAAGACAGAAACTGGGTGCTTTACCCCTGGCAACAAAATCTATGGGACTACCACTAGAAAAATCTTAACAACGAGGTTGCCTGACTCACCTTGAATAAAGAAAGCTATTAAGAGCTTCTGATAGACTGAGGGCTGAAGGGAGTGGATCTTCAGAAGGTTTCTTAGACCTAGTGGGATGAGATCAGGTAGCTGAAGACCAGGGCATCTGTACTACCCAGCAGATCACTATAGATGCCCGAAGTGGGGATCAAAAGCTTCCAAAGGACCATGAGCATGAAGGATAATCATCAAACCCAAGCACTGCAGAGAACAGTATTTCTTCAGGAAATCCTGTCTGGTAAAGACCTGGACTAGGAGTTTTAGGTACTAAAAGCTAAGAATGTTATAGCCTGTACTTTACTAAAGGCCTGAAAGGCAAACAAAGAAAGGAGATACACATGCATATAATCTCTAGAAAAGAAACATTTCTACAGTTTATCCCACAAAGAACAGAATATATAACAGCTTGGGGCAACCAGTCAGAGATCAACTGGTCTGGTTTGCCAGAAAATGTCACACAATTATAAGTATTCTATAACTGGATACAGCCTTGCAGACAGCAATTATGATTGCTTACCATAGATTATAAATATGGATGTATCCATAGAATAATAACCAGGACTGCTGACAATGCAGTAACTTTTCACCTTACATATACCCTCAGACTTTAAGGGATGACGTCTCTGAATACAAGGGACAGTGAATCCATGCAAGGGACTCAGTTGAAGGTATTGGTTTGTTTCACATTAGCTGTCAAATCAGCCTCTTGAAACTCCTATAAGTATTGGAAACAGTGACCTGAGGGTGAAAAGCTCATAGCCCAGGAACTGATCCCTTGAGCCATCCAGATCTCAATCCCCTACGATTTTGATTAATCCATGCTGACAAACCAGATTTGGATCAATAGAAATTATCCGTAACAAGAAACTAATTGTGTATTTAGTAAGTTCAGGGCAATTTTTGGTGTTCTTAAATTTATATGGAAAAGACCTTATTGACTCTTGAAATCAAAATTCATACCATTTAAAGGTAATACTGCCTTGGGTTATGACAAATTACAGTGTTCTACTTTCTCTCTTGGGTAATGGATGGCCCGAAGGCATCTAATCTGTTTACTCCTAGCCTATGAATATTCTTTAATTGTTATTTATGGAGACTTCAGATCTATTTACATAATGTAAAAAAGCACAGAACATGTACCTCTTATGCTACTTTCATACACCATCCCTGTTTAAATGAAGCAGCAAATCACAGCCAATTTCAAGCCACGTTACAATCTCAGTTCAAATTATGCAGAGGCTTAGAATAGTAAAAAGATGTCCCTAAAGTTGCATCATCTTCAGGATACAGGAGACCTCAGGTGTTAGAGAGCTGCTGAGAGGCAAAGTAGATGAACCAATGAACCAGTGTTGAATTTATATTGTACTTTTTACACAGGAAGATTATCTAGGCCTCCAGTACACCTATACGTGAATCCATGTGTGACGTCTAACTCTTTTCACTTAATTTCCTTATGGACCATTTTTCTGGAAAGGAAGATGGGAAATTTCAGCCAGCCACAAATGGACTGAGACCCACCAATCTCATTTCACATCTAGCAGGTGTCCCAGACAGGATTTGAAACCAAGCTACAAAGGTGAAACAAAGAAAATGCTGTTAGAGCTAAACAGATGGCCTTCGTAGGAACTGTGTCATTGGCTGAAACTGGGTTTGTCTTAGTATCTAAGAGCAAGCCTTGCCTCATAATTCCTGGCACTTTAATATTATGAAAATCCTCTTCTTAGCAGAAACTGCTAACATATCTAAGAGAAGGAACTTACTAATCATTTTATCCTCAAGGAGGAAAAAGGTCTAAAGGCCAGGGCTTGAGGTCACAGATCTACAAGGGAATGCTGCAAGGTCTGTACTTTATCAAATGCAGGAACTACAAGAAGACTTCACCTCTTAACCAGGTTGCTCCTTTGGAGGCCAAAAACAGAATGCTCAACCATTCTCTGCCTGAAATGGATTAAAAAAAAAAAAAAAAAACAACCTTTGAATATTCACTAGCATCCTCTAGCATACCTGCATCAGTTATATTAAGGATTTTAAGCAGACTACTATTGTTTGTCCTGAATAGCTGTACCACTGTACTGAGCATATGTAGGGCAATAGGTGAAAGGGTAAAAAGCTTTTGTTTAATAGAATTTACATGCTGTGTGACTCTAAATTGTTCAGCTGCCTGATAGAATTTTTATAAAGCCTAAAATAAATATCCATAAACTTAACAGATATGCAGGGGAACTAAAAAGCTGCTTGTTTTATTTCTTCAAAGGTCACGCTTTTTTCCTGTGACATAAGAGTAAATAGCATGATAAAATGCCTTCGATATATCATAAATTATGGAAAATAACCATTGACTTTTCAGGATAGTTTGGGATATAAATACTTTGAGATTAATGTTATGAATGCTTTTCAAATACAAGCAAGAAATATTGCCAAACTCATAATTGTTCAAATAAATCACAAATGTGATATAAATTAGAAATTAGAAGGATGTTAGTCACACTTAAAAGAATGCCTCTAGAATACTCCAGTTTACTCATAAAATACATTGGGTTGAAATTATATAAATTTGAAAACCATTGACAGTGGACCCAGGACTACTTTCATAGATTTGAAAATCTGTACTCCCTCTGAAGATCCACTTCCCTTTGATTTTGTCCTCTCTATGCCTCCAGATTATAAATCATCTGGTTCAAGGGTCCCACCTTATAAATTCAAATAATCCTTCAGCCCACTAACATATTTACCGACTATCTTAGTATCTTTTAAAAGAAGTAATGAAGTAGCCTTCAAGAAGATACAATAGCAGTATCCTAAATCCTCTTCCAGAATATTTATCTATTATTCTTCAATCTACATCTCAATTCCTGTGTGTCATCTATGTATGGCATATCTCCAGTTGAATTTTCTTTTAAATTGCATGCATCATAAATGAGGAGAAAGAAATCTATGATCTACAACCAACTCTGGGCCAGCTTCCTGTTTTTGTAAATAAAGTTTTATTGAAACTCACCTACACATACTCTATGGCTTTTTTTGCCCTCCAGTGATAGAGTTGAAAAGTAAATGCAGAGACCATACAGTCCACAAAAAAAATAAAATAAAATAAAATAAAATAAAAAATACTGTCTGACCCCTTTACAGAAAAAAATTCATCAACTTGTTATAAACACAAAGAGGATTTAGGATATTTTCCCCAAAACTGGGGGTCTCTTCACAGTTCCCTCGACTTGGAGGCATATCATGATATGTTCACATTATCACATACCCTCAATTCTAGTCACATATGACTGCATAACAGGATACCAAAACTTAATGACTTAACAACTACCATTGTTTTATATCTCATGATTTTTGTAGATCAAAAATTTGGGCAATCTTCAGCTGAGCAATTGTTCAGCTCCATGTAGCATTCATAACAGTCACTCATTGGAATTTAACTGGCCATTGGCTTATCTGGAGGACTCAGGAGAGTCAGGGCCTCTCCAAGGGACCACTTCAGTAGGGTGGTTGACCTTCTTACATAGCAATTTAGAGTTCCAAGCTAACTATATGCCAGCCTTCTTAAAGGCTAGTCCCAGAACTGGTGCAGCATCACTCCTTCTACAGGCCAGTCCAGATTTAAGGAAAAAGGAAATAAACACACCCCACTTCTCAGAGAGAGGAATGTCAAAGAGTTTGTGGCCACCTTTAAACTTCTACCTCCTATCTTGCCTCTGTCTCAAATCTTCTTCCAAATTCTGATCAAATACTTCTTAAATACCAATTTCATGATGTCTCTTTCCTTCCCAAAAACCTAAAATGGCTTTCTCTTGCCAATTTGCTTTAAACTCCTCTCCCTAGTTTTAAAAATCTACTATTTAATAGGGTTCTGCTGTAACAATCTTACATTATTTTGTATTAGTCTCTTTGCAGATCATTAGCCTGTTTGCTCTTATAAATATTCCTTACTTTTTCCAACTCCATTCTTTTTTATAGGGAATTGACCCTGCAGACATTTCCCCCCTCACCTCCCAGGGTCTTTGTCAGCTTCTGTCTGGACTTGGTCCATGGGAAATATTGCCAGGTGATGGAGCAGGAGGCCAGACAGGTAGAAGCCAGGATTCTCCTCTTCTCTCTACTTCATGTAGACTTCTAGTAGTAACTGCATTTGTATTTTTCCATAGTTCCAGCACCTACTGGTTAGTTCTTCTCAAATTCCATCCTCCACTGGTTGGCCCTGGTCTCCAAGCTCCAGAAGCTCTATCTTCTCCCTTGTCCTTGCAACCCCAGTATTGCTGGCAGCTTCCTGAAGTTGCTAATCTTTAATTGCTACGCTGTCTCCTGTTGGTCATCTCAAGTCATCACCTATAAAATCAGGTCCCTGTACTAATTTCTTTTATGTTAAATACTTAAAGTGGTTTCTGTTCTCCTGATCAGACTCCAAGAGATATAGTCCTCAACTCAAAGCAAGACAATTTTCTACCTGGTTTTCCACTTGCCAGGTTCCTGTCACTATGTTTTTGGCTTGGACACCTGAACTTTTTCTTCAAAGACAGCTCAAGTTCTTTCTCCCTCAGTAAGTCTTTTGACATCACTCTAGGGTTTGGTCCTCCAACTCCACTGTTTCTTGGTGACTTCCAACGTGTACCTCTTCCCAATTTGCAGCTTATTGAGGATGCTTCTGGTGCACCCTGGTCCCCAGTGTTCCCAACATAATGTCAACGTATAGTCAGCACTCAATATATGATTCCCTGATTCATTGGCTTTAACTTTAACAAATAGGCTTTAACTAGCCTATTTGTTGTCCATAATATCTTATAGGTCTGACCAATTTCTGTTAGGCATCAAGGCTAAGATAATCTGCACTGATAGCATCCTACTGAATTTAGGAGTGCTCTTCTGTTCAGTGCTACTATTACCTTTCACCAGTCCGGATAAACATATTATAATGAACAGAGAGAGACAAAGGCATTTGAGGGTGGAGGAAGGACACAAGATATAGCTTGATGTCCTCTATGAAAGAGATGCCAAATAAACATTAAATTAAAAGGATAAGCCCATCTCATGCCTCATGGATTCATGTGGAGAAGTCAGTGAGTGAAAATTTTAAACATGGCACAATCCTTTGGACCCTTTCATAAAGTACAATTCATTCTGTAATTAAAGACCAAGTATAATTTAATTTACATCTCTTAAAATAAAGTCATATTAAAGGGGAGGAAGTGCCATAAGAAGTAGGTATAATTAGTTAATTTATTGAGTCTTGGGACGCCTGGGTGACTCAGTCGGTTAATCACCTGCTTTTGGCTCAGGTCATGATCCCAGGGCCCTGGGATGGAGCCCATGTTGAGTTCCCTGCTCAGCAGGGCGTCTGCTTCCTCCTCTCCCTCCCCCTTCTCGTGCCCCACCTTTGCAAAATAAAGAAATAAAATCTTTTTTAAAAGATTCAGTCTCTAGGGGATCCCTGGGTGGCTCAGCAGTTTAGCGCCTGCCTTTGGCCCAGGGCATGATCCTGGAGTCCCCGGATCGAGTCCTACGTCAGGCTCCCGGCATGGAGCCTGCTTCTCCCTCTGCCTGTGTTTCTGCCTCTCTCCCTCTCTCTCTCTCTCTCTCTATCATAAATAAATAAATCTTTAAAAAAAAAAAAAAGATTCAATCTCTAAACTATGAACTATGTCCCACATTGCTTGTATCTCAAATCCGTATTTTATCTTGTTTCTCTGGCTCCATAACAGTAATGGAGATATAAAAGGTATTCAACAAACATCTTAATTGTTTGAAGCTATTTACTTACTGTGCTAGTATTCTATATGCTATAAAACCAAATTAAATAAATAATGTTCCTGCCTTCTAATTGCAAAATTGTCTTATAAAAAGGACTACTTTAGGCAAAATTGTTTTATTGGGGGGGTTTATATTTTGTCAAATAAATTGCAAACATGGAAGTTAGCTATAGAACGTACTGCTTCAGGGATCCCTGGGTGGCCTAGCGGTTCGGCACCTGCCTTTGGCCCAGGGTGTGATCCTGGAGACCGGGGATCGAATCCCACATCGGGCTTCCGGTGCATGGAGCCTGCTTCTCTCTCTGCCTGTGTCTCTGCCTCTCTCTCTCTCTCTCCCTCTCTGTGACTATCATAAATAAATACAAATTTAAAAAAAAAAAAAAAAAAAAAAGAACGTACTGCTTCAGCACCAAAAACCTGTATCTATTTTAGACCAGAACATGACCCAGTTTTAGTTCTTAAGATCTGGCTACCTAACTCAGCTTCTAGTACTCCAAGATGACATCAGAAGGAGCCCCACTTTCTCTTGCAAAAGGTCTTATGGCGGGCCAATTTTGAAAATGAATTTCTCTCCTACTGCTGCTGGTAACCACAGAGACAGTTGTTCAAATGCTTTACAAAAAGGCCTCAAGCCTCCTCGTGTTTCACCTTTTCATTGCACTGACGATCATTTACAGGGCAGACTTGTTCCAGACAGCTTTAATTAAACTGTACCAAGGACGCAGATAGATGTCAATGGAAATGATCCATAACATGAGGCTAAGCATGTATTTAACAGTGTTCCATCCAGTTCAATCACCTTCTAGCATTTCAGTGGCTTTATATTCACGTAGCAAAGACTGAATGTGTGTATGTGTTTCTTTTTAAGCCATCCCATTAGTGACCATATGCCTGGGTTTCAATGGATACAAGAACTGTCTGCAATCTGCCAGGGATTTAGAGACATCAATAATTTGTGAATAGTCATGTTGGTACTGGTCGAAGGGTTAAGTGCTCTGCACACCAGGGGCACCTCTTTTGGGATTTGAACTCTTAGTTGACTGTTCGGAACCTTATTCCCTGTGAGGTTCCTAGTACACACTGCTTGTCAGATGCAGCCAGTTGTATGTAGCTGGGAAGCATTATTAGCTCTGGGATTTAAAGATGCTTTAAGTACTGATAAAATGGTGTCTTTGAGTTAAAAAGCAGGGAGAGCATAGTGTAGCAATTTCAAGGAGGTTTTCATGTTCCATATGAAGCTTGTGGTCTTTCATTTTTCTTATTTTTTCATGCATTCCTTGTGAATAGGTAGCACAGCATCCTTTGAGAAAAAGTTTACATTTGATATTTGTTCCTACAACTTGCCGGTAGTTTAGATTGGATCAGCCTAAGTGCACGGATAAATCTGTCCTTAAAATACGAGAAATTTTGTCACAATTTTTTTTTCTTCATATTCCCCAACCCAGAGGGTAAGAAACAGGTAACGTGAGTGATTTTTGAAATTTAACACAATTTAATGATCTTGCATAAAGGTTTCTTAAATATGGTTGTTTAAATACCAACAGCAATAGAAATCATATGAAATCTTTTACTTCATGTATACCTGAGCCTTGTTGGACTTGCTCACTATTGTGTCCCCTTGACACACAGACTATTTAATAAATGCTTTCTGGATGAAGGATGGATGGATGGATGGATGGATGGATGGATGGATGGATGGTGCTGGAAGGGAGCAAGGCAGAAGGGAAGGAAACACTCAGTTAAAGTTTGTCAGTCTGCCCTGCATGTAAGTAGTCTCTTTCTAACATTTTCTAGAAGCTGTTTTGGATATGGGAGTCGACATTTAGCAATAAAACATGTTTCAACAGTTTTAATGGATATGAATTTCAGAGCTAACTTACATTATTAGGACCTCTTAATAATAGTAGCACTTAGTTCCCTTGTTGGGTAAACGATAGGAATAATTACGTTGTGATGACAGGCTTCCATCGGATTAGGTTTTTTTCTACCACATATTTTGTTTTAATATAACTGAATACTCCCATAGTAAGTGTATTGTGGTTTCATTAAGGAGGATAATGATTATTAAGCAAAGTAATCTTTAGTCTTTGTCTCTTTGAATATCTAACTGATCTTAAAGATAATTTGTCTACTTTGTAGTTGATATTCTATGTGTGTTTGTTTCCAGTAATTTCAGTCTTCTTGCCCTGGAGTAGTTTTACCCATCCCTTAATTGTCCCTAGCTGATGTCTAGAAGGTCTTTTTAAACTTCTTAACTGCACAATGAAGCCTCAGTGGACACCTAGATTGTGTCTGCTTGGGAAAATGCCAAGCACTAATGAGTATTTTGTTTAATGTAATGGAAACTGAAAGTGCACGGCTTCTTCCTTGACTGATCAATGCCCACTTCTGTTGTTTGAATGTATCTATACATTCTGAATTCTAGATGAAAGGTCACGGAGGGCAGAGCACTTAGTGTCTGCCCAGGAAGGACTTGAAGAGTCAGAATTGTGTTTATATGGGGCTCAGTAGGTAGAAAGTACTTGAGTTAGCACTTCAGCTCCTCCTCTTCTATGTTCAGATATGCCATCGTTTCTTTCAAACCCATAATCTTGAACTTTTCCACCTTAATTTTAAAGTTTTACATTAATTTAAGAAAATAACAATAAAGGAATGAATTATGTTGTTAAATTCCAGGCCAAGCAACATATACTTACTTCTATGTAATTATCTACTTGTTTTATCATTGTTTTATTAAGATAAAAAATGTGGCATATATTTACGTTATTGCTTTTTTCCAAGTTCAAACCCAATAAGTCTATCACAAATCTTAAAGTAAATAATTAAGAACTATTTCTGAGTTACATTAAAAGTCAGATTTGCTGGGAAACCAAACATTTAAGTAGGCTAATATGACCCCGAATGTTCAAGTGAAGAATAATGATTTCCATGTGGTACTAATGTTCTACACACAACTAAGTGGAAAGTGTAGAGGGTGTTTCTGAGATTTCATTGAACCATATCTGGTTGAATAGATACAGAGCTCCCTTTGGTAGTATTTATAATTTATAGCCTACTTGAATGTGCTAGTTAATTTTCAAAAATAAAGCTTTCAAGCCATTTAGAAACTTAAAAGAGATTTACCTCTCATCTAAAGCTTCCTAGGTTTAGAGATTTCATAAAAGTTCTGTGAAGATGGTAAGAAAAGATGGGATTTGAATGTGGAGAGTGGAAATAATCTAATTCCTCAACTTTGTGTGTAATGACTCACTTTCTCATTATTTATTTCCAAGCCATCATCTTGCTTCAATCATACTATCTCAAGCCTTTGGAGACTCTGAACTAGGCAAGCCTCCCCAAATTAGAGTTTATCAAAGAAACCTTGCCTGACCCTTAATAACTGTTACTTTACCAAAAACACTGTAATACCTTAACTAAGTTGCTTATTACACTAAGCATGAAGTCCTTTGACCCCTAAGGTTCAATATCGATCAGCCCTACTTCTGTCAATACTTGCCTCTCGTGTCAAAAATTTTCAAGGTGGAATAGATTCAAGAATGGATAGTCTTTTTAATCCACAGACACTCCGAATATTTAATTCTTATGCATTACAATTTCTATCCAGCTAAATAATTTGCTTATTTCTTCTGTACTCTTAATTAATGATTGGAGATTGGGCATCATATATATCATGAAATAATATATCATTAAATGTCATTATAATAAGAAGTTAGCTATAAATGATCCTTATATGAGGTACAGGAGTCACCTAAAAATCTTAACTGATAAAATGTTACTCTAAGGAGACGTATGTTGGTAAATTGAACACCAATAAAAAAAAATTATTATAAAAAAAATAAAGGAGATGTAAAGCAAATGCACCACAAATTCAACAAAAGCAACTTAGCTATTTTTTCATCCTGAGATTATTGAGGGAAAAAAGAAACATTCAAGTGTTTGCTTTGCCCTTGGATAATGCAATAGCAGGTTCGTTTTTTCTTAAGCTGTGGTATTTTTCAGATTGTCAAATGCGTATTAAAGAGCTATTCTCTTGGCAAGTTTTATGAATTTTAGTTCCATTTTCTTGACAATTTAAAATTCAATTATCCAATTATAACTAAAGGTCATTAGTCTAATATGGCAACTTTATGACAGTTTTAGTTACAAGAGAATTTCTCAGTTTAAAGAGGAAATTCTCCCATATGAGAAATTTTTATAATACTTAGAAGTTGGATGACAGTTGAAAATATTTTATTTATTTCTTGTGCTTTTATTATTGATTAATAAAAACTTAATATTTCTCCCCATACAGTATTTATAATGTACTCATGCTTCACTTCTATGATTAACATTATCAAACCAACAGCAAATGATAATGCTGATTTTTATCATCATTAGATTTTATCTTAAATGTTTCTTTAGGATTGCTTTCCTGTGTTTTATTTTAAATAAGTTCAACTTGAACATCACTTACAGATCTAGGAAAAAGCATTTTCATTTCAATCATGTTACAAGTAGAATTTCTACTAAGATTACAAACCAGAAAAGTTAGATATCTAATATTTTAACATTAGTTCCATTTGGTATGATAATGGAGAACTCCTCTGGCAAAACATACTACAGAACCAGACATAACGGATGCTTGCTGGCTGTCAGACCTGTACAAGACACAGGAATCTTTATCCATATCCCACCCCCAAAGAAATTGACTTTGTAGTAGTAGATAAATGTATTCAACAACTATTGATTGTGCACCTGCTCTATGCAAGGTCAACAATGAAAACTCATCATTTTTCTGTTTTTGCACTTTAGAATTCCAGACATTGCTGGAAGCAGAGATGGACAAGATGTTACCCACACTGGTTCTAATACCCGTGACCCATTTATCCCAAGGAGAAATTATCCATGTGGCATACTGGTTTAACATCTAGACCACCAAACAAAGACTCCACCATTCTCCTTGAGGAGTAAGCTTTTACACTAACTTCAGCACTATTCTGAAATGTCTTTGTCTTACCAGTGCAAAGCTGGCCTAAGGATTTTAATACTGAAGTTCACAGTCAAGCAGTAACACCCAAAATAAACTGTTCTTCCTAAGTATAAACATGTGTTTTGCTTCAAGAGTTCAAAAATATTTCCTATTAACACAAATTCCCTGAGCTGCTAGCTTTCTGCTACAGCTATGTAAGTCTGCTTCTTCTGAGCCATTTGAAATGTAAATAGACTGATTTTTCTGGTTGTGGTTTGCCAATTATGTCAGTCAGCATCATCATTTCTTGTCCACTGACCAGAGAAAGTATAGCTGTAGATGAGAATTGTATCTGGCATTCTGTATGGCTTCTTTTGTCAACTCAGTTCCAAAGCTCAGCATTCAGCAGAGAATGATTGTATTCATCCACTATTGCTCTAAGCACACATTTTACCCAGATTATCTCATTTAACCCTCACAGCAATCCTCAAAGGTGCAAAGAGATTACAATAACTTGGACAGGGTTATTACAAACTAAAGCACCAGAAATTGAACCAACTTCATTTGATACCAGCGCTCTTGTTGATTACTTTTAGACTGCTTCTCTAAGAATTGTCTTTCCATAATTAAATTTAGAGCATAAATTTTAAAATGATAGAAGAGTGAATTCTAAGAACATAAAAACTAACTCTTGATCCAAATGGAAGCTTTTTATTGGTGTCCTGAAGATAGAGCTAGACATCAGAGGCATGTACATTTATTTCTAGTTTATAAGTTGGTATGCAGGGGCAGAAAATGTGGTGAAAAAGACTATTCCTGCCTTTGTAGACATTTAGCCCATTCTTCCACCACCTAATTGTTCAGACACATATTCTGCAGTGTCCTTCAGCTTTCCCACCATAGTCAAAAGATTCTGTGCAGCTATTTGAGAATATATGATGTGGACTATTTTGAATAAATGGTGAGTGTGACTTTCATTTCCCCTGTGACAGATAAATATGAATCAGTAAAAGTTCCTTTTCAAATTTCTCCAAGGAATGGCACGCATTTTCAATTAATCTCATAACTTGTTTTTAACTCTTTGGCCATGTTCCATAATTTATAGATGTTATTTTAATTCAGATAACCAAAAGAGAGAGAGAGAGAGAGAGAGAGAGGGAATGGGAGAATGGTCAAGCCAGAGAATGGATATATATCAGCTTTTGGACACTACTCATCCAGTCAATCAATGCTTTTTGAGACCCGAACACACTTTGGCCAATTTCTGTGGGTGATCACTATTGTCAGTTCTTAACAAAATTGCAAAAATCACATGCCCTAAAAGATATATCAAATTGGTGGCAAAACTTGCTCAGAATCCAAGACATCCAGGCTAACACTTACTTTTCAAGGGTGGGCATCTGTGGAAAATCAGCCTCTAGAAAAGATGGCTTTTAAGGAGAAGTTTGGCTGATGGAACCTGGTGGACTGGGAGAGAGGAGGCACTTGAAGCCTGGGTGAAGGTGTGCAACGAATGTGAAGAAAAACAGATCAGAGCAGAAAGTAATGTTGAGAGAATAAAAGACAACACATTTTCCTTCACTATCACTTACATGATAGCACCTAAATCCCTTCATGCAGCACTTAAGGCCCTCTACAAGTTGATGCCAACCCTTTCTGTAAGACTCATCTCCCACACTTTCCCTGTGTTTTCTGTCCTGCCATCACAACATGGGCTTTTTCCAGAGACAAGGCACACTTTCCCATGTTGAGTGCCCTTGTGTATGTTTCCTCCTCTGCCCCCACCTCATCTGTCTGGCAAAGCCTCCCTCACTCACTTTCCATGAAAACTTTGCAAATGCTCCTCTCGCCCACCTCTACTCACCACACCCAACAAGCGGAAGTAACTGTCTTCTCCCTGAGCCTCTCTAGCTCTTTCAGTTATCTTCTGTGTCATGTTAACATTTGCTGTGGGTCAAAAAGCCTAACTTACTCATCTTGATAAATCAAGATCATAGTCAGCATTTAATCTTTTTTTATTGATATCTGTTGCTTTCGTGTGTCCACGCTGGTTGCCACTCCCTGGCTCCGCCATGATTCCCCTAATAATAATGATGACAACTAATATTTGTAAAGTACTCCACAAATTACCAATCACTTTCAAATCTGTGTTAGTTTTCTAGAGCTGCTATAACAAAATACCATAGATTGGGTGCCTTAACAGAAACTTGTTTTCTTACAGTCTGGAAGCTAGAAATCCAAGATCAAGGTGTTAGCAGGTTGGTTTCTTCTGAGGCCTCTCTCCTTCACTTGGATGGCCACCTTCTCATCTCACATGATTGCCCCTCACATGACTGTCTATGCTGTCTGGGTCCTAATCTCTTTTTATAAAGGCCCCAATCATAGGATTAAGTTCTACCATATGACTTTATTTTACCTTAATTATCTCTGTAATGCCCTATCTCCAAATGCAGGCATATTCTAAGATATTGAAGGTTAAGACTTCAACTTATGAAAGGGGCAGGAGTGGAGGACACAATTTAGCCTACACTAATATTCATCATCTCATTTATCCCCTCAAGCAGTTCCTTAGCCACTCTGTCCCTTCACACTATTTTCATGGTGAATTTTGAAAGACAGTTCTTCTATGCCTAGATTTACTCCTTCAAAGTTTTCCCAGTCTAGACCTCAACTCTATTTATTTTGGAAAGGGGCTTTGTTCCTTAATGAGTGAATAAAAATAACACTTCAAAATTCTAACATTTCTTACTAAGTTTAAACTATTAAAAACAAAGCCCTAATGTCGATATAGGAAGAAAATAGAAAAGCTGCCTGTTTTCTAGCACTGAGAAGACAGGAAAACAATGTTATACTTCGTGGCGGGGGAGGGGAGGTGCAGTTATCAAAAAACTGAGTAAGGAATTTAAAGGTGCATGTATTAGCCACTTCAACTAAACAAATGCCGGCCTAGGTAAAAAGGAGGTCAGGTACTTGCTACCTAATATTCAACCAACATTCTGAACCTGAGACCTGGGAAACACTCATCACAAGAATGGTTCCTTTCATGCAAAGAAAAGTACTGTTTTCAAAACAGTCTTAATCCCTGACCAAAGTAGGGAGCATTGTGCATTCTATAGTCTGTTGACCAAGAGTCTCTTTAGAATTCTGCAAATTTCCCTTGTTTCCATATTAGTCATGGGTGAGCAGGGGATTCTTAGGCAGTAAGAAGACACTGTGTTTTGTGGGTCTCAGCCATTTCTGTCTCCTCCCTCATAAATCACTCTCATGTTGTGCCCAAAAAAAGCAGTCACATGCAACCCAATGCATTTCAGCACTGCATTCAGGAGCTCCAGGTGGAAGATGCAGTGCATGCAACATTGACCCTGACCTGGATGTGGATGGAGCTGGTCCAACCTCAGACCTACCTATTTTCAGAAGGAGAGTCCACTGTCCCCATCCTCTTTTCACTCAGGTGTTGAAAAGTGGGGAAATAGTGGTGCATGTGGGACTCAGTTGGTTAAGCACCCAACTCTAGATTTCAGCTCAGGTCATGATGTCAGGGTCATAAGATCAAACCCCATCTTGGGCTCTGTTCTGAGCATGGGGTACACTTAAGATTCTCTCTCTCCCTCTGCCCCTCCCCACCACTCATGCTCTCAAAGAATGAAAGAAAGAAACAGGAAAGTGGAAAAATAATGCAGAGGTTCAAGACATGGTCATAGGATAATTCCTCTCCATCAAGAATTATTGCCTTCTGGGGAAACTTCTTGCTCTGTTGGTGGGAATGCAAACTAGTGCAGCCATTCTGGAAAACAGTATGGAGGCTCCTCAAAGAGTTAAAAATAGAACTACCCTACAACCCAGCAATTGCACTACAGGGGATTTCCCCCAAAGATACAGATGCAGTGAAATACTGGGACACCTGCACCCCAATGTTTATAGCAGCAATGTCCACAATAGCCAAACTGTGGAAGGAGCCACAATGTCCTTTGACAGACGAATGGATAAAGATGTGGTCTATATATACAATGGGATATTACTCAGTAATCAGAAAGGACGAATACCCACCATTTACTTCAACGTGGATGGGACTGAAGAATATTTTGCTGTGTGAAGTAAGTCAATCAGAGAAGGTCAATTATCATATGGCTTCACTCATACGTGGAATGTAAGAAGTATTGAAAGGGACTATAAGGGAAAGGAGGGAAACTGAGTGGGAAAAATTAGAGGGGGAGACAAACCATGAGAGACTTCTGACTCTGGGAAACAAACAAAGGGTAGTGGAAAAGGAGGTATGGGGGGTGGGGTGACTGGGTGACAGGCACTGAGAGGGACACGTGATGGGATGAGCACTGGGTGTTACACTATATGTTGGCAAATCGAACTTCAATAAAAACAAATGTAAAAAAAATAGAAAAGAAAAAATAAAAAAAAAGAAAATTAGATTTTTAATTTAAAAATATCTGAGATCTTGCAGGTATCCAATGGAGGTATCATGCTTTGAATCAAAAATATGTATTCAGTGATTATTATATATAAAACACTGTGACAAGGAATTGAGTATACAAAGTATCCTCAAACTACTTATCATCAATGATGGAAACAACAAAACAAATAGGATATATCAGACCAAATAAAACAATGAGCTAGGCTTTTTTTTTCTGCTGGAATAACAGAACTTATTGTATGGTTACTTAATTATGCATTGTCTTAAAAATTAATTTCTTAAGTAATACATTATCAAACATATTTATAACCTAACAAATACTCTTTCATTTCATATAAGAATGTGCTACATTGATATTCTATGATGTTCCTGTTTCAAAGGTTTAGGAAATATAAAAATCAAGAAAATACCTTTCTAAATAAAATTTAGTTACAAACAAAACAAAACAAAAAAGGAATATGTCAAGAAGCCTATAAAAGTATTATGGTTCCAAGAGTTCTGTTAACTAAAAAGTATATATGATGGTGGAAAAAAAAAGAATTATTGCCCCTCTTTTTATGAGGTGGAAATATTTGAAGTCCTCTCTATGAGAAAGATAGTTTTTGAAATGTTTTGTGGAGGGTGAGAGCCTACTGGTTCTACCCTGCCCAAGCCTGGGTCTTTTTTCTCTCCTCTCTTCTCCCTTTCACATCCTCAGGCTCTTAGCAGAAACATATTATATCGATATAGTGATTTGACTTATGTGTGCAAATGGTATGAACATTTATGTTCAAGAAGTAGCATAACCATCTTTTTACACAATTTGTGCTAGTGAGTGTTTTTCATTATAATTTCCCATATCTGCTGCCAAAAAGCATAGCCTGGAGATCTTTGTGGCAATATATGTATCCAGATTATGACTGTAAGAAACCCAGGATGCTGTATAGAGGAGAATGCCTTTAAGATTTGAAATTTAAGAAATTTTGATATTAGGTGATCAATATTTAATTAACAAGTTTAGTCTTGAGGGATCCCTGGGTGGCGCAACGGTTTAGCGCCTGCCTTTGGCCCAGGGCGCGATCCTGGAGACCAGGGATCGAATCCCACATCGGGCTTCCGGTGCATGGAGCCTGCTTCTCCCTCTGCCTATGTCTCTGCCTCTCTCTCTTTCTCTCTCTGTGACTATCATAAATAAATAAAAATTTAAAAAAAAAAAAACAAGTTTAGTCTTGGGGTACACAAATATATTTAATTTTTTTCCTAGAATCTTTTTAATATGTGGGAGCACCTGGGTGGCTCAGTGGTTGAGTGTCTGCCTCTGGCTCAGGTCATGATCCTGAGAATCCGGGATCAAGTCCCACATAGGGCTCTCCACAGGGAGCCTGCTTCTCCCTCTGCCTATGTCTCTGCCTCCCTCTGTGTGTCTCTCATAGATAAATAAATAAAATCTAAAAAAAAAAAAAAAGTTCAGCCTTAAGAATATATGTGGACTAATTTTGTTGTTTCCTTGATTTCATCAACCATACCCTCTTGCCAGAATTTAGGATTTAGTGATCGTGTCAGAGTTAATCTATGCTGATGACTATTCCAGCACCCAAAACACAAAAGTATGTTAGAAAACTCTTTTAGTGCACAAATCAAGTTGTAAGCACTTATAAGAAAATGGGCATTTTTTAAATGAGCCTTGATTTCCCTCTTGCTTAACTGTATCAGGCTATGAAAATACCTCTTAGTACCTTATTCTGGATCTGTGTAGTGTGTGTGTGCACATCTGCCTACTAGGTCTCATCTTCTCCTCCATCTCCCTTAAGAGCTCTTCCTCTAACTGTTGGGCAAAGAGACGGATGGACTGATGAAGCTAAGTGACTAGAGCTTGTAGAGAGCAGAAACAGATTTACTAACTTTCATGATGGCTTCTCGTGAGTCCTTACCCTACATGAGCCTGTGTTGCCATAAAGCCAGCTAAGCCAATCACCCTAAATAGGTTAGAAGATGACATGGATAGATTTTAAGCAGAAATGATTTCATTCTTTCCTCTCCTCAGTTATATGGTTAGTGAGTTCATGTACTGATTTGTTACACTACGTAGGGCTGGCTCACAGTCCCTGGAAGCTTTCTGAAGTCTTGATGGTGTCGGAAACCAACTGTCTTCTGGGAATGTATAAAGAAAGGAGGTCAGAGCTCCTCTCCTTCAAGGACACTGTCTTTAATCCATTATCTCCTACCCGTGTGCAATAGCGTACTCTATCAAAATACAGTGATTGAATAAAATTTTATTTCAAATAATGAATGCATTGATTTAATAAAGGGTTTGTACTACGTGGTATTATAGTTCCCTAAATGAACACTGAAATCCTAAAATGAGAAAACTTATCATTGGTACCAGTTAAATCATAGCCACTTTTTTTAAACTGCACACCCTAATGACACCAACCCATTTGATACTTTAAAAAAAAAATCTGTTATCATATGAGTGCTAACATTTTCCAGCTATTTTTAAAGCCACCTGTTTTTCCTATCATAAGTACATCTGGCATCAGGCAAACAGATTATAGCCATGGACAATGGGCTAATTTATGATGTTTTTATATTTTCATATTTTTGGCAGACTAATCCGGTTTGATATATTAACCTAGCTTTCAGAGATGAATCTTGAAATCTTGCACTCTTGCAACACTTTTACTTTGTTCTCTTCCAAACTCTAGAATTTTTTGCCATGTCCTAAAATTTAATTAGAAACCAGAGACAAGAAGAGTGAATTGAACCCTTATGTTCTGCCCATCTAGTGCCTTTTCTAGCTGACTTCCTAAAAGGAATTTTGTATCTATGTACCCAATGCTGGTTGTGAAAGATCTTTGTATGTTTGATCACTCATTGTTCCTAAGTTCATTGGGTGCACTACCACTTGTATTTGCGTCCTAGTTTGAGAACTGCATTTTTGCCCAAATGTAATGGGAGTTTGGTAGGTCAAACCAAAAGAAGAATCCGTTCCCTGTCTTCAAAAAGAAATTTGAAATTTTGAGCCACAAGGAATGGAGGCAAGACTATTTTCTGTGGTGGTTCTGCTTCTGCATCTTGAATTAGAGAGGCCACATCTATTCACCTTCTCAGAGCATCTTTTTGGTCTGACATCCCCTGATGGGTCATCTCTTAGCTATTTATGAGTAATCTTTAACTGCTGGGTTGAATATGCCATATTCTTCCTTTAAATATCTACCTAAGGCTCCAAAGTAATGGATATGTTTTTAATAAATCTAACATATAAATCATTCATCAGATATACTTCAAAACAGAGAAACTATCAGAACACCCTGAAATATTCATTAGAACTTTTTTTTTTTTTTTTTGCAGACATTGTCACCAAGTTAAATTGAAAGTTGACGTATGTCAACTCAAAACAGATGAGAAACGGCAGGGTGCTTTATGGATTGAGAGCCAAGAAGGTAAAAATTCTAGTCTTATCTCTATTGCTGACTTGTTCAATGACTGTGGTGTGTTTATCACTTATTCCTAACTACTCTTCCCTCTGGCTAAAAACCAGAACAATGTCTACAGAAGATTTTGAGCTCCGAGGAGAATAGCTCTCAATAAGTTCAGCTGGAAGTAATAAAGGCTTCCTTTTATAAGCATAGAGTTAGCTTGTCTGGATTCAAATCCCAACCCCCAACAGCTTGGTACTAACTCTGAATGAATCACTATTAAAGAGTGGTAAAAGGTCTTTTGTTATTGTACATAATACTGCAATGAACATCTTTTAGCACATAAATGTGTTTGTGCATTTACATGTTCATAACTGTAGGGGGAATTCCTAAAAGTGGACTTCTTCACTGAAATCTTATTAAAATGAGATTCTCTGACATCAATTTAAAATGTTCATGTATACTGCTAACTGGCCCTTCAAAAAAGTTACACCAAATTTGTACTCCTGAGTATATGTAAGTTCCTATTTCCTCATACCCTTGCTCACACTATTCAATGGCAATTTTAAGTTTTTAATCATTATTAATCTCAAAAGCCAAAGAAGAAATTTCATTGTAATTTGCACTTCTTTAAGGAAAGATGTGCATCTTTACCTATTTCTTTAGTCTTTCATTAATTTAAGAGATTTTTTAAAAACAGAAAAGTTGGGAAGAAGTTCTAATTAATTTCATTCATGTACGATATTTATAAATTTGAAAATGTATTGTAGTTAGCAGTACTAACTGAAAAAGGACAAAACCTCCCAGGTACGAACAGCAGAAAGCCCTAGCTATCTATCACCTGAGTTATTACCATACTAATCATTGACATAACCCATATTATATGTAAAGCAAAATGCAAAGAAGCCCAAGATGTGATCTCTGTCCTTAAGGAGTTCATAGTAAAGAACATAAGACACATTTGCATGAAATCATAACAATCTGAGATCATAAGAGGAATGAATAATAAAGACCACAAAGTGCTCTAGGAATTAAGGAAAGAAAGTTCATCTTCAGTTGGAGTAGTTAAAGAATGTAAAGGATATCCCTTGAAGAAAACAAATGCTTGAATAGGCAGAGAGAAAGATTCAAAAGTACAGAAAGGAGAAGTAAGTGAGAGGCAACAGTTGGGTAGACAAGGGTGAAGAGAAGGGAGGTTCGGATGAGGGAACAGTGGGAAAGTTTACACATGGAAAGATGGATTGAGGTCAAATTACTGAAGGCCTTGCTTACCCTGGTGTAGGCTGGATTTTATGCTATGGGAGCAACCAAAATTTTTGACAAGAGTATAGACATAATGAAAATAATTTTTGGAATGACCATTTTGACCTATAGATAATGAATGATGAATGAATGGATGGATGGAAATGTTGCATTGGAACAGGGGATGACAGTCGTATTAATACTTTCTGTGGGAGAGAATCAACTATTTAAAGGAAAAGTGATATGGATTTTCATTGACTTGTAATGCATAAAGCAGCTATAGAACTAATGATACCTAATGAGACCTAAGAAAAGAATACTGAACCAAACCTGGAACTCTTTGCACGTAGATTGAACATTCCAGTGCCTTTTTCTAAATCTGAGTCAGCTTTCAGACCCCTCCACTCACTCATGCTGATGATGATATAAGTCTTTCCTTGTTGGGTCTGGAATTCATACCAATTTTCTCACAGACCAAGAAATTCCAAACATGCTATTGTCATTACACCTCATCTGTCAACCTAAGGAATGGCTTTATTTATTCTTGTGATTTGGAGAAATGAGGTGATGGTAGAAAGGCTCAAAATAATGGGAGGAAGGTGTTGGCTTCAGAGAACCAGCAATTCCTTTCTTACTTCATTTCCTTTGCATATTCCTTAATGGTTAGGTGATTGAGCTGAGCCCCTTGCACTGCAACTGCAATGCTGTATTCATTCAATAAATATTTATTGAGCACCTACAATAAATGTCAGGTACTATATAAAGACTGGGAACAGCATTTAATATAGAGAGCCAGTCCTTACTCTAAGAAGTTTGCAGACAGCTGGGAAGCATGGAAACAAGTTCACATTCCTCTGTTGCTCTTCACACGGGACAAGGGGCTAAACACTTCCCTGGAAATTTTCTACATGGCATTCCATGTTTACTTCATGTTTTCTTATACTCACATTGCTTTGTGTACCGAGGCATAGAATCCACTTCTGATGGATACGAGAAGATAAAAGGAATTCAAATAATGTGTATCTGGGAAACTTGCTGTAAAATACCAGATGTAATAGTGGTTATGGAAATCACCAAAGAGTAGAACATAGAACCAACCCATGGAATTGGAAAGATGCAGTAAACGCATTTGCAAAGGTAAATTTTCTAATGTGGGTCATAAGTATTAAATATATGAAATGAATAGTAGGTGCTGTTGGAACTTAGAAAAAGAGGTATAATTTCTAGAAGGAATGAGCTTTGCACTGTTTCCTGAAGGATGGATCTGATTTGAATAGGTCAAGGAGATAGGTGGTGCCATAAGGGAGCCTGATTAGCGATGCCTCTTTCAATTCCCAAGCACAGAAGCCCAATATAAACTGACTCATGCAGGAAGGAGTGGTCCTGGGGCTTCCATGTGGCTGGAGTCACAGGGTCCTATAATTTGAATTGGTTTCTCTCCCTCTCTTGGCTCTGCTTTCCTCTGCATTGACTTTTGTCTCAGACTCCTGACTCCACCTGGTAGCTGCCAGGTTTATAGTTTGCCCCATTAACCACCCAACACAAAAGACCACTTCTCTTCCCCAATAGCTCTAAGCAAACTCCTGTGATTTACTCTGACTGAACCAACTTACATCATTTTTCCCATCTCCGAGTCAACCATTGAAGTAGGGAGGATGGGGTTAACTGATTGGCTAGGTCTGGATTATGTCTCTGTCCTTGGAACAGAAGCAGGAGGGGTCAGCCCCATCTGAGCCACATCCAAACAAGATTAGGGAAGAGATGGTTCCCCAGAGAGAAAAACTGTAATGCTATTACCAAAAAAATAACAATAATCATCATCACTACAATACTCTAAGATAAATAACTTACTATGAGTACTAAAAAACTTACTCACCGGGTACTACTCTAAACAATGTTCATATATTGCTTGTTAACTTGTCCTACATCCTGTAAAGGAGCTAATCATATCCCCATTTTCAGATGAGGAAACTAAGGCCTGCAAATGTAAAGGATTTATCACATGGCCAGTAAATGTCAGACCAGAGATCTGAACCCAGGCTGTCGGATTGCTGAGTTCTTGGTCTGACCTGGGATATGACACTAAAATTGACTTCTGTACACACAGAAAAGTAGCTAATGCTCAGACTCAGAAATGAGCAAAGTATACCTCACAAACAGCGAGAAGACCAGAAATCAACGATGACTTTGGTCTCATCTCACGGCTTATGGAAACAATATCCAGCTGGGAAGCATGGAAACAAGTTCACATTCCTCTGTTGCTCTTCACACGGGACAAGGGGCTAAACACTTCCCTGGAAATTTTCTACATGGAATGATCCTATTCTATGCTAGGGTAGGATGAGGCAGTGCTGTCCTCACCAAGAGGTCAAGATCTGACCAGGCCCAGGTGACCATCAACTGAACCTCCAAGGGGAATGAAATGATCACTGCAGAAAGCTGACTTATCCTCCAGAGCCTACCCCAGCCCAATCCTCTTGACAGCTTATGGTTCAAGCTTTTACACAATGTACCAAGGACTGATTTCATATCTACGTCTGATTCTCATTCTCTCTCTCTCCCCCCTGTTTTGAAACATCATTCATGGAGCATATATAGATCTTAGTTAAAACCAACAATGCATTTAAAAACATGCACAAAATCAAACAATTGCCGTGTTGGCATTGAGAACCAGCAGCCCCCGGCTTGAGTCTGTTGACTGTGCATTTCCTGATGTAAAGAAAAGCAAGCACAGTTGAGAAAACACCACAAAGCGTTATATGGCGACAGCTTGTGTACTTCAGAAGAGAAATGGATACATTAGGAAGTTTTTCTTCCTTTGATGTAGAATATGCTATCTTCTTTTTTTTTTTGTATTAAAATGGGAGTTAACTTTAAATAAATAAAATTCAGCCTGTGGGCTTCAGAAAACTAATGGTGTATTCTGACAGTGTCATTTCTCTGATCCTTGAAAGCATTATGGGAGTTAACTTGGGCCTTCATCATGATTTTCCTTTATGGCGTAGAGAGCACATTATTTTTTCATCTCTGTGTTATTGATTTCCCCTCGCTCCTTCCCACATTTGCTCCTTGCCAGCTGTTGTTACCTCTGCCCCTTTCCTCCCCCACTAACTAAGGGGGCAGGTGAAGAGACTTTCTCCCATTTCTTTGGCTGCGGGCAGTCCAGGCGCTGCCACCTTAGCGCTCACTCCTCAGATACAGACCTCTCCTCTGCGTGGTTTCAAAACACAGGTTAGCCAAGGTCCCTAGACCTGACTTCAGAAGAGTGAGCCGCGTGTTCACTGATACACCAGTGGAAGAATGAGCACCTTGCATGTCTTTAACTGGACTTGAAAATGTGTCCCCTCCCTTGGGGACACAGAAGGCATGAGCCAGATGGATTGATGAAACTGTTGTCTGCTTTTGTGGTTTTTATCTTCCTGAAAGAGCACTGAAGAGTCAAATATCAGGTGATTTGGGCCCGCCTCGAACTTGGTAATGAAATAAAGCCTTTTTTCTTCTAAACAAAATCACCTTTAGGTAAATGAATATGTACATGCTTTGAATAAGATATGCTTTGCAACCTGAGGAAAAAAAAGAAAAAGTGTTTTTATCCTTATAACGGTCCATTTTGACCACTCTTTTTAATCAAGGAATTGCTTCTAAAGCTGAATGTATTTGAAATACACAAAACTACAATTAGAAAAAGAAAATCCTTCAATATAGAAATGTTGCCATGATTAAAGAGTTTCCAGAAGTTCTTGGTTATTAATAAGATTTGGAAATTTATAGCTTCTAGAGTTTAAGTCTTTAAAGCAAAAGGTATGTTTGTGTGTAAGGAAGATTCATGAAATGATATGCAAAATTGTGTGTGCATATGCATATGTTTGTGTTCTGAAGAAAGACTTCGTGGCTGTAATCAGTTCTCAAGAGGGTTGTTGACAGGAAGAATTCCCAGTTTACCTGTCTCACTTTCCTTCCCTTGCTTCTCTGAAGTCAACAGCTCTCACGCTGTCTCTCTCTCTAGCCAGCTTCCTATTAATCCCTTCCCAGATGAACTGTTCTTTAGTTTTCCGGATAAGGGAGGCTGAGCCAGGGTGGTGGCAGTGGTGGTGGCAAGTAAATGGCAAGACTGCAGGGGGGAAGGGGGGCGGGCAGTGCATGCCCCGTGGGTGGGCTGTTAGGAAGGTGGCTGGTGGCCTCCTGGACCCTCCCTGAGCAGCATCTCCTGGGAGGGAAATGGTGCATCCAACAGGCCACCCTGTCAAGCTTCCATTACATTGAAGGTATGCTGAAAGAGGCCTTCCAGGGAAGAAACTGAAGTGGAAATAGCTTTCCCTGAATACTCCACTGTTATCCTTTTCTTTTTCTATTTGGTTTTATTTTTTATTTGCTGTTTTAGGGCATCCCCCACACACACACTTTCGTTAGTTTCTGTATCCATTACAACATCCTAACACCCTAACTGGCTTTCTGTGGGGCAAACAGGAGGTATTGCTTCTGGCAGGATAGGATTTTCTGTCCTGTTGATTGATGGGTTTTTATTGAGCAGAGTGTGCTACCAGCAGAACCAAAAATCCAAGACACAATTCCAGCTTTGGGAGTTTATGTTCTAATGGTAAGTGAGGTAGACAACACATTCAAACCTCCCAGTTTCTTTTTCTTCCCAGTCGTACTCCCTCTTCCTTCTCTCTTTTAAGACAAGCCTACATAAGCAATAGGTGGATATTGAGGCATCAAGGCATAATTTATGGCCCAGAAACATGCCATTAAAAGGGGAGGGGTGGCAATTGGATCACACAGCCTGGTGTGGGGAGTGGGTTGGTTCATCAGAAGAGTTTGAGAGGCTGCTCAATGCTGGACTTTAAAACGGGGAACCGTTTCTCCAGATCTTTTTAGTTCTATCCTATGTCAAGTTAGATTAACAAAAGTTACATTCTTGGACTATGTAATAGTTTAACCCCACACAGAAATCCCTTCATTGGAATATAACTCAATACTACCTTGTTTAACCTCCTGAAGGACTGACGGTTCTTCAATAGTCATTTGAAGAATGTTTCATTGTCCCTCCATAGCCATGATACAAGAATCCATATGATCATTCTTCCATAAATTACCAGGCCCCCCAAGGAAGTTTCCCTTTCCAGACAGTTCTCTTTCCTTTTATCAAACACTCAAAGCTAAGTGACCCAGAGTGTTGTCCAATTTGCTCAGAGGAAATTTAGTGCTCAAAGGAGCTCATTGTTTCATCCCTGAAACAGTCACAATGTTTCTGAACTACGATTTCCTCATCCATAAAATGTTTATTGGAGATGATGATCTTTAAGATTTTTCCAGCTCTGAAGCACCTCTCAACACATACACACATTCTCATGTTTTTTTTTTTTTTTTTTTTTTTATCTCATTCATACTCTTAGTTACAATGGAACCTGCGTAAGTCTTCTGCCAGGTCTGCCTTGTTCATCCCTACACCCCTGAATCCCCGCACATGAATGGAGTGCACTAAATATAGCTGAGGGATGTGTACCTCAAATCCTTTGAAACAGCCCATAATAGAAATCCTCACATTTTATTTGCATATGATTCTTACATCGTCTGCAAAAATCTTGTGTTTACTCAGCCTGTGTAGCTACAGGTAAAATTTTGTCATTTCCTTCTCCTTTTCCTCTTGTTGATTTCGTTCTCTTGCATATTGTTTCATGGAAGGCCCCGATTTAAAAATAAAGCTAGGATGCAGCGCAGGACCAGCACACAGGCGCCAGGCCGGGGCTGCTCAGGGGGCAGGAGGCCCCAGGCCCCAGGCCAGGCCCGCAGCCCCAGGCCGACCAGCGGACGCGCTGCAGGGCCAAAGCGCCTTGCCCCCTGGGCTGCCGCACACGCCGACCCGCCCCCCGACAACGGCTGTGTGACCCCCCGTCCCGGCAGAGGAGCCCCGAGGACCCCCCCCCCCCCCCGCTCGGCGCCCACCGCTGTGTCTCGGGGCGCGGGAGCCACCGCAACTCCGGGGCCGCCCTGGCGCTCTCCGCGCCGACCCGGGGTTTCTGGCTGAACACAGAGCTCGGCCAGAGCAAGCCGCTGCCCTGCGGCCGGGGGGGCCGCGAGCTCCAGGGCGGGTCCCCGAGAGGGCTCGGGCGGCCGGGGGCGGGGAGGGCTGGGCCTCCCGACACATTCGGTGGGCGAGGCCGCCCTCTAGTGGCCAGGCGAGGCGAGCGCAGGTCCAATTAAATGCCCGTGCTCTTCGGGGGCATCCTGTGTTGCTGGGGGCTTGATCAGCTTGGAGCTTACTTTGTTTTAGATCCTGAAATGAAAAGAAAGACATTTTACCAAGACACATAACTTCTTGTAAAAGGACTCACATGACTCTCCTCCCCCTGCTTTCTTCACGTACTTTTTTTCATGATGTCCCTACATAGCACGGGCAGCGGTGGGCCTTCCTTGACCCAGAAGAGTCCCGGGGAAGTCGGCTAGAGGAGCCCCTCGCTCACATGTCGGGGCTGGATGCTAGAGGACATTTCCTCTCACTGGGCCTTTCCGTCGGAAGACTCTGCCCTGATTCCCTCACATGGCTGGCTCCTTCCCTTCACTTAGCTCAGCTCAGAGGCCACTTGGCCGCAGCGACTCCACCACACCCCCACCCTCCCAGAGTGCCAAACCCCAGCTCGTGGTCACTCTTCTGGCTCCATACAGCTCGTGACTTTTCAAAATTATGTTATTTGTTTCCTTATTTACTGTCTCTCTCTCTTTCCCTCATCACAATATAAGCTTTATAACATCAGGGACTTTTTTTTTTCCCATACTACACCTCCAAACACTAGAAAATGTTGCAAGTGCTTGGCACATAGCTGACTTCCAGTAAATATTTTTGAATGGATAATAGAGAATATTTATCTCCTAAAACTTCTCTCCCAATAGCAATATTTTTGTCTAACATCTTGTCATCTCCAGTGTTAGGAAAGTGGGACATGGAGATGTAGGCAGAATTTCACTAAGGGATCTGGAAGGAACAAAATCCCTGTCCATGCATCAGCAGAGACAGCAGATTAGAACTGCAAATTACTAGTACAAGGTTTAATTTAATTTTTTAAAGTCTGATTATCTACGTTTCTCCTCATCTACTCATCAACAAGTCCTATTGTAGGCAGGTACAGTTTTCTAAAACAACAGAGACAACACAGAAAAGAAATAGCAAAGAACATAATGATAAAGAAAATTCTCAGTCTTGTCAATGATCAAATATCAGTTGATAGTATGATTTAATTTGACTGATTTGAGACATAAACGCATGGATACATAACCCCATCGTACCAGGAGAGTTTTTAAGAGGGTGGTACCTTTTCTTGATGATATCAGTATATCCTGTGCTGTAGTGACCGCACTGTCTGCCCTCATTACATCTTTTAAATAAGCAAAAGCTTCACAGTTTCCTTAGTTAACTGTAGAACCATCTTTATAAGACATGTTTTGATAGTCTACTTATATCAAGGCTTCACTCCTTTTTGTTTCACTTTTTTCCTTCCTTTTCTCTCTCCATATAAAGGATAATATGCCACCCCAGGGCGTAAAACAAAAGAATAAATTCTGAGCTGCTCCGTTAAAGCCACGTTAGGGAACCAGAGTCCTACCCAGTGAGCCTCTTTTACTATTCTGTCCTCCTTCCCTCCTTTTCTGTGAGAATGGAAGCCACTAGGTTCCTTCAGGGAAGCTACAGTACTTGTGAATATAGACAGAAACCAATGGTATAGATCATAGCTATAGTAATCCCAACACTTTAAAAAATAGTCTAATTGTCTATTATTAATTCTTGCTAAAAAGAAACACTTGTTAAACCAGACCATGTGTGATTTCCATACATTTGCTCATTCAGTAAACATTGTAGATTATGTTCTTACCATGTCCCAGGCTATGCTAAGAACAGGGAATACCTGTGAAACAAGTAGGGCTCCTGCTTTCATAGTGTTTACTGCAGTTGGAGATACTGATAACAAACAGACAGTTATAATACAATGTGGCCAATGTGGTGATAGGGTAAACACAGAGGGCAGCATCCAGGGAGTACACTTAGCAGGAACTTCATAGATCAGAGAAAAATTTTTGGCATGGAGATATATAGAGATCTGTGAAGACTTTGGAAAGCAGTTTTTCAGCTAAGGGGATGACAAGTACACATAGACCCAGAGTGGGAAGGAACATGGTTCATTTGAAGAACTGGAAGAAGCTCTGTTTCAAGGAAACATCAAGTGTATGGGAGACACAACAGAAAGAGGAAGGAAAGGTGAGGCTGGAAAGGTGGGCAGAGTCTACATCACAAATGGTCATGTAAATCATTTGTGAAAAGTCTAGACTTTAGCTGGAGGACAATGTAAATCTATTGAAAGATTATAATCAGGAAAATGATGTGATCAGCTCAGCTGTAGTTGAGGAATGCCAGCAAGGCTGATAAATGAGATTGATGAAGAGAATGTTGTAGTAATTGAGATGAGAGACAATCATGGTCTAATTCAGCAAAGAAGCAGAAGATTCTGGGGGACACCTGGGTGGCTCAGTGGTTGAGCGTCTGTTTTTGGCTCAGGTCATGATCCCGGGGTCCTAGGTTTGAGTTCCACATCGAGCTCCTTGCAAGGAGCCTGCTTTTCCCTCTGCCTGTGTCTCTGCCTCTCTCTGTGTCTCAAATAAATAAATAAATAAATACTTAAAAAAAAGACTAAGTATAAGATTCTATTCAAGAAGTAGAATCAACAAGATATGGTTGGTTGGTATGATTAAGGTAAAGGAAAGGAAAAGGATGATATCTGGCTTCTGGCTTGAGCCACTAAGTAGATAGAAATTCCATCCCCAATAGAGGGGAACTAATATGGGCAGCAGGATAATGAATTTTTTTTGGACATGTGTGAGACAGGTAAGCAAGTGGAAATAATCAGGATGCAGTTGTGTATGTGCATTTAAATCTCAGAAAAAGTATGACCTAAAGATAAAGATATAGGATTCATCAGCATATGTGGTTGGTGGTACTTGAAAACATTCAAATACATAAGACATCCAAAAAAATTTGTAGAGAAATAAAACATAAAGAATCTAGAATAGAACTGTGTGGGACAACACACGGAAAGGGCAAACAAAAAAAAAAAATAAAAAAAAAAAATAAAAATTAAAAAAAAAAATAAAAAAAAAAAAAGGAAAGGGCAAACAGAAGAAGAGCTCCACAGGAAATGCAGAAAGAAACAACAAGGAGGTAGAAGGCAAATTTTTGGAAGCCAGAGGAAACGATGGCTTCAAGGAGAGAGCGTTTGACAATGTTGGATTTTGCTGAGAGATAACTGAGCAATGTTCTTTGGTTTTTATCCAGAGGGCAGTCATTGGTGACCTTTGGTGAAAATAATATCCACGGAAGTTATAAGAATAGAAGTCACATTGTTATAAGGTCAAGGAAAGATGGGAAAGTAGAGACAATTTCTATGAAGCTTCACTATGAAAGAAAAGGAAGACACATGGTGATAATGGGATAGAAATGTGAGGTCAGAGGAGGGGTTTTTGATTTTATGTATAAATATTGACAGAAATGAAAGTGTTACCATTCCTATTTTATAGAGAATCAAAGAGGTTAAGCAATTCACCCAAAGTCATATAATCAACAGAGCTAGGATTCAAATCTAGGTCTGTCTGGCTCTGGGGTCCTTGTTCTTGACTACAAACATAAAGGAATAACTCCGTTCTAGGTACTGGCTTGCCAATAGAGTTTAATAGCTTCGAATCATATTCCGGTTAGTACTAGGGGAGAAAAAAAACTACATCAGGTACCCCACCCCCATTTAATGGACTAGAAAACTGAGGCTAAAAGTGTCTGGCTTATGCTTGCACAGCTCACGAGTGGCAAATCTCAACTCTGCTCTTTGTCTCCTTTTATTCTATCTTTCATAACATCTCCACTTGGCTTAAGAGATTCAGAGTGGGAGAGTAAGACATAAAGTATCTTGGTGTGACAACCAAGTAGGCTATGCTATTTAGACTTGCTGCATGAATATTATGAGGCTAAAGTGGTCTCTAAAAACTCTGCTCAGTGTGCTAATATGTAAATAAGTAAAATTCTGAAGATAAATGCATAACCACCCATGTATTATATTTCTAGTGAAAATTACCAAAATTATCACTTTTCAACTCAGCTTCAGTTGGTGTTATTCACCTGGTTACATAAGTATATAATAATTGCCAACATTATCCTCAAGGAAATAAATGTGTCATCGTTGCATTCCCTGTTTAGTGTTACCCAAAAGTTGTATAAGTACAGATTGGGTATTTAAGGGAAGTTTTAGAAATGAGAGATGTAAAGCCATAATGAGATAAAAAATAACTGTGTACAACATTGTGTGGTAGAGGTGGTTAACCTCTTTGTAACACAAAACTCTTGTCTGCATCAGATTCAGTTCAGGGACATAATGGTTTAAAATGTGAAGATTAATAGGCAGGTAAGGAGTGCCACCCAGATAAGTTTCACTCTTAGTACCTACTCTAATGCCTCCTAAACAAGCCCACAGATTGAGCTTTCAGGTGATGTAAACCAAAACACTACTGGTGTAGAGCATGGGCTCTGTAATCAGTCTATTTCCCTCAAATGCTAGTTGCATGTGTACTAGTTTACTGACCTTAGTGACCTTAGGCAAGTCGCTTAACCTCTCTACACCTCAGATTAGTCACTGTAATATTAAGATATTCGCAGTGTCTGTTTTGGAGGCCTAATTCTCCATAAGTCTCTTGTATTGCTATCTATCTTAGGAAGGCACTGACTACCCTTTGTTCTAGGCTACCTTCTTAAGGATTTTGTATAGCAAGTGGCCTTGGAGAATTCGAAATAGTGTCTTCCTCGGAGCAAAGGGCAGGCATACTTACTGCCTATTATAAAAGATTTAGGTTCACGAAGCTCGAAGCTCAGGGATCTTCTCCTACAAGACAGTCCCTGTGTGTGCTGGCATCCCCATGGCACTTCAGGGCCAGAACTCCACAAATATGCTGATGCTCATGCTGTGGGCTGAGTCGTGAGTAATAAAGTCCTTTGTCTCTTACCCAGGAGGCTTGTGTCTTTCACCAGCGCTCAAAAGCTTGCCACGAGAGCAAAAAAATCACAGCCCTTGCAGTTCTTCACACCTTAGAGAATTTAAAGATGAAATGAATTTGTTCATTGAAAATGTTTAGCACACTTCTTGGTACTTGATAAGCACTCAAAAAATGTTAACTCTACATTAGAACCATCACGATAGGGGTATGCCCACAGGAGTGTCACATAAAAGAAAGCTTATGTGCCAAAAGCCCCACTAACAGAAATCAATCCTGTGTGTTAAAGCTTTGTATATTGCCAGGAGTGTACTTTTATATATTCTAGGCACAAATGCCCAGGGAGGTGACTTACATAACTGCTCTTTCCCATCAGTACCTCAGTGGCTATCAACCTTCATTTCTCATAGCAGAGCCTGACAGAGGAAGTCTTAAGAGGTGTACATTTTATGTGATTGGGAGAGAGTTTTGAACATGAGGTATTACCCAGATAAATAGACTTGAGTAGGAGCCATGAGTATCATTAGGAGGATGGGGCTGGTATCTATCTTGTTCAATACTGTATTTCCAACCTACAGCGTGAGGCCTAGCACACAGAGGTCCAGAAAAATCTTTGTTGGATGAATGGATGACATCCCAGAGAAAAGTTTAGGGAGCCTTTCTTTGTCATCCAGAAGTAGACTTCTAAGTCACTGAAGTGCCCTAATGATCTCCACCAAATGATCTCCACCAAAGCTGACAACCATTTTACCTACTAAAACCAAACTTCATCAAAAGCCAAAGATAAAAGCAAACAATCAAATAACAAAACAAAATTTCGACCTACTTTGTTCTGCACTGAAAGGCACACTTTGGCAGACAGAAAGGCTTGTGCTATGTAATTGTCATCAAGGTTTCACTTAATATTTTAATGAGCTGAGCAACAGACATCCTGGCTGATCACATGTCTTCTGTGGGTCTTGTTGCTAAGCAAAAAAAGTGTATAAAAAACTTGTTGTCCTTTCTTTAAAAAAAAAAAAAAACCCCACA
Source organism: Canis lupus familiaris (assembly GCF_011100685.1). Classification (NCBI taxonomy): domain Eukaryota; kingdom Metazoa; phylum Chordata; class Mammalia; order Carnivora; family Canidae; genus Canis; species Canis lupus. The sequence goes on along the minus strand of NC_049251.1, from coordinate 3,023,416 downwards.
TAATTCCTTAAAACATAAATACATCCCAACTGCCACTTGGATTTATACTAAGATGATTCCTGTCATCCTACTTCTTTCCCAAGCCAGCTCTTTTCATATTTCCCTTCTCCCTCGGAACTGCTGAGTTAGGTTCCAGACCCCTATGCTGGTTCTTGGATACACAGCAGATCCTTCGAAGCCAGGATGTGTCTGCCAGGGCAGGCAGTGTCATTTTTAGATATTTCTCTCCCCCTTTCTCCCCAATCCCTCCCAGAACTACACTGATACATTTATCTTAATAATTTCCTTCTTTCCCTTCAACTGGCAGTCTACTCCATAGCTGATGTTTTTCTCTATGTGTTCCATGCTCTTCTTTACTCTCTTCCCTCCTCCTCCCACCCCCCCCCCACCTTTCTGGGGAGGGGTGATTTATAATTGGAAACCTCAGGATGATCAGGAGGCAATTTTAGAGAAGCAGGTGATTCTAAACTGGGTAGGAGCAATGACACACTGAATACTCTTTAAGCAATGTGGTGTTTACATTCCTTTACTTACCAGTCCTTGAAGAGAAGCATTAAAATCCTCACCATCATACAGATGGGAAAACCAAAGACTGAGAGGTTAAGCATGAGCTCTAACAGAGAATAAATGGCAGCACCCAGATTTGCACCCAGACAGGGTGACTCTGAGGCTTTTAGCCCTGTGCTCTCATGCCTTGAGCTCAGGTTTGGGGGATAAGTAGGAGTTATCTAAACAAATTAATAAAGGAGAGAACAAGGTCTTGTAGGCAGAGGACACAACATTATATATGGGCCTAAAGATGTGAACCAGCTAACCAAGCTTGGGGAACAATAATATCCACAAGGAAGTAAGCAGGAAACAAACCAACAAAAAACCTAGGAAATTCTGGACATTCATTTATGGCATAGCATAGGAAAGACATGTAGGGTAATAATCTAAGAGACCTGACCTAACTAACACAATGGTCAATGGGTTACTTAACCTCTGTAAGCCTCTACTTCCTCATCTTTAAAACTGGGATAACACACTTTTCACAGTTTAATGTGTAAATTTTAAAAAGATAGCATATGAAATAACCTTGTGAACTGTGGCTTTCTATGCAAATATCTTTCTCCCTCTTAGCTTCTGCCCCTCTGTTATGGAAAGTAGGTTCATAATTGGGACTCAGGAAGCAACTATAAAATAAAGGACGTTCCAGGGGCCTCAGGAAATCTTGTAGGCAGCCTGTACTCTAGAAGTCATTTTTTTCTAGCCTGAAGTCTGGGAGGTTTATGAGACCCATCCTAACTCAGCAGCACAGAGAAAACGGTTTTGTCAAAGACCTTAGTCAAGCATTTTTCTACTAGAGGGAAGTTGCACCTTTGAACATTTTATGGATTTTTATGAAATACGATACGAACAGAAATGACTAAAATAAAGGAATGCTAGACTCTCTATCTTAAAAACTGAACTTTGAGGAAATATGAACTCGAGAATTTGTATATCTGCTCTAATCCAATCAGCTGGTATGGGATGCTATGCTGATCAGCAGATGAGGACTGGCCTGTGACAGAAGATGCCAAGCCTAACACAAGAGCCACCTCCCCAAGCTGCCACTCAGTTTCAGTACATGGAATGATTTGGAGCCATTTGCAAGTCAGGGAATACTAGCCAGCAGAAAGGCCTATTATGTTTTGAGGACTCCTCTCTGCCCCTAAGTACCATTCCAGGATCTAAAGATAACAGCCATGGACGAAGCAGGCAATATCACTGCTCTCTTGGAGCTTACATTCTAGGCCCAGGTGGGTAGGGGTGGAGAATAGAAACAAACCAGGTAATTTCAAATACAGTGCTCAATGACATCTATGAGGTGCTCACTAGTATTTGTGGGTTTTTAAAAAAAATTTTACATTTTCTTATTTAAATTCATTTTGCCATCACTAGTATTTGTTAACTGACTAGATAATTAATGAGGCCTAGGATTCTCTCAGAAGGCCATCTTTGTGCAGCAAGGCAGTCAAGCCAACAGTCTTCATTGGCAATGCCATTTAAAGCAGTCATTCAGATTCATTTGACCATTTAGCCAACAATTTTTAAGTATCTATTCCATCCCAGGCACTATGCTAGGTGCTAGGGATATAAAACCAAAAACCACATCCCATATATCCATTTATTAAGGAATCAGCTTCTGTTGACTTTGTTCTACTGATTCTGCCCACTTTCAATTTCAGCCTGAACATATGGGCTACTAGGAGGGACACAGAAGGCTTGGTGCCAGAAGGCTTGCAGAGGCCCTGGACAGCCCAGGCTTCCCATCTAGGAGAAGTAAGGACTGACATTTTCGCACAGCAGGTGGCTCCCTGCTGGAGTTTCCTGTTTTCCCCAAGAATCTCCAGTAAAACTAGTAAAGAAAATGAAAGTTAAGCATCAGGCAGTGCAGTGACAATTCTCTCCCACACTTGAGCACACATGATATTTAATTTATAGATGGGTAACCAAACCACAGAATGTCCCAGAAGTCTAGACATCTAGAAGTCTCCATTATTCTAGAAGTCTAAAAGTCTAGAAGGTTACCTTCTGTGAAGAGGAGTGGGAAATCATTATCAAGAAAGAATCTTACTACTGGCTACAACACCCACGCAGCAGAGCAGAGTTCTGTGGCTGTTGCAGGTCCCCTAACCAATGGCTCCCCCTGGACCTACAAACATGCATAAACACATAGAAATAATTAGGATGGCTTTGGCCATCTAATTATTAATATTTAAGATATGGGAGGACGCAAATTTGGCCAGTTCTGTGGTGTATTCTCTCCACTAAATCCCATGATACCTTTGGGAAAAGCCTACTCTTTCTTCCCAAGATGTAAAACTCTCCTCCAGATGCCTATTAATCCTTCTTTTTTTTTTTTTTTTTTCAAGTGAAGAGAGTCTGTTGAGCTGACAAAACCATTTAGTTTATGATTTCAAAATTGTGACCGGAGAAGGTTGAATTTGTGAGTAATTTGAAGGTTTGTAAGATAGAAAACAGCCCAGATGAATAACCAGAAAGGCTGCAAAGAAAACACAGATGATAAGAAAGGAAAATAACCTCCCCCAAGAGGCTGAGCAGGGAACACATGGAAAAACATAATACAGGACAAGAAAGAACACATTGTGTCCCTCTGAAAATTGTTGTAAGTCTCCTTTCTTCAAAAAAAGATAAATTAATGTGCAACAACAAATGTGTGTATTAGATGGGGTTGCAAACACCATTGTTATCACACAGCAGGACAACACAGCTCTCTTTAGAGGTAGTCGTTGATGACAGGAAGAGGAGATCTAAATCATGTTTAAATGTTAGTGGAGAGTCCGTCTGGAGAAAAGTTGATCCATAAATCCAAGAAATAAATAAATAACCCACCAAATTAGACAATGTTTTTGAAATACTGACAAGGCAAATCTCTTTTAAGTTGATAGCATGAGGTTGGAAAAGTGGCCCTGGATTCTGTTTGGCTTCCTTTGACTATAGGAAGGACGTTCTATAGCACTATTAACATGGACTTTGACAACCTTATAGGCTGATTTTAATTTTGTTTTGTTTTGACTACAGAGGAGATCTAATTATGATTTAAGCTCTTCTTCAGGATGGAAAATTCTATCATAAACCCCAGATTCAGTATTCTGAACAGGAACATCAGTCATATCATTAGATTGGCATAGCTGGTGTATACCTGGATAGATGGTTGGAGTGGAGCATCATCAGAGCCATTAGTAGTTCTGTATCAGGCCATAAGTGATAGAACAAACTCAAGTATAGAAGGCTGGTTCTGAAAAACATAACTGAATATTGTCCTAAAGAATGAAGCATGAAAAGAATAAACTAGAACATGAAGGTGTGGGCTATATTACCTTCAGTGCTGAACAAAGTGCTTAGCATAGAGGAAATATTCTATGAATATTTTAAATGAATGATGTTCCCTTATCCTCATTGGTATGTTCACCAAGTATTTGACAAAATACCAGAAATTGAAATCACACTTCACTTTTGAAAATTCAAATTTTTCAACTTCCCTTACTAATGAGAATTTTGCCACCATTTCTGATGGATAGCAAAATATACCAACTACTCTCTTCTACTCCCAACCTCTTATCTTTAAAAGCTGAAGGATCCTTTACTGTAAGACCTATACTGGTCTTGACTTGGATAAATCATTTTCTGTTCCACAGCCCAACACAACAAAGATCTGGAAAATTTACAAACTGCCTAATCATCCCCCAAATGATTCAATTCAAAGCAAAGTATGGGTGGCAAGGGTGGTTTTCTAATGGTCTATGTTTTGCTGTGTTTATTCTTATTCTTATTATTTTAGAATGCCTTGTTTGGAATGTGGCTGCTGTACTTTAATCCTACCAAAAAAAAAAAAAGGTTTTTGTGCTAAAAGGATTTTTTTAATTGATAGAAGCAATGAAAGGGACAAAACCACTAATAGCTTATGTTTACTTATGACCTTCTAACCCTCTCCTATTTGTTTCTTTGCAGCTGTTAAATATGTTTTGCCCAAGTACCACCAACATGGTAAGCATACACTCTACCCCTCTACACTCACCTTGAGGTCAGACTTGATACTTCGCTGCACTTATTATCAACATTTTTTTTAAAAAAAGACAAACTCCCAGAGCACCTGGGTGGCAAAGTCAGTTGAGCATCAGACTCTTGGTTTCAGCTCAGGTTGTGATCTCAAAGTCTCGAGATGGAGCCCCAAGTCAGGCTCCAAGGGTGGAGTTTGCTTGAGATTCTCTCTTCCTTTCCCTGTGCCACTCCCCTTACCCATGTGCTCTCTCTCTCTCTCTCTCTCTCTCTCTCAAGTGAATAAATCTTAAAAAATAAAATAACAAATTCACATTTCCAAAGCACTAGGATCAGTCGAGATTTTCTGAAAAATGTTCCAAGAAGACAGAGTCCTGCTAGTAGGTGGCAATATAGCTTCTTTGCAAATACCCAAGAGGAGAGATGTGACATTCCTGCAGCAAACTCTGATAGTGTTGAACAAAAATATCTGCAAAAATGTCAGTTTAGTTGGTCTGGGAGGAGATAAGCCATCACAACAGATTCCTTCTCTGCATTCCCCTGCTCTTTGTTATCTTGCTCCTGAATTACCTGCTGAATTTTTATGCTTAGGAAAGGCAGTAAGCTATATAGGAGAAAGGACAAGGGGCCAATAAGAGTGAGGGATTGTGAGATGGCAAGGAACAGAATCCTACTTATGTAAGGCCAGGATGCTCAGCTCTTGCACAGCAGAATCACATGGAGAGCTCTAAAAAAATTTCTGGCAATTTTCATTAGTGGATCTGGGAGGGGGACTGATGCATCTGTAGCTGTAATCACTGCACCTCCACCTGTCTCTCAGAAGCCTCTGTTCTCTCCTTCTCTCTGTCTTTACTTCATTCCTGCCTAACAGAGCTAGTCCTTTGCTGATTCCTAAACTATAATGCCAGCGGGCCTGTGGCTTTGGTTTGATGGGGCACCACTTCAGGCTCTCACTCTACAGAACCTTTCAGGATTGTCTGTCAGTTCAAATTACATAGAAATATGTGTCTTCACCACACAGCAAATACACTGGCTCCTCTTTGTTCAAATATTGGTCCCACCGCTTTCAGACACGTGACTTTGACCATGATACTTAGAACCCTAGTTTCTTCTGTAAAACAAAGATACAAATTTCCACTTCATGGGGCTGTGGTGAGGATGAAGTGCAGATTTGCACTGCAACCATCCCAGTGCCTGGCCCCTACCACGTTGGTCTCCATCGCCCTTCACACAAAGGTAAGGCTAAGAGCCTGATTTGTTGTGTCTCTCTCATGGTGAGCTGGTGTCACTCCCACTTTCCACAGGTACCTACGATCTGGTCAAACGAGTCTTGTGGCTTCTCCCTTTCCTCCTGTTTGTCAATAGCCACCTTCATACCTTAGAAACACCACAGAGACAGGAAAGAAAATTTCTGAAACTGAGTGGTTTGATTTACTTTTGTTAGAGTCTCTGGTTGAGAAGAAGATTAAAATGAAAATTAAAACCAAAGGCCAAAATGAAATTTCTGTTGTGAGTGTCAGTAGATTTAATTCATTTATGCTGTCTTAGTTTGGGCTACTCTAATGAATTACCATGGACTGCTGAAACAACAAATATTTATTTCTCACAGTTTTGGAAGCTGGAAGTCAAAGATCAAGGTGCCAGCATATCCAGTGTCTGGTGAGAACCTTTATCCTGGGTTGCAGATGACTGTCCTCTTGCTGTGCATTCACATGTGGAGAGAGAGGAAGTAAGCTCTTGTGTCTCTTCTTTAAAAATATGTGTGTGTGTGTGTGTGTGTGTATACATATATATATATATATATATATATATATATAATTTATTTATTTGAGAGACAGAAAGTGCACACAAGCAGGGGGAGTGGCAGAGGGAGAGGGAGAAGCAGACACCCCAGTGAGCAGAGAGCCCAACGAGGGGCTCCATCCCAGGACCCTAGGATCATGCCCTGAGCCAAAGGCAGCCACTTAACTGACTGAGCCACCCAGGGCACTAATGTCATCCATGATGGCTCACCTTCATGGCTTAATTATCTCCCCAAAGCCGCAATTCCTAATAAAATCACATTAGGGTTAAGATTTTAGCCTATGAACTTTTGGGGAGACACAACATTCAGTCTGTAACAGTGGCTTCTATCACTCCCAGGGCTCTGAAAAATAGAGGCTTTGCACTAAGTAGGCACGTGGTAACCACATACTAAACTGTTTTTGTTAAAATGCACTCTATATTTTCATTTTCTTAATTTTGTAAGTCTGCTGGATATAGGCAGAATTAAACATGTATAAGTCATTTTTCCTCTTCCCCACCCCCTGCTCTGTCTCCTGAAATATTTCCAGTTTCTTTGTTGGGTAGAACCAGAATCTTCCTTTTAGTTTTTAATAACTCTGTAAACCCTCAGTCCTATCCACTCTGCTTTGTCTTGTTGCTTTCTAGTTTGGGCCAGCGGAGAGACCCAACCGGATGTGCCACTGTGGAGTGGGATCTAGAGAGAAAATTCTGACAAGCAGAGTTGTTTTATTTGATAAGTTTTCTCATTTGAAGTCCTCTCTGTGCCTTACCAGGACAGGTGGCAGAGAAGCTTTTTAGTTCTTTTCTCTTCTAGGGAACCTTGTTCATTTGGAGCAAAAGCTTCCTTTTTTATCTTTTGCCATATTGTTCAAAGCTTTTAAAAAAAAAAAAAAACAGCACAGAGAAAATCAGTTTGCATCCAGAGATGGCTCCTTTTGGAAGCCCTGGACTGCAGAGAGGTATCAGGGGACAGGAGGTCACCTTTCTTTGAGGTCAGACAGCTGTCCCTTTGTCATACTGATAACTTCTGACTGGGAGGAACATCTGAAGAACATATTCCAAACATGAAAGTTGAGGCAGCTCTTTACCCTGCCACTTCCCACGCTGGTCTCTACAGGAGTCGCTCCAAACAAACCTCCTGTCACAGGAGTGGCAGTTCTGCTCCTCCTGTCTCATTCTGCTCAGTAGCCTTTGCAAGGAGCACATTCATCCCACGACCCCTCACACCCACTTCTGTAGGTGTTTTGAAGTTTATACTCTAGAGATGAAAGAAAAGTCTAACATCTCAATGACAACATTTAAATGTATTTTGGCCCCTGCAGAAATGAATAAATCATCAGAGCCACTTTGAAATTGGGAGCTGAAGGGGAGCGTAGACCACATGAAATTTGGGGGCCTCACTGGGAACCCTCAGTGAAGTTCTGAGTGAAGCTTTAGGAGGGTACTTCATGTAGCCATGCCATGGTCCTGCCTATGACCTTGAAAGGGCATAGTATCACCATTTCCACTAGTCAAAAGGCCCAGAGATAAATCTCTCTGACAGAAGGAAAAAATAATTTATGAAACCAATATTTAAATAATAATGACAGCTGGAACACCTGGGTGGCTCAGTGGTTGAGCATCTGCCTTTGGCTCAGGGCATGATCCTAGGGTACTGGGATGGAGTCCCACATCGGGCTCCCTGCAGGGAGCCTGCTTTTCCTTCTGCCTGTGTCTCCACCTCTCTCTCTGTCTTTCACAAATAAATAAAATCTTAAAAAAAAAAATGACAGCCAATTTTATTGAACATTTACTCTGTACCAGGTACTATATTTAGTGCTTTTATAAGCATTATCTCATTTAATCCCCCCACCAAACCCTACAATTTATTCACTTACAGATGAAGAAACAAATATGGTAATCCAGAAGAATCCATGTCCATGTGCTGTTTGTAATGGCCATAGACTAGAGGCATTCTGACTCTCCATTAACAGAGAAATAATTAAATATGCGTTTTAGTAAAAAAGCAGTTCACAGTATCATACTGATTTTTAAAACCACCCTTTTTAGCCAGAAGGAAAGAAGAAAGAAAAGAATCAAAAGAAATCTGGATATGATTAAAATTGAACACATGGTCGGAACTAGGAAGCCTACTGCCTCTCAAGGAAAACTCTTACCCTGTTCTAGACTAGTTTCTTGGTATTTTAGAAGCTTTATGTTCATGTTTTACTGTACTGACAAGCACAGCACCCTCTTGGAATGCTGATGGGATATCTAGTGAGGTGAGTATGTAGGCTGACAATATAATTGATCACCAAATCAGGACCCTTTTGAGAGTAAAAGGGGGTATTTTGGGTAATTGCTCTGAGCAACAGGCATAAGCCAGCAGCATGCCGAGCAGACCAGAGCACACGGTTACCTGTATACAGGTTAACCTACAGAGACCAAGCTCCAGCCAAACCCACGTGTGGCTGTAACTGGTTCCAGGTTCCGCCTTCCCTGGCTCTAGTGCTCCAACTTGATCTAACATCCTATCACTTTATCACATTTTCAAGCATTATGTCTCTTTTCCCTCTCACCCACTCACTGACTTCAGTTACCTTACTGCCAGCAAACCCCCTGGGACTAATGGTTTCCACTCATGTCTCCAAAGGGAGATCATCCTCCAGGGACAACAAATGGAATCATGAACACCATCAGTGTGCACAGACTAAGGGCAGGGCAGAGCAAAGCAGGTGCCTGGGATCCATGAGGGAAGGGGTCCAGCTCACAATCTCCTCAGGACCAGATAGTCCTAAGCTCCAAGGGACTGAACAGAAGATAAAAACAGATGGAGGAAATCCAGAGAGTCAAATGCCAAACTTGGTTCTGCTCAAACTGTCTCAGTCATTTGTCAGGAAGAAAGCACAGAGCCTTGACCTGAAAATAAAGCAGATTTTCATTTTATCTTTTGCAAAATAAAATAGAATGCAGATGGGAGATTTAACCTCTCCTCTCTTTGCTCACTCACCACTGCCCCATACCCATTAGTTACCAGATAATACCACATAAAGTACAGCCCAGGAAAGGCCAGACCCATCAATCCAACAACATGTATTTATATCTATTTTATGAGGTTCTAAGGAATCCTATTTTCATGGAGTAGAAAATGTCATTTAAAAATATTGTGCAGGGATGCCTAGGAGGCTCGGTCAGTTAAGTGTCTGACTCTGGATCTCAGCTCAGGTTTCAATCTCAGGATCATGAGTTCAAAGTCCATGTTGGGCTCCCCACTGGGTGTGTAGCCTATTTAAAATATATATAATAAAATATATATTAAAAATGTATTTTAATAAATATAAGTAAATATTTATATAAATACATATATGTATATCTAGCAAATGATTTGTTAAATCCTCTTCCTCTCATCTTTCAATCGTTAGCTCTTGTGCTTTGAGTTGCTTGGGTGAGTTGAAACAAAAGCTAAATGTTTTGTCTGAAACAGGGGGACACCACAGGAGCTCTGCCTTATTCAGGAGGTGTCACCTAAATCAAGAAGAAAGTCAAATCATGTCCATGGAAAATATCAGCTTCCGGTGGAAAATGCCCCACCAGCAGCTGTAAGCAGCTATTTGCCCTGAGTTCCCATCTGGTTGAGGTAGGTAGTTGGGGAGTCCTCAGAAGGACCCCAAGAATGTGGCCATTGAACCCAAAGTCCCTTGCTCTGTAGTTATACTCCCACTGTAAGCCTGAGATTGGATGTAGTGCAAAGGGATTTGAGGAAAGTCTCGTTTCACCCCGTGGTGAGAGACAGAGGAAATTAAGTGGATAGACAGAGTGACCAGTGCTCTCCCTTCCCACGCACCAACCCCCTGTGCTTTATGAATAATCATTGACACAAATGGCTGAGCTGTCTTCCGTACCTTTAGTCATAACTGGGTACAGAGGAAGATTCACAGAGACATCTGTGAATGTCACAGAGACACAGGTCATGGATAGAACTGGATTAAAATTAAAATAAAATTCACTTGTCAATATTTTAATCTGGATGATCCCATCAAACACTAAGGTCAACTTATTGGTAGTTAATTGTAGTAAATTAACTAGGAGACAATTTGTCATTTGTCGATGTGCAAATTATTCAGCATTGGAAGAAAAGAAAATTGACATTTGGTGAGTATTTACCACATGACAAGCCCTGTATTGGACAACTCTACATTCAGATGCCATTTAATTTCAGAATAAGACTCTGGTCAGCAGTATTAATGCCCAGGGCACCTGGGTGGTTCAGTAGTTGAATGTCTGCCTTTGGCTCAGGCTGTCTTGGGATGAAGTCCCACATCGAGCCATCCATGGGGAGCATACTTCTCCCTCTGCCTGTTTTTGGCTCTCTCTGTGTGTCTCTCATGGATAAATAAATAAAATCTAAAAATACAAAAAGCAGTATTAAATCCATTTTACAGACAGCCATGACTCAGACGTGTTAAGTAACTCACTCAAGTTCCTACACGGTGGGTACAGAATGCAAGGGCCAGGCTCAAGCCTAAATCTATTTGGGGCTACAGCCCACCCTCTTTACAACGTTCCAAAAAAAGCCAGAAGCTTTTAAATATAATAACTAACTACACACAGGGTTTATAGTTTGTTGATTGTTGTACATCAACAATCACATACATATTATGAGGTTATAATTTACTTACTCTTCTTTTTAGATGTGTAAGAAGAAAATTGGTATTCTTAGGCAATTAGACAAACATCTTTTGTCAGCTTTCAACTGTTGAGTAGCAAGGAGAAAAAAATAAAATAAAACCTAAAAGTCCAATCTGGTTTAAACCTTGGCACAATGCAACTATTTAGAATCTCTTTGTTTAATGTTCCACCTTTCTAGATAAAGGTACTTGGTGATTCCTCTGTCTTCCACCTCACTTCCTGGCTCCTCTGCAAGATAGCATCTGAATACATGAATATATATAGTGTTGAGCTGTCATCATAAAACTTTGCAGTCTCGTGGTAGGTGGAGTCAGGAGTCTCAAGCATGACGTCCCCTAGCTCCCTGGTCTGCAGGACCTTACATTTATCCACCTAGTTGCTGTTGCCTGACTAAGGTCTGCTGTTCCTACTGTTTGCAGCTTGACCCCTATTTCTCTTCAAGCTTGGCAAACCCCAGTTGTGCCTCTTGGCTATCTAGCAGCTCATCTCCACTCTTGCAGGTGGTTTGCTAGAGATCCCGAGGTGATCTTCCTACAAATCTCATTTGGGTTCCAGACCAGTGCTGCCTTGAGCTAAAAGGTGATTTTTCTTCTCTGCCCATCCCGCCTCCCAGACTTCGACACCAACACACACAGACATAGACATGCCAGGGACCTCACTGAGCCCTCTGGCAAGCTTCCAGCCAGGCCTTAGCATCGTCAATATTCCTCCTGGGTACATAGGCACCCCCAGATACTTCAGAGTATCATAGAATCTGGGTGAGACCCCTGAAGGACTGAATCCAGGCCCTCCTTCTATGTCCGGGAGTGGCAGACGACCTTGAAAATGGTGATGTCTGGGTTGAAAGATTACTAGAAGGGGAGACACCAGATTTTGTCTGGATGATAGGTTAACAAGTGTCCTTCTTAGGGCCTCAGGTTCCATTGTCACCCCTCACTTGAAATGTCTTTTCCCACTAACCACTTGGCATTACCAGCTCAGTATCTTGGCCCTCAAAACCATTGCCCTGTTTCCTCTGCATTCAGCCATTTTGCCTCATTCCCCAAAGCTCCTATTCATGTAAGAATGTTGTACATGCCAGATTTCATTAGTTTGGGGAATTCATTCATTTAACAATTATTTATTGAGTACCTACTATCCCTGTTTGGGCTCCAGGGATTCAATGGCAAACAAAAGAGACAAAAATCTTTGCCCAGGCAGAACCTACATTCCAGGGAAAACACTCAGACAACAGGTACAATAAATAAGACACTATAGAGTGTATCTGGTAACAATAAGTGTGCAGAGAAAAATAAAGCAGAGAAAAGGGAAGCAGAGTGCTAGGAGGAAAGTCGATTTTTAAAATATCTAACCCAAGCAGGCTTCAGTGAGGAGCCTTTATATTGAGTAGAGGAGGTGCTGGAGAGGGCCATGCCCATATCTGGGGAAGGATGTCCCAGGCAGAGGGAGCAGCAAATGCACAGCCCTTGATGGAGGAACAGGCTGAGGCCAGTGTGACTACAATGGGAATAAATGAGGGAAGAGCCAAAATGTGATCAGAGGGGTTGGATGTGGGTTGGGCAGGCCAGTAGGTCATTGTGATGGTTGACTTTTACTCAGAATGAGTTGGGAAGCTATGCAGGCTTTGGAGTAGAGCAGTCCTAGAACCTGACTTGCTTTAGAAGGATTATCTGTCTGGCTCCTCGGGTGGGAGGAGACTGAGAGGGGCAAAGGTAGAATCTGGATGATGAATTTGGAAGCTATTACAACTATACAGGTTAGAGCTGGTGACTGGAACCACTGTCCTGCAGTGTGGTGGTAAGGAGCATACATAGATTATGGATATATAGTGAAGGTCTGCCAACAGGCTTTGCAGATGAATCAAATGTAGATGTAAAAGAATGAGAGGAAGCAAGGATAAAACCAAGGTTTTGGGGTGCCTGGATGGCTCAGTCAGTCAGGTTTCTGACTCTTGATTTCAGCTCAGGTCACGGTCTCAGGGTCGTGAGACTGAGCCCCACATCGGGCTCCACACTGAGCGTGGAGTCTGCTTGGGATTCCCTCTCTCCCTCTCCATATGCCCCTCCCCCTGCTCTCTCTTTCTCTCTCTCTCTCTCAAATACATAAATAAAATCTGTATTAAAAACAAGAAAAAGCAAGGTTTTTGTCCTATGCCATTAGAAAGATGGGTTTGTCATTTGCTGGGGTCAGGGAGAAGAGTCATAATAACACAGCTCAGAAAAGGAAATCAAGTTGAATGTTAAGCATAAGAATTTCTCCTTGGTTGCATCCCTCCAGAGTCTCCATCTCTGGCCTTGCTGTTGGGCTCCTCTCTCCATCTTTTCCTCCACCAGGTTCCAACTACATACCATGAGTGGCTGAACTTGAAACTCCAAAATTCCTGTTTTTTTTATTATGTGCCAATGAACAATTTAGTTCTTTTCATGTGACAAACTAAAAACTAAGTTCTCAGACAAATTGATTTTAAGATACGTTGGAGTTTTATTTCAAGCTTACTGCAAGCCAAAACAAAGATTTCTTTCTTGGGAGAAACATTGATGGAAAAGAAGAAATAGATAAGGAAAAAGAGAGTGCAATGGAGGAAGAAGGAGAAGTTACAAGAAAGAAGCCAGGAGGGAGGCAAATAAATAAAAGCCTAGTTGAAGACGGTTCCACATGCTCTGTCAGAAGGTGAATGCTAATCAACTTTCTAGAAAAGGTCCTCATTTTGGTAACATCTGTCCAGCATTTGATTAGGAATCCTAATTACTTCCTATAAGAGGCTCAGTACCTCTTAAATTAAGTAAGAGCGGTTCTGTCTCTGGCCAGATTTGGGACCATACTCTCTCTCACTTGTTTCCCTTCTCTTTATACACAATCAAGAAACCCCATCAAGTTTTTAAATTAAAAAATAGAAAGTAGGGGCACCTGGGTAGTTCAGTCAGTTAAGCATCGGACTGTTGATTTCAGCTCAGGTCATGATCTCAGGGTCGTGAGATCAAGCCCTGCATTGAACTTCATGCTGGGCATGGAGCATGCTTATGATTCTCCCTCTCTTTCTGTCCCTCCCTCCACTCATGCACTCATGTGCTCATGTGCTCTCTCTCTCTCTCTCAAAAAAAAAAAAAAGGGGGCAATAGGAATTTAGGAAATACCTAAGAGAGGTATGAGTGCTACCCCTTCACTACAATGCACAGAATGACAATCATTGTTTTTAAAGATTTTATTTATTTATTTGACAGAGAGAGAGAGAGAGAGACAGAGAGACAGAGAAAGAGTGTAAAAGCAAGGGGAGCAACAGGCAGAAGGAGAGGGAGAAACAGACTCCATGCTGAGCACAGAGCCTGGTATGGGGCTCAATCCCAGGACCCTCGGATCATGACCTGAGCTAAAGACTCAACCAACAGAGCCACCCAGGTGCCAATAATTTCTATGTGTCTAGCTATGATTTCATTCTCTTATGTTATACCCTAAAGTATGGGTTTTCACTGACATTATATTAGGGCATGACTTCTATATATCTGCCATAATTGGCATTGCTGACCCCCCAACCTGCCTTTTTGTGAAAAGGGCTCCACTGGCGGTAGGCTCTAGACTAGGAGTTTAGCCAGGAAAGCAATGAAAGAACTGACAGCTTGGCAAATCAATCCTGTTGTCATTGTTTTATTTAAACCTTCTATTAAAGAGAGTTTCTAACATATGCAAAAAGTAGGCAGAGTGTGATGACCTTTTATATACCTATCCCCTAGCTTCAGTAACTGCCAACTCAGGCTGATCATATTTCATCTATTCCCCACCCACTTCTCTTCCTCTTGTATTATTTTGAAGCAAATCTTAGACATATATTTCATCTGCAAACTTTTCACTGTGTATTTCTAAACCACAAAGTTGATTTTATATAAACTCATTACCATTGTTGCAATTTAAAAATTAATAATCCCTTAATATCATTACATTTTCCAGTAAGAGTTGAAATTTTCAACTGCTTTATGAATGTCAATATTTTATTTTGTGGTATGTTTGAATCAGGATGCAAATAAGATCTACATGTTGTAATTGATTGGTAAGTCTTTTCAGTGTTTTTTTATAGGTTCCCTCTTTCCTCTATCCCTCCCCCTTCCATCCCTGCAATGTGCTTATTGAAGAAACCATTTGGAATCTTGTAGAATTTCCCATGGTTTGGATATTACTACTTCTTCAGGGTATAGTTTACTATACAATTTATAAGATACTTCTTATAAATTGGTAGGTAGATCTAGACACTGCTAGCTTGTTTTCAAATTACATTTGTAGCTTACATTAGTGTTATTTTTGTTATGAAATCTTATTGTTTCTCCAAAGTGTTGCATTTGTCTAACTTTTTTGTTTTTCAAGGCTTACAATACCCTTTTAAGGTAAGAAATAGTTTTATTCCAAAAGGGCTAACCACCAGAAATCAAATTTTAAGGAAAAAAAATCATTACTTTAGAAGAAAAAACGGATGATGATGCTTTGGCACAGAAATTATATTTACATTGAGAATAAAAATTGTCCCAAACCTGGTCTAGGGCAGAACTTTTTTGGATGGTAAAATTCACAACCTCCTTTGGGATGTAATTGGCGTTGCTGTTAAAATGCTTGAGCAATTTTCTGATAGACCTAAATAAGATTAAGGACTTCTGGGAAGCCAGGGTTACCCACCCAGCTGACTGGCCAGCCTAATAATCTTTAACCAGACATATTTTTTCTTGTACCCAGTTTAACAATGATTAACCATTCACTTTTCTTATAAAATCCCTAAAGAGAATCTTGAATTGGCACACTTAAAGGTTTCATCCCTTGTGACTAGTCTGAAACAAAGTTTTGGCCCAGACTCATAATCCATTTGCCTAAGAAGGTGTTTTAACAACATTCAGGAGGAAATACAGCAATTTTTTTTTTTTACTACTTTTTGTGGGTAAGAAATTTCATCGAAAGGTACTAAATGTATACACAAGAGTCTTAAATATATGGAAAATTGGTTTCTTCGAAAGCTCTGGGCACTTTGACTAATGGAGAGAAATTTCTCCTTTGGATAACATAATTCAAACTTAGCTACTGTCACGAAGTAAAAGATCTTCCTTCAGATTCCCTCTTTGAGCAAGTGGTGCCTTGAACATAGGATCCAAGTGCCCTGAGAAAACAACATCTCTTGTTGGTGGAAACTGGTTTAACATCATGATTTAATTATTATATCAAATGCATCATTGATAATCTATGGACTTTAATAAATCTAACAGGTAAAGGGTGAGTTGGTAAGAAATGAACTTCACTTCTGAATTTTAAAAATACATTTAATCCAATGGGAAGTAAAAACGAATGCTTGGATGAAATAATAACTTGATCATAAATAAATAAAAATTGAATGAAATATGAAAATAGGTTGTATATTTTATGTATTGTATATAACACGTATTTCAGAAAATTATTTTTTTCACATCTATACAAGAACTCTGTTGACATATGAAAACTCTTAGTTACCACGGAAAGATATATGAGCTTTCAAATGTGCATAATACAATGGAGTTAAGCCCATACTCCTATGCCTTTCAGGATGTTAGATTGTGCCAAATGGCTCAAGATGGCTCTAAATTAGACCTGCAAACCTCAAGGTTTGAGCAAGGCCACCAAGAGCAGGTTGGGCTTCAACCTATCCAAGGGCTGATGAGCTAGAGGTCTTCACAGAGAATTTATGTTCATATGCCAAATAGCAAGCCAATTCTGAGAGCCAGCCCAAGTAACTTATTTATATTGGCTTACCTGCTTTCATCAGCACGGAGTCCACACCAAAAGAGAACGGACTCTTGTATTAAGGAAATTAACTTTAGGGGCAATAACTACTTCACAGAATTTTTAGAGGGATTAAAAAAGCATAGATGTATATAAAATACTTAGCATAATGTTCAGCAGACACAGGAGGTACTTAATATTTATTATTTTAATACATTAAATTGTTAATAAATGTATTAAATTATTAATTAATATACTAAATTAATAATACTTATTAGCTCCTTCTCTCTCCCAAAGTTGAAAGATCCACATATGCTCAGCATCAGGGATAGTCAATGAGGAAAACATGATGCAATCAAAGTAATTATGTCTGCATAGTGTTTTATAATCTCCAAAAAGCTTTAACATATACTATTCCACTTGGACCTCAACAACAACCACTCAAAATGCTCTGTGGGACAGGAGTAAATATATCCAGTTTATGGTCCCTGGGAATCTGGTAAAGAAGGACATGATATTGCAGCCACACCCCTAGAGGAGATCTGACCTTTGTTGGTTCTGACTCTCAAGGTATGTGACACCCACAGTCCATCACCCCTCGCCCCCGACACACACACCTCTCACAGTCACAAGATTCCAATTTGGTTGAACAATGAAGGGATTTCTGGAACACCAGACTTCCAGTGCTAAAACTGGTAAAGTCTCGAGCAAACCAAGTGAGTTGGTTAAGTCTAAGAGAAATGAACACAAAACCCCACAGACCAAGAGTACAAAAAACATTAGTTGTCAGAGCCATAGAAAACATGCTGCTTAGCACATGCTATAGTCCCCAGGATTTCATGGTGCAAGAACTTCACATGTTGCTCAGTCTGGGAAGACAGGTTCTCAAAGCTCTCAGGATGCGAGCAGGTTACAAAGCATTTCTCAGCAGAACCCCTGCCTAGGCATCAGCACTGGTGCTAATCTTCCCTCCATGGCTTAATCAGACTCTCCCTGAAGTTTGTAGGTATGTCCCCATATGCACTGGGTGGCCACACCCACCTCAGGTTTCCCCCAGATGCAGATGTCTACAGGAGGGCCAAGCAGCCCTGCTATAGCTCCTTTACAACTGTGGCGAGAGACTGTAGCACAATGGAAAGTAGAGGGCACCATCTCCAAGCCTCTCCTTTAGAAAAGTATAAACACTCCCTACTCCCTGTTGAGACAGAATTTAAGTATTTTATGCACCAAAAAATAGTGATATCCTTTGCTTTCAATATTGTTCCCCACGCTTGCTTTAGTTTCAGAGCCTATATCTAGAGCTCAATAGCACATTTCTCTAGCCCTTTAGGATCTGGTGTGTATGAGTTCACTGAATTATCTCCAGAAGAAATGCTGAATCATAAAGCTGTGCCAGCTCAGAAGAGGCTATTATCTAGGGGGGTCTCCTGCCACTCAATTCAGCAATCTCTCAGTTTCCATCCAGAGAATCTGTTTCTCTCTCTGAAGATCAAGGCTCTGCTTTTTCATATTCTCCACAAGTGTGTGTGTGTGTGTGTGTGTGTGTGTGTGTGTGTTAAGGTGAGAGAAAAGGGAGAAAACCCTCTATGGCTTCCAATATTTATCAGACCTGTTGCATAAGGAAGGTTAATCTCTAGACAAAAAGAAAGGAATTTGGTTTGTTGTTTGACATCCATCACTGAAAGGAAAGGGGCATCAAAGAAAACTGTAGTTTTGTCACCAATGCAGCTACCATGGGAGTGACTTCCACATGATCAAGATGCTGGGGGCTGAAGGACTAAGAGACAAATCTCCAAGCCAGAGATCCAGGGAGACCATAAGGCTGTAGGGAATCTTCTAGTTATCATATTATTGGACTATTTTAGAAAAAAAAAATGTGTTCATGGAAAAACATGGCTACATAAGCTTCTAAGAGATTTTAAAGACATGTTCCACTCTGCATCAAAACTCTCTTATTGTGTAAAGAGGCAACTTCAGTTGAGGATCAATTAGTAGATGTGCCAGATATCTTCAGCATCAGCCCCGCATGCTCTTTTCAACCTCGCCAACTTGCTCTGTCCCAAGAGAGGCTGACCTGTACTTTGCATCATCTCTGCTCCCATCCCCTCTACTTTCTGTTTAGATTCGGTTAATGGGAGGCACCAGCAAGAGGTAGATGGGAGACGTGAGGATGGGAAGAAAAGGAAGCAGGGTGAGGTCAGAGGTCCTTCTTTGCATGACCAAGGCTTGGCATTAGCACCTTCCCTCTGGAAAAGGTCATAGCCCACACTATACTACAGCTATGGCTCTCAGGGTTCTAGTAGCTTTTCCCTCCTTTATCCCTTTAAGCCAATGGCTGATGAAGATTGCCACTGTTCCTAGCCCTGGGGATACATCACTATCCTTTGTTGGTTTCCCTTGAAACTGTCTACACTCTTATAAATAGCCTCTTTGTTAAACTCCCTGAATAAGGCCCTATTAAGTGTGCCTTCTGGGTCTTGTTGAGATCTTGACTGATACCTTCAGCATATCAAGGATCTACATGGGACAATGCAGCAAAGTACAAAGGTCAATGGTGAACAAATGAGAAACAACACAGAAATAAGCTAGGACTACCTTCCTCCTCTTTCCCACTTGCACCTATCAGCCAAGGAATGCATGCATACATTGAAGGGAGAGTCTGATCATAAACAAGAGCTGTAAGGGATCCTTCCGAGATTTTGTCTCAGATCCTAAGTTCCTGGCCTTAATAATCTCTGGGTAAAATGAGATGTTCTTCATGTTTATCAGAGTACAGTGAAATGGTTTTTCATAAGTCATCATTTTGCTGACCCTAAAAAGCTGGTTAACGCTCCCTTTTTCCAACAGAGGAGTGCATCTGAGTTTCTCTTATTATCCTAACCAACACTGAGCCAGAAAAACTGAGAAGGTTGAACCACTTGGAAAAAATCGAGATGTTCAGCATCTAAAGAGAGTCAGAGTTCCACACAGGAGGTCATCATGGCCAGATGATGATTGTTTTATGAAAGGAGATGTGAGTCCTGAAACAAATCAGGCCAAAGGAGAAGCGACAAGGAAGACACAGTGGACTCCTGACACCTAGGGAGCAGGTGTCTATGGCAGGTAGGCCCAGTGCAGATAGCTGAGTAGAGATCTTCGCTAGAGGCAATTGATAGGGTCAGTGTAGGCACATGGTCAATAAGAAAGGCCAGCAGATGATGTCATTTTTCCACAGGGTACCCAGTCCCTGGAAAACAAGAGAAAAATAACTAAAACTCATCCTAGTAGAACCAACAAGAAGAATCACTCAGAGATGGCATGGGGGTCCTCATTGATCCCATTAAGGTCCATATTATATCCCTCTTCTTGAACAAGAAAAACTCATCAGTGCAGGTTAGGAGCTCAAGGGCCAGAACTAGAGGAACAGAAACAAGGTAAACATTGCAACCAAATTGATGTGTCATGAATAAAGTTGGCATTGAAAAGTATTTTACTGTATCTAGATTAAAAAGCCATACAAGAGTTCTTTAGGCAACACTTCCACAAAAAGGAATAGTGTTGAAGTAAAACTATTTTACTTCAACATCTTATTTTCAGCATCTGTTGAAATAAAACTACATAAAGCCCAACATTTCTCCAAATATGACATATCAAAGAGCAAAAGAAAGGAATGAATCCCTGTTAGAAACTTGACTGGGCATTTTCCATGCAACCTACATCCTATGTCAAATAGCTCTTCCTTTGTCCCCTTCCAAATTATATATTGACTTTGTATTAACAGAAAAACAATAGTACTTTTATTGGTGGAAAAACCTATCTTTTCTCATATTACATAAAAGATCCTCTTTCCTGGAATTCTTAAACATATATATGTTAGATAGATATTATATATAATAATGTTTGATAATATTATATATATATAATATTGTGTATATATAATTTATACATGTATATGTTTATGTATATCATATAAATCAATGTATAGTATCTATATAGTATCTACATATTTAAACACACATTTATAACAGATAAAATGAATGTCCATGTAGCTATGTATCTATAGATATCCATCCTTTTTATTCATCCATTCATTGAAGAGTAACTGGTTGTCAAGTTCAAGGCCCTGTGTTTGATGATGGAAATGCAGGAGGTGCATAAGATGTCTTCTCTATCACAATTTAGTGGGAGAAACTGACTAATACTACATACCAAATTAAAATATAATATGACAAATACTACCAGAGAAAAATATGATTAATAATTAGGTACCCAGTGTCCATGTAGTACCTTATATGTATAATTATTAAAATCCATAATACATTAGTCTGTCTGGAATTGTTACATGTGTCCCATAATCTCTCTCCTAGGATGTCAAAGAAGGAGCTGTGGAACATTTTTATCTGGACCACAATACCTATCACAGTGCCCAGCATGTGTTTAGTGTTTTAATGAGGATTAGATAGATAATGCCATGAAAGTTCTCTGAAAGATATAAAATGTGACACACATACAGACAGCTGTAATTGTTTATTCGGTGGAGTTAAAAATAGATAAACCCATTTAACATAACCCCATTAAAAGATAAAAGAGTGTCACTATTTTTTTTTTAATAATAAGAGCATCGAGAAGAAGGTAGATAATATATTAACATGTCCAAACAAGATGAATAGAAATGGACCAAACTCTACTGGAGACCTGATGGTCAGTTTCTAAATGATTACTTCCTTTGAAATCCATCCTCATTCTCTGGAAAATTGTGAAGTTTTCCTAATTGTGAATTTTTCCTAATAATTGTGTTGTTATTTGAAAAATTAAAGACATCACTACATTACAGCTTGTTTAATATTGTGGGAATAAATGATAATACAGGTTTTGCTGAGAGTTTCCATTTGTTGAACACAGCAAGTAAGTTGGTGGCAGCTGAGCTCTGTCAATGAGAAATCAATTTGGGTTAGACTGATATGAAAATTAAACCACTGTAGTGTATCAGAATGTGGTGAAGTGCCCTTAAATCTTAGCCATAGTGATTTATTGAAAAGAAGGAAGTGACATATTGGAAAGGAGAAAGTAAGGAAGAAGACAGTAGCAAGAGGAATTAATGACGATGAAAGATGGAAGAAACGATCATGAAACCAGCCAGTTCCTTCCTTCCATTTTTGCACCTGTGTTTTATTGCACTTAAAGAGAGAGCACAAAAGTCAGGTTTTATTTTGTCTTATTTTTTCTCTTTTTTAAGCAGAGGGAAAAAAAACAAGGGAAAGAGTGATGGTAAGATAAAAATAAGAAGGGAGAGTTGTGAGTAAAAATAAAAGAATTAGTGAAGAGCAAAGGAAAGACAAAGAAACTTGGGAACTTAAAAAAAGAAAGAGAAACAAAAAAAAAATAAGAGAGAAACATGAGAAAATTGACCAATTTGGAACTGGTTCTTTTGTTTATTTTTGCCCAAAATCATAGGACAAATATCTTGATAATGGTTTGATATTTTTGTTTTTCTTCCACTAAGTCACGCTCATCATCCTACTTCCTGTTTGAAAATGTTAAACACTAACTGCCATCATTCCCTCTTTCCTACTCTACCCTTTCATGTTCTCACAGTTTTCTTTAGGCAAGAATTACAAGATCCATATATTTTAAAGTTTGGAGCAACTGGGTTGGGATTATTTTTTACAGAACAAGAACAAGCAATTTTATGTGGGAAAGCAGATGATCAAAATTTAAGAATGTTCTAAACTGTTAGAGTCCAAGCCACTCTAAAATTTTAGAAATGGCTGACTTGTAGGTGTCACCCCTAAAACTGGAATAAATCTATCTGCAAGTTACAGAGTCTTTGTAAAAATGCAATGAGTTAATGTTTATAAAGTCCTTAGGGACCAGGTACATAGCAAGAGCTCAACAGTTGTATTTTGATTGAAGATCTGTGCTTGAACTACTTTAATAACTGAAGCATTAAAAACTTAAATTTTGTGGGGCATCTGGCTGGCTCAGTCATAGAACATGTGACTCTTGATCTCAGGGTCATGAGTTCAAGCCCCACGTTGAGTGTATTATAAATAAACTTTTCATTATAAATAAACTTTTTAAAAAACTTAAATTTTGTTTAATTTGGGGAAATACTTATTCTTTTTTACCTTCTTATTCTTCAAGACCTTCGAGATATAAAACAAAATAAAAAGAGATGTTCAATACAGTGCTGAGAACTTCCCTCCTAATGAAAACCTGATCCAAGATTTCTTCCTTTTTCAAAGGAAAATTTGTCCCTGTACTCTCTCCCAGCATCATGACCTTATAATCTTTCCTGTCAAGAAATGATCTCCAACTTTATACTTTACAACATTCATATAAACAGCACAAGACATGAAGCCATCTCTCCAACTTTCTCCTGTCCCTCAGCCTTTCTCTTTCAGATTTCCTACAAGCAGATAAAATGGAGATAGACTAGGTACATGCTTATACATCTTGGGGTCTTGCTAGTGAAGTATTGTAGAAATAAATTCATGATGGCAATTTCCTCAAAGGAAAGGGTCAAAAATGAACCACATAATTTAATTTTAAAAGTGACTTTAAGACAGGAAATCAGGAGTTGGTTTGTGGGTGATTCAGGGGAGGCTAAGGATCACAGTGAAGGCACAGGTCCTGTACCACCCCAAACTGAGTCAGGTCAAGCCTTGCAAAAGAAAGCTCATAAGCCCTTTGTAGAACAATATCTTACTTTTAGGCCTCTGCCTGTCAGTCCTCTGCTCTGGTTAATATCATCAAGGGAATCCTTGCCTGACAGAATGTAATTTAGGATCTATTAAATATGATTACTTGGCCTTGAAAATGATGGATATTGGACAGAATTATAGAATCACTTTACAAAAGAAAGGTCTCTTTTACATCCTTTCCTTTGGAGCCTAAAATGAAGCTTGGGGAAATCCCTCAGAGGGGTTGTGGCATTTATAGGTTAGGTTTATGAAAAAGAGAATTGATATTCATATTAAAAACTGTGAAAATTGAGCAAGGTGAAGATAGTGAGCATGCAGACAGCTGTGACGTGTGTCTGAAGGGTGAGTGGCATGTTGCCCAACTGATTTACTTGCTTTAATTATATTAGTAATGTGAAAGTCGACATGATTCGAAACAAGCTCTTTGGGTTTTTCATTCAAATACTAGCCCCCCAGTGACCACTTTTTATGGTCCTCCCAATTTCCAATTACTTAAAATGTTCATAGCTGAAATACTTCAGAGTTCATTACTGGGTTTGCTTTGGAGGTGGCCTAGGCCTGAGTTTTTTATTCAATTACATTTTGTTTCTGGTTATAAAAGTAATATATGGTCATTGAAAAAATTACAGAACATAAAAAACTACAAAGAAGAAATTAAAATTTCTAATAATTCTGTCACCCAGAGATTGCCATTAATATTTTCTATACA
This sequence comes from Canis lupus familiaris, assembly GCF_011100685.1. Classification (NCBI taxonomy): domain Eukaryota; kingdom Metazoa; phylum Chordata; class Mammalia; order Carnivora; family Canidae; genus Canis; species Canis lupus. The sequence goes on along the minus strand of NC_049251.1, from coordinate 2,999,299 downwards.
CTCACTAGGATTTTCATATATATATAAAATATATATACATGTAACTTTTATTCCTTAATTGATATAATATCATCATACTGTTATCTAAAAAGTTTTTAACTTTATATTATAGCATGACCATACCCCAATATTTTAAGTCTTATTCTATAATGAGATATCTAGTGGTTATATGATATTCACTGGATGTATATACCATCAATTTTTAAACTGATCTGCAATTGTTGAGAATTTAGAAGAGGGATTTACATTTTTTACATATTATCAGATAACTCTGTACACCTCCCTTGTTCTTTTCTTAGGATACATTTCCAGCAGAGTCATTATGCCCAGAAGTTTGCAAAATACTAAACCTTTTTACATGTGGCAAATTTCTCCTATCACGCAAAGTCTGCATTACAGTATTTCTTCACTGCATATTCTCTCTTACCAAGACCAAAACAATGAAGGTAGTAAATAAAATTGAGGTTATCACCACTATATTTTGGTTAGCAATGAATTTTGTGTTAAGGATAGGGTGGAAGCAGCATTAGAATTTTAAAGTATCTTGGGATGCCCAGATGGCTCAGTGGTTGAGAGTCTGCCTTTGGTTCAGTGCATGATCCTGGGGTCCAGGATTGAGTCCCACAGTGGCCTCTTACAGGGGTCCTGCTTCTCCCTCTGCCTAGGTCTCTGCCTCTGTGTGTGCGTCTCTCATGAATAAATAAATAAAATCTTCTTATAATAATTAAGAAGAATTTTAAATTATCTTAAAAAACAAGGAAGCAGGAAGTGGGGAATGAAGAGTTATTGTTTGGGTATAGTTTCAATTTTGCAAAATAAAAGAGTTCTGGTAATGGATGGTGGTGATGGTTGCACAACAATATTAATGTACTTAATTCCACTGAAATATACACTTAAAAATGGCAGAGATGGTAAATTTTACATTATTTGTATTTTACCACAAAAAAAAAAAATTGGGAAAAATGACCAAACAAGTGAAAAAGATCTCCATTACTTGTGTTGCAGAGGAGCACATTTCAAAAAAAGGAAATAGACTCTCCATATTTCATGACGTTTTCCTGATGTTATTGTGGTAGATGAAGCTATAATAGTAACTAACATTTATATGGTAGTTTACAGTTTACAAGTGCTTCTGTACACGTAGTTTCATTGACATACCAGCCTTGTGAAAGAGTTGATTATCATCACTCTGTATATGAAATCTGAGATAAAGGTCAAATAACTACCCAAGGTGATCTAGTTGGCAAAGAGCAGAAGCAAGACATCATCCCAGGCTCCCAACTCCTTGCCTAAACTGTCTCCTGTGAAATACACCACCAAGATGGTGGCAAGGCTACAGTATGTACTGGCAAAATTCTCAAGTTCTTTCATTTGACAAGTCAAATGTTTCATCTATAGACTGAAGAGGGCAAATAGTTAAATAGCATTTAAAATATTTAGCTTAGAAAATCTTTTGGTAACAGTTTTAGACAAATAGTTCAATAAAACAGTATCAGTGGCAAATATACCCTTGGTGTTTGAATTCTTTTTCATGTCTTTGGCACTTTCAGATATTGAGGTAATTTTTTAAACCTGCCCTCCATAACATATTTTTTCACCCTCAAGAGGAAAACATGCGAGGTGACCAGTTATCAGTGTGACCAGGCAAGGGTACAGGGAGAGAAACTGACCACACTTACAATAATTTAGAGTCAACAGTCTCTCTCTTCATTATCTCTTGTCCCAGTAAAATACAAAAAGAAAAGTTACATATTTCCAAATTAATTCACATAAACGTCAATTTTTTTAATGTAGATTTTCTCTTGTTCCCTAAGTTCTCTTTACCTATTAATGAGTGCAGGATCTGCTTAAAGATTAAAAAGTTGTTACTGGCTTTTTTATTCATTATCATCTTGAGGTTAGATAGATGATTTCTCCAACTTTTCAAGATCTCCTAGAGTTTTGTCTTTGATGATCCCTGAATAATTTAAGCTGGTTTTGGTAAACAGAAATCTGATCTGTGAGATTTGTTTTGCCTGTAAGCCCATTTATCTTTGGAATTAAAAGTATCAAGAGACATCATGAACATTTCTTATTCTCATATATTGATTAATCAAATCCATTTAATACACATTATTATGGACGGTTACGTGCCCAGTACTGCAAAACTAAATAAGACAAGGTCCCATGGAATTCCTCTTATATTAATAAATAGAAAAACTAACACATACTCAGTTTATTAAAGTGAAATAGAATAAGTGCAATAGTAGATGTATATGCACACACTTTGGGATCACAGAAGTATTATTTTTGCTCCTATGAGTAAAAGAAAGCTTCACAAAGGAAGAATCATCTGAGTTGGGAAAGAAAGGATGAACAATTTTTCATACGGAAAAGGATAGGGGGGGTTTATGCACATACATTACTTTGTCCCTTGTTTTATTAGATTTTTTTTCTTCAGTTAATAGTAAGAAGACACACAGTATCATATGCTCTCAGTATAACCATTAAAATCATCTTCAGACTTCATAGCCAGTTCACCAACCTTTTGTAAAATCCATATTCTCTTTAAATTTGCCAAGGTGGGTAGCACTGGTGGCTCAGCGGTTTAGTGCCACCTTCGGCCCAGGGTGCAATCCTGGAGTCCCGGGATCGAGTCCCACGTCGGTCTCCCCGCATGGAGCCTGCTTCTCCCTCTGCCTGTGTCTCTGTGCCACTCTCTCTCTCATGAATAAGTAAATAAAATATTTTTAAAAATTAAAAATAAAATGCCATTTAAAAATAAATAAATAAATTTGCCAAAGTATCATCTTCTACCTCACCTGCCTTTGAGAGGACATGTAACAATTCATTGTTGATCAATAAACATTAAACTTAATTATGATGCCCCTTGATTAATTTACCAGTACAGTGGTACTGGCAGTGTCAGCATGCCCAGCTTCAGAGGCCACAATTTATATAAATACTTCCCTGGGCACTCTTCTGCACATTTGTGAATTTAAGGCATTTATTGCCATCCATTTGTATATAATTCTATTTTAATACCGAATTTTCCTTTCAAGTTTAACTAGACTTACAGTAGAATTTTAAGAAAAAAAACTGCTTCCTAATATTTATGCTGGCCACTGCTCTACGTAATTTGGTTAAATAGAATTTCTTTCTAGAGTAGTAGTATTGATTTTCTAAGATGTCATATCATCACTTGTCTTAATTTCTTACTGGTATTAATATAATATGGATCACTGAACAATGTAAATCTCCATTGTATGCTTAATATCGATGGTTTCTGGTCAATTCATGTAAGCCAGATTTTTTTTCAGAAATCATACCAGCTTTGAGATTCCTGATCAACTGTGCTGCATATTCCTTTATAACCATTAATTGTATTTTGAAAAGGAATTTGATATATTTCTAATTTCTTTTTGGGGTGTGCCTGGGTGGCTCAGCAGTTGAGCTCATCTGCCTTTTTTTTTTTTTTTTTTCATCTGCCTTTTAGCTCAGGGCATGATCCCAGGACCTGGGGAGACCTGAGGCCCTGCAGGGAGCCTGCTTCTCCCTCTGCCTGTATCTCTGCCTCTCTCTCTCTGTGTCTCTCTCATGAATAAATAAATAAAATCTTTAAATAATAATAATAATTTATATTTTGATAGTAAATCAGGGCATAAATGGCCTGTTGTCTAGATTTTTGAATGGCATCTACTGCGCTCATTCTTTGTTAATAAATATTGTAGTTTTCTTAAACTATGCTTGGAGATTTTTACATATCTGAAACAAATGGGTAATGGTTCTTCTCTTCAGTCTTCATTTTTTCAGAGTTTTATGTTGATTTCCTCTATTCCATTGGATTCCTTTAACTTTGATATATCTGCCTAGCCAGAGCTCTGAACAATAGCATTTCCCAGATTTAGATTCTGCCCATCAGAGGCTTTTGAAGGAAAGGAAATTCATTCACAATATGCACACAGTGCATATTGAACATTCAATATGCACTCATAAGGATTAGTTCTGCAGGACTTTCCAGCTCTGGGATTCTGTGTGTATAATAGCAGAGTGAAAACAACAGACTGTAGTTGTATGAATGTCATCTGTGTTATGTCAAAGAGAAAAACAACTTCATCCTGAATCAGATCAAATAGAACAGTCCAAAAAATTTTAAAAGAAGTGAAAACTTAGTCAATTAATTGAATTGAGAATTATAACTTTCAGTGTTTAGACATCACACATTGAAATGAAAGTTTCTAATATATATATATGTATTTTAAATAAATTTATTTTTTATTGGTGTTCAATTTACCAACATACAGAATAACACCCAGTGCTCATCCCATCAAGTGCCCCCCTCATTGCCCGTCACCCATTCACCACCACCCCCTGCCCTCCTCCCCTTCCACCACCCCTAGTTCGTTTCCCAGAGTTAGGAGTCTTTATGTTCTATCTCCCTTTCTGATATTTCGCACACATTTCTTCTCCCTTCCCTTATATTCCCCTACACTATTATTTATATTCCCCAAATGAATGAGAACATATAATGTTTGTCCTTCTCCGATTGACTTATTTCACTCAGCATAATACCCTCCAGTTCCATCCATGTTGAAGCAAATGGTGGGTATTTGTCATTTCTAATGGCTGAGGAATATTCCATTGTACACATAAACCACATCTTCTTTATCCATTCATCTTTCGATGGACACCGAGGCACCTTCCACAGTTTGGCTATTGTGGACATTGCTGCTATAATCATCGGGGTGCAGGTGTCCCGGCGTTTCATTGCATCTGTATCTTTGGGGTAAATCCCCAACAGTGCAATTGCTGGGTGGTAGGGCAGGTCTATTTTTAACTCTTTGAGGAACCTCCACACAGTTTTCCAGAGTGGCTACACCAGTTCACATTCCCACCAACAGTGTAAGAGGGTTCCCCTTTCTCCACATCCTCTCCAACATTTGTGGTTTCCTGCCTTGTTAATGTTCCCCATTCTCACTGGTGTGAGGTGGTATCTCATTGTGATTTGGATTTGTATTTCCGTGATGGCAAGTGATGCAGAGCATTTTCTCATGTGCATGATGGCCATGTCTATGTCTTCCTCTGTGAGATTTCTGTTCATGTCTTTTGCCCATTTCATGACTGGATTGTTTGTTTCTTTGGTGTTGAGTTTAATAAGTTCTTTATAGATCTTGGAAACTAGCCCTTTATCTGATACGTCATTTGCAAATATCTTCTCTCATTCTGTAGGTTGTCTTTGAGTTTTGTTGACTGTATCCTTTGCTGTGCAAAAGCTTCTTATCTTGATGAAGTCCCAATACTTCATTTTTGCTTTTGTTTCTTTTGCCTTCGTGGATGTATCTTGCAAGAAGTGACTGTGGCCGAGATCAAAAAGGGTGTTGCCTGTGTTCTCCTCTAGGATTTTGATGGAATCTTGTCTCACATTTAGAACTTTCATCCATTTTGAGTTTATCTTTGTGTATGGTGAAAGAGAGTGGTCTAGTTTCATTCTTCTGCATGTGGATGTCCAATTTTCCCAGCACCATTTATTGAAGAGACTGTCTTTCTTCCAAGTGGATAGTCTTTCCTCCTTTATCGAATATTAGTTGACCATAAAGTTCAGGGTCCACTTCTGGGTTCTCTATTCTGTTCCATTGATCTATGTGTCTGTTTTTGTGCCAGTACCACACTGTCTTGATGACCACAGCTTTGTAGTACAACCTGAAATCTGGCATTGTGATGCCCCCAGATACGGTTTTCTTTTGTAAAATTCCCCTGGCTATTCGGGGTCTTTTCTGATTCCACACAAATCTTTAAATAATTTGTTCTAACTCTCTGAAGAAAGTCCATGGTATTTTGATAGGGATTGCATTAAACATGTCAATTGCCCTGGGTAACATTGACATTCTCACAATATTAATTCTGCCAATCCATGAGCATGGAATATTTTTCCATCTCTTTGTGTCTTCCTCAATTACTTTCAGAAGTGTTCTATAGTTTTTAGGGTATAGATCCTTTACCTCTTTGGTTAGGTTTATTCCTAGGTATCTTGTGCTTTTGGGTGCAATTGTAAATGGGATTGACTCCTTAATTTCTCTTTCTTCAGTCTCATTGTTAGTGTATAGAAATGCCACTGATTTCCGGGCATTGATTTTGTATCCTGCCACGCTACCAAATTGCTGTATGAGTTCTAGCAATCTTGGGGTAGAGGCTTTGGGGTTTTCTATGTAGAGTATCATGTCATCGGCGAAGAGGGAGAGTTTGACTTCTTCTTTGCCAATTTGAATGCCTTTAATGTCTTTTTGTCGTCTGATTGCTGAGGCTAGGACTTCCAGTACTATGTTGAATAGCAGTGGTGAGAGTGGACATCCCTGTCTTGTTCCTGATCTTAGGGGAAAGGCTCCCAGTGCTTCTCCATTGAGAATGATATTTGCTGTGGGCTTTTCGTAGATGGCTTTTAAGATGCTGAGGAATGTTCCCTCTATCCCTACACTCTGAAGAGTTTTGATCAGGAATGGATGCTGTGTTTTTTCAAATGCTTTCTCTGCATCTAATGAGAGGATCACATGGTTCTTGGTTTTTCTCTTGCTGATATGATGAATCACATTGATTGTTTTACGAGTGTTGAACCAGCCTTGTGTCCTGGGGATAAATCCTACTTGGTCATGGTGAATAATTTTCTTAATGTACTGTTGGATCCTATTGGCTAGTATCTTGTTGAGAATTTTTGCATCCATGTTCATCAGGGATATTGGTCTGTAATTCTCCTTTTTGGTGGGGTCTTTGTCTGGTTTTGGAATTAAGGTGATGCTGGCCTCATAGAATGAATCTGGAAGTACTCCATCTCTTTCTATCTTTCCAAACAGATTTAGTAGAATAGGTATGGTTTCTTCTTTAAACGTTTGATAGAATTCCTCTGGAAAACCATCTGGCCCTGGACTTATGTGTCTTGGGAGGTTTTTGATGACTGCTTCAATTTCCTCCCTGATTATTGTCCTGTTCAGGTTTTCTATTTCCTACTGTTCCAGTTTTGGTAGTTTGTGGCTTTCCAGGAATGCGTCCATTTCTTCTAGATTGCCTAATTTATTGGCGTATAGCTGGTCATAATATGTTTTTAAAATCGTTTGTATTTCCTTGGTGTTGGTAGTGATCTCTCCTTTCTCATTCATGATTTTATTAATTTGAGTCTTCTCTCTCTTCTTTGTAATAAGGCTGGCTAATGGTTTATCTATCTTATTAATTCTTTCAAAGAACCAACTCCTTGTTCTGTTGATCTGTTCCACAGTTCTTCTGGTCTCGATTTGGTTGAGTTCTGCTCGAATCTTTATTAACTCTCTTCTTCTGCAGGGTGTAGGATCTATTTGCTGTTTTTTCTCTAGCTCCTTTATGTGTAAGGTTAGCTTTTGTATTTGAGTTCTTTCCAGTTTTTTAATGGATGCTTGTATTGCGATGTATTTCCCCTTAGGACTGCTTTTGCTGCATCCCAAAGAATTTGAACAGTTGTATCTTCATTCTCATTAGTATGTATGAATCTTTTTAATTATTCCTTAATTTCCTGGTGACCCTTTCATCTTTTAGCAGGATGGTCATTAACCTCCACGTGTTTGAGGTCCTTCCAAACTTCTTGTTGTGATTTAGTTCTAATTTCAAGGCATTATGGTCTTAGAATATGCAGGGGATGATCCCAATCTTTTGGTATCGGTTCAGACCCGATTTATGACCCAGTATGTGGTCTATTCTGGAGAAAGTTCCATGTGCACTTGAGAAGAATGTGTATTCAGTTGAGTTTGGATGTAAAGTTCTGTAAATATCTGTGAAATCCATCTGGTCCAGTGTATCATTTAAAGCTCTCGTTTCTTTGGAGATGTTGTGCTTAGAAGACCTATCGAATATAGAAAGAGCTAGATTGAAGTCCCCGAGTATAAGTTTATTATTATCTAAGTATTTCTTCACTTTGGTTATTAATTTATTTAAATATTTGGCAGCTCCCACATTCGGGGCATATATATTGAGGATTGTTAAGTCCTCTTGTTGGATAGATCATTTAAGTATGAGATAGTGTCCCTCTTCATCTCTCACTACAATCTTTCGGGGTAAATTTAGTTTATCTGATATAAGGATGGCTACCCCTTCTTTCTTTTGAGGACCATTCGAATGGTAAATGGTCCTCCAATCTTTTATTTTCAGGCTGTAGGTGTCCTTCTGTCTAATATGAGTCTCTTGTAGACAGCAAATAGATGGGTCCTGCTTTTTTATCCAGTCTGAAACCCTGCGCCTTTTGATGGGGTCATTAAGCACATTCACGTTCAGAGTTACTATTGAAAGGTATGAGTTTAGTGTCATCATGATATCTATTCAGTTCTTGTTTTTGTGGATTGTTCCACTGAACTTCTTCTTAAAAGGGAATTTTAAGAGTCCCCCTTAAAATTTCTTGCAGAGCTGGTTTGGAGGTCACATATTCTTCAGTTCCTGCCTGTCTTGGAAGCTCTTTATCTGTCCTTCCATTTTGAAGGAGAGCCTTGCTGGATAAAGTATTCTTGGTTGCATGTTCTTCTCATTGAGGACCCTGAATATATCCTGCCAACCCTTTCTGGCCTGCCAGGTGTCTGTGAGAGTTACTGCTGTTACTCTAATACTCTTACCCATAAAAGTCAGGGATTTCTTGTCTCTTGCTGCTTTAAGGATTTTCTCTTTATCTTTGGAATTTGCAAGCTTCACTATTAAATGTCGAGGTGTTGAACGGTTTTTATTGATTTTAGGGGGGGATCTCTTTATTTCCTGGATCTGAATGCCTGTTTCCCTTCCCAGATTAGGAAAGTTTTCAGCTATGATTTGTTCAAATACATATTCTGGCTCTCTGTCCCTTTCAGCGCCCTCGGGAACCCCAATTACACGTAGGTTTTTCTTCCTCAGGCTGTCATTTATTTCCCTTAATCTATCTTCATGGTCTTTTAATTGTTTGTCTCTTTTTTTCCTCCGTTTCCCTCTTTGCCATCAACTTGTCTTCTATGTCACTCACTTGTTCTTCCACCTTGTTAACCCTCGTCCTTAGGACTCTAGTTTGGATTGCATCTCATTCAATTGATTTTTTTTTTCATTCATTCAATTGATTTTTAATTTCTGTCTGATTGGATCTAAATTCTGCAGTCATGAAGTCTCTTGAGTCCTTTATGCTTTTTTCTAGAGCCACCAGTAGCTGTATAATAGTGCTTCTGAACTGGCTTTCTGACATTGAATTGTAATCCAGATTTTGTAACTCTGTGGGAGAGAGGACTGTTTCTGATTCTTTCTTTTGAGGTGAGGTTTTCCTTCTAGTCATTTTGCTCAGTGCAGTGGCCAAAAACAAGTTGTATTGGGAAAAGGAGAAAAAGAGAGGAGAGAAAGAAGGAAAGAAAAGAGAAAAAGAAAAAAGAAAAAAGAAAAAAAGAGAAGAAAAAGAGAAAGAAAAAGAAAGAAAGGGGAAAAAAGGGGTGGGAGAAGCAAACAAATCAAAAAGGAAAAAAAAAAAAAACCACGGGGGAGTATCTTCTGATTCTGTGTACTTTAAGTCCCTTGACTTCCCCTGGAACTTGTCCGTCTAGGTGGTCTTCTGAGGGAGGGGCCTGTTGTGCTGATTTTCAGGCGTTAGCACTTGGGGGAGCTGCTCTGCCCCCTGCCTGGTGCAGGGCTCGGTGGGGGGTTGTTCACCCCCTGAGGGCCCAGGAGGAACAACCGCAGTGGCGGGGCCAGCTCTGGAGCCCTGGAGTCAGCTCCCGCAGTCACCACAGAGCTCTCGGTCTGCAGGGCCTGGAGGCTCCGGGCGGGGCCGCTGATCTGCTCAGCTCGGGGCAGGAGCGTCCTTGCTGTCCTGGGCCCTCCCGGCCTCTGCCTGTCCCGGGGGAGGCCGGATCCTGGGCTGAGTCCCGGCGCCCTGTGCTCCGGGGCCTGCGCTGTTGGATTCGCGCTCCCGCCCCGCAGCCCCCTCCGTGGAGCCGCCCCGAGCCCCCCGAGCTGCTCCCCCCCGCAGCCCCCTCCGCGGAGCCGCCCCCGAGCCCCCCGAGCTGCTCCGGGTCCCCCCGTGCGCGCTGCAGCCCTTAGGGAGCTCGGCGCATCTCCCGGGGCGCAGGTGTCTGTTAGTGTCCCCGGGAGCCCGAGGGCATCCCCGCCCTCCCGGGTCCTGCTCCACCTCCCCGCGAGCCCCTTTCCCCCGGGAAGGTTGGTGCAGCTCCTGCGTCTCCGGGTCGGGGCTCTCCTGTCCTGGGGACACTCGCCCCGGCCTCAGCCCGGCTCCTCGCGGGCCCCTCCCCCTTGGAGGCCTTTTGTTTCTTTATTTCTTTTTCCCCGTCTTCCTACCTGATAGAAGCACGAACTCTTCTTACTGTAGCGTTCCAGCTGTTCTCTCTTTAAATCTCAGGCCGAATTCGTAGATTCTCAGGATGATTTGAAGGTTATCTAGGTAGTTTGGTGGGGACAGGTGATTTGGGGAACCTACTCTTCCGCCATCTTGCCCCTCCCCCCAAAAATATTTTAATTAGATTCTTCCCAAGGTCTTTAGAATCCCATCACATTTATTTTATTTTATTTTTTGGAATCTTTTGCAATATGGTACATCAGTGCTGAGGTGTCTGCACAGAGTCATGTGTAATCACCTCAGGAGAATGCCTCTGTGTGTGGTTTCTCACACAGTGACCTGTCCTGTGACAAAACAGGAGATCATGACAACTAAAAAACCAGTGATTTTGCCCTGAGTATAGTCAAAGAAAAACAGATTTTTCCACCAATGGATCAGTTTGTTTCCCATTCGTAGAGGATAAGTTCTTTGTAGGCTATTCAGGAACAAATTGAGCACTTGGTCAATGCAAAATGAAAAATGTCAATGAATTATTTTTTTAAGACATTAAAGAGGTGGATTTTTTTCATGCATCCAGGAAAATATGTCCATCTTCTTGTAATTTTATACACAGCTGCAGGGAATTACCTAGGGTGTTTCATTAGCAACACATACAATAATCCTTCAACACTGCAGGATCATAACCCACCTAATACAATCTTGTTCTCTTCCTAAGCAATCTGGGGATGAGCAATAAAATAATGATTTTTATTTTCATTTTTAATCTTTAGAAATCCTCCTTTATGCCTACTCTGCTCCAGTTATCTGATGCCTATTCACAGCCAAGCAGAAGTGGTCATTCTGACAGTAGTTCTCAAAGTGTCGTCCTCCAGCTAGTAGTAGCAGCATCACCTGGGAATGTTAGAAATGCAAATTACCAGGCACTACCCTATACCTGCTGTGTGAGACATTCCAGGCCCTTCTGCATTTTGCAAGCCCTCCAACTGATTTTTATAATCGTTTGAGTCAGAACCACAATATGTACTCTACAGTACTATACTTTATACTCCTTCACTTTCTGTTCACTCTTTCTCCCACAGATCCTTCCAGCCTCATCTCTTCCTCAGAGCTTGGTCTTAGTTCCTTTCATCCTCCTTGCCTGCATGCTTCTCCAAGGAGATCTCACTCATTTCTTAGTGAGATGCCACCCATTTGTAAAGAAAAAAAAACTATTTATTAACAACATGGTGATAATTAGCTGATAGCAATAGCCTCTTCCAGACTTCCCAGTAAATGCCAAATCTCACCTCAATAGCCTGTTCTTTTCAGATGTTTCTCTAATGCTGAATGGACTCATATTAAATCTCCTATCTAATAGTAATAAAAGTTAACCCTCGTTGAGTAGTTAATATGTACTGTTCTGAACACATGCATGTATTATCCCATTTAATCCTCACTACAACTCTATGAGGTAGGTAACATTAATAGTCCATTTTACAGATAAGCAAATTGAGGCACATAGCACAACGTTGTTCAACCAGCAAGTAGTGGAGAGCATATTAAAAACTAAATTGCCTAAAAAGATTGTTACTCAGCAAGGAAGAAAAACTAGTCTTATAAAGCAAACAGGAAATTAAGGACTTTTCCTTCTGCCACACGAAGACCGTAATGGAATTTTTTCCTAAAAGATTATTTTATGGAAGCAGGAGATGCACCATAAAATTATATATATAGTAAATTTGGGGGGGAAAGCCCCCAGGCAGTGACCTTTATTACCAAGATTGAATTTAGAAGCCAATTTTTACAGCTCAGTTAGAAACTGCTAAATCCAGTCACTTATATAATAGAAATGCTGACATGACCTTAATTCTAGAGGTGCAAAGGGTATAATTGAATTTAAGAACAATGCACCTCATCCATTAAAGTCATTAAATAGATCGTAATAATCTGACACATTTGGTAAGTACTACATGAAAGTGGTTAACAATGGTAATGCAAATGAAATGAGCTTACACTATTAGCTACTGCATTTTAGGTTGTGTTTGCCAAATATAACATTAAGTTATAATACAGTCATTTAGAAAATGTTATGGAAATATATTTAAATGTTCCTGAACATGATGTCAACATAAAGAAAGAGAATGTTAGAATCTACAGGATATTGCCAAGTGCCTATGTGTAATTTAGATAGCTTATATTTACAGTTTATAGAATTAAACTTAATCAGAAATACATCTGTTTGACCCAAACTTCTGGAGTTGCTCTGGTGACATAGTGTATCTGATTGAAAAGCATATATAGAAATGCCAACTAAATGCCAAAGTTGGAACATTCCTCCACATATATGCATACTTGGCACTGCTGAGGAAAAACATCCAGATGTTTGGCATCATACAACCAAATGCCTAAATCCAAGTGAAATCATGAGTTAAACACATATTTAGGGGGCTTAATCAATGTAGACATCCAGTCAGGCTCATTCTAGCTCAAACAAAATAAAACAAAGCCAAAACAAAATTTCTTGAGGGCAGGGCTAGAGATCTGAATTTTCCACTTATATTGTCTCAATTCTTCATTTAATCTGACTATTTATAAGACCAGTAATGAAGGGAAGTATGCTTCCCTTACTGGATAGGGAATCCAGTAGTGCAAAACCTTATGGGCTTCAGAATTCCAACAGTTATTTTAACCAGATCTTCTGTTTATCTCTTTATGCAAATGCTAATATAACAAACAAGAATTAATAAATACAAATATATCTAATAAATTACCCAGGTTCTTACCTGTTGGTCACAATAATTGCAATTATATTCAAATGTCTTATGTTAGATTTATATATGGGCAACAAGCCATGGATGTGGATATATGTATTTATATAAAAAATATATAACACAGTGACATAAAATTGAAAAGGTCAAAAATCGCTATCCTAGTAAAATAAATAAAAAATTAAGGATTTAAATTGAATATAAGTGATGCAATTAGTGTGATAGAGTAATTACAAAAATGGCTCCAGTTTTCCCTCTTCTTACAACATGTCTATACAGCTCCTCTCATCATGATGTTGCATTTATTTGTCCCACCTCTTGAACTGAACTGTCCTGCATCTTGCTTTGGCCTCTAGAATGTGGTTGACATAATGGGGTGCCATACTTAGCAGAGCTCTCAAGAGGCATTATACACACACATTCCTGTTCCTTTGTCCTGAGAATAATTCTGAGCTAGCCTACTGAAGAATAAGAGATCATGTGAATGAGAGCCAAATTATTCCAGCTAGGGTCATCCTAACCCACCAGTTTATCACAGATGCATAAGCAAGCCCAAGAATAGCTGAGCCTGGCACAGACCAGCACAATCTACATAGCTAATCTGTAGGCTTATGGCAAATAATAAATGGTTGTTTCAAGCCAACAGGTTTGAGGTAGTTTCTTGTGCAGCAATAGAAAACTGACATAATTGGTGTCAGACAATATTTCTATAGCAAAACAATGCAAATAGTATGATAATCTCTAAATATTAATGGTCCTTAAATTTACATACATTTGATATTTTTATTTATTTATTTATTTATTTATTTTTTTTTTTTTTTTTTTACATTTGATATTTTTAAAGATTTATTTATTTATTTGAGAGAGAGAGAGGAAAGGGTGGAGTGGGGCAGAGGAAGAGATAATCTTAAGTAGACTCCCCACTGAATGGGGAGCACACTGTGGGGCTCGATTCCAGGACCCCGAGATCATGACTTGAGCCAAAACCAAGAGTCAGACCCTCAGCCAACTGAGCCACCCAAAGTGCCCCAGCATACATTTAATATTTTTTAATGTACTGTCACAGACTTGGCTTGATAAAGAAGACAAATGTGATTATCCCAATTTTAAAGATAAGTAATTGAGACAGGAAAATTAAATCATACAGCCAGCTATTACTGAGGTGAGGAGGGGTATAAGGATAGATTGAAATGCAGAATCCAGTTCTCCTCTCTCTAAATCCACATCAATTTCCAATAATCCTTATGATCTTAACTGGCTTCACTGTGAATTTGACTTAAGAATTAAAAAATACCAGCATCGAGGTGCTCCAGCTAATATGGCAAGTTCTATTTTTACCATTAGGAAACTAGAGTATCACTACCTCTAATAAATCCACTAAAACAAAAAGTGAGAAGATCCCTAAAATCTACAAGAAACATAATATTAATTGTTGTTTTTGTTGTTACTGTTGTTTTGGTTGTTGAATGCCTTAGGCTTAAATGATGCTTACCCTTTATGGAGATAAAAAGGGTGCAGGAAGAAAATTCCCCTTTCTAACTTTGGTGTCAACCTTCGGACTACTTAATAAACCAATTAAATGAAAGATTCAGAAAGTACCAATCTTTACCCTGAGATAACCACTGAGCAATCAATGATAATTAAAAAAATCAATTGGTCTTCTGTAGTAATTAAATTTGTCCACTTAGATATAATTGATATTGTTCACAACTAATTATCCAAGTAAAGGCTCTGAGGGACTTTTAGAGACTAAAGGATTGAGCCAAAGATTCGTCCTAATTTGAAATTGGACTGACTGCATGTTTTCTCAAAAACTGATTAAGTCTTCCCTAGAAACATAATATTGAACTAACTCAAATACAGTCAGGAAATCAGTATTTCATTAGAGGCAGTTTAGCATACTATCTAGTCGTCTCTATGTGACCATGGGCTAATCACTTAGTCCCTGTGTTTCAGCTCTTTCATCCATAAAATGGAAATAATACCAGTGTCTACCTCATGGAGTTGTTATAAGCATAAATTAGTAGTGAAGTGTTTAGAACAGCAAGATGTGTGTTGATATTAATATTAATCATCCCTTAGGACTCTTTAGAAAGAATGTAAGATAGTCACCAATCACAAGTTTGTTCCATTGTTTTAGTTTCACTTGTGTCTAATTCCTGTGAACAGTTTACATTCAAGGATTACTACTGCCCTTTCCCACATCTGAGATTCGGTTGTTCTTCTTGGGATAAAAGATGGCTAAAATGGGGGAAAGGGAAGTTCACATTTGCTGTGTGGCATATCTGATTACAGTTATTAAGCCAATCCTCTCTTCTGTTTCATAAGCAATTCATTTCTCAGCACCAGAGGGGAGGAATAATAATAAAACACAGAATAATCTTATCACTGATGCTTAGCACTTGTATAATCACTTAAAAAAGTGGCAGAGCAATTTACTACAGCCCTCAAGCGGCCTAAATGACATGTTAGCAAGTTATATAGATATGCTATTATCTATTTATTCTGATATTCAATGCAAAAATGTCAAGGAGATCCCTACTTAAGTATACTAAATTACCGACTCCTGGGGCTAGAAAGTACTTGGAGAAGCTATTAGCTATTGAACCTATCTCCTGATAAGAATCTATGGCCTATATAGATAGGAACCTTCCCAAAGTCTAGAGAAGGCTATTAAACTATCTTCTACATTAAGATCCTCACTCTTTCAGGAAATTCTTTTCAAGGTATTCTGGCTTCAGCTGAAGTACATGTGCATTTGTTCTATCATTTGACAGAATTAAAACAGTTGGTCAGCCTTCTGACCCATGCAGCATTTCCTTGAATTCTCTCCTTTGTCCCAGACCTGTATTTCCCAGTACCAATATGACAGCTTCATCTGAATGACATCCACTTATCCTATAAGGATTACTATCTTATATCCTATAAGGTCACTGTCTTCTAATATGAGATTAAATTAAGAATATTTTATGCACTATGATTCTGAAAATGTAGGAATTATCACTTGAGCTTTGCAGTTCAGCTATTCCTTCTCCTACCTTCCAAAATACCCATCAGTCAAATAAGCATTAAGAAAAAAAATGTCCCTGAGGTCAGATACTTCTCTATTGTTAAGCAACCTGGACAAGAATCAGAACTTGATGGGGCGCCTAGGTGGCTCAGTCAGTTAAGTGTCTGACTTCAGCTTGGGTCATGATCCCAGGGTCCTGGGATGGAGCCACCTGGCTAACTCCCAGCTGAGCTGGGGAGTCTGCTTCTCTCTCTACCCCTCCCCCGCTCATTTTCTCTCTCTCTCTCTCTCTCTCTCTCAAATAAGTAAATGAAATTTAAAAAATAAAAAAAGAATCCCACATGAGCCAGAGGACCAGCAACATATCATAAGAGCACACTTCATGGCACATTGTAGGTCCTAAGTAAATGCAAAATTAAATACAAGTAGATGTATGAGTGAAATATAATAAAAAACTATCAGATTTCTTTTTTTTTAGAGAAATGGACGCATTCCTAGAGTTTATTTCTTTTTTATTTTTAAGTGATCTCTGCACCCACCGTGGGGCTCAAACTCATAACCCCAAGGTCAAGAGTTGCACATTCCACCAACCAAGACAGCCAGGTGGACTAAACTGTCAGGTTTCTACATATATTTCTTAATTAAGGAATTCTAGCACTAAACAATTGGAAACAACCTGATGTATTATGTAAGGGAAACCAGATTTTGATTTTTTTTTTTTTTATTTATGATAGTCACAGAGAGAGAGAGAGGCAGAGACACAGGCAGAGGGAGAAGCAGGCTCCACGCACCGGGAGCCCGATGTGGGACTCGATCCCGGGTCTCCAGGATCGCGCCCTGGGCCAAAGGCAGGCGCCAAACCGCTGCGCCACCCAGGGATCCCCCAGATTTTGATTTTTGATGATATTAAGAAGATGGTTTCAAAATGGGAGATTGAGCACATGCTGTGTGGCATATCTGATTACAAGTTCCCAGTGTCATTAAAATTCATATTTATTAGTATATATTGAGCCAGAAAACAAGAAAAGGAGCCAGTATAGACCAAAAAGTTGCAAGAACTATTAGAGGAAAAAGTAGGACAAAGACTAGTAGAGAAAAAAAAAAATAGGGAAATCTATAGCCCAAATCATCAAAAGGTAAGAAAAGTCCTTCCTTAGGCTCAATTTGGGAATCAAGGTTAAGTAAACATTGAGTCACTAATCAAAGCCATTAATTTTAAAACTTCATTTGGAATAATAGGGCAGGTTGCATTTTTCTCCACTTCTATGCAAACAGAATATATAAAGCTGACATCTGGTTTTTGTTCAAAAAGAAAACACCGAAACTTTCAAGAAATCACTCTAGCTTTCAAAAGTAGAAAAGGGGCAAGGGCAGGGGGCTTGCATTAGGCACTTTGGTTCAATTGTGCATGCCTAGCAAGTCAACATGCTAATGTATACATTGTATATTCAAAAAACACCATAAAACTCTGCCCATAGAAGGAGATCTTAGTATCATAAAGAGCTAAAGGCAACTTCAGGACAACTCAAGGGGGCTTCTGAGAAGGTCTTTGGCTTGAATCAGTCTCAAACTGGCTTATGTATGGAGCTATCAGGCAAGACACCTAACTTCTCCTTGACTAAAA
Organism: Canis lupus familiaris; assembly: GCF_011100685.1. NCBI lineage: Eukaryota > Metazoa > Chordata > Mammalia > Carnivora > Canidae > Canis > Canis lupus. The sequence continues at coordinate 2,981,630 of NC_049251.1, read as the reverse complement.
CTGTTGGTTTTGCAAAATGACACACATTCCTTCCCTGCTTTCATTTTGTCTTTTCCCTTCCTCTCTTCTGATAGCTTTAAGCCTTCTTAATTTCCCACTGCTTCCTAACACAAAGATTTCCAAAGGAAAAGAGATACTAACATAAAATCAAAGTTTAGTAAATTCTTGTAATCTTAAATTCAAGCTAGAAATACCACTGAAGAGTTCATGATACATTTCTCTTTTTAGGAAATTATGTATTTCCAGCTATCTCTGCTGTAAAAGCTAAGCAATAGCCAACCCAGGAGCAGTGAGCACCACTCCTAAACTTGCTGTGGCCTCTAAACATGATTTCTCCCTGGTAATTTACAGGTTTGGGACAGGAACTGTAGCAGTTGAGTCTGAACATTCTGTCATCAAGAAAGTAAAGAAGCTATCAAAAACTGTTGGTGAGTGTGGAGGGGTCATGTCAAAGGGTTCATAGGCCAACCTGAGGAAGTTTCTCCTGGCAAAAGATGGAAATCACTAAAAATGACTACTGCCATGGATTGCAAACACATCAAATATGTTAAAATCCACGAGTTTATGATATTTTTTAAAAATCACAATTCTTAAATCTGGTAAGTACAAAGAATTAAGCATTTATCTATTTATTCTTTTTTTTTTTTTCTTAGAATCAAGCATTTAACCTGCCTTTTTTGTATTGAGTACTTCAGAGCACTGCCCTGATTCCCCTTCAAGACTGAGACACTAATTTAGCTGTCTGGAGCCTCAACTGCTAAAGGTTCCCAGCAGAGCCTTCCTCAGGAATTGCCTTTGGATGAAGGTTGTTGTTTTACCAGAGAATACATTCTCAATCCAGAGGCAGCCCACAAACAACGATTTGTCAACGCAAGGGTAGGCACAGTCTCAATTCTGAAGAGTTTTCCCAGCTTCAAAGCTTTCTGTGGGATTGGCTGAGTCTTCCTTTTCAACTCCTTCACTGTTCAACCACTCCTTCACCCAGTCCCTGCTTTCCTCTCTCTCTTACAGGTGTTGTTCCCTAGAACTCTCTTCTATAAGTCCGATAGGCAACCTCCACCTCAAAGTCTGTTTCCTAGGGGACTGATCTATGACATGTACTTACATATATATGGGTACGTATATATCTTAATGTAACAAAACAATCGATGAGGGAAAGTTTTCTCAATAATAAATAGAAAAAGAATGATGTAGTAAAACAAACACCATTTTGCAGATTTCTAGTTAAATAATGGATTTAGGCAATGATCATCAATGGTCTCTGATATCACAAAAATTAGATATTATATACCTCATAATACACACACCATTTACCAGTACTCTTGAAAAAAATTTAATCCTGAATTAGACTACATCTGCACATCCAACTACCAGTTTATAAAAAATACAGAGACAGAGGGTCATGTTAAATAATACTATGGGGATATAGTTTTAAAAATCTGGAATGTAGAAGATTCAACTGGATAACCAAGTTTCTTCAATAAATAGGAAGAAACCTACCTATAAATTACAACAAAGGGATTTTGGTTTCTGGTCTCTGATTCAAAAAATTACACACATATAAAGATTATAAAACAATGAGAGAGAGCAGCCCAGGTGGCTCAGCAGTTTAGCACTGCCTTCAGCCCAGGGTGTGATCCTGGAGATCTGGGATCAAGTCCCACGTCAGGCTGCCTGCATGAAGCCTGCTTCTCCCTCTGCCTGTGTCTGTTCCTCTCTCTGTGTGTGTGAATAAATAAATAAAATTTAAAAAAAGAAACAATCAGAGAAATCTGAACCCTCATTTGATATTTGATAATATTAAAGAAATACTATTCACTGTTTTAGGTATGATTATTTTTATAGATATATTTTTAATTTTTTTCTCTTTTTACATATATATACTGAAATATTTATCATTGAAATGATTCAAGGCCTGGGATTTGGTCTAAAATAACTGAAGTGGTGGTGGGGAGGCAGATGGTAGTATAGTTAAAACAATGCTGGCCAGAGGTGGTAACTATAGGAGGTGGCTAATGTGATACAAGGAAGTTCATAAAAATACTTTTCTTTTTGTATACACCCGAAACTTTTCAATAAAAAGTAAAATAACATAGGGGTACCTGGGTGTCTTTGTTGGTTGTGTCTAACTCTTGATCTCAGTGTGCATCTTGATCTCAGGATTGTGAGTTAAAGCTCCACATTGGGCTCCACACTGGGCACAGAGCCTACTTTAAAAAATAAAATAAAATAAAATAAAATAAAATAAAATAAAATAAAATAAAATAAAATAAAATACCACTTAGTGCTAAGCAGAATGAATGAAATGCAGTACCCAAGATTTTCCACGTGTAAAGTTGTGGTTTATTGCCTTCAAAGAAAACATAGTAATAGATGGTACTGAACTATAATACAATAAAATGACCATAATGATCAAAATCCTATTGACTTAAGGTTAAAACACAGAAGAGCCCCCCCCCCTCAAATGCCATGAAATAATTGACCAGATAAATTAAATCTTAATCTCCTATATGAAAATATGAAGTAAAAATGAAGGGCTATTTTGAATTTATTTATTTATTTATTTATTTATTTATTTATTTATTTATTTATTTATTTATTTTTGAGAGAGAGAGTACACACTGGTTAGGGAGGGGAATGCAGAGAGAGAGAGAGGGAGAGAGAGAGGGAGAGGGAGAGAGAGAGAGAGAAAGAGAGAGAATCCTAGGCAGGCTCCACCCTGAAATCATGATCTGAACTGAAATCAAGAGGTTTAACTGACTGAGCTACCCAGGTGCCCCAGGGCTATTTTGAAGAGAAATGTAATTTTAAAAGACTAAATGATAACATTCAACTCATATAAACAATAATACTAGAGAATTAACATTTTTAAAAAAACATTTTATTTTTTACTATGGAATAATTAGAACAGAACTAAGCGAGGGAAAAGGAGATGCCTTCCATTAAAGTTTGCCTGACAAAATATAAGATACCAAGTTAAATTTGGATTTCAGATATAAATAACAAATAATTTCCTAATGTATGTCCCAAATATTTTTATTTGCTATATCTGGCAACTCTACTTCAAATTCTTTATTTTTTTCCAGTTTTATTGAGATGTAATTGATATACAACTTTGAGTGAGTTTAAGGTGTACAGTGTGATGATTTGATATATGTATATATTATGAAATGCTTTCACTTGTTTTTTTCAGTTGATTTTTTTCTTCCACCATTTGATTACCTGTCCTAAAATGTTATCCATATGGTGCTTCATTAAGGAAACTATTATTTAAAATCTCTCATGTTAAGAATCCAAAGGAGATTTCTAGCACTGTCACCTTGGAGATGGCAGCTCTGGTACAGGTATTTAATTTTGAGATCTCAAAATACCAGCAGAAAAATTATCCCCTAGAGAATCAGGAATCTGGAAAGTGTTTTTGACAGATCCACCACACTTAACACCAGCAAATGCTGCTACCTTGTTCTTTCTCCTCCTCCCCTTCCTCTTGAAATAACACACAAACTGTATTAATCAACCAGATAATGGCGGTGGTGAGTGAGGGTTGATGAGAGCTCCATTGTACTGACTGTGCTGACTTAACCAGACATATGGCTTGAGGTGGGAAAAATAGGAACCAGAATGTGGCCTCTAAGTCCCAAACACAGCCCTTTGGAGATGACCCCATTTCTCCTACATCTCCACGACTGTGCACTCATATTTATATTTTTAAAGTACTTTCCTACACTTCCCTTTCCTACTCAGAAAAGCTCTGAGAGATAAAGACACTAAGCAACTAGTCAAAAGTCACACACCTCATGCTCCTGATTCTCATCTCGGGATTCTTGGCATCATAATCTGTATAAAGTTGAGCTCTAGTAGAGTTAGGAATTCTGTCCCTAACTGATCACAGTTCCAGTCCCAACCTTTGATCCTTCTAGGTGACGGGCTCACTAAGTACAGAGTTTCACATTCTCAGCTCAGCTCATTCAATCCCCAATACAGACTGGACAAACATTGAATTCACCATAAGGAAACAATGAGGGACAAGCGAGAAAAAGTCCCTGCTTTCCTTGAGCTCACAGTGTAGGGGGAAATAGGCAATTAGATATGTAGTAACAATAAAATGTGATGAGTGCTAGCACAGGGTTGTCAGAACATACATTAAGAGTCTCTAACCTCGGGCTAGATGGTACTGGGGGGGGAGGGGGGCTCAGCTGTTTAGCGCCGCCTTCAGCCCAGGGCATGATCCTGGAGATCCGGGATCAGGTCCCACGTCAAGTGTCCTGCGTGGAGCCTGCTCCTCCCTCTGCCTGTGTCTCTGCCTCTGTGTGTGTGTGTCTCATGAATAAAAAGAAAAAAAAAAGTGTCTCTAACCTTTATGTTGGGGAAGCCTCCCAAGAAAGGAATGCTTAAACTAAGACCTGCAAGACTAATAATAATATAGGTGAAGGGAAAGAAGATCAGAGAGAGCAGAAGAGTGTTCCAAGCAATGGGATTAGATGTGCAAAGATAGGGAGGAGAGAAAAGGTGATGTGGGCATGGTGTCTGAGGCAAGGAAGACCAAAGTATGGGGATGCATGAATCAGGTCAATGATTTGTTCCTCTTCAAGCCTGTATATTTAATATATTTGGTAAATATTTTACTTAGAGAAGAAGTTGATTAGCCTGGGGAAAAATTAGCAGAGAGGACACTGGTGGCCCCTCAGCTATTCCTCTGTAGTCCTACAGAGGGACACTCTTTGGCCCCAAAAGTGCAATCTCTCTCAGCCTAATAAAAGGTCTATACCTAGCAGGACCTGCCCTCCTTAGAACCAGTTTAATGACTGTCTTTTTACTGAACTAAACTCTGGAAGGTGGCAGTGGGGTGGTGGTGCTTATGCCCTCTTCCATTCACTACCGCAAGAATCTTCAACCATAAATCTTCAATCAGTTCAGTCCTTGCTGATGAGTTCTAGTAAAAACCATTTCCTCTATCTTGGTACATTCACGTTTTACTTTAGCATCCTTTCCAACTGACCAGCTTTCTGACGGTGTGAGAGAGACAAATGAATCTGAAGAATCTACAAGGACCATGAATAGGGAGTTTCATGCAGAATGTGAAGTCAAAGGTTCCTCCCCCAGGAAATCTCACTCACAAGGCTGGGTCTTCAGGCCTGTGCACAAGAACACAGCCTGCCTCCTTGCTGACTTAGGAGTAGCACTGTCAGATGAAGCAGGGATCCTTGCCCTGACAACAAATCAACAAGGCTTTTAAGAATATAGATGCCTTGGGACTCCTGGGTGGCTCAGTGGTTGAGCGTCTGCCTATGGCTCAAGGTGTGATCCTGGGGTCTGGGGATCAAGTCTCACATCGGATTCCCCGCATGGAGCGTGCTTCTCCCTCTGCCTGTGTCTCTGCACCTCTCCCTCTCCCTCTCTCTCTCTCTTCCTCATGAATAAATAAATAAAATCTTAAAAAAAAAGTATATAGATGCCTTGGTCCCATTGCTAACCTACTAAATCAGAATTTCCAGGGACAGAATTTAGGAGTTTGCATTTTCAACATTCTTCTTGAGTGAATCTGAGGTAAACAGTAAAACCTAAATTTCTGGTTCTAGCATTTATTAGTTATGTGGTCTTAGATAAGAATTCCTTTTTTTTTTTTTTCCTCCCTGAGCTTCAGTTTCTCCAATTTTAAGAAAAAGGGGGGGAAAGAGGAGGAGAAGGTGGGAGAGGAAGAGGAGGAAAAGAAATAATATGACTTACCTCATATTATTAGAGGACTAAATGAGTGCACGACTAGCAAGTATTTGCCACAGTAGTTCATAAATGGAAGTAGTTACCTCGTTTAGCCTACCTTAACCTACCAGGATGCTAAACTCATTCTATTAAAAGCCCCATATGCAGCCCTACTCACTGCCTATTTTTATTTCCCAAGAACCTATTTTAACCCTCCTCTAACTTACTGCAACTTCCATGGGGAATGACAAGAGAGAGTGGTCATTGCCTACTGAGAAAAGGGGACTGAAATTGAAGCTACAGAAAAAGAAGTCAGTCTACACAGTTCCACCCCTACCTGAGGGCCCCACCTCTTGCACAAAGACTTTCCCAAAAAAGCTAACCATCCCTCCTGATGACTGGATAAAATTGCTGTATACTGAGCAAGGTTGACTTTACTTTTTTTTTAGACATCAGAGTCAGCCCCCACAGATGCTTCTGAGGTGGTAATGGCACATATCCTATGCTCTTCTAATGACTGGAATTGACTTCTAATTATTTACAGGCATATGTATTTATTATTAAGAAAAAAGCAGGGTTGCCCAAGTGGCTCAGTGGTTGAGTATCTTCCTTTGGCTCAGGTGTGATCCTGGAGTCCTGGGATCGAGTCTCACATCAGGCTCCCTGCATGGAGCCTGCTTCTTCTCCCTCTGCCTGTGTCTCTGCCTCTCTCTCTCTCTCTCTCTGTGTGTGTGTCTCTCTCATGAATAAATAAATAAAATCTTAAAAAAAGAAAAAAGTTGCACATGGACACATACATCATTTTTTTAACATAAATACTTTAATACTTTAACATAAATACTTTAACATAAATACTTATTTAGCACATGCTCATCAGGATTCAGCTTTAAACTTACTTTATTTCCATTTTCCTTACAACATCATTATGAATTAGGCTAGAGTGCATCACTTCTATTAAAAACATCTTTTCTTGATGATTAAATTAATATACTGTACAAGCCAAGAAACAGACTCTTAATTATAGAGAACAAACTGATGTTACCAAAGGGGAGGTTGGGGGGGATGGGTGAAATAGGTGATAGAGATTATGGAGGGCATTCGTGATGTGTACTGGGTGTTGTATGGAAGTGTTAAATCACTATATTGTACACCTGGAACTAATATTATGCTGTATGTTAACTAACTAGAATTAAAATAAAAACTTTAAAAAATGAGAATACTGTATGTCCATTGGACACAATTTGGAAAATAATAAAAATACTATATAAAGAAGAAAATTAAAACCATCTCTGTCACCTAGAGATAATAAAATTAACATGTTGATGTATTTGCTTCAAGTATTTTATAAGATTTTATTTATTTATTTTAGAGATAGAGAGTGAGGGGGTGGGGAGAGGGAGAGGGAGAGAATCGCAAGCAGAATCCTCGCTGAGTATGGAGCCCAACACGGGGTTTAATTTCATGACCCTGAGATCATGATCCAAGCTGAAATCAAGAGTTGGATGTTTAACCCATTGAGCCACCCAGGCACCTCCTCAAGCATTCTATGATCATATATTTCATAAAATTGGAATAACTCAATATATATAGTTTCTGAATCATGTTTTTTCCATTAACCTTATAACATTTTAGTATATTGTTAAAATTTTTCAAAACTGTAAGTTTTGTTTTTTTAATTTATTTTTTTTATAAAACTGTAATTTTTAATGTGGATAATACTGTAGTTTAGAAATATTCCATAATCTATTTCCCTGTTACTGGACACTTGCGTTTCCTCCCTCTATTTTTGCTGTCATTAAATATCAAGAGTTAGCCTTGCTATTTTCAGTTTACCTTTTAGAAAACACTGCATAGGTTAAATGGCTTGCTGCAGGACTAGGACTGGAACACAAACTCTGTCCTCCAGCCTAATTCTCTTTTTCACAGACCAAACTTCAATTTGTTTTAAAACTATTAATCATACTTATACCATACTTGCCACTTCAATACATTTTATTTCCTGGCCTTCATATTTAAAATAAATATGAAGCCTACAGACAGGATAGGAGTGTATAAATCAAGTCATATATAGTCCCAAAGTGGGAGTTAATGGGAGTGAGGGGATCATTCAGAATCCCTACAGCCCCCTTTCTTTGTTTCTACCTTTTTTCATTGCACCAACTTCCCCAAATGAATCACCTAATAGTGATTATATCACTTTCCTTTGATTCATAAGAAGAGAGTTTCTCTGATGCTCAGCATCACTACCAAGACATCAGCCCTTACATTATAGTGGTTCCTCTTCTTCTTCACCTGATTTCCCAGCTTGCACACTCACTCTCTTGTTCTCTCTTTCTCTCTCTCTCTCAAAGCCTGACTGGTGTCTGATTTTCTATAGAAATCGGTGGTATAGGGATCCCTGGGTGGCGCAGCGGTTTGGCGCCTGCCTTTGGCCCAGGGCGCGATCCTAGATACCCGGGATCGAATCCCGCGTCGGGCTCCCGGTGCATGGAGCCTGCTTCTCCCTCTGCCTGCGTCTCTGCCTCTCTCTCTCTCTCTCTCTGTGACTATCATAAATAAATAAAAATTATTAAAAAAAATCAGTGGTATATGCTGTTTTGCTGTCACATCATTAAAAATACACTTAGAGTATAAGACCTACCCTATGTCTTTTTTTCTTCTGTGCTGCTTAGAGTTATACTTCTAGGGGCTTCAGCACCTGGTCATGTAAAAACCCAGTCCTGAGAACCTGGAAGCCCAGGTGAGTTCCATTACTACTTGCAGTCTGACCTTGGGCAAGTTACTTATCTCTGTGATCTCTATTCTATCTTCATGAAACTATCTTGAAATTCCTTCCAGTTTGACATGCCATACCTTTGAATAGTGTTGTTCTTTTAGATGCTTTTTCAGAACATCTCTTGAAACTTCCCTGTTTAAGAAATAACTTCAAAGAGTGGCTTCCTTCTGGACATTAGACGCTTTTGCTTCCATTTCTTGTATAGGTCCTACACAAGAGACAATGTCTATAGAAGGGTTCTATGCCAGTGTTCTTGTCAGCAGTACTGTTTTTGATTCAATCAACCAAGACTTCTTTCCTGGGTCCAATACTTTAGGTTCTATTCTGGCCCTCCCTTATCTTTCTCTTTCCCATAAGGTGACAGGTCTGTCACCTCCTGAAACATGTTCTCCTTCTTCTAGACCAAGCTCTCTTTACCCAGAAAACCTAGAATTCCCCGCTTGTGAAGTCTGAGTCTCCTTCAGGTGCTTGCTTGGGCTTCTGATCCTCTCTATCCTCTTAAGAGCAGACTGCGTTACTTGTACAATTTGTGTTTGGACTTGTGGAGAGAGCTTGGATATGTAGTGAAGCTTGGTGAATTCTACACAATTATACACAAGTTTCTTTGATGAGGTCATTACAGACAGAAGGGTTATGTGATCCATTATGATAGGGAGAGGGTCAGAGATAACCATTTTCATATTCACCTCAGGCTCACAAATGTTAGGGGTAGGCCTGTTTGTGAGATACACTGCCTTGCACAGAGTGGCATAAAAGACTATAAGTGGCTCTTCAAAGACTATAAGTTCTTGGGATGCCTCGGTGGCTCAGCGGTTGAGCATCTGCCTTCGGCTCAGGGTGTGATCCTGGAGTCCCAGGATTGAGTCCCACATTGGGCTTCCTTCAGGGAGCCTGCTTCTTCCTCTACCTATGTCTCTGCCTCTCTGTCTCTGTGTCTCCCATGAATAAATAAATAAAATCCTAAAAAAAAAAAAATTCTTAAAAAAAAAAGACTATAAGTTCTTTGTGGCCATGTTGGAGAACTCACTAACTGGAATGAGCAGGCAATAGAGAGAGCGTGGGAAGACACAGACCTTTAATCTTTGGCTCTAGCTAGATACAAATTATAGACACAAAAATAATTTATAATTTCTTATCTGGTCTTCATATTCAAACTAGAGTTATGATCTTGTGGACACAAAGTGTGATATTTTATTAACAATAATGACAATAGATTTTTACCCTAACCTGATGTCCATGTTAAGATTATTTCTCTCTACATGTGTTGGTCCATTTTCTCTCAACTCTCTCCCCCACCAAAATAAAAGGTAAAGCAAATCAATCACCTTGGACCTAGTCAACCTTCAATTAACCACCACATCTGAGACTATTGTTATGATAAATGATCAATTAAAAAGCATGGTAATACCAAACCTCATTTAACTATTTCTCACATCACAGTGTTTTCTTAACAATAGGAGTCATGATTTTGTAAATTTGGTTCTATAAATAATATTCCTATGAAAACTCAAAAGGATCAAGATGGAAAAGTATGTGCCCTTTAAAATGATCTTAGTTGGGGATCCCTGGGTGGCGCAGTGGTTTGGTGCCTGCCTTTGGCCCAGGGCGCGATCCTGGAGACCCGGGATCGAATCCCACGTCGGGCTCCTGGTGCATGGAGCCTGCTTCTCCCTCTGCCTATGTCTCTGCCTCTCTCTCTCTCTGTGTGACTATCATAAATAAATTTAAAAAAAATTTAAAATTATCTTAGTTATAGTTTTAATCAATTCAAAAAATTAGCTTTGGAAAAATTCTACCCAGTTTACAAATTAGCTGGATGACATTGAACAAGTTATATCTCCTCTTGGGGGGCTCAATTTCTTTAACTGTAAAATGAGGCGGCTGGATTAAATGATTTCTAAATTTCCTTTAAAAATCTAAGGTTTTATGATTGCTTATGATTTTCTAAGCAGTTATGCCTAGAGTTCTTTAGCAGAGAAAATTGCAAAATGTGAAAGTCTTAGGACTTAGTGAAAAAATGAAAAGCCTATTCATCAGGAAATGGGGTCAAGTTAGAGAGCAAAGAGTGTAGTTGCCTAAGCAACTCGAGTTTGAAAAGAAATTATTAGAGTTAAGCACGGCCTGAACAGGCAGAGGAGAAAGAAAAGAAATGAGAGTTCCTGACACTGTCCTGGAAGAGGAATCACATAACTGCTTGACTTTTGGGAATAAGGTAAAGTATTTTTTTAATAAGGTAAAGTATTAAAAAAAAAAACCAAACACATAAAATACCCAATTATAAGTTGATTGTAGCCTTATCATCTATCGCTTCCTTCCTAGCCTTTTAATCAAAGTCTGAAAGCTTGAATGTCAACTCACCATGGGTACTTCAGTGGCTACCCACAGCATGCAAATTTTCCTTTCCTCTTTCAGTATTTGAAGTCCCACCCAAAGTCCTACAAGTATACTTCTACGCTGAAGCTGGTGTTTAAAGCTGGTATCAGGCCCCCAAATCCTGTGAGTGGTAATATGAGGAAGTAACACCTTCAACTTTGTTGGGATACTAAATCATGACACAGCAGGCAAGAATATGAAATTACTTGGTCAGAGTGTTCAACCCAAAGCTATAAACAAATCCAGAGAATATGGAAGCCACCCAGAAGATGTGGCCTTTTAGTCCTGTATCTTCCCACAAAAGAGAAAGTGAGGAGCTATACTGTCTGTGTTGGAAATCTACCATATTAAAGAAACCAGTTTCACATGCTTTGTAATTGATCAAAATGCAGAAAATTGCAGGTTTAGAGTGGGAAGGAAACAGCAATAAAAAACTTGTAAAATATCAGATCTGGCTAATCAGCTCTTGCATAAATAAAAACTGGATGCATTTCTAATAGCTGTAATATTAAAATCTGAAAATGTGAAGTATAAATATACATTGTCAATGAATTTCATATCATTTTCTTGCATTCAGAAAGTCACCAATTTCCTGTGAATCCAGACAATTTTCACCATATTTACATTTCTGAAATCTAACTCAATTTCTCCTGTGATGTGTTTTTTAAAGCATCTCTTCTTGTGAGAATATTTTGTTGAACACAAAGAATGTCCTAACAGTCATCTAGAAAGCAGACACCTAATATCAGTCCATCTTCTTTTTAACCTAAATAAGGTATTATTTCTCATTAGAAGTTTGGACATCCAGAACAGGCCACTGAAATATAGGACTTCTGTGAGCACTGAATAGACACACCTCTATAGTGAAGGGGCTGATGAGTAGGAGAAGCAAAATTTTTCACACCATATTTTTTGGTCAACTTCAGCTACATTTAAGCTTTCACAAAGTTTTGTGAACAGCTGTTTCTTCAGGAAATTAAGAAGAGCCACAGTGCCTATAACATTGTGTCATTCTTATTTAACAAATATGTGCCAGATGCTGTAAGTGCTTTACAAATACTAATCTTTTATTTTTTCATAGCAATCCTATAGAACAGATGATATCATCATCACCATCCCTGTCCCCATTTTAACAGATGAAGAAACTCAGTCATAGAGAGGTAAGTCATTTGCTCAAGCTCTGAGCTAACAAGAGGCAGGACCTGGGGAATATGATGGCAGAGCCCATGCTTCTAAACAACACACTCTCCTCCTCTCAGAGTCGGCCATTATATGAGGCAGATGTGGAGGCAAGAAGTTACAAAGCATCCTTGTTCCATGGCCCTTAAGCATGTCATGTCTCTAGTGTGGAAACACTACTTTGAAATTCTAGCAACTTCCATCTGGAGATTCTTTCTCAGGTCTGTGATTTCTAGATGTTCCTACAATGAAAGATATGATGCAGTGAACACTAAAGAAGAATTTAAAGAGTAACCTATAGAATGACCTTGCTTAAGAAGAGGAGATTGGTGGGACACCTGGGTGGCTCAGCGGTTGAGCGTATGCCTTTGGCTCAGGGCATGGCATGATCCTGGAGTTCCAGGATAAGTCCCACATCGGGCTTCCTGTATGGAGCCTGCTTCTCCCTCTGCCTGTGTCTCTGCTTCTCTCTCTGTGTGTCTCATGAATAAATAAATAAAATCTTAAAAAAAAAAAAGATGAGATTGGTGAGCTAAAGGAGTCAGCAGCAAGACATGAATGGATTCTACCACATAAGAGCCCTTTTAGTCACCTTTATAATTCTCATAAAAAATCAACAAAATGCATTTTGTTGCTGTGTTTACAGGTTAACATGAATGACTTCTCTTTGGTTTAAAAGAAAAGAAGGTATCAGTTCCCACAAAATATACACTTTGGCCAAGGACCTTAGAGACTGAAGTCCTTTAAGTATGACTAAGAAGTAGTACAGGGATGTAACTCTGAAGGAATATTTGCCATCATAAGAACATTAAAAATCCCTTTATATCTGTCAGTAAGACAATGGTTAAATTGAAGAACATCCATGCAATAGAACATGAGGCAATCATTGAGAAGAATCAGGTTGATCTATACATTTCCATGAAAAGATATATATAACATATTAAGTGAAGTAGGCAAGTTGCAGAACACCTTCACAGTATTATGTCATCTTTGTGAGAGAATGACACATGAAACAACATTTGTTTTTGTATACCTAGAACATAAGCATGCTTACATACAAATAAGAAAGGTCTGGGCGGCCCGGGGGGCTCAGCAGTTTAGGGCCGCCTTCAGCCCAGGGTGTGATCCTGGAGACCTGGGATCGAGTCCCATGTCGGGCTCCCTGCATGGAGCCTGCTTCTCCCTCTGCCTGTGCCTCTGCCTCTCTCCTTCTCTCTCTCTCTCTGTCTCTCATTAATAAATAAAATCTTTTTAAAAATTATTAAAAAAAAAACAAGAAAGGTCTGAAAGAATACATGCAAACCTCTTAAGAGATTACCTCTGGAAAATGTGCTAAAGGGGGAGGAGGATAGTGGTGAAAAGGGGATGATTTTTTACTTTATAGACTTCTACTTGCTTGTGGTAGGTAAGATTCACCAAATATGCATGAGTAAAAGCACAAGCAAGCATATAGAAGTCATTAAACAACTGGAGAAAAAGTAAGCAATTATTAATTATAAATAAGCTGTGTATAAATTTGACAAACTGATTCATGAGATATATCATATAACCACTTTATTCACTAGTTCTTCCATAATTATGCATAAATTACTGTGTTAGCTTTACTAGATATCTATTTTGCCAATGCTATGGATTTTGAGGTTTTAATTTTCAGAGCAGAGAGAAAGATAAAGTATGAGCAGGGGGTGGAGGGGCAGAGGTAGAGGGCAAAGAGAGAGAATCTCAAGCAGGCTCCATGTTCAGCCCAGAGCCCAACGTGGGGCTCAATCTCAAGACCCTGAGATCATAACCTGACTGAAATCAAGAGTTGGATGCTTAACCAACTAAGCCACCCAAGTGCCCCTGACGTTTTATTTTCATTAAAGCTCAAAGAGGAAAAAAAATAATACCTCCTGAAAAACTGATAAGCATAGTTAATGCATCAGGCTTTCATAATTATATATATATTTTTACAACTCAAATACACATTATGTGGACCATATTTTAGACTGATTGGATATTTTAGACTGTTTAGTATGATAAAACAATCTGAACTCATTTGACAAATGCAGCACACCAATAAGTTCAGATTGAATGGATCAGTTTTCTTGCCTAATGTATTCAGCTTTTAGAACTTTTTGAAATTCAGAATTACATCTAAGATATTGTGAATCCATCCACTCTACTGCTTCTTTCTTCTGCTTAACACATACTGCTCCTTCTAACTGGAATGCCTTTCTTTCCTTGACCAACTGACTAACTTAAATTCTTTATAAACACCCTCTGTCCAGTGAACTTCAAAGTTGAACTGTCCACTGACTAATCCCCTGTAGACAACCCCCACCCCACAGTCCTGGACAGACACTTGTAAAGTTGCTGGAACAGCCCTGGGAAACTAATGTGAGAATGAGGCTCAAGGGAAACCCTATTCAGGAAAGTGATGGATTCACAAGTATTGTTAATGTTACATCTGTCAAATAGCTGTTGAATGAAAGATTTAAGATTTCTTAATATTGATGCATGACTCAAGAGACAATGGGTGAATGTACTCCTAAGTGACTAAAATTTTGTGAGTTTAAACTTATTTTTATCACCCTCTCGTACCAAAGACTCACAGATAAAACATAAACAGAAATTTTTGAAAAACACTCATCTTTAGTATGTGAAGTGCATTCTGACATTTTCTAGCCTATTATAGTTAATACCACTTATTAAAAGTACTGATTGAACCCTAGAAATGGATCATCTCATACACAGATTGAAAGACCTCAAACTACACAATATGTGTTGAGAAATGCTTACAAACATTGCCAAAGAGCCAAAATGTAACTAAAATTGCAACCAAAGTTTAGTTATTATTTTTTTGCCATTTCCACTTTCATGTTGTTTCTCTCCATTTTTAGTAATTTGTTTGTCCAAGTAGGGGCAGGAATTTCTGTCCTAAAGTTGGATGACATCTGGCCAGAACCATAGGACGTGTGCTGAGACAGAAACCAGAGCAGTCAGCAATCTGGGAGTTGGGACTGTCTTAGTCAATTTTGAATATTTGGTCACCTTATCTGAGATTACATGTAAACTCACCTGTTTCAGTTTCTCTGAAGGTAGTTTTTATAGTGTAACTTAAAAAGATAGGGTTTTTTTTATGTGTTGTTTAATGGTTTGAGTTAATTTTAAACAAGGGTTTATGAAATGTGAGCTGGTGCCAGAAAAATGTGGATCAATTGTTGCTTCCCTAGAGGGAGTAGAGGTGCTTTTAATAATATAGATCCTAGTAAAGTATCTATATCTTTTGAGGACTTAAAAAGCCAAAGCAAAATATGGGTTGGATAGGGGTTTTTTCAGTGTGTATGTAGACCAAATTGCACATGGCTGAGTAAGAAAAAAATGTCCTTATTAGAGTCTTATTCTTAACAAACAGTTCATTATTTAGGTACCCTGAAAAGAAAAGGAGTTAATTATATGAATATCACATCATTTAGGATTAACACTATCTGTATGTGACAGAAATCCAAAATAATGGTGGATAATAGTCTTATCTTAAATAAGATAGCATTTAGCTCTCTCATAAAAGATAAGAAGTAGGCAGTCCAAAACTGGCATGTATCCATGATGTCAAAGGACCAAGGGTTCTTGTCTGGTGCTTACTACTGGGGTTTCTGTCACTGCACTCAAATTCTAGAAGGCCGAAAGTAAAAGGGAGGAGAAATGGCAAGCCCCCTCTCTTTAAGGATATGTTCAGAAAATTGCACACGCCATATGCCTGTTTAGCTTATTTAAAAGAATTTAATCATATGGCTGTACTAGGGAATGCTCCAGGGAATGTTGGGAAATGTAGTCTTTATACCCAGCTAAACAGTGGAAGGTCTCTTACGTAGGAAGCTGGTAAAGATAGATACTGGGAAAGTAAGCAGATTCTCCTACAAGTATCCATGGCCTGTGATTAAAAACAAACAGACAAAAAACCTTTAGACTCCGTTTCTGCAGTGTTTGCCTCTCCTTCTCAAATAGTCTTCTCCTTACCCTTTTAAACCTTTATCCTTCAATCTAGGGTTGAAAGGAATTACAAAGAGCACTAGTCTACTCAGCATAGTTGATTACCTTGCTCCTATATGCCAGAGCCTGCCATGCCAGGACAGCATGTAGATGGCTGGAACTAGAGTCAATCAAACCCTTATCACAAAGCTGGGAAACAGGGTCTAACCAGGAATCAGGAAGAGGGAAATGAATGCTGGAGTAGCAAGCAGCAAATATCTCACCATAAGATCTAAAAGGCAGCTCTAAGTTAACATGTTCACATCAAAATTCTTAATTTCTCCCCCAAATTCCACTTCCAAATATGCTACCATCCACACAATAGTTGAAGCAAAAAACCTAAGTGTAATCCTTGAGCTTCTTTTTCCTTCACTCCTTGTATCCAATCAGGACCTGCTACATATTATGTGGGCCCAATAAAAAATAAACATTCAGGGTCCCTTTCTGAAAACTATAAAGGATTTTGAGACATCAGGTAATTAAACCATGGTGGAGTCCTTCCAAGTGTGGGGCCTGGTGCAACTGTACATGAAGGCAGACATGCATCCAATATATATCTACCATAAGATAATAGAAAATATATATGTTGGTGTCTGTCTCTGGTTCCTAGCACACAGCTGCTAAAATTATAGACATTTCACTCTAAGTGGAAAAAAAAGAAGAACAAAAAGTACAATATATTGAGTATCAAATATGCTGTAAGCATTGTATTACATATTTTATATTATGATGCAGTAGAAAGAAGATAGTTTTTGGAGTCATGACAGATATGGATTTGAAACCTACTCACGCACTCACTAGCTGTATGACTTTGACAAGTCAACTAAACTCTAAGTCTTTATGTTTCCTAATTCATAAAGAGGGACAAAAATATTTCCTTTCAAAGTTCTTGGAGTCAGACGCGCTACCATTGCGCCACAAGGTCACATCCTTTCAAAGTTCTTGAGAAGATTAAGAAATTAGAAAGCAATCATAACGATACTCACTGGGCTTGAGAAAAGAACAGAAGACATCAGGGAGACCCTTACTGCAGAAATAAAAGAGTTAAAAAAGAATCAATCAGAGATGAAGATTGGATTACAATAAACAAGATTGGAAATAGTATCGATGCAATGAACAGCAGGCTGGAAGAAGCAGAGGAATGAATTAGTGATTTAGAAGACAAAATAATGGGAAATAATGAAGCTGAACAAAAGAGAGAAGAATTATGTAACATGAGAATAGGCTTAGAGAACTCAGGGACTCAAAAAAAAAAAAAAAGAGGGGGGAGCAGAAAATTTATTTGAAGAAATAATAGCTGAAAGCTTCCCTAACCTAGGGAAGTAAACAACATCCAGATCCAGGAGGCACCAGAATTCCCATCAAAATCAACAAACACAGGCCAACACCAAGACATATTGTAATTAAATTTGCAAAATAAAGTGATAAAGAAAAAATATTAAAAGCAGCAAGACAAAAGAAGTCCTTAACTTACAATTAGGTAGAGACCTGATGAAAGATCCCTATTATGATTGCTTCTTCTATTGAGTAAGGGTCCCTCAAAGATCTTAACTGGGGACTGCCTATTACGACCCTTGGTGAACACTACATGTTCACCAAGAACAATAAAGACATTTTTGGGTGATGCAGAAAGAACGATTTTCACATTCCCTGAATAACAGTTGGAATGTAGACAATGATTAATTAAAAGTTTCCAGGGTCCATAATTAGGAATTTAAGTGATCGCAAAGCTGCCAATACATCCCTTGGGGTACATTGGGTAGCTGAATGCTTAACAATACTTGGCAATGTAAATGTCTGAATTTGTAAGTTAGAATTTAGACAATTCTGGTAACAGCTGGAAGGAGAAATGACCTCTGTAATTTGTGTTAAAACTTAAGAGGCTTTTGCCACAAAGCATCCCCACATTGCTGTTGGAGAGTAATGTGGAAGAATCAGGCTTGCTGGAATAAGTTGTTGCAGGAGGAATTTAAAGCAAAACATTACAGGAGAAGCTCAGAACTTCCTCTGAAAATCTGAGTTTTCCTCCTACTCTTTGCTTTTAAAGAAGTTATTCAAAGGGAAGAAGAGAGAAGACTATGATTATTCGAGGTTAGAGGTAAAGGTACCTATGCAGCTGTACAGAATGTGCAGAGCTCAGCCACTCAAGTTCAGAGAGTTAGTTCACATAGGTAGTTCACCCAACTATCAAATCCTCCAGACTATGAGGTGAGTTACTTACTTTGGGTCAGAGAACAAGATGGAAAAAGCCCTAGGCCTAAACACGAACCATGACTATTGAATATTTATCTAGTTGGGAAGCCAGGTCCTAAATAAAAGTAAAAGTAATATCTCACACATTTGCCCCTGCAATCTAGCAGCCACCAGAGACAGAATTAATACCCATAGCACTACATGGGGTTGGAGGCTGAGAAGAGAAATGTTTCTATCTGTTCTGGCTCTTGGGAGGATAGGTATTTTTAGAGGAATGTAGCTATGAAAAGAACTCAAGAAATTAAGATCCAGAATCAGGAGAGAGGTTACAGGGTCAGGCTGTAAGCAAAAGAGTTTGGTAAATACCATAGCTCTGCCCTCTCTCCTTGGTTGGCCTATAAAAGTAGTAATATTAAAGTAATAGGAGGCATTTTTGTAATCAATGTTGGTCCAGAGGTCAGCCCGGACTCCAAGGGGGAACATATGCGGTCAAAGCCCAATGTTGAGACTCCTACCTACTTTCGGGGTAACCATGGAGCCCCAGTGCTACTGAATTTGAACCAACACATGGTGGTGGGTGGGGTAGGATGCTTCTGCCTAACTAGACCCAGAAATCCAACAAGCATTGGCACCAGTGGAGCTTTAGAGAAAATTTCTAGCAGCCCTTCAAGAGATGGGGACTAGGCTGTGAGTTGGATATGGCCCAACTGTGTTAAGCAAAATATAGCTGTGCCATGTTTACCTTCTGATCCCAACTCACCACTCCACACCTCCAGCCCTTACCATCCTGCCCTCAGAAGTCCTGTAGCTAAACATACAAGAAGCTGCATATGTTTTTCTTGAGAAAATATATGATAGGAAAGAGAGAATTTTAGTCACCAAAAGTCCTCCTAGAAGGGGAGTGCTTTGTTGGAGAAATGCTTTGATAATTGTTTGGGGGTAGAAACTGACATTTGATGGGTATGGTTTTGTGGATTATCTGCAGGAGGCAGGTGGTGGTTTTATTGGTTGCTCCACAGAAAAAATGGGGGGGGGGAGGTGAGAGGAAAGTAAGAAGGGAGATGAAAACAGGAGATTTGAACTCTGCCGGACCAATCACTTCAGAGCAGGAAGAGCTTTAGCATTAAAACTCAATTTCATAGTTTCTGATTTAAAATACTCTGAAGACACATGAAAGATGCTCAAAGTGTGGACTCCTTTCAAGTGCAATTATCTTGGATGCACTTGGTGCTGGCTGTTGCTCCCAGGCCCCACATTCTTTCATTTGAAGCCCTATGTCCTAGTGACCCCTGAATCTTCAGTAAAGTATTCTCTCTCTCTCTCTCTCTCTCTCTCTCTCACACACACACACACACACCCTCCAGTATGAGTGGATATTTTTCTAGAAACTGACAAAAGAGCTGAGTTCTATGTTCAATGTGTTGTTGCTAAAAAGGAGATAGCCTTAAAGGTTAAGAACTACCAAGGAGGACAGACACACACACTAGGCGCAAGCTATCATGAGGACTGTCCCAAGCTACAGAATTGGATTTTTATCCAAATTGACCAGATATTCAAGGAGTAGGAATCCTCTAGCTGATAACGTGGCTATTCTAATTTCGCCACTGCTGTTTTGTTATCCATTTTGCTTCTGAGTGAGTTTTCTATGACACAGATGGAAGCGTGACGTACCTGTGATCAAAATTCTTCAATAATCTCCCACTGCCTACAGAATTAAAATAAAGAAGACAAAAGAAAACCTCTGCAAAGCATTTAAGGCTTTTCTCAGCTTCTTGCAAAGTGCCTGGTGAGTAATAGGTGCTCTAGATGTGAAGCATAAATAAGCAGGTTTGGCTCTCTCATTTCTATCAGGCTCGGTAAGGTCATCCCTGGTCATCTAGCAAAATGCCAACAAGCCCTCCCACCTAAATCTTCATAGCTTCCTTCTGTGCCTATTTTTTCCCCTCAGTTCTTATCTCGGCTCAGCAAGGAGCCTGCTTCTCCCTCTGCCTGCCGCTCTGCCTCCTTGTGCGCTCTCTTCCTCTCTCTCTGTCAAATAAATAAGTAAAATCTTAAAAAAAAAAAAAAAAGATGAGGAAACAGATTCAGAAAGGTTAAACAACTTTTAAGGACACACACTAGTAAGTTGCAGAGGTAATATACTAACACAAAAATATTCCACGCCATTTGTTTATTTTGCCTTGTCACTAGTACCATCTCTCCCTACAGTGTTCTAGCCTGTCCCCACATTTTGTTTACCCCTTGCTAAGGCCCTATTCAAATCTCACCTCCTCAGTGAAATCCTCCTCATGACTTGTTCTTGGTAATGTCTCCCTTTTTTCCCCCGGAAAGGCTCCTGAGATGACTTTCAGGGTGGCGGGGAAGGTTGTGAGGTAGGGTACGTGGCCCTGGAGAATAGCTCATCCGTGTCTCATCTGTGTTAAGGTTCTTGATGCAAATTCAGGTTCTTGATGCAAAGGCCTACTTGTTTTGCAGGTAATGTACCCTCCACCTGTTCCCAACCTCAGTCTTTCATAGTCTGGGTATCTTCCTGAGGATTTCTGTGGCTGGTGATGGATGCAATTGTTTGCACGGTTTGGTTAAGCTGAGCTCCCCGGAGAAGCTGCGGAGCAGAGCAAATCTCCAGGGTTTATCTGAACACACAGCGTCTGTACCCTCGGGTTAGTTAGCACCTGGGACACCTGAAGCTTTTCCCCTCCTCTGTCTCTGCTTCTGGTTGAAGTAAGGGCTTCAGCCTTTCCCGAATGGGACTCCCCTAAGGTTGCTACATAAAAAGCCGAAGCCTATTTCCTATTAGCCATTTCCTCATGTACGACATGGAAAATAGAGACGGACTTTTCACTGGCCCAACTTTTTCCTTTTTAAGTGAAGGACCCTAGACCGACATTAGAGATAACAACTTTTGTTCTCAGCGGTCCTTGAGAAGTGATGCAAAAAGTCACTTACATTTGAAGGAAAACGTGCTTGTGATCTGTTCTCAGGTCCTCATCTCTCAAGCTGAGACCATTACAATTGGAACCTGCAAAAATCCACAATAATTTTCCAGTATCTTTTGTATTTAAAATCTTGGTGGATGCCTAAGCATCTTACAGCTAGTGATGCGTCAGCCAAGTCCATAACTGAGCTACAACAGTTGACCCTTGATTGTGTCCACACACCTATACTGAGGTATCTATGATTTGGGAAGAAGTAGGTAAGTAAAAGGCCAGGTCTGGTACTAGGCTACCTGTGTTCAAACCCCATCTCCATCGCCTTGCAGCCCTGGGACACGGAGTTCGTTCCTTTACGCCTCAATCTCATTCTCCTCATTTTAAAACGAGGTCCTATCATTCCATAAAGTTGCACGTAACGTAAAAAGAGCAATCCGACCTCGGGAGCCCCCCTCACAGCCGGTCGCGGCGGCGCCTAAGCGACGGCGGCCCCGGAGTGGGGGGAGCCTGTTTCCAGCCGGACCGCGTCCCCGGGCGCTCCCGAGCGCCGCGCCTGCGCACTCCGCCCGTCGCCGCGCCGGTCCTGCGGACGTGCGCTCGCTGCCTCCGCGGCGCCCGGGCCCGGGATGTGCGGCCGCCCGGTCGGTGCCAGCTCCAGGTGCGTGCGGAGGACTCGCCGGACCCGTGCGTGAGGCGGCGCGACCCCCGCCAAGGGCCGGGCCTGCCTCGCTCCCTCCCAGGTGCCCGGGGACCCGGAGCGGGGGCGCCACGACCTCAGCCCCTTTCCTTCGCCACTTCCCCGCCTCCCGACGGCCCCTAGGGAGCGGCAGGCGAGGTGTGGGCCGGCGGCGCAGGAAGGATGCTTTCCCCTCGCCGCGGCCCGGGTCGCATACGGCGTTTCCCTCCCCTCTGGCCGCCGCCGGAGCCGTTTTCGCCCTTGCGCTTCCTTTCCTGGGGTGGGATTTTGCGATCTCTGGACTCGGCTCGACCCTAGGTGCTTATGGGTTGCGGGCGGTGAGGGCGACGGCCGGATGTCAGGGTCCCCGTCCCCTGCAGCGGCCCTGGGACGAGATGAGGGTGCAGGGCCCCGAGCGTGGGCCGGGGAAGCGGGGCAGAGGCAGCCACCACGAGGGAAAGGCTGGGGCAAGCGTCGCCAGAGATGATCCCCCGGCTGCAAGTGGTCCAAGTTTCCCCCCGGTCTCTCCTCTCTTGTTGGTTTGCTTTTGTGATATCCGCAGTTTGCTTTTGTGCTGTTAGTAAGAAACCACCAGGCGTTCAGCCGTGAAGCGTCATTGGAATTTTTTTCTAAGATTTTATTTACTTATTTATTCATGAGAGACACAAGCAGAGGGAGAAGCAGGCTCCTTGCGAGAAGCCGGAGCGGGACTGGATCCCGGGATCCCGGGGTCACGGGGTCACGCCCAGAGCCGAAGGGAGGCGCTCGACCGCTGGGCCTCCCAGGCGCCCCCAGATCATTTTTTAGTCTTCCAACAGAGTGCGTCCGGCAGTTGTCAGAATGATCTTCAGGTTGAACCAGGGAGATTTGCTATTTTACTTTTTATTTTCGGTATAGCAGAGTAAAGTACACAGTGTTGGCTTTGTTTTTTGTTTTCGGTTTTTTTTTTTTTTTTTTTCCAATATTTCCAGCAACAACAACAAAAAATCAGTTGAGAGCATAGAGAATCAGTTGAAGTGGGATTTGGAGCGCTCTCAAATTAACGTGCACCCTGTAGAAGTATATATGGGACTGCACTTGGAGCGCTGGGGATCCCGCGCTATCGCTTATAAATAGCAGATGAGATCACTTGTTGCCACAATACAGGGCTCCCAGTAAGTGCTTTCACACCCGCTCTGAAGGCAAGTGACAGTAGTATCCAGTCTTAGTGTTAGTGGTAGTTGATCAGCCGTAGACACTTTTTGGCACAGAAACTATACATAGTCAATTCCTGTTATAATCAGAGAAGGTTGTAGTGTGGGTTCTACTCTGGGATATTTTTTCAGAAGTATTCGGTAGAAACTATTAAAGAGAAGGAGAAATATATAGTAGGAATTGAGGAGGTCAGCTTCAGGCCAAAATTCTTTGTGTGATCTTCCAGGCCTGACAGTAGACAATTGGCTGGCTTTGGCTGGCCAGCCCTATTGGGGGGGGGGGGGGGGGACTGCCCTCCCCACACCAGACTGGTGCATGGCCAGTGCATTGGAGTTTCAGAGGGAGTTGCAGTCAAGAACTCACCCCTTCCCTCCTGCTACCCATGCTCATACTAGAGTGCACTGGTGGCTCAGTTACCTCCATGCAGATGTTCTTGACTGGGGTCCTTCCCAGGCCTCACTGTCTCCACCAACACCTCGGTTACTTTTCTCCATTTTAACTCCAGACCTTTCCACTTCTAGCGCTTCCTTCCTCGTGCTCTGGCCCACAGGTCCATAAAGAGGCAAAAGCCTTTTGTTCCAAGCTCCTCTGCAGGGAGATGCTTGTGTGCATGGCATCCATCTGATCCTTTCCTAGTGTAGTTCTGCTTAATGGATGCTGGAGAACCAGTATTTGTTTTGCCTCATGCTTGCACTGTGGCAGTAAGTGAATAAAGGTGTATTATTTTCATTTTGGCTCTTTGTCCTAATTGACCACCTCAATACCTGATAGCTTGAAAGGAATGAAGTGAATTGCCGAGTTCTCGGCAATTTGATGGATTCATGACTTAACCCTCATAACTGTTCCTGTGTTAGCATGTTCAGGGATTTGGAGGTTGTTCACCAGTAATTTCTCTAACTCAGTGTAGTGAAAATGCATATTAATAGCACCAACAGTTGGCTGCTGCTAACCTGTATATCTGGGTTATATGTATATTTTATAAATTAATATAATTGCTTGCAGTCAGATTTGTTTATTTTACATAGACTGTGTGGCATATCCATTTTGTTGTAATTACATTTTTTGGTAAATATTTTGGGGTTACATGGGCCAACTGAAGAAAATTAGATATTGTTGCTGTCCTTAGTAATCCTGCCTCATCCTATGGGCCCCAACTTTATCTAATGGGTCACTTGATTACTTTGCATAAAGTGATTGATTCATTGTGGGTTCCTCTGTCTAGTGTTGTGTGAAGAGGTATACCAGGAATAGCTTTCACAAACATTCTTACTGCTTTCTACAGAAGTTTCACAAAACAGTATTCATCTTTACTATATGTAATGCAATCTGATATTTTCTACTTTTTATTAAACAAAACTGATCATAACCCACTAAGTTGATTTCACAATGCATTAATGATAGCAACATGCAGTTATGTTTTTTTTAGACTCTGAAAAGTACTGTGATAAAGCAACTAGTAGTAGAAGATATTTATTGAATAAATGAATGCTTTTGTTTCTGATTCACATTGCTGAAGAGAACCACAGTGGGTGTGATTGTGTGTTTAAGGTGTCTTCTGGAAAAGACAGTAAATAGCATATATGGGGAAGCCTGGGTGGCTCAGTGGTTTGGCACTGCCTTCCACCCAGGGTGTGATCCTAGAGACCTGGGATCGAGTCCTGCATTGGGCTCCCTGCATGGTGCCTGCTTCTTCTCCCTCCACCTGTGTCTCTGCCTCCCTCCCTCTCTGTGTCTCTCATGAATAGATAAATAAAATCTTTTTTAAAAAAATAGCATATATGTTGGATGTTCGCCAGATTAGCTGACAAAAGAACACTGAGTTTCTAGTAGATTTATCAACTTTCTGATCTCAAATAGAAGATAAAGACATTAGAATCAGAGCTACAGCAGCTTTTCTTTTTTTAATCTCTGACTCCTTTATTTAAGGTAGATGCAATAGTAGAAGGAGGATGAGAAGAAAATTGGTTTCCCTGATAAAAGAGAAGATAGGGTATACAGTTTTTATAAAAATACTTAGTAAACTTTTGCATGTATCCTACATAGTTATATTAAGGAAAGCATGTTTATATTAACTCCAGGACCAAAACAATGCTTCTATTATATTGTCTGAACCACACTTAACTCTCAGTTACTCAGCCATCGATAAGTATATAAGTAGCCAGTTAGCCTCATTGCCTTTGTACTGTCTTTTAGGAATTCCACAACAAAATGCAAAGAAGAAATACAAAGAACTATAAGTTTAGTTAGTATGTTTATTTCTTAGTTAGAAACCCTAAAAAATTGTATTATGTAGATAAAGTTACATAATCTGATTAATGTTGAGCAAAGTAGTATCTTCCATTTGTAATCACTTCACAGTTGTCCAACACATTCAGATGCATTATTTCCATTGATTCTCACAAAAATTGATGTGGTAGGCAGGCCAGGGGGCATTTTCTCCATTTTAGAGATGAATATGATGGGGTTTATCCGCCCCCCACACACTGAAATCATTCGGTAGCAAATCGGGACTAGAACCCAGATTATCTGGGGAATTTTCTCCCAGTTGTCCAAGGTTGTCTTTGCTGGTCCAAAGAAGTAATTAGAAGTAAATACTGGTAATGATGTGGCTAAGAAATCCAACCTTGGTAAATAAAACATTCCCTTCTCAGATCATACCCATGGTATGCTATAATTAAATGCAAATACATCTTATTTTTAGTTTTATATTTCAATTTTTGCACTCCTTACCTTTCTGGCTTAATTTTTTTTTTTTTTTGAGTCTTGCTTAATTTTTAAAAAATGACAAAAACGGACACCTGGGTAGCTTAGTAGGTTGAGTGTCCATCTTGATTTCAGCTCAGGTCATGACATCAGAGTCATGAGATGGAGCCCCACATCTGGCTCTGTGCTGTGGTTGGAGCCTGCTAAGATTTTCTTCCTCTCCTCCTGACCCACCTCACCCGACTCACACACAGGCAATCTCTCTCTCTCTCTCTCTCTCTTGCTCTTAAAAATAAATAAATAAATAATGACAAAGCAACTAAATATTGAAAATGCTACATAATAAAGAAATAGGAAAATTGGAATTAAAAGGTCTAATGTTAAGAAATTCAACTCCGTCCCCTTTTGATTTATTATCTCAATTAATTAGAAATATAGCTTGAAGTTACATAGGTTTTTAGAGATTTATTTTTTTAAGTAAGTTCTATACCCAATATGGGGCTTGAACTCATGACTCTGAGATCAAGAGTCATATACTTTACTGACTGAGCCAGCCAGGCATCCCTAGAGATTTCTTTTAAAGACTCATCATTTCTATGTGTGAGGTTAGTTTTATGATTTTAAAGTATTCATCTAAAATGGTTATTACCTTACTTTTAAACATAGAAAATGTCCAGCTTCCTCTATACCCTTAATATCTTTAGCCAAAGGAGAACTTAAATTATTTCTTTTCATATGAATAAGTACTTTTTAAATTAATACATTTTTATTTTTAATTTTTAGACATCTGTGGAGTTTAAGAACATGGAGTTCATCAGAGTATATCACTGAAGAATATGATGGCTGAAAACAATTTAAAAATGCTAAAGATTCAACAGTGTGTAGTAGCCAACAAACTACCTAGAAACAGGCCATATATTTGCAATATTTGCTTCAAGCACTTTGAAACACCATCAAAATTAGCTAGGCATTATCTCATTCATACTGGTCAAAAGCCATTTGAATGTGATGTATGTCATAAAACCTTTAGGCAACTGGTTCATCTGGAGAGACATCAACTAACTCATAATCTACCTTTTAAATGTAGCATTTGTCAACGCCACTTTAAAAATCTGAAGACGTTTGTGAAGCACCAACAACTTCACAATGAAACCTACCAGAATGATGTTAAACAGGTCAGAAGATTGTTGGAGGCCAAGCAAGAAAAACCAGTATATGGGATGTATCATACTTTTACCACACAGGAAAGATGGGCATTACACCCATGCTCTAAGTCTGATCCTACATACAGCCCTACAAAGAAAAGAAAGAATATTCACGCATGTACAATCTGTGGCAAGATGTTTCCATCACAATCAAAACTTGATAGGCATGCACTAATTCATACTGGTCAGAGGCCGTTTAAGTGTGTCTTGTGCAGTAAATCTTTCCGGCAGTCAACTCATTTAAAAATTCATCAACTCACACATTCAGAAGAAAGACCTTTCCAATGTTGTTTTTGTCAAAAAGGATTTAAGATTCAAAGCAAACTTCTGAAGCATAAACAAATCCATACCAGGAATAAGACCTTTCAGACTCTTTCATTAAAGGTAAAGAGTCCAGAATCATGCCCCCTGCCTAATAAATTAAGTGCAAAGCAGGATAGTTTTGAAAATGGTTATATAGGTGAATCTGAGGAGAATAATCAACTTGATGTCCACTCTATTTATATCGTCCCTTTTCAGTGTCCAGAGTGTGAAGAGTGTTTTGAATCAGAGCAAATTCTCAATGGACATAAGTGTTTTCCTGCCAGAGGTGGCAAAATTCCAAGCAGGCTCAAAAGAAGCTGCAACTATAAAACCATTGTGAAAAAAATCTTGGCTAAACTTAAACGTGCTGGGGGTAAGAAATTAGATAATTTTCGATCTGAGAAAAAAGTATTTAAAAACAATTTCTTGAAAAATTGTGATTTTATTACTGGTGAGCTTAGCCCTGAACAAACTCAGAGAACATTTATGGGTTCTCTTAGCAAACATGGAACATATAAGACAGTTGGCAATAAAAAGAAGAAAACGTTGACTTTGCCATTTTCTTGGCAAAAGCACTTCCAGAACCAAAATATAGGTAAAAACTTGAAAGGTATCCTTACAACAGAAAACAAGTTACCTATAGATAATTCAGTGAGTAATAAAGATGTATCTATCTATGGTTCATCAGGTGAGGAATTCTTTGGTAACTGTGAAGTGCTTCAGTGTGGTTTTTCAGTCCCAAGTGAAAATCTACATACTGGACATAAGATGTGTCCTTGTGACAAATGTGAGAAAGTATTTCCTTCTATATCCAAACTACAAAGACACTATTTAATTCATACTGGACAGAGGCCTTTTGGCTGTAATGTTTGTGGGAAATCTTTTAGACAGTCAGCTCATTTAAAAAGACACAAATTAACTCATATTGATAAGATTCCTTATAGAAGATCTCTTTGCCAAGAATTTGAAAATTTGAACCAACTTCTCATTCATCCGGGTGATAATGTTAACTATAATGCTTCCCAACAATGCCAGACTCTTGGACTCCAAAAATATGAGGTCTCAGAGTCAGATCAAATAACAGAAATAAAAGTTAAGGTAGAATCAGAGGATTTCATTCTCAGTACCCCCTACAGGAACAGGCAGCCTTACCTCTCTAGTGCACTTCTGCAATCTGAGCAGAGCCAACATAGCCATTGTTGCAGTTATTCAGGGCGTGTGGAGAGGAATGATGGCCTTCTTTACCAATGCAGCGTTTGTTCCAAAAGTTTTCGGTCTCCATCTAAACTGGAAAGACACTATCTAATTCATGCAGGGCAGAAGCCATTTGAATGTTCAGTTTGTGGGAAAACATTCAGACAGGCTCCTCACTGGAAGAGACATCAACTTACTCACTTTAAGGAATGACCAACCACAAGAGAAAGCAGTTCTCAAATTCTGTTGTGTAACTGACAGAACCAGTAACGCATTTGTGGTGTCTCTGGTAATTTTGTTCCTAAAGCCTCTATCGTTTAAAATGTATTTTTATGTAAAGGCCTTTCTTAGGTTGAGTGATTTCATAGGCAGTTGCTTGTGCTGCAAGTAAGAGCTAAGATACATAGAAAATTAATACAATGTTTTTGGAATAGCCAAATTAATTTTTAGGGGGAAGAACATGGTTTGATGCCATACAGTAAGCATTTATTTTATTTTAATATATACTTTGTATTGAAAATGTAAATCCATGATGTGGTACAATAACTCAGTTCATTCATTTTTTAAAAGAAATTATTCCTTAACATTTGCCATCTCCTTTTAAATATACTCAAAGGAGTGAGAGGTAAAAATTGGGTTTTGGCTGCAGCAAATAGCTCCACTACATTTTCTTTATTTTATGTTTCACATGAAAGCATAATTTTGTACACCTATGGCTCAGATTCCATTGCAAGATTTTTTCTTTTAAGTTTAAAAACTATAAAGGCAGTAAAAATGAAAATGGATGAGGACGTCAGCATTATTTTCATTGGTCTTTTGCAAGCTATTTATTCTTAGGACTCTGGTAGCTTCACCTTCATTTCCACAGGGGATTAGAATTGTATTTTTTTTACCCAGCCTGTTGTCTTTCCCAAAGGATCTGAAAGTAGGAAAGAGACTAGGATGCACTTGTATACCTTTACCATATTTACTTATCAGGAGTATTGTCCAAGTGCCATAATCTTTTTGATGATATGTATGCTGTATTATCTTTTCAGAGGAATAAATGCAATTCATCTACTAAATGATTGACAATAGTAGTTGTAAACTTAAGACTCACTTGCATAGAACTGCATCTTCCAAGACTTCTATTTTACTTTAGTAAAACTTTGTTTTAATGCATCTTGGAATTGAGTAGTCCTATGACTTAACTAAATCTATTCTGTTAAGTTTGATCAAATGGCAATGACTAGGTCTAGTTCTAGTTTTTAATTCTATGTTTATTGCAAGACTCTAATGCTAAAGAATGTTACTCTGATCCTTAGCAAATTGTTATTTTGATTAGTAAGGTAATTATTCCCATAAAGGAATAAAATGCCTATGGAATCGAGGATATCATTCCTCTAAACAGTACTGTCATGATTGGGAAATATTAAATCTTAAGTTATGAAAGACGTAATCACAAACTGTCCTTCGTATTTGCCATGTTTTAATAAAGTCTTTAAGAACGACATTTCTCAGTAATTAACCATTATCTTTTAAGAGAAGAACAGGTGGGTGTTGGTCCTGGTATACTTCAATAATAGTGACAAGCCTTCTGTTGAGAATGGATAAACATTCTTTGCATTTTAAGCTCTTCATCATACTCTTAAGAGTTGTCTTTGTATAGGAGGAGGGAAGAGGAGAGGTTGGTATCTTTTTTTTCAACTGCATTTTGAGAAACTCGAGTTTAATATACAGAGATAAAAGGTAAAGGTACAGATAAAATGCCCAATGATGTATAAAGGTGCAGGAGAATCATATGATCTAAAAAATAATTTCTCTTAGGTTTCCTCCAGATACGTTCTTCCATTGCAAGCAAGATGATGGTTTACAGAATTTGCTTTACACCACAAACTTTTCAAAAACATCCCTATTACATAAAAGCAAGGGATAATTCAAATTTTCCAAGAATATAGGTTCAAAGGGTTTTTTGTTTGAAATTATGTATTTTGGGATTTTCCAAAGCTATTTATATATTTTATTTGAGGTAAATGTCTCATTTAGTCCTTTCCCAACCCAAACAGGGAGAGTCCTAACAGTGTTGTGCTTGTATGATATTAGATTTTATTTGCTTAAGTGGTACTACTATACTTTTTTTGGCCCATGCCTTTTTAAGCTGTTTCATATTGAAAGTTGGAATACTGTAAAAATTTTGTCAAAGATGTATTGTAGTGCTATTTGAAGTACCTATAACAAAATTCTTATTTACCTTTATCACTGCAAGCTTCTTGTGGAAACTTCTTAGGAATAAAAATAAACTGTATACATCCATGATTAAGAAAAATAAAACATTAGGTGTTAAATGATGATTTGCTGCATGCTAGAACTGTTTGTATTGTTGAATCAATTACTTTGGTTTCCTGAAAAAATAAACTTTATAAATATCTTTAAAGAGATTCATTAAAATTTTTTGTTTGGATGATTCCAGGGCTGTAGCATGATATCTACTGAAGTAGTTTCATTGGCTAAGTTAATGGAATTATTGTTTCTTGGTTTGTACTGCAGTAGAGCCAACAATTTTAGAACAAAATGTGTGTGTTGAAGGAAAGTAGATGGTGGTTAAGAGTCTTGAAGAATTTAAACTTCAGAATATTTTAAAAATAAACTTTCAAGATACACTTCGGCTTTTTTTTTTTTTTTTTTTTTGGAAAATCACATAATATTGGAACAAGGTACTGATTGCCAACCACTTTCCTGGGCCCACTCCAATCCACCTCCACTGAATTTCCTGATATGGATATTTAATCATCTCCTTATTTCTTACTTATTTTTTACTTCTTATTATATTTCTTTACTAGCTTCTTATCACCTACAAAAGGATGTTAACTGCATCACGTTACATAATCTACCTGCTTACCCATTTATCTCCTCCAGATTTGTACTAAAGAAATACAGAATTAGTTCCTCCCATGCATATTCTTGTTATTCTTCTTGTCTCCCATCTTGGCTACCCACTATTATTTTAAATTAGATACAGACTTTCACACTGTTCAAAGAAATTTAGTTGAGCCAGATTTGATTCGGTTTTCCATGATAATGGGAAAAAACTAAAGTGTTTAAAACACTTGCAGAAAACTTTATTTTTAAATGATTTACTTATTTTTTATTTATTTTTTTAATGTAATCTTTTCCCAATGCGGGGCTTGAACTCACAACCCTGAGATCAAGAGTCACATGTTCTACGACTGAGCCAGCCAGGAGTCCCCCAAAACATTTCAATGTACATGTTATAGAAGATAACCAATCAGAACTATAGTTTTAAGACATAGCAACAATCTTTGTAGTCTGAGTAACATACAGAAACTTTTTGTTAGAAGTAACATTTTCAAGGACTGTTTGTTGTTGTTTGCTTATTTTTTACTAATCTCTACACTGAAGGTGGGGGCTTAAACTCATGGCTCTGAGATCAAGAGTCCAGGCTCTACCTACTGAGCCAGCCAGGTGCCCCAAGGACGGATGATACAGAATATCTGCTTTTTAGAAGCAGGGAAAGAACATTAAATTTCTATCTTGAGCTTTCTATTGCTGGTTTGAAGGGCTTAAATTTCAGGGCAAACTGCTGGAGTTCTATTAGCAGTAAGACAAATTAGTTTGAACTTTTTTTTTTTTTTTTAACGATTTTATCTATTTACGCATGAGGCAGAGAGAGAGGCAGAGGGAGAAGCAGGCTCCCGGTGAGAAGCCTGATGTAGGGCTTGATCCCCACACCCGAGCCAAAAGCAGACAGATGCTCAACCACCGAGCCACCCAGGTGCCCCAAGTTTGAACTTAAATACTGTTTACTCTGCAAGCCTTCCTGATTTACCCAAACACTCCATCCCCTGTGCTCTCACTGTTTTTTCTGCATAACTCGATTGTCACTGTTGATCAGTGGTTTTCAAACTTTAGCGTGCACTGGAATCCTGTAAAGGGTTTGTTCAAAGCATACACAGCTAAGCCACATCTCAGTTTCTCTCATGTCTGGTGGTGGGCCCAAGAATTTGCATTTATGCAGGTTAACTGTTAGTGCTGTATTGAAATTGCACTTTGAGAAACAATAAGCAAAACTACATGCTTCTGGAAAGCGAAGGAATGCATCCTTTTATGTTCTATGTTTTAAATAGGGATAGGGATACAGGCCAAGTTTGAAGCTGTGTTTGGAAAGAAGAGAGGATAGGCAATAAAACATTTCCACTGCACCTAGCATAAAAAGAGATAGCAGTTGGGACAAACAACTTGAGCTTTACCGGTTATTCGGGTTACTGTTTTTTTTTTTTTTTTTTTTTTGTCTTTTATGTTGAAAATGCATTTTACACCTACTTTCTCCATTGCCTCTTCACTCAACTAATCTGTCACCCGCTTTTTACCTGGTAGCCCTTTTTTCCCTAGTATGGCAATAGGGATGGATTGCAAATAGCATGGGGAAAATTTTAAGGGCGTTGACTATGCTTATCCGGATTTTGGTGATGGTTTCACAGATGTATGACTGAAAACGTATCAAATTTTACACTCCAAAATACGTGCATGCAGTTCATCGTATGTCAACTTATACCTCCATGAGTCTGTTAAAAAACAGTTAAAGCCGAGCCCCGCATACTCACAGCGTATGTTTTTATCAACACTGCTTTTTTTTAGGTTCGAGAGAACCGCCAAGTGTCCCCGCCCCGCCCCGCCCCGCCCCGCCCCCGACAGCACCTGCCGGCCGCGTCCTTGAGACCCGGTCCCGACGGCCGGGTGCGTTCTCCGAGCTGCCCGCTAGGGGGCGCGCGCGCAGGCGGCGGCAGCCCCCGCGGTCCGTCGCTCAGCCCCAGCGCCCGCGCAAACTTCCGGTCCTGCTCCGCTCCGCTTCCGGGAGACGCGCGGGCTGCTGTGCGCGCCCCTCCGAGCCTGCGGAGACCGAGGCGCAGGGCGGGCCGGGCCGGCGGGCTCCTGCTGCGCGGAATTGGGCTCACCGCCGCCCCGGGCGGGCCTTTCCTCCCCACCATGGCGGCCCCTGCTCAGCCCAAGAAAATCGTGGCCCCGACGGTGTCCCAGATCAACGCGGAGTTCGTGACCCAGGTGCGCGCGGGCGAGTGTGGCGTGTGTGAAAGGGCCGCCGAGACCCCCGAGGCCTGGGGGCGAGGCTCTCCCTGGGGTGGGCGCTCCCGGGAGGCGTTCGTGCGTCCGTCCGTCCGTCCGTCCGTCGGCTCACGGGCCTTGACGGAGCATCTGCTCCGTGTCGGCGGCTGCAGGGGGCGCCGCGGAGACGCGTGAAAGAGGCCGCCCTGCCCTAAAGGGCGCGGGTTCCGCGGAGGAGAGACGCACGCAAAGAAGGCTCCTAAGCGAGCTCTTGTGTGTCGGACTCTGTCGCGGAAGCGGCGGGTTCGCAGAAAGAAACGGACCCCAGCCTGAGACTGGCAAGGCTTCGTAGCGGGGACGGGGCCTGCCAGACCGGGGACGAGAGCTTGCCTTGGCCGTGGAGCAGCCCAGGCCTCTGAGGGGGGCGACGGGAGTCTGGCAAGGCCCCGCTCCGGGCGGGCGCATCCGTGAAGCCCGCAGCCGTGGTGCCCGAGGGCCTTGGCCCACACCCGGTGACGGCGTTGCGCGGGGCGGCGCGGGCGGCCGGGAACAGGGAAGCCCAGCCCTTGGCCCCCACAGCGGGCGGGTGTCGGCCGAGTGCGGCTGCTCCCCGCAGAAGCTGTTACCCCATCTTCTTTCCTCTCTGGCCTCTGCCTCCCATTTGCCCAGGCAGAAGCCTCAGGGCCGTTTAGAGCCCTCCCTTCCCTTCCTCAACCACTCCGTGTTTGCCTCTGAACGTCTTTTAAACGTATCTGCTTCTGTGTATACTACGCGTGCTACCCGTGTTGACCGCCTGGACCTAGGCATCCTGACCTGTCTGGTGGTCTTTCCTCTTGCTCTTCTCCTCCCCGTTCTTCATATTGCTGCCAGTGACTTCACACAGATGCAATTCTGACCGTATCAGTTACCTTAACATCTTTATGAAGAGTTCTAATTTGTCTTGGGATAATGACCAGGATCCTTTGAAGTATTATGTGACCTGGCCTGTGCTCGTATCCAGTTTCCTCCCTCCCTCTAACTCTCCTTTAGCCGTACCGAACACATTTATATAAATCTGCCGTGCGGTCTTTCACCCCTTGGTCTTTCATCGTTGTTCAGAATCCTCATTTCCCCCCACTTTCCTTTATACGGTTAATTCATTGTCACCCATCTATGACATCACTTTGAAGAAGCTTTCCTGACAACTCCCTTTTCTTACATACCGGTGTTTTTGTGGTTAAAGCTGTTTATCAGTTTCCTTCACCTAAAGAGCTTACATTTTAGAGATGACTCCGACAAGTTAACAGTTTCAAACAGGGATCAGTGCTATCAGAAAAATGAGATGGGGTGTGTGAAAGGCAGTCAGGAAAGTCCTCTCTGACGTGACATTTGATCGAAGACCTGAATGCAAAAAAGCAGGCAGTTTTGGGGAAAGTAGGGAAACAATCCAGGGAAGAGCAAGTGCAAATGCTTTATGGTATGAATACAAAGGCCAGGATTAGAGACAAAAGAAGAGGGAGAATGGTAGGAGATGAGTATGTACAATGAGGTCTTACAATTTTAGAGGCAGAGATAAGTTTGGATTTCATTCTCAATCAGTAGATTTTAATTGCGATCCAGGGAATGATATTCTAGAAGGAATCCTCTGACTAATCTATGGAAACTGGGTGGGAGTGCGAGAGCAGTAGTAGGGTTACCAGTGACTCCAGGTATGAGATGATGGTGGCCTCTACTCTTAGAGTAGACTGATAGATTTTGAAGCTACAGGCAGCAGGACTTGCTGATTGATTGTGGAAGTTTGGAGGAAAAGACAAATAGGGCATATCTTGAACAGCTAGGTGAATGGTTTGGACATTGAGAAAGGAAAGGAGAGGGTTTAGTGGGGAGTATCAAGAGTTCTGTTCGGGCCTTGTTACATGTGAGATGCCCAGTAGACATTCAGTTGAAAATATTGAGAAGGCAGTAGAATATGTGAGTCTGGAGTACCTGAGCAGGTTCTGGGCTTGCATGTAAGTTTGACAATTCAGTTTTTTTTTTTTTTTTTTTTTTTTAATGCTACTGTATTTGGTGT
This sequence comes from Canis lupus familiaris, assembly GCF_011100685.1. Lineage (NCBI taxonomy): Eukaryota > Metazoa > Chordata > Mammalia > Carnivora > Canidae > Canis > Canis lupus. The sequence goes on along the minus strand of NC_049251.1, from coordinate 2,946,085 downwards.
CCTTTTTGTCTTTCAATAAAATTTATTTTGAACGGTCTATGCTCTCTTAGCTATAGTAAATGGGAAATGGAGAGAGTTTCTGTTTTACATGAGCCCGAAGAGTGTGGGGGAGGGCAGTATAATCCTGGAGGTAGTAGTGTGTGAGAGGTCATAGGTTAGACCCCATGGAGAAGCTAGATCAGATATTTAAAATAAGCAATTTGGATCAGAAAATAGGATTTACATATTTGATTAGAAGATCCTAAATCCATGAAAACAGATCAGATTCAGTTCTCTTAATGGTATGAGGTAAGTAAAAGATATCTTGTTAGTGTGTGGAATGAGGAAATGAGGAAACCATAGGATAGTTTGGAGAGTGATTGATAGTTTGAGAAGGTGTGACATAAGTGAACTGTTACTGTTTTGGAGAGACTTCCTCGGGGCCAGTGTCTTCACTGCTTGGGAGGCCCTATGAGTGTACTTACCGTGATAGGTAGTTAGCTATAGAAGCAAAGGCAGGAGGTTCATCTCGTTCCGCTTAGGTGGACAGGAAGGGTGATAAGCAATCAAATGATGAATAATACGGGAAGATAAGACTATAATAGAGTTCTTTATGAAATGAAGAAGAGGAAGAAACGGTTATCACCATCAGGGAGGATTGAGGAAAGCCTCAGAAAAGGAAACATTTCAGATTGTTCTTTATTTGTTCATTTGTCCATGCATACATCCATACCTCAATCCGTTGGCTATTATTTGAGTTCCTACAGTATACTAGACGCTGTGCAGGTATACTTTTTTATAAATATGTTGAGTCTCTCAGCTTACCAGAGTTTTTCTGTTTTTCGCGAGATTGCAGTTTAGTTTCTCTAAAAAAAATATTAGTACGTATTAATAAGACTGTTTTTTGATATTATATAATATACATACCCATCTAAATACCTGGAAATATCGTATATATGTGTTTAAAATTCACGTTTTCCGGGTGAAATCTAATCTGCTAAAGTATACCAGCTTTTATGCTATGTAATAAGCTGCTTATTGATTACAACTTTTTAGCATTTGTTATGCGTGTCTGGGTATCTCCGAATCATTTAAAGGTTATTGTTTTACAAATAAAAATTCTGGGGCTGCCCCGGTGGCTCAGCAGTTTAGCGCCGCCTTCAGCCCAGGGCCTGATCCTGGGGTCCTGGGATTGAGTCCCACATCAGGCTTCCTGCATGAGCCTGCCTCTCCCTCTGCCTGTGTCTCTGCCATTCTCTCTCTCTCTCTCTCTCTCTCTCTCTCTTTCTCTCTCTCTCCCCCTGTGTCTCTCATGAATAAATAAATAAAATCTTTAAAAAATATATTGCTGGAGAAATAAAATATTCATTTGGGAAAAACTAAAATAAAAATCCATTCTAGGTGAATTTTAGAACTAAATATAAAATAAGGGCAGCCCGGGGGGCTGAATGGTTTAGTGCTGCCTTCGGCCCAGGGCATGATCCTGGAGACCCGGGATTGATTCCTATGTCGGGCTCCCTGCATGGAGCCTGCTTCTCCCTCTGCCCGTGTCTCTGCCTCTCTCTCTCTCTCTTTCTCTCCCTCCCTCCCTCCCTCCCTCCCTCCCTCCCTCTCCCTCTCTCCCTCCCTCCCTCCCTCTCTCTTTTCTCTCTCGTTAATAAATAAATAGAATCTTAAAAAAAACTCCTGAAGATTTAGAATCTGTTTAATACTGGCTCAGTTCTTCAACTACTTTTAATCTTGGGCAACTCACTTAATCCTTAGATTCTAGGTGTTCTTTCTAGGAGGTTCCTGGGTTTCCTTATCTCTATGCTGAGGATGTTTGACTCTGGTTATTAACTAGGTCCTACTGTTTCTCTTGGGGTGGTTAGAAAAGTATGTTTTGTTTTTGTAAATTACAGTGGTAGGATGCAGTGCACAGGGCATTACTGGCACTTGGTGGGTTGGGGCCAAGGATGCTGATTGGCCTGCATGCCCATGTAGTCCCCTTAGAAGATGGAATTACTCGTCCTCCCAATGCCTCTAGTAATAAGCTATATGACCTCAGTCTTCTAGCTCGACAATGGTATAAACCTGTGACTTACTGTTTATTCTATTTACTTTTGTAGTTAGCATGTAAATACTGGGCTCCTCATATCAAGAAAAAATCACCTTTTGATATAAAGGTAAGTATTTTTGGTTCGCAACATTCTTCTTAAATAGGTATGTTCTTATTTATCTCATTTTTAAGGGCTAATTCAACAAAAACATTCCGTGATATTTTTTTAAGTTAAAATTGCAGTTTTCTAATTATCAGACTGACAATTATTCATGTTAGAAAATTTGGAAAATACAGAAGTTACACATTAGAAAATAAAAATCACTATCCAGAGATAACCTCTATTATCATTTTATTGTGTTAAGTTTTTAAAAAGTTGTAAATATAATTTAACTCTTTTCCTGTTATAGATTTTTGGATTGTTTTAAATTTATTATTATTATAATGACTAATGATCATCTTTGTAAATATACAAAAATTTCTATACCATTTCTTGACAGTTCATTTACAATAGAATCTATTTTTTTTTTTTAATTTTTAGATTGATGGGTTGAGATAAAGATTTGTAAGAATGATGGAAGAAGTGGGAGTTGTTTTGGATAGAGGATTAGATGACCAAAGACCAGTAGTATTTCAGTGATGGAATGGACTTATGATTCAGTTGGAGCAATTTAGGATAAATGAAAACAAAAATTCCTAAATGTAGGATTAATTCTCATTGAAATAGATTCTTAAAAAGAAATCTTTAAATAAAATAGAAATGACATGGGCAGCCTGGATGGCTCAGCGGTTTAGCACCGCCTTCAGCCCAGGGCCTAATCCTGGAGACCCAGCATCAAGTCCCACGTCAGGCTCCCTGCATGGAGCCTGCTTCTCCCTCTGCCTGTGTCTCTGCCTCTCTCTCTCTCTCTGTCTCTCATGAATAAATAAATAAAATCTTAAAAAAAATTAGAAATGACATATTGCATGGCATTTAACAAGCATGGTTGACCCTTGAACAATAATACAACTTTAAACTACAAGGGTCCATTTATACATGGGTTTGTTTGTTTTTGTTTTTGTTTTTTTTTTTAATAAATACAGTACAGGACTATAAATGTATTTTCTTTTCCTAATGGATTTCATTTTTTTTTCTCTAGCTTACTGTATTGTAAGAATACAGCATATAATACATATAGTATGAAAAATACATGTCAAGTGACTGTCTATCTGTAGGGTTTTCAGTCAACATAGGCTATTAGTTAAATTTTGGGAAAGTCAGAAGTTATACATGGGGGTATCTGGGAGGCTCCGTCGGTTGAGCATCTGCCTTTGGCTCAGGTCACAATCCCAGGGTTCTGGGAGCCAGCCCTGTGTTGGGCTCCCTGCTCAGTGGGGAGTCTGATTCTCCCTCTCTCTCTGCCACTCCCTGTGCTTATGCTCTCTCTCTTTCAAATAAGTAAACAAAATCTTCTTTAAAAAAAAGTTATACATGGGTTTTCGACTGCATAGGGGTTTAGCACCCCAATCCCTGTGTTGTTCAAAGGTCAGCTAATGAAGACTCACTTTAAGTTGTCATTGTAAATTGAGTTGTGATGCTTTAGGCACACTTGGTAAAAATGAACTTAACCCCAAATTTTGTATATTATTTGAGTTTAAATGCTTCATTTATAAATATATTTTTGTTTTGCCAGCAATCCCTTGTATTCATCAGGAGGATAGTCATAAACATGGCCTACATTAATTACTCTACCAGCAGAGTTGCTTTATCTTATTATATGCTGTTTGTATTTGTGGGGTCTGGGAGTCCTTAGGGCCATTTTTCATTAATAACAAGAATATCTTAATGACACTACTAGATCAAGTTGAACCTAATTAGATTAAGATTTTCAGAGATTATACCCAGATCATTATAATTCTAAATGAAGCTGTGTATGCCTGTTTTGTTTTGTTTTTTTAAGATTTTATTTATTTATATGAGAGAGAGACAGAGAAGAGGGGAGAGGGAGTACAGAAGAGAAGGAGAAGCAGGTTGCCCGGTGAGCCCAATGAGGAGTTCAATCCCAGGATCCTGGGATCAGGACCTGAGCTGAAGGCAGATGGCAGATGTTTAATTGACAAGTAACCCAGGTGCCCCGTTTGCCTCTTTAGAAGAACTTTATCATAGGTTGGTATTTGAAGATTATGCCCTTCATTTTATTGTTTAACTTGAATTTTTATAAAAAGAAAAGCAAAAACAAATTTTATCTAATTTGAACAAAACTTGGGGCACCTGGGTGGCTCAGTTGATTAAGCATCTGACTACAGCTCAGGTCATGATCCCAGAGTCCTAGAGTCAAGCCCTTGGAGCTCTGCACTCAGCAGGGAGTCTGCTTGCCCCCTGCTTATACTCTTCTCTCTCAAATAAATAAATAAAATCCTTAAAAAATAAAATAAATTGAACAAGACTTCTTGCTTCCCTCTCTTCCTCCATCACCAACATTTACTTTGAGCAGTTAAAAGATGTTATAGCTACATAAAATATATACCATATTAAAATATTATAATATTACATTAGGATATTTTGTATCTTTTTTAAATTTTAAAACATATTTTATTTATTTATTCATGAGAGACATAGAGAGACAGAAGAGGGAGGCAGAGGGAGAAGCAGGCTCCATGCAGGGAGACTCCATCCCAAGACTCTAGGATCACGCCCTGGGCCAAAGACAGGCGCTAAACCGCTGAGGCACCTAGGCATCCCAGTACAATTTTTTTTTTTTTTAACTGCTGTTATCACCAGCCACTAGCACTCTTATGATTTCTGCTGGTAACTATTATTAAAGATTTATGGGTGCACCTGGCTGGCTCAGTTGGTAAAGCATGCAACTCTTGATCTTGGGGCTGTTAGTTAGAGCCCTATATTGGGTATAGAAGTTATTTAAAAATAAAATCTTTAAAAAAAAAAAAAGATGAAATGCTAGGACTTGTACTAAATTCTTTACACATGGTATCTTACAGCAACTGGTGGGATACTTTGTATTAGCAGATTCTTTTTGTGGATTGAAAAAGTAATAAGCCTTAGTTAGAGCTGTCCAAGGCAAGGATTCTAGCTATCTGCAATGAAAATGGGTGATATGAACCAGGCTTCTAATATCAATGCTAAATTCTAAAGTGTCCCACAATCCTGGTCCCTAACCCAAAAGAATTGAAATTCTGAGGCTTTAGCATGTGTATTTGCAAAATAGGATACAATTTGCTTCTCTTATGTCCTAATACTTCCAATTTGCTGTCTATCTGGCTTTTTTTTTTTTTTTTAAGATTTTATTTCTTTATTCATGAGAGAGACAGAGAAGCAAAGATATAGGCAAAGGAAGAAGCAGGTTCTCCGCAGGGAGTTTGATACAAGACTTGATTCCAGGACCACAGGATCACAACCTGAGCCAAAGGCAGAAGACGCTCAACCACTGAGCCACCCAGGTGCCCTATCTGGCTTTTGAAAGTACATTATTATGATTCGTAGATGGAGTCTGATAGCATATACTTTAAAATTAAGTTTTTAAAAAATAGTCTGATTTGTGAATTTTTATTTTTCCTAGAAATATTATGAATACATCATTTTAGAAGTCCAGGGCACTATCCATTGCGTGACAGAGCCACCTTGAATACATCATTTTATTGATTGTTTCTAGGAATCTTTTTATGTAGATATATTTTATTATTTATCTTCTACTACTTTGCTTTCTATTATTTTACATTTTGAGGAATGTGATGAGATTATAAAAATCTCTTAAGTATTATTTCAATAATATTTTATATCTATCCTAAACCAGTTTATTTTGTGTAATTTCAGTAACTAGAAACTGTCAACGTAGGATCTAAAAAAAATGCTGTTTGAGACATCAAGCATTTTTATATTTTTGATAACAGGTCATTGAAGATATATATGAAAAAGAGATTGTCAAATCAAGGTAAGAATGGGTTTAATTTTCATGCATAGTGATTAGGTGGGACCAAGTTGGATCTCTTCACTTCTAAACTAAATGTGGTCATAACTTGGAACTTTTTTTTTCTTTTTGATTTGGTCATCAGGGAGATGGTGGCTAGAGAAAGTTTATGTCTAGTTGTTGAAGAGTCATGAATTATTTTTTTGCTTTCTAATTTTTGACTTAGAGGGATTAAATCCCATCAGATTTATTTTGTTTTTGAGGAAATGTCAGGAAGAATAGACATGGAGGTTTTATTTCAATTTTACTAATACTAATTTTCTTATCATTTTCTGACTAATCATTTTTAAGATTATTTAAAAATTAGATAAGTAAAACATACATCATACCTTATACAAAATAATAAAATATATATTTTATATACAATGTATAGAATATATATAAAATAATAAAAATTGTTTTTGAACAATATACAGAAGGGATAAGTTTCAAGAAATCTTCCCTGTCCCTTAATCCTCAATTTATTTATCTACATATGTGTCTGTATCCAGGTACCCCCCCCGCCTCGATTTTTTTAATATAGAAAGTTTATACTCTACACATCATCCCATATCATGTCTCCCCCCCCCCCACCCCCAGCATATTTTGGGCATATTTCTATATCTGCAGCTATAGACATATATGCCCAGTGAGTATTTTGAAAGGACAATTGAGGGGCGCCTGGGTGACTCAGTCCATCAAGTGTCTGCCTTTGGCTCAGGTTATGATCCCCATATTGGGCTCCCTGCTTCTCCATCCTCCTTTGCCCCTCCCCCTACTTGTGTGCTTATATGCTCTGTCAAATAAATAAAATCTTTTTTTAAAAAAGGACAATTGACTAAATGTTTTAATATGAAATGGAAACATTTAGGTTATGAAAGTAAAAAAATTACAAAATTTCATACGTGTTATTTTTCATGTGTTTGAGCCCTAGAAGGTTAATTTTATTAAATATTGTGACGGCAAAACATGGCCTATTGTCAAAATGAGAGGCTAGTTCTTTTGCTTTAATGATTGATTCATGAGCCTGTAAAGGAGGCAGGGCCAAAGCCCATGTTAAGGATTTTGTTTCTTATTTGAAGAATAATAGGAAGCCAGTTAAAGCATTTAAGCCATGGGGGTGATATTTTAAAAAGAGAATGTGGACGGTATAAGAAGCAAGAAATTTGGTGAGTATTGTAGTAGTTAGGTTCAAGATAATGATGGCTTTAACCAGTGGAAGATTGAGATGGAGAAATGTGCCAATTTGAGATAGAAGTGTCAGGGTGGTTGGTGGTTGGATGTGGTAGGTGAGGGAAAGGGGGGAATCAAAGGTGATTCTTAAGTTTTTGGGTTAGGTTGCTGGGTGATCAGTGATTCCATTACTGACTTCTGCTATTGTTGCTAGGGGTGGAGTTGGGCATAGATCATTAATCCACTTTTGGAAATTTTAAATTCTAGGTACTAATGAGCCATACAGGTGGAGATACAGAATAAGCAGTTGGGTATCTCAGTATAGGGCTCAAAAAAGAGGACAGGGTTGAACCTACTTTGTATCAACCACCATTTCAGTGCTAAGGGTACAACAGAGAGCAAATTATAATAAACTTATAACTAATTAAATAAGTTATAAATGATAACTTATGTTCCCATTCTAGTCTAGACAGACAGGAAATACATAGGTACATAATGTTAGCAAGGAGTAGTGCGCTGTGAATTAAAGTGTGGTTTAGTAGTGGCAAGGCCTATATTTTAGATTGAATGAGTGGGGGAAAATCCTCTGAAGATGCAACATTTGAACAGATATGTAACTGTTGGTCTGGGAATGGTTATGGATGAGATTGCCTAGTAAAACTTCAGATGAGTGGATAGATAAATTCTAGGATTCTTTTTTCTTATGTATTAAGAATATACCAATCTGAAAATTATCTTGACCCTTCACAACTAGTTTTCTCTCTCTTCAGAACAGGCTTTTACTCCAGTGGAAAGAAATTGTGGTTTTGTTTGTTTATTTCATTTAAACCTTAGCTGTTAATATTTCTTCCTTAAAGATAATTTTTATGTAACTAATAACCAAAATCTGCCAATGATTTTTAAGTTATATACTTGGCTATATTATTTTTTTAATAATAAGTAGCTGTTGTTGGCCAGGCCCACTAGGATTTATCATGGCACTCTTCCAGGTCATTTTCTCATCTTGTACACATTTGATACTTAAAGTAACCTGATTACATTCTGCCTCCAAATCTCAAAGTTCAAAAAGTTAAGTGCGCTTCTTTCTATACACATAAGCTGTAATGTATATATATCATAAATGTACTCTTTAATCCCCATCCCCCCTAAGATGCATATTTACATTTTTAAATGACCATTTTTTAGACTAATGTCTGAAGAAGTTGTTTTGCAGAGTCATGTGCTGGTAGAATCTTTATTGGGTAATGACTTGATGTAAGATTTATTAACTTGTTTGTAAGCTACCAAAATAGGCAGTTTATAGGCATAATCTTCATACATTAAGATTTTTTGCATGTTAACCCTATTTCTGTAGGAGGAATCTGGGAAATAAATCAACCAATTCTTAATATTCTTATGATATAAATAATAACTTAGGATATCAAAGTAGTAAAATATATCGCCTAGTCAGCCATGTAATGTGTGGTCTATTACACAGTTGATTCATATTTGCTATGCAAATATCAAATTTGGCAAGCATATCTTAACATATTTTTATCTTTTTGATTTTAAAGTCTTAAAAATAGGGCAGCCCTGGTGGTGCAGCGGTTTAGCGCCGCCTGCAGCCCAGGGTGTTATCCTGGAGACCTGGGATCGAGTCCCTCCCATGTCGGGTCCCTACATGGAGCCTGCTTCTCCCTCTGCCTGTGTCTCTGGCCCCCCCCCCCCCCCCGTGTGTCTCTATGAATAAATAAATTTAAAAAAGTTTTCAAAAAAAAAAGTCTTAAAAATAATCGTGATTGTTATTTGTTGAGTGCTTACTATATACCAGATTCTGTTTTAAGCACCTTGAATGTGTAGTAGTTCATTTTTCCTCACAGCAACCTTATGATAGTCGCTGTTATTAATTATCCTTTTTTATTGATGAGGAAACTACAGTACAGAAGAGTTAAGTAGCTAACCCAAAATGTTTTTCAGTAGTCAGAGGAAGAACGGGGTATTAAATCATGGTTCTCTGACTCTTCTTTGATATTCTGTTCTTTTGTAGTGCAGGATCAACTGCCCTTTAGAACTCCCTTAACCAGCACACTTTGGTATACTATTAATTCTGTTATGAATCTAAGTGGTTTTCATGTATAAAAAAAGAGTGAGTTATAGTGTAGCTTACTTTTGCCAGTGTTTATATTTGTTTCTATTTAAAATGTTTAAACCCCAAGATGCCTGGCTGGCTTAGTCAGAAAAGCATGAGACTTGATCTCATGGTCATGAGTTTGAGACCCACATGGCATGTAGAGATTACTTCAGTAAGTAGAAAACAAAAAACAACTTAAAAAAATGTTTAAACTACTTTTTTACTATGGAATATAACACGGAAAAGGGCGTAAAACAAAATGTATAGCCTTCTAAATTATTATCATTCATAACCACCATCAAGGTAACAAAAGCCAATATTTGTCAGCATCTCAGAAACCCTTCCATGGCCTTTTGCTTTAACATTTTAGGATGTAAGTATGGAAACATGAACACTATAGTTTTGTTTGTTTTTAAACTTTGAAAAAATGGAATCACATGGTGTATATACTCTTTTGTGGCTGGCTTTTGTTCACTATTGTTTTTTTTAATCATCTACAATAAATCTAGAATGAGTAGTTCAGAAGTTCATGTGAAGGCTTTTGTCAGCCTTTTAACAATCTTTTTTTTTCTTTTTTTTTTTTTTTACATGCCCTATGCGGTGCAAGAGGGCTGCCATAACTCCAGATTCATGTTTTCACACATTATACCCCAAGAGAGGAAACAGTGGGCAGTTATAGCAGCATAGTTTATTGGCAGAAGCATAAAACTCTAAATTTAATGAATATCACCAAGATTGCTAGAAGAGAGTGTTTTTGCTTTATCTTGACTATCATAACTTTTTATCCTCTTGACCATTCATCCAAAAATAAATTGGCCGCTTCACCTCTTCTGAATATGAGGAAACTGGGTCCCAGAATGTTTAAAAAATGTTGTGAGGGTAATGCTGAATCATGACCAGACTACTTATCTTCTTTCTTTCTTTGTATCTATTTACTTATTTTTTAGAGAAAGGACAGGGGAAAGAGAGAGCAAGGGAGCAGGGGGAAGATGGAAAGAGAATCTTTTTTTTTTTTTTTTTCCAATTCATGAGATATACAGGGAGAGAGGCAGAGACATAGGCAAAGGGAAAAGCAGACTCCCTGTGGGGAGCCTGATGTGGGACTAGATCCCAGGAGACCAGGATCATACCCTGAGCCAAAGGTAGACACTCAACTGCTGAGCCACCCAGGAGTCCTGGAAAGAGAAAGAATCTTAAGGAGTCGCCACACCCAGTACAGAGCCAGATGAAGGGCTCGATCCCATGAACCTGAGATCATGACCTGAGCCAAAACCAAGAGTCAGATGCTCAACCAACTGAGCCCCCAGAATACTATATTCTATCTCATGAACTGGTATTTTTTTCTTTTATCATGAAGTCCTATTTGTGGCTGAAGAAATTAAGCATCCAATTGAGTGCATAGTGCATGCAGGGAATTGTGTTCTCCAGCATGTCTGCAGCTGGAGATCTAGTGTGTCTGACACACAAGATGTCATATCTACTCAGTGGTCTGTCTGGGTGTAGAAGCTAGTACCTTGTCAGTGTTATATCTGTGTGCTTTTACACAGTAAGAACCTATATTTTATTCTCACTAAAGTTCTGTGATACTGCTTGGTGAAACTGTGTAAGAGATGAGAAATCAATGGAATAGTATTTTGACAGGATATTGGTCTGCTGGGGTAATATAAATTCATAATGCCTACTCATTTAATTTTCAAAGCTGGAGGCTATTATCTAGTGGCAGTGTTCTGGCCTGACTACTTTATTTCCAATATACAAAATGATAAAACTGAATTAGTGGACGGTTGAACTGCCCTTTGGAGAGATACCTGGTAACTACAGCATCATTTATTCTTGTGAAACAAAGTACTTCTACTTTAAAAAGAGTATAGTAAGGAGAGTTATCTCATATTCCTTTCACAATTTTGTTATATTGTAGACTTAATGCCAAGACTTAGAAAACCTGTGAAAAGTCTGATTCCTATTTTTGTGATAGAGATACATGTGTTCCCTTGTACTTTCGGGAGGGCATGACTTCAGAATGTTTCCTTTTCAATATTGAAAAAAAGAATATTTGTCAGTGCTTAAGAAATTAAGATAGGCTAGCTTTTGGCAGTTGTAATTCAGTATTATGAATAATGATGAACATTTATGTGTTCATTAAAATTATTTGATTTATTAATGTATGTGTTATATCTTTGTATGTCATGGTGCTAATTATATTTAACAGGGGTAGGATAAGATTTCACTTAAGTAACTTTTTTTAGTTTTTAAAAATAAACCACCCTGACAAAATACAAAGAAAAAATATAAAAGCAAAATTAACTTTCTTCAGTGCATATTAAAATATTATTATTCTGATATGTTGGTCAATATTAAAGCAAGATTCCAAAATGCATCTACATTAATGACTCTGAAATGTTTATATTTTCTGTTTAAACATTTTTTTATTATTTATTTTTACACTTTAGGTTTGCCATCCGAAAGATAATGCTCTTGGAATTTAGGTGAGTTAAAGGCTTTACTTGGATGAAGTTAAAGATACTGTCAGATTTGTATTGTCTGTATACCATAGAGATGCCTTATCATTTTTTTTAAATTCCAGTGTAGTTAACATACAGTGTTACATTATGTTCAGGTGTACAATATAGTGATTCAGCAACTCCATACATCGCTCAGTGCTCATCTCGACAAATGCACTTCTAAGTCCCTATCACCTATTCCATCCATCCCCCTATCCACCTACCTATATCAAATCATCTACTCTCGTAGCCTCAGTTCCTCATCTGAAAATGTATGTAGTCAGATAACACCCAAGACAAAACATTACTTGTTTTTTCACATTAACTGTGACAAGTCAGTGATATCTCTGAGGCATCCAGGAGAAACAAAGATACCTAGAGGGATATGTATTCCAAATGCAGAAAAATTCCTATGGATAAAACCTTCGTAGAGATGAGTTCAGATTCCCCAGTTACAAACCATGTTAGGATAATCAACTTTAAGCAAGAGTCAGTTGAAATAACAGAGGACAGAATTAGACCCCTACCCCACCCACCAAGGACCCTAGGTAATTAAATAATTGATATACACTGTCAAGTCATTATGTTTAAAGTTATGAGTATAAAAGAAGAAATTGAGCTTGTGAATGTGGAACAGGACACTAAAAATGGACAGATTTGGGGAAAACAAAAATTATTGAAATTTAAAAATTCAGTAGACAAATTATCTACAGGTACCTAGGATATATTGCATTTTCAGTTCTAGACCACTAATAAAGCAAGTCAAATGTAGTTTTTGGTTTCCCAGTGCATATAAAAGTGGTGTTTATACTATATTGTAGTCTATTAACTGCAACAGCAGTATGTCTAAAATATATATATCAATTTTAATTTTAAAAATACCTTATTGCTGAAAAATACCATCATCTGAACTTTCAACAACTCTTAATCATTAATCATGGATTACCATAACAAGTACAATAATACTGAAAAAGTTTTTTGAAATACTCTTACTGCCAAATTATTTAGTAATTCTTACTATCAAAATGTGACAGACACAAAGTGAGCAAATACTGTTGGAAAAAATGGTGCTAATAGACTTACTTAGTGCAGCATTGCCACACACCTTCAATTGGTGAAAAATGCAACATCTGCAAAACTGAGTAAACCGAACCACAATAAAACAACAGAGGCCTTTGGTGGACTAGACACAGCTAAAGACAGAATTAGTGACCTGGGATACAGAAAATTCATTAGATAATAGCAGAGAGAAATAGAGATGAACAGTATAAAAGGAAATTCAGAGATACAGTGGTGAAAATGAGAAAGTCCAATAAGAATTTTAGAAGAGATATGAGAGAATAGCAATTTAGAAGATACAGTGGTTAAGAATGTCCTACATGACTTCAATTTAAAAGTTGAAACATGACTTTTAAATTCAGGAAGTACAGTAATTCTGATTAGAACAACTGAAGACCGACTAAGATGGAATGAAGATCTTATCTGCTAGAGGAAAAAAAGATAATACTCAAAGATACAGATTAATTGTAGATTTCTCAGTTGTAGTAATAGAGAATGTAAAAGAATAAGACTAATATAAGAAAAAAATCACTAACAACCCAGAAAGAATTATATGATCAGCTAAACTATCATGAAATAAAGAAATTGCAGACAGATTAACACTAACGAACTTGGTGAGAGAAGTTCTAAAGGATATAATTCAGGAAAAAGGAATTTAAACTTATAAGAAAGGAATGAAATGAAGCTTTGTGCATTTTATTTATGAAAGAGCACTCAAGTGTCTTTCTTACTTGGAGCCTTTGACCATCATTTTAAGTAAAAATTCACTTGCCCAGTTTCTTAAGTTCTTATAAATAAAGTAAGTATTGCTAAAGGTAGACCCATGAAAATACTGATGTGAGCATGAAAGGAAGTAGAAAACTACAGCGCTATGGTAGAATCTAAACCACTTAACTATGTGTATTTGTGCATAGGTATGCAAACATGTATGTGAGTGATTACAACATGTATATGGAGTGATTTAAAGTGGGAACAAAACACCTTGCTTTTTTTCATTAATGCTTGAGAGTATTTTAACCCCAGTATGGTAGTTGTTATTTATAACTACCCTGAATGATAAAAATAGGCTAAGTTATGTTAAGAAATCAGAAATAATTAAATTTATTTAGGAATATTTTCACCACAATCTTAAAATAAGAATTTTAGCATCTTAAGGGGACAACATCAGTTACCTTGAAAACTGACTTGTGTTGAATACCTAATAAATTAAGTATTAAAATGCTTTTTTTTATTATTAAGTCTCTTTCTTAGTGTCTGGAGGTCATTTGGTCCTCATATGAGGTAGTATTAATGTCTCAGATACATTTATCTACAGAAACTACCCATTACACCATTTTGGTTTTTTTACTTCATTAAGAGCTTTAGATAGGGAATATCCAGTGTTCTGATGGTCATAATAAGATCTTAGTAATCCTTGCTGTCTTCCTGCCTTAAAAGTATAAACTCTCATTCTCCAAAGCTGCAATTATTATAAATAAATTTGTAGCAGGTAACAGTGACCTAGATTACAGGTAAATTTGTGAAGGATGTTCAAGTTATGTAGTTTTTAAAAAGTTTTCAGGAAGTTGTAGAAATCATGCTTTTCCAGGTGAGTGACATATTATAGTGAGTGGTGGTAACTAATGAAATACTCTGCTTTTTCACTCTTCACAGCCAGTATCTTGAAAATTACCTCTGGATGAATTATTCTCCAGAGGTGTCCAGCAAGGCCTATTTAATGTCAATCTGCTGTATGGTGAATGAGAAATTCAGAGAAAATGTCCCTGCATGGGAGGTAACAGACTTAAATTACTTCATAGCTTTCATACTGTGCTCACTTTAAGCCATTAAAAAGTAGCAGAACTTTTTACTGATAATAAGTAATGCTTTTAGAACAGAACTTTGGGGATGCCTGGGTAGCTTCATGGTTGAGCATCTGCCTTTGATTCAGGTCATGATCCCACGGTCTTGGGATAAAGTCCTGCATCAGGCTCTCTGCAGGGAGTCTGCTTCTCCCTTTGCCTATGTCTCTGCCTCCCCTCTGTGTGTCTCATGAATAAATAAATAAAATTTAAAAAAAAAAAAGGACAGAACTTTGCCCAATAATAAAGCAAGTGTTGAGGAAAAAAATGTATAAAAAATACTATTCTTTTTTTGGTTTCAATACTTTATTCAAACTCATTTACTATGAACCAAAAACTTATGGAGGTGAAATTATTTTTCTGTTTTGTGCTTGAAATAAGAATGGTATGGATTATAAAGGTTTTTCATCAGATTGATACGAAGTTCATATTCATTAGCACAAATAGTGCTTAAATGAGATAATATTTTTCAGTGTCCTCTTTCATGACCAAGAATATTTATTTGTAGTTTTCCATACATAAAGTAGTGTTGCCACAGTCAAGATAGATGGTTTATTTTTATTTTTATTTTTTTTAATTAATTAATTATTTATTTATTTATGATAGTCACAGAGAGAGAGAGAGGCAGAGACACAGGCAGAGGGCGAAGCAGGCTCCATGCACCGGGAGCCTGATGTGGGATTCGATCCCGGGTCTCCAGGATCACGCCCTGGGCCAAAGGCAGGCGCCAAACCGCTGTGCCACCCAGGGATCCCAAGATAGATGGTTTAAATTGTAATTTCAATTTTCTCCCTATCCCCAATTTAGGATCTGCTTTCCTGTTTAGAAATTTCTAATAGACTAACATTTTTTCTTTGTGCCAGTGTAATAGAGACTTGGTCAATAAAGGTCTAAAATCTAGATATTCTTTGGCTGCCATAAAATGGTCCGCTCATCAACTTTTTTAAATAAAAGGCACAGGTACTTGCCATCTTTTTATGACATTGGTCTCTAAATTGAGGAAGTATTAAACTCTTTAAGATAAAACCATGGGCACTTCTCTTGGATATTCATTTAGTAAGTGCCATCTTTGGGCAGGTTAGAGCCCAGAGTAAACTGTAGGCCTTGTGTATTATTGAAAAAGCCTGGGGATTTCTTGAAGTTGCTTCAAACTATTCTAGGAAAGGAGAGGGAAGAGTTTTGAGCTAAAGAATGACCTGATCAGTTTGCGTGTTATAAAGACCATTTTGTTGATTAGGGCTTGAAGTAGAGAAATACAGATGAAGAGAATAGGGTACACACATATTTAGAAAGTAGAACTGACTAGATTTCATAATTGAATAATTAGTATTAAGGAAGAATGTTATTTTCAATAACTTTCCGGGCTTGGGCAACCACGTGTAATAGATGATATTGCCGTTTACCAAAATAGGTGGTAATAGAGGATTGAGAAGTACTCTCGAGGGTACAAAATTGTTGAATTGATTTTTGGATTTCATGAGTTTAAATTGCCTTTTGAATATCTGGATGAAATTGTCTAGTAGACAGAAATCTTGAGATCTAGAGTTAATGAGAGTAATCTGGGCTGAGGATGTATATTTCGAATCATTAGCATATGTCTTGAAGTCAAGAGAGGGGGAAAAAAAGAATGAGATTAGAACCCTAGAATACTGCTGTGTATACAACAAAAGAAGAGGGGACTCCTCAGCACATTGAAAAGTAGTGGGGGGTTGAAAGAGTCCGTCAGACTTGACAGCCGTAACAGCTTCAGAGACATATGAGAGGTGGAAACCTGTTGTAGAGAAGTAAATGAAATGAAAACAACTAGTATAGACCACACATTTGGAACACTTCTCTGAAAGAGAGATGGATATGGAAGTAACTAGATGGGGAGGCAGATCAGTGGGAAGCTTGAATATATTTACATTATTTACTTTTTGTACATTACTTATATGTTAAGAGTAAAGAGCTAAGACAAAGCAAGAGAGGCTATCTTTGAGATTAGTTAATGGGAAACCATAATTTTTGCTAAAGAAACATCTTTTGGCATAAGTTAGAAGAGTTAAAACATTTCAGATCCTTAGAAAACAAAGGTTAACCTAAATATGAGCATAATCCATAAAAGAAAAAAAAAGGAAGTAAAACAACTATTTTAGGGACACCTAGCTGAGTCAATCAGGAGAGACTGTGACTCTTGATCTTGAGGTCATAAGTTCAAGCCCCCATGTTCAACATAGAGATTACTTTAATAAAAGTGAAAAAAATATTTTTTAAAACAAACACACAAAACCCCCATTTTTTTAGGTAAAGTTTTCTGCAACTCTTCCATGGTCTTGCCAGAAACCTGTATTTGACTTGCTACCATTAATTATAAGTAAGAAAATAATCTTTTTTGGTAATTACTTGGTTTTGTTAATAGACTTCTAAAGAGTCTTACTGATGTTTGTTTAAGGGAAAAGTGGAGAGCAAGCCATTTCAAAATAAATTTTTATTCTTTTTTCAGACTTTTAAGAAGAAGCCCGACCACTTTCCTTTTTTCTTTAAGTGTATCTTGAAAGCAGCGTTAGCTGAAACCGATGGTGAATTTTCACTCCATGAACAGACGGTCTTACTGCTTTTTCTTGATCATTGCTTCAATAGTTTGGTAATTTTACTTTTATCTTTGGGGAAAACTTTCAAATGCTCTTGTTTTTTAAGTTAAACATAAATGAAATTACCCTCTATGACCAACTCTTCTTCCATGGTAGTAGGGAAGGAGGATAATGCCAAAAGCTTAATTTTAGCGACTTCTTAAAAACATTTTAGAAGATCCATTCACTTTTAAAATAGATTTGGACTACAGCTCCTTTTTTTCTGTCTAGACTCTAAGAAAAATAATAATCAGAACTGAAAGGTAGAACAGCAAAGAGTCTGGCTAATTTGAATTTTGAGTAATGAGGTCTGTGCCACAAGCTGCACACAAAACTACCTTTATTACTTTTCAGTCATGCTTCATGCACAGGCTGCAGGTCAGCAGGAGAGTTGTATTCTGAGTTGACTGATTAGGGGCAGTTGTAGATGATCTTTGAAAATCTCTTAGGTTGCATATGATACATTTTCATCTTTCATAAGAGTATCTTCAAAATAATTAAATATGGTAATTAATATTTTATTCGCGCTTCTCTACTGTGGTTATGTGGAGGTCTGTACCTATTTATTTAAAAATAAGTGCTTCTGAACTGATAGTGCAGGAGAATGGATGGGATTCTTTCTTAAGAATGGTTGTTAAAAAAAAAAAAGAATGGTTGTTAATAGATGGATGGTTATTACTTGTAGGTACTACCTCACGTGAATCTTGTAAAGGCATTAAAAAAAGATTTGTGAAGCCCTAAGTGAATGCTACTATTCTCTTTATCATTTATTAAACTACACAATGCAGATGTAAATATAAACATGGTTATCAGAAATTGAACAAAAACAAGATTTATTTAGTATTAGTTAGGTGCTAGATTTGATTAACTTAAAAACTAGTTTATTATTGAAATACTTAAATTTTTTCAGTATGCCATCAGTTCTTATTACTTGAGGTAGTTAGGTCTATGAAGTAGTTGCAAACACGGAATTGACCAAAACTGAACCATTGCTCCTAGGGAAAATATAGAGTTAGGTGCCTACAAGCCTGCAGTCACAACATTTTCATCAATCAGTCAATACATAATCTTGTTTTATGTGTTTCTGTTTAAAGACACCTTATGTAATAATATATTGTTGACTCATTAACATTGAACTCATGGCCAACAGCACTGTAACTGAAGTCTGAACAAACCTTATCATAACATATGTATTTTCTCTATAAGGCACATCACGGCCTTCTTGCACATAGGAACACTGACCAGCACTTCAAGCCCTTAATAGGAAATATTAAGATATCATTACTTTGAAAGTATTGGTGGCATGTTTTCACCCAAGGACTTAAAATTAAAAGGTAGTATATTCCTTATATAAAGATTTAAGTTAAAATATTGGTATGCTTATAAATTTGTTTTCTTTGTGCCTTAAACAGGAAGTAGACTTGATACGGAGTCAAGTACAGCAGCTTATCTCCCTCCCAATGTGGATGGGCTTACAGCCTGTAAGTATCTAGTTTCAGACACTTATGTGTATTTGTGTTATATAAGTGGGAAATGGTGGTCTAAAACTGTGTAGCATTAATATAGATTTAAAATGATAACTAAAAATCCCTTTTCCTGCTTAGAAAATATATTTAATACAGTATGCATTAACTTATCACACATGTAGTTTTTGTAGTTTTAAAGTTTTTAAATGTAAGCTAGTAGGTGTTTGTCATTATTATGAGGTAAAATAAGGTAGTATCTATTGAGCTCATAAAGAAAGGATTAAATTAACAAAATGTGGTTATTATTTCTGTGTGTGTCTTTGGATTAGACTAAATACAACTTGAATTTTTTTATTTCATACGATTAGAACGTACACATAGCTATAGGAGAAGGTCTAGATAATGTTTATTAATGACTTCATTATTTTTTTCATTAAAGACTTACTGGATCATATCTGTTACTATCAAAACCAAATTAATTGATCTTGGGGAATAAAGTTATATAACTATCAAATTTCAGAAATTTAAATAATAAATTCACTCAGAATTTCATTTTCTGCATGTGGGTTTTTTGCAGATAGACAGATATGCAAACTTATTCATAGGTACCAGTTGATGGTGATAAAAACAGACTTATGTAGATGAATGCTAGATTAAAACTGGTAAATGCCATTTGAAAGAATATAGTCATGTGGACATTTCCTTGTTTACTAGTGACAGCTGTTTCTATGTTCAATGTTTCAGACTCATTTTTCAAATTTCAGTGATTATACTAATAATTGTTAATGCTCTAATTTTTCAAGCTTAAATCCTTCATTTTAGAAATAAGAAAAATTTAATTGGTTATTGAACTTAAAACCTTGAGAGAAAAGGCAGTTGTTGTTATTATCTTTTAGTTATTATCAACAATTGTTAGAATTGAATAGTTTTTAAAAATAGAATTATTTCTTAGTTTTCAGGTTTTATCATGTTGCTTTCAGGTTTTATCCCGTTGTATCCACACTGGAAAAATAGCTAGTAGTTGAGCTTGTCTTTAACCTTGTAAATTTTGGGGTTACTGTTGATGTAATATCACATCATTCTTTCAGGCACGATTGGAGTTAGAATTAAAAAAGACACCTAAGCTAAGAAAATTCTGGAACTTGATTAAAAAGAATGATGAAAAGATGGATCCAGAAGCAAGAGAACAGTATGTTGCCAAAGCTTTGTTCCATGTTAGTTTGTTATGGTGGCTGTGAGTCTAAGATGATATTGACTAGTTTGTTGTTTGCTTTATATAAGGCTGAACCAAATAAATAATTAAGTGCTTTTACTGTCAGAGGAATATTTTATATAAAGATCTAAAGGGGAAGCCACAATATCAACATGTTTTTCTCCCTTTTTTTTCCTCTGCCACAGTGATAAGTATATCACTGATCTTCTCCTGTCTATTAACCATAATTTGTCTGTCATGGATAGTTCTTTATTTTCTCCACCTCTTCAGGCTGTCAATCCAAGTTTTCTTTTTTTTTTTACTCTTACTCTTAACAATGACTTTTATACACTATCGTTCATTTATTTATTCATTCAATAAAAAAATCATAAACATTTTGCCAGGTACTATTTTAGATATAGAGGATATAGCAGGGAACAAAATGGAAGTAATTCCTGTTCTATAGAGCTTACATTCTAGTTAGGGAAGACAGTAACAAACAGATCAATTATTTAGTATATTTGATGGTAGTATATTCTAAGGAGAAGAATAAATCAAGTATAAGGATTAAAGAAGCAGGTGAGGGTTATGGATTCTTTTAATAATAATTGTTATCAGTTGGTTAAGTCTGTCAGCAAGTATTTATTTCACCAAATAAAATGCTATTAGTAGGACATGGGGAAGATCTACATACTCTAAGAGTTCTCTCTCTCTCTCTCTCTCTCTCTCAGGCTAACTGGTCTAATTGTAACCTTGCCTTATCTACATGATGACTGTTGGAGCAGCACTCCTTGCTCTGTCTCCATCTTTTATTGTTCTTTTCCACTCCTTTTTCTTGGCTTATGTAAATATGCTGAAGACTCCTTTCCCTTGGGCCTATGATAACTTTCTAACTCTATCTTATTTTTTCTTCTACTTAGGAAAGTGCTCTATACATGTGTAGCTAATAATGAAAGCCATGAGTAAGATGATCTAGTGAGATACATAAACAAACCATGAAAAGAGGGTTAAGGACAAAAAGAAGTGAAACCTGTAGTTATGCTGGCGGTTACTGAAAATGGGAAGAACTGAGAAAAGTTATGTGTCAGTGAAATGAATTTGAACGTAAGGCAGTGAAAACTATAAGGACAAGATATTAGGGTCAGAGTAGGAAAATCCCTTCTTTAATTTTCCAACTCTAGTCTCATTCATTTCTCATGGTGACTTCCCACCCAACAGCCTCTTGATTAAACTAATCGCATGGCATCTGCATTATTTGACTACTCTTTTTTTTTTTTTAAACCCACTCTCAGTATGATTTAACCATAAATCTCTGTGGCCCTTTCTTCCCTGCTTTCTTATCTTCGTATGACCCTTTGCTATGTACAGTTGACCCTTGAACAGCATGTAGGTTGAGGGCACTGATCCCTCCAACCATACAGTCAAAAGCCCATATATCATTTGTGACTTCCCAAAAAACTAACTGCTGATAGAAGCTTCACTGGTAACAGTAAGTGGACACATATTTTGTATACTATATCTATTACATACTATACTCTTACAATAAAGTAAGCTAGAGAATAGAAATGTTAAAATAAGGAAGAGAAAATATATTCACAGTATTATAGTGTATTTATTGAAAAAAATCTGCACGTAAGTAGACCTACAGTTCAAACCCATGTTGTTGAAGGATCAACTATACTTCTATTTGCCATGAACTCCAGTTTGTATTAAGTAATATCCGTTGTTTTTCCTCCATTGCCTTTCTGCCCAGTCTCTCTTAATTCTTCCAGACAGTAGGGCTTGGAATACTACAGTCCTTTGACTAGCAATTTGTATCCCATCAGCCAGTTCTACTGGATCATCTTTTGTCATTTTTCTTCTTGTCTATTCATATTGCTGTTGTCTTAAAACAAGCCTTCACAGCTCCTGACTAAAGCACTCCAATAAATTCCTATCTGGTGTTTCTTCCAACTTTCCCACAACAATGAGCCTTACTAGCCATCTTTATAGAAAATTTTAGTTTTGGGATGCATGGGTGGCTCAACAATTGAGTGTCTGCCTTGGGCTCAGGGCATGATCCCAGAGTCCCTGGATCGAATCCCATATTGGCTTCCTGTGGGGAGCCTGCATCTCCCTCTGCCTATGGCTCTGCCTCTATGTGTCTCTCACGAATAAATAAGTAAAATCTTTTAAAAAAAAAAAAAAAAGAAAAACGAGAACGAAAATTTTATATTCTTTGCCATATTCCTATTCATAAAGTTTCGGTAATTTTCTAGTTCCCATAGGATAAACTCTGAACTCCTTGCAGTGGCATTCAGAAATCCCCAGCTATATTTTGCAACTCCCCCAAATCCTTAGCCCAGTCTATTCATTGTTTCTTAAACTAAGTTCTTCTTTAAGTACCCTTTCCTCTCTACTCCACTTAATTGAAGGTTAATGTAAGCACTTCTAGACAAACTGTTTTAGGCCACTAAAGTACTTTCTTCTTCTGAATTCCAAAAATATGCTCTGTGTTTTTTATTGAAATGCCAGCTGTTTGTGTAATGGTTAGAATATGTGTAGTTATTAAGAGAATAGTCAGACTTAAATAGGCTTCACACTCACTTGCCGTGTAATGATGGGCAAGTTAACATCACCTCTTTGAGCACGAGTGGGAAAATCGGAAATTGGGACAGTAAGTAGTACCTATTTCATAGGACTGTTGTCAGCATTAAATGAGATTATCCATGTGAATAATCTGGCAGCTCAGATCCTGGCACACTAAGTGCTCAGTTAATGTCAGCCAGTTTTGTTAATTACATGCTGGTTTGTGTTTACTGATTATCTTTAAATTATAATACTTGTCATTTCAAGTATATTTTCGTCATTGCCCTCCTTTGTATTTCTAGCAGGACTGGCATAATCATTTGCAGCTGTCCAGTACCTGATGAATGTTTCTTCATTGATAGGTACATAGTGCATCTTAAATTAGTAATGAGTAGAAAATTGTTATTTATTTATTTATTTATTTATTTATTTAAATTTTTATTTATTTATGGTAGTCACAGAGAGAGAGAGAGAGAGAGGCAGAGACACAGGCAGAGGGAGAAGCAGGCTCCATGCACCGGGAGCCCGACGTGGGATTCGATCCCGGGTCTCCAGGATCGCGCCCTGGGCCAAAGGCAGGCGCCAAACCGCTGCGCCACCCAGGGATCCCTGTTATTTATTTATTAAGATTTTATTTATTCATGAGAGACACAGAGAGAGAGGCAGAGACACAGGCAGACGGAGAAGCAGGCTCACTACAGGGAGCCCAATGTGGGACTCAATCCCCAGAACCTGGGATCACACCCTGGACTAAAGGCAGATGCTCAACCACTGAACCCCCCAGGTGTCCCAAAAATTGTTTTTTTACAGCAACATTTAATTTTTAGACATTGTAATATTCTACTATATGTAATACTTCAAACATACTGAAGTATAAAATTGCTTAACTACATACTTAAACATTAAATGTTGAACCATGGGGCAGAATATAAATGCAATTTTGAAAACTTTCTAGTTCTGACCTTTAAATCACAAGCGAAAACTTTCACAGTAAGAGAAAGGGATGTTTTCTTAGCTGGCTTGTTATACAAGTAATGAGGCATTTCTTTTTCTTCAGGTAGTCTTGTATTTACATACAAAGAAGCAGCTGTGTGTTCAAATTATGGTCCCAATTCCAGAGAGAAATGGGACATTTGAGCAGTGTAAGAAAGGCTTGTTGGACATTTAAATATTACTTTTGAAATAATTACTTTTCAAAAATAATTTGGTGAATGTTATTCTCTGATTTAGATCCTTTCAAGAAAGAAGATTTCTTTCACAGCTCATACAGAAGTTTATCTCTGTGCTGAAATCAGTGCCACTTTCCGGTAACTATCTTATCAGCTCATTTGTGAAGTTGTTACGTGCCTCTGTGGTATTTTCTAGTCTCTAATCTAAAAACCTTCTCTTAGAATAGTTTGAAATCATAATGACAACATATCTGTCCTCCCCTTTTCATATATATTACCAGTCTAAGTATTGTAACTGCCTTAAAAATTCACATATTTAAAAGGTACCTGCATGGTTTTTTTAAATACTCATTTACTTAGCAAATATTTTTTGAGTTTGCTTGCCAGACCTAGTTCCTGAACAAGGTGCTGGGATGCAGTGATGAAGAAAACAATCAGAGACCCATGTGGCATTTATAATACGTTGCTGAATAGTGCTTTTAAACATCAGATACTGTTTGGAGGGGAGAGAGTTTGAGCTACAAGACAAAATGAGAAAGATTTCCCTCCAACATGGCCTCCATTTATTAACGAAACAAATATATGTTGGGTAGACTATATACTTAAAAATATACCATGATTATGCTACATTTTGTGTGTGTGATAATGCCTAATACCAGGAGGGGTTAATTACATCATGCTGGATTTGTAAGATCTTTATAAGCATTTAGTGAATGTACAAAGAATGTTTTTTACTTAATAAAGGTGTATATATGTAAGCTATGTCTTTGATTAATAAAATTTTATTTCCTAAGTGGGATATAATCTAAGAATAGCTCTGTAGATGTAACATATTTATATTTTTTGCATCAGAGATTACCACTTTGTTTAAACTAAAATACAAGAGAATTAATTATAAATGCTGACCTTTCAAGTAATATTTTACAACTGAAAATCATACCTATAATTCAGCAAGGAATAGATAATAATGCTGATTTAGCTAGATTGGATTAGAGACATAATGCTCCTTGTATCAGTATAAAGAAAAAATTGTCATATGCTTATAATCTAAGTCACTTAGTATTTTTAAGATGTTCAATTAGTGGCTTAAATCTAGAAGGAAGACTTAGGTTTAGTTTTCTTGGCACAAAAGGTAGTAATAGTGCTTAGAACTACTAATGCCTGTAATAACTATGGCCATAAAAATTGACATCTCTGTGGAATGTTAATCTTGGGTCATCCAGCAAGGTTTGAAAATCAAGTAACAACAGCAACATAGGACCTGCTGTAATTTTAACAATTTATAAACCACCAGCTGTTGCCATCGTTTATATATAGCCAGAAAACAAAATTTCTTAGTTTGACCTTGAGCTTTCATCAAAATTTGTTAACTCTGGCAGAGGAGCCAATAGGATGATGAAAGTAGTGTGCCTGTTCAGAAAGGGTAAAGATGGATGGTTTATAGAGTTAGAAAACAGAAAACTGGTTTTTAAAAAAATAAGGATTATAGTTTCATTTTACAGGGTTGTGAAAAACAACATATCAATATCAGTTGTTACAAAGAAAATCTGTGTAGGTTGATCTGAGATGTCAGGACTGCTTTCAGAAGAAAAGAAAAAAAAAACCCCACAATACATGTAAGAAGCAAAAGATAAAGATATCTTGGTGACTGAAATAGGAATGAGAAGGTTTCAGCTCTGAACAATATGCCCAGTAGGGCCAACTTCCACAAAAACATGCAGCTTTATTCACCAGAGCTCAGAAGTTGAGTGGCAAGCATCATGTTCTAATTTTAATTTTAAATAGGCCATTGCCAGTAATTTTCTCAAACTATAAATAAAAATACAGAGTTTGCTTGCTTTTTAAATTTTGGACAAAAATAGTTTTCTTTTACAGTAACAAGAATAAAAAATAGAGGACAAGTTTGAATGGATTTAATTTAAAAGTTGCTCCTTTCAATTCTTTAGTTTCAAGAACTATATGACTAGACTGTTGCAGAAAACCTGGATTCTAGTTCTAACCAGCCATGGTCTAGCACTGGGTTAGTCATTGCTAGGAGTCCTTAAACTAAGCAACAGTAGGGACCCTGGAATTACTTCCTTTTTAATTGACACAGTCTTGGCAAGATATAGTTTAGCTGGTAAAATGGTAGACTTTCCTGACTTTAGGAAAAAAAAAAAAAAAAAAAAACAAAAAACAAACTTGTACTCTAAAAGTTTGTCATGTTACAAGGTTGTAATTATTTAAGAACAAAACTAAGTGTTTTTTAAAATAGTACATTAATACTCATGAATAGCATAAAAATAAGGTAGTGATTTAAAAATATTTCATTGCTTTGTCATTGACATTTTTTTAAAGATTTTATTTATTTATTCATGAGAAACACAGAGAGAGAGAGGCAGAGATATAGGCAGAGAGAGAAGCAGGCTCCCTGCAGGGAGCCCAGTGTGGGACTCGATCCCAGAACTTCAGGATCACGCCCTGGGCTGAAGGCAGATGATCAACTGCTGAGCCACCCAGACGTCCCTATCACTGACATTTTAATGTCAAAAGTAATATATACAGTGGAAAAAAACTCCTAACAATTGTCTTTTAATTAGTTTGGTGTGTACCTTTCCCATCCATTTTCTTTGCATTCTAAAGATACCAATCTGTATCTGCATGTACACATATATGTATGTGTTAGTGTATATGAGAGAAGTTCTAGATGTTTAGTGTGTGAAGACAAGAAGGGAAGTGGGTCAAGAACTAATGTAAAACTGCCTTTTTAGTTTTGTTTTGTTTTAAACTGCCTTTGTAATTTTTGTATCATTGAGTTTTTTCAAATCTAGTCATTTAGTATAGGTCATTTATTATGACTAATTATTACAGACATTAGTAGATCTATCCACTTTAAAAATATTTTTGCAAATCTCATTTTTAAAATATGTTTCTGATCTTAGAGAGGTTTTCATTTTCTTTTATCTGTAGAGCTAAATATAAAGGTAAGGTCCTGCTTTTTTTGAAATACAGGTGAGGTCCTTACTCTGAATCATGGTCCGGTCCTGATGAGTAAGAGACAAATGACAGTTTCAAAAAATAACTGCCAGTTATAAGATACAGTGTATAAAATGGCCTAAGTAAGAAAATTCTTACATGGTTTCTCTGTTATGTCTAGAACCAGTCACTATGGACAAAGTTCATTACTGTGAAAGATTCATTGAACTTATGATTGACCTAGAGGTAAGAATGTGCAGTAACTTTTCTGTTACATCATCTTTAAGGGGGATAAATTAAGCACATGACTATATGAAATATTTCTTCATTACCCCAAACTGGCCTTGGTTTTTTTTTTCCCCTGTTTCTTGGTGTAACAGAGAGAGGAAAGTCAAAAGTAGTTGGACCTTGAGGTTTTCAAAAAACTGTCAGATGGCTGTTATTTGTAGAAAAAAATATTATGTAGTGTAGTTATTAAACATGAGTCTAGCAATAACATTTTATTTTCTATCATATTTTAATACCCTATCATAGAGGTTTTTGGGTTTTTCCCCCCATCATAGAGTTTTAATAGTGGCTGAAGTTATGGGTTTATGGCCATCTCTTTAATAAATCTCACTTCTCTAAATGTGCATAATATTGTTGATGAAGAAAGATATAGTTGCTATTGTCATTTTTTTAAATAAAGATTTTTAAAAAAGATTTCATATTATTAGCTGCAAGATTTTGACAGAAAGTTCAGATGCAGAGTTGATATAATTCAGATTGAATTCATTTACTTTCCTTTCCCTCTTCACTGCAGGAAATTGAAAGAAAATCCTTTGTGTTCATTTCTTATCAGGAGGGAGAGGGTGGTTTCTTGACATCAGGATTAGAGTATTGGACTAGCAGCCATTCATGAGATCTTTATTCAGATTCTAGTTCTGCGAGTAACTAATTTGTAACCTCTGAGGATCTCGATAACCTCATCTATAAAATGAGGATATTTGATTAGATTAGTGGTTTTCAAGCTGATAACCAGTATCCTAGCATTGTTTTGCTGACTGTCACAAGGGGAATGTGGGAAAAAGATTAGAAAAAGAAGTCTCCACTCAGGGGTCCCCGGTTCCTTTTCTCTCAGAGTAGCACCACTTTTAAATCTAAACACAGTATATATTGGGATTTCATATAGGATTTTGTTTGAAAACTACTGGCCAGCATATCTGTGAAATTTCTTCTAGTGCTAGATTTTATTTTTAAACGTTGCCACTGAGTTTATTTACTGCATGGACCAGACCTCTTGCTTTGTGCACAGTGTTTTTTGGGAGACTAGAGGGTACTTGTATGTGATTTGATACTTATGAGCAAAATAGTAGATTTTACCTCTAGCTGCAGAGAGCATACAGACTTATTGCCATGCTGTTTATTTTTTCTAGGCTCTACTCCCCACAAGGCGCTGGTTTAATACTATCCTTGATGACTCCCACCTTTTGGTTCATTGTTACCTTTCCAATCTTGTTCATAGGGAAGAGGATGGCCATCTTTTTTCCCAGGTAAGCATTGATATATCTGAACTGTTAAATATTTTCATTTCTAAATTTCTTTTTTTTTGCCATGCAGCTAAGAGGACCAGTGGATGATATTAAAGGAAATTTTGCTAAGTGTTGAGTTGAATAATGTAAATTCCTAATTAGTCATTTTAAAGTAAAATCAAGTCTTAATATAGAAAATGAATGAATGAAGAGCTTTTGTTAATCATGTGATTTTATTATTGGACTAATTTATAATTTTGGCAGTGTAGTCCCACATACTCATATTTTATGTTAGTAATCACTATGGAATACAATAGATGAGGAGCATTAATTTTAAGAGAACTATGCCCTAATTTCATGGCTGTCTTTCCATAAGATGTTGGTGACAAAGACAGTTGATAGCATGGAAATGCTCATTTGGTACCTTGGGTAGAAAGTTGCATTAGTGTTTCACATTTGCTGTATCACAACTCCTTTATAGAAGAAAAGTCTTCTAACAGACTTCTAACACTTGCCTTTCAATGAGATTATACTTGGAGATACAATGTGTGTGCGTGTGCGTGTGTGTGTGTGTGTGTGTGTGTGTGTTTTAAGATTTTATTTGAGATAGCACGACCACAAGGGACGGGGAGGGGTAGAGGTAGAGGAAGAAGTAGGCTCTCCATTGAGGACGGAGCCCAATGTAGGGCTTGATCCCAGGACCCTGGGATCATGTCCTGAGTTGAAGGCAGACACTTGACCTTGACTGAGCCATCCAGGTGCCCCTATATATTCTTTTTAAGAATTCTTTTATTATTTATTTATTCATTCATTCATTCATTCATTCATTCATTCATTCATTCATTTATTTATTTATTTTAGAGAGAGAATGTACAAGCTAGAGGAAGGGCAGAGGGAGAGAAAGCAAAGGAATCCCAAGCAGACTCCCCACTGAGCACAGAGCCTGACTTGGGGCTCAATCTCACAACCCCGAGATCACGACCTAAGCTGAAATCAAGAGTCAGACGCTTAACTGACTACACCACCAAGGCGCCCTAAGCATTCTTTTATCTTGTATTTATATTTTTCTCATTCTTTTATTAATTTCTACCCAGGGATTTACCAATACATTAAAATTCTCATATCTGATCTGCCACAGGTTAGAATCAATAATAAAGATTTGGAGTGAATGCAACAAGTAGACTCTTGATACCACCGTCGCTATGAAGGGAAAGCAGGCCTTCATTAGCAACAATAATTAAGCCAAAGGAAGGGCTTGATGGCCATGGAGACAGATGACAGGAATAAATATCTTCACTTTCCTCACCCTGCTGCTTTTCCCTAATAGAAGCAGTACACAGAGGAGAATTTCTCCAATTACAAATTCCAAAACCTTGTTCAGAAAATTCTGTGTTAAGTGGCTTAAATTAAAGACCTCAGGGTTTCCCCCTACTGGTCTAGTTATATAAATTTGCAGTGATGTAATTTGTTTTTTTCCATTAGTGTTTGGCTTTCATCATTTAGGTCTTTAATGTCTATTCATTATTGAGATTGCAGTATAAGTTCCTTTCTGTAGAAGTAGACCATGT
Source organism: Canis lupus familiaris (assembly GCF_011100685.1). Lineage (NCBI taxonomy): Eukaryota > Metazoa > Chordata > Mammalia > Carnivora > Canidae > Canis > Canis lupus. Next base: position 2,916,402 of record NC_049251.1, on the reverse strand, counting down.
ATATGAAAAAGACTTTAACAATTTATTCACTAGACCCACACTTTATTCTCACACAAGTAAAACATGTTTTGAATATGTTCTGAAGTGTTTGTCATAGTGTTTACATTCCAGAGATCTTCAGCACTTCTGGGAGGTTATAAGGATTTGTTTATTCTTTATAATAGTTTTTGTTCATGGTTCCTTATTCTTATATTCACACAGTTTATTAATGTAAACATATCCTTTCAGCTTTTAGACATGCTTAAGTTCTATACTGGTTTTGAGATTAACGACCAGACTGGAAATGCTCTGACAGAAAATGAGATGACCACAATTCACTATGACAGAATTACTTCTCTACAGGTAACTGAAATGCAGTTCAGTCTATGCTTCTGCTCCATCAAGTTGGGTCATAGTTTCTTATAGTACAGGTAGAAGAAAGTACTATTTTAATAATATTTTCATTTTGAACTTTTGAAATACTGCTAATTCTGATGAATCCATGGGGGAAAAAATGGCTTTCTTCAGTTTTGAGAATCAAGATACTGATAAATTTGACACTCAAATTTCCTGTCGGTTGTTAGACCAATTTGGTGCATATATTTAACCAGTTTCATTTTGTTTGTTTTCTATTACTGATCTCATCTTGTTCATACTCTCTTTGGTAGCAGAAAGAAGCTTCTGTTTGTCACTTTGAAGAAATTCCATTCTTAATGTTTTAAAGAGTCATTTTGGGTAAAGACTTGGTCAAACTTAAGTTGAAATTGTCTTCCATAATCGATTCCACTCTGCTCTCCCTCTTTCCCAGAATGACATCTGGGTATGTGGAGGCACTGTGATAGCCTCATTGTTTTGGAAGAGGAATGATCTGCACAGTGTCCCATTTCAGAGGTCTTTTCCTGCTCTTCTCAGGGCAGTGGTGTTTTGTCCTTCCACTTCTGCCCTTGAAGCCACCACAGCTGGTATGGCATGTGATCTGCTTTCTTGGCACCAGGCAAGGGATGATGATTGTTCCCAGGGAATTTGACTGTGTCCTTGCTGATGAGACTCCAGCCTTGCTCTTGGTGGTGCTGGAGTTCTCCTGAGAGCTTACTCCCATTCATTTCCCAGCTTAAACAGCTCACTGAGGCTGGGGTCGCAAGGTCATTTTGCTATTACCTGTAGTAATCTAATGGCACGTTCACCAGTAACCTTGGCAACTTGTGATGCCACCTACTATGGGGCACATGAAAATTTCTGGATCTTTTCTGTGCCTCATGGGCATTAAGGAAGACTAGGGATGTTATCTTAGATGCTCTTCCGTAGTCACTGTAATGCTATTTCTGTTTCCTTGCAGCTTATCCCATGTTGGTTAGTAGTGTTACCCTGCAAGGTCCGTTCTTTCCAGAGCTCCAAAGTAAAAGTACAAACTACTGGGCTTTTGAATTCTCCCTCAAGCTGTCTCCTCAGTGGGAATTTCCCTTGGAACTTTCTTTCAGTTTTGCTGGGCCAGTTCTTTTTTTTTTTCAAGATTTTATTTATTTATTTATGAGAGACACAGAGAGAGAGAGGCAGAGACACAGGCAGAGGGAGAAGGAGGCTCCATGCAGGGAGCCCGACCTGGGACTCAATCCTGAGTCTCCAGGAACACACCGTGGGCCAAAGGCAGCGCTAAACTGCTGAGCCACCTGGGCTGCCTGGGCCAGTTCTTGATAATAAAGAATTTTGTTTTATTTTTCTCCCTGTCAGTGAAGCTAGCTTTCATGACTATTCATGTATGTTCAAAATACAGCATTAGAAATAAAAAAACTAAACATTGACTCTTTGTTGTTTTTGTACTCCTGCTAGAATAATTCTAGTTTGTTTCCTAGTTTGTATTGAATTCTGGCTAAATAAAGCAAAGGTCACATATGAGAAGCATGTAAGAAAGAGAAGAATAAAAATATTAAGATATTTTTATTTTGTAGTATGTAAATTATAGTTGATTATAATAATATGTAGGCATTAGTTACTGATTTTTTTGTTTTCTCTTTTCTAGAGAGCTGCTTTTGCACATTTCCCTGAACTCTATGATTTTGCCCTCTCAAATGTGGCAGAAGTAGATACTCGGGAATCTTTGGTCAAGTTTTTTGGACCTCTTAGGTAAGCTGACATGAAAGGAAAACCGGATTTTAATTTTCTTTTTTGTTTTTAATCATTTTGCATTATTAGGTAATGTAACTTATTGCACCACTAAAATTAGTACTTCTCTCTTGCAGTTGGTGTCTTTAAGTCACTTAGATATAACTTTGATCTTCTATTTTAGGGGGCAAGATTTATATTTTTTGTGACTTCAACTTTTTTCCTAGATCATAAGTTTTTCTTAGAGTACAACATATAACTGGTATCCCATCAATTATAACATAAAGCAGGAACCAGTAAATGTTCATATATGATGTCAGAAGTATGAGAAAAATTTTTGTGTGTTTAAAATTTATGAAATTAGTAATATTCCTTGACACTTAGCTAATATGCTTTTTTGAAAATGGTAGTAATACATTTATACTACATGGTAGGTACTCTATTAAGTGTATAAATAATCCTCAAAATATTCAGGTGAGGACAAGGTACCATTTTATTTATGTATGTATGTATGAATGATGAATGACAGGGTACCATTTTAGATAAAAGGTCACCAAAACACAGAATTGATAAGTCATTTGCTTAGGTCAAATAACAAGTAAGTTGCAGAGATAGAAGTCCAACCTAAGTAGTCTGATTTTAAACCTAAGCAGCTAACTTTTAACTGCTCTGTTATCTCCCTATTGTCTTTAATTCTTGAGAGAAATTATGTTTAGTTTATTGGCTCTCTAAAATGAAACAAACTTGGTTTCAACTTGAAAGTTGGTTTGGTTTTTGATATTCATAAAAAGATTTATTAGTAACTCTTATCATAAACATGAAGATCTATTTCATTCTCTTAATGAACTACGTAGAATTCCATTGGGCAAGTCTACTATGCTATTTTTTAATCACTCTCCTGTTAACAGATTTTTACTTTCTAAATTTTCGGCCATTACTAACAATTTAGTAATGAGCAACATCGTTTCTACATATATATAAAAATTCTTAAAAAAAAAAAATTCTTAGTATTGACTCCCAGAAGCAGTATAGTTGACTCAAAGGGATTATGTATTTAAAATTTGTTACATATTGCTAGATTTCCTTCAAAAAAAAATAAATTATACCAACAGCATATGAGGATTTATTTCTTTCCTTACCAAGTAAGTGTACTAGTCTTTCATTTTTGCCAATCCAAGGATAAAAGAACCCTCCTTGTTTTTTACTTTGCATTCTGTGATTATATTGTGGAAATTGAGCATCTTTCAATTTTTCTTGGCCACTTGCATTTCCCCTGGAAGTTTCTTGTTATTATATTTTGGTATTTTGTACTTCACTGCTTGTCATACTGAATTTTTTTTTAAGTTTTTATATATTATATATATATATATATATACTAATATTTTGTCCAGTTTGTGTTGCACTTTTAGTTTCTCACTTTTAAACTTTGTTTCATTGTATTTTGTTATTACGAGTGTTTTAGGTTTTTAATTAATCAATTTGTTAATTATTTTTGAATAATAACATGGTTTGTGTAGAAGGCTTCATCACAAGATTATAAAATATTGTATTTTTAAAACACTTCCATAGTTTTGCTTTTTGTTGTTTTTTTTACATTCAGTTTAGCTGCATAATGCATATGGAGATTTTTGCCCATAGTGACCCTTTACACTCCTGTAAATTATGGAGGATACTAAAAACATTTTTTTAATGTGGATTTTAGCCATTATATTTACTACATTAGAAATTAAAACTAGGGGCACTTGAGTCGCTCAGTCAGTTGAGCGTCTGCCTTCAGCTCAGGTCATGATCCCAGGGTCCTAGGACTGAGCCCCACGTAGGGGTTCCCTGCTTGGTGGGTAGGCTACTTCTCCCTCTCCCTTTGCCACTCCCCCTGCTTATACTTGCTGTCTCTGTCTCTCTCTTTGTCAAATAAACAAAATCTTCAAAAAAAATTTAAAACTAGAAAAAATTTAAAGACTTTATTAAAATCAATTAAAAGCCTTTTCGCATATGTAAAAGCATATGTAAAGTCTTAGCATATGTAGTGTTAATGAAAAATACATTCCCCCCAATTTTTTTTTTAAGATTTTATTTATTTATTCACGAGAGACACAGAGAAAGGCAGAGACATAGGCAGAGGGAGAAGCAGGCTCCATGCAGGGAACCCAGTGTAGGACTTGATCCCAGGACCCTGGGGGGTCACAACCTGAGCTGAAGGCAGATGCTCAACCACTGAGCCACCCAGGTATCCCTATATTCCCCCAAATTAAAAATATATAATATAACATACAGTGCAGTATTGGTTTCTAAAGTAGAATTCAGTGATTCATCACCTATATACAACATCCAGTGCTCATCACAGGTGCCCTCTTTAATGCCCATCCCCCATCCATTTCCCTCCATCCATCTTCAATTCTCTGTTGTTAAGAGCCTCTTATGATTTGTTTCCCTTTGTCCTTTTTTTCCCTTCTGTTCCCACGTGTTCATCAGTTTTGTTTCTTAAATTCCACATGTGAGTAAAATCATATGGTATTTGTCTTTCTCTGACTTACTTCAGTTAGCATAATACGCTCTAGCCCTATCCACATTGTTACAAAAGGCAAGATTTCATTCTTTTGATGGCTGAGTAATATTCTATTTTATATATATGCCTCCTCTTTATTATTCAGCTAGTGGACATTTGGGCTCTCTCTGTAGTTTGACTATTGTTGATAATGCTGTAAACATTGGGGTACATGTACCTCTTCAAACCTGTATTTTTGTGTTCTCTGGGTAAATAACCTAGTAGTACAATTCAATTGCTGGGTCATATGGTAATTCTGTTTTTAACTTTTTGAAGAACCTCCAAACTGTTCTTCAGAATGGCTGCACCAGATCACATTCCTACCAACAGGGCACTAGGGTTCCTATTTCTCCACATCCTCTCCTACACTTGATTTTAACCATCCTGACTGGTGTGAAGTCATATCTCATTATGGTTTTGATTTGTATTTCCCTGGTGATGTGTAATTCTGAGCATCGTTTTCATGTGTCCATTAGCCATCTACAGGTCTTCTTTGGAAAAGTGTCTTCTGCCCGTTTCTTAACTGGATTATTTGGTTTCTGGGTGTTGAATTTAATAGATACTTTATAGATTTTTTTTGTATATTTTTTTATTGGAGTTTGATTTGCCAACATAGAGCATAACACTCAGTGCTCATCTATCAAGTGCCCCTGTCAGTACCTGTCACCCATCAGTACCTGTCATCCAGTCACCCCATCTCCCTGCCCACCTCCCTTTCCACTACTCCCTGTTCGTTTCCCAGAGTTAGGAGTCTCTCATGTTCTGTCACCGTCTCTGATATTTCCCACTCATTTTCTCTCCTTTCCCTATAATCCCTTTCATTATGTTTTATATTCCCCAAATGAATGGGACCATATAATGTTTGTCCTTCTCCGATTGCCTTACTTCACTCAGCATAATATCCTCCAGTTCTATCCACGTTGAAGCAAATGGTGGGTATTTGTCATTTCTAATGGCTGAGTAATATTCCATTGTATACATAAACCACATCTTCTTTATCCATTCATCTTTCGATGGACACCGAGGCTCCTTCCACAGTTTGGCTATTGTGGACACTGCTGCTATAAACATTGGGGTGCAGGTGTCCCAGCATTTCACTGCATCTGTATCTTTGGGGTAAATCCCCAGCAGTGCAATTGCTGGGTCGTAGGGCAGATCTGTCTATTTTTAACTCTTTGAGGAACCTCCACACAGTTCTCCAGAGTGGCTGCACCAGTTCACATTCCCACCAACAGTGTAAGAGGGTTCCCCTTTCTCCGCATCCTCTCCAACATTTGTGGTTTCCTGCCTTGTTAATTTTCCCCATTCTCACTGGTGTGAGGTGGTATCTCATTGTGGTTTTGATTTGTATTTCCCTGATGGCAAGTGATGTAGAGCATTTTCTCATGTGCTTGTTTGGCCATGTCCGTGTCTTCCTCTGTGAAATTTCTGTTCATGTCTTTTGCCCATTTCATGATTGGATTGTTTGTTTCTTTGCTGTTGAGTTTAATAAGTTCTTTATAGATCTTGGATACTAGCCCCTTATCTGATGTGTCACTTGCAGATATCTTCTCCCATTCTGTAGGTTGTCTTTTAGTTTTGTTGACTGTATCCTTTGCTGTGCAGAAGCTTTTTATCTTGATTAAGTCCCAATAGTTCATTTTTTGCTTTTGTTTCCCTTGCCTTCATAGATCTATCTTGCAAGAAGTTGCTGTGGCCAAGTTCAAAAAAGGTGTTGCCTGTGTTCTCTAGGATTTTGATGGATTCTTGACTCACATTTAGATCTTTCATCCATTTTGAGTTTATCTTAGTGTATGGTGTAAGACAATGGTTGAATTTCATTCTTCTGGACGTGGCTGTCCAATTTTCCCAGCACCATTTATTGAAGGGACTGTCCTTTTTCCAGTAGGTAGTCTTTCCTGCTTTGTCGAATATTTTTTTTTTTTGCTTTGTCGAATATTAATTGATCATTGAGTTGAGGGCCCATTTTTGGGTTCTCTATTCTCTTCCATTGATCTATGTGTCTGTTTTTGTGCCAGTACCATGCTGTCTTAATGATCACAGCTTTGTAGTACAACTTGAAATCTGGCATTGTGATGCCACTGGCTCTGGTTTTCTTTTTCAATATTCCCCTGGCTATTCGGGGTCTTTTCTGATTCCATACAAATCTTAAGATGATTTGTTCCAACTCTCTGAAGAAAGTCCATGGTATTTTAATAGGGATTGCATTAAATGTGTAAATTGCCCCGGGTAGCATTGACATTTTCACAATATCAATTCCTCCAATCCATGAGCATGGAATATTTTTCCATCTCTTTGTGTCTTTCTCAATTTCTTTCATAATTGTTCTATAGTTTTTAGGGTATAGATCCTTTCCCTCTTTGGTTAGGTTTATTCCTAGGTATCTTATGCTTTTGGGTGCAATTGTAAATGGGATTGATTCCTTAATTACTTTTTCTTCAGTCTCATTGTTAGTGTATAGAAATGCCACTGATTTCTGGGCATTGATTTTGTATTCTGCCATACTGCCGAATTGCTGTATGAGTTCTAGCAGTCTTGGGGTGGAGTCTTTTGGGTTTTCTATGTACAGTATCATGTCATCTGCAAAGAGGGAGAGCTTGAGTTCTTCTTTGCCACTTTGAATGCCTTTTATTTCTTTCTGTTTGATTGCTGAGGCTAGGACTTCTAGTACTATGCTTAATAGCAGTGGTGAGACTGGACATCCATGTCGTGTTCCTGATCTTAGGGGAAAGGCTCCCAGTGTTTCCCCATTGAGAATGATATTTGCTGTGGGCTTTTCATAGATGGCTTTTAAGATGCTGAGGAATGTTTGTCCCTACACTCTGAAGAGTTTTGATCAGGAATGGATGCTGTATTTTGTCAAATGCTTTCTCTGCATCTAATGAGAGGATCATATGGTTTTTGTTTTTTCTCTTGTTGATAGGATCTATCACATTTATTGCTTTACGAGTGTTGAACCAGTCTTGTATCCCAGGGATAAATCCCAGTTGGTCATGGTGAATAATCTTCCTAATGTACTGTTGGATCCTATTGGCTAGTATCTTGTTGAGAATTTTTGCATCTATGTTCATCAGGGATATTGGTTTATAATTCACCCTTTATGGTGGGGTCTTTGGTTTTGGAATTAAGGTGATGCTGGCCTCATAAAACGAGTTTGGAGGGCAGCCCAGGTGGCTAAGCCGTTTAGTGCCACCTTTGGCCCAGGGTGTGATCCTGGAGACCGGGGATCGAGTCCCACGTCCTGCTCCCTGCATGGAGCCAGTTTCTCCCTCTGCCTGTGTCTCTGCCCTTCTCTCTCTGTGTGTCTCTCATGAATAAATAAATAAAATCTTAAAAAAAAAGAGAGAGAATTTGGAAGTATTCAGTCCCTTTCTATCTTTCGGAACAGCTTTAGTAGAATAGGTATTGTTTCTTCTTTAAACGTTTGATAGAACTCCCCTGGGAAGCCATCTGGCCCTGGACTTTTGTGTCTTGGGAGGTTTTTGATGACTGCTTCAGTTTCTTCCCTGGTTATTGGCTTGTTCAGGCTTTCTATCTCTTCCTGTTCCAGTTTTGGTAGTTTGTGGTTTTCCAGAAATGCGTCCATTTCTTCTAGATTGCCTAATTTATTGGCATACAGCTGCTTATAATATGTTTTTAAAATCATTTGTAGGATCCCTGGGTGGCGCAGCAGTTTGGCGCCTGCCTTTGGCCCAGGGCGCGATCCTGGAGACCCGGGATCGAATCCCACATCAGGCTCCCGGTGCATGGAGCCTGCTTCTCCCTCTGCCTATGTCTCTGCCTCTCTCTCTCTCTCTGTGACTATCATAAAAATAAAAAAATAAAAAAATTAAAAAAAAAGTAAAATCATTTGTATTTCCTTGATATTGGTTGTGATCTCTCCTTTTTTTTTATTCGTGATTTTATTAATTTGAGTCTTTTCTCTTTTGTTTTTAATAAGGCTGGCTAATGGTTTATCTATCTTATTAATTCTTTCAAAGAACCAACTCCTGGTTTTGTTGATCTGTTCTACAGTTCTTCTGGTCTCTATTTCATTGAGTTCTACTGGAATCTTTATTAACTCTCTTCTTCTGCTTGATGTAGGTTTTATTTGCTGTTCTTTCTCCAGTTTTTAGGTGCACGGTTAGCTTGTGTATTTGAGTTTTTTCCAATTTTTTGAGGGTTGCTTGTGTTGCAATGTATTTCCCTCTTAGGACTGCTTTTGCTGTATCCCAAAGATTTTGAATGGTTGTATCTCCATTTTCATTAGTTTCCATGAATCTTTTTAATTCTTCTCTAATTTACTGATTGACCCATTCATCTTTTAGCAGAATGCTCTTTAACCTCCACGTGTTTGAGTTTCTTCCAGATTTCTTCTTGTGATTGAGTTCTAGTTTCAACGCATTATGGTCTGAAAATATGCAGGGGACAGTCCAATCTTTTGGTGTCTGTTGAGACCTGATTTGTGACCCAGTATGTGGTCTATTCTGGAGAAAGTTCCATGTGCACTTGAGAAAATTTGTATTCAGTTGCATTTGGATGTAAAGTTCTGTAAATATCTGTGAAATCCATCTGGTCCAGTGTATCATTTAAAGCTCTTGTTTCTTTGGAGATGTGCTTAGAAGATCTGTCATTTGCAGAAAGTGCCGTGTTGTAGTCTCCTTCTATTAGTATATTATTATCTAAGTATGTCTTTAGTTTTGTTATTAATTGATTGATATATGTGGCAGCTCCCACATTAGGGGCATAAATATTCATGATTGTTAAGTCCTTTAAGTATGATATAGTGTCCCTCTTCATCTCTTACTACAGTCTTTGGGATAAACTTTAAGTTATCTGATATGAGGATTGTGACCCCAGCTTTCTTTTGAGGACCATTTGAATGGTAAATGGTTCTCCAACCTTTCATTTTCAAGCTGTACGTGTTCTTAGGTCTAAAATGAGTCTCTTGTAGACAGCAAATAGACGGGTCTTGCTTTTTTCCAGTCTGAAACCCTGCGCCTTTTGATGGGATCATTTAGCCCATTCACGTTCAGAGTTACTATTGAAAGATATGAATTTAGTGTCATCGTAATACCTATTTAGTCCCTGTTTTTGTGGATTATTTCTTTGGGCTTCCTCTTTCTTTTTTTTTAAGATTTTACTTATTTATTCATGAGTAACAGAGAGAGAGAAATAGGCAGAGACACAGGTAGAGGGAGAAGCAGGCTCCATGCAGGGAGCCCAACACGGGACTCGATCCTGCATCTCCAGATCACATCCTGGGCTGCTGGCGGCACTAAACTGCTGAGCCACTGGGGCTGCCCAGGTTTCCTCTTTATTTTACAGAGTCCCCCTTAATACTTCTTGCAGAGCTGGTTTGGTGGTCACATATTCTTTCAGTTCCTGCCTGTCTTGGAAGCCCTTTATCTCTCCTTCCATTTTGAATGAGAGCCTTGCTGGATAAAGTATTCTTGGCTGCATGTTCTTCTCATTTAGGACCCTGAATATATCCTGCTAGCCTTTTCTGGCCTGCCAGGTCTCTGTGGAGAGGTCTGCTGTTAATCTAATATTTCTCCCCTTGTCTCTTGCTGCTTTAAGGGTTTTCTCTTTATCTTTGAATTTGCAAGTTTTGCTATTAAATGTCAAGGTGTTGAATGGTTTATATTGATTTGGGCGGGGGGGGGGGGGGTCTCTCTAGCTCCTGGATCTGAATGCCTGTTTCCCTCCACAAATTAGGGAAGTTCTCAGCTATGATTTGTTCAAATATCTTTTCTGGCCCTCTGGCCCTTTCGGCACCTTCTGGAACCCCAATTATATGTAGATTTTTCCTTCTGAAGCTGTCATTTATTTCCCTTAACCTTTCCTCATGTCTTTTAATTGTTTTTCTCTTTTTTCCTCAGCTTCCTCCCTTGCCATCAACTTGTCTCCTGTGTCACTCACTCTTTCTTCTACCTCATTAACCCTCATTGTTAGGACCTCCAGTTTGGATTGCAACTCATTTAATTGATTTTTAATTTCAGCCTGATTAGATCTGAATTTTCCAGTCATGAAATCTCTTGATTCCTTTATGCTTTTTTCCAGAGCCACCAGTAGCTTTATAATTGTGCTTCTGAATTGGCTTTCTGACATCGAATTGTAATTCAAATTCTGTAACTCCGTGGCAGAGTACTATTTCTGATTCTTTCTTTAGTGGTGAGTTCTTCTTTCTAGTCATTTTGCTCAGTGCAGAGTGGCTGCGTCAAGAGTATCAACCACAACCTAAGTAAATTTCACCTTAAATGATTTTGCCTAGGTCAGAGACCAGTAATTGCAAACAGCGATCAGAACAAAATAAAACAAAAGGACCACTAAAGTGAAAAATTTTTAAATAACGTAGTAAAAAATAAAAGGCCAGGAATCTTAAATAAGAAGAGAAGAAAAAGAAGAAAAAAAAGGAGGGGGGGGGGACTGGGAGATGGTGGTAGTGGTGGTGACAAAGTTGTGGAGGGAGTATGTTGTCTACCTGAGGGGTCCTAGAGGGTGATCCTCTTGGTTCTGAGTATATTAAGTTCTATATGTTAGAAGGTGCTCAGTCCTAAATTTATATAAACCAGAAATACTTGTAGAGGGCCCCAACATTGACCACCAAAACATAAATGAGATAAAAGAGGGGGGCAGAATGGGAATGAGGAATCTCACAAAATGAACCAGCACGGTATACCACTTGGTTCTGGGTGCATACTGGTCATGTTTTAGAAGGTATTAACTTACACCATTGTAGAACAAAATGAGACAGAGAAAGCAAAAAACATAGAACAGAAAAAGCATATGTTGTATATCTCCCAAAATTGAGTATGTTAAAGAGAATCTGGAAGTGGAAAATATATCTAGGAACTGTAATTGTAGAAATATTAAAGTCAAAAAGGAGGAATCTTAAAAATGAAGAGGTGGTAAAATATTGTAGTTAAGGTGGAAAAGAGAAAAAGATTGGAAATTTACAGTCTGATATAAAAATAGTTGTACTGGAAAAAAGGAAGAAGAAAAATAAAGGAGGGGTACCCTCTGGTTCTATATACTGTAAATTCCTCGACTTCCTCTGAAGCTTTCCAGTGCTGCTGGGTCAAGAACTTACTCTTCCCTTGTCCTTCCAGCTGGTCTTTTGGGGGAGGGGCTGGCTGTGCTGACTCTCAGGTGTGTGCACCTGGGGAGCTGCCCCGCCCCCTACCAGGTGGCTCAGTGAGAGCTGTTTACCCTGTAAGGCCCCTGTTGCCTGGAGGCCCCACTCCGTCCCAGGCACACGGTGACACAGGGAGGAACAACAGTGGCGGCGGCCAGCTCTCCAGCCCTGGAGTCAGCTCCCACAGTAACTACCGCAGCTCCCAGTCTGCACTGGCCTGGATGCTCCCGGGGCAGGGGCGCTTATCTGCACAGGTTGGGGGCCCCCGGTGGCAGGAGAGTTATCTCCTTCCTGTGCGCCCGTCCGGGGGGAGCGCAGGATCCTGGGCTGTGTCCCCCGGAGCCCTGGGATCTGGGGCCTGTGCTGCTGTAATCCGGGTCCCGGGCCACGGCCCAGAAGGCAGCAGGGCGCAGCCCCCTCTGTCTGGAGCCCCGCCTGACCGACCGGGTTCTCCCCGAGGCCCCATCGGGTGCGGGGCTCCAGCCCTTTACCGAGATTGGCCCTCTGTGTGGGGGGCGCTCTCCCCCCGGCCACTTCCTCTGTTAGTGACTCCGAGAGACTGGAGGCTCCGCGGCCCCTCCTGCGGTTCTGCCCGCTTTCCCTGCTGAGCCCCTTCCACCCGGGAAGAATCCAGTGTGGATTTTTAAAGTTCCTGCTTCTCCGGGGCGGGGCTCTCCCGTCCCAGAGGCTCTCGGCGCCCCCTTCGCCCCCCACCCTTTGGCCCGGCTCCTCGCGGGCCCCTCCCCCACTGGATTCTTTTGTTTTTCCCTGCCTTCCTACCTTGTTAGAAGCGAAAAGCCTTCTCTCTGCACGTTTCGGCTGTTCTCTCTTTAAATCTCAGGTCGAGTTCATAGGTTTTCAGGACAATTTGAGGTTATCTAGGTAAGTTGGTGGGGCCAGGTGAGGTGAGGCACCTGCACTACTCTGCCATCTTGCTCTCCGATTCTTTATATATTTTAGATACTAACCCTCTATCAGATATGTCATTTGTAAATATCTTCTCCCATTCCATAGGCTGCCTTTTATTTTTGTTGATTGTTTCCTTCTCTGTGCAGAAGCTTTTTATCTTGATGAAGTCCCAGTATTTCATTTTTACTTTCATTTCCCTTGCCTCTGGCAATGTGTCTAATAAGAAGTTGCTGCGGCCAAGGTCAGATAGGTTTCTGCCTATGTTCACCTCTAGGATTTTGATCGTCTCCTATCTCACATTTAGGTCTTTAATTTACTTTCAACTTATTTTGTGTATGTTGTAAGAAAGTGGTCCAGTTTCATTCTTCTGCATGTTGCTGTCCAGTTTTCCCATTACCATTTGTTGAAGAGACTGCCTTTTTTTCCATTGGAAAATAAATTGTATGTGGCCTTTATGACATTAAAGTATATTCCACTTATCCCACTTTGTTGAGGGTTTTTATCAAGAATGGATGCTGTATTTTGTCAGACGTTTTTTTCTGCATCTATTGACAGGATCATATGGTTCTTATATTTTCTTTCATTAATGTGATGTATCACATCAATTGATTTACAAATACTGAGCCACCCCTGTGGCTCTCAAATAAATCCCACTTGATTGTGGTGAATAATTGTTTTAATGTACTATTGAATTTGATTGCCAGTATTTTGAGAATTTTTGCATCCATGTTCATCAGGGATATTGGCCTGTAATTCTCCCCTTTATCTGGTTTTGGAATCAAGGTAATGCTTTGTAGAATAAGTTTGGAAGTTTTCCTTCCATTTCTGTTTTTTTGGAACAGATTGAGAAGAATAGGTATTAACTCTTCCTTAAATGTCTGGTAGAATTTTCCTGGGAAGCTCTCTCGCTCACAACTTTTGTTTGTTGGGAGATTTTTTATTACGGATTCAATTGTTGCTGGTTATGGGTCTGTTCAAAATTTCTGTTTCTTCCTATTTCGGTTTTGGTAGCTTGTAAGTTTCTAGGAATTTGTCCATTTCTTCCAGATTGCCCAGCTTGTTGGCATATAATTTTCCATAGTATTCTCTTATACTTGTTTGTATTTCTGTGGTACTGGTTGTGATCTTGATTTCTCATTTCTTTGATTTGTGATTTTATCTATTGGGTCCTTTCTCTTTTTTGATAAGTCTGGCTAGGGACCAATTTTATTAAATCTTTTGAAGAACCCTCTCTTAGTTTTGTTAATCTGTTCTACTAGTTTTTTTGTTTCTATATCATTTATTTCTACTCCAATCCTTATTATTTCCCTTCTTCTGCTGGCTTTAGACTATTTGCTGTTTCTTTTCTATTTCCTTTAGGTGTAAGGTCAGGTTGTATATTTGAGACTTTTCTTGCTTCTTGAAGAAGGCCTATATTGCAGTATACTTCCCTCTTAGGACTGCCTTTGCTGCATCCCAAAGGTTTTGAACTGTTGTGCTTTCATTTTCATTTGTTTCCATGTGTTTTTTAAATTCTTCTTTAATTTCATGTTTAACCCCCTAATTCTTTAATCTCCATGTATTTGAGGTCTTTCCAAACTTTTTCTTGTGGTTGACTTCAAGTTTCATAGTGTTGTGGTCTGAATCTATGCATGATCTTGATCTTTTTGTTCTTGTTGAGGACAGATTTTTTGACCCAGTGTGTGATCTCTTCTATGGAATGTCCCATGTGCACTCAAAAAGAATGCTGCTTTCAGATGAAGTGTTCTGAATATATTTCTTAAGTCCATCTGGTCCAGTGTGTCATTCAAAGCCATTGTTTCCTTGTTGATTTTCTGCTTAGATGATCTGTCCATTGCTATAAGTGGGGTGTTAAAGTCCCCTACTATTATTACTATCAATGAGTTTCTTTATTATTAATTGATTTATATATTTGGGTGCTCCAAGTAGGGAGCATAAATATTTACAATTGTTAGAGCTTGATGGATAGACCCTTTAATTACGATATAATGCCCTTCTTCATCTCTTTTACAGTCTTTGTTTGTCAAAGTATGACTAATCCAGGTTTCTTTTGATGTCCATTAGTATGATGATTAGTATGATGATGTTCTCCATCCACTCACTTTCAATCTGCAGGTGTCTTAGGTCTAAAATGAGTCTCTTGTAGGCAGTATATAGATGGATCTTTTTTTTTTTTATCCATTCTGATACCTTATGTCTTTCAATTGGGGCATTTAGTTCATTTACATTCAGAGTGATCATTGAGAGATATGATATCTAGTGCTATTGTGTTACTCGTAGAGTTGGTGTTTCTGGTGGGGTTCTCTGGTATTTTCTAGTATTTGTTGCTTTGGTTCTTTTTTTTTCTCCACTCACAAGAGGCCCCTTAAAATTTTTTACAGGGCTTGTTTAGTGGTCACAAACTCCTTTAATTTTTTGTTTGTCTGGGACGCTCTATCTCTCCTATTCTGAATGATAGCCTGGCTGGATAAAGAATTCTTGGCTGCATATTTTTCCCATTCAGCACATTGAATATATCCTTCCTTTCCTATTAGAGAAATGCAGATTTACATCACAATAAGATATTACATATCTATTAGAATTGTTAAAGAACATGCAGTGTATTGACTTTTGAAAAGGTTGTGGAGCAGCTGGAGGTCTCACATATTGCTGGTGGGAATTCAAAATGGTAGGGCCTCCTTGGAAAAATGTGACACTTTCTTGTGAAGTTAAACATGAATTTACTATACAATCTAGTGTTTTGACAGATATTCCCAAATTAAAATTTATGTTCACACAAAATTCTGTGGGGAAATGTATATAGTGGCTTTATAGTTATCAAAAACAGATACCCTTCAACTGGTGAATAGGCACACTGTGCTCCTTCCATATGATGGAATACTACCAGCAATAAAAAGGAATTAACTACATATTCACACAGTAGGGGTACATTTTAGTGGTATTATGCTAAATGAAAGTTACCAGCATCAAAAGCCTATATATTGTATGGTTCCATTTATATGACCTTCTGGAAAAAAAGATTGCAGAAATGAAAAATCCCTGGTTGCCGAGGACTGGGATAGAGTGTGACAGCATTTGGCAAGGATGATGAAACTGTATTTAAGTAATGGAAAGCTGTTCAGCTCATGGTGGTGAATGTACATTTTCCAAAATTCCAGTGTTTCACTTGGAAGTTAAAATTTTATCTTTGGTAACAAATGCTGTCAGTTGTTTTCCTTAAAGTTACTGGTTTATTTTGTTCAGATTTGGAAACTTTTTGCCATTTATTCAGTTCTATATAACCATAGCTTGTCAGTAGTTCTTTCAAGCAAAAACTGTGTGCAAAATGTGTACTTCCTATCTTGTCACACAGAATTTTTTAAAAACAGTTACTCGAGTCCAAATTTAATTATGTTAATAATTAATTTTAAGTAACAATTTAATTTTAATTAATAAATTAATTTTGCTTCTTCATTTAGGGCATTCTTAAATGAAAGAATGGCTCCTTATCGTCCTGTTTGGTGCCACCACTTTCATCTATGCCAGCAATTTTACCACAGTTGCTTTCACTGTGTATGCAAAGATGGTGAAAACAACAAACAAATAATGTCTTAATATTAATAGAAAAATGTATCGTTCTTGCAGATTTATTGCAAAGGTCTCAGGAACCACAGGAGGGATGCAGAAGACAGTTTGAGAACCTTCATTAAGGGGGTTAACTTTAATTGCTAATTTTTTTTGTTTGCTACAGTGTCATAGGATTGTATTTTCTAGGTAAAACTTTTTAAGCAGTCTTTAAAATTATGTATTTCGAAAGTGAAGCAAGATGAGCTAATATTCTGGTCTATTCCTTTTTCTGCAGTTCAAATACGCTCCACCAGGTGGCATCATATCTCTGCTTGTTACCAATTCTTCCTAAAAATGAAGACACAACTTTTGATAAAGAATTTCTTCTAGAATTGCTGGTAAATGTTAATATTCTTTAAGTTTTCCCCATCTCCAAGATGTGACTTGATACAGATTTTATCCTGGGCTAAAGGTTTTTGTCCGATTTCTCATCTGTTAGATTTCTTTTCTTGTCTCTTTTACCTTTTAAAACTTCTTTATGGCATGAATTTATTCCATGCAAACATTTATGAGCAGCTTCTGTGTCAGGCACTGGATTCAGGCATTGAGGCTAGATAGATAATTGACACCATTCCTTCCTTTTAGAGGTCATAGTTACACATACACACAGGTAATACATATATACGTTCGTATCTATCTAATGGTTTATTTTTAAAGTTTTTAAAATATGGTACCTTGAATATCAAGGCATACCTTTATCATTAGAAAACTCATGTAGATCTAGAAAAATTAAGTTATTGCTGACTTGGTGGCTTCAGAATTCTAAGGGATTTTTCAGTCTTTTGGGAAATAATGAACTTTAACAAACTAATACTTTTTGAGCAGCCCGGGTGGCTCAGCGGTTTAGCGCCACCTTCAGCCCAGGGTATGATCCTGGAGACCCAAGATCGAGTCCCACGTCAGGCTCCCTGCATGGAGCCCGCTTCTCCATCTGCCTGTGTCTCTGCCCCTCTCTCTGTGTCTCTCATGAATAAATAAATAAAATCTTTAAAAAAAAAAAAAAAACAACATACTTTTTTTGGTAAAGTTTTATTTTGTTTTCAGTGCAGTTTTAGGTTCACAGAAAAATTGAGGGAAAGAGATTTACTTTTATCTTTACCAAAATAATTCATAACATGCACAAATAATTATATCCCCACCACAAATTTTTAAGTTGTTCACAGTCTTCACTCGTACAAATAGTGGCACAGAATCTTTGTGCCCACATGTAGACATTTAGGAGAGGTACCTAGAAGTGAAATTGTTTGATTGAAGCATGTGCTTATTTAAAAGGTAAGATGCAGCCAAATTATCCTCTGAAAGATGTATGTTGCTACCAACAATGTATTGGAATGTGTCTCCTTACGCCCTTACCAAGATTGGATGTTATGAGTCATCCCAATTTCTGCCAGTTGCAGGAGTGAAAAAATAATAGCTTGTTTTAATTTTTTGTTTTTTTGTCTGCTATAGGTTGAGTCATTTTTAGTTTTTTTTTTATAACTCTACAAACATACACAGTGTGGGTGTGTATATGCATTTTTTTACATGTATGAAATCATAATGAGCACACAGTTTTGTGATTTATATTCCAAACTAATACTTTTAATATGGGGTGTAAAATATAGTCCTTTACTGTATAGAAGATGATAATGCTAGTTTTGGGTGTAGTAACCAGAAGCTATTGGTAGCAGGTGTTTTAAGCCTGACGACAGGTGTTTAAGTGCCAGTTGGAGAGAAATTCTTGGAGTTTTAATTTAATTCAAGTATAGAAAATACTTTTTTATTGATAAGTTTACTTGTGTGAAATGTATGTCTTACTTAGGTCACCATCTTTGCTTTCTTTTCATTATTTCTGACTACAAGTGTTTTCTAAAAAATTCCTTGTCCCATTTTCTGACAATGTGAAATCTTCTCTCATAAATCAAGTTTGGTGATTAATAATAAATCCTTACTATACAAAGACATGAGGATTTCTTTAGGAATGTTTCTAATGGAAAATAGGTTTAAGTATAAGGATAATCCTATGCCTTTTATAATCTTACAGCCAAGATTTCATCCTTGAAATTTAAATATTCATGCCAAAAAGAAAACAATTTTAAAAATTTATAGTGCTACAGCATTACCTTTCATTTCTTCTCTCTCCTAAAGGATTTCCTTAGGCTGTGGATTCTTTAATACCTGAATTATGATTTAAAAAAGTTGAAATATGTATATTGTTTAGATGATATCAGACTATTTTCTTTCCTAAAAAAATACTCCATCTACTGAAGAAAGTGTGACATATTTTTCACATGTATCATGATTTTAACACATTAATTAGGTAATAAGCTTATTTCTTTGTTTGAGATAGATGACTATAATATTAACAATGGAAATCTACATAAAGGTCATATAGTCCAACTCTTCATTTTACAAGGAAGACTGAGGCCAGATGTTTTTGCATGTATGGTTTTTTTAAAAAGATTTATTTATTTATATCTGAAAGAGACACACAGCATGAGGCGCAGGAGAGGGGAAGCAAGACTCCCCACTGAGCATGGAGCCCAGCACTGGGTTCTGTCTCCCAACCTGTGTTGATGACAGGTGATCATGACCTGTGTTGAAACCAAGAGTCAGACACTTAACCAACTGAGCCACCTAGGCGCTCCCAGGTTTTTAATAAACAAAGTTTACTACATTGTTTAATTAATATAGGAATGAAAACTATTTCTAGGATTTAGGGCTTAACGTTGGTGAATACTAAGTGCTGTAGTTTTTAAGGTCTTGGCATGTGCCAAGCACTTTGATGCTATTTTACAGTATTCCATTTCATTTTCATAAGAAACCTGAGAGGTGAGTGGTATTTTATCTGTTTTACGAAAAGGGAAGCTAAGATCAGGGAAGTTGAAGGAGCATGCCCAGCTTTTATGTAGCTCATACGTAAGAGGCACTTGGAGTTGAACTCTGATCTCTCTGATTCCAAAACCCCTCATAATTGGTACCTCTCCAATCTTTGATTTATGGAGAATACAGATTGGAAAAAAAACCCTCTTCGTTAAGTGCTACCATAACTGAAAGACCTGAAACTTCTCAACTTCTCATTCTATACTTTATGAATTTCTCCACAAATTATATTTTTATTTTAAAAAGATACTTCTAAAAAAATAATGAAATAAATAATTGAAAAGATACTTCTAACTTTCTGCATAATGTTTTTTTTGTTTGTTTTTGTTTTTTTTTTTTAGGTATCTCGTCATGAACGTCGAATTTCTCAAATTCAGCAGTTGAACCAGATGCCTTTGTATCCAACTGAGAAAATCATATGGGATGAAAATATTGTCCCAACTGAGTACTATTCTGGGGAAGGTATGGCAAAGAAGTATGGGATTCAGGTGTACCATGAAATTTAGTTTAGAATTTATCATATGTAACTGAAATTACTTCCTATCCTTAGGATAAATTTCTGGTACCCTTAAGTTCAGTTTTAAAGCTGTAAATTATTCAGTATTTTGAATACTTAGCATTAAGGATTTTTACTAAATTTAACCATGCCCGAGTGTGTGTGTGTGTGTGTGTGTATGTGTGTGTGTGTTGCACACATCTCAATATATATATTATTTGGATTATATATATGTCATCCTTTATAAAATATGACTGGAAGCATAAAACTATGTTTTAAGGAGACCTAATAGCATAGGAAGTATATCTCTCATTATGTCACTGTAAAAGGCTTTGCTTGGTAATGTCTTATTTTTCAAAGCCTTCTTTGGAAATTCATTTGAATTCCTTGTTTAAACCAACTAATGATGATCAAAAAATTGTCATTAGTTAATAATAAATCCTTAGTTTTGACTGCAAGTAGCTATTCCTTGGTTTGTTTACATATCTATTTTAACAGATTTGTTCTTAACTGCTTTTGTTCATCTGCCAGGGATGAGAATTTGCCACATTTAAGCATATGCTGAAGTACATTCTGACATATTTTGAAGGCATATTTCAAAAAAGAAATTCAGGAAATTTTTTGAACAACAGCGTTTAAAGACCTCACCAGTGGTAATTTATTTAAAAGAAAAATGGATACTTCAGAGTCATATCCTTAAAGTCATAACTTCAGTATACCCAGTACATCAAAATTATGCTAGATTTCAGAATAGATAGTCTTCATATTATTTTTTTGTTCTTACAAAGGTCAGTGCCTTGTTTTTTCACTTTTCCAACTTGTTCACACTAAAAGATTATGACTTGTATGTATGACATTTAACTCTTTGTCTAATCAGTTCTTAAAAGGCAAATACCACTTATATTTTGTCTTGTCAGTCCTGAGCTTATATGTCCTTGAACATATACAGTCTTACATCTAGCTTTTGGTGCTATTCAGTGATGCCGCTCTGAGTATAAAACTATATATTTATTCATCGTTTTATCACCTACCTATGCATCGATGTCTTACACATTTTTTAATTTTTTAAATGTCTTTTGCTTCACAAATGCCCTCTGTATCCCTTCCTTTTCTTTTGAAGAACTTGAGTTTTTTTTATCTGTAGTTTCCCACAGTCTAGTTTTTTTAATTGACTACTCAGTGTACAGTCGAATGTGTCTCTCTGCTCTTTATTTTTCTTGCATATTGGCAGCTGAATGCAGAGATTTGGTCAGACTGAGTTTTTATCTCTGGCAAGATTCTTGGTAGTGCTATATTCTTTAATCAGAGGCACAGAATGTCTGATTGTTTTTGTGTGTGTGTGAGATACAAGTAGCCATTGCTGCTTGATGGCTAGATTTAATTCAGTGACAGTTGCAAAATGGTGACATTTTAATTATAATTTTTTTTAATAAAATGATACTTTCCAAAAAGATATGTTCCCTTAGCCTCTGGCCTGAAAGATACTTAGATTAGAATTACTAACATAAATGGTATGAAATTTTTTTGCGTTGATGTTTTTTGCCATTAGGTTCATTATTGCTTTGGTAAGAATGGATACAGATGATGAAAGTAATATGATTTTCCAGTAAAATATGTTTATTTTGAGGTTTGGTTTTTCTTAACCTTTTAGGTATTGCAGCTGAATGCTTGTTCACTTATTATTCAAGGGAAAGAGCGGTTAATGAATGTATTAGAAAGAATATTGTTCATTAATATAGTCAGAAAAGGGAAGTAGCTCCAGGAATAACATAACCAATACCTTATCCATAAAGTATAGCCAAAAGGCAACGATTCAGAGCACAATAGTACTCACTGGAGGTAGATTAATACATTGTAACATACTAATTAACTTTCATGATAAATTTGTCATGGGCTTAGTTTATGGTCAGTATTTACTTCGAGCTTTGCCAAATATAAATTACAGGGTAAAGAATTTTTAAACTACCCGAGACTGTTAATTTTAAGTATATTCAGATACTTTTTAGAAGCCTTTTTGTATGTGAATCATCGATGCATGGTATACGTATTCGTGAGATTTATCCTTCCTTTCCAGCTCTTAATAGATAGCATTTGTTAACTTGGTTTTTCAATTCCTGTGTGAAAATAAAAATAGGACCTTATCAAATATGCTATATTGCAGACATCATTAAATTAAACTCTTACCAAATTTGTAGTACATTTCTTTATACATAGTGTAGCTGTCTGATTAAAAGCATAATTCAATTGTGAATACTGCTTTCTTTTTCAGGTTGTCTTGCTCTTCCCAAGTTGAATTTGCAGTTTTTGACTCTTCATGATTACCTCCTAAGGAACTTTAATCTCTTCCGCTTAGAATCAACTTATGAAATTAGGCAGGACATTGAGGATAGTGTCAGCAGAATGAAGCCATGGTTAGTAAATTGGTTCCACTTGTAATGAAGAGATGCAAACAGTGACTGATATACCTCTATCAGAAACCTCATGAGTATATTTAGAAATAGTATGCCTGGCAGGAAGATGCCCTCCAAAATAGGAGATATTTACTCTGAGAAATTCTCTAATATGGATTAGAGTATTTCAAAAGTACTAAAATATAAAATATGTATCTGGGTACTTGAGGGTGGTACTGAGGGACTGAGAATAAGGGAAGAGAGGTCTTATTCTTGGGGGATAGAGAGGGAGAAATGAAGAGGAGAGTAGTAGGTTGGACATTAGCAAAAGAGGAAATAGAAGGTATGAGCTGACCACCAGGACTGTACTAGGGCAGGATAGTTTAAATCCTGGAAGCTCATGATAAAGGGGTCTTCTACTATAACTGCTCTGTGGCTGTCACCAGGATCTCAGTTAGCCTTTCTAAGGGACCTGGCAAGAGATGAGGAGCATTGCTGAGCATCACAGGGAAATCAAATGTTGGAAAGTCTTCCCAGGTCCTCCATCTGTATTACCTTGAAGAGACTTAAACCATCAGAATTTACTTTGGGGACCATTTGAGTAGGTCTCATTATGTGAGGAAGTCTTCTGTTTAAAATCAACTCCCCACATGCTTGCTTATGTCTGGAATTCTGTTAGTGAAGAAAAGACTTCCATTCTAGTTATTGAAGGCAGCTCTGCATTATGAGATCTGTGGTGGTCAGTTTTGCTTTTTAGATATGACTGACTTGAGATAAATGCCCTTCATTCACTGTTTCATTCTAAGCATGAAATTGGTGAGAGTAAGTTATATATCACAAGTGACTAAAAGCTAGTAAAATTAATTCTATAAAATGAGTTTTTATTACATTCTCGTCATAGCATGCATACGCACACAATAATACTGCATTCTTTATGAAAAGCCTCAGTTTTTGAATGTGAACAGATTCAGGTGTCTTTTAGGCTTCTCCGCTTACTAATTACAGAGAGCTACATGGACACTATGATTATGATCTATTTTTTTTCCACTTCCACATTTTATTTTATTTCATACACAGTTCTATTTTTTAATTAATTATTATGTGAAAAGTTATTCTGGGTGAAACTATAAAACACAACATAAAGTATTTTCAACTTAATAATCAGTTGAGTCAGTAGGCAGGCTAGCACTGTGAAGTTTGTATACTCATTGGCTGATCATCCCTGCCCACAGCTTTGCTGGAATTATTGCCCATTGTTTGGACCCTGGGGGAGTGCTTGATCAGAAAGCTTCCTTTCAATTTTATGGTTACCTTGGGTTTACATGCTCAGATTCTGGACCTAATTTTGGCCATTTTGCAAACTAGGGATTTACTAACTAGCAGTTTATCAAATAAAATTCCCTTATATTTTACTCAAATGCCAAATAAAGCAAAAATACTTAGAGTTCTTATGGTCTATTAATAAAGGACATTTTTTTTAACTTACATTATTTTCTGCTAAGGGAAAGAAAATGTCACTTTTGGGAGTTAACTTGTGATAATACGTTTTTCTGGATTTTCATTCCTAATTGCCCATCATTGAAGGCTGTTAAAAATGATGAGATCTAAAAAGAGGCCAGGCTCTCTTTCTTTTTCCTGTGTGCTGAATGTGGAAAGGTAGAGGCATTTTTACTCAGTGCATGTAACTAACGATCATGTTTTCTGGCTGCTCTAAGCACAGAGGAACATGAGAGAGAATGTACTTCTGAGGGGCAGAAATCTGTCCTTTTTAATGCTTCATGTTACAGGTAGATTTTATAAGGGAGGAGAAAAGTGTTGGGGAAAATAGATGAGTGGTTGCCTGGGGGTAGGAACAGGATCAACTATAGTCAGATAAGAGGGATCTTTTACACATAGGATGGAAATGTTCTCAAAATGGATTGTGGTGACGGATGCACAACTCTGCAGATGTACTAAAAATCATTGGATTGTGCATTTATAATGAATGAATTTAATGATATGTAAACTGTACTGTAGTAAAGTTGTAAAAAATAGAGGAGGTAATCATTATTATTAGTTTCACTCTTTGATGTTGTGAAGTTCTACAGTTTTTTTCTTCTGACACAAAGCCTTTACCTGGCATTTTTTCTTTATCTGTGTAAGCATGTCATTTTTGGCAGTACTTTCCAGTTTTGGAGTGCTGCTGCTATATTTATGTTACAGATTTCCCAGATACACTACTTAATGTAAAAGCTAAAGTACTAGTTAGACTAACATAAAAAAGATTGGGTGTTTGAATGTTAGTGATTCTGGTTATTACAACTAGCTTGATTATTTTTACCCCCAGTTCATGGCAGTATGTTTTACATGATTTAAATATTATGCCCTAAAGCAAGCATTTGCATAGATCTCATTTGTTGATTTTTGATTTTTAAAATTCTAGTTTGTCCTAAAACAGCTTGTAGAAATACCTAAATACATAAATAAGATGTAAACAGTTGAGACTATCTCGATGAAGAGAGGAAAAGGATAAGAATTATAATAATCTATAATAATTTTAATATATATTACAATAATCTAGATCACTCTATTATTATTATAATAGATGATCCTTTGACAAAATGCCTCCACTCTTACGCTTATAGAGTTACCTTTTTTTCTGTTTGTGTAGGGGATACTCCTCTCTACTTATCTCTTTATTGGACCGTATTTGTCTTTTCACGCTAATGAATATATTTCCTATATATCAGGATTTAGTTTCCTTTTTTTTTTTTTTCTTTTAATTTAGAAATAAGAGTTACTAATGTCAGGGCTTACTAGCTAAACGTATGTTCCTCACTAATTTTAGTTGGCTAAAAATTGGGGGAAAGTCATTTTTTGTTTGAGTAATCATGCACTTTTTTGGTTTTCAGGCAGTCTGAGTATGGTGGTGTAGTGTTTGGTGGTTGGGCACGAATGGCCCAGCCCATTGTGGCTTTCACTGTAGTTGAGGTTGCGAAGCCCAACATAGGTGAAAACTGGCCAACTCGAGTTCGTGCAGATGTTACCATCAATTTGAATGTCAGAGATCACATCAAAGATGAATGGGAAGGTAATTTTCTATTTCAAAACATAAAATTACGCTTTTACGTTTTCAGTTAATAGACTTTCACTTAGAAAATTGTCAAAGCACTTTTACTAAACATTACCCTTCTAAACATTTATGAAATTTTATCTTTAAAAATTGTCTTTATGATTACTAGTAGTAAAAGTATCAAGGATCATACAAGAATAATTAAATGTCTTAATAATTTAATAAAAAACATAAAATAGCATGCGTATCACAGTATTTTGAAAATTATGGATTGCAAAGCTGAGAGAAGAGCTCTTTAAATCCCAAATTTAATAAAATAATATTTATGAATTTGTAGGATCGATATAAAAAAGAAGCAAAATATTACTGTTCACTAAAGAAAGGAGGGAAACCCACATATCACTTGCATGCATGTAGAGTTAATAAGGAAAATTAGCATTCTTAAGAGATAATAAAAGCTGCCAAACTGAAGAGAATAGGGATACATACAATTGCTGAAAAATAAAGATATAAAATCAAAATTAGACAACCTCAAAAGCAATTTTAAGGGGATCTGGTAAAACAACTCAGAAAGAAATAATAATAGTTTCACTATTTGCATCAAAGGGAGGAAGTCAGATAAAGAATTAGTGATATTAAGTATATTCAAGGATAAATAACAGATGCAGAGAAATTAGATGAGTTATTTCCCCTGTTCTTTCCAGGCAAGATTTTAGGGACAGGAGTTCCACAAGAAATTTTATTTAGAGGCAGATATGTTCAGAGTTACTAAGCCAAGTAAAAAGTAAAAACATTGATAACACCTGTGCCAGAAATGACACATGACCTAATTTTTAAGTGGCACTTTAAATTTTTCTCTCAGCTGTCTTACGAGAGCTCTTGCTTGCTGTCCATTGTGAGAAACAGTAGCTGGTAGATTTTATCTCCTTCCACCTTCTTGGCATGCCAGAAGAAAAGCGATAGTCCCTTGATGGATCAGTTTTCAGAAATTATTGCTCCCGATATAGCTATTTATAACCAAGGGACTATATGATATGTTTATCCATTAATTCT
Organism: Canis lupus familiaris; assembly: GCF_011100685.1. Classification (NCBI taxonomy): domain Eukaryota; kingdom Metazoa; phylum Chordata; class Mammalia; order Carnivora; family Canidae; genus Canis; species Canis lupus. The sequence goes on along the minus strand of NC_049251.1, from coordinate 2,890,293 downwards.
GAAGGAATCCAGCAGCAAAGCTGGCCACATGTTTAACAAATGGCCACTGTAGTGGGTGTAGTTTGTGACAATGTTTTTGTGATTCCTGTATCCTTCAAAAGAGTTCCAATCTAATCTAATGTGTTACACATCTTGAGTACTATCTTTATGATTGTAAACCTTAAGAAGGACATTAAGTTACTGGAGAAGGTTTTACACTTACTACCTTTGACATATAAGAAGGCATTAAAATAAACACTATTTTACAACACAGTTACCTATACTCCTTTGTTACTTTGGAGACTTCTATCAGGAGGACATTACACGGTCTCCTTTTTTTTGCCCCCCCATTCATTCTTTTAAACATAGGTCTCTGGTAGAATGAGAAATGTAATGGATATATTTCATGTGTGAGAGAGGGAACAATAGGGTATCGTAGAATAAATAGGTGGTTCATTGTAGGGGGCATGGTGGGGAGAAAAATGTTTTCTGAGAGGCCAGAGCCTATGTTCATCATAGATGGAGTAACTAAATAGAAAATAGAGGCAAAAAAATGAGAGGGAGATTTTTTTTTTTTTTTTGAGAGGGAGATTTTATAAGTAGTAGTGAATATTGTCCTGTAGAAACAATAGTTTTGAAGACGTTAAGCTAAATATATAAAACATTCTTGTTCCTTCAAAAATTCAGGCCCTCATCTTCTCCATTATCCCATTTTAAATTAAGGAAACAATTAATGAAACAAATGCTGGATTTTGCTCCAGAAGGCATAGCCAAGATGGAGTGGATACAAATGGTTGAAAGGAAAAAGGTAGTTGAGCTCTCTATTACGTAGGGTTTTTTTTTTAATGTAGATCTGACATGTCCCACAATAAAATGATCTGCCTTTGTAGGGAATAGGCAGTCATCCCTTAGTGATGCCAAGAAGTGACATTGGTAGGGACTGCATTACTTCTCAGGACCACCTCTTGGACTCTACTAAGACTTACACGTTGTAATGAATTAGGCAGATCAGAAGTACTAAAGGCAGTACAGCTCAGATAGTAGAACAGTTTTCATTCCTGTTGCTTCTCCTGCTTTATGTAGAATTGGCTGGGAACTAAAGAAGTCATTATTATGAATCAGAGCAATTATTACTAGTACACTTAAACCCTGCTCCATATTAAAACAAACCAGAATGGTCCAATAATGTTAGCCACACACTGACACTGCTGATTTGATTTAGTTGTATATCTTATTACCAAGGTTATGAGCAAACAAAATGTTTAAGCTTTCATTTGTATCATATAGTAGCTAATAAAACTAATCAGGAAAGAAATGAAGGTTAAATGGCATGACGTTATATGGATATGTGATTTAAGTTATGTCCCTTGTCTTTCCATGTCTCTACTTCTAAAGGAACTGGGGATCCAGTTGAGTCCAGTATTGGGTCTAATGACTGAGAAGCTAATGGACTTTGGCAAAGTTTCCTATTTCTTGACATTTATTTATAAAAAGTATTTGCCAAATGAAACTATATATATTCAACCTTGTTTTCAATATGGTATCTATAAACAATGCTTTTGTGCCTTGATGAATTATTCTTGAGTTGACCTCTTTCAGGGAATGCAGTTAGACTGTTGTTAGAATGACAATGATGGATGGTTTAAACTGATGTTAGAAATCTGCTGAATATGATATAGATGGATTATATGCCAACCATATTTTCGGTTACTTATTAAGAATGCTAAAAATAAGAATGATGATGAGCATCCAATTTTGGAGCTGTAACATGACTTGGAGGGCTTATTCAGTAATATATTCATGGCATAAACGTCTCAAATTTTAATATAAAGAGAACTTTTCATTTTAATTATTCCTGTCAGACATTGAATTTTAAAGATTATAGGAATACCCACAATTACAGTGCAAATCATTGTTCACCTCTGGTATTTTAAATGTTTCTTACATCTCTTAAGATGATGAGAATTTGCCAACAAAAGACTGAAAACCGTAACATTCTAATAAGTGAAAATGTCTTTGTGTTTTACCAGGTCTTCGTAAGCATGATGTATGTTTTTTAGTTACTGTACGTCCCACAAAACCTTACGGTACTAAGTTTGACCGGAGGAGACCTTTTATTGAGCAGATTGGCCTGGTTTATGTCAGAGGCTGTGAAATCCAGGGCATGCTAGATGATAAAGGCCGTGTCATTGAAGACGGTATGGCAATCTATGTTTTTGAAAGAGAATTTGTACATAATGATGTTTCTGTGCCTTTTTTCTTTATGCATCTTAGGTAATATTTTTTTTAGTTATTTTACATACTAAATCAACACAAAGGATTATATGTATAATATGTGTAAGGTACCTGCTACCCACTTTTAGAAATAAATAATATGGTTTCTAAACTTTTTGTTAGCTATTGGAAAGGACAAGATCTTTTGAAATTACCTTTATTTAAAACTTCCCTTTATAATACTTTATAATATTGCTTTCTAAAATCTCTAATACCTCTCATGATATATTTGCCAATTTTTCCTTCTTAAGTTTTATTGATTTGATTCAGTGACTCTGAATTGGACTCTCCCTGCATTTTGAAATGTATGGTGGTATTTATCTTTTCATGTGCACAGGGTAGAGGTAAGGGTTGGTGAGCTATTAGCATTTGATGGATGACACCTAGGGATGCTAAACATTGAAACAGAGCTACCTTGGGGTGCTTGGGTGGTTCAGTTAGGCATCAGACTCTTGATTTCGACTCAGGTCATGATCTCAGGGTTGTAAAATCAAGCCCCACATCAGGCTCTGTGCTGAGCACAGAGCACGTGCTTAAGATTCTCTTCTCTCCCTGTCTCTCTGCCCTTCTCCCACCCACTCCGCTCTCTCTCTCACAAAAAAATTTAAAAGGGCAGTTTAAACAGAATTGCCTCATAAAAGGAATTGTCATACCTAACATGCAGACATCACCCCATTAGAAATACCACCTTACAGAACTGTCAGCTCTTTGATTTCTTAGGCTTAATCAATGACTTTTCTTTGAAATTCTTTCTGTTATCCTTTTTTGTCATACTTACTGTTAAATTACAAGTACATCTATCTATGTCCAGTGCTTATTTTCCAATTTGTTTATGAAACTTCTCTCAGAACTTGAATTAATTTCTACCTCTGATTTTAAGATTGCACCACTGCTAAAAGTGCTGGTAATTAAACTGATCTTATGGCTAGAATAAAAGAAGATGGGAAAGATGGAGTAAACATATGGCCATATATTGGGACCAGAGTTAGAGGGCTCTGACCTTTCAGCCATTAGTATATAAAATTTCCATTCACACTGGTGATCAGTCAAGTGCTTACTATATGTAAGGCAGTAATGGAGCTATGAGTAACTAACAGAAGTAAAGTTGTTTGACTTCCAAGGCTTTTAGTTTGGTTGAGGATATATACAGATAATTGCAGTCCATGGCATTGCATCATAAACATTACATGACTGTTCTGGGAAAAAAAATAGTAAGAATTTAGGGAAAGGAGAAGATATTTTCAGCTTCTAGGCATTTGAAATGAGTAGATAACTTTCTAGTTAGGGAATGACTGGAGTTCGATGTGGACAGTTTATTCATCATTTCTAGAAAAGGAATATTGCTAACTTCAGTACTTGAAAAGTACATGTTTCACTTATCAGACTTCCTCAAAATGTCTAGGACCTGAGCCAAGACCCAATCTTAGAGGAGAGTCAAGGACATTTAGAGTGTTCTTGGACCCAAACCAGTATCAACAAGATATGACCAATACTATACAAAATGGAGCAGAAGATGTGTATGAAACTTTCAATATCATAATGAGGAGAAAACCAAAGGAAAATAACTTTAAGGTAATTTTTAGGCTATATAACTATAAATGTACCATGTCCAATTTGAATAACTTCTAAAACATAAATACATAGATTCTAGGTAAAAGAATGTTTTGTTAAGAAAATGATCATTGCTTTTATTCTGATTCTAAACAATTCTCTTATTTTCTTAAAATAAGCTTAATAAATTTTCTTTGGCTTTTATATTTAGTCTACATGTTGTCATTTGATGAGTTTAGAAACTTACAATATAAATTAATCCAGGTCAGTCTCTTTCATTGCTTTTTGTCAATTAAATGCTCAGGATAGCCAGTATAAAGCAAAGCAAACTGCTTATTTGTCTACTGGGAGTTCTTTTTTAAATCAAAAGAAAGTGTACTTCCAAATCACTTTATGAATACAGATGTGAAACCTCAGAGCTCTGAATTACTTTATGATATAATGTGTTTTACTCATTGGCAGGAAAAGGGAGGTTTGGGGGCTACAGAATTTTACTTTTATAACAATGAGCTAAGGAGTTTTGATAAAAGAAGATTTTTTAAAAATTATTTGAAACTATATTATAAAATGTAAACATGGAATGGTTTTAACATTTGGTGTTACTACCTTCTGCAAATACATGTCTTTCTCTCCCCCCTCCTGTACATTATCAGTTTATTATCTTTTTTTTTTTTTTGCCTGTTTTTGTGATTAAAAAAAGAAGACTTCATATACAAAGGGATTTATTTGCCCATTTTACCCTATTGTTGAAGAAAAAACAGTGGAAGTACTCTTGATTTCTTTTTGTCTTACTGTACCTCCAGTCTGTCAGTCAGTCTGGTTAGCTCACCACCTCCACTGACACCCCATTCAAGACACCATCATCTCTCACATCCCTGCTTCCATTCTCGACTGCTCTTCCCCTTCTGCTAGTCTCCACAGAGTGACAGAGTGACTGAATATAAATTATGCCTTGGTCCCCCTGTTGAACAGTCTTTAATGATTTCCCATCTCACAGTAGAAAATTTTTCTCATAACCCAAAAGGCTCCTTCATTATCTGTCCTCTGGCCACCTCTCTCGACATCATTTTCCCTTTCCCTGATTCACTCCATGCCAGATGTGCTGACCTTTTTGCTGTCCTTTAAAAATCCAAGCCTTTGTCCATGGTGTTCCCTCTACCAACACAGTCTTCCTCCCAGGTATTTACATGGTTCGCTCCCTTACTGTATAATGTCAACTTTGCTTAGATATTAACTCCTAAGTGGATTGTCTTTATTTTTCATCACAATCTTTATTATACCTGATGACTATGTATTTGTTATTTATCTGACTTCACATTAGAATGCAGGTCTGTGAGGGTAAGGTCTCTATTTTGTTTGTCTCTGTTTTGTTTTTCAGTAAATTGAATTTCAGTCACTTTACTAAAAATGAAAAAAGTTCCTTATGTTCATTCATTTGACCATTTTATTTAATACCCACTGTGTGTCTGACATTATGCTAAGTTGTGTGGAGCCAGTAAAGATGAGTAAGACACAGCTTGTATTTTTAAAGAGTTTAGACTAGTAATAAGGGAAGTTAAAAATATTAACAAATAACTGCCATGAAATGTTAGAAGTTGCCAAAAGTCATCAGAAGAATGCAGGTAAAAGTGTCATGGAAGAGGTATCCGGCTGGCTCAGTCAGAATAGCAATGTGACTCATGGTCATGAGTTCAAGCCCTGTGCTGGGTGTGAAGACTATTAAAAAAATAAACTTTAAGAAACAATAACAAAAAAGTATCATGGGAAGTCAAAAGAGGCATTCAGATTCCCATCCAAGAAACAAGGGGCAGTGATGAATTCTGCTGTGTTTGGGAAAGGATGAATGCTCTTTTGGTGTCTTTGGTATTTCACTATATACTCAGGCAGCATCCCTTATTTCTTTCTCTCTTTTCCAATTCGTACAGCCTGTTCTTACCTGGATATTTTATTTCTTGCCTGAATAGTTTCCTCTGCCCTACCCCTATCTCTGTCCTCGTCAGTCACCTGTTTTTCATATTGCTTCCACTGATCATTTCAGTCAGCTTCTCAAAACATTTCTGACTTTCCATTAATGATGAAATAAACCAAAGCTCCTTTGCAGATCCTTTGCTTTCAGCTAAATTGAAATGTATTATTTACCATATTCTGCTGCTTTGTGTCATTGCTGAGGACATATATCATCTCCCTACTAAAATTTTCATTTTCTTAGGGAGTAGAGCACTTGTCTTACCTATTATTATGTAAACATACTCATTTATCTGTCCATCCGATGATATATCCATCTCATAGTCAAACTTCTAGATCCCTGCTCTCATGGAAATGATATTCTAGTGGGAATTAGATAAATGATAAACAGAAGGTGATGTGAGGAGAGTGTGATTAACATGCACTGTCCTCTTACTTTGTTATCCTGTTGGAGTGTATAGCATTTATGTTATAAACATGGCTGGTTTGATTATTTTATTCTTAGTAATTAATAGCCTAGCCTTCTGGTTTCCATATATGGCATAGATCACTTAGTCAAAGTAATTATTGGAAAGTCTGAGAGCTTGCCTTAACTTTGGAATTTTGACAATGTATGTTAACTACTCTAATGACTATTTATTGTAGAATGTTTCATTCTGAAAATTATTTGACATTTCGCTTTTATCATTTTGTCTACTTCATTTTTATTTATGACTTTTTTCTAAGAGTGTTATTTTAATATTTTTAAATTATGTTTCACAATTGAGGCATATGTTAACATGCTTCTGCTTGTGTGTCATCTTAGCATTGAGGAACTATGGAATATAAAAAGAGAAAACTCAGTGAATTTCTAAGAGGAAGCATCCTCTTCATGGTTTTATTCTATAATATTTTCTTCTTGTGTAATCCTGATCTGATTTTCATTCTACACAACAGGAGTCAAGTGATGAACTCATTTATGACATTCTCTCTAAATGAACTCCTAACGGATAAACTGTCCTTGCTAAGTTTGGTCTTTTGTTTAACTCAGTGTATGGTATCAGCTGAAAATATAACTGTTGATTCAGTCTAGCCAAGCACCTGTCAGCAGAAAATAGCTTCTTGCTCTGAAACACTTGGGAATTCTGGATTAGTGCAGCTAACTCTGCGTTCCATTGAAGTGCAAATGTTTGAGATGGCTTCTTGACACAACCCTTTTCTGTCTTTTCACTGACAGGCTGTGCTGGAGACCATCAGGAACCTGATGAATACTGATTGCGTGGTACCTGACTGGCTGCATGACATCATTTTAGGTTATGGAGATCCAAGTAGTGCACATTATTCAAAAATGCCCAATCAGATTGCCACTCTTGATTTCAATGATACATTTCTTTCCATTGAGCATTTAAAAACCAGCTTTCCTGGTCATAATGTTAAAGTAACTGTGGATGACCCAGCTCTACAGATACCCCCTTTCAGGTAAAGTCAGAACTGGCTGTACTCCTTTCAAGCTTTCTGTAGCCAGTGTGAACTAGGCCATAGGACTATAGCTAGAGCTTTGAATATTGTGATTTTGTTTGAGCAGTCTTTACCTTCACCATATAATGACTGGGATAAACTTATTTTATTTGACTCTGTTCCTAAATTCTTAGTGCATAAAACATTTTTATGACCATAATAAAAGTAGCCTCACATCTAATGAGGGATCTGTATATATACTTGTCGGAAGAGTATTACATAAACATATTTATAGAATGTGACTAAAGAAATATGTCTTTGTATATTATGTATAATCTGGTATATTTCCTAATTAGTGGACATAGTCATGGAATGTTAAATTTCTTTAGTTTTCAGGAAAAAATTATATTTTTCTTTTTAAGCTTGCTTGCTTACTTACATAAATGTTAAATATTCACAATGTAGTTATATCTCATGTTAAAGGAGCTTTGGTTTTAATTTTGAGTAGAGGGATGCCTGGGTGGTTCAGCAGTTGAGCCTCTGCCTTTGGCTCAGGGTGTGACCCTGGAATCTGGAATCAAGTCTCGCATCAAGCTCCCTGCGAGGAGCCTGCTACTCCCTCTGCCTGTGTCTCTGCCTCTCTCCCTCTGTGTCTCTCATGAATAAATAAATAAATCTTTAAAAAAAATTTTTTTTTAGTAGAAATGGAATAAAATACCTGAAGCAACTCACTATTCTTTTCTGAATTCTATTACATGGAAGAAGTGCACAGAGAGAATTCTTTTTTTCTTTTTTTTTTTTTTTTAAGTTTAATTTTAATGTATTCCTTGACTCTCCCAGGCACCTAGGAGGAATCACCTCCTGAGGTGTCCTAACCCCAAGCTGAGAACTTCTGCCTTAAAGGCTTGGTATTCTGAGAGTGTCATAACAGGGCTCCAGCCTGTCTTGTTAGCCTTATTTTCTCTGTTGTATCCACTGTGGCAAAACTGACCACTTGCACTTGAACCTTAGTCTTACGTCTTCCTAGAATATCTTCCCTACCATGTTTGTATGTTTAAGTTCTTTGAAACTCATCTTTGATGCCATCTCTCCCATGAAGCCTTTTCTGATTTAAGGAGTGACGATGTATAAAGCACTTTATAGCGCATGGATATAATTATATAAATGCTCCTTCTTTGATTCTCCCTTAATCAATTGACTTCTAATCTGAACACCATTTATATACATTGTAGTGCTTTTAAGTCTACTTTTTTTCAGGATGTATATACAGATAGTTCCTTTAAGCCATAAATGTTTCTTTCTGCTCTGATTATCTTCCATACAATGTCATGCACATGGTAGATGCTTGGTAAATGTTGTTAATTGTAAAAAATGAACAAAGATTTTGGTTTTGTAGAATAACTTTTCCAGTAAGGAGCGGAAAAGGGAAGAAAAGGAAAGATGTAGATGGTGAAGATGAAGATACTGAAGAGGCAAAAACCTTAATTGTTGAACCTCATGTCATTCCTAATAGGGGTCCTTATCCTTACAACCAACCCAAACGGTAATTTTACTGTCTATATTATTTGGTATGATGAATAATAGTTTGCTATTTTGGATTAATAATAATTCATTTCAAATTTACTGATCCTTTAGAAACCCCAGGAAACTTCTGTTTCTTGACCCTCTTTCCTTGTATTCTGTCAGCTGAATAGTTGAAACATTTTTGGGCATTGTGTAGTCATATTTCCAAAATAAACATTTTTAGGTACTATGAGAAAAAAACATTAGAGGGCTACCTTAATTTGAGCACAGCGTTCTTAGTTCCTGACCATGTGTTACATGTAGCAGCTACTCTCATGCGTGTGTGCCATGACAAGAAAAGTAGCATTATATTCGGTATTAGATTAGGAACTAGAATTTTGGCATTCCAAGTGAAATATAGGATTGCCTAAGTATATTGAAAAATAACTGTAGTCTTTGCTTTCCATAAGATTCATTCCATTTTAGTTAGTCAGTAGAGTATAGAGGTAAAGGAAATAATTCATCAGAGATTGGTTCAGTCTTTAAGATGTAGAAGTACTGGAGATTTGCTACCCAACATTGTTCTTATAGTTAACGCTCCTGTATTTACTGTGCAGTTAAAATTTGTTAAGAGGGGGACACCTGGGTAGCTCAGCGGTTGAGTGTCTGCCTTCGGCTCGGGGAATGATCCTGGGATCCGGGATCAAGTCCTGCATTGGGCTTCTTGCAAGGAGCCTGCTTCTCTCTCTGCCCATGTCTCTGCCTCTCTCTGTGTGTCTCTCATGAATAAATAAATAAAGTCTTTTTTTTTTTTTTTTTTTAAAGAGGGTAGGATCTCATGTTTTTTTGTATTTTGTTTTACCATATACATGCACATGCAAACTTAACACACACACACACACACACACCCAAAGCACTGGGGTAGGGTGAAGAAGAGATTGGGAGAACAGAGGCATATACAGAGGAGGCATTTAGACCTCCATTCATTGTTTAAATTTTTAGCAAATGTTCATCGGTGTTTTTAACTAACTTTTTATTTACTCTTATTTCCAGTAATACAATTCAGTTCACTCACACACAGATAGAAGCTATCCGTGCTGGAATGCAGCCTGGGCTAACTATGGTAAGAGAATTATTGTTACACATACACATGTTTTTACATGGATTCAGACAAGAAGTAGGCCTCACATGTTTAGAGTATATTTGAACCACAAAAATCCAACTGAATTTAAATGTTTATAGGTCATTGTGGCATTATGTGAGATTTTGCTTACTGCTCATTTCAGTGTTCATAAATAAAGTTTTTTTGGGATATAGCTATGCCTATTTGGTTATGAATTACCTCTGTCCAGTTTTGTTCTGTAACAACAGAGTTAAATACTTGCAACAGAGATCATATGGCCTGCAAAGCCTGAAATGTTTATTTGCTGGGCTTTTACAGATAAAGCCTGCTGACGACTGATTTAAAGGTGTGTTTTGTTTCCAAGTATTTAGAGACTCTTTGTTAATCTTCCACTTATTGGGACACCTGGGTGGCTGAGTGGTTGAGCATCTGCCTTTGACTCGGGGGCGTGATCCCAGGATCCTGGGATGGAGTCCCACATCAGCCTCCCCTGAAGGAGCCTGCTTCTCCCTTTGCCTGTGTCTCTCATGTATAAATAAATAAAATCTTTTAAAAAAAATTCAGTTACTAATTTCTGGTCTAAGTTGTTTATGGTCGGAAAAGATACTTTGTATGATTTCAATTTTTATTTTTTTAATATGCTCAAGTTTGTTTTGTGGTCCAGGATATGATCTCTCTTGGTGAATGTTTCATGTGCACGTAAAAAGAATGTTTATTCTGTTGTTTGGGGTGGAGTGTCCTATATATGTCAGATTCATTTGGTTCAGTATTTCTCTGTCCTTGCTGATATTCCAGTTACTATTTCTGTTGATTACTGAAAGAGGAGTATTGAAGTCTACAACTACAACTACATATATATTTGTTTCTCCTTTCATTTCTTTCAATTTGTGCTTCATGGTTTCTAAAGCTTTATGAATAGATACATAAACATTCAAGGTTGTTATGTCTTCTTGGTGAATTAATGCATATATTATTATGTAATGTCTTCATCACTGGTAATTCTTTTTGTTCTGAAATGTACTTTGATGTTAATAATAGCAACTACAGTTTTCTTTTGATTAGTGTTGTGTGGTATGTCTTTTCCCATTATTTTATTTCTGACCTATCTATTAATGTTTGAAGCGAACTTCTTGTAAACCGCTTATGGTTGAGGTATGCCATTTTCTTCACTCTGACAGTATCTTTTAATTGGTGTGTTTAGACCATTTACATTGAATGCAATTGATGTGTTTAGATTTAGGCCTCCCATTTTATTATTTATTTTATGTTTGTTCCCTTTGTGTAGCTTTTTTAGTTTTTCCCTTCTTTTATGTTATTTAGTTTTTAATATTTCATTTTAATTTATCACTTACGTTCTTTTCTATCTACATACATTGGAAATACTGTCAGGCAATGTTAGAAAGTCAAACAAGTTTTTAAATTTATTTATTTGAGAGAGGGAAAGCACACATTTACACATGAAGATAGGGAGGGGTAGAGGAAAGGGAGAAAGAATTTCAAGCAGACTCTGCGCTGAGTGTGGAGCCTAACGTAGGGCTTGATCTCAAAATTCTGAGATCATCTCCTGAGCTGAAATCAAGAGTTGGACGCTCAACTAACTGAGCCATCCACACACCCCAAAAAGTCAAACATTTTAAAGAACTCTAGGGGAAAAGAGTTGTAAATTTGCCATTTATCGTTCATTCCTAATAGTTTAAGTTTCCTCTGATGTCACTTCCTTTCTGCCTGAAGAACTCTTATACCACTTTTAACAGTAGGTCTGCTAACAATGAAATATCTTTGTTTTTCTTCATATAAGAAAGTCTCTAAATCATCTTCATTCTTTAAAGATATTTTCACTGGACATAGAATTCTACAGAGTTCTTGAAACAATTTAAAATGTTACTTCACTTCCTTTTGGCTTCTATGGTTTCTGAGAGAAACCCACAGTCATTTGAAATATCCTTTTGCTGTATGTAATGTATCATTTTTTTTCTGGTTGCTATTAAGAATTTTTTTAGATATTTGATTATGATGTCTCTGGACTTGAATTTCTTTGGGATTAATCTGTTTGGAGTTTGCTGAACTTCCTGAGTCTGTAGATTTAAGTATTTTGCCAGATTTTAGACGTTTTCAGCCATTATTTCTTCGTATATTTTTTTCTATACCATAAACTTTTTCCTTTTGTTCTAAGACTTCAGTAACATAAATATTAGATCTTTTAGTATTACCCCATAGATTCATGAGACTATTTATTCATTTGTTTTCAGTCTTTTCTTTCTGCTTATTTTTTAGATTGGGTGGTTTCTATTGTTCTGTCTTCAGATTAACTGTCTTGTCCATTCTGTTATTGAACTTATCAACAATTTTTTACATTTATCTTTCAGTTTTAGAATGTCCATTTTCTAACAATATGATAACTTAGTATTTTGATATGTGTTCATCTCCTTTTTAGGTTGTGGGTCCACCAGGTACTGGAAAAACAGATGTTGCAGTCCAAATTATATCCAACATCTACCATAATTTCCCAGAGCAGAGGACTCTGATTGTTACTCACTCTAATCAAGTAAGTATGTGTTCATGTGCACACATATATGTAAGATGAACTATAGGGGAGATAAAGGAGAGGGGAATAAATTAAAGCACAGTGGAGATTTCTGCTTGTACAATAACGTGATCATAGGTACAACAGAATACTGAAAGGCTGATGAGTATAGTGTTTGCTATTGAGTTACTCTTGGATTGTTAACAGGTTATGACCAGACATATTAGGAAAATATAAAAAGTTTTTTATTTCTAATGGAGAGGGTCAAAATGTGGGAAAGCTAAGAATACTTAGATATATGATCAAATACTTGGATTAAACTAAATTGCTCCCCCTCCACTGTAATGTAATGGTGACATTATTATACAGAATACTAAAATTGTGTAGGGGAGAAGATTGAGGCTTTATCTTAATAAAAGAAACAAATTACTTAAAGGCCTTTTTTCTTCTATTTAGTGAAATTTAGTCTGTAATAATCTTACCTATTTCCAGATTCTTTTTTTTTTTTTCTAAGATTTCATTTATTCATGAGAGACACAGAGAGAGAGGCAGAGACACAGACAGAGGGAGGCTCCGTGTAGGAAGGAGCCTGATGTGGGACTTGATTCCAGATCCCAGGATCATGCCCTGAGACGAAGGCAGACACTCAACCGCTGAGCCACCCAGGCATTCCCCTTTTCCAGATTCTTAAAATGAATAAAGAATAATTCATTTGTTGTTTTAGCATAGTATTTTTAGTAAGTTTTGTCATAACTTGATAATGACTTTCTGTAGAATCTTCTATATATGATTGATTTGTATAGTACAATTACAGAGAAGATTGTTTTACAAATATAACCAAAGACTTCATTGTTTGCTATTGAATGATCCTTGATAATCATATCATCCTCAGTGATTTAAATTATTGATTTGTTCCTTTTTATGTTTATTTCATTTGTCAGATCTTCATTTACATACTTCCTGCAAATAGTTCTTCATTATTCCTTTAATTCATAATGAAGCCTTACAGTTTTTTCTGAGAGTGCAGTGTGAGAGTATTTTTTTGTTCTCTAAATCTTTGTGATTCCTGAGTTTGGATAGTGAGTAATGCCAGGTGGTCTGATCCATTGAATCCCAGGTTTGGATGGGAGCATCAAGAGTTTGGATAGAGGGGAATTTTTTTCTGAAAATTTATTTTAATTTCTTCAGTTTTTGAGCTCTAATTGCTAGAATTTTGATAGCAAAGGGTATCTGTTTTTACATTATATAACCTGGATATTTATAAGACTGGATGTTGATTTCATGGGAGGGATTAGATTGATGATAAATTAAAAGAGCTGTTTGGCTGATTTTTAAATGATGTCTTTATTAGTATATCTTTCCATACTAGGAAACTTGTGCCTTTCTCAAAACATTGTAACTGCAGATGTTCAGATACTTAATACTAGGATTTAAGGGAATCCTAAATATGAACATTTCATAAGTAGAAAAACGTGACTTCTAGATGGCTTCCATCAGAATAGTTTAAAAAAAAAAGATTTTATTTATGTATTCATCAGAGACACACACACACACAGAGAGAGAGAGAGGCAGAGACACAGGGAGAGGGAAAAGCAGGCTCCATGCAGAGAGCCCAATATGGGACTTGATTTCTGGGTCTCCAGGCTCACGCCCTGGGCCGAAGGCAGTGCTAAACCACTGAGCCACCCAGGCTGCCCTAGAATAGTTTTTTTTTTTTAGAATAGTTTTTAATAAATGAGTGCTCTGCTCATTGTTGTATGGAGTACTTTAGACAATCAGCCTAAGATTTAAATGATGCACTGCATCTTTCCACTCTGGTCTTTTAGATATATTCTTATACATTCACTGCCTGAGAGTCCTCCAACTACAAAAACATTTCAGTTTTCTGCAACCCGTGGATATTCTATTGAGTGAAATCTTGGAGTGTTCATTAATTATTTTAGTAATTGTTACTATTTGGGGAAAATAGAAACTGGTCCAAAGCCTTTCTTTTTTTCATAAATTAGAAGCAAAGATTTAATAATTAGATGGTTTTTATGGTTTTCACTTATCCAGTTAGCTAAATATAAGTAGGCAATACTATCAAAAATCAGTATTTTGTTTAAATTGTAAATGACCTAATGTAAGATTTGTTTCTATGTTTTGGAGTTGATTCTTACTTGACTAGACAATGCTCATTCTTTTTTATCCTTCTAAATATTGGTTTTTCTTACTTTTAAGGAGCTACTGGTTCATTAAAATTCACCATCATCCTTTTTGTCTTACTTTCCAGGCCCTGAACCAGTTGTTTGAGAAAATCATGGCTTTAGATATCGACGAGCGCCACCTCCTGCGTCTTGGTCATGGAGAAGAAGAGCTGGAAACAGAGAAAGATTTCAGCAGGTGAGCAAATGGGGATGAGTTTTGAAATAATATACAAAATAATTTTTAACCTTCTCCTTTTCTTTATTAAAGAAACACCAAGAGACAAGGGCCATGAATAATACAACTTGATTCTGAAAGGTTCTAGCATAACCTGCTTTTAGTTGACGTAAGTCTAGTCATGATCTCCCTCAGCTCCAGTTCTGTGTGTTTATGCCATTTTTTCCTAAAGAATACAGTTATTTCTATAAAGAGAGTTATCTTGTTCATTGTTATCTTGTTCATCGTTATCTTGTTCATCGTGCAGATTGCCATTTGTTCTATTGAAGAATGCCAACTCAAACTGTACAAGTTTACCTGATTCTTTTCCACATTTCATCCAAATATTTAATTTGCACATATTTTAGGTATCAATTAAGAAGTTGATTCATTTAATGAAACAATTGAAGATTAGCGGTAGTATAAGCTTTGGGGTTGTAAGTCTTACTATATTACTTAATTGCCATTGAGCTGGACTTATGTTTGACATTACATGAAATAGAGTGACTAAAATTTTACAAATCAAATTTCCTCTATTAATATTTTAAGTTTTCCCTTCAAACTTTCTAATAGTTCCTTTATTTATATTTAAATCCATTTTTAAAGCATGATTTTAGACAATAATCATAACAAACAGCTGTACATATTTATTAATACAGCCTTTGGCTATTAAACATGACCTTTGACTAATTTGATCATAGACAACAAAAGAGCTAAAAGAGTATTAAATTATTATGTTGCATCTATTTTGAGTTCTTATATTACAGAGCTCACCAAACATTTTTTAGCCTCTAAAAAGTCACAGGGCAAACAACAATACACATTAAGTTATTTGAGGCTCTAGATGCTTAATTTTGGATTAGCCAGAGATACTACTTTGAATTTTTGCCATGAGTATTTCCTCATATTAAACTTACAGTGGGCTGGACTCTAAAATTTAATAAATTTAATAATCCAGCATTCAATGAACATAAAGGTGTTGATGGAATACTAAATACTGTAGTTATAATTACACTGCAATAGAATTTATAGTTTTTTAAAAAATATACTAGAACAGAAGTAGAACTTAAAAGAGGATTTCAGGTAATCCCAAGTTTCCAAAGAAAAAATACTTTTTGCTTTCTGATACAGTCAAGCCCCAGGTCTTATTAGTAGGTATGTGCTTATTCAATTGGACATATTCTTTTCATTTCTCTCCCTTTGTTGTAATTAAAAAGAAAAATAGTATCATTTCATGATAAGAGTAATCTTGTTTTCCCTAAAGAAAAATTTTCAGACCTTGTGAGATAGTAGAAAGAATAGTCATCCATAATTCCACTACTACAAAACAACTTTTTGTTAGTCTTAATGATCAAGCTGTAAACATGCTATGTTTATAATTGCATACACTGCTTCTTTAAATTAAGACTTTATTTTTCTAGTATAGTTTTAGATTTACAGACTAATCAACTAAATAGTACATGAAGTTCCATTGTATCCTGCTTTTTAAATTTAACCTTATGTCACAAGAATTTTGGTATTTTATTACAGACTCTTTATAAGCATCCTCAATTTTTTTTCTCATTGCCAAAGTGTTGATCATAGAAAAAGTATTAAACTCTAGGTTAACAAACAGAAAAAGGTTACCTGCTGTAATGTTTATATCCTTCTAATTTGGAAAATTCTTTAAACATAGACTCTGTTTTATAACCCTATATTCTCTTATCATTCTTGCTGTTTCACACAAACGGGACTTCTCTGTCCAGTCTTTAAATATAACAGCAGCAGTGTTTACACTATTTTAATTTTTGTTTAATGTTAAAAGGTTGTTATTGAAGGCACTTTATTATTGTGGAAATAGTATACAGGCTTTGGGATCCAGTTTAGATTCCATACTTTGTGTCTTAATTACATGCCTCTGAGCCAGGTAATCTTCAGATTTCAGTTCTTTTTACTCATTCAGCAAATATTTGTGAACCTACTAGGTTCAGGTGGTACAGTACATGCTGAGACAATGAAGAACGATCAAATACATTTTAAAATTACTTTTTGAAGCCTTGAGAACTGATCTGCTTTTGTGGTAATGGAAAACAGGGCTATTCAAAGCAGCCAATCTATAAATTATGGTCTGTGATGAGATGATGTAGCACCAGAATACACTGTACTATTTCCCTCTTTGTGAAGGTCATGTTATGGGGGTGAAAAAAAGGAATTAAAGGATACATTTAGTGATACAGTTGATTTTCCTTCCTCACAGACCACTAATATGTTTGCAGATCAACACTGATCCAAGAACTACCACTTATATCAAATATAAACAGTGGTTCTTACTCTTTTTTTTTTTCCCTTTTGGCCATTTATACCTTTCATTATTTTTTTTTTAAGATTTATTTATTTTAGAGAGAGAGAGAGCCAGAGAATGCAGTCAGTGACAGAGGGAAGGAGAATCTCAAGCAGACTTTATGCTGAGCATGGAGCCCAGCAGGGAGCCTGATTCCATGACCTTGAGATCATGACCTGAGCTGCCTGATTCCATGACCTTGAGATCATGACCTGAGCTGAAACCAAGAATCTGTTACTTAACTGACTGAGGCACCCAGGCACCCCTATTAATATGATTTTCTTAAATGTTTTTCCTGATAGTTTCCTTAATAGTCTCTTCATTACATAATTTTGCTTTTTTTGTTTAATTGAAATTTCTAGATATGGAAGAGTTAATTATGTCCTGGCTCGAAGAATAGAACTTTTAGAAGAAGTCAAACGATTACAAAAGAGTCTAGGGGTTCCAGGAGATGCTTCATATACTTGTGAAACTGCAGGCTATTTCTTCTTATATCAGGTAAGGGATTAAGAGTTTTTAAATTATAATGGTTTTCAGTTGGAAACTGGGATGAGTTCTTGAAACTCTTCTTGTAAGCGATTTTTTTTTGTTGAGTAGATTAAAATGTATGCTGCTGCCAAAGCTATATTTGTGAATATTAAATGTTTGTATTCCTATTATTTTTGAAGTTCTTAGCTAAATAGCTTTGCTTGATGATTCATTCACTAAAAGGCAAATGTTGCTTCTTTTTAAAGTTTTTTCTTTTTTCTTTCTTGCTGTTGACAATTTTTCTAGTCTTTTTGTTTTCATTACTGTAGAAATATAACTAAATATGCTAGCTACCCAGTAGTTACACAGTACAGTGGTAGCAAAGTACAGAAGTACCTACTTCTATTCATATATATCAACTAATGAAGAAAAAACATATTCTCCTTTCAAATTTACAAAAAATTATGTTTTAAAACTAATTTCAGAGTTAGGAGTTTAGGTTAAAAATTCTTTTGACTTTAGTTTAAAAGTGTGCTTTTGCTTTGGTTAGGATTAATTTTTGGGTGTGAAAACCACTAAGAAATAGAAAACTAAATAAAATGAACAAAAATAAACCTTAGTAGTCAGTTGGTTTACTAATAATTTTAAGTGGATTAAGGAATAATGATATAATGGAGAATTTTATATAACTTAGTTTTTTTTGTATTCATGCTATTTGTATATTTTAAGTACAAATGGTAACATTAAAATTTTTAAATGTATATGAAAGAATAGATATATGCTCATAAGTAGATACACAGACCAGTTCAATCCATTCAAAATGAGCAGATTTAATGGTTTCTTGTGACACAGAGATGTACATCATCATACAAAGTAACCTTCATTAGACTTACGCAGTTTAGAACTTAGATTAATAGAGTAAAGATCATGCCTAAATGTATATTTGGCACAAAATAAAAATCACTAGGCTCCCAGTGAAAACTACTTTTAAAAGTAGGAGAAATAATTTATAAATTTGTGGAGGCTTAAGTAATCGATTTGGGAAAAACAAACTTGAAGCTTCACAATATAGATCAATAATTTTCAACATGTAAGAATCACTTTGGGAAGTTATTTTAAAAGGTAATTGTCACGTTCTAGCCCCTTAGATGTTCTGCCTAAGAACCTACCTGGAAACCCGTGACTGGGAAAATTACCAAAATTGAGATTAAGCAGGAACCACACAGTAGAGGCATAATAAAACATATCAGAAAGTAATTGAACTGTATCACAAAAGTCCTAAAATGAGCTTTCAAATATATACTCAGATTAACAGAAGTGCTTTGTAAATATACTAAAGAGAATTGGAAAAACCCTTCTGGGAGAAGGGTTGGCTAGCATCGAATTTACTAAAATGCTGCTAAAGTGGGACTTACTGTATATGGAGAAAAACTGAAAGAATGGGGAAAAAAATTTCTTTGTCCAGAGACTTATTCTTGATTTTGTAAGCATCAGTAATACTGTTCTGAGTATACATGGAGAATCTGAAATATCTGAGATAAAGTCCCACAGATGACCCTGTGGTTCTTTCCAGTTTAAATATACTTATAAATTATTTGTATTTTGGGAACGCCTGAGTGGCTCAGTGGTTGAGCGTCTGCCTTTGGCTCAGGGCTTGATCCTGGGATCCCAGATTAAAGTCCCACATCGGACTCCCTGTGGGGAGCCTGCTTCTCCCTCTGCGTGTGTCTCTGCCTCTCTCTCTGTGTCTCTCATGAATAAATCTTTTAAAAAATTTGTATTTTTATTTATATATTTTTTTTGAGAGAGAGAGTGAGCGAGCATGGTGGGCAGGGGGGGGAAGGGGGCAGGAGAGAAAATCTTTTTTTCTCTTTTGAAGATTTTATTCATTTATTCATGAGAGACCAAGAGAGGCAGAGACGTAGGCAGAGGGAGAAGCAGACTCCTTGCAGGGAACCTGATGCAGGACTCGATCCCAGGACCCTGGGATCACACCCTGAGCCAAAGGCAGATGCTCAACCACCGAGCCACTCAGGCGTCCTGAGAGAGAAAACCTTAAAGTCCACACTCAGCGCAGAGCCCAACTGGATCTCACAACCTTGAGATCGTGACCTGAGCTAAAACCGAGTCAGACATCTAACAGCCACCCAGGCACTCCTAGTTTTTGTATTTTTTATATATTGATTAAAGAACATTTTTTCTTTTAAAAAAGGGCAATCTGTGACTTGGATTAAAAAAATAGTCCTGTTAGGTCAGGGATTGCTTTTCTTTTTCTTTCCCTTTATTTATTAGGTCTTATTTTTATTAAATTTCTTTTTATTTTAGCATTTAAAAACAATAATTAGCTGGGAAATTTAATTTTGAGTCCCTTTTTTTTCATAGGTCATGTCTCGTTGGGAAGAATATATCAGCAAAGTGAAAAATAAAGGTAATATGCTGCCAGATGTTACAGAAGTCTCCACTTTCTTCCCTTTTCATGAATACTTTGCAAATGCCCCTCAACCCATTTTTAAAGGACGAACTTATGAAGAAGATATGGAAATTGCTGAAGGATGTTTTAGGCATATTAAGAAAATCTTCACTCAGCTTGAGGTAAGAATTCTCAGGGTTTTTTTAACTTGGCTTTAACTCTTTAAAGGCTTTAAGATTAGTTGGTTTTCTGTTTTTAATGAAGTAAATGTGGAATATTCATATCTTACAAACTAGATTGTTACTTTTAAATGAGATTATTGAAAATATTTATAGTTTTGGCTAAAAAAATGAGTAAAAATTAAGATATAAATTGAATCCTCTTTATTCTGACTTTTCTGGTGTAAAAGTCTTAGAATTTAAGAAAGGAATGCTTCCCTCAAGAGATTCAACAGTATTTCTTTGAATTGGAATCTGAGACTGCCACATGGCTATTTTAAGTTCTTCATGCCTTTTGACCAGTGACAAAACATGTGGTCGCTTTGTTAGCCAGTTTGATTTATCTTGAGTATTAAGGTAAAATAAGAAGAGAAGAATATATCTGGAAGCAAGGACCTATAGTACCCCCACCCCTTGCTTCCTAGTTTTCTCATTCTCTGTGGAAAACATTGTTTGCTTTAGCAGCCTCAAAAAGAGATCATATTCAGGCTCAGATTCCTCAGTAAGATGATTTAGGATTACTCCAGGTAAAAGGGACAATGACTGTCTATTTTGTTTTGCACCTTTTAGATAAGATAATATCTCTACTTCCTAGAAGAGTATCTGGCACATAGTATATGTTCAGTAAATATTGATGCATGGTGTGGATAGGGGGTAGGTGGATGGATGGTAGGTAAAGAATAATAAATTTATAGTATAATAATAAATAAAATTTTAGAGCCCTAAATATATTAGAATATGTTTATGATTAATAAAGTAAATGGATAAAAACATTTTAATAATAGCTGTCTTGGGAGGGCATGGGGAAAGATTTAAACAGAGTACCTCTCCTGTATTGGCCATGTTTTAATTATTTAAAAAAGAAAAATTTAAAAATGTCAAGTATGACATATAATGTTCAGAATTTATAAAACTTGATACTAGATACTCTGCTTGAGGTTGTTTGCTCTTCATTTAATATCTGTTGTCCATTCTGCCCTGCTCTGTGGGGGATCCTATGCCATGTTCAAAGGTGGGGTTGGTCCTTTTTGGTTTAATTTCCTGGCCTCCGATATCAGCTGACTTCTGGGTGGGTTTAGCCAATAAAAATGTGGCAGAAATAGAGAAACTAGGATATTTCTCCATCAGTTGCCTTGGGTTTCATCTCTTCCATGGCTCCAGTTTGTGTTGGCCTGGCTTGCTATGATTGTTGTTCTAGTTTATTCTGGTACCCCAGTCCCTGGGCTCTGATTAACACTGCCGCTTTTCCCTTATCTGTCCTAATCTAGGAATGGTCAGACTTCCTGCTCTTGCTAATCTCTGGGTTACCTCAGCCATTCCCTGGCTGGCTTTTGTACTGCTTTGTACCTTTGAAACCAGACCCCTGCATTAAATTCCCTTTGTTATGAATACTTGAAAAAGTTTCTGTTTTTGTGGAGGGACCTTGAGTAAAATAGGATACTGTGGTAATAGATAGATAGATAGATACTCTCAGTATTTTATACAAAAAAAAAAAAAAAAACAGTCCAAATTATAGCTTGAGTATCAGTTATTATATGAACTCAATTAGTACCTAATTAATAATGAACAAAATTACAATTTGTTAGTTTATGATATACTTATATTAATCAGGAATTAAGTCTGATAAACTGGATTGTGTGAATGTATGCATGAGATGTGTTTTTATTTTCCTAAAATACTCTCTCACTGACCCCCACTCCCATAGGAATTCAGAGCTTCTGAACTGCTTCGAAGTGGACTGGACAGATCTAAGTACCTTTTGGTGAAGGAAGCCAAAATCATTGCTATGACTTGTACTCATGCTGCTTTAAAACGACATGATTTAGTCAAGCTGGGTTTCAAGGTAGGAACTTATATTTTAGTTCCTCAGTTCATCATAGCTGTTATGTCTTTCTTTTCTCTCCTTTCCCTTGCTTTTCTTTAAAAAATTTTTTTTCTAATTTAAATTTTCCTTTCCTTTTCTTTCCTTTACCGAGGCCATTTCCCTTGAAGGTTGGCTTACCTGTTACTGATGTTCACACCTACAGTTACTTAAAAATGTCTCTTCTGACAAATAAGGGATGGTAACTTCTGATGTTTATATGATTAGCAACCTCTAAATCTGATTTTTCTAAGTCTGCTTATCAGTAATATGTCCATTAAGTAACATTATAATTAAATGATTGTCTCACCAAATTCTAATATTTGCTAGGGTAATTGATTTGTATTCACTATATTAAAAAAAACCTCCAAATAGACCTAAAAGCTGTAAAACTAACATTTGACACACGTATTCACCTATAGACATTTATATGCTTACACTGTTCATGTTTTATTTATTTATTTATTTTTTTTTTCTGTTCATGTTTTAAAGATACATCCGCTCCCACTTATTTGTTCCATTCAGTAGATGGAAAGCCTTCCATATAAGAATATGGAATACTCTTATTTAGATGGTAGAATGAGATGTTAAAATGATTTCATCATATGATAAAGACAGGAGAACTAATGGGTACCATAGCCTGATAGCCTATGACTTGTTTAAAGTGGAATGTAATAAGAAAGCAGTAAATTTGAATTTGCTTTATAACTTTGCTAGTGATATTGGCCTAAATGCAAATCATTTAACTTCTCTGCAGTTGGCTTATCCATTGTTTAAAATAGGCTTTGTAAAAAATAAATAAATAAATAAATAAATAAATAAATAAATAAATAGGCTTTGTGTGCTGGTTTGAATTCAAAGTTAGTAAAGCATTTGTTGTTAATGAAAGTGACTGACAATTTTTAAATGTTGTGAGCTCACTGGAGGTAAGTGCTAAATAAGTTCAAGGTGATAGAGTAGTTGCTATCTTAGATGGAAGGTTCCTCAGTTGCAAGGTAGCACAAGCACAATGATTTATTAAAAGGTACTGTGAACTTATGTTAGTGGTGTGAACCTACCCTTTTGCAAATTATCAGTGAGAACTTTTCGCCTAAATATTTTGTTCTTGGGCTGACATATAAAATATGCTTTGTATTTGATATTAAATCATATCAGTTTAATAAGGGAAATTATGCAACAGTATTTTATGATTTCAAATCATATCAGTTAAATAACAAGGGAAATATGCAACTTTTCACATGCATATTCTAAAAACATTACTTGTAGCTTATCAAATTTTCATTAATCACTTATATGGTAAGCATCTACATATATAGTTAGCATGAGAGCTGACAGTATTCCTTAGATCTTTTGGTATTTTTAATTTTCAAATTTTATTTTTATCAAACTTCCTCTGCATCTGATTTAAGCATTTAAAAACTTGGTAAAGCTACTTAGAACATTAAGAAAGGGCAGTCCCCTACTTCCTGATGAACCAGTCTTTCAATTCTTTTAGTATTTTTTGTGTTCTTTTTATCTATATCAATAAAGAATATTAAATTTGCATTTTAGGGGCACCTGGGTGTCTCAGTAGGGTAAGCATCTGCCTCTGGCTTGGGTCATGATCCCAGGGTCCTGGGATAGAGCCCAGTATGAGGCTCCCTGTGCAGTAGGAACCTGCTTCTCCCCCTCCTGTCCTCCCCACCCCCCCTCCTGTGCTTTCTCTCTGTCAAATAAATAAATAAAATCCTTATAGATAAATAGACCTTGTCTTTTGACCCAGTGCCATCCCCAAGGAAACACGCATGCACAGTCATGTTCTCTTTTCCTTCTTTAATAGGCCCAATATAGTTATGTCATAATTTTGCTTTGTGATTAAAATTGCCTTTTAAAAAAGCAGAATCTGTAGATACATTTTTTTGTAAGTTAAATTGCATTAGATTTTCAGAGTTATTTTTCAGAAAGTAGTCTCTTTAAACCATCTTGAGCTACTTTCACTCTGTTTTGCCTGTCATGTCTATTATCCTGAGAGTCCACACAGGGACTTGTGAGAAAATGTAGATCTTAGAACAACAACAACAACAACAACAACTCCTCCTCCTCCTCCTCCTCCTCCTCCTCCTCCTCCTAAACTCCCATAGGGAGGACCTAACTAATCCTTGTAATAGGGAAATTCAACATCAGATAGAGCTAGAGAAGACATCTATCCACATGTCTTTAGGTATTTTCAATAAGAAACAGTACAGAATTGAGCCTTAACTTTCATCATTGGATGTCCAATGGAAATTCATCTCAGCTACTTGTCTTGGACAGGTAGATACAAGCACAGTTTGGTAAAAATGAGTAACACAGAAATGACAGTATATGTAAACAATTCATTTAAAAACAGAGTTCATAGGGTACCCTATTGGCAGGGTGGCTGAAACTGAAAAAACATAATCATAATAAAATAAAAGTTAATTAAGCTTTAAGATTAAATATGCTCTTACCTTCCACCTTCCCAAGAAGCAAAATAAGAGGAGAGAACTTTAAAAACACGAAACAAAGAAATAATTTGTACTTAGTAAGATTCTCAAAGATATTTTACCAATAAGACAAGGAAGAGGCTGTCAACTAAGTAACAATCCGAATTAGAAGTGGAAGGGAAAGAAAACATGTTGAGAATAGATCTAGAAGGTAATTGAGCAGATGGAAGAGAAGTAATCATCAAAGAAAGAATGAAATTTCCTGATGTTGGAGAAAGACTTGATTTTTCATTATTTTATAAGTGTGCAGTGCATGACATTACTGGAAACTGGGCTAGTGGAAGGATGCAGGCATCAAACAAGTAAATAAACAGAATTACAAATTGTGATATGCTGAGAGATAAAGGAACAGGGTTCTGTGAAATCAGTTTTAACTTGAGAGGTCAGAGAAGACATGGATAAAGTGGGTTTTAAGCTCATAAAGAGCTCGTAAGCTCTTTAAGAATGAGAAAGAGCCAAGCAGACAAAAAATGAAGAGAGTAGTATTGCAGAGAGCCTAAGGCCAGAATGGTTTTTGCCATTTCTAAGAAAATGAAATAGGTCAATGTGGATGAAGCTTAATTACTAAGGAGAGAGGTGGCATTTAAGGTAAGAGAGGAATGACAGTGACCAAATTTAATATAGGCCTGTATTAATACATCTCTTCCAGGTCATATTCCAGGATCTTTTCCCCAAGACAATTGGAAACTAGTGAAGGGTTTGAAACCAGTAGGTGACATGATCCTGATCTGACACCTGTTGTATCAGTGGTTTAGGGGGAGGCAAGCCAGGAAGGGGAGGGGCTAATAGAACGTGGCTTAGATTTTAGTGGTAGTGGTAGTAGAAATGGAGAGAGAGTTTTGAAGATAAAATTGCATGCTTTGATGACAAATTGAATGCCAGGAGTTAAACAGATATTAACAGAGGTAGATTGTCAAGTGCTGGGTAGGATTTGTAAAGGAAAAAAAATACCCCAAAATACTACCTAGGGTAAGAGTACCAATGGAAATCACCTCATATATAATCATAAATTGATTCTTGTTTACATAGAACTGAATGAACTGAGATAAAAAACAATTTGGTAAGCAATGCAAGAAATGATATGAAGGATATCTCAAGGTTGAATTGTATATTTAGGGTGCTTCCCTGAGGTTACATATTTGAACTAGAAAAACGGGCATTATGATAAATAAGTTCATGAACTTTCTGTTTGAATAATTTGTATGATACTATTTTCATCTGAAATTATTTGGAGTTTTTTTGGACAGCTATAGTGAAAGTTGTTTGGCTTTCAAGCTGTCTTTTTGAAAAGCTTTCCTTTTTCTCCGTTTTTCAGTATGACAACATTTTAATGGAAGAAGCTGCACAGATTCTGGAGATAGAAACTTTTATACCTCTTCTTCTACAGGTAAGAAACAGATCTGAGGCCAAGAAAGTAGAGTTTGAAGAATTCTGGGGGACAGTGTCAAAGAGCTACACAGTTTTGGGGGGCTAATTGCCAGACTTACATATTCTCTTTAACTTCATTATGTTTGCTATTCTATTTTAAGCCTGTAAACTTCCTTTAATCTATTCACTGGTTATTTAGTAGTTTGTTGTTTCCGGGAGTACTATTTAAAAATTCATGGTTTATCTAAGTTTCGAAAAGACTTAGTAATTTTAATCAAGAAAATTACATTGTTACACAGTCTGGAGGGTAGATGAGCAATTTTTTTTTTTCATTTCTTTTGTTAGAGTTGTTTCTAGAATTGTTTTTGATGTTGTTCACTGAGTACATTGGTTTTATTTTATGCCTAAATTTTTCTGAGCTAAATGGTGATGTTTAAGAATGTTTCTTATTGTACTATAGTCTTTACTATGGAAGAATTAAAAACAAAATGTGGAATTCCCAATTTAAGAATAGAGACTGCTTCAACTTCTAGATAAATTGGATCTAACAGTTGTTTTATAAGCAAAGTTGCTTGGGATTCGGAATGTGTTTTATCACGGTGTGTTTAAAAGGAACCAGGAGTTGTGCAAAGTAGGAAATCACAGTAGTAGTGTGGGAGATTAAAAAACATAATGTTTACTATTTGGGGGGTTTTCATACTGGCTCTTGGCATAATTGTAATACAAAGTATATTCTTGGACATCTGTTCATTTCCTTGCTTGGGCCTCTTTTTCTTTCTATGCACCCCTTACCTAATTCTGATCTGAGTCTCCCAGACCCCCTTGGCTTGCCCTGCCTGTTAAAGTGGGGTAATTGCATGCTTGCCTTCCCATTCCCTCCACCCTACCTCACCATCAGTCAACCTGTTTGTGGTTCACAAGTCATTCTATAAATTTTCCAGGTTTGTCTCTGTGGAACCTAATGAAGAAGAAGTAGTAAGCTAATAAAGCCGCTTGTTTAAATAGCAGGACTCTTGAGTGATGTATTGGAGACTAACAAGGCAATATATTACAGAGTATTTTGACATCTCCTTACTTTTCATTTCTAGAATCCTCAAGATGGTTTTAGCCGACTGAAACGCTGGATTATGATTGGTGATCATCACCAGTTACCTCCAGTCATTAAGAATATGGCCTTTCAGAAGTATTCAAACATGGAGCAATCTCTCTTCACTCGCTTTGTCCGGGTTGGAGTCCCTACTGTGGACCTTGATGCTCAAGGGAGAGCCAGAGCAAGGTAAAGGAGCTATACGTACACCCTATTTAAGGACCCCAGTTCTGTGATCCAATTATTTGATAGCATATTCAGTAGAGACTCTAGAATTTCCTGCTATCTAGGACCTTGCCATCTATTGACTCTGAAAATGCCTTTATTGCCTTCTGCATGGGGTGTGAACTGACCAAATTATTTCCTGTGTACTTCCTTCACTGAGATTAATTCATGAGACTTGTAAACTGAAGCTTCTTTTCACTGTCCCTTCCCCTTTTTTCATGCCCTCAGAAGATACACAGCTAATACCATTTTGAAATCTAAAGCAAAAGGTGGTTAAAAGGAAAACACACCAGTTCTTACAGATATTAAGTGTAGGCCCTATCCTATAATTACCTCAAAGTATTCCTCAATCTATAGATTCTTCCCTGATTTTTTTTTTTTTTTTTTTTAAAGAGTAAAGATAGCATTTACCTCAGAGAATACAATAGAGCTTTATTTCTGTATCATTAAGTCTTCTGACCTTTGGTTACTTGAAGCAGGGAGGCTAAATTGAAAAAGCATTATTGCTAAAAAGATGAGTGCAGAATGGTTAACATGAAAATTAAAAGAGCACAGCTCCTTAGGAACTCCCTTATGTATATTAAAAGGAGATTTTACATCACTAAATATTTCCTGTTGTGGGGGGGATTTGTCTTTGGAAAGCTTGTGTAACCTCTACAACTGGCGATACAAGAATCTGGGAAACTTACCACACGTACAGCTCTTGCCAGAGTTTAGTACAGCAAATGCTGGCTTGCTTTATGACTTCCAGCTCATCAATGTTGAAGATTTTCAAGGAGTGGGAGAGTCTGAACCTAATCCTTATTTTTATCAGGTAAGAAAATCTGTAAAACTTTTAAGTATGTTTGCATTTACCTAGCAGAATTACTACTTAAGTCAGGATACTGAACCATTTGGCTAGCCATTGAAAAAAGCAAAATTAGGTTCTCATCTCTCTCTCTCTCACACACACACACACACACACACACACACTCTCTCTCTCTCTCACACACACAAACACACAAAAATTTCTGTTTCAGATAGATTCAAGATACATACATCAAAGAAACTAACCACCCTAGAAAGAAGAAAACATTGATTTAATATATAACACGTGTTTGTCATATATATAAAATATGTATTATATAATATTAAGATGATAAAGATCTTGAGCTCATTACCAAAAGCAGGAATCATGAAGAAAAATACTGATTGGAGATCAAAATTTATTTTCAAGATTTAACTAACAGTGGGTTGAATTCCAAATATATATACAGAACTCCTATAAATCACTTTTTAAAATAACACCCCAACAAAAAAATTCAATAAGGATAAGAATATGCAGTTCACAAAAAAAGAGATTTATGGCAAGTATAAGTCACTGGACTGGATTTTCAGCTCTGATAATAGTGTGGAGTAGGTTTTGGGACATTTTCATGCAATGCTTGAAGAAAAGCAATGTGGTGGACAAATTGTCAGTATATATTGGGACGCCTGGGTGGCTCAGTGGTTGAGCATCTGCCTTCTCAGGGCATAATCCCAGGATCTGGGATCAAGTTCAACATCAGGCCCCCTGTGAGGGGCCTGTTTCTGCCTCTGCCGATTTCTCTGCCTCTCTCCCTGTGTGTCTCCCTGTGTGTCTTAAATAAATAAATAAATAAATAAATAAATAAATAAATAAATAAATAAATAAATCTTTTTAAAAAAATTGTCAGTATATATTAAAAAGCAGTGTTTTTACTCTGAAGAATTTATCCTAAAAAATACAGACATATTTGCAAAGACATGTTGCAATGCTAACATGTCCATCAGATCTTTTTCTTTTACTACATATTATTTTAGAAATGAAAACAACTGAAATATCTATCAGGAATTAATTACATCATTACCTATTCCATATAATGAATAGGCATTAAATATGATAACATTATAACTTTGTTTACTGGCAAGAAAAATGTTTATGCTATATTAAATGAAAAAAATTAGGTTGGAAAATATATGGTATAGTACTCTTTTTAAAAATGTATTCATTTAGGGGGATCCCTGGGTGGCTCAGTGATTTGGCGCCTGCCTTCGGCCCATGTGTGATCCTGGAGCCCCGGGATCGAGTCCCACATTGGGCTCCCTGCATGGAGCCTGCTTCTCCCTCTGCCTGTGTCTCTGCCTCTCTCTCTCTCTCTCTCTCTCTCTCTCTCTCTCTCTCTGTGTGTGTCTTTCATGAATGAATAAAATCTTTAAAAAAAAAAATGTATTCATTTATTTGAGAGGAAGTGCAGACCAGAGGGAGAGGGGTAGTATCTCAAGCAGACTCCCTGCTGAGCATGGAGCCTGACATAGGGCTAGATCCCACAACCCCGAGGTCATGACCCAAGCTGAAATCAAGAGTCAGGGCATCCCTGGGTGGCTCAGTGGTTTAATGCCTGCCTTTGGCTCAGGGCATGATCCTGGGGTCCCGGGATCAAGTCCCATGTGGGGCTCCCTGAATGGAGCCTGCTTCTCCCTCTGCCTGTGTCTCTGCCTGCCTGTGTGTGTGTGTGTGTGTGTGTGTGTGTGTGTGTGTGTGTGTCATGAATAAATAAATAAAATCTTAAAAAAAAAAAGAAATCAAGAATCTGATGCTTAACCAACTGAGCCACCCAGGTGCCCCATCTGACTTTATTTTTAAAGAGGAACAGCAAAACATAGAAGTATATACAGATAGTCTATACAAAAAGATCCAGCAACATGTACACCAAAAGATTTTTTGGTGTTTTTTTTTTAATCTGTACTAGGGATGATGCTTAGATAAAGGTAGTTTGCTATATCAGTACAGACAGTGGGAAGATTTACCAGACATGTAGCTGCTTTTCCCTCCTATCTTCCAAAAAACTAGAAAAGTTTAATGAAAGAGGTAACTTACACCATGAAAGTATAACCAAAAACCAGAATATGAGTGATTTTTCTGAAGGTCTTCTAGGATTTTTCTTTTGCCTTTAGATGAAATCCAGTTTCTTATCTTCCTTTTTTGATTTTCATGTTATGTTTTGTTCTTGTTTTACTTCCTTCTCTCATCTAATGCTTTTAATTTAGTCTCTACTGAACTGGAAGAGCAGCCTTATGTACACTTCCTCACATGCAGATTCAGCTAAGCTTAAATGTAAGCCAGACTGACCAATTTGAGGCCACATCCTCTTCCCACTTAAGGTGGTCTAGTAGAAGTGGGGACCATAAGGAGAGAACAAACACAAAACAGAAGAAAAATACTATTAAGTGTGAGGAAAAAGAAAAAGAAAAAAAACACTGCCCCAAAATTGAGAGTCCACTTACAGTACTGCTAGATGCTAGTAGACTAGATTTTCTGCTGGCTTCTTAGATGGTTACCTCGCTGCTTTGTATTCATATTCCTTTCGTACCTACAGCTGCAGTACACCATATCAGAATATTATTGATCTATATCATGACTTCTAGTCCCAGAAATAGCCTAAGTTGGTGACTTTTATTTTATGATTATTCCATATATTGCTAATATATTACAGATATCAAAGAGAAGTAATTATCATATACTCTTTTTATCAGTGTTAACCTAGGATAGGATTATTCCTTAGTTGTTTTTTTTTTAAGATTTATTTATTCATGAGAGACACAGAGAGAGAGAGCAAGAGAGGCAGAGACATAGGCAGAGGGAGAAGCAGGCTCCATGCAAGGAGCCTGACATGGAACTCGATACTGGGACTTCAGGATCACGCCCTGGGCCAAAGGCAGGCGCTAAACTGCTGAGCCACAGCCACCCAGGGATCCCTATTCCTTAGTTTTATGGAAGGTGTTCACTTGTCCAAGTTGACTTCACTTCTTGAGATGTGATAAATGAATTGTGCCAGTTAACCATTCTTCCTGCAAAATTGAAACAAGAGGAAATAATTGCATAATCTGATGATGTTTACATTACAGAATCTTGGAGAAGCAGAATATGTAGTGGCACTTTTTATGTACATGTGTTTACTTGGTTACCCTGCTGATAAGATCAGTATTCTAACAACATATAACGGGCAAAAGCATCTTATTCGTGACATCATCAATAGACGATGTGGAAGCAATCCGTTGATTGGAAGACCAAATAAGGTAATTTTGTGAATATGATATGTTCTTTTATTTATCATGTTGGCAAGATGGGAATATTTGTATTTACTACAAGTTATTTATATTTTTCTGCTCTCTCCTTTTAATACATGAGAAAATGAAATAATAGGAACTATAAATAATTCTCTAGCATTCCCTTCTGACAGTGTTATTGGTTTGCTGTGAACTTTATCACAACTACAACATTGAAGATTTTTATTGAAGGTAATCAGAAATAAATGATCCTAAAAATATTTGTTGGTAAAATGGAGGATAATGGAATTACATTATTTGTGTACCGTTATAGTAGAAATAGGAATTTCTACTATAGCATTTTTTATTTTGTTGTTTTGCAAAGGTATAATACTGCATTTTAATGTGTATGTATGTATGTGAGAGAGTGTTTTTTTTTTTCTTGAGAATAAGGGAAGATTGTAAAGTACCTTCAGACCTAAAGATTGTTTTATACTTTTTTTGTGTGTGTGTAGTAGGAAGTAATACCAAATAAACATGAAGATGTTTGATTATATCAATAAAGGTTGAAAGGTTAGAATAACATATATTACTTATGATGAGATTAAGACTTTGGTTGTAAACATGGCTATATAAAAGCTCTTTCACTTTTTCTTGGAAATCATTGAAGAGTAACAGGAAAATGGGAGGGGAAGACAAATGACATTTTTAGCGAGATGATACAAATCAAGTGACTAAGATCAGGAAGAAAATATGGGAAGAAGAGAATTTGGGGGACCAGTCTTGAAAGGACCAGCAAAACACTTCTGAAGGTGAATGACACACACTGAAGCATAAGAGCCACATTCCTATTACTGAACAATGGATATGGATGGGAATTGCGGTGAGCAGAAACCTTTGTAGGCCCAGACTGGTTCAAAAAAGCCTATAGGAAAGCCAAAAAACAGACTTGTCTCTGTAGTAGCAGAAGAATAGAGAACCTTCTGTTGTGAAAACCATCTGATCTTTAGGAAACCATCCAGCCCAACCCGACTTAACCTCTTGCTCATAGCTAATCAAAGAAACCCACTTATTCAGTGATGAAATAGAAAAAGGAACCTAGCATGAGCTCAATTTATATAGGGAAGAAGAAGGGCATCAAAACATACTGACAAGACATTTGCTTCAGAAAACATTGGTCTGGAACAGATGAAAACTTTGAATACACATTGGCTGTGAATTTTAAAATGCTTAAGTAACCATTTCTGGGGGGGGTAGGCTACAAAGCAGAGAAATTTAATAACTCGGGAAGAGATGAAATATGAGCTGGAAGAAAATAAAAACACAGAAATGGAGACAAAGTTGAAAGGAGTACAAGGACACACTCCATGTGGAAAGTGAAAATGAGAAATTAGTAACTTTGAAATAAAGAAAACCTGGAAATAGAAGAGCCTCGGTATCTGAATCCTCTTATTTAGAATAGAAAAACTTAAAAGGAAAGTTATTCTTTCTCATTATAAGAAGACAAGAGTGAAACGGCTCCAGGGCTGGGTTAGTGACGACTCCATGATGTCAACAAAGACCTAGGTTCATTTTTATCCATGATGTCAACAAAGACCAAGGTTCATTTCATCCTTCTGTTCTGCCATTTTGAGTGTGTGAGCCCAGTTCTCAGACACACTCTCTCCATGGTCAGGTTGGCAACAGAAATTTCCAGGGATTACATCCACGCATAAGAGCAGAAGAATTAAACCCAAAATATAAGAACCCCTGCAACAGTCATTGTTAAATAAGGATAGCCTAAAATAAAATCGGCAAATGAATAGACAGTCCACACGAGAAAACATAGGAATGGCCAGTAAGCACATGCAAAGTGCTTACCATTGTTTTTCTTCAGGGAAATACACATTAAAACTACAATGAGGTACACTGCACACCAAATAGATTGGCTAAAATTGACAAGATTGACCGTATACCAGTTGTTGGCAAGAATGTGGATCAACTGAAACTTTAAATCTGGAACAATGCTGGTGAATGTGTAGAGTGGTACAGCATCTTTGGAAAACAGTTTGACAGTTTCTCATGAAGTTAAATATACACTTATCATATAGCTCAGCAGTTTCAATCCTGGATATTCATTCAAGAGCATCGAAACATCCACAAAAACACATGAATTGTAGCTTTATTTAAGATAGTCCCAAACCAAATTCAAACTGCTACAGCCACTGTAGAAAACAGTATGGAGGTTCCTCAGAAAGTTAAAAATTAGCTCTACCCTATGATCCAGCAATTGCACTACTGGGTATTTACCCAAAGAATACAAAAACACTAATTCAAAGGGATACATGCACCCCTATGTTTATAGCAGCATAATTTACAATAGCCAACATAGGGAAGCAGCCCACGTGTCCATTGACTGATGAATGGATAAAGATGATGTGTGTGTGCACACATACAACAGAATATTATTTTTAAATATCATTTAAAAAAATGAAATCTTGCCATTTGCAACACGAATGGAGCTAGAAAGTATAATGCTAAGCAAAATAAGTGAGAGAAATACTATATGATTTCAATGATGTGAAATTTAAAAAACAAAAACAAATGAGCAAAGGGGGGGTAAGACAAATTAAGAAACAATTGTAGAGAACAAACTGATGGGGAGGAGGATGGCAGGTTGGGTAAAATAGGTGATGGGGATTAAGGAATATACTTGCCATGATGAGCACCAGGTGATATATAGAATTGTTGAATCATTATATTGTGAAACTAATATAACACTGTATGTTAACTATACTGGAATCAAAATTTAAAACAAAACAAAAACCCCAAACCAGAAACAACCCAAATGGCATGAACAGGTAAATGGGTAAGCAAATGTGGTATATCTGTTCATAGGAATACTATTCAACAGTAAAAAGGTATGAACTTCTCATGGACACAGCACATGAATGAATCTCAAAAACATGCCAAGTGAAAGAAGCTAAACAAAAAAAAAAAATGTGATTCCATTTTTATGGAATTTTACAGAGGCAAAAAGTAATCTATAGTGACAGAAAGTAGATCATTGTTTGCTCAGAGCTTAGGAGTACTTTTAACTACAAAGGGGCCGGAGGTGATGGAAAACTTCATCGTGGTACTTATCTAGGAGCATATATTGTCAAAATTGATCAAAGTAAACACTTAAAGTGAGTGGATTTTATTATATGTAAATTACACTTCTGAGAAGTTGATTAAAAATAAATGTTTTGTAAAATTCTTAAAACTATGGACCATGAATTATAGGTTATACAGGTAAACATAAACTTTTTTTGTTGAATTAGTGAAAAGGAGATAAATGCCTGAGTGCCCATATTAGACTGAGACCTGCGTGAATTTTCCTAGTTGTACAGAGTTTCAAACTGAGCAAAAGTACTATGAAGATTACTTGGGTTGTTTTTGTTTTTGTCAGAAGGATGTTGTTCATGAGAACTAAGAATATGCTAGATAGTAAGTGAGTATACTAAGTTTTGCTGCTGGACATCAAACCTGGGATACCAGGTTATAAGATTAACAGGTCCCTGCATCCATGGAGTCGGGCAGTCTAGTAGGGGAAGACTGTTAATTCTACAGATAGTAATTTTGTTGTCAGCAGACATTAAGACCAGTGCTATGAGTGTAAATAACATAGGGACACAGCCTAATCTGGTTACTAAAGTTTATTTCATAGAATTCATTAATAACTGGTTTTCTCAACTCCCCAAGTATATATGATCATGTTTCTTTTGGGATTGATTATTTTAATAAGATTTTTATTTCTTGCATATTATTTAAAAGATCTCTCTAGAATCTTGTTATTGTGCTTTGGAAAATATACCATATTTCCCATTTTTTCTTCCTAGGTGACAACTGTTGACAGATTTCAGGGTCAACAGAATGATTATATTCTTCTTTCTCTGGTACGAACCAGGGCAGTGGGCCATCTGAGGTACATAAGGGAGATCTTTTATCTTATTGAACTTTATTATCTGCTTTAAGTTTAAAGCATAATTAATTGTTTGGGCAGCCTTTGGTTTGGAGGCTTTTTGTTGGAATGTAACAGTATCAGATTCTTTGTACAGTTAACTATTGTCATTGCCTCTGATTTTTTTGAATCTTAAATATTTTAGTACATTTACTTTCTAGTCTTCAGTAACACCCAGAGATAGCATTTTATTATAAAATCTTAATATATCATATATATATATATATATATATATATATATATATAATGTCAGAAATTAAAAGAGATAAGGTGGTAAAGAGTCTTCAAAGTACATTTTTCATTGCACAGGATTTCTGACCTTTTTCTCACTTTTTTCTCAGTCTTTCAGCTTCATTGTTAGAGGATAAAGGAACCATTTGTTCTCCCAGGATTAAGAATTGTCAAAAATAACAATAATCTATTTTTATCATTTATTGTGATGTATTTATGCGTCAGAGATTTATGAGAAAAATATCTTCTTACTACAAAGCAGCCATTTAGATTTATATAAATCTTTATCTCATATGACTTACTAACAAAACTATAATGAGAGTTCATTTTATTATTTTACTTGGTGGATATAAAGAGAAAAGTCTCCAAGCTCTCATAATGTTGTCATTAAGTCAAAATCTATTTGGAGCTTAGCCCAGTGATCAGGCTCCATTAGACCGATAACTTTTATGTAAGAGTAAACAAAAATGTAATGTCTCAAAAAATTGTTTGAAAACTATTGCATTCTAAAATAGTTTTTTGTTTTTTGTTTTTTGTTTTTTGTTTTTTTGCTTATTTATCAAACATGTATTTGGAGAGTCAGTTTTCTAAAAAAAAACAGTTCTTTTTCTGCATTGAGATTTATAGCTGCTGTCTGAATGGGGCATCATTATGATTTACGTAGTTAAAATCTCTCCAAAACTCACAGTATAAATATGTGAATACTGTGTCATTCCCTCCCCATCTTTTTTCTTATGGTGACATGCTTTTGTCTTTTTCACATTCTTATGACTTGACTTCTTGTTCCATAATTCTCATGTAGCTACTTAGACCTTGTAGTCAGTGCACTGGTCATAATAACCCCCCCTCAGAAACAAAAACATCAACATAAAGGTTAGTGATAAAGCAATAACTTTACTTGGCTTAACTAGTCACTTGATTTTGATTAACCTAATGTTTATTCTGTTTTTAAAGCTTAACTTTTATTAAGCTTAACTTTTTATTACTATAGCTTTACTGGGAATATTTAGTAGAATAAGTAAAAAAAAGAAAAAAAGCTACATACATATGTTATTAATCTTGAACTATCCTAATTAATTTTGTTTATTTCTAAAAGGGATGTCCGTCGCTTAGTGGTGGCCATGTCTAGAGCCAGACTTGGATTGTATATCTTTGCAAGAGTATCCCTCTTCCAAAACTGTTTTGAACTAACTCCAGCTTTCAGCCAGCTTACTGCCCGTCCACTTCATTTGCATATAATTCCAACAGAACCTTTCCCAACCAGTAGAAAGGTAAGACTCTCCATTGTGTAGAGCAGCACTGTTCTTTAGATGACCCAGTAGCTAGGAACAGCATCACATGGATCATCCAGTCACTGGTTTAGAGTGTTCCTGACACTGTAGAACTGAACTAGATTTTCTGTGCAAAATAATAATTACATGCTAACATTTATTGAATACTCACTATGTATTAAGCAGTTAGTTCTTCCCATACATTATCTCTTTTCATCTCATTTAATCTTCCTGTTCAGTAGGTTTTCATATCAACCCCATTTTATGTATGAGGAAACAGGATGAGCAAAGTCAATTAGTTTGGTCATGTATCTCATAGGTAAAGAATCCAAGATTTGAAAACCCAGGCAGTCCGTCGCTTAGAATCCACATAAAGCACTGTACTGTACTGTACTACCTTTGTTCAGCTTTTTTTTTTTTTTTTAAGATTTTATTTATTTATTCATGAGAGACACAGGCAGAGGGAGAAGCAGGCTCCATGCCGGGAGCCCGATGCGGGGCTCAGTCCCGGGACTCCAGGATCACACCCTGAGCCAAAGGCAGGCGCCAAACCGCTGAGCCACCCAGGGATCCCCCTTTGTTCAGCTTTTTAAGGAGATTTTAACCCATTACATGGTAACAGTAATAAATGGTTTAGCTCTTGGAGAACTCTTAAGAAAGCTACATTTTGTAGAATGTAGGAAGGGATAGCACATAGACTTAACAAAGGACATACTCAGTGTTCCTCCTCCTCATCCCTGCTACCTTTCCAACCCCCACCCCAACAGGTGACCAGTCCCTTTAGTTTCTCCTTCATTCTTCCCACAGTTCCTTTTGCATAAAGAAGCAAATACCTGTTTATTTTCTTAGATTTTCTTTCTTTCATAAAGATTAGCATACTAACTAATCTTGAGGTTGTGACTTTTGGGCTTTGCATTTTTCACTTACTGCAATGTCTGAGGAGTCCATTTGGATTTTAAATAAATGTTCACAGTATACTTCTTCCCCCCCCCAAAAAAAAAAAAAATTCTGTGTTATAGTAAGGCTGAGTACATTTTTTTAAAACTGCATTCATTCATTCATTCATTCATTCATTTGAAATGATGCTATGGAGGAATAGAAGGATAAGGGTGGAATGATTTGATGGGATGGGGCCATACGAAGCCTTTAGTGTCAGCCTCTGCAGTCTGGACAGGGTCTGAGGCACAGTCTTATGCAAAGGCTGCAGGGACACAGTTGGAGGCACATAGAGGAGATTGGTCAGTGCCAATGAAGAGAAGGCTTGAAAACCAGTGCTTTACCCAACACCACGGATTCAGGCCCTGGGGGTGCTGAGGGCTAAGAGCACCTGCCCATCTTCTGCTCAAGAGACCAGTGCCGGAGGTGGAGAGGACTGCACAGCTAGCGCTACATCTCAGAAGAGGCAGCTCCCAATGGAACCACCAGACAATAAGCAAACAAATAAAAATCATAAAACAAAAACAAAACCTTCCATGTTGTAAACTCCATATTATTACATAGTTGAAACAGAATGACGGTCTTTGCACACAGGTGTGACCATTGCAGAAAGTGACCATTATCCAAAGAACACCTGCCTACATGTAATACTGCCATCCTGCTTAATTCTTAGAAGTACTATTTAATACACTTATTTCTGAAATTAGGTGCGCTAATTTGTTACTTTATGGTAAAAATCATTTTCTTGATAGAAATTTTTTACCTTTATGGTTTTCTGAACTACTTCTATAGTAAGAGGCTTTATAAATATTATATAATTGACTGTAAATAGGAAAGTTGTTCATCTTTACTCTAGGATGGCTTAGGAAGAAGTGCAAAATTTTTATTGTCTCTATTTGCTTTACCACTTTACCTGCACTAGTAGAGCAGTGTTTCTTAGATGGTTGTCGGAAACTACTACATCAGCATCTCCTCATTCTGTATCAGACCTACTGAATCTCAGTCTCTGGGAGCTGGAGCCAACACACCTCCACCATTTAAGTCTTCTCAGATAGTTCTGATACATACCACAAAGTTTGGACTTTTAATATTTGACCATATACTTTATTAGTTAAAAAAAAAAATCTTTTGAATTCTGACCCTTCTAATAGTCTGTATATTAAGTAATAGTAATGTTAGCTTAGTTTTAGAAAACCATAAATAGGAAAAAATTTTAATATTTTCTTTCTGAATAAACTTGAAATTGCCTTTGGAGCAAACAAGGTATTAGAGACCATACTTTAGGCCATGTTGATTTTTCTCTGTATTCAAATGATCATTTATCTCTTATTCTTCTATGTGAGTTCCTAGACCCAAACTCCTATTTTACTTGCCAGCCTGAAATTGTATTAAAGGATAATAACTCTTAGTTCTCTTCTAGTCTCTACATTTTGCTAAATTTAAATTCAATCTCTCTTTATGAAGTCGTTATTTAGCTCTCACACTTACATCTTAACATCCTGGTACTATTCAGATGTCCTCCAAACCCTAGTACTGCTTATACATAAGATGGAGACATGGGCTTCTGGAATGTTTGTTTTTAGCATATCAACTTCTCACTGTACTTAATTTTCTTTTTGCCTTCTAGAATGGAGAACGACCATCTCATGAAGTACAGATAATAAAGAACATGCCCCAGATGGCAAACTTTGTGTACAACATGTACATGCATTTGATACAGACCACACACCATTATCATCAGGTGAGTTTTCTCAAAATTCACTCTTATTTTTCTTGTTGTAGAAAGAATCATCTCCTTTGCAGACTATACCTTTAAAGTATATAATTCAATATGTTCTGATATATACAGAACATACTGAATTATATGTATATGTATATATACAGATATATATACGTATATATATCTAGCATACTATATATGTATATATGAATATATATCTATATGTACACATATATCTGTGTGTGTGTGTGTGTGTGTATATGTATATATATACACACACACTGATATATACTGTAGTGACGGTTTCACCGAAACCGTCACTACAGTCAAGATAATAAACAATCATTATCCCCAAAAGTTTCCTCATGCCCCTTGGTAACCCTTTTCATCCTTCACCAATCCTGTTCCCACCTTTCCAGGCAACCAAGGATCTTACCATC
The DNA here is from genome assembly GCF_011100685.1 of Canis lupus familiaris. Classification (NCBI taxonomy): domain Eukaryota; kingdom Metazoa; phylum Chordata; class Mammalia; order Carnivora; family Canidae; genus Canis; species Canis lupus. The sequence goes on along the minus strand of NC_049251.1, from coordinate 2,850,449 downwards.
AATCTGTAATCCTTTCCTTTTATTGCCAAATAGTATCCCATTATATGGACCTACCACGATGGACATTTGGGTTCTTTCCAACTTTGGCAATCACAAGTAAAGTTGCTATGAACATTCTTGTACCTCTCTTTGTATTTTCTTTTGGGCAAATCCCTGGGAGTAGAATGGCTGAATAATAAAGTAATATGTGTTCAACTTTTTAAGAAATTGCCCATCCCTTTTGCCAGTTAGTTGGCACCATATTCCCAGCAGCAGTATACAAGAGCTGTAGTTGATATATATCCTCACCCACACTTGTGATGTAAAGCTGCTCCAGGGTTCTTTTTTTTTTTTTTTTTTTAAGATATATTACTTATTTATTCATGAGAGACACAGAGAGAGGCAGAGACACAGGCAGAGGGAGAAGCAGGCTCCTTCAGGAACCCAATGCGGAACTTGATCCCGGATCCTGGGATCACGACCTGAGCCTAATGTAGCCGCCCAACCACTGAGCCACCCAAGCATCCCTGCTCCAGGGTTCTATTGGTTGGGGACAGAAGCTTCAGGCCCTGCTGCTCCTCTCTGCCATGGTTGTGTCTGAAGGCATGGTTCCTCACCACCCCTCAGAGGGCTCTTGATTGAAGTTGGCCCTTGAGTTGTAACAGTCAGTCCTAATCAGCCACTGTTTTTGCAGAAGTGTTAAAGCAAATTTCTTGGCTAAAAAAAACTGATAGATTTTCATATTATTTTCTTCCCTGAAGATCTAATATGTTACTTGATCTTTGGAGTCAGCAAGATCTAGGCCATTGTCATCAGAGTTATGTTTGTAATATAAAATGGTAAGTGGTGTTTTAGAGAACTCTAGATCGAACAGTATCTATTAGGAAGATAATATTCATGAGCATAACTTTATAAGCCGGTGTTTTTTTCATTTGAGTTCACACTGATTTTTTCTTTATTTTTATTAGACTTTATTACAGCTGCCACCTGCTATGGTAGAAGAAGGTGAGGAAGTTCAAAGTCAGGAAACAGAGTTGGAAACAGAAGAAGAGGCCAATCCTGCTCAAGCTGATCTATCCAGTCTGACAGATGCCACCTCCAGTCAAGAATCCTCAGCATCTCAGACTGAAAGCACCCCCAATCAGACAGGAGCTAGTTCCAGTCCAGAAGCCATCCCTACTACATCTGATATCACTGCTACTGTGGCAGGACCTGTAACTGTACCAGCAGAGGCTAATGCCTCTCAAGCTGTCACACCTGCCCCAGAGGAGACCAAGTAGCCAAACTGTGGCCTTTCTTAGGGAGGACATTTCATTTGTAAAGTCTAATAAGTAAAGCTACTTTTTGTATTTTATATTTGCTTCTGCTCTTTTAAGGGTACTAGTTAATGTTCATTCCTTATTTTTGGTAACTGATCTTCGTGTTTGTCTTCTTGGATATATTTAAAAGAAAATTATGTGTGAACAACTTGTTTCATTTGTTCAGTCAGAAGGGCAAATAGCCATTCATTTGATATTTTTATAATTAAATGCTGTAATCATACCTACATTACAAGAGTTTTCTGTAGAATACACAAGACATATTTGCCATTTTCAGTGAAACTTTCTGAGGAAAAGGACAAAATTAACCATAAACGCCCTGAAGTAAGTGTTCAAATTGGGAAGAAGTGGTTTCTTCTATTACAGTATCAGATATTCAAGTTGTGTTTCCTTTTTTCCTTTGGCTGCCATAGATAGATACAGACCTCTCCAGTTAGTCGAAGAGACTACATGTATTTCCTTCCCCAAAGTCTTATGTATTAGAACCACCTAGGATATCTATTTATTCTTAGGGCCACTCTAGACCTAATTAGGATGTCAGGATTAGGACCTAGGTGTCTGTGTTTTAGCAAGTGCTCTTAATGTTTGAGATGTTATCGAAATAGCATCAAATCAAGCTGGTAAGGGTGAGCCAGGATCTGTCATTCAGCTAACCAAGAAGAATCTGGCAAATCCATCTGGGCAAAAAGAAAGATCCAGAGTCTGGGCAGTGAAAGTCACTGAACTTAACTCCCCTTTAAAGGATAGAATTCTTACAATGCAGAGGTTGTAAGTGTTCTGCTCTGTTTAGTTCTCTTGATAGATAACCAGCCACAAGGAGACCTTAAGGTAGAATGTGCTCAAGAGACCTTGCTATTCAAGTGTGGTTTGCAAACCAGAAGTATCCGCATCCACTGAAGCTCATTAAAACTGTAGCACTTTGGGCTCTACCCCAGACTTCTTAAATCTGAATCCCCTTTTCAGCAAAGTGCCCAGGTGACTTATATACACTTTGTAGTTTGAGAAGCATTGTTCTGAGATTATTGTACTGTCCTCAACATGAATGAGAGGTGGAGTGATGATTCTGTGATGGTAAAGTTAATAGTGGGTATGTCCAATGTTTTCTGACATGGGACCTCTGCCTATAAGGTTTCCTGGGCATGGTGGCCAGAAAAGAGATGAATAAGGTAGGGAAAGCCTGCCCACTACTTCTCTTCCCATTTCGACATCATCTGTTATATCTAATGGGGAGCATTTCCCCAAAATACCTTTTCTAGTGCCTCTACCTAAAGGCTTGACCACGTTCAAAGAACCTTTGAAGAAATAGGCAAAAACTGCACACTGCCACTGAAATGCTTCTGACCTTGACATTTTGGAGAAATGAATTCATACAGAGATTAAGCCAAGAAAGTTAAGTCAATGATATTTTTTTGGATGACTATTTTTAATTTTTTTTTATAAATTTATTTTGTATTGGTGTTCAATTTGCCAACATACAGAATAACACCTAGTGCTCATCCCATCAAGTGCCCCCCTCAGTGCCCATCACCCAGTCACCCCCACCCCCCACCCAACTCCCCTTCCACCACCCCTAGTTCATTTCCCAGAGTTAGGAGTCTCTCATGTTCTGTCTCCCTTTCTGATATTTCCCACTTATTTTTTCTCCTTTCTTCTTTATTTCCTTAGAATATCTTTTATATTCCCCAAATGAATGAGACCATATAATGTTTGTCTTTCTCCAATTGACTTCTTTCACTCAGCATAATACCCTCCAGTTCCATCCACTTTGAAGCAAATGGTGGGTATTTGTCGTTTCTAATGGCTGAGTAATATTCCATTGTATACATAAACCACATCTTCTTTATCCATTCATCTTTGATGGACACCGAGGCTCCTTCCACAGTTTGGCTATTGTGGACATTGCTACTAGAAACATCAGGGTGCAGGTGTCCTGGCGTTTCATTGCATCTTTATCTTTGGGGTAAATCCCCAACAGTGCAATTGCTGGGTCGTAGGGCAGGTCTATTTTTAACTCTTTGAGGAACCTCCACGGTTTTCCAGAGTGGCTGCACCAGTTCACATTCCCACCAACAATGCAGGAGGGTTCCCCTTTGTCCACATCCTCTCCAACATTTGTGGTTTCCTGCCTTGTTAATTTTCCCCATTCTCACTGGTGTGAGGTGGTATCTCATTGTGGTTTTGATTTGTATTTCCCTGATGGCAAGTGATGCGGAGCATTTTCTCATGTGCTTGTTGGCCATGTCTATGTCTTTCTGTGAGATTTCTGTTCATGTCTTTTGCCCATTTCATGATTGGAAATCCATGATATTTTTGACTGACTGACTGACTACCAGGCTGTGGTGGAGATGAGTCAGGTTCTCATGTTACAAGGTGTGTTATTGCATCAGAACACAGGAAAAGGAAAGTGAATGTCAAGGAAACTGTATTGGAAAACCTTGGTCTGTTTGTTACTGGAGTAAGGATTGAGCCAGATAGTCTGTTACATAATTTCTCTGATTATAAGAATTTGGAAGCAGTTGTTTTGGGCATCCGTATGAGAACTAGCACTCACAGAATTATTTTCATTTGTGAATATTTTACTATCAGGCTAAGCAAAAGAGAAAGAAGCTTTACTCTATTACTGTTTCCTGGAAAAGATTGGTTTTTCTCTCTACCCTTTAGAGGGTATATACCTGCAACCAAAATAAGCAAACTGTTATGCTGGTTTTTCATTAAGTAAACTACTTTCCAGACACTATATATCACTCTGTCTAGGTAGTGACTTAATTTTTCTTTGCTGTTTGATTTTCTGTCACGCTAAAAAGAAAATTTAACTGAAAGATGGGTGAGTCCTTCACCTTTGTCAAAGAAATTTTAAAAGGGACAATAGTGGTAGGATTTGAATTATCCTAAATTGTCTTTTCACAGGAATGATCAGTGAGTTATAGTTGACTAAATTTATGAAATTTTTAAAGGAACTTAAGAGATCTATTCTTATTTTAAATAATGAGGAAACTGAGGATGAACGAGGGTGGCAACAGTGGAAGAGTCAAAGGGACTCTTCTAAGGAAGGGATCAAATCCAAGTCTACAACCCTAGGGCAGTGTTTTTGTTTACATTTTTTTATTTCAGTCAAGCACACAAGCGTGATTCCTTTATAAATTCAAGAGTTTTCTATTGGGATTACAACAGACACAGGTGACCATTTCACATTAATGTTCTCATTGCCCTCCATCCTGTTTCTCAGATCTGAATATGTCATGATTTTGGAATCTATTTTTAAAAGCAAACCAAAAAGATGCATGCAAGAGAATGAGCATGAAATGAAGCAATTCAAGTATTTAGACTTTTTTCCATAAAATGCTGAGTTAAGGAAGTTCATTACCAGCAGTTCAGAATAAATAGCTCCATTGATTTGAGCAAATGAATGAGATGATCCAAACATTATCAGGTCTCTTGAAGTTAGTGTGATGATAAAAATTGAGATGTTGCACTAGATACTGAGAAAAATGGCATAAGTGGGTCATTCATGCTCCTATATAAATGGAGTTTTTTATGATCAGGAAACAGCATAATATTGTAAAGCAGACCCTGGACTTGGACCTGGCTCAAATTTTACTTCATTTGCTCATCAGCATTTGGTTTGACCTTAGATACATTTTATAACCTTTTTAAGCCCCAGTTTTCTTTATTCTCAAAATTGGAAAAAAATCTATTTATTAATGAGGTAACATTTGTGAAAATACCTGGCACGTGGGTGCTCAGTAGATGTTAGTCCTTCTGTCTCCATTTTTTTCCCAAATCCTTGAGACAATATAGGATATTACCAACCAGTCCTTGGCCTGGGTGCTTAGCTTTGCCTGTACTCTAAGAACCTGAAAGCTGCTGAAGAAGGGGACATGTGGCAGCAGTTGGACAGTTGAGGATCAAGGATCAAGTCTACTGGTTGAGAATCTGAATCAGTCGATCACAGTATTGAGGATGGTCTCTGCTGAAATTAAAATTCTGACAAAACAAGATAACCAGAGGGGAAGGCGCTAGGTACCATCACACTTCTGATGACTCCCATCAGTTCTGAATCCCGCACCCCACACACACACACCCCAAATCATCTAATGGTTGCATTTAGTTAGCTTTGTACCTTGAATGTGCTTTTTCCTTTTTATCTTACAGTCACTCAAATGACATTTTAGAGTTGTTTCTTCAGTTAACATAGGATTTTAAAAAAAATTTTTTTAAAGCTGACACTTTTGCATGAGCCAGAAGAGCAGTTAAAGACAAGCAGTGCCTTGCTTCCTGTGAAAAAGACTTGGCAGTTAGCCTTTGTAATTACAAAGCAATCGTGTTAATAGATGTTTAAGAATAATGCAACGAGCTGTACTGAGCCAAGGATGGAAATGAACACGAGATCATTTTTCCTTCATCCATTGATACTCTTTAGTGCCCGAGAAGGGGTTTTAATTCAGTAGGATCCAGAAGTTCTGGACACTGGTTTTTCTTCCCAGGGGAAAATCAGAGCCTAGTCCCCTGAAGCATGACTCAGAATGTAGCATGGTTACTGCTGATACTGTGCCACCTTTACTCAATTTGGCTTATACTTATTTCAACAGCTGCTCAAAATTCTGTACTTACATACAAGGGTGGCTAATCCCATCACTTCTCAACATATATTACCGGAAAACACTAGTCTTGAAAACTCCTGAAAAACATGGTCCATGGTCAAAGAAGCTTGGGGAACACAACGAATTACTCTTTTTGCAGAATCACATTGCTTTGTTAGTTAATTAAAGATTCTGAGAACTGCTAGAGAAAAAAAAATCATGCTTAACTGTTTAACCAAGCATTTCCCAAACTTGACAATAGAATTTTTTTTTTAAGACACCTTAGAGAACTAACTGCAAAACACAGTAATTTGGGAACCAGTATCTTTACCAGAGCACTTGAACTTTGATTTCCCCTTAGGAAATTAAGGGGATTATAATATACCACCGTGAAATATGCCACTTTGGCATAAGGATTATTTTGACCTAAAGGCAATTGAGAAGTAGCAGGCATAGGAAAGACTCCATCCTCTCCTTCTGCCAAAAATCAGGGCACTAATGTCCCTTTGTAAAGTGACAAATTTTCATTTGTTAAGGTGTCCTCTTTCTTCTGTACTAGGAAGAGGAAAATAACCCTTATTGCTAGAAACAGATGGCACTGAGATGAGTCTGCATAAATAAATCTTAATAAAATAATTCTTATTCTCCATTAGTTTCCCCATATACTTATTTTCCCCCAATTTGCAACTTCTAAAAGCCCAAGCCCCCATTTTGTCTATTGGGTTCACAATTTATTGCTCTTTGTTAAAACAGTATATAAGCCAGACAGCTTTTGGATTTTTACTTCTTTTTTGTGTAACCACCACAGAAGTAAAGTTTAAAATATAAAATTTGTATGCTTCTCTTGTTAACCTTTTGTCCATTTATCTCATAGGCCCCCAGTGACCAACCCTAAAAAGGTAGAGGTAAAGTTTTTCCTCCCCTACAAAAACAAAACAAAACACACCTCTTAATTTTTTTTTAATTAACCAGAGGCTGAAATAACACAGCTGAAGAAGAAACTAGAGGTGAAGTAATTTGTACAAAATGTCATATTGTAGTGTAATTTGTTGAGTGTCATATGGTATTAATAGCAACATCCTGAAAATGCAAATGAATAGAAGTTTGATCAATGTACCATGACATTCTTTCACGTGAGCCTCCTAAGAAAAGGTCATTGAGCATTCTCTGTTCAGGTTTTAATTTTAGACTCCAGGATTTCACACTAGGCCTTTCTCGTTCCTTACCATGCAGTGAAAAAACAGTTTGTATTTCCAATATATCTTGTTTTTCCAGCTCTTAAAACTTTGAAAAGAAAACACACATTTAAAGTTTCAAAGAAGGAAAAGTATGGGCAAGAAGAATGGACCAGAAATAATAGAAGAAAATAAAGGCAAATACAGAAAATGAAGAAAATTACCCCGTCCTGAGAAAGTTTAACACAAGGGATCCCAAGAGTTACCTTGCATCGGATATGTTGAATTCTCTCTTGGTTGATCTCCAGAGATGACTGTCCCCATGATCCCTTTCCTCACCATCTTTGGCTTACATAATACACTTACCTAACAACCTCTTTTACAGTAAATCTAATTTCAAGAGCTATAATGGTAGCCACTTCTTGGGAAATACCTGGTTTAATATTTAAAAAGCTTTTTTTGAGAAATTGATTTTACTGACATTTTTCAAAAAACTATGGGTTCTGGATGAAAATTGATTGTATAAAATATTGTTTTCTACTTTAGTTCATTGGTTTATTTTGGCCATTTGGGAAGAGGTTTTTGTTTTGTTTTGTTTTGTTTTGTTTTTTTCATGAATAAAAGTACTTGCTGTACTGCTGTATTCTCATTACCCCTTTGCTTCCTGTAGCACCTTCTGGTGTGGTTTCTTCTAATCCCAGACTGTCCCAAGAATAGTAGTGGAACAGGAGTAGACCTAGTTAATTTGTATTTTATTTTGCTGATACTACTTTTCACAGGAATGAATTGAGTTAAATATGTGAAAAAGCTGGAAGAGATCTTTGAAATTCAAGTATTTAATTCTTGTGAATTCTTGGACTGTTGAGGGCATACCGTGTGATGGGAAACAATGCCAGAAATGACCCCATTTATTCATAGATAAGAACACAAGGGAGGGATCCCTGGGTGGCACAGCGGTTTGGCGCCTGCCTTTGGCCCAGGGCACGATCCCGGAGATCCGGGATCGAATCCCACGTCGGGCTCCCGGTGCATGGAGCCTGCTTCTCCCTCTGCCTGTGTCTCTGCCTCTCTCTCTCTCACTGTGTGCCTATCATGAATAAATAAAAATTAAAAAAAAAAAAAAAAGAACACAAGGGAAATGGGTGATTTACCTAAGACACTATACTATTGTGGGCACTGGGACTAGAACCACCCTCCAACTTACAGACAAATCCCTTACCATGCTATTCATTAAATTCACTTGCTTGAAACAAAGTAAAAGGAGCAACACTTATACTCCACAATGGGTAAGGCAAGCTTCCTAAAGAGCTCCTCATGATTAAAGCACCAGAGAGGATACCAAGATCAGGATAGGAGATGAGAGATCTATAGAAAGTATGCTTTGATGTTTATAGTGTTTACACCTAGGGGTGAAAGCCAAATCAATACTTGTTTTGTTCCAAAAAAAGTCATGAGAAACATAAGATGGGAAGGAACTCTAACAAGCAGTATTTAATCCGTGCCTCTGAAATGCTAAAGCCTAAAGTCTTTGGGTGGGGGTGGAGGGGAGCCTCTCCAAATACCCTATTTTTTTCTTTTCAAACTATTATTTAAATTCTAGTTAGTTAACATGGAGTGTACTATTGGTTTCAGGAGTAGAATTCAGGTTCACCACTTACATACAGCACTCAGTGTTCAACACAAGTGCCCTCCTTAATACCCATCACCAATCTAGGCCCTCCCCTCCCTCCTCCATCAACCCTCAGTTTGTTCTCTTAAGTGTTTCTTCTGGTTTATTTGCCTCTCTCTTTGGTAAAGTCTTTATTTTTAAGCAAAGTCAGAACAGGTTAAATAACAGCTTTAAAAGTATAACATATAATCAGGGGAAAGACAAGACTTACCAAAACCTGAACTTTAAATTACCGTTATACATCAACTGATTCAGCATCTCAATTTAACTCTACCTACCACAAATCCTTAGCACACTTGGAAGCTGAAAGGAAAATCTATGTGAGTTACAGTTAAAGTTCCCAGGAATAAAAGTCTATTGTTTTTTTTTAAATTTTATTTAAATTCAGTTAATTAACATATAATGTATTATTGGTTTCAGAGGTAGAGATCAGTGATTCATCAGTCTTATATAACACCCAGTGCTCAGTATATCATGTGCCCTCCTTATTACCTGTCACCCAGTTACCCCATCCCCCATCCCTCTCCCCTCTAGCAGCCCTCAGTTTGTTTCCTATGGTTGAGAGTCTTAAAAGTCTATTGTTAACACAACTCAAAACAAGATGCTCTTATACAATTACAAAATCAATTGTGATAAGTTTTTTAGAAGCTATCATTGCAACTCTTGATCTAGTTGAACTCTCAGTAAGTGAATGAGCTCATCTAAGCAAATAGAGAATGTGTTTCCTCTGCAGAAAAACAGCCCTACCTTTGGTGAAGAGTCACGAATGTCAGCAGTCATTGATACTTCAGCAATTAAATGAGGAGTTCCTAAATTAGTAGGACCTTGCAAAAAGCAAGATGTGCTACATATCAGTAGGGTTTTGGGGCTCCTAAGAATACATTTGGTTATTTATATATATATATAAAATATATAAATATATATATTTATATTAAATATAAATATTATAGGTATAGACTATATGCTTCTGGTTAAGTAAACTTTTTAGTGAAGTGTATTATACACATGGATAAGTGCACAAGTCAGATGAACAACTCTGTACATTTCCATAAAGTGAATACAATCATGTAATCGTCACCCAAATCAAGAAATAGAACAGTGCCACCTCCAGAAATTCGCTGTCAGGCCCCCTACCGCTCATTATTCTCTCCCATAAAAAATGTCTTCTGCCATGATTAGTTTTGGTTTCAAGCTTTATTTAAATGGAATCATACAGAATGTACTTTTTTGTGTCTGTCTTCTCAAATAGATTTCTCTGTATGATGTGAGGTAGGAATCAAGATAGAGCGCTACTTATTAAAAGACCATCGTTTTTCATGTGACACTATAATGTCACTTTTGTCATAAATCAAGTGATAGTTTATGTGTGAGTCTATTTCTGAACTTGTTTCATTTGTATAGTTTTCTTTTGCCAACATTTCACTGCTTTAACTACTGTAACTATACCTTGTCTTGGAATTTGGATGTGTCTATCCTTTAGCTATATTCTTCTTCAAGATATTGACCTTAGTCTTTGTATAAATTTTAGAATCATCTTGTCAATTCTAAAAACAAAAGACCCGAAAACAAACAAACAAAAAACCCAAAAAACAAGATGGAATTTTACTGGGATGGCATTCAATCTATAAATCAATTTGGGGAAAATTGACATCTTTACAGTCTAGGAACATGGCATCTCTTTCTATTAACTTAGGCCTTTTAATCTCAATAATATTTTGTAGTTTTCTATACAAAGATCTTGGCCATCTTTTGTTGATATTTTATTCTTTTATGCTTTTGTAAATGGTACTTTTTTAGTATATTTTGTAATTGTTACAGGTATACAGACATGCAATATATTTTTGTATGTATTTTTGTATGTTGACCTGGACATGGTGATATTGATAAATTCACTTACTATTTCTCATAATTTGACTGTAGTTTCTTTTGGATTTCTTACACACATAATTTGTCATCCATGAATGATGGCAGTTTGATCTCTATTTATAATTTTAATAGTTTTTATTTCCTTCTTAATTATATACCTTTTATTTCCCTTTTCTGCTTATTGACCTATTGAGGGCCTCCAGCACAATGTTGAGTAGAGGCCATCAAAATGAGTATCTTTGTTTCTTCCCAATCTTAGGGACCAGGCTTTCAATATTTCACTAGTCAGTGTTTGCTATAGGTTTTGTGTTGCTCTGTATCAGATTTTAGAAGTTTCCTTCTATTTCTAGTGTGCTGTTTTTTTTTCAATATGAATGAATGTTGAAGTTTTACAAATTATTTTCTGTATTCATCAAGATGATTATAAGCTTTTCTCTTATTAATGTGGTGAATTGCATCAATGTGTTTTTCTATTAATTGCTTTTTTTTCCTTCTGGTTATGTGCCAAAATTGCTACTCTTTACATGCCTAGTACTTTTTTATTGGATCTTGGAAATTATAAATGCTATGTTGTTGCATATTTGGATTTTGTTGTCTTTTCAAAAAGATTTTATTTATTTATTTATTTATTTATTTATTTAGTTAGTTAGTTAGTTAGTTAGTTAGTTTGAGAGAGAGAGGGCATGTGTGTACAAGTGGGGGCAGGGCCCAAGAGGGAGGGAAAGGAAGAGAACCTCAAGCAAACTCTGCACTGAGCACGAAGCCCACCACAGGGCTTGATCTCAAAACCCAGAGATCATGACCTCACCTGAACCAAGAGGCGATTGCTTAACTCACTGAGCCACCTAGATGCCCCTTGTGGTCTTCATTTAAAGAGTGGTGAAATTTGTTTTGACAGGCAGTTGTGGATTTTTTTTTTTGGTCAATTTTTTTTGATGTTTGTTTTTAAGCTTTGTTGCACTGGTATAGAGTACCTTTAACTCTAGGGCTAGTTTAGTTCAGTGAGTTTGTGACCCTTCCTATGGCCACTGCCCCAGGTGTTCAATGAGATACTGTACTCAGGCTGGTAGAAGTTTAAACATTTCTTATTCTTGTGTAAGCTCTGGAAATTGTGTAGCTTATAGTTTACAGGCAGTTAGTTCTTCACCTGACCTCATGGAGTTCTACCCTGTGTTTATGTAGGTTTGTATCAGTCAAAGACTTGAGGGGATCCCTCTTCAGATTTCTACAGTTCTTTGTATGTGTGACTCTCTTTTCTCATATACAAATTCTAGCCAGCTCAGCCTCCCCACAATTCTAGGTCCTAAATTCAGTGGGGCTGCTGGGCTTCTACTTAGCTTCTTCTTCATTGTGCTGCTATTTGGGCTCACCTTGTCTTGTTCCTTTCTCTTGCAGATCACAGACCGTGCTGCCTGTTGCTTAATGTCTGATAATAATTGCTTCATTTTTTTCCAGTTTTCTAGTTGATTATAGTGGGTTGATGAGTTACTGTTTCATGCACAGTAGCAGAAGTCTTCCAATGTTGTTTTTTCAAATATGAAAGCAATCTTACATTCCTAATTTAAAAAAAAATTGTCTTTATTAAGTTTGCCAATAATTTGATTAAAATTGTTGCATTTATATTTATAAGAGATTGGTCTATAATTATTATAATGGTATCATTCTTGTCAGATTGGGCATCAAGATTATGCTGACCTCATAAATTGATTTGAAAGTGTTTTCCCCTTTTTTTATTCACTGGAAAAGATTTTCTAAAATTGGTGTTATTTTTTCAGCATTTGGAACAATTCAGTGAAATCATCTAAACCTAGGGTTTCTTTATGGAAGGTTTTTAATTTCAAATTTAATTTATTTAATAGTATAGGACTATTCTGTTTCTTGTTGTCGTGTTTGGTAAATTACATTTTTCTACGAATTTGTCCAATTTATATTGCCAAAAGTAATGTATAATATCTTCATAGCACAGCTTTAGCTATATATTCCCTACATCCCATATCATATTTTCATTGTTCCAACTAAAACATTTTTTATTTCCATTGTAACTTCTTTTTAATCCATTTTTTTCATTTTTATTGAAAATGTTTTAGAACTTAGTAGAGGTGGTGGTTGCACAACATTGTGAATGCACTGAATTGTTCATTTTTAAGTGGCTAATTTATATTATGTGAATTTTACCTCAATTAGAAAAAAATTTTTAGGAAGTGGATTACTTCATTTCCAAATATTTGGGCATTTTTCTTATCTTTTTTGTTTGTAATTCTAGCTTTGTTTCACTGTGGTCATTAATAATCTTTTGAAATTTGTCAGGACTTCTGTGGTACATGTTTCATGTGCACTTGAGAAGATAGTCTATAGTAGTTAGGTACCATTTTATATAATATATAATATAATAATATATAGTAAATATATATGGTTAAGTTTGTTAATTATTTTGTTTAAATCCCTTATATTCTTACTTGTGGGGGGGTACGGTGTGCTTGTTCTATCAGTTATTGAGAAAGGTGTGTTTAAAACAAAATCCTAGCATGTTATTCCTTTAGCTTTAGGGTTTTTTAAAAAAGATTTTATTTATTTATTCATGAGAGACACACAGAGAGAGGCAGAGACACAGGCAGAGGGAGAAGCAGGCTCCCTGTGAGAAGCCTGACGTGGGATTCCATCCCGGATCCCGGGATCACGCCCTGAGCCAAATCAGATGCTCAATGAGGCGTCCCTGTTATTCTTTTAGTTTCAACAAATTTTGCTTTGTGTATTTTGAGGCTATGTTATTAAAAGCATACAAACAAAATTATTATACCTTCCTGACAGATGAATTTTTAAAAATTATTTGGAAATGTCTCTCTAGGTCTAGATACTCTTCTTCCCTTAAAGCTTACATTTTCTATATTAACATATATACCAGCTTTCTTTTAGTTGCTTATTGCATGGCATATTTTTTTTCCATTTTCTTACTCAAATTTTCTTTGTCTTTATGCTTAGGATGTTTCTGTCATAAGCAGCATATTGTTGGGTTTAGAATTTAATTTCCTACTTATAAGCAAATACGTTGACGACGTAAAGCTCCTAGGTGATACACAGAAGGCTGTATCACTCATAGCACAGTAAGCAGCATGGGCATCAGCATGTCTATTTGTGTCAGTTCCTCTTGCTCCCCAAGTCCCACAGAGGTGAGATGAAGGGCCGAGGGGGATGCTTGCGTAGTCAGTGGATTGTGTTATAGGAGAGAAACACTGGGGAATCCACCACTTACACAGCAAGCAGTAAGCAATAAACAGCAGCAAGCTTGTTTATTGTCCCAGAAGGAGACCTGACCTCATCCCTCAAGGTTGCTTGCTGCAGATTCAGCAATCTTGAGAAATGGCCTGAATAAGGAGCAGTCTTGTATTCTTGGCACAACCAACAGGGCAGGTAGGAGTACTTTGTGATTCTGTGTTATTTCTTTGTCCTTATAGTTTGTCAATTGTTGCTTGATGCATTTGGAGGCCATGTTATTAAGTATACACAAATTTATAATTATTATACCTTCCTGGTTCATGGGCTTTTTTTTAATCATGAGGAAATGTTCCTCTTTAACTTTAGTAATGCTTCTTGCCTTAAAGTCGACCTTATCTTATATTAATATAACTGTACCAGTTTTCTTTTGGTTAGATTTTCCATGCCATATCTTTTTCCATCCTCTTATCCAATCTTTCTACATCCATATATTTAAGATTTTTCTTTTGTAAGCAACACATATAATTAGTGTAATAATTTTTGTTTTTTAGAAATTTTTTTTTTAATTTTTTTTCTTTTTTTTTTTATTTATTATTTATGATAGTCACAGAGAGAGAGAGAGAGGCAGAGACACAGGCAGAGGGAGAAGCAGGCTCCAAGCACCGGGAGCCCGATGTGGGATTCGATCCCGGGTTTCCAGGATCGCGCCCTGGGGCAAAGGCAGGCGCCAAACCGCTGCGCCACCCAGGGATCCCTAATTTTTGTTTTTTAATTAGAGTAAATGATTTTACTGCTGATATATTTGGGTTTATTTTAACCCTTTAATTTTCCCTGTGTTTTGTGTTCTTTTTTTCTCATCTTTCTTGACTTCCTTTGTATATAGAAAGCATTTTTTATTATTTTAGTTTACTTATTCCATTACTTTATTAGTAATACATTCTTTACCAGTTATCCTAAAGATTACAAAAGACATTCATTTTTTTAAAGATTATTTATTTAAGAGAGAGAGACAGACAGCGTAGGAGAAGGATCAGAGGGAGAGGAACAAGCAGACTCTGTACTTGGTATGGAGCCTGATGTGAGGCTGGATCCGGAGACCCTGAGATCATGATTCAAGCCAAGACCAAGAGTTGGACACTTTAACCAATTGAGCCACTCAAGCACCCCAAATTCTTGACATATAGTCTACTAAGAATTAATACCTATTCCATTTCCCAGATGATGTTAACTACATTCAATCTTCCTGCTTTGTGTTATTGTTGTTCTACATTTTGTTTTTACATAATATTTTGTAAAAATTGTTTTGTTAGATTGCTTCAATCTAGGTGGAACCACACCTCTCCCAGATTGGCTTACTGTCTCTGGGAAGGTCTGGCTCACCTTCAGCCCTAGGACATAGACCTCTAGAGGTCCCAGCTGAAGGCTTGGGATATTTTTTGAACCAGTCCTCTGTGGCCAGTCCTGAATCCAATTTTCGTTTCCGTAGCACTTTGAAACAACCCAAAACTCCACTTTGCTATTTCACCCAGTTTCTGTTTGGCTTCCAAGACTCTTGTCCTACATAACTTAATCAGTAAATAACCTGGGGAAAACTGATGCTGATGGTGGGCTCACATTCTTGCATTCCAGTTTTCTCTAGGATCTAAATTCCAAGTCCTAAATGGCTTGGCAGCTCCAAACTTCAGTATTTATCTTCCCAGTCCCATTAAATTACTGCTGACTTCTCAGCTGTTTGTCCAGCACCAAGAATTGCCAAATGCCCTATTTTATTGCATTTGGACTGCTATGACAAAAATACCATGGGTTGAGAGGCTTAAATGGCAAATCTTTATTTCTCACAGTTCTGGGGGCTAGAGAGTCCAGGATCTGTGTGCTGGCAGATCCAGGTCCAGTAAAAACTCACTTTGCCTCATAAAGTACAATCTTTTCACTGTTGGAAAGAGGGCAAGAATGTTTTCTGTGGTCCCTTCTGCAAGCACTAATTCATACATGAGGGCTCCACCCTCATGGTCTAATCATCTCCCACAGCCCCCACCTCCAAATACCATAACACTGGGGGTTCAAATTTCAACATGTGAATTTGGGAAGGACACAAACGTTCAGTCCACTACATGCCCCTAGAGGAAAATCACTGTGCAAAAAGTGAGGATTTCCTCAGTTAGCTTCCCTTCCTTCACGTCCTGGGTATCTCAGCAGATTTCTAGTGCCTCTGGCAGATTTTTTTTTTCCCTTTAATCTAGCATTTTAAGTAGTTCTCAGTGAGTTTTGGTCAGGCTACAGCAACAGAGCTGGACTGGATCCCATTTGAGAAACACTGATTTAATACCCTATTGTACCTATTTTTGTAACATCTTATTTCTTTTACTGAACTTTAACTTATGAGTCAGTATTAGGAAGAGAAACCAAACTAACACTATTTCACTTTAGCAGGCTCTGGAGTTGAACTGTTGCAGAAAAATTATCCTTAATCCTCAGCGTGGTCAGACCCTGCCTCATTCCTGATACCACTTGACTCATCTTTGCTTCAAGGAACCTCTAGACCTCACCTGCAGGCGTGGCTTTATCCCTGATCTCTGACCATCGGTGGGACTCAACAGCAGAAGGTGGAAGTCAGACACCCAAGGTAGCCCTGTGATCCACAGCTTCAGGTCAGCCCTGCTGCCAGGTGTGCTTGGAGCTTATGCAATAGATAGGAGCACTTGCTAGTCTTGGTGAGCCCAAAGCATATACAATTTTAAGGGCCATCCTTAAGAAAAAGGATGCTAATTTATTAATACAAAATCAGGCATAATGTCTTACAAGGGGCCATCCAAGAGAGGAGTCTTAAAACCTAAACTTTATTAACTTCTCTCTAATTCTGCCTCCTTACCTAAAGTTCTGTCTTAATGAAGACAACTACTGTAGCTAGGTCTGTTTCTTCCACACAAGGTTTGGGGCCCTGCAATTGACTTGAGTTCTAATTCAACACCTGGTCTGACTACATCCTTAAAAGTGCCTGGTGGGAACAAATGTTTTAAGGTTCTCCAGGAAGAGGGACAACGGAGCCAGAAGAAGGCTCACAAATCAATGAGAGACACTGAAGATAGACTTTTAGACAAAATATTAAAGATGTTTACCAGGTATTTACTGTGCTTTTATATGCTCTCTCATTTTAGTTTGTCAATAACCCTAAGACTCAGGTATTACTTTAAAACCCCCATTGTACATTTGAGAAAACTCTTCTAAGCCTTACTTTCCAAAGTCAGAAAATGCGTAAGTGAGAGAACTGGGATTTGAACTTTGACTCCAAAGTACCTCATCCTCTAAACTGCTGCAAAATATATAACCGTTTTGTTATATTTATCTGCAAGGGCCTGGCTCAGAGGTAGGCTGTACTGTCCATGATGATATTAGAAAAGCTGCTTTATGGTATTGAGATCACCAAAGATCATAATTATACTGTCTTCCCTATTAGATGGAGATAATAAACATTTTAGTCCGTGTTTTGCTTATAACAGCCATAGAGAGTGGCTTCAGGCATTCCCTTTTCGGTTCTGTCCCAAGGTTATGAATTTATTTACACCATTCTTATTTAACATTTTTTTAGCTACTGGTAAATCCAGTGTTGGAGAAATCTCCGTTGGCATTACTCCTCATCTGTACCATAGTATTTTTAATTTAGACTATCATAGGGTGATGTGCTCATAATCATTTCATTATTTATTACCAGAGGAGTCCGTATTCTTCTAGCATAGGAAGGGAAACCAAACAAACACTATTTCACTTTAGCAGGCTCTGGAGTTGTACTGTTGCCTTTTGTCAGCTCTGCTTATGTAATTCAGAAGAAGAGCACTTACCACCATTTAACAGACTTTTTCAGGAGGGCCTGGGTGTGCAGCACCCTGCCAAGTTTCCCATTAGTTATGGAGAAAAGCCATTTGTATTCTGAAATTGCAAATCAGCCAGGCAATCACCACACAGAAATAGCCCCCATGAAAATAAAGCAGTGCTATATTTGAAGCCTTAATCATGTATATTTATAGTCCTGAGTTTAGTTCTATTTGGAAATTTTCACATTATACAGTAACATTGTGATTACCAACATGCTCAGAGGATGAGGGGATGGGACGTTTGATCCACTTACATTTTCTGAGTAATGGGGAGTTAGTCACAAAGAATTTTTCTGTCCACCCTTTACTAAATGCCTTTCAAAAAGGGGCTTTAGTCAGCTCCTAAGGAGATCAGAAGGCCACCTATGAAGTATCAGGGTTAGAAGGAGTAGGGGAAGTATGTTCTCACCAGATTTGTCAGCAATGGGTGAGAATCCACCACTAGAGACTCAGTCTTCTGGCTTAGGAACCTTTCCCACATTAAAATGAAAAGCACAGGGGTTGGCTCACAGACTGTACATTTTAGTGTTCTAGAACTCAGTATTGATACATGTATCAGGACATTTCCTGAGAGAAGATTTGAAAAGATGGTGAATGCTTGAGGGCCTTGGGTACCTGGAGTAAGAGAGCAGTTTGCAGATGCCGTGCACTGCCAGGCCTGGTAGTGACCATCTGCCTTTCTTTAGTGAATGTGCATCACTGATCCGTGGTGACTCAGCATTTTGTTGGCCTCTTGAGACTCCCATCAGCAGAATGACTCATCAGCTTTTTCACCCTCACACCTGCTTCTGTGACAGTCACTGTCTCCCTGTCTCCTAGTCACTCATGCTGGTGAGGGAAGAAGACATTTGGATCCCTGGAAGAAGAGAAGAAGAAGAATATTTCTAGGCAGAGGGAACAGCAGGGTGAGGGCCCTGACCCAGGACCTGACCCAGGGTGTTGAAAAAGAATGAGGAGGGAGCAGTAGGAGAGGGAAACTGGAGAGGAACCCATGTGGGCATTTTCCAAATTAGAAAGCTTAGAGTTGGCTTTGACTTCTTTCTCTGCCTCTGTCCCCTCATCCAGTCCTTCACCGAGGGCTCTGACACATTTCTCATACTTGTGAGCTCCTCTCCATTCTCATCACTACTGTATAAGATTGATTCTTCCCAGAGACTCCCAGACTCATTCATAGCTTTCCCTTCCCCAGATCTGTCCTCCACTTGTTGTCAGGTACACCACAGGTGGTGCCCCCCTTTGCCATCTTCAGGGCCACCTCATTATCTATGCCAGCACTATCCAATAGAACTTTCTGCAATGATGGAAATGTCCTGTAATCTTTGCTGGCTGATGTCTACATGTGCATTTGAAATGTGGTTAGTGAGACTGAGAAACTGAATTTCTAATTTTATATAATTTTAGAACATTTTTTTTTAAATTTAGATCATTTAAATCACCACATGTAGCTAGTGGCTACAGTATTGAACAGTGCAGCATTTCTATGGTTTTTGATCTTTTGCGAAAGTCATGTTTCCCTTTGGGAATCTAAGGAAAGCTTCGTATCCCTTTAATAAATAGTTCATTTACAGTGTTTTTCCTAGATTCCAGTGGTTCAGTATTCCCTGGAGCCTGTCCATGTATCCTTAGTGAGAATCCCTGGCCTACAGGGTAAAATCCAAGCCCTAGCCCAATTCCTGGGTCTAGGAAATAGCACATGGATAATGTCTTCACTCTCAAGGTAGATGGGATGGGTCAATTGCTTGAACTTCTGGAAGCAGACTAGTTGGAGGAATTGACGATGATCAGGAAAAGAGTAAGGGGTTTGTCTCAGAAGGGCAGTATTAAGTGTCTGGTCGCACAGACCTGGGAGTTGAGGAAAGTAGAAACAGATTGGAACTGGGATGCCAGATGGGACAAGGCAACATGGTCTACACTGGAGGTCGTGAGTGAAGTGAGGTGCTAGTTCCAGTGCTAGGACATGCTACTCCAGTGATAAGGGACTGTAGCCCCATCCCATGTGCTCAGTGCCACCATCACACTGTGCCTCTGTGTCACAGTTTCCCAGATGCAGTGTGCTTCCGTATCTTTGCTTACATAGCCTCTTGCTAAAATGCTCTTTCTTTCCTATTTGACCTTATTCTACAAGGTTAAATCCAACTCCTTTGTGAGGCTTCCCCTACTTCTCTTCCTTGTGAAATCCATCACTCTTCATGCCCTTACCATGTCTCTCCCAGCCTCCTAGCACCCAGTGTGGATTAGTAGCTTTGGAGTCAGACAGACCTAAATTAAAAGTTGCCACAGTAGCTCTGTCCCTTGGTAGGTCAGTGACCTGGAACCACTTTGCATTAGCTTTCTCATCTACATCATTGGGGTAATAAGCACTCTCTTGAAGTGTAGTCATGAAAATTAAATATGTCTCAAATTGGGAACTGACTAGTATTATGCTAGACACAGAGCAGGAACTCAATCAACAGTATCTGTCACAACCAGTACTATCATATGTCTGAATGGCAGCATGACCACATGATGTTACCATCACTTGCCTATGCATGTTCTTCTCTCCCACATTAGACTGGATACCAGAGTGGCTTTCCTGTTTCCAGAAGCTTACAAGCCACCTGATATGAAGAAGGAGCATATGACTTGATGTGCTACTCAGAAAATTCCCAGGTGTCATTATTTAGCTAAAAATTAGTCTAGAGTACCCTAACCGGGTACTACTCCCCCATCAGACTAATAGTATAATAAATATGTACCATCCAAACCTGCTTTATTGCTTGGTTTAAAATGTTTGAAAAGGGTGCCCCAGTTGGTTAAGCATCTGAGCTGAAGCTCAGGTCATGATCCCAGAGTCCTGGGCTTGAGCCCTGTTTCTGGCTCCCTGCTCAGCGGGGAGTCTGCTTCTCCCTCTTCCTCTGCCCCTCCCTCCACTCATGATCACTCTCTCTCGAATAAATAAATAAAATATTTAAAATAAAATAAAATGGGGGCACCTGGGTGGCTCAGTGGTTGAGCATCTGCCTTTGGCCAAGGTTGTGATCCTGGGGTTCTGGGACTGAGTCCCACATGGGGCTCTCCAGAGGGAGCCTGCTTCTCCCTCTGCCTGTATCTCTGCCTCTTTCTGTGTGTCTCTCATGAATAAATAAAATCTTTTAAAAAGTAAAATAAAATGTTCAAAAAGATCTGGTGAAGGATGTTCCTTTCTAGCCCTGGTATTGCTGGAATGCTGTGCTTTGGGCATACATTGGTTTAGCATACCAATGTCAGTCATGAGACAGGGCTGCTGCTGCCAGTTCTGGCCCTGTGAGTTGAGGGCAAAAGACAGAGAAAACAGAAACTGAGTGGGGAAAAAACCTGAGACAATGATGATGACGATATTTACTGAGCCTCAGATACTGTGGTATGTGTTTTATAAATAATTAAAGAGGGTGTGGCATATATATCTATAATGGACTACTACTCAGCCATCAAAAAAGAGTGAAATCCTGCCATTTGCAACGACGTGATGGAACCAGAGGGTATTATGCTGAGTGAAATAAGTCAGTCAGAGAAAGACAATCATCCTATGATCTCACTCATATGTGGAATTTAAGAAACAAAACAGAGGATCATAGGGAAAGAGAGGGACAATGGGTGATAGACATTAAAGAGGGCATGTGATGGGATGAGCACTGGGTGTGATATAAGATGGATGAATCACCGACCTCTACCTCTGAAACTAACAATACACTATATGTCAATTAACTGAATTCAAATGAAATTGAAAAAAAATTTATTCTCACAAAGACCCTGTGGTACCATATTTTCTGTTTTGTAGATGAAGAAATAGAAGAAGTACATCCTTGGGGCACCTGGTTGGTTCAGTTGGTCAAGCATCCGACTCTTGGTTTCAGCTCAGGTCATGATCTTGGGGTCATGAGATGCAGCCCCATATCCTGCTCCGCACTGCATGTGGAATCTGCTTGAGATTCTCTCCCTCTCCTTCTGCCCCACCACGCTCTCTCCCACACTCTCTCTAAAAACAACAATAAAAACACATCCAAAGTGTATACAACCAGTAAGTGGTGGAAGCAGGATTTGAACCAGGATATTTGAATACAGACATATGCCTGTGACTGGTTCGCGCATGCAGGTACTGCCCAGAAGGTTGGACCCAGGTTTTGAGAAAGGGGAGAGCCTGGCTGGGGTGAGCAGTTCCAGAAGAGGCGCCTGCTGAGAAATCCGTCTGTATCTATTCCTGAAACACATAGAGTTCGTGAGCTAGCTCTCTTTGGCCTTGTAAATGAGTGAAGGTCCCACGCAACTTTCTGAAATGTATGTCTAGGGGGTAGTGGTATGTTGACAAATCTTTATGTGTCACTGCTGGACAGACCACACCTATCTTTGCCAATATCGTCAACAACATCGCAGATGGACAAAATGTATTAAAGTAGCATTCGTTCCTCAACCCCACACTGGCTGCTCTTAGGTTGTGGTTGCTTTTACTAATGAAAAATATAACAGGTTCACTCATATCAGTTCTGAAGGAAAAAGCACAGCTCCTCAATTTTTTTTCTTCTTTCAGAAATGACTAGAGAGATTTGGCATAAAAAAAAAAAAAGGTTGAATGATGGGATGCCTGGGGGGCTCAGAGGTTCAGCGTCTGCTTTCGGCTTAGGTCGTGATCCCGGGGTCCTGGGATTGAGTCCTGAATCGGGCTCCTGCAGGGAGCCTGCTTCTCCCTCTGCCTGTGTCTCTGCCTCTCTCTTTGTCTCTCATGAATAAATAAATAAATACAATCTTTTCTTTAAAAAAAAAAAAAAAAGGCTTGAATGACTGCCACAGAGCCAGCTGAAAGAGGCCTTCAGCATCTGCACAGTAGCCACCTCATGCCAAGGTGGTGCTCGCTGGGGGAAGGCTGCTCACAGACCTCTCTCCTGCCTGTGGCTCATGGCCCACGTTCTTCCCCGGGTCCTGATCTCCTTCTTCTCATCAGTCTTCACTGTGGGTGAAGGGTCAGAGGTCTTGAGTTTCTCACTGCCCTCCCCAGATCTGTCCCAGTCTCCTGTCCTCACAGGCCTATCTTATCCTCCTCCTAAGCCTCGATGCCTCCATTCCTGCCCACTTACCTCCCTTTTTCTTCCCACTCCCACTTTGAACCAAGTGAAATATTTTCTCCCTCCTTCAACCACTGTGATAAAGAGGGTGTCCAGTGGCATTGTAGACTGAGGTGTCACAAAGCACAAATCTGAATCCCAGCAGCCTTGATTTAACCAGACCTTTAAGGCCATTCCAGCCCTGAGCTGCTGTGATTAAGTTCTGCCTGGAGCCTCAAACAAGGAAGACCTTTGCCATCACGGACTAACTAAAATATCCAAAAGTTGACCACTGGGAGAAAAAAGGCATACATGTTGACAGGTGTTCATGTGGGGAAGGAGCTGAGAGAGAGCTCATCAGCTAAGGTCACCCGCTTGCTACATGGGCCAAGCTTCGCTAGGATGTTATTGCCTGCATTTCTTTTCAAGTCTGGGAGGCTAACACAGCCCTATTTAACAATCCAGCAGGGGGGCAGTTTACTGATCGTGTGCTCACTTGTTTGGAGCATATATGTAGCTCATAGCTCAGGGTAGGCATCAGTCATCATCTCGTAAGCGCCACTCATGAATGTACTGTTAGGCAGAAGAATAGCTTAAAGGTGGGGGAATCTGCAGTTGGGTATCTTAGTACCTCTGCAAGCATTGTTTGTAAGGTTTCATTTATTTATGAGAGAGAGAGTATGTGTGTGCTTGCGGAGAGGGGCAGAGGTGTAAGGAGAGGGAAGAAGAAAGAATCCCAAGCAGACTCTGTCCTGAGCATGAAGCCCTCCTGGGGCTGGATCCCACGCCCATGAGCTCATGACCTGAAAGGAATCCAAGAGTCAGATGCTGAAACAACGGAACCACCCAGGCACTCCATCTTCACAGGCATTATTCAAAAATCATTCATTCATTAATTCTCATATCTGGAGAGCCAAAGAAATGCCATAACATTTCTAGGCCACTATCATCACCACCGTCTTTAGAAAGACCCAGACTTGGGTCCCTCTCACAGCCTCCCACTGCTCCAGGCTTCTTGCACCGTAGGTAACCCATACAATTTCAGAAGAAAATTAATTAAATAGAAATTCTGTGCAGCTGTTGATTAGAGGAAGCATAAAGATATCGCACAAAAGCTTCTTTGAGCAGTAAGATATTTTATAAGGAAACTAGATAGCAAAGGCTTTCCTTTGTCCCAGGAAAACATAATGAAGCCTACCTCATCCCCAGCTCCAGAGAAGAAGACAGCAAACCTGTGTTAGAAATAACTGCAGGAATTCTCAGGTTAGCTAAATAATAAAGGCTCCATGCTTAAGGGCAATTCATAAGAATATGCATCCTGCAAAGACCAAATCTTGAAACTATGATCTTTGAAGAGAAACTCAGCATTTGCACAAAGATCCATACCTGTGCGACACAGATCACATACACCATAAAAGTGGGACCAACATGGATGCTATTCTCCATGCACACAGGTTAAGGGTTCTAACAGCTTCTTAATGAAGTGGAATGGGAGATTGATATGGGATCCCCTGAATTCCCTGTATAGTAGAGTGTAAGATCACCATTCTCAAAAAAACCCTTAGTCATTATGAAATTTTGTTAAGAGTTAAGCAACCGCCTTGGGCATAGTTACTGGTAGATATCTGTATCTTCCCGTGCCATTTTTAAGAAACCATACATAAAAGAATACATACATTATGATTCCATTTATACAAAATTCAAGAACACAGTGATAGGAATCTGTGGTGATTGGAATCAGAACAATAATTGCCTGTGGGTGTAGAGATTGCTTGGAAGAGAGCGGAGCCTACAGGAACTTTCTGGGTGGAGATGTTCTATATCATGATTGGTTACATGGATATATGCAGTTTTTAATTCATCAAATTGCACACTTAAAATATACACACATCAATTTGTAATTTTAAGATAAGATTTATAGAAATTTAAGTCAACATAAAAAGAAAAAATTACTCAAGCTCTTAGGTTACTGCAATGAATAGCTGTTTTCTAGAAAAGCCCCTTTATCAGAGCACATTCTTTATATATCTAACTACATGTACATATATATATATATATGTACATGTAGAATATTAATTCCAGTGTAGTTAACATGCAGTGTTGTATTCATTTCAGGTATACACTATAGTGATTCGACAGTTCCATATATTATTCAGTATTTGTCAAGATAAATGTACTCTCAATCCCCTTCACCTATTTCACCCATCATCCCACCCATCTCCCTTCTGGTAACCATCTGTTTGTTCCCTATGGTTAAGAGTCCATTTTGGGATTTCTTTCTTTCTCTTTTTTCCCTTTGTTCATTTGTTTTGTTTTTTAAATTCCACACATAGGCATGAAATAATTTGGTATTTATCTTTCTCTGACTTATTTCACTTAGCACTACACTCTCTTGATCACCCATGTTGTTGCAAATGGCAGGATTTCATTTTTTATCCCTTGTATATGTACCACCACATCTCCTTTATCCATTCATCTATTGGACACTTGGGCTATTTCTATGTCTTGGCTATTGTAATTAATGCTTTAACAAACATAGGGATGCATGTATTCTTCTGATGTAGTGTTTTTGTATTCTTTGGGTAAAAGAAGATCCCATAGTGCAATTACTAGATCATAGGGTAACCCTGTTTTTAATTTTTTAGAACTCTTCATAATGTTTTGCACAGTGGCTGCACCAGTTTGCATTCCCACCAGCAGTGCACAAGAGTTCCTTTTTCTCCATGTCCTCGCCAACACTTCTCTCTTACGTTTTTCATTGTAGGCATTCTAACAGGTGTGAGGTGATATCTCATTGTGGTTTTGGTTTTGGGGGGGGCATTGTTTTTTATTTGTTTGCTTGAGAGAGAGAGAACACAGAGGGAGAGGGAGAAGCAGACCCCCACTGAGCATGGAGCCAGATGTGAGGCTCAATCCCAGAACCCTGATATCATGACCTGAGCCGAAGGCAGACACCTAACCAACTGAGCCACCCAGGTGCCCCTGTGCTTTAAAGTTGTAAGCATTGTCCAAACTGTGTTAGGCTAAGCCAGGTTATATATTAGGGATACCTAAAAGCAGTTAACTATTATTAATTGTGTCTGTCTCACACCTATACTTGACTGCTGCTAACTGAGCAGCATGCTGCCTAGCAAAGCACTGAAAAAGAAAACAGAAAGCACCATCATAAAAACCAACATGTCCTTTGGGAGGCTGACAGATGGCTATGTCATCTTCTGTTCTTGTTTATCTTTCATCCTTTGCCTTATATTTTCCTCCTGTGGTCAGGAGACATGTTTAACTTTCTCCTCAAAATGTCACATATAACCTCTTTATTGAGTTTTAGAAAGTGATTGGCCCTAAATAATTTAAATTATATAATTCAAAACAGAAATAATGCAGTTTCATTTGTGATATAATTTAAATACTGTTAAACACAATGAAAATCAATAAGATCGTTCTTTATTATTTATACTTAGTCATCATGTGCACATGTGATATTTAGAAGTTTTTCACATACTTTGGGAATTTCCCAACTGCCATAAATTAAAACTCTGCATGATATTGTCACACTGAAATCATCGTTTGCACCATAATATTTAAAGAGTGATAAATGGCACCCAAACTGTGTAATTGCGTCACTTAGGTGAGAAGTGTGCTTCTACTGATGGCATGTGTTAGTCAGGATGTGAGATTGAAATATATTTACTGTGATGTTGGAGGTTTTCCAACTTAGGTGATGTGTGTGTTTGTGTGTGTATGTGTGTGTGTGAAAGAGAAAGAACAACATTAACAGATATTTCTCTCGATATATATATATAGAGAGAGAGAGAGTGAGTGTGAGAGTGAGAGAGAGAGAGAGAGAGAGAGAAATGCTAGGAGAAAAATTGATTATATATATGCATGTGTTTATGAGAATATTAAATTATCTGCATTCTGACATGTACCTTTCTCTTTATTTTAATATTTATAACGAAGTATACATTTTATAGAGTGGTTTCTTTTTTTCACCAAATTTTTGTTCCTGAATCAATGGTGCATTTCACAGTCAATAGCCTCCCAGTCCTGGAAGTACTGTGTACACACACACAGGACTGAGACTTTGATGGAGAGGGTAATACCTTAATGTGCATTTCATCAGATACCCAGCTGCCCACATACTAAATAAGCAGGAAACTATTCACAAAATGAATGTTTTCTGTTTGTCTGGTTGTGCTTTCTGGGCACTGCTTCAAACATATTTTTCAGATAACTTAAGCCCCCAAAAAGCATATTGGAGAAATATTTAATTTTTTTAAAAAGTAGAATTGGAAAAAAAATTAAAAAAATAAAAAGTAGAATTGGTTTGGCCAAAGTTTCACAGAACTTGCACCAAATGAACAAAACCGTAGCCATTTTTATGGCATTCTAAGATACATAGATTGAATGCCTTTAAGAGAAACATTTATAGATAATATATTTTAAAACTTGAGAAACTTGGAAAACAAATTTTCCATCTTCAGCCTGTTTTATAGTAGCAAGCACAGTTCTTATGCATAGTTGACAGCTAGATATTTATTTAATGATTGCAAATTTTTTTTGGTGAACTGTATTTACCTGTCCAAAAAAATAGAATAATTTTGATCTTTCAGTGAAAAAAAGAACTCAGTCGGCAATGTTAGTAATTTGCTTGGTGCAGATATGACCTACGGTGCTTTTTGTAATATCTTCTCTTCATATCTGTAGCTGTTACATTAAAGTGCAACTATAGCTGAAATTCGGGAATGTATGCATGCTGAGAGATGCATTTGGGTGACCTTTAAGACTTGGTCCCTGATCTCAAAATTAATTTCTTTCCATCTAGTTAGAGAGGACTGATTACTAAGCTACTGAAATCATGAGCAACATTGTTTTTTAAATACAAACTTCATACGTTGACTCAGTAAAGTGATAATAAGAAAATAGAAAATAAAAGTTGATTAAAATGAAGTGCGGACAATTTGAAAACATTAACTCTAAGTGGGAACTATAACTGTTGTAGAATGTAGGTGATAGATTTTCTTATTTCAGTGTTTGCACTAACTGCCTAAAATATCTACCAAATTAGCATTTCAGAAATAGGACCATATGCTAAAATAACATGACTTTACACCTCACTGCTTTGTATGTAAATGTAAGGACATTTTTAGCTGTAATGTTCAGTAGAAGAAAATAATGGGCTGTTAAATCTCTAACGGTGATTGAACTAATTTTTATAAGACTATTGTAGAAAAACGTTGCCTAGATCCAGCTATTTTTCCTAGTCTGTTGTTTGCAAATCTGAGCATTCTCCAGTTCACTTCAACTCAATTCATTCAGTTATTACCATATTTTCAAAACTTTCTAAGAAGAAGGTAACTATTAGCTTTGATTCCTCCCCTTTTCCACACAATCTTTGGGTTTTATAGTTTTATTAGCAAAGCAAGTGGAAATGCATCTGATTCCCTACTTTGAAAAGAATTTGATTTCTAGCAGATATTTCATAGTTACATCTTTTACTAGAATTTATCTCTTTGCCAGTTTTATAATCTATATTACAAAAATATTATCCTTATGTTTAATCTGGCTTGGTGGTATATAGCATATCCTTCAGAAACAGCATGTGTCTTTTTCTTTCGTTTTACCACTAGCCAAATTTTCTCTGCTGTATGGCTATTCACATTACCATAAATTTCTATACAACTTAAATAATTTTTAAATGCAGTTCTATACAACTAAATAGCAAAACAAATAAACAAAAACAGCAAAAAACAAATCCAATTAAAAAATAGGGAGAAGAGGGGCTTCTGGATGGCTCAGTTGGTTGAGTGTCCCACTCGATTTCAGCTCAGGTCATGATCTCAGGGGTCTGGGATGGAGCCTAGTCAGGCTGCACCCTCAGCAAGGAGTCCACTTGAGGATTTCTCTCCCTCTCCCTCTATCCCTTCTCCACCCCTCCACTCACATAAATAAATGAATCATTTTTTTAAAAGAACAGGAAGAGGAACTTAATAGCCAGTTTCCAAAAAAGACATACAAATATCCAACAGGTACATCCAAAGTTGCTCAACGTCAACTAATTATCAGACAAATACAAATCGTAACTACAACAAGATCACTTCACACCTGTTAGAATGGTTATTATCCAAAATAAAAGAGATAACAAGTGTTGGAGAGATTGTAGAGGAAACAGAACCCTTGTGCCCTGTTGGTGGGAATGTAGATTGGTGCAGCCACTATAGAAAACAGTATGAACATCCCTCAAAAAAATTTAAAAAAAGAACTATAATATAATCCAGCAATTCCACATCTGGATAGATATCTGAAGGAAATTAAATCACTATCTTGAAGAGATATATGCACCCTCATGCTCATGGTAGCATCATTCACATAGTCAAGACATGGAAATAGCCTAAGTCTCCATCGATAGATGAATGGATAAAGAAAATGCGGCATAGTTATACAATGAAATATTATTCAGCCATAAAAAGGAATTCCTGTCATTTGCAGCATGATGGAGTTTGAGGGCATTAATGATAAGTGAAATAAATCAGACATACAAAGACAAGTACTATATGATTTCAATTTTGTGTGGAATTTTTAAAATCTGAACTCACAGAAACAGAGAACAGATTGGAAGTCCAGAAACAGGGGTGTAGGTGAGGGCAATAAGTGAAGGTAGTCGAAAAATACAAATTTCCAGTTAAATGATAAAAAAAATTCTGTGGATGTAATGTACATTACTTTCAAATATGCAATATTTACTATAGTCAACAACACTGCATTGTGTATCTGAGAGTTGCTAAGAGATTAGACCTTAGAAGTTCTCATCACAAGAAAAAAAAATCATTAACTATGTGAGGTGATGGATGTTAACCAAACTTACTATGATAATCATTTTGCAACATATACCATCATCAAATCATTATGTTGTATATCTTAAACAAATGCAATGTGTTAAGTCAATTACGACTTCATGAATCTGGGAAGAAATCTAAAAATGCACTTCTACTCCCCTCAGACTACTTTTAAGATGCTTTAGTTATGAGTTTCATTTCACAACCTATGAGATGATTGCAAATTCATTTAACTTGTTGTCCACTAATGTATAGAAACAAATGAAGACCACCCAAATAAGAACAAACAGACACTATTTATCCACAGCTAGCTATAGGGAGGGAGTCAGCCACCTTCATTGGCATTTGGCAGAGACTCAAAGCAGGTGGGGGAATGGAAAAGTTTATAGTCTAATAGAGAGAAGTCTTCAGAAGTGCCCTGATTGGAGTGTTTGGGCATGGGAAAGCTAGAGGCTAGCTAACCAGAAGTGGGCCATCTTATGAAGTTGGTTTGGAAAGCATATTTAGCAAACTCTGATTGGTTCTGAATTGGAAACAAGGATATAAAAAAAAAATAGGGGAGTTGGTAGTCACTGACCAAGACCCAATCATTCTGGACTTATTGTGACATAGGCTGAGATTTAGTTTCCTGGATTGGCTGCTGCAGAAATTGTGGGCTAGTGTCCTGTTGTCATATATGGTCTTATCGTTGCCTATCTGCATATTCAATCTCTTCTGTGTCAGAATTTCAGCTTAGTGGTATTTGTTTTTGTTTTTTGGGGGTTTTTTTGGCTGGGTACAGTATACTTTATTGATGGTACATGACAAGGTAGGGCTCCCCAAGCCCCTCCCCTTCCTTAGGAGGTCTGGGATGTAAATTGAAGGTCAGGAGATTCTCAGTGTGTTGGGGGATTAAGTTGGGGCAGGGACTCCCCAGCAGCTGAGGGCCTCTCTCTTCCTCTTGTTCTCACTGGGGCTGGTGGTCCAGGGGGCTCTTACTCCTTGGAGGCCATGTGGACCATGAGATCCACCACCCAGTTGCTATAGCTGAACTCATTGTCAGACCAGGAAATAAGCTTGACGAAGTGGTCATTGAGGGCAATGCCAGCTTCAGCGTTGAAGGTGGAAGAGTAGGTGTCACTGTTGAAGTCACAGGAGACAACCTGGTCCTCAGTGTAGCCCAGGATGCCCTTGAGGGGGCCCTCTGATGCCTGCTTCACCACCTTCTTGATGTCGTCATATTTGGCAGCTTTCTCCAGGCGGCAGGTCAGATCCACAACTGACACATTGGGGATGGGGACATGGAAGGCCATGCCAGTGAGCTTCCTGTTCAGCTCAGGGATGACCTTGCCCATAGCCTTGGTGGCGCCAGTGGAAGCAGAGATGATGTTCTGGGCAGTCCCTCGGCCGTCATGCCACAGCTTCCCAGAGGGGCCGTCCATGGTCTTCTGGGTAGCAGTGATGGCATGGACAGTGGTCATGAGGCCCTCCACGATGCCAAGGTGGTCATGAATGACTTTGGCCAGAGGAGCCAAGCAGTTGGTGGTGCAGGAGGCATTGCTGACAATCTTGAGGGAGTTGTCATACTTCTCGTGGTTCACGCCCATCACAAACATGGGGGCACCAGAAGAAGGAGCAGAGAGTATGACCCTCTTGGCCCTGCCCTTCAAGTGAGCCCCAGTCTTCTCCATGGTGGTGAAGACCCCAGTGGACTCCACAACATACTCAGCACCAGCATCACCCCACTTGATGTTGGCGGGATCTCGCTCCTGGAAGATGGAGATGGCCTTCCCATTGATGACAAGTTTCCCGTTCTCAGCCTTGACCGTGTGGTGGAATTTGCCGTGGGTAGAATCATACTGGAACATGTACACCATGTAGTTGAAGTCAATGAAGGGGTCATTGATGGAGACAATATCCACTCTGCCAGAGTTAAAAGCAGCCCTGGTGACCAGGCACCCAATATGGCCAAATCCATTCACTCCAACCTTCACCATTGTGTCTCAGGGACACAGCTGGCACTGCACCAGAAGATGTGGCTGTCTGTTGAACGAGGAGGAGCAGAGAGTGAGCTTACTGTTTTCACCAGATGCAAGGATGGCTGGTAGCTGGGTGGGTTCGGTGAGACATGGCATAGGAATTGGGTAGCTAATAGGGCAGCATTGTGATGCCAGGCAGCCAAATTCTATATGATAGACAATAGGAAAATTGTATGGATGGGGAAGTAGATGGAATGACCCTGAAGACCTCCTTCAACTTTAAGAATCTTATGATTCTGGGAGATAGTCATGGAGAAAGGCAGTCATTGGCATGTGGTCTTTTAAGTCCTGCATGGTCATGTAAGAATAGGCCTTGGCCCTGGAAGACCTCCTTACCAGGAGATAAAGAGTACCTACAGCTTGTGCTGAGCTTATCACATCATGTGGGAATATCTTTTCCTATTTTAGAATAAATATGCCTTCGTTGTTCTGCTTAAGTCTGTATGTCATACAGCACCTGGTCAACCTCACTATTATATTTATTCCTGGTAGGGAGGGAATCAGGTCCTTGACCCGCAGCATGAGGATTCATGCAGACCATCTCCCTGCATCAACTACAGGATGAGATCTGCTGGCCACGAGGGACCAGTACCCATAACTGAAGCTGATCTTGCTCTGTCTCTTCTCTATGGGCATAACACATTGTTCCATCCAGTGCCTAGATGAGTTGCATCTTTCTTGAAGACTTTCCATCATGGAGTGTGTTGATATCTTGAACTGTTGCTCCTAGTGGAGTGGGAATCCTCACCTGGAGTGATAAGAGGTGTCACGTGCTCAGTAGTTGTCATTAGGGAAATCTGGCTGTGGAAGGAGGGGGACTCAGGCTTGAAACAGGACTCAAGAGGAAGATTTAAACCTTTGTTTCTAGAATACTAGCAGATATACAGTAGGTAAATAAATGAATGGGAGGACTCAGGAGAAGTACAACATTATCCAGCAACTTACGAAGACAAAAACCAGTACTGGATCTGGGCAAAAAGGTTCCAAGAATCAAGCCAGGAACCAGGCACTATTAATAGAACATGGATATGAGGTTCTGCTTGATGCTGAGCTACTCTAAATTCCTCATGATTAAAAAATAAATGGGCCCACCACTATCTGAGACTGTAGCTGCCTGGCAAGTGCCATCACAAGCCATGAAGTCTCCACCAGGGCCAGTGCCCACCCAAATCTAGGAGACTCTTGAGATTGGTTTGTTCGTGATATTCCCTTTTTTCAAAGAAACAGTTTTTGACAGGCAAAATATCACCTACCTGAATATGCATATCTAATAAAAGATGAAAGTAGAATTTGAGCTCAGGCAAGACCTTATCACCCCAATGTCTATACTCTTAACTCCATGCTCCCTCATATGATGAAACTGAGAGGGACTAAGGTCTATATTAGGTACAGAGGAAAGAGAAGTCTGCAGCATAGAGAAAGATGCATCACTTAATCAAGGAAGGACTTAGGAACAGGGAAGATGAGACACCAGAAGACACTGCTTGATATTTAGGAGTGTTGCTTCCATGGGGGTACCTACGTGACTCAGAGAAGAGGGAAAACGGGAGAAAAGTCGTGACTTCTATTCTTGAAGATGTCAATGGAATGACATGAGAATGCAAATGGAAAAGCAATACCACACAGAGACCCAATAAAAAACTCAGGCATGCTAAGAGCACTGGTGAAACTAGATTGGGGACCTGGAGGCAGGGAATGTCGGCCTGGGAAGTGAGAATGAGCTAGAAAGGGAGGTGAGTTGGTGGGAAAGAAAGGGTGAGGAAAAGAGATGCTTTGAAGATGACATGTGAGGAGCAGAGGATATTGACTTTGCCAGGATGGGATGCAGTTGAGTCAAGATATGGCACAAGATGAGGACAGTGGGGCCACAGAGCTGAAAGTCTGGGAGAGACCACCACCATCCTCAGAACTGTTGAGTGCAGATGAAAAACCCTGCCCAAAAGGCAGATAGAATCAAGATTCCCCATGAGATGAGCAACTGTATTCTCCAACCAGAGTTAGGAATGGCCTTATAGGGTATCATGTCTGATCTCAAAATATAGTCATTGGACTAGCAGCACACACATGGTTTCTGAACTTGTTAAAAATTCTGTCTCTTGGAGCCCACCTCACTTGTGAATTAGGATCTTCATTTTGACAAGATACCTGAATATTTGCATATACATTGATGTTTATCACTGAAGGGGAGTGCATAAGGGATAAGAGTTGTCTCTTGTGGAGTGTGCAAGAGAACTATGCCCAGAATGCTAAGGAACCAGGATTTTGTTGAAGAGAGAAGCTTTTTGATGCTTGTTGTGCTTCCCTAACATTACCCAGTACTGTTAAAATATGGACCTTCATGAGAGGAAAGGTGAGCCTAACAAATGGAATAGGGGAATATGTGGTTTAGCAGCCACATAAGGTGAGTCTAAGGTGAGTGATTTAAGGATATTCAGCTGAGGGACGCCTGGGGGCTTAGTGGTTGAGCATCTGCCTTCCGTTCAGGGAGTGATCCTGGGATCCAGGGATTCAGTCCCGCATCAGGCTCCCCACAGGGAGCCTCCTTCTCACTCTGCCTATATCTCTGCTCTCTCTCTGTGTCTCTCATGAATAAGTAAATAAAATCTTTTAAAAATAAAAAAAAAGGTCATTCAGCTGATCCTGGCTGTTGTTATTATCAAGCATAAAATCCCTACAAAGGCCAGAGAGTAGAGGCCCATGGGAAGAGCGTCTGAAGAATGAGAAGGGAGCACAGTACAAGGCACATAGCCCAGAGAGCTAGAACAAGCTCCCAGCTTCTCGGATTGGTTGTAAAATATTTCAAGCTGGTGGTAGCTTGAAATTGGCCATGGTGGAAGTATTTATACTACAGAAGTCAACAAAATACAAATCCAGGCTTTTTTTTTTTTTTTTTTTTTCAAACCACTGGGGGAGAATAGACAAATCAAAGAAGAAAGCCCTGGAGTCAATATGTGTAAAGTATGGAAGGAGAAATTTAGGAAAGGAAAAGACAAGTGAATTCCTAAAAAATGAGGCTAGAAAATGTTACTAGGGATCTTTTATTCCAAACTCCTGGTAGTGACTAGGATTCATCCGACACCTTCTAAAACTCCTTTACATGGGTCTATCTCAAGAATGGAAGTTCATTGAATGTTCAAAGAGGATAGAAAAGGTATGAAACAATGTGCAGAATAAAATTCTGAACTGACTAGAGAAATCTATAAAGGTGACTGGGTAGTTGGTGCTCCATTGGAGTAAGATGTCCCTTACTTAAAAAACTTAAGAGTCTTCATCTGTTGGGATATAAGTCTAGACAAGGTGGATGGTGGTTCATCCAGGGTGGGCTTTTTCTGAATCACATGGATATTGCATTTAATAATAATAATGATAGGGACACCTGGGTGGCTCAATCTGTGAGGTATCCAACTCTTGATTTCAGCTCAGGTCATGATCTTGGGGTCCTGAGATCAAGGCTCAAGTCAGGCTCTACACTCAGTGCAGAATCTGCTTGTCCCTCTCTCTACCCCTGCTTACGCTAGCTCTCTCTCAAATAAATAATAAATAAATAAATAAATAAATAAATAAATAAATAAAATATTTAACAAATAATAATAATGATAGCTCTGGTGGCTTAGATCTACCCTTATGCTTTTGACATTATTATTATCTTTAGTTGAAAAACAAGTTTCTGATAAAGAAGCGTACCGTTGGAAGGCATCTCTCTCTTTTGGATCAAATTGTTAAATGTATTTAATAAACTATATCCCTGAATGTCTCTGCTCCAGCCAGGCCGTTTTCATTAGTTCCCATTGAAAGCATCTTGACCTTTCACAATTCTGTGGCTTTGCTTTTTCCATGCCTCTTGTTTGGAATGCCATTCTCTTTCCTGTCCGCCTGGTGCACTCTACTCAGACCTTAAGACCAAAACTACCTCTTCTAGGAAGCATTCCCTGACCACTCTTGCTTATAGTAACCTCTTTCTCTATTCAACACAAATTGTCTGGACAAAGTCCTGGGAGATTGTCTTACACTTTTTCAAATCAGTCTTAGGAGATGTAGTCTTTCCATTGCAGAGTTCTTGCTGTGGAGACAGGACAGGCAACAGTCACCTGCGTAAAGACACTTGATAAAAATAATACATGTTTTTCCTCTTAATAAATATTCTCTCCACTGTCAGATTCCTCAGTAGTCTTCTAAGCATGCCTCCCCTGTGCCAGTTTGCATTCTTCTGTCTCTTTGTTCTAAAACTAGACATTGAGAAATAGCAATGGCACCAGTGCCCCTTCTTTCATCATGTCACCAGCTCAAGCCAGCCGAAAGGATCAACCGACTTTGGTTCCAATTTAAATCTTTGCTTTAGATGATCAAATTGCAGAAAACCTAATTTAAGTAACCAAATAATGTGCATTAATAATACAATAAGCTTACCCTTACTGGGGTGGAGGGAAAAACAAATATCTTGATAATCTCAAAGGAGTCTCTAATTAGCTGAACAGATCTGAGGAGAAGGGAGCAAAACAAATATCCAGAGACCCTCCCTGCCACTCCAGGACACTCCAGGACCTGGGGCAGCACAGCTGGGTACCAGGGTGTCCGAATCATGCCGGGCTTTTTCCTTGAAGAGAGGATTTTATTTATTTATTTATTTATTTATTTATTTATTTATTTATTTATTTATTTATTTATTTATTTATTTTTACCTTCTGGTGCCTCATGAAATGCTCGTACTCTATCCTATCACACACAGACGTGACCAGATCTTTGGAAAGAGCTTCTAATTATAAACATGCTGTTTATTTTCCTGGCCCTGTATCATCTGACTTTCTTTTCATTTATATGAAATACGAGATACCAGTTTTGAAGGCTTGCTGATACTTTGATACTTTTTAATGAAAAGAAGTTTGGTTGTGAGTGGGTTGCCCTTTATCTCTGTTTCCATGTAATTTTCTAAATCAAGTATCTCAAATTCACTTTGGAGGTGAGACTCATATCCTACTTTCTACTAGAAAAAAAAATCCATAAATCAGCACAGGCTAGGGATCTGGACCTGACTATGAAGGCAGGCCTGAGTGACACGTCCAGCATAGGTCTAAGATACACTCCCCACTTTTCCCTCCTTTTTTGGCCAAGGTTGCGTTATTTTCCATTGTATTGACCCTTGTTATACGTAAGCATCCTAAGCCCGTGGCAGAAGTTATGTATCTTTTTTTTTCCCCTTCCCCAGCTTACATGTACCTTAATTTTTTTTCAATGTGACATCAGAATTCATCACAGGGTAAGAATTCTTCCTCAGTTCATTGCTCGGAAAATACATAAACCTTTGTTTTTCAAGGCCAAATTCTTATGGTTTTGTTGTAGTTTGTTTGGTCTTTCTGCACACAAGCACTCTTAATAATCAAGATCTGGAATATATAATAATTGCTCCTTTTTAAAATGGATAAAACAAAGTTCTTAAAAACATTTCACTTTTTTATTTTTTAGCTTTATTCAATCAAAATGGTCACTCACTAATAGGCTATAGGGGAGATACACACTACGGTTCCCAGCCTTTGGAAGGCTCCATTTCAGAAGTAGAGAAAGGGTAAATACAAAGAGGACTTTAAAGACACCTGAGGGAAGCCCATGTGTTTATCATTTGCAGCATAGAGAACAAGCAACCCGCATCTACTCAGAAGATGGGAGCTGGGGAAAGCAGGAACTGGCTGGGGACGAAGGCACAGAAAGGACTTTCTTGTTGCTTTGGAAGTCCAGTTGGCTTGGCACTGGCTTGGAAAATGCTTTTAAAAGGGAATGGCGACTGAGATTAGGAAAAAAAGGAGAAACATGATTTGACAGGAAAGATTAGAGATGATATTCTGAGCAGAGAGAGAGAAAGAGGGAGAAAGAAAGAGATAGTCTTGGAGATTAAATTGGGAAGGCTACTGGCTAAAGAGGTGAAATCCTGACATCAAGGGATAGAGAACAAGGGATAGTGAGGCAAATGTGATGTCAGGACACTTCCTTCACCCTATTTGGTATTGTCAGTCTTATATTTTAGGCATTCTACTGCTCTGTGATGGCAGCTCATTTGAATTTAATTTTTATTTTTTTAAGATTTATTTTTATTTATTTTAAAGAGTAAGAGAGTGTGGCGGAGAGGGGCAGAGACTCTCAAGCACACTTCCTGCTGAGCAAGAAGCCCCACGTGGGGCTGATCTCAAGATCCTGAGATGGTGACCTGAGCCAAACCCAAGAGTCAGAGGGTTAATGGACTGTGCCACCCAGGCCCCCCAGCTCATTTTAATTTTTATTTGCATTTCCCTATTACTATGGAGACTGAGTGCACTTCCAAATGTTGATTGGCCGCTTGGATGCCCTCTTTTGCATAGTGTCTCTCTAAGTCTCCTGTGCATTTTTATACTGGCTTGTCTATCGTTTTCTTGATTTATAGGAATTCTTTGTATCGCCTGAATGAATCTAAGCCCTTTGTGGGATGTAGGTATTGCAAATATTTTCTCCCCCAATAGATTCTTTGTTGAAGTGAAGTTCTTGTTATTTCTTTATAGTTAGTGTTTTTGTTTGAGAAATCTTTGCCTACACTGAGTTAGTTATACTGTATGTTGGGAAATTGAATTTAAATAAAAAATTTAAAAAAATCTTTGCTTAGGGGCACCTGGGTGGGCTCAGTCAATTAAGCTTCTGCCTTCATCTCAGGTCATGAGCCCAGGGTCCTGGATCAGGCTCCCTGCTCACCAGGAAATCTGCTTCTGCCTCCTTCTGTTGCCCCTCCCTCTCACTCATGTACTGTCTCTTTGCTTTCTCCCTCTCTCTCAAAAAAATAAACAAAAAAATCTTAAGGAAGAAAGAAATATTTGCCAATACCAAAGTAATCGATATATTATCCTATTTTATATTCTAAGAACTTAATTCTTTAAATTCATCCATTAAAAGCTACATTTGCTTAGAATTGAATTTTGTGTATGGTGTGAGATGGGGGTCAATATTTATTGTTTTCTTCATTATGGTTACCTGACTGATCCAGCACCATTTATTAAAAAGATCGTCACTTTCTCAGTATTGCTCCAGTTGGCATTTGTCAAAATGCCACATTTGTGTGTGGTCAATTTCTGAACTATTTGTCTAAATTTGCATAAATACGGCACTCTTTTATAATGACTTTATCATAACTGTTGCTATCCAGTCGTGTAAGTCCTTCAGCTTTGTTGTTCTTAAAGGTGATCTTAGGCAACTTGGCCCTTTCCATTCCTATATAATTTTAGAATGAGCATTTACACACACACACACACACACACACACACTCCTAATAATTTGATAAGATTGCATCGAATCTAAAAATCAATTTACATTGAATTGACAGTATAATGTTGAATCCTGACTCATAAATATGACGTATCTCTCCATTTATTTAGGTCTTCTTTAACTTATTGCACTAATATTTTGTAGTTTCATCTATAGCGATCTTATATATCTTTATTGGATTTAATCCTAGTACAGATGTTTTCTGATGCTATTTTATTTTTTTTAAGATTTTAAAAAAAGTATTTATTTTTGAGAGACACAGAGAGAGCAGAGACACAGGCAAAGGGAGAAGCAGGCTCCCTGTGGGGACCCCGACGTGGGACCCGATCCCAGGACCCTGGGATCATGACCTGAGCCAAAGGCAGACACTCAACCACTGAGCCACCCAGGTGCCCCCCTCTGATGCTATTTTAAATGATGTATTTCAAACGTTATCTTTTTACTTGTGTATTGTGAGCATGTAGAGATAAAGTTAACTTTTGCATTTGTCCCTTAATTCACTTTGTTATATTGACTTACTAAATTAAATAATTTGACTATAAATCCTTTTGTATTTTTTACACTCACAATTAATGACAGCTTTGTTTCTTCCTTTCCAATGCTTATACCATTTGCTTATATTTCTTACCTTACTGCACTGTTGAGGAGCACTGGTATAATGTAAAATAGAAGTGATAATAGCAGACATCTGTCCCTTATTCATAATCTCAGGGAACAAGAGAGATAAAATATTATGTTACTGTAGATTTATTGTAGATACTCTTTATTAGATCAAGGATTTTCTTTCTATTTCTAGCTTGCTAAGAGTTTTTATTACGAATAGGCGTTAACTTCTATCCAAAGTGTTTTCCACATATTGGATGGATCATATGATCATTCTGCTAAATTCTATTTGAACTGAATTTTAAATGTTAAATCAGCCATGTATTCTTTCGTACTCTTTGCTTTAATCTGAATATATTCTCCTGACCGACCCTAAAACTCACTAATCCTCTCTTCAACTGTGTCAATCTGCTCTTAAAGTCATCTATTGAGTTACTAATTTGTTATGTTTAGTTTTAGAATTTCATGTGATTTTTTTTAGCAGACTCTAATTCTTTGATGAAATTTTCTATTTTGCCATTTACTTTCTTGAGCATATTGCTCAGTTTTTAGTACATATATAACATGTATGTCAGATAAGTTCAGTATCCAGATCTTTTGACAGTTTCCTCCATTGTCCATTTTTTTCTTGTGGGTTTTCAATCATGTAGTTTTGCCAAGTAATCCTTTATATATATATACATATTTTTTTAATGTACCAGACATGGTGTATGAAAAACTGTAGAGATAACTTAAAGTTCTGTAGGATATTATATTCTTCCAGAGGGTACTTACTTTTGATTTTGGAAGACAGGGTGAGGCCAATTGCTCTAAACTATCCTGGGATTGAGCTGACTCAAAGTTTGTTGACTGTCCATCTGTCTTAACCCCTAAGGTGGAGATTATTGTGGGTCTCAGCTGAACGCCTCGACTGTTTCCCAGGGCCCCTCTTTCTTGGCAGACCTCATACTCCAGCTCTGTCTCTCCTTGACCCAGCCCCATGTGCGGCCAAGGTTGAGAACGTTTTGTTTGTTTGCT
Organism: Canis lupus familiaris; assembly: GCF_011100685.1. Lineage (NCBI taxonomy): Eukaryota > Metazoa > Chordata > Mammalia > Carnivora > Canidae > Canis > Canis lupus. The sequence goes on along the minus strand of NC_049251.1, from coordinate 2,809,976 downwards.
TGAGAGTTTTGTTTGCTTGGTAACCCCTATCTGTATAACTGAGTAAACTGCCCCTTCCCTGCTTTCACACACTCCTGCCTTTTTGATGTTGCCAACTCTTTTGCATTTCCAGAAGTCCCTGGGGGGTGTCTCACAGTCACTCAGGGTGAAGTATAGATGGTACTACTCTGGCCATGGCCATGCCCCATCCACTCTGGCCATCATTTGCATTGCCGTGGCCACTTGCTCCTGGCTGCCAACATCCAGGCCTCATAGCCATCTTCTGGTGCTGCATCTCAGGCTAGGCATCAGTCACTGTTCAGCTGTGGATCTGGACCAGAGCAGGAAGCTAACTTTCCATCCTTTAAATTCTGTTCTGTTACCATGTGCTCCCAGCTGAGGCCTTTAGGTCCCGAATGTTGTGAGATAGCTCTCTTTGTTTACAAAATACGCCTTTTGGTTCAAAATGTTCACCTGCTCCTGGGATAGTTCAGTCTGGGATGTCGTTTTTTTTTTTTTTTTAATTTTTATTTATTTATGATAGTCACACACACACACACACACACACACAGAGAGAGAGAGAGGCAGAGACACAGGCAGAGGGAGAAGCAGGCTCCGCACCGGGAGCCTGATGTGGGACTCGATCCCGGGTCTCCAGAATCGCACCCTGGGCCAAAGGCAGGCGCCAAACCGCTGCGCCACCCAGGGATCCCCAGTCTGGGATGTCGTAAGCAGCTACCATGCTATTAATCAGAAGCATCCCTCCTCTCCAATCTTCAGGTCCTGTTGCTGAGTTTGCCCTGCCAGATTCCACCTTAAGTAGATATCACTTCTCCTTCTGGGGCTCTTTCGTCACCCTGCGGTTTGCCACTGTCATCAGCACCTGATTCATCAGACATGCCCATGGATATGGGCACCTCTTCAGCTCCAACGGCACCTAACTCCACATGCCAGACCTATACTGGGCCAGCCAGTACTCCTGCTATAAATATAGGGAATGTGATATATTTAGTGTAACTATTTAAATTTCATTGACTATGATCACCTGGATTTAAGAACTAATTCATTCAGAATCAAACTGACTGGGAAACTCAAAGAAATTAATTTTTTGCACAATGTATAGTTCATTTTTAATACATTTATATTTTGAGATAATTGTAGATTCACATGCAATTGTACAAAATAATCCAGAGATCCCATAGACTTTTACCCGGTTTTCCCCCAATGATAGCAATTTGTGTAGCTATAGTACAATATCACAACTGGCCAATTGACCTTGATATAATCCGTCAACCACATTCAGATACCATCAGGTTTTGTTACAGGCACTCATGTATATGTTTGTGTGTCTATTCAGTGCCAGGCGATTTTATCACCTACACAGATTCCTGTGGCCACCAAAATACAGAAGAGTTCCACCACAAGGAACCTTCATACCACTCTGCTGACACATCTGGGAGATGAGGAGCACTGCCTGCTTCCAACTGACAGGAAACGGGAGATTGGTCCCACCAATACAAGTAGGCAGAACTGGGCTGAAACTAGGGAGAGAGAGATGCAGTTTTCTCATGAATGCATTCATATTTGGCCAAAGTAGGGCAGGTTGCTAACAAGGCTCCCACGGCAGGGCTACTCCTTCGTTGGTTCTTTGACTAGAAAGAATAGGTTTTTCTTGTAGCTTAGTGTATGCATGTCTCTTGGCAGTTCCAGGATGCAGGCTACTAGAGCACCCAGCCTGGGATATATGGGAGGCAGGAGGAAATCTAGATTCATCACCATTTTATTTCTCAAGTCCCAAAGTCCCCAGGCAGGTGACCTTCTTCTTTCCTCCTTTGAGTCATCTTATGTTTGATATATCATGGCCACGGTTGTAATAGGGAGCATGTGGAGGCAGCAGGGTGCTCCACCTTGGCTAGCACCAGAGGTCCGAACTTACTCGGTTTTCTAGAGAAATGCAGAGCTAAAACAGGGATGCTGACATGGACAGTTAACTCATGTAAGCGACTTTTCAAGATGTGATCATTTTAGTTTAGCTCAGTATTCTGCATCTGTCAATATTCTATGTCTGACAAAGAGATGTGCATGTGGGTAACAAGAATTTGTGTTCAGAATGAGAATATTCTGTAAATGGCTTATGAAGCATCAAAGGAAATGAAATTATCTTCTCTGTCGTTTTGTGTGGGTGTATTTAGATGAGTTTAATTCTCTAAACGATGGTTGTTTTCCACTGTGTCAGAAACCCAATACCTAACCCATCTGGCTAAGAGACATGTTATTGCATATAGATATCTTGAAGCAGAGTTAGATGATTGACCAAATATGATGACAGTTCTAAAAACAGCACCACTGCGGGGGTGCTGGGGTGGCTCAGTGGGCTAAGCATCCTGATCTCAGGATCCTGGGATACAACCACAGGACGAGCCCCACGTGGAGCCCCACATTGAGCCCCGGCATCTGGCTCCACACTCAGGGAGGGGTCTGCTTGTCCCTCTCCTGCTTCTCCTCCCACAAATTCACACATGCTCGCTCTTTCTCAAATAAATAAATAAATAAAATCTTAAACAACAACAACAACAACAACAAACCCAGCACCACTGGTGGAAAAGATCCTAAACATCTATTGGTGATGCAATGTCTTTCTTCAAGTATGCAGAGGTTATTAGGTAGAGACCCCCGGAAGGTAAGCAAGACAAAAACGTGCCAGGCTTTAAGCAACAGGATGTGAAATTATATTGGTTTCCTCCTTTCTGACATTTATAAAAAGTAATACACATTTTGGGAATAATATTAAACAGCACACAAATACAGAATAGAAGTGTGACAGGTCCCTTGCTCGCTTGCCCTTCAGCACCCTCCCCTCCGTTAACAGTTCTGGTGCGTTTGCAGAGATCTTTAGCAACAGACTTCGGCAGTCGACGTTTTTCCTGTACAAGCAAACTTAAAATTTCTCAGTTTCAAACTGGAAGAGTTTTACAATCGGTCACAGGAGATGACGTGGGGTAAGCGGGTAAGAGCTCTCTCTCCAGGTCTGCTCCCGCTTTCTGTTCCTGAGGAGTAAGATGCGGCGGCCCTTTCCAGCACAAGCACACATGCTTTTCACTTGAAAAGGCGATTTCAGTTGCGCCTTCGGTAGTGGGCTTATTTCCAACTTTACATGGAACCTTCTCAGAAGTACAGCATGGGGGGTGTGGTGGGCATTCAGGGGGTGCCTGTCGGACACACTGGAGTTATTCCAAGAGAGGACAACGTATCTTCATCCATGGCCTTCACTTTTTAAACAATGGTTAGTAAAGAAACTAATTTCACAAATAATAGCATAATAGACTAAAGCTTGCCAGTTTTATACTAAAGCTCCAGTTTTGTTGTTGTTTTTTAAATCTTCAAGTCCCTGGGGCCCCTGGGAGGCTCAGTGGTTGAGCGTCTGCCTTCGGCCGGGGGCGTGATCCCGGGGTCCTGGGATCAAGTCTCTCATCGGGCTCCCTGCATGGAGCCTGCTTCTCCCTCTGCCTGTGTCTCTGCCTCTCTCTGTGTGTCTCTCATGAATAAATAAATAAAAACCCTTAAAAACATTTTTTAAATCTTCAAATACCATCCTTCAGTAGCCCAGTCTGCCTCTGAAACTCATTTGCAAAATTATGCCAGGTTGGTGTGGGGTAAGAGGGAACTGTTGATTAGTCCATAGCGGCTCAGCTCAAAATCCATGGAGCCTTGCCCAGGCGCCACGACAAGGACTCTCTCCCTCTTTCCAACCCCCCTCCCTTAGCTGAATACCTTTTTATGCTTAACACAGATCTTTGTGGTGGAAGGTGTGGTTTATGCACCGCCTAACATAGTGTACACATTCCACGGTGTGGAGGCATCGTCCGCTCATCGTAGAATCCCTTGCTCCACCTGGTACAATGCCTCACAAAGAGAAGGCACGTAATAAATACTGATTGAGCAGATTGAATATGCCACATCTTGATTTCAAGGGAACCCCATTCAGCTACAAAATTGGAGTTTTTCCTCCTGTTCATAGCTACATTTGTACAACAAACACCATAATTTTGATTCTATTTAGCTAAAAATAATGCTTTTTCAAATCAATGAGTGAATTCACCTGAAAAATTTTGCTAAGTGACTGGCAACATGAGCATTATAAAGGCATGTTTAAGTTTCCACATAGGTGAAAGCAAGCCTGAATTTCCCAGGGAAACTATTTAAAACCCTTCGTTCATAGCCAGTTACTGAGAACAGGATGTTTTTTTGGTTGATGCTGAGAATTGAAAATACTATTCAGAGAGACAAAGAGGGCAAAAGATGTTCTACTGGAAATTATACCAGCTCCAATAATCAGGTACGATGTTTTTCTAGCACGTCCCATTTTGGGGGAAAATGTGTATTCATTTGCATCACAGTCTCCGTGTGGTGACATCACAAAATGTTACCTGGAGCTTCTCCACCCACAGATATCTGAAGAAACACAGAGCATCTGCTCATTCTAGCTGCTGCCCAACACTGACTCTGAGGTTTCGAAACCCTGTCACGATGGTGACGGAGTCAGATGCTTTGGAAAGGTGTATTTCACCTATCCAGGTGACATCTCTGTGAAACCTAGAAAACAGAAGCAATAAATCTTTTACTCATGACTGATTCTCTCAGATTCACACAAATATGTTCCAGGTGAGAACATAGGCAAGCCTAACATTTAACTTTCCATAGGTAGTCAGGATAACGGTCAGCTTTCAGATCAAAGGAAAATCTGACTACCTAAAGCTGTAAGTTACAGAACCATAGTTTAGGGTTTGCTATTTAAGCCTGCAGTAGGAGCACTTCTAGAACACTAGAGCTCTTCTAATAAACAAAACTTTCTGCCTCCTGGGATCAGTTTTGACTTTCCTACTGCCATTTTGGGGCCTACATCCCTGAGTTGGACAAAATGAGCACCGTTTACCCAAGGTTTTCTACTACCCACTGTGGAAGCAAAGTGTCAGCCCTTGCAACGGTATATATATATGTGTGTGTATGTGCTTCTGCTTTAACACTGTGGGGTTTCATGGGAAGGGGGTAAAGGGGTTGCAAGTCACTCTCCTCATCCCACCACCACTGTGAGCCAGCAGCATAAGGATACGATCCTTGGGTGGACACCACAAATGGACCCAGTGCACCAGTCTAAAGGATCAGCTTGGCTTAGGGTTTCAGGGGTCCCTTTCTGCACCACAGGAGAAGACCTCTGGACCCTTTTCTCACTGGACACTGGGCCCAGAAAGAAGATGGCTATATCCACTGGTAGGGAGACGGACCCAGCTTGAACATTTTGTGACAGATATACTGAGCTATAATATTAAACAGCAGCTAGAGTCTCTCCCCAGAAAACTGCATAGTCCAACAGAATTTAACTGAACAGAGGACACCTTTCTTGTTCATCCATAAGGAATGTTCTCACCTGAGGTCTCTCCAGTTCTTGCAGGTACTTCTTTGGTGATGTAATACTCTGTTACATCCTTCGGGTCATACCCAAGATTTTTCTGATCATTTTTCAAAGCCACATCATGGTTTAACGGCTGATTCTTTTCCCTTTTCAGCGACTGAAGGCCGGTTCTTCTCTCTGAAATGCCAGAAGCACCCAGTCCCAGTGCTAGTTACTTGTACGAGTGCCAGCGTTCACACTCTGTGTAAGGACTTGAGATGGCTTTTCAGTTGTTTTCATTTTGGAGGCACGATCTGTTTCCCTCCCCGAGTTAATACAGATCACTGGCTTTAGGCAAAGCCTTTATCTTTATTACTTTTCTAATTTATGAAATTAAATTAGAGACCGTGGGGGGGAATGGGGGGAAGAGGCAAATTGGTTATCTGTGGTCCTAACCAAGAGGAACTCGGAAATACTGATCATACAATCACTATAAACATGTCCAAAAGAACTGCTCCCAACTCCCCACATAAAGACAAAGCATTTGGCAATGTATTTATATGGTTTAGTTTTATGTTAGCAATAGATCTCTGTTTTTAGACAGCAATTCTGAGAGAGTTCAACAGCTGAGTTGGAAACTACCACCTGCCCTCTAAAATTTTTAAGTGAGATGTGGATGGTGTAGTTTCAAGGGCAGACCCTGCTCCTTTGGTGTTCTTTGGTTCCAGCTGTTGACTAGGGATAATTTAGGTCACAACTGTAAAATCAAGAAATGCTTTAAATGTAAATTCCTTGCATTGCATGTCTCTCTTTGAAGAACAAGTGGACATTCTTGCAAACTACCAGAATAGGAGACCAGCTTTCCTCAGTCTAGCGGCTGTTAAGTAGATACGGAAGCCAAGGCCTCGTGAATTTTATATCACATTTAAGTTTTATTTTAAGGAGGTTAAAATTATAGGGCTTAGAAAACTCAACCAGATGCATCATTTTCTTTGTACTTTCTGGTCAATGTTTTCTAGTTTACCACAATAAACACGTATTATTTTTGCAGGGGGGAAATAGAGTCTGTATTTCCAGTAATACCTATCATGATGTTAAGAAGAAAATTAAAACAATATGGGGTGCTCACACCTGGATGAAAGAAACCTACAGACCTATGCAAGTCACCTGGGACTCTTGGCTACATGTGCAGTGATCACTCTAATTATAATTTCAAATATTATCTTCACTATCTGGCAGAGTTCAATCTTACCTGTTTGTTCATCCATCCTTTGTTTTGCCCCACGAAAGATTCACAGCAGCTTACAAAGAGAAACAAAAGCTAAAAATGGAAGACAAAGGAAAAATGAAAAGTTGAGCTGGGTATGTACAAGGGATCATAATGGCTTGTAATGATGTTAACATGGGCCACGTGGGTGGTTTTGTAGGGTTTTTCTTAGCCCCTACCAAAGAAAAACCTGGTGAGTCACTAGATTCAGGATCTATAGGATCCAACACAGACCGGTTACTTGAGGGCAGTGCTACTGTTCTTGGTGCTAGAGCCAGCAAGGAAGTTTTACTAAGAGGTTCATAAAGAAGTCTACGTCCTTCGACGAACACCAGTGACATTTTTGCAATAGAGGCAGCAGTACCTTCGTTTGTGACAGAGATGGGGTTCTTCTCACGTGGCCTCTCTTTGTAGGCTGGTGACATCACATGGAAGAGCAGTTCTGCAGACGCTGCAGCTGGCGGTCACCTAGAAAGCGCCACCTGGACCACGCACCCATATAAAGTCTCAAAGCAGCATATGGCCCCTAGTAAGTGCTCAATAAATGCCAGTGGTTAGTGTTCCTACTACTATTCCCATGTGTCAGATGTGTGCCCCACCTTTTCTGGGGAGGAGCTGGGCTGCACAGTAGGCAGGGGGTGAAAGTAGCTGGCTGTCTGAGCTCCTGGATCTCGCCTACATAGTCTGGCACCTGTGTGAGCACGAAACGTGGCCAGACTGAGCTTGGGCAATGCCACATCTGGGCTCCAGGAAAAGCAGGCTTACTCCAGGTAATGCTCGAAAACTGAAACTCCATAAATAGGGTTATTGGCGGTGTGGGGAGCAAGCCAAATCTGAGCTAAGAGGAACACCTTCCAAGCAGAAACCTGTGAGCATCAGCATTTCATCCTTGGAGGGCGAAGTCCTTTTAAGGAATTTTTTAAAAGGCCATTAGAAATCCTTTGTGATTTCCTGGACTTACATCAGGATGAAAGAGAGTGAAAATGCAGCTTATAGATGGTTAGGCCATGTGACTCCAGGATCCAGAAGAATCCTCCTTTTACCTCCTGCTTTCCCTCTCCGCTCCTGCTCCTTGCTTTGTCCTCCTTTTCAAAACCTCATTAAACGGTTCACCACCGTTGGTCCTATCATGTCAGGAGGCAGCTGGTGCCAGAGTGGGCCCAGAGCCGAAGCCATTTGGAGTTGAAATGCCCGCCCCCTGGGTTAATCTCTGGGGCGGGTGCGTGTGAAACGGGGGCAGCACCAGGCACGGACGAGGCGCGTCGGTGTCGAGTTCCGGGCCCCAGGATGTGTGGGGCCGCATCCCATCCCGGCAGTCACGTCACTTTCTTCTTTTACCGAAAACCCAAACCAGCTCCAGCCAGAGGGCGGTGGGAGTGGACAAACGTGCAGGGGGAAGGAGAACAGAAGCGTCTCTGCCAGCTGCCCCCCCCCCCGCCCCCCGGTCTGGGCTACCAAGGGCCTGGCCCGCCCTGCTGAGCCCCACGCAGGCCGGGCCAGGTCCGGGAGGAGTTACGTGCGGCTCCGTGTGTTTCTGGCTTCTCTGCAAATACTGCGACACCTCCGATGGGGAACAGCTGACACGAGTGACTGCTAATCCCCAGGGCGGAGCAGGCTGGCCCTCCCTCCCCGATCCCAGCAGATGGTGGCCCCGACAGGCTTCCCTCGAGGCAAGGGCAGGGGAAGGGCCCAGCGTCTGTGCCTTGGGCCCGCCTGCGCCGCTCCCCGCGGCCTGTCCCTGCCCGGAGGGGCCTGGAGGGCCCTGGAGAGCCCCGGGACCCCACCCCCCGCCCCGTGTCGCCGACCCGCTGCGAGGCTCAAGGTCAGCCAGCGGGCGGGCAGGGCACAGCAGGCGGCGCGGCCTCCCCCTCCAGGAATCACCCGGGAAGGGCGCTGGGGACTTACTTCCGATGCAGATTCCATCTGCCGAGGTGGACCGGGTGGGTCTAGCTCGCGGCCCCAGGAGGCGCCCCGCCAGCGGCTGGCGGGCGGACCGGGGCGCAGTCGGGGGCCTGCATCCCACCCCACACTCTTCCCGCGGCCCAGCTCTGCGACCTCCAGCCAGGGAGGCCCACTGGTTCCCTGCCTCAGAGGACAGAGACCAGCCTTGCTCAAACTGCAGGATGCAGCCATTGCTCGCTTTGAACACTTCAGTCAAACTTTGCATCAAAAAATGAAATCAGGATATTATTTACACAACAATGTGAGTGTACTGATTACTGCTGAACTGCACAATTTTAAATGGTTAGCATGGTAAATGTCAAGCTATTTAAATTTAAGATTTTCTTAAATTTAAAGAAAGGAATATCTGGACAGCACCACAGAGGATACCTCATTTTTACATACTTGGGTAAATGTGACAGAATCAATCCTAATTTTCAAATTAAATGGATCCCTTAGGGGCACCTGGATGGCTCAGTGGTTGAACATCTGCCTTTGGTCAGGGTCGTGTTCTTGGAGTCCTGAGATCAAGTCCTGTAACGGGCCCCCTGATCAGTGGAGAATCTGCTTCTCTCTCTCCCTTCGCCCCTCCCACTCACCGTACTCTCTTTCTCTCTCTCTCTCTCTCTAATAAATAAATAAATAAAATCTTTAAAAAAAAATAAACAGATCCCTCAAAAACTGTATCAAAGGAAAACCAGTCACTGGCTCTTACATTCCCATTGGCTTATATTTTAAGATACATAAAATATGGGTCAGAGTTTTAAAATGTAGAAATTGAGCAGTATTACAATGAACAAATATTGAACTATCACACAGCTTTAAGGGGAAAAAAGTGTTCTTTTCTACCATAAACATGATGCATATGAAAATACCTTTTGTTTAAAAAAAATAAAGAAAATACCTTTTGTTTTAAGTGGGAAGGAAATGAAATTGTTCTGAAAATATTTTAAGGGGTTAGATTGTCTTATGAAACTGGTATCTACGCTCCATCGACCTACCCTCTCCACCAGAGCAGGCTGGTCCCAAGATGGGACGCTGGAGTTGGCCTCCTGAGCCCCGAAAGGATTTGCAGAGGAATCACCCCGATAGCTTCAGCACTCAGCGATACACTGGACTTCCCAGGACTGCTCCCTTCACACCTCTGGCAGTGAATGTGGAAGCCTGCCATCCTGCCACCCCCAGGTTGAAACCTTCTTTCACACAAATGTTCATGAATTTCAGTCCTGCTCTACTTTATTTTTTTAAAAAGATTTTATTTATTTATTCATGAGAGACACAGAGAGAGAAAGAGAGAGAGAGAGAGGCAGAGACACAGGCAGAGGGAGAAGCAGGCTCCATGCAGGGAGCCCGACGTGGGACTCGATCCCGGGTCTTCAGGATCACACCCTGGGCTGAAGGCAGCGCTAAACTGCTGAGCCACCGAGGCTGCCCCTGCTCTACTTTAAAGACAATAAAAGGATATTCTTCAGGAAGGCTTTCGCTGATGCCTCCTCGGATCCCTCTTTTCATGACTATCCCAGCGATTCCCTCCTTTTTCATCCCAGCACATGCCGTACGCGGCTCTGACTTTTCTGTAATTGCTCTGTTCTGCTTTACGTATCGCTTTATTCCTATGACCAGCACAGCTCTTGTCCCACAAATATTTGCTGAATCAATAAATGAATGAAATTGACCCAGTTCTTTGAAAGAGACTGCAACTGCTGCCTCCAGGAGTATTGGAACTACTGAACTGTAACAGTGACTATTTGCTTTGTATCTTCTATGTGGATTCTTCTTTGTGTATCTTCTATGTGGATGGTCCCTCATTATTTTGATAATTAATAACCCCTACCAGAAAAAAGCTACCCTTACTGTGTCCTTTTTCAGAGGGGAAAATGGGCTCAGGAAAGTGAAGTGACTTGCCCAAGACCACATGCACTTGTAAGCGATAGAAACAGGATTTGAACTCAGGGCTGTCTGGCTGTAATGCCAGTCTCATTCCTCCTTTTCCATGGTTCTTCTGCATCTGTGTGAGCTGAGACCCCTCTGCCCTTCGCATCCTGTCAACGGGCATTTTCTTTGTAAAAGGCCTATTGTGTGGCAGGGCGTGACCCCAGCCAGACCCCTCACCTGGCTCCATCACCCAGCTGCCCCCATAGTTTCTTCTCCAAACCAACCCAAACATGGTTGGGGAGCTCAGGGAGCGAGGGCCCAACATTCCCCAGTCTGGGCAAGTATCTAATCAGTTGACCTCCTCAGCATATCAATCCAAGACCACTCTAGAGATGAGTGCCTGTGCCCAGTTTTCTATTTTTAACTGGTGTGAACAGGAGGGAAAACACAAGCATTAAAAATCCAAGTGCTAGTCAAGAACTGAGAATGCAGGACACCCCAGAGCAAATCAGTAATCTCTGTCCTTATGTCTCTCTGTTCCTTTCTTCCCTCCCCAGTTCATGGCATGTTTCCACTCCCTTCTCCAAAGCCCCGAGACCCTTCTAAATCTGTTTCCATGAAGGAGCTGGTATCATTTCTATCATGGCTTCACAGGCTCTAATGTACATATGAATCAAATGGGCATCTTGCCAATTCTGAATCAGTAGTTCAGGGGTGGGGGTGGGGGGAGTGGTGAATGGAGGCCGAGACTCTGCTGTTTCTAACTCTGCTGTCCTGTGATGTGTTTGGTTGGTTGAAGTGGCTGTTATCTTCTTGACAAGAATATCTGCTCTTTCAGTCTTGTCTCTGCTTGGAATTAAGGCCTTTGCCCCCAGTTTGTTCCTCTACCCACCAGCAAGTGCTCAAGCTACTTTTGGCGTTTGTTCCTTCATTCACTTTGGCAGCAGGGGATCCTTTTCTGGCCTGAAGTCAGGAGTCTGAGTTGGAGCAAAACCTTGGCAACATGAGGAGAGTTACCTGATATCCATGGTGGGGTAAACCTGGCTCCTTCTCCAGCAACACTTGGCCAGGCTCTCTCTCCAATTCTTAGCCTCGTCCCTAGTCAGACCCTAAGCCATGCATGAGCTGGGGATCAAGGTGGCCTCGGTTCATCTCTGCTTTCGGACCCAGAGGAACAGGCCCCAGCAACCTGAGCTGGTGGAGACTAGACCAGCAGGGTGACCTGCCCCAGGGACCCCCTTTCTGGCCACCCAAATGTGCTGCTGTGGTGCCCTTTGAGTCCCCGAGGACCGCCAGGGCTCTCCTGCAGCTCGCAGTGGTGGAAGATGAGAAGCTGCTGTCGCTCCCCTGCTGCCCTGGTCCAGCTGTCAGGACCCCTCAGCGGAGGGCAGGGGGCCAAGCCTTCCCGCTTGCACAGGGCTTATTGTCTTAGGCGGGCGGGGCTGCGAGGAGCGAGCCCACAGCTCAGCCAGGGTGCACCTCCATCCAAGGGGGGTAGGAGGGGAGCTGGCGTCGCTTAGTCTCCCCCTGCCCCCTACCCTGCACCGCCCGCCCCTCCCCAGCTCCCTATTTGGCCATCCCCCTGGTTGCCCCCTCCCCTTCCTTACATGGTCCGGGAGCCCCCTGGCCCATCCTCTCCCCTGCCCTTGGCTCCATGAATGGCCTCGGCGCTCCTCAGTGGTGCGAGGGCGACCAAATAAGGCAAGGTGGCTGAGCAGGCCCCCCACCCCTGCCCCCGGCCGCCGCAACTGACCCCGTCCTCAGCGCCCTATAAAGCGGCGCGCCCCGCGCCCGGCACCCAGCGCCTGCAGCCCCAGCCGAGCCGAGCCCGACCCGCCGACGGTGAGTCAGCGCTCGCCCCCCGCCCCGCGGAGCCCGGGCCCCCCAGCCCGAGGACACCCAGCCCGAGGCGCCCCCCCCCCGGCCCCAAACCCCCAGCCTGCCGCGACACTACTTTTTTTTTTTTAAAAAACCAAACTTCTCGGTGTGATCCTAAGTTGTTTGGCCGCGGGCGGTCACAGTAGAGGGGCGCGCAGGTGGTGATCCGTGCGCCCCCCCCCGCCCGCGGTCGCCGGGGTCCCTCCAGCTGGGGCCCGGGCAGGGGGTGCGGTTGGGGCCTGCGGGCTCCGGGTCGGGGGAAGGGCTGGGGAGGGCTCGCTAAGGGGTGGCGGCAGCTCCTTGCCCCCTGGGCCCGGGGACCCCTCCCCTCCCCGCCCCGCCCGGGCTGAGCGCGCGCCGCCCCGCTGTCCACCTGCAGAGCCCGCCGCAGCTGAGCCGGGATGTGCGACGACGAGGAGACCACCGCCCTGGTGTGCGACAACGGCTCCGGGCTGGTGAAGGCCGGCTTCGCGGGGGATGACGCGCCCCGGGCCGTGTTCCCCTCCATCGTGGGCCGCCCGCGCCACCAGGTAGACGCCGCTGCCCGGCCTGCGGTCCTGGGGTGGCCCGGCCGGCAGCCTAGGAGGGGGCCCCCTGACGCCCGGTCCAGGGCCTGCTCAGGGCAAACGAGGAAAGGACGGATGCGCGGACAAGCGCGCAGACAAGCCATGCCCCCCCCACCAGCAGCACACCACCCAGGACACCTGTCCCCCAACTCTCAGGGGCGCTGCGCTCCCAGGGTCCCCTCCCCGTGGGGAAGGTCGGCGGCAGCTTCTCTCCTCCACTCCTGACCTGCGTGCTTAGCTGCCAGGGTCTCCTTGGCCCCTTACACACTTCTGTGCGTGACTTGGCCTTCGTCCCCTAGGCCTGCTCCCGGCGTGGCACAACAGAACTGCTCTCAACCAGAGGGACCCGACCCACACCCAACCCTTGTTCACAGCCAGCTTACGGGGCTCCGGAAGGATGCAATCCATCTGCTTCCTGGCTGTTGCATTTTTAGGAGCCAGGCGTGACAGTGACATGTCACCTTGTTTATTAAAAGAAGTGCCATGCTCTTGGGCTTTGCCACATGCCCTGCCAGACAGGCTGCCAGGAAGGAGAGTCGCATTCATGGGCACTGGTGACTGACGGGCAGTGCAGGACAGCGCCTGGCAGGCTGTGTTTCAGGGCAGAGCGGTGATGGCAAATTAGCCCATCTTTTCATGTTCACGCGATGAACAAAATCTTTTCTTGGGAGAAATACAATGTGTCATTAATTCAGTCATTCCACAATGTCGTCATTTATATTTCAGTTGACATGGGTGATGAACTTAATAATTTAATGAAGGCATTATGTATTTTTAAGATGAGGTGAGGCTGTACTTCTTTGATGAAGCGGCCCCAGTTATAGTCTAAAGAATGGAATTTAAAAAAAAATTGGAAAAAAAAAAAGAATGGAATTGTACCTGGGGAGTGTGGGGGTGGGTGGGGGAAGGGACTAGACTGATTCTAAATGATATTTCTAAATCGGGGTAAAATTGTATTTTTTATTTCTGGTATTTATAGGGTGTTCCTCGACTTGGGCAGTTAGGTGTAAATTTATAAGGCATCCGTTATATTCCTAAAATGCTGGAAGCTTGATTTCCCCATCTTTTTTCTTCTTACAGGGAGTCATGGTGGGAATGGGACAGAAGGACTCGTATGTAGGTGACGAGGCCCAGAGCAAGCGAGGTATCCTGACTCTCAAGTACCCCATCGAGCACGGCATCATCACCAACTGGGATGACATGGAGAAGATCTGGCACCACACCTTCTACAACGAGCTCCGTGTGGCCCCTGAGGAGCACCCAACTCTGCTCACCGAGGCCCCACTCAACCCTAAGGCCAACCGTGAGAAGATGACCCAGATCATGTTTGAGACCTTCAATGTCCCTGCCATGTATGTGGCCATCCAGGCGGTGCTGTCCCTGTATGCTTCTGGCCGTACCACCGGTATGTTTGGGCTATGGACACAGTCACTGACCTTGCCATGAATCGGCTTCCCTCGCGCTCCCTGGGAGGGTGTCCCAGAGAAGAGAGGGAGGTGCCAATAGTTTCAGATCACGTACCTCTCCACGTGTTGAAAGCCCGAGGAGGTAGATCCCTACCCACCCTAAAGTAGGTGACGTCACATACCAAGATTCCACATGATGTTACAAACCCGGGACGCAGCCATCGCTGGTATGTGTTCATGCCCACACAGCGCCTGGGCAAACATCCTCAAGGAGAACCGACAGTCCCTACAGGGTCTGAGTCAAAAAAGAGAAAACACGTGCACGTAAGATGGGAGGAAAGAAAAACACGCCTGGATGTTCCCATACTGAGCGAATGGCTGGTGAAAGGGATGGTCATTTGAAAGGGTCCTGGGGAAATTTTTCTACTACAATATTGAAAAGGGTGAGCTGTTGCTGGCTTCAGATTTAGCCCTCGTTGTGCTCATTTTTATTCTTTGTGTGTAAGAAACCTAATTTGATCTGGATCCATGCCCAGTGCTAGTATCTTTTAGCCAAGATTGGAAGTAGGCTTTGACACAGCTAAGGGGATGGTGTCCTCAGGGATTTACTTTGCTCCTGTCTGTTTCTTCCTGACAGGCATTGTTCTGGATTCTGGGGACGGTGTCACTCACAACGTTCCCATCTATGAGGGCTATGCCCTGCCCCATGCCATCATGCGTCTGGATCTAGCCGGGCGGGATCTGACTGACTACCTCATGAAGATCCTCACTGAGCGTGGCTATTCCTTTGTCACCACTGGTGAGTGTGTGTGTGTGTGTGTGTGTGTGTGTGTGTCATCTGCCACAGCAACGTGTCTGCCTTCTTCCACAACCAGAGAAGCTATCTACTCCCCACGGTTGACTTCCTTCTTCGGAGTTTGACTGTGATACCCTTTATTTCTATAGCTGAACGTGAAATTGTCCGTGACATTAAAGAGAAGCTGTGCTATGTTGCCCTGGATTTTGAGAATGAAATGGCCACAGCCGCCTCCTCCTCCTCCCTGGAGAAGAGCTATGAGCTGCCCGATGGCCAAGTCATCACTATTGGCAACGAGCGCTTTCGCTGCCCTGAGACACTATTCCAGCCCTCCTTTATCGGTGAGTGGTAGGGCCTGGGGCAGAGGTACAGCCTTTCCCTGGAAATCTAGGGGTGGCCCAGAGCAAAATCTATTATCATCAAGAAGGATTAAGGAGCCCTTGAGTTAAAAGAAGTCATAGCTTAGGGTCCCACACAGCTCAGCCTCACATCCTGGTGACTCAGTAAAGGGAGGGCCATACTGTTCTGTCGCTGTGATACGACAAAGATGACACACTGACTTCATGTCAAAATAAAGGATGAGACAGAGTAGTAATTGAATAACCTGTATCTGTAGGAAAGGAATGATTAGTCAGAAGGGCTGACTTATTCCAGTAAGTACATTACCAGTCGCCGGACTTACTCTGAAGTTACTCATCATTGAATGAAACAGTAATCATACTCATAGGAATGACTGGACCCCTGCATCTTACCAAACATCCTGCCTCCGAATGATTTCTAAGAGGAAGCTTGTCGGAATCTTACCTTAGTCCATAAATAAAAATTGCATTAATCTAACTCTAATGCACGTCTCACCCTTTCCAACTTCGCACGTCTAATGTTTGTGTTCAAGTGTTCATTCCCAGCAGGTGCTGAGCACAGTTGTTTGTGTCTTGGCAGTTGGGGATTAACTGTCAGCACTGTTAGAGACACCTGTTCCACAAACGCCTTGCAGTAGATCTTAAAGAAGAACATATGTTTCAGAGACAAATGGGTGACAGTTTATCAACACAAAGGAATCCTTTCTTCTTCCCTCCACCCTGGGCCCCTGGCCTGAGTGCACTGTGATTTTTTTTTCAAACTTATTTCTAGGTATGGAATCTGCTGGCATCCATGAAACAACTTATAATAGCATCATGAAGTGTGACATTGACATCCGCAAGGACCTTTATGCCAACAACGTGCTATCCGGAGGTACCACCATGTACCCTGGTATTGCTGATCGCATGCAAAAGGAAATCACTGCCCTGGCTCCCAGCACCATGAAGATTAAGGTAAAGAACTCCTGTGGGTGGGAGAGCCAAGGCGGGTCTCAGTATTGCAAGCAGAACTCATTCTTTGTTTCCTGTCTCCTCTACACTTTACCTCTTAGCTTTTTTAGCACTTTTCCCAAGATAGGAGACTTTAAATATATTTTCAAGCAATGGATAATAATAGATCTTGGAAGAAAAAAAAAAACCCTACATCTTCAAACACATTTTAAAAGGCTCCAACTTTTCGGCTAGCCTCCACCAGACATTTAGCTTGTTGCCACATTATACTCTAGATCAGAAAAGTGGAGCAATGCTATTTTGTAGTCTTTGATACTGGATATAATGAACCAGAGGAAAGTGCATAAAACTTGATTCAGCCATAATACTTTTGAGGATGAAATATCTTACATTACAATGAATTAACATCTAAGATTTGTTCTGTGAATCTCACCAACATGTTGCTTGATCTGTTGCCTGGAATGTCAGAGTTCACTGGAAGCTTTTGTTGTCTTTCTGCAGATCATTGCTCCCCCTGAGCGTAAGTACTCTGTCTGGATTGGGGGCTCCATCCTGGCCTCCCTGTCCACCTTCCAGCAGATGTGGATCAGCAAGCAAGAGTATGATGAGGCAGGCCCGTCCATCGTCCACCGCAAATGCTTCTAAGGTGCTTCTCTCTTAGTCTACTTTACATTCAGGACGACAGTATTCTGCTTCTTGGAATCTCCCGAACCACCCTTCCTTATCTCTCATCAATCATTGTACAGTTTGTTTACACATGTGCAATTTATTTGTGCTTCTAATATTTATTGCTTTATAAATAAACCAGACCAGGACTTGCAACCTACCAAAAAAGCCTCTCTTCTTTCTTTTCCTGGTGGTCATGGGAGGGTGGGGCCAGTGTATGCTTACTTCAGTCTGTGAATTCATGTATCATCAGCTTTGTCCCCATGAGCACTGTAAGATCACAGTACCACAAAGCTCATCAGAAGAATTGGTGTGCCATTTATTTAGGAGTTACAATACTAAATAGCAGTTTTACACTTTGGAATAGAATCATGAATATTTTTCACATCTGAAAAGTAGATAGATTAGATTCACTCCACAAAAACAAAGATGCAAAATTGGATTTCAGGATTCTTTGAGATTAGTTATTATGAATGAGAATGAACATTGTTTCAGCACATATTCCAGTTTTTTTTGTAACTTTGTAGAAACTATATATATATATATATATATATATATATATATATATATATTAGTACTGAGAAAGTCAAAGATTATTTTAAATAACTTAGCCTAAATTATCAATTCTAGACTTCTCAGTTGTCTTCCTGAGGACTATGCATGTTAATGATGAAACATGGAGTCCGGCTCACCGTTGAGCCCAGCCATCTCCTGTTCCAAGTACTCCCTAAACAGACCAAGACCATTGTGCTTGCAATAAATGTGAGGAAACAGGCACCAGATCCTTTTGCCTCATTAGTAACTAACTTCTGGGACAAAGGTCTTTCTTTGGGCTCTTCTTCATCTTTGAAATCTTGAGATCTGGGGTTGAGTGCAGTAAAGGCTATGAAGTCCACCAAGAGGTCAAGGGGAGTGGGAAGCCGCAATATTCCCTTTATTCCATGCTGGACTCTCTTCAAATTACACTGTGGGGGCTGCTGGGGGCAGCATCTGAAAGAAATCAGTCATGCTCTGTCCTTGACGGGCTCGCATACACTACCCATAAACTCCCAGTGTGTGTGGTCTGGGAGGCTTCAAGAGATGGACATGGGTCTGGGTCTTGAAGAATGGTTAAGAATTGCAGTGGTGAGAAGAGCGGGCAGGAAATTTCAGCAGAAGGAAATGGGGCAGCAGCCAGCAAACAAGACACAGGGCAGGCTGGTGGGAGCTGATGACTTAGGAAATCAATCTGCAAAGGTAGATTTCCACGCGATTGCAGAAGCTCTAAGATGTTTCATTTTCAAGTTCATTGTTCAGGAACCGTTGGAGCATTTGAATGAATGAAATTTAACTTTTATCTATTGATGAGGGCATCAAGACTTCTAGAAAGATGAAACAAGTGGTGCAACGTTACACAACTTGTGGACTGTCCAAGATGGGAAGCCACATTTTCTGACATCTAATCTATTGGTGCTTCTTAAACCATCTTTAGTCATAAAATTTGAATCTTAAACTATACTCATGAAGTTAATAAACATAAATATAGAGATATAAAACTGTAGTCATGGTCTTAGTGTATTCTATCACATACCCTTTTGAGTGTCTGGGTTCAAAATTTTGAGTATGTAAGGGCTCATCAGACATCGTTAGTAAAATTGCCAATGCCATTACTCAAGCTCATACTTGTATCTTTATATTATTCATTCCAAAAATATCTTTTTTTAAAAGATTTTATTTATTCATGAGAGACATAGAGAGAGAGGCAAACACATAGGCAGAGGGAGAAGCAGGCTCCCTGTCAGGGAGCCTGATGCAGGACTCAATCCCCAGACCCCGGGATCACACCCTGAGCCAAAGGCAGATTCTCAACCCCTGAACCATCCAGGCATCTCTCCAAAAGTATCTCTTGATCCCTGACTCCAGGCCAAGCACAGTAGTAGGTGCAGGGGACACAAAGATGGATTATTGTACATCTTCTGTGCTTAAGGAGTTCAGAGTTTAGAGCTCCATATTTAGCATACCGGAATAGAAGTCCTTTTCTGCATTAAGCATCAAATAACAAACTCAGTGGCAATTTCCTCCCAACTCCCACCTCCATCCCCAGTTGTATGTGTAGCACAGATAGATTGGCTTAAAAGATAGGTATCAGCCAAGGAGATGGATTTGGGGCGTATATGAGGAGATATGATTTAGCTAGTCTCTGTTTCCCTTTCATCTCTCAAACTGAGTACATAAGTATCATGAATTTTATCCTTGGAATATAGCATGAACACTTCAACTTTAGACAACTGGCTGAGCTATCATCTATGGTTCCTTTCACGTAGGATTGGAAAGGGAATAGGTATTGTTATTTCTATTTAAAAGTAGAAGTTTTGGAACTTCAACATCTGATATATGTAGAAGAAGTGATAAAGCACAATAAGCACACAGATCTTGCTGAATTCTGAAGTCTTCTCATCTCTGCTTGGTGATGGGGTATAAGATATCAGAACAGCTAAATAGTCTCATAATTGTGCTTAAGAAAGATACTAAGGCAACAGAGGTTTTTCTTAAGGCCATCTTCACCAGTGTAAAATATTTGAGAGGTCTACGGTGAATGTTGAATGTGTCTTTGGTTAAGATGTAATGTAAATAACCTATGGAGATCATGATACTTCTTCTCCTTTTATAATGAAAACAGTATTTTTGTTAATTTCTTTTTTTTTTTTAAACATTTTTCCATCCAGTCCAGGATTTTAAATTTTTTTTTTTTTTTTTTTTTTTTTTATGATAGGCACACAGTGAGAGAGAGAGAGGCAGAGACACAGGCAGAGGGAGAAGCAGGCTCCATGCACCGGGATCCCGACGTGGGATTCGATCCCGGGTCTCCAGGATCGCGCCCTGGGCCAAAGGCAGGCGTCAAACCGCTGCGCCACCCAGGGATCCCCTATTTTTGTTAATTTCTAATGTTCCCAAACACCATTTCTTCATTGTTCTCAACAATAGTCATTTCTTAGCAATGGGCATTATGTAGATATATTTAAATAACCAAGAGAGTAGAGTTACAGAGAAAAGAAAAAGTACTAAAGGAAATGGAATATTTAGAGAAGTAGGGTCAGTTGACTAAGACAATGTCACTGAAGCTCCACTCTCTCTCCATTTCTTTTATGGAATCTGTTATAGACAGGACTGTCTTACCCCAAATTTGTATGTTGAAACCCTAACCCCAAATGGGACTGTGTTTGGAGAGTGGGCCTTAAGGAGGTAATTAAGATTAAATGAGGTTACAAGGGTGGGACTCTAATCCAATAGGACTTGTGTTCTTATAAGAAGAGGAGATACAAGGAGGGTGCATGTACAGACTAAGGGGCAGGTGAGGACACAGCAAGAAGGCAGCCATTTGCAGGCCAGATGGAGAGGTCTCATCAGAAATCAACCCTGCTGGCACCTAGATCTTGAACTTCTGGCCTCCAGAACTGTGCAAAAATTAATTCCTTTTTTCATTTTTTTATTTTTTTTATTGGAGTTTAATTTGCCAACAGAAAACAACAAATGTTGGAGAGGATGTGGAGAAAGGGGAACCCTTTTGCACTGCTGATGGGAATGTGAACTGATACAGCCACTCTGGAAAACTGTGGAGGTTCCTCAAAGAGTTAAAAATAGAGCTATCCTATGACCAAGCAATTGCACTGCTGGGGATTTACCCCAAAGATATAGATGCAGTGAAAGACCAAGACACCTGCACCCCAATGTTTTTAGCAAAAATTAATTCCTATTGTGTAAGTCTCCCAGTCTGTGCTACTATGTTATAGTAGCCTGAGCAAACTAATACAAGATTTTCCCACATGTTGGGCATGATGGTCCAAGATTCACAGTCTACCAACTTATCAGCTTCTGGAGCAGAAGAGTGTCTTCACTTTATCGTTCTGAAAAAATTCCAGGGAAGTCTCAGTCTGGTCAGCCTTGAGAACTGGGTCATACCATCCTCACCATGGGGACTGATCAATGTTAAGTAAGGGAGGGGTAATCCTCCAATGGAAGAGAACAAAATGGCATGAACACCATGCCCAGTGAGCTAGAGCATAAGGGAAAATATGGTAATTTGTGGGCAAAGGCTCCAATTTCCATTTGGAAGTTTGATTTGATTTAACAGGCCATGAGAAGGGCTTGAGAAGAGCAATGACTTCACTCAAACAAAACTGAGGTAAGACTGAGAAGCTTGGTTGGTGGTATGTGTGAGTACCCAGATTTTTTTTTTCCAGACTCCGGCGTGGCCCAGGGACCCAGAAACTCAATGATCTCTCTATGACCAGATTAGTCAGGTGTATAAAAAGAAATGTTAGATTCACTTTGTGATTAACATGATATAAATGCTATAAATATTTCCTAGTAACTGACAGGTACTAAGGAAATTTTGAATCTTTCAGGTCAAAATCAGCAAAGATTGATACTCAAGGTTAAATTTAAATACAGGAAAGAGTAATTTTATTTAAGCAAGAAAATGTGAGCTTATTCAGAAATAACAGAGGAATTGCAATTTAGGACAAACAAGCCTTGGTGAACCATCAGCCAGTCCAAAGGGATAAAGGGAAGGTCAGCTTTTATTGGGTTTTAGGAGGAAATTGGGCAGGGTTGTTTAGAACAAAAGTTTATTGGAGAAGAATAAGAGTTTGAGGTTGTAGTTTCTCATTTGCTACAAGTGGGGGTTAATATGATGCTGCTGGGGCAGGGAGGGATCCTCCTGCCTTCTCTTAAAAGCAGGAGATAAAATTCCTATGTGAAAAATGTCCTCTCTTGCCTCAATAGTTTTCATCTTCCTTCTTCCCTTGGTTACCCAGGCTGCCACGAGTGGTGGTATGTGTAGGAGAGCTCCCCCTTCAGGGCTTCCCAGCTCCATTTTAAAGATTTCCTTTATTTTCACAAGGTCCTCCGGGCTCATTATACAAGGAATTTCTCCTTCTGGCAGAGCTTGGCTGTTGCTATAGCAACCAAATTCCCATTAGGAAGCTACAGGATAAAAACTCTTGGGCAGAAGTATACTTTTGGTTACTGTTGATTCCTATGGTAGAAGCAGTTCAGTCATCAGCTCTGTATGCAATGAATGTGAGTAAGACTGACCAGGCAGATAAAGAATGTCTTTCTCAGTGGGGTTCTGGGTCCTCTCCGCTGCTTGACAAAGGAGAGCTGAGTCAAGTAAGAGTTAAGCAGGGGTGGTCTGCAGGACTCCCAGCAATGCTGTTGCTTATGGCTCTGCATTCTTTTACTGCAGCTTCCATGGGAATCAAGGTTGGAGAGAGAAGACAGAGAGGAAACAGACGCAAGGGAAGATTACAGTAAAGCTGAATTACAATACTGCATTAGCGGTAGATGAGAAATGGACTCTGCAGTCAAGTGTAAGCAAGACCTTCGGTCAATAGGTTCACTTGAAGAACTTTGGAAATATCACTGGATATTGACAGGGTAGCCGTCATGTAGGTGGTTTAAAAGCAAATCTGACTTGGGCACACATGCAGAAGAATAAAACTGGACCATTTTCTTACACTGTACACAAAAATATATTCAAAATGAATGAAAGACCTAAATGTGAAACAGGAATCCATCAAAATCCTAGAGGAGAACGCAGGCAGCAATGTCTGTGACCTCAGCCATAGCAACTTCTTGCTAGACACATCTCCAAATGCAAGGGAAACAAAGGCAAAAATGAACTATTGGGGCTTCATTGACATAAAAAGCTTTTGCACAGCAAAGGAAACAGTCGACAAAACCAGAAGACAACTGATAGAATGGGAGAGGATATTTGCAAGTATCCAAAATCTATAAAGGGCTAGTATCTAAAATCTATCAAGAACTTATCAAACTCAATGCCCAAAGAATAAATAATCCAATCAAGACATGGGCAGAAAACACAAACAGACATTTCTCCAAAGAAGACATCCAGATGGCCAACAGACACATGAAAAAACACTCAACCTCACTTGCCTTCAGGGAAACACAAATCAAAACCACAATAAGATACCACCTCACGGGGTCAGAATGGCTACAATTAACAAGTCAGGAAACAACAGATGTTGGCAAAGATGCGGAGAAAGGGGCACTCTCTTACAGTTTTTGGGAATGCAGGTTGGGACAGCCACTCTGGAAGACAGTGTGGAGGTTCCTCAAAAAGTTGGAAATAGAACCCCTATGACCCAGCAATTGTACTACTGGGTATTTACCCCAAAGATACAAGTGTAGTGATCTGAAGGGGCACCTGCGCCCCAATGTTTATAGTAGCAATGTCCACAATAGCCAAACTATGGAAAGAGACCCAATGTCCATCAACTGATGAATGGATAAAGAAGATATTGTATGTGTATGTATATATATGTGTATATATATAATGGAATATTACTCAGCCATCAAAATACGAAATCTTGCCATTTGCCCCAATATGAATGGAACTAGAGGGCATTATGCTAAGTGAAATAAGTCAATCAGAGAAAGACAATTATTACATGATCTCATTTATATGTGGAATTTAAGAAACAAAACAGAGGAGCATAGGGGAAGGGAAAGTAAAAGAAAAGAAAACGAAATCAGAGAGGGAGGCAAACCATAAGAGACTCTTAATCATAGGAAACAAACTGAGGGCTGCTGGAGGGGAGGAAGATGGGGGCATGGGGTAACTGGGGGATGGACATTAAGGAGAACACATGATGTAATGAGCACTGGGTGTGATATAAGACTGACCTCTACCTCTGAAACTAATAATGCATTATATGCTAATTAATTAAATTTAAATTTAAAAAATAATTTTTAAAAATCTGACTTAGGCACAAGAGTGAAATTTTCCTAAGACATCTTTAACTCTGGAATCTACCCTTTGGACTTCTTTCCTGGGTCTTGACCCAATGCTGGCTATCCAGGACATTCTCCCTACCATTCATATCTTGATGACACTTAACTTTATTTGCATTTCTCTAGAGAAAAGATCATATTAATTAACATGCCAGTTACCTAATCTATGTTTCTGGGGGAAAATTAGAACATATTTTCCCACTAGAGAACACACCTATAATTTAACAATAGTTTTCTGTTTATAATTTTTTAAATTATTATTATTATACTAACCTGAAGGATTGATGTTGCATGGGCTTTCAGTCAAAAATATTTAAGTTCAAATAGTGGTTTTCCCACTGACTAGTAGAGTGGCTTATAAGTAAATAATTTAGCCTCTCTGAACGTCAGGACAAAGAAGCTAACTAAAAATCATGCTCCCAGAGTTGTCATGCAACTGTAGTGATATCACATACTTCAGACGCCAAGCACAGTGCCTGGTACAGGGATGCCTGTGCTTCAAAGTAAACTTCAACCTAGTTGCTGACTTCCCTTCTCTATCCATTTACTTTTTTTCTAGATCAGATTATGACAGCTGGGCCCCAAGGGATGAACAGAGGGGGACATGGGTTGTAAAGGTCCCTTCAAATCCATTGAAATGCTTTCTCCATAGATCCTGAATTTTTCATGAGCCAAAGAATAAGAATAGGACAAAGGAAGGAATCGAAAGCTGGAGAGGAAGAAAAGGGTTCAAGCGGATTTGTATGAAGAAGTGAAGGATGGCAAAGAGGAAACCAAGGCTCTTCCTTGGAGACCTTGAAGACAAATCAAAGCAAGTTGTGGTGTCAGGGGGAAGAGGCTACATCACGAATGTGTGTGTGTACGTGTGTATGTGTGTGTGTGTACTCCCACAGAGAACACAGGTCTGCACCATCAACAGAGAGCTGGGCCCGTGGCCATGTGAAGAGGATTTCCTTTCTGTTCTTCTGTGCTATTTTTTTTTTAAGATTTATTTACTTATTAGAGAGAGAGAGAGAGAGAGAAAGGGCAGAAGGGGAGAGAGTAGAGACAGAGTCTCCAGTAGACTCCCGGATGAATGCAGAGCCTGATGTAGGCCTTCATTTCACAACTCTGAGATCATGACCTGAGTTGAAGAAATCAAGAGTTGTATGCTCAACCAACTAGCCACCCAGGAGGGGTCTTCTGTGCTCTTTGACTCTCACCATGATCCCTTCTCTTTTTCTCATCCTTGTTCAAGAGCCTGGTTTTCCCCCTTTTTCACTTTGCATCTATGAAATTAGCATAGATGGAGAAACAGATGCACAATGGTTTCAAGTAAAGTTGGCCTGAGAGAATTTGGTTCCACAGTCTAAGTCTCCCAGTTAAATCATTTCTTACCAACTAGGCTGGTATAGGAGTGGGCACTTAGGGAGAAACATTGTCCCTGCCCCATTCCCACTCAGCTTCCTGGCTCTGAGCCTGATGTCCACCTCCCCGAATCTCTCATCTTCTTTGGAGCCTTGGGTTCTATGCTCTTTGGCCTTAGTTTCTGATCAGTGCTATTCAAGTCATAGGGAACAGCACCTTCCTCAAACTATCTCAAGTTAGGAAGGGAGTTTATTAAAAATGTATAGAGGAACTCCTAGAATCTGAAAACAGAAAGTAAGGGTTAATAGTAGACCCTACTACATTATTTTGTTAGATTAGATAATATATTTGAAGGGTTTAGTGCAGTACAAGTGCTCAATCATTGTTAAATAATATTATTAATATCAGTATCATTTTAGGCACCCAGCCCATTGGCTACTATTCCCATTTTATCGTTGAAAACTGAGACCTCAAGAGGCTATTTGCCTTACATCATGCTGCTAATAAGTGGCAGAGTCAGAGCTCTTGAGGCTGCTCCCCATCCCTGTCAGCAGCCCAGTGGATCTCATTAACAGTGACAATAGCTGGAAATCCGAGGGCATGCTTTCAGTGTGTATTCAACCCACTGGTAGGAAGTTGAGTTCCTGTCATATTCTCAGTGTTTACAAGGGAGCTTTAAGGAGAAAAAGAATATAATCCTGTCAAAAAATTTAAATCTATTTGGAAGAACTGATTTGTGATTGACTGATTAAGGCAACATATGCTTATTGGGGTCTTTCTACTGAGTGCTAGAGACAAAAGAGGCATGGCCACAGTACTCACATGGCTTACAGTCCAGTGGTCCAGTGCGTATGTGTTGGGGGTAGGGAAGGGGGAGGCACAGATGTCTAAATCTACAAATACACAGATAGAACTTGATCTCAGCCCATGGAAGGAATAATGGTGCAGTGAAAGGAGATTCTAGCAGAGAGGAAGATTCCAGTTAGGTAAGACCATCAGGGAAAGCCTCTTTGAAAAGGTATCATTAAATCTGAGACCTGAAAAATGGGAAAAGCAGGCAATGGAAATAACATCTGCAAAGACCCTGATGTGAAAGAGTCTATCATGTTCAAAACAGTGAGAATAACCAGTGGATGGAAAGTGATGGGGGTAAAGGGGTTGGTGGAGTAAGTGCCGCTGGGGAGGTAGTCCTAACACCCATCATACAGGGCCTCTGGACAGTGATAAAAGTTTGGATGCTGTTCTAAAAGTAACAGAATGATGTCAAAGGGTTTTAAACTTATAAAACATATTTTAAAACCTTATTCTAAGTATCATGTGAGACTGGAGTGGAGAAGCAAGAGTGAAGTCACATGAGCCACTAAGAACTCCTTAGATTTATGCAGGCAGGAGATGCTGGGTTTTGGATATGAAGGAAACTGTAAAGATGGAGAGAAGTGTAGATAGAGTCAAGATGGGTTTCACGAGCAGCAATGCCAGGAGGTGCTGTGGGTTGGATGGGGCAGGCGAGAAGATGACAGAACCACTGAAGCTTCAAGCTTTGAGCTGCTAGCTTGAATGGACTATGCGTTTTCAAGGAAATTAAAATTTCAAAGTGATTCAAATGCAGCTCCAGTCCTACACTGGAGAGAAGGCATCACTGAAAGATGGGATTTGCCCTAAGTCTTGAAAAGTGTTTAGGGTTTGGGAGAGAGGGAGGGAGACTGAATGAGTAGAGTGGTTTGGGGAACATGAAAGTAGTGGGGAGACTCGACTAGAGCAGAGAGTATGCTCAGGGAGGCAGCGGTCAGGTAGGTTGGGATCCAGGAGGATGAGGGTTAGGGCATGGGTTTTGGAGACACAGGAGGGCAGTGTTCTTGCCTAATAAACACAAATGATGATCAAACGGCCCTACAAAGTTGCGAGAAAGATGAAATGGGATAGTATGCTCAGGCCTTGACACACAGGAGGACCTTAATTAGTGCTCTATAGTCACTGTTATTAATATTTTCACACTTACATATATTTATATATTAGTATATTAATAAGCATTATACATACGTGTGTGTGTGTGAGCACATGATTGAAAGACAAATGTGGAAATTTGGATTTGACATGAGAGAACATGTGGTCTCTCCTGATGTGCTTTCTGAGAAGTGATCCACTGAATAATATTTAAAGAAGGTGAACTCTGGCATTTGGATCCAGAAGGGTCTAGTGAGCAGAGATCTTTGTTGAGCAACTCAATAGTAATCCAAGAGCAACTGGAGAATTCAGGGAGCACTACTCTGAAGGCTGAGAATGTGAAGCTATACACTCCCCTTCCTCTGCCAAAGGACAGATGGACCTAAATAACGTCACAACTTCAGGACATGGGGTTCAAAGAGTTAAACTAATAATCACCATGGCCTTACATTACAGGGCCTTTTAAAAAAATCTAAATTGGCTTCCTGAATTCTCGTGTAGGAAGCCCTTTATGTACCACACTGAGCCTCTCTCAAGTTGAAGCAACTTATTTTAAATCTGTTTGAACCTTACAGTAAAGCGAAGCCATGTTCTCTTTTATACCCATTACTCTGAAGTGTCAATTTCATTGTGTTATAATAACTGGTTTGATTTCAATACATAAAAGGGAGCTCCGTCACTGAAATACAGTATGAGGATTCCAGTTTTTAAAAAGAAAACCGTAGGTTGGTAGGGATGAGGGTTTCAGCAGGAAGAACTTGACGAGTGTTTACTCCAAATATAAATCTTAATAGGGAAGATATAAAATATAAAATATATACCCAAACTTAATAGTTTGAGAAACTAGAGAGAAAGAAGCACGATACAAGGAACTGAAAATCTACTACAACACTCACATTCTGAATTGAAGCCTCCGTAGGCCGGGTCCCCACAAGGATTAGGATTAATGCCTCCTGTGGACACATAAATGAGGCATAAATGAGAAATAAAGTGTTAACCATGAGCTTATTTGCCTCAGGAATAACCTAAGCCTATTCTGACTGTTAGCACCAGCTTCTCACACTGACCTCCCCAGGACTTCACTTGGCTTTAGGGCTCTGAGGTGACTTTATGCCAGCTGAACAATACATTTAAAATAATCACTGTAGGGACACCTGGGTGGCTCAGTGGTTGAGCCTTCGACTGACGTCCATCAGGGCGTGATCCCAGGTCCGGGATGGAGTCCGCATTGGCTCCTTGCAAGGAGCCTGCTTCTCCTTCTGCCTGTGTCTCTGCCTCTCTCTGTGTGTCTCTCATGAATAAATAAAATAAAATCTTTAAGAAAAAAAATAACTGTAATCCAGGATTTCTGTTATTTTACGTGGGACAGTTTTTCGGTATCCAAAGTGCTACCCTATCAGAAATGGAAGTCTGGTATTGGGTAATTTTATTCAGTGGTGGAAGGGGTGGGGGGACAGTGTTTCTCTTTAGCATATGAATGAAGTTGAAGATCTATCAGAAGTCACCTCTTTTTTTGTTCAACATGTGAGCAGCACACTAAGGAAGTAAACATGAAGGATCTCATCTAGGTTACTTTGCTTTAATCCATGTCCAAAGTTTCCTCCCAAACCTGTCTCATCATTGAATTAAATTATCTTGTTGTTGTTGTTGTTGTTGTTTTAACAAAAGCTTTAAGATATAATTCACATACCATACAGTTGAGTCGTTTAGAATGTACAATTTAATCGGTTTTTAGTATATTCACGGACAGAGGCAGCCATCAGTACAGTCAATTTTAGAACATTTTCATCATCTCAAAAAGAAATCTCATGCCCTTTATCTCTTATTTCTACATTTAGAAGGATTGGTAGGATGATTCAGTTGCATATTCCTTTTCATATTCCTTTACTCTTCT
Organism: Canis lupus familiaris; assembly: GCF_011100685.1. Lineage (NCBI taxonomy): Eukaryota > Metazoa > Chordata > Mammalia > Carnivora > Canidae > Canis > Canis lupus. Next base: position 2,780,923 of record NC_049251.1, on the reverse strand, counting down.
TGAAGAGTAAAATCATGACCTTGTCTTCATAAAGTCCTCTATTGCAAGAAAAATAAGGAAAACCATCAGGCCTTTGCTCATGGGATTTCTTCCACATGGGCCTCTTTCCTCCTCCCTTCGCCTCCACCCTTGGTTCATGTCCTTTGTATCACCTATTATATTATTTTTTGTTTTAACTTTATTGAGGTGTAGTTTATGTACAATAACACATGCCCATTTTAAGCAAGCAATTCAATGAGTTTTGACAAATGTGTATACCCAGTAACGACCACCTCAATCAAAATACATCACACATTCCATTCCCCCCCAAATTCCTTCTTGTCCCTCCAAATACAGCCCTCTCCACCTCCATCCCAGGTGACCCTTTCTATCACTATAGATTAGTTTTGTCTGTTCTTGAATTTCATACTGATCATAACTTGTTAGCTTACTTCTTTCGTCTCTACTACTAGACTTTTTTTTTAAACCATCATTTTCTAGCACAGCATGTCTAGCACAGAGCCAGACAGTGTCAGAATGAATGAATCCCAAATCATTCTATTTATCAACTTAAATTTTTTTTTAAACGTTGAAGCATCTGAGTATTTGACGGTAACAGTGAGGACTTTTTTGTGAGGGCTAACAAACAGGAGTCTCTTAGTCATCTCTTTTGCTTTCTTGTCCTCCCTGCCCTCCCCCCCTTTTTTTTTATCACAACAATGTCAAAAGTAGCCAAAGGTGAGGGGGGCAAGAATGCAGTGTAGAAGTCACATTCTTTTGCCTTTGGACATAATGTGTTATCATTTTTTAAAAAGGTTTTATTTATTTATTTGACAGAGAGAAAGCAAGAGAGCATGAGGGGTAGAGGGAGAGGGAAAAGCAGGCTCCCCACTGAGCAGACCCTGATATGGGGCGCAATCCCAGGACGCTTAGATCATGACCTGAGCAGAAGGCAGATGCTTAACTGACTGAGCCACCCAGGCACCTCTCTGTTATCATTTTGAATGAAAGGATTGGAATAGCCTCACTCATTGGTAATGTTTTGTGACTTTCAACTTTGAACTTTCAACTAAGCCAATGAAGACATTTCTAAGGGCTTTTTGGAAATCCATCCATGCCCTTGACAACAGAATATGAGATCACCTCAAACCACATCCTTAATTCTGAAAATACACTGAAGATTGGTGTCCTACCAGCAATGTCATGGCAGCTCTGTTAATTTTTGACAAAATAGTTCTTAAAATCCTGCCTACCCAAAGAGGCGGAATCAGGGATTTTTTTTAAAGACTTATTTATTTATTTATTTATTTATTTATTTATTTATTTATTTATTTATTTATTTAAGAGAGAGAGAGCAGGGAAGAAGGACAGACGGAGAGAGAGAATCTTCAAGCAGATTCCCCACTGAGTGTAGAGTCTGACAAGGGGTTCTATCTCAGGATCTTGAGATCATGACCTGAGCCAAAATCAAGAGTCAGACGCTTAACCTACTGAGCCCCCAGGCACCCCAATTTTTGACCAAATATTTCTGTTACTACAATATAATCAAACCTTGAAGTATACATACCTAGGAACTGTTGCCTCCCATTCACACACAGGGAAGGGTGGGGTCAGGCTCAGCACCCCTACCTTGTAGATGGAGGAACTGCGGGACAGAGACCCTTCTATGGGGTGCTCTTTCTGGCTTCTTGGCGTGCATTTGCTGTGGGCAGTGTGTGCATCTCCCTTCAGCCGAAGTTCTAAATCTCTTTCTCTCTCAACTATCTGGGACACATGAGAATTAACCTACTCATGTAGATTAGGGGGCCCCAGCCCTCATTAACCTTAATGTTGAAAGAAATACAGCTTTTGCAGTGGGAGAAGTGGAAATGCCCTTCCACTCAGCACAAAGAGCAACATTTGCGTGAGCAGAGGAAATGGACTTTTTAGGAGCTAATTTATCTAATACAAATGTTTGTTTCCAGTCAGTGAATATTTCCCACATATGATACCCCTGGATTTGTAGATCTTTTTTTATAAAGAGTTATTAAATTTCATCCCTAGGGTCACTTATTTATTTATTTTTTATAGCAGATCAAGGTGCCATCTACTCTGTATTTTCTGGATGTCCTTTGAATTAATGACTCCCTCCTGAAATTCTTGCCTTCCTCCACAGCAGACACTCGATTGCTATTTGTTGAAGAACTGAACAGCTGGTACTTCATTCTTAAATACTGAAGTCAAACATACCCTAGCCTTTCTCTTTTCTAGACAGAGTCTGTCTGTCCTTTGCTTACTGGGCCTGACCTGTCCTCAAACGGGATTTAAGTGCCAAACAAATCTTAGCCCTGTCCTCATCCCTTCTCTTTGGAAGATGTGGCTTGTGCCAGTGACACTGAATTTAGGGAGCAGTCACCATTTGGGAGATGGGCAGTGGAAAGAGAGGACAGGATATAAATTCATAACCCTAGAAAATTAGAAAAAAAAATGCTTGAAGACTGGCCTGTGCCATAGAGAATACAGAAACAGGAAGTGGTGAGAGGGGAGGAAGCTGCCTAGACCATGACCGCTGGTTGGTAGTACAAATTCTAGAAGGAAACAAACCCACATAAGAAAACTTGGGCCACACACAGAAGTGGTAGCTTATGAAACTCTCTCATTTTACTGAGCCCTGGTGACACTCTTACCAGACCAGGGTCAGAGTTTCCTAGGAAGGCTGGACAAATACCCATAACTGCTTATTCTCTTCCATTCTTCCCCAAATAGCCATTACCTTCTCTTGGCTCAGGCCAACAGGTAAGTATTCAGTTGTCCACCAGAATGATTTGATGCTATTTAGAACCATGTTTTTCAAACTGTTAAGTCATGAGCCATTAAATGAATTTTGAAATTAGTTGAGTAGATTCCAAGAAACATTGAAAAAAAAGGAACCAAGCAGGGGAGAAAATAGAAAATACCAGAGTATACTGTGTATAGTGAGGGTAGATAATGTTTTGTGGAATGCTGTTGAAGTCTATATGTGTATGCACTAGGTTGCAACATAAATGGTTTCTTTGTGTATATGTGTGTGGATCATGGTGAAAAAAAAGTTTGACATTTTTGTCAACATTTACATGGAGTACACACTCCATGTGGGGAGGGAGGGATGGACCAGGATGGGGGAGTCGCCAGTTTCCCTTGTGGTCCTGTCCCTCTCTCCGAGGTCACTTCCAGACTGAAGTGACCCTGCTGCATTATCAGTGTTGTTCCACACCCTTCTTCACATTCAGGGTTTTCCTTGCTCCACTAGACCACACCACCCAGCATGTTCCCAAGAATGCTCTAGATGGTTTCAGAAGTTACATACAGTACTTGGCCATCCCTTCACAAACTCCAGTTCTAAGTGCAGTGTAGAATTTGAACTAGGGACTGAGCTCCTCTGGAGGAAACAAACTCAACTGAATTAAATGAAGACCTTATAATGTAGGAGAAATCATTTGTGCCCCTATGTAAGGACATAATGCCTATAAGGCTATAGACTGGTGAAGTGCCTATATGGAGCACATGTTTAGCAACCGGGAGCCATTTTAAACCTTCTGCCTTAAGGTTTTTTTGTTTGTTTGTTTGTTTGTTTGTTTGTGTTTTTTTTAGATGCCTTAAGTTTATGAACAATTACTCCTACTGCTCTCTCCATGTCTTCTTTGTTCTTCCTGACTTGCCCTGCCAACTTCAAAAAGAAAAGAGAAGCCAGAGACTGAAACTCTCTCAATTGCCTTCAGCAAAAGTGCAAAGTTAAATCTTTCCATTAGAAACCATGTGGCCTCAACTCAACATTCCACTGGAGTTGCTGTTCTCTTTCTCTTTTCCACAGGTCAGACACCTCCAAAGGGCTGCTTCCCTTTCCTTAGTGCTCACTCCAATCTCTCACTTCACCCCCCAACACAGCTCTTGTGAAGATCTCTAATGACCTCCATGGTGCCTCGTCCAGAGAGCTATTGTCAACCCTCATCACAAGTGATGCCTGCCTCTTGGTGAAAGATCTTCCCTGGCTCTACTCTTAGTTTTCCTCCAACTTGTAGCTTTTCCATATCCTTTGCAGTTCTGTCTTCTACCTACCAGCCATAACAGAATTTGTCAGGACAATTATACAGGTCCTCTTCCCCTTCCAGTGTGTCCCCAAGTTACTTTATTCATGCCCCCAAGGATTGACTCCCACCTTTATATTCCAAACATTTATATTCAGCTGCCTCCTTGAATCTCTACTTGGGTCTCAAAGGCACTTTAAATTCAACTTGTCCAAAAGCAAACTCAAAATCTTCACCTCCAAAACTGGCCTTATTCTCATCTCTCTAAATGGCAGGAGTCCATACAGTGATGCCAGGGACTCATCTTTGCACCTCTTTCTGTCTCACTTCTTATGGCCAACCTATCAGCCAGTCTTTTTGAATGTTCTTCTAAAAATCTCTTGATTCTGGTGGAATGAATTTCATCTCCTTCTTCTCCTTTTCCTCACAGTCCCAGGCTCACCTGACACTACAATAACTCCCACATATCCTCTCTTGCTCCTCTATCCTCACTCTACACAGAACCAAGAGCAATATTTTAATACTGCAACTCTGATTAATCTCCCCCTACCACATAAAACCTCTTGATGGCTTTCTTTCTGCTGCTTTCAAGATAAAGACCTTTCAAGCAGCCTGGAAGACCAAAATGGAGTGGCTCTCTCTTCCTGTCCTAACCCCTTCTCGTACCCCTTCCCCAGCTCTAACCCTACTGTCTTATATATATGTCTACTCCCACTGCCAGGGTTTTGCATATGGTGGCCTCTCCACTGAGAGTGCTGCCTTCCTCCTCACTCCTGCACTCCCCTATTGCCCTCCTTGAGCTTACCCACAGTTATGATTTATGTTTTTGAGAGTAATTATTTGCCTTCCCTTCAGACCATTAGTTCTGTGAGGACAATAAATCTGTCTGTTTCTGCTCATTGTATCATCTTTAACATTTGACAGACTCTTAACAGGATACCATACAGGTGTTTACATTTTTTTTCACATAAAAATTTTTTTTTTCAGTACCAAGTTCCTTTGTACTCCTCTTCAGCCCCCTTCTTCAGTTTTGTTTTGTTTTGTTTCCATTCTCTTGAAACTGATGCCTGCTTTTCTGATCTATGAGTTTGTGTTTTTGGTTTGTTTGTTTTTGAGTGGGGTATACAGGGAAGGAAAGAGGGTGGAGAGAAAGAATCTTAAGCAGGCTTCACCCTCAGTGCAGAGCCCTACATGGGCCTCCATGTCACAATTCTGAGATCATGACCTGGGCCCAAATCAAGAGTTGTATGCTTAACGGACTGAGCCACCCAGGTGCCTCTGATTCTATTTTTATAGATTTCCCAAATATCCATTTATCTGCTAAATATCCCTGTAGAAAACACAGGCTATGGTTTCCTGTGCTTAACATTTAAACCGATTAAGTCACATTCCACTTATCACCCAGCATCTCGCTTTTTTCATTCAACATTTAGTTTTTGAGATCTACTTTTATTGAGATGTATAGATGAAAATCAATTTCTTTCCTTTTTTCTGCTAGATACTATGCATCTAATGATTAAATCACATTTTGATGCTTCTGTCATCGAATTCTGTGGGTTTTTTTTTTTTTACATTTACTATGCTTTTTGTTATGTTTCGTTTCCTTGTCTTCCTTTACTGACAATTATAGACTTAATGTTTGTGTTCTCCCAAAATTCATATACAGAAGCCCTAATCCCCAGTGTGATGGTATTTGGGGATAGGGCCTTTAAGAGTAATGAGATTTGGATGACATCATGAGGATGGGGTCCTCATGATGCGATTTATGCCTTTATAAGAGGAGACACCAGGGAGCCTGCTTTCTCTCCCCTCCATCTGAGGAGTTAGCAGGAAGGTGGTCATATGCAATCCAGAAAGAGAGCCCTTCCTAGGAACTGAATAGACTGGTAGCTTGATCCTGGACTCCACAGTATTTACAGTATGTACTTGCCTTTATAAACAAGACTATTTTTTTCATAATTTTTTTCTCACATTCCACTCTGGACTTAATTTCTTTCTTGATTGATAGTTTTTAAAAATTTTTCATAGTTTCATAGTTTTTCATAGTTTTTCAGTGAAGGTTTATGAAGAGAAAGCCCTTTCATTCTTTGTCTCAAAAATATACTTCTCTCTCTCTCTCTCTCTCTCTCTATATATATATATATATATATATAGTTGGGTATATAGGCATAGAAAAATCACCGCAAGGCAGTGCTCATATCTGAATAAGAAACTACTGGGAGGGATCCCTGGGTGGCGCAGCGGTTTGGTGCCTGCCTTTGGCCCAGGGCGCGATCCTGGAGACCCGGGATCGAATCCCACATCAGGCTCCCGGTGCATGGAGCCTGCTTCTCCCTCTGGTGTCTCTGCCTCTCTCTCTCTCTCTGTGACTATCATAAATAAATAAATAAAAAAAAGAGAAACTACTGGGAGTTTTCTTTAGCTACTTGTATATTCTAATTTTTCTAAGCTGAATATTTTTTGTGTAGTTTCTCAAAAGTTAAAAAGTACCCAATGAAATACAGTAAGGCACGAAATACTTTGACCACTGGCTCATCAAATCAATGCCAAATCTTCATGTATTCTGATCATGTTTTTGCAAGATTTTTTTTTAGGAGAACCACTGAAGGTGATGCTGTTGCCATGGCACCATATAAGTAGTTCCCTTAGATATTAAAATGGAAGAGTCACCTCATTCTAGGCTCGGGCTTCAGTTACTCTTGGGCTGCATTTATTTGCACAACTTCAATGCAAATGTGTCTTTAATGGTGGAATGAATGTCTGCCTTCATGTGAGACTTGAGGCTGAAGTGTAAAGAATCATAGCCAGCACTCACTGTACCTAGGAAATGTGGGTATATCCTCTCTCTGCTTCCAAAGCAGGTTTTTTATTTTTATTTTTTTTATTTTTAATGCAAGTGATGCTCCAGTTGGCAGTGAAAGCAGCATCTGTGCATAGGATAGAAATCCAGAGCACAATCCAGGTCCCCTCCAGAGTCACCAGATTTCAAAGAACAACAGTGAAAATTAGATTTCCAGGAGAAATCGCAGCCAGTGACACTGAGTTAACATCATTTTTCCAGCTGCTTGAGGAGCAGGTCAGCTGTAGAAATCTGAATTCTCTTCACACAGAATTTCAGTTAGTCAATTAAACCACACTGCTATTTTATTTTTAGCAGATTATGTTTAGATTCCTGTTTTCTCTTGGGTTTGGGTTTTAAAAAATTGTTTTCTTTTCTTTTTTTTTTTTTTTTTGGCTCCTATCACACTGCATCCTGTAGATAATGTGAACTCTAAATCAGGTTCTCATATTTGTAGTCAGTAGATTTCTTTAAGAGAAAAAGAACCCAGCCAAACCAGTCCCGACATCAAAACTTATTTGGTAACATGTCCTGCAAACTGGCCATGAAAAAGTTAACAGAATGCAGACATTTTACCTTGAATTCGGTATAGATGCATTGTTTGTGGGGTTTTCTTATTGGAGAATACCGGTGAATTCTTCAACATGAAAAAGATAATTGTGAAACTGCCACATAATAGATGGGGGAGCACATACATTTACTCTTGAGACCTCACTAATGAGATAATAAAGGGATTTTTTTAAAGATTTTATTTATTCATTCATGAGAATACACAGAGAGGAGAGAGAGAGAGAGGCAGAGACAAAGGCAGAGGGAGAAGCAGGCTCCATGCAGGGAGCCTGATGTGGGACTCGATCCTGGGTCTCCAGGATCACGCCCTGGGCTGTAGGCAGCGCTAAACCGCTGAGCCACCGGGGCTGCCCAGTAAAGGGATTTTTAAGAAGACATAATCTATAAAGATAAAGAGAATTGAAAACTGGAAAGCAGATAGTCAAGTGATAATATCTTAGCAGTCAGCTGTAGAAAAAACTGAGCACCAACTCTTTTATTCAGCAGAAACTCACCTCTCTTCTCCGCCTCATAAATGTTTAGGAGCTGAGAGTCAAGAGGGGGTAAGGATGCTGAAATCAGGATGATTACTTAAAAGTCTATTTAAAGAGATATTTAAATTCTACTGTCTCCTTCCCCACTCCATACAGCTGAGTAACTGCCTTTCCTCCATTCTGGCAGAAAACTGGATGCTTAGCCTCTGGAGAGGGTCTCTGGAGTGGGAGAATTTACTCATAGATGATGATGGGGAGACAATATTGCCAATGGAGTGATTAAGTGACCTTTGCACTCTGACTGTTAAAACCGCCAGCTCTCTACTGGCACCCAGGATGTTGGAAGCCAGGTCTAAACCCCACCCCCCACCCAGAAAGGATTCTTGTTGGCAGAATCTAACCAGCCCAGGAGAAAGAGGGGGAAAAAAGTACCCAAATCAGAGGTTTTTTTAACTAAATCGCTCTATGAGGTACTCAGGATTTCTCAACCAAAACTAACATTTTGGGTAGAAGAACTCTTTGTTGTGGGGGGCTTTCCTGTGCATGAAGAATGTATAGCAGCCTCCCTGGGATCCACCCACCATATGCCAGTAGCACTGCCCTACCCTGAAACCCATAGTCAGCCCACTCACACACTTGGAGTTTCCAATCAGTTCCGTAGTGCTTCATTCACTCTTAAACATGAGCTGACAACCAAAAGTCAGAAGATATCAGAAGAGGAAAACCTGTAATGTGAAATATGGAGACAAAAAAAAACCCTAAAAAAATATAGAGGAAACACAGACCATGCAGGGAAAAGAAAACCTAAAAAATTATAGTTATTTTCCTGAGAGAGAGACAAGACAGTGCAAAAGAACTCTTGCAAATTAAAATTGTGATTATAGAAGTTTTAAAAATAAAATAAAAGGAATGCAAGAAAAAGTTTAGGAAATCTCCCAGAAAGCAGAACAAAGAGAGATTTAGAGAGGAAGATAAAAGTTAGAGGACAGGTCCAGAAGGGCCAATGTCCAAGTAATAAATTCTAACAGGAGAGAACAGAGCAAAGAGGGGTGAGGATTAGAAAGAAAACCATCCACAAGATAATCCAAGAACCTTCCCCACAACTGAGATGCATGAGTTTGTAGACTGAAAGGGCCTTCTGAATATCTAGCACAGGAGATGAAGAGAAGATCTATATTAAGGTAAACTATTGTGAAATTTGAGACTGTTAGGATCAAAAAGAATATCCGAAAAATCTTCTAAAGAAAAAGTTGCACACATTATACAAGAATGAGAATGTCTTGTACTTCAGATGTAATACTGGAAACTGTAAGACCACAGAGGAATGCCTGTACACCCTGAAGGGTTATGCAATTGGAGATCGAAGTCAATTACAGGTGTAAGAGGTCTCTAACATTTCCCCCCCATGGGCTCTGTCTCAAAAAACTATTAGAGAAAAGACTTTATCAAAACAAGGGAGAACACCACAAAAGAAGAAAACATGGGGCAAATCAATGCACACAGGAAAGAGGGATGATGGTGAGGTACCACCCAGCGCTCCACTTGTTTACTTCTCTAATCAGTCAGATTGGAGAAGTCAGAATGTTCTGGAAGAAGTTTCTCCAAGAAAATGTAATTGGCAGGACATGGTGTATTCAAGTATTTTGAGAGGAGGCTGGGACAGAGAATTTGGGGTTGAATAAATAAGACCTTAGAAAATCAAGCCATCCAAACAAAAATGTTCAGACCAGGGAGAATAAAATTTTGCACAGAAAATGGGGAAATTATGGAATTCTACAAGAGTAAGTTGGGAATAGTATTTACACAACACAATATAAACTCTGACTATCTGCTCAACAAAATTATGATACAGTTATTTCAGGAAGATAGCAGAACAAAAAGAGTGAAGTATATGGTAGATTGAAGTGGTAGTAATGAATATAAATACGATCCTCTTCTTCCATTAAGGGAAGCTAGATTGTGCTTAATATTTGATCAGTCTTTGTGAAGATGTGCGTGCGTAGGTGTGCACGGATCCTATTTCACAGATATATGTATACATTAATTTCATGGTTTCATGCAGTGGGACCAGAATGTATTGGCTTAAGCATGAGATTTGTGTGGGGCACTTGGGTAGCTCAGTTGGTTAAGCTTCTGCCTTCGGCTCAGGTCAGATCCTGGGGTCCTGGAATCAAGCCCTGCATTGGGCTCTCTGCTCAGTGGGGAGTCTGCTTCTCCCTCTTCCAAAATTCATGTGCTCGCTTGCTCTCATAAATAAATAAATAAACAAATAAATAAATAAATACTTTTTAAAAAAGCATTAGAATTGTGTTGTGGTCCTTGGCTTGGCAATTTCCTACCTATGAGTTGAGTGGGTCATTTTAACATTCTAAGCTTCTAAAATGGGAGATTGTGTTCAGTGAACAAATTCTGGAGGAATTATTGAATAATTCCCATGAGTCCTCAGGTAGGAAAAATATAATCTTTGACTTGGAATCCAAGGGAAGGCAGATAAGGAAGATGATGGGACAAGTGCAGAGTGCTGAGGAAGTGCAAAGGGGGAGTGCAGACTGGCATTTATTAAGTACTTACTATTTGCCAGGTTATATGTCATGCAGTGCTCCCAGCAACCCTGTGGTACTATTGTCATATTTTTAGTGAAGGAAATCAATACTCAGACTAAATAAATGAATCCAAGTTATACAGTTAGAAACTAGCTACAGAGTGGGATTTAGGCCCAAATATTTCATGTTCTCATAGCATTCTCTCTTTAGAAACCTGTGCCCCCTAGAAGACATACACGTGACCAATAGACACATGAAAAAAAATGCTCAACATCATTCACCACCAGGGAAATACAAATCGAAACCACAATGAGATATCACCTCACACCTGTCAGAATGGCTAAAATCAACAAGCCAGCAAACAACAGGTGTGGAGAAGGGGGATCCCTCTTGCACTGTTGGTGGAAATGCAAACTGGTGTGGTCACTCTAGAAATCAGTATGGAGGCTTCTCAGAAAGCTAAAAATAGAGCTCCCCTATGACCCAGCAACTGCACCACTAGGTCTTTATCCAAAGGATACAAAAATGCTGATTCAAAAGGGCACTTGCACCCCAATGTTTACAGCAGCATTATCAACAATAGCCAAACTATGGGAAGAGCCTAAATGTCCATCAATTGATGACTGGATAAAGAAGATGTGGTGTGTGTGTGTGTGTGTGTGTGTGTGTGTGTATTACATGTATGTATTACATCTATAACATGCATTATATATGTGTATATATATATATATAATGAAATGCTAGTCATCAGAAAGGATGAAATCTTGCCATTTGCAACAATGTGAATGGAACTAGAGTGTATTATGCTAAGCAAAATAAGTCAGTCAGAGAGAGACAAATGTTATAGGATTTCACTCATATGTGGAATTTAAGAGACAAAACAGATGAACACAGGGGAAAGGAAGGAAAAATTTTAAAAAAAAGATAAAAACAGGGAGGGAAGCAAACCATAAGAAACTGAACTATAGGAAACAAGGTTGCCGAAGGGGAGGTAGGTGGGGCATGGTCTAAGTGGGTGATGGGCATTAAGGAGGGCATTTGTTGTGATGAGCACTGGGTGTTATATATAAGTGATGAATCACTAAATTCTACTCCTGAAACCAATACTACACTGTATGTTAACTAACTGAAAGAAAGAAAGAAAGAAAGAAAGAAAGAAAGAAAGAAAGAAAGAAAGAAGAGAGAAGAAAAGAAAAGAAAAGAAAAGAAAAGAAAAAAGAAAAGAAAAGAAAAGAAAAGAAAAGAAAAGAAAAGAAAAGAAAAGAAAAGAAAAGAAAAGAAAAGAAGTGTCTCTTAAGGGGCACCAAGCCTAGACAAAAAAAAAAAAAAGTGTTAAAGTCAGAAAGGATTCCTAAGAAGGTGGTGCTGGAGGTAAGAATTGGTGGATTCTGCTGGCCATGGAAAAACCTGGATGCTAAATCTCTAGCTCCCGGACCAGTATTCTAGGGCTGTTCTATTTATGAAGTTTTACTCCGTAAATATTTGAGTGACTATTACATGCTATGTATTGTGCTAAGTCCTGAAGGAGATAAAGGTAAAAGCAAAACGACACAAAAATAACATGGTTCCTGCTCTGGATAAGTTCACGGTCTATTGGTGAGAACAATTATTATACAGCATGGAAAGTTACATGCTGGGAGCTCCTAACACGATTGTGTAGGGGACATGGTAGGGAAGGAGGGGGTCTTCTTAGGGGGCATAGCTGGACTTAGTCTGGAGGAACAAGGAGGGGTCAGGAGAAGGCAGACGAGCAAGGCCGTCCATGTGCAGCATCATGGTGCCCTGTCAGAGCACAGAGTATTTCAGGAATTCATCTAACTGCTTCTTATCTTTATTCTAGGCCTGCCAAGTAGGCTTATGAATATCTTCAGTGATAGCAAACCCATTCTTTGAAGGGAAATTTGATTTTGTAAAAAAACCAAAAGTTACTGGATATTCATGGAGAACACAAGGAAACCTTCCAACTTGTATGCTGGAGAAGCAGAAGGAACCCAAATCTCAGCTCACAGTTGCCAAGAAACTCTATACGATGCAGGTGCAAATCATTTTTCACCCTCTTTTAAATTCAGATTCATTAAAATATGTATTTTCAGAAGCCTCTAATGAAAATAAATTGAGTAATCAGGCTGGCTCATACAACTTATAGTAAAAAACGAGGTGTGATTTTTTTCAAGTAATGAGGATCTTCTTACATGCTAACAAGGGGTTCTGGAGACAATTCTAAAAGAGGAGTCGCAGAAATAGTTTGAGTTATGGTTACTAAATTTGGAATATATTTATATTCTCCTAGGAAAACAACTTTCATCTGTGTTCTACTCCCCAGGATTTGTTTATCAACAGCAGTGTTGATCTCCTTAGTTTCATTTGATTGTGGTGCCATCTTCAAACAATATTATTAAAAATAAATGGCCAAAATCTCAGGAAATTCTTGGAGATTAATGTCTTCTTTCTCTTTCAAAGAATGCTCCCCTCCACCTGAACTTTTTTCTGGCCTCTGCTGAACTGAAGCAAAACATGGGTTTCCAGGGAGGAAAAAAAAAGGTGCACAGGAGCCCTGGCTTCCTTAATTAGGGGTCCCACTCTTTCCATTTTTTTTTAATTGCTTGGTGCTAAAGAGCTGCCTTCCACCATTTGTTTACTGTACTCAGAGACAAACGTGTTTGAAAGAGGCATCACAATTAGTAATGCCCTTAAGGTTCAACTAATCACGGAGGTATTTATGTTGATCATTACAATCATAGCCTATTTGTTTCCTACATAATTAAAGAGGATTATGAGTTCTGGATGGTTCCTGAGAAGTCATCTAGCTCATTAACCTGAGAGCAGACAGGGTTAAACAGTAGAGGTGTTTCCCTGAGGGATGGAAGATAAGTGCAAGAAAGGGTGCTATTTGAGTTTAACCCTTCACCAGTGGCTTGTCATCCCTGCTCTTGCCCACCCCCCCCAATCTATTCACCCCATAATGCAAATGGATTGAGCTTTTAAAAAAGCAAACCTAATCATGTCACTTGCCTCTTTTCAAGCCCTCAAAAGCAGCACATTACTCTTAGGAAAAATACCAACGGCGCAACCCTAGTCTACAAGGCTCTGTTTGATGAGACCCCTGCCTGTCTCTTCAGCCTTGCTGCATGCCCCCTCTCCTTCCCACTTACGAACCAACCAGGGAGGCTTTACAGTTCTTTGAATATGCTACTCTTTCCCACTCCAAGGTCTGTCCACTGCTGTTTCCTGAGCTCAGAACACTCCCTTTCTACCCCTTTCACCGATTTGTTCTTCCTTTAGATTTCAGCTAAAGAATGACTTTCACTTCCCAACCCTACCCACAAAGCAGGGCAGCCCATCCCTGCCCTCTTATATATTCAGGGCTGCATATTTCAGAGCTGTCCATTGGTGGCACTTTTCACAGTTTTAAAATTATATTACTATTGATTGATTTGTGTATCTCTCCTACTAGATTTTAGACTCCATGGGGTCAGAGACTATATCATTTAATTCATTATTGTATCCCCCTGGCATCTACCAGGCCATGAGTAAATATTCATTGAACAAACAAATGAATGTGAGGGTCAAGAATCTATATGTGCAAAGATCAAATATTAATGGGTTGGGGGAATTTGGTTGTAACAATGTACATATATTTATATTTATGTATATTTGTTGATTTTTTAATGCTTACTCTAGAAAGTAAAAGCATAGGAAAGTAGTGATAAAGAGTGAGCATCATACTATTTAACCGTTCGTCTGTTCTTCGTTCATTTTTGTTCAGTCGGATGTCACAAGATAGAATAACTTCCTTTTTATTTGAACAACTGGCATTATAAAATTTCCTTAAAAGGAGAACCGTTGGGACACCTGGGTGGCTCAGTGGTTGGGCGTCTGCCTTTGGCTCAGGGCATGATCCCAGAGTCCCAGGATCGAGTCCCACATCAGGCTTCCTGCATGGAGCCTGCTTCTCTGCCTGCCTCTGCCTGTCTCTGTCTCTCTGTGTGTGTGTGTCTCATAAATAAATAAATAAAATCTTTCTAAAAAGGAGAACAGTTTTGGTTGCAGCAACAACGTAAAAGACTGTGATGAAAGATTTAGGTTAAAAAGTGGGTCCCCTCCCCCTGACCCTTCCCTAGTCCACCAAGCAGTGGCAAAAAAAAAACAGTTTAGGCATATGGCTTTCTGACCATCTGACTTATGCAGAGGAACTAGAGAAAACTGCAACTAACTCAGCTATTTGGTGAGTTAGTTGAGCTATAGGTGATCTAACTCAGCTATTTGGTGAGTTAGTTGAGCTATAGGTGATCTCTCTTGCATACCAATTGTCACATTGGTTGTTAACATGAATTATATGACAGACATTTTTAGTTTTAGTTTTTTAAAGATTTTATTTATTTATTTTAGAGAGAGAGCACATGAAAGCATGGGGAGGGGCAGATGGAGAGGAAGAGTTAGAATCCTAAGCAGACTCTGAACTGAGGGCAAACTCAACTTGAGACTCAGTCTCATAATCCTGAGACCATGACTTGAGTCAAAACTAAGTCAGACAATCAATCAACTGAGCCACCCAGGCACTCTTATGATGGGACATTTTTAAATGGAGATGACTAACAAGTATTTGACTTGGGGAAGTCTATGCTTTTGACTGAAACATCTATATTATATCTACATTATAGATAACAGGAAGCAAAATTGAAATTTTATTGTAAGCAATAACAGATTTGCTGTACACTCTTACCTTAATGGAATACCATGCCCCCTCTGCATGAAATAGAATAACTTAATTATTGACACCATGAGAGAAACAGTGACGCTGGAGAACAAGATACATGGACTGTTCTTCTTGTGCTCTGAATAAAAGATGTAATCGGATACAATCATTTCATTAATATACACATAGCCCTGTACTGGAAATACGAGGACCAGATGGCCAAAAATGGACCGAGATGAAATGAGATGGGTGTTTTCAGTTTAGCAACTAACTACTTAGCCCGTATGGATTATACTAAGTACTTACAGAACCACAGGAACACATTTTCAGAATGAAATTCTGGCTTTGTGTCCAGAAGCATCATTCCCAGCATGAAAAGAAAGCCTATTTTATTGGCCTCTCACAGGGCAGTTGTGCCTAAATAGTTGGAGGTGGGTATTATTGCACTAGTGCTCAAACTTGATTGGATATTGGAATCACCTGGAGAGTTTTTAAGAATAATATCAATGCATTGGGCTCATCTCCAGAAATGCTGCTTTAATTGGTCTGGGATACAATCTAGGCATTGGGATTTTCCAAAGCTCTCCAGGTGATTCTAACATAAAGTTGAAGAACCACTGTGTTAATGTAATCCCCATATTTCCACAAGTAGGACCACTTTACAGATCCATAAAAGAAGCAAGTCCTTGTGTGGCGTAATTTGAGGAGGCTCAGAACACCCTTCACCCCCAAATAGCTATTCTCTTTTTCCACACAGTGTTTTGGAAAATTACCTAGCAAATTTCACGTCTTTCAGTGAAGGCTTTACAAGTTAAATGAGGATAATTCCTCTGAGAAGGATAATACATTAAGTGGTTATCAGTTATTAACACCCTGGTATGCTTGTTTATCGGATTACTTTCATTTATGGTGGTAGAGTAAGGGGTGGGGAGTGGGTGAAGCACAATGGTGCTTCAAAGGTCACTAGGTTGTGGTTTCAAGGTGAGCTCCAGGAATGGGAGGTATGAACCAAGACAGTCTGTAGTCAAGGTAGAATGATGATTTTATAACAAAAAAGAGAACTTTGGTGTGGGATTATGCTGGTCAGTGAAGATTGTGAACTGGACAAAGGGGTAAACTGGAGTCTGTGGTCTTGACAAATCCTTGGCTGACTATCAAAACACTGCAGTGAGGGAGCTAAACACGCGGTGAGTAATGAGTGAGTGGTAGCTTCTTTCCAGTCTCACCCCAGCTCCAGAAACAAGACGCATTCCATACCAGACTTGGATTTGGAGCCCAAAAGTGATCAGAAGGCAGTTAGGTAGACAAGAGCCAGAAAATCACAAAAGCCTCTGGGCTGGGTTAATGCCTGAGCCCCCAGAGTCTTGGCAAAAACAGAACTGGGTTGATTTCAGAGGGTCAAGATACCGGGCAGCCAGGAGAATCCAAGTATGATTTTGAGAGCAAGAAATAACCTTGAAAATAAGCTCCAGATGTTAGAGAAGGTTCCTTGGGGGATAAATACCAATTCCACATAATTATCTTGACTATAGATACGAAGCAGCACGATGAATCCAACTTTTAGCAGCTCACTGATATGTAAGACGTTGCACGGAAGGGTGCACACGGGAACTGATGACATTTATTCTCCCAGTTCAACAAATCTGCCAGGGGCAGGTCCTACCCCCCTGTGTTTCCCTTATACAGCCCGGAAATGTGCTCAGCTGGAAGCCCAGCTAGATCCTGCGTGGCTGGGACGCTGGCTGGACGGTGACAATTGACAATGAGAGTGTGAAGAGGCGGGTGCCCAGACCCCAGGCAGGTCTTCCGCACTGTAGCTGAAGGACTCCTGAATGGTGTGGACTTTAAAGAAATCTCTTCCTGCAGGTTTAATAAATAAGCCCCCCTGGGAAGCTCCTGATGTGAATGGGAATCACGACTTGACACAGACGTGAAAGATTATGTGTCAGCAGGGCTGATTCGATGCTTAATGGAGTGTTAATTTATTTGCTGTGATTTCACGCAGCTGCTTTGGCCACGATGTCATATTACGTTAATCCCTGAGCTATTACTATGCATAGGTGGATTCTCTACATACAAGGTGGGTGGGGAATGGAGAATTGGCACATGCGATTTTTTAAAAAGGACTAACACCCAGAGATGTTTGATTTGCCTGCTATTTGGGTACACGGTCTCCTGGGGCTAGGATGTGACTTGGCATTTGAAACCATGAGGCCGAGGAATAGTTCTGAAGGTAACAGGCTCTGGAAGTCCCAAGCCACGCAGCAAGCTACCACATTTGGGGCTACTTGTAACTGTGGGCTGGACAGCTTTCTTCCTATGGGAAACGTTACTCTGTAGATTTTGTCTGGACACAAAAACAGAAGTGCTTCCCTAAGCATTTGGGCTGGGGCTTAAATGTGGGTGAAGGAGCACAAAAGAAAAAAAGAGAAAAAACACTTTCCAGCAAAGAGAAGTAAGTTTCATTTGTCACTTACATTCTTGTAAGTCTCACAAGACAGGTTGGGTTTGCCTCCTCAGAAGACAATTTGACGTTTCGTTAGGAAACAGATGCATGTAGGCCACCAGGGGAGCGAATCCTCGCTGTTTGTGAATGAAATGTGGAGGACTTCAACACAGAAACCAATCCCAAGCTGCGTGCGAATGCAGCCCCTCCCCAGCCGCACAAATCCTGGAGGCTACAGAATCTCTGTATCCAGAGATTGCCCTGCCTCTCTGAGGGGACAGCACAAGGCCTGCAAGCTCAGCAGCACTCCCTGGGTTAATCCAGTGAGTTGTTGGGGTCACAGAGTGAAAGCAACACCAAGGGAGAGCAGGGGGCTGGTGGTTGGCAAAACAGCTTTCCAGTGAGGGGCCCAGGCTGCCCCAAGTTTGCAGGGACTTCCCCCTGGCAAAAGAGAACCCCTCTCTCCTCCCAGTTTGAATGTAACTTATGGTCACAGGGGAGCCAGGCCCCACCTCTACTCCGGGAATGTGTAGCTTTCCCAGGTTGAGGGGAATAGAGTGCCAGAGGAGCCATCCTCCTTCTTCAGTGAACTTGTCTCTACAGGGCCAAAGACGCTATGGAAAGTACCATGACCTATAGAAGGCATAGCCGTCTGCTCCCCAAGAATTTGCAGTCCAGTGAAGGTCAATAGATTCACTTTCATTCTTACACCTTCAACAACGTTCTCTACGGGGTTTCCTTTACCAAATGTTAGAAGCTGCAAACCTGACAGGTTCACCTGGGAATCTGCGGTTAAGAAGAGAATGAAATTCTAAGCACGTACAAGGATAAGAGCAAACCCAGACACACTCACGTCATAAACTGGATCACTGTCAATAACTCTCTATTCCCTCCTTGTTTACAATATACATGCCCTTTGCTATGTGCCTTTATAGTTTTCTCCACTAAATGTGGAGAACATTTCCCTGTTCTATTAATGGAAATTACTGTTTAGTAAGACATGCATTTGCAAAGCCAACAATCCAGGTATTACCTGCCCTTAGGTGCTTACTGATTGATATATCTCCATGATCCAAACCACCTTCATTCCCTTCCCTACTTCAAAGGTCATATCTCCGATCCTTTTCAAGTATTTGGTCTTTTTCTCTAGGACTTTTAAATAGCACTTTCTTCATATCTTTTTCCTTACTTGTATAACCTAAGGCAATCCACCTAATTTGGGGGAGTCAATTTTAACATCTATGAAACAAGAAGATGGGATTTCCTGATTTCTAATATCTTTTCTGCCCTAATACTGACAGAAACAAAAATTCTCAACTTTTTATTGCTATCAGATTCACTGGTGAGAATTAAATGAAAATGCAGGTACTTAAACCTCACTTGTATAGTTTTAATTTAGCAGATTTGGGATAGGACTACAGAATCTGTTTTTTAATATATCCCCAAATGGCCTAACGCACAGCAAAGTTTATTCTATGAGCTTTGTTGTTTTTCATCCGTAATCATGACTTTCATAGAGCAAAATGAGTTTTACATAAAAGCTAAAGAAATGAACTTCCCAGTTGACTTAAAAGGGGATCTTCAATCAGAGGGGAATTGAGACAGTGAGAATCAGCTAGATGAGAGAAAGCTCTGAGGAAATGTAGAAATGTCCAGCTTTACACAGAACCTCTCCATATTTAATGCAACACTATCACGGCAAATTGTTAATTGAACGTGGCATTGATCATACTCACAAAAGGAAATATAAAGTAAGTAAAGAAACTTATGAGTAATTAAAAAAAAATAAACAGTTTGGGGCACCTGAGCGGCTCAGTTGGTTGGCTGTCTGGCTTTTGATTTCAGCTTGGGTCATGATCTCAGGGTCCTGGGATCTCGAAGACAAAGACCAGGCTTCCCCCTCAGTGGGGGTTCTGCTTGGGGGTTCTCTCTCTTTCCCTCCACTCTCGCCCCCAACTCACATTCCCTCCCTCTCCCACAATGAATAGATGTCTTTAAAAAAAAAAAAAAACAGTTCACTGTTTTCAAGGTGTAGGGGTGAGGTTTTTTCTAAAAACAGGCTACCAAATCTAATAGATGAGTTTTAAAATATAGGTTCTACATATAGATATTTCTGTGTTTAGGGGAGCCCTGGGTGGCTCAGCAGTTTGGTGCCTGCCTTTGGCCCAGGGCGTGGTCCTGGAGTCCCGGGATCGAGTCCCACATCGGGCTCCCGGCATGGAGCCTGCTTCTCCCTCTGCCTGTGTCTCTGCCTCTCTCTCTCTCTCTTTCTATGTCTATGATGAATGAATAAATAAAACCTTTTAAAAAAGGATATTTCTGTGTTTATATACATGTGTTACATACACTCAACGCACGTTTACATGTCAAATCTACATGACATATTAAACTGTATTTTAAAATAACAAAGGATTGACATTGTAATCAAAACTTAGTGCTTGGAAATTGCTTTGTAAGAACATTTAAAATTTATTTCCTGTAACTTATAGCCTTAGAATCATCATCCATTAAGGGTTTGGTAAAGTCACATGTATAGAACATAACGATTTTGAGTTGTGAGGCCTATTTTAGGACACTTGAAGATGTCAGATTTCCTTGGGACTGTCTCACTCATTCACCCCTGTCTAAGATCCCTTACTCCAAAAGTGTCTGCCAAAGGAGAGAATAGCCAGAGTCTGAGAAAGTAGGAGGGAATTCCAAGAAAACACACAGTCTGAGCCTGGTGATTATCATTTGATCTGGTAGTAAGTTGGATAAATAGTATATACATCCATCCTCATCTTTGTGTCTTTTCTCGGCCCAGCAGGAAATAAGGAGCACCTGTCTTAGCCCTAATGTTCCATTTATACCCTATTCCCTTCCCATTTTTAGTAGACTCTTTCACTTCTTTGCTTCATAAAGGTGTCTGGCCTAAGGAGAAATCTCACTGATCCCCCTTGCTCTAAATATTGAGTTGCATTTTGAAAGTCATTTTACACAAAAGTGCAGTGTGAATGGACTCAAGCCCATGCCTGGTACCCTTCCTCCCAGTTCTGGGGACCACCTGCTAGTCAACCACCTTGGTTGCTCTAGAACTGAAAGCTTATCATGGTGTAATCTATGTACCACACATATGTGTTATGATCCCCGTGGATAATTAAGGCTCCTAGAATGAGTTGGCAACCCTTTACAGTTGTGTTTTTAAAAGGGTGACAACTTCTTACCCATTGTGCTTTGGGTACATTTATGTGAATCACTCTCAACTACTGTGTCTCCAAATACTGACCCCTGAGCTAATTAGCAGCCTGGTGTGATTGTTTCTATTTTGTAGCAACCAATTAAACAGTTGCTCTGGATAGAACTGACAACAAAATGTAAATTTAAAGACAGAAACCAGGATCTGCTGGTAGAGAGGAGAAAGCCAAGGCCGCATTAGGGAAGTCAAGATGGGGTGAGGCTGTCAGTGGTTTTGTTTGTGGTTGTAGAACACGGGGCCTCCTTAAATTCCGATTCAGACGGAGGTTAACCTGAGAAGTAGCCCCACTAGAAATAAATAAACACATAAACAACAACTTTAAAAAAAAAAAAAAAAAAACCGCAGAGCATCTGCGTTTGTGCTGGGGGAAGCAAGACTTTAAATCACGGCCACGCGCCTACCCACGCGAGTGACTACCTGGGTATAGACTTGGGTGCAGACCCCTTCCTCAGAAGCAGCTTCACACCTGCATTTAAGCTTCGGCCTGGACGGACCGTCCTCAAGCCCTGGTCGCACGCAGGTCAGGTCGCTCTCGGCACGCGGTCCTCGCCGAGGGAGATTTCCTTACGAGTGTCCTGCGGCCGCTGCCCCGCTCCTTCCCCTGGCCGGCGCATCCCTATAGGGGGGCAATTTGGCTCGTCCTCCCGAAGACGAGGAGCAAAAGGCGAGCGGCGCACGTGGAAAAGCCCCGCGACCGCCACCCGGTCGCTCCCCTCCCGACTCGGCCACGCGTCCGCCCCGGCCCCCTCCTCCCGGGCCCGGCGCTCAGGTGGGCTCACCTGCGCGCCTCGCCCGGCCCCGCGGGGCGCGGGGATCCTGCTCCCGAGGCCGCCCCACTCCCGGCCCGCCCGCGGCCCCTCGCCGCCCTCGCCCCCCCGCGGCCCCTGCCCGGGCCTGGCGCGCACCCCGGCCGCGCGGCGCGCTCGGCTCCCCTCCGCCGACCTGGCGTGACGCAGGCGGAGACTACTTAAGGGCGGATTAGAGGCGGCGGCCGCGGATTCCCGAGCGCGTCCGCCGGCTCCGCGCGCTCGGCCCGGGCCTCGCAGGCGGCAGCACAGGGCGCCGGTGCCCGCGGGAGGCCCCAGCCCCGGGGCAGAGACCTCGCTCGGGCGGCCGAGAGCCCGCGCCCCGCGCCCCGCCCGGCACCCGCGGCTCCCGAGGGCTCCCGCCCGGATCCCGGGACGCTGCGGAGGTGCGTGCCCGCCTCCCGACCGCGCCGGCTGCCCCATCGTCGGGGAGCGCTGCGATCTCCTTCCTCATTGCCCTCTTTTAAGTGCAATAAACGGGAGAGGGGATTCCTGGATTTTTTTTTTTTAATTCGTTTGCTTCTTTAATCGGGGGGCTACGCTCCCAGTCGGGAGGTGCGGCCCAGGGAGGGGCCAGGAGCGGGAACGTGCCCGGTGCTGCCCAGTCTTTGTCTGCTGCCTCCGGATGCACAGCGATGGGGGAATGGACCATCTTGGAGAGGCTGCTGGAAGCCGCGGTGCAGCAGCACTCCACTATGATCGGGAGGTAAGGCGCCGAGCCGGCCGTCAGCGGTCCCGTCGGGCGACCCCCCGGAATCCCTTCCCACGTCCAGCCCCAGCCCCAGCAGTCCCCAGCCCATCCACTGCCCCCTTCCAATCGTCTTCGGTCTGGGCGCCCGTGTCCCTGGGTAATTGGGTACCCGATGCCCAGTGATGCCCCCCTCCCCAGCTGCTTCTGAGCAACTCTCCATCCCTTCCCCCTGAAGCCCCACGGGGTGGGGGGTGGGGTCTGACTTCTCCCATTAGAAAAGGAATTGTTGGCTCAGTCGTGGTACCCCCACTCCCCGGAGTCAGAGCCAATCTCCATCCGGTTCCCTAAATAGAATCTACAAGGAAGGCAGGATTGTGTTTGGACAGAGAAGGGCAAATGGGGAAATGGATTTGCTCTTTGGAGCAGATGTATCTCCCCCCCCCCAAAAAAATATTCATTAAGCTAAACTGATTTGGATGTTAAAACTTACGGTGTCAGAACCCCACACTGCCAATTGATAACACTTGTGTCTTCATATATATATTCATATGTATATACACTACATATACCCATGTATATATGGATATATAATCTTAGCTGTTTATATAAAGCATTAAGTTCAATATTTATATTGAGGCTGAACTATTCACTTGGGATGGTTATATGCACACTCTATGTGTAGACTTTGAAACATGTACTCTGTTCAGATATTCCATGTGCATTTGCCATATCCAGAGTGAAGATGTGTCTTTTGGCTCTGTCCATTCCACATATACAGAAGAAATCTATCTGTTGCAGCACACTGTGTCTACTGTATGGACACACACACACACACACACACGAGACCCTTGTGATATGAAGTGTTCCGAGACTACCAGCAAGCAGAAAGGGTAGAGCCAGAAAAGATTTCCTAGATTCCCAGGTCAGTACCACCCAGGGATGGACAGCTCCCCAGCCAAAGACTGGCAAACACCAGGGCAGGGAAAGGAGGAGGGGGTTTCCTAAGCCAGTGATTCAACCCTTGAGAACCTCTCTCCCTCCCTCTTCCCTTGCTCAGGATCCTATTGACTGTGGTGGTGATATTCCGGATCCTCATTGTGGCCATTGTGGGGGAGACAGTGTACGATGATGAGCAGACCATGTTTGTGTGCAACACCCTGCAGCCCGGCTGTAACCAGGCCTGCTATGACCGCGCCTTCCCCATCTCCCACATTCGTTACTGGGTCTTCCAGATCATAATGGTGTGTACCCCCAGTCTCTGCTTCATCACCTACTCTGTGCACCAGTCTGCTAAGCAGCGAGAACGCCGCTACTCTACTGTCTTCCTAGCCTTGGACAGGGAACCCCCTGAGTCCATGGGGGGTCCTGGAGGAACCGGGAGTGGAGCCAGTGGCAGTAGCAAACGAGAAGATAAGAAGTTGCAAAATGCCATTGTCAATGGGGTGCTGCAGAACACAGAGAACACCAGCAAGGAAGTGGAGCCAGATTGTTTAGAGGTTAAGGAGCTGACCCCACACCCATCAGGGCTGCGCACTGCAGCACGATCCAAGCTCCGAAGGCAGGAAGGCATCTCTCGCTTCTACATTATCCAAGTGGTGTTCAGAAATGCCCTGGAGATTGGGTTTCTGGTGGGCCAATACTTTCTCTATGGCTTCAGTGTCCCAGGGTTGTATGAGTGTGACCGCTACCCCTGCATCAAGGAAGTGGAATGTTATGTGTCCCGGCCTACTGAGAAGACTGTCTTTCTAGTGTTCATGTTTGCTGTGAGTGGCATCTGTGTTGTGCTCAACCTGGCTGAACTCAACCACCTGGGATGGCGCAAGATCAAGCTGGCTGTGAGAGGGGCCCAAGCCAAGAGGAAGTCAGTTTATGAGATCCGCAACAAGGACCTGCCCCGGGTCAGTGTTCCCAATTTTGGCAGGACTCAGTCCAGTGACTCTGCCTATGTGTGAAGGGACAGGTTTGAGGAAGGCCCGGGGAATGAAAGAAGCCCCAAGGCAGAACTGCTCAGAGAGTGGCTCTAGCTGCCCTCACTTACCATTGAGACATAGGACAAAACTGGTTGAGAGAAGACCTTGCATCAGTGCGAGAGGAGAGAAAGTAGAACCGTTACCACAGGTCACACCATCGGTTCCTACAGAAAGCACCGAGTAAAGTGAGGAGATGGATGAGTTGGACTTCTTTGGGCCTTTTCATTTGTGGCCCAATCTGATCCTGATACCAGTGTACTGGCCCAGCTACAAAGTAGGACTTAGCTCTGCTGAGCTCTATATCCTCGTGAATGGTGTGAGACAAATATTTCATTGGTAAAACTGGTGACCTGTCTCAACACATCCCTTCATCCTGGGCTGCAGGACAAACATCCTTGAGGCATCTTTTGTGTACCTCCCTCATCAGCATGCCCCTCTCCCTCAACCCAGGATAGCATGCCAGCTTTTTTCCTGAATCTGGCCTTACAGTAGACCTAATATGGTTTATCTGCAAGCCAGAGGGAATTACAGGGGGTGCTTTTTGGAGAATGGCCACGGTAGAGGTTTGCATTAAAGCCCCATCTGACTAACCCGTAGTCATTATGAAAACCTTTGGAATGTCTCAGTATTTCCAATTTTCTAACTCAAACTGCACTGGTGCTGTTTATTAGGGGCAGGGTTTGGGTGGGAGGGAGGGAATTGCAATATGCAGCTATAATTCTGTGAGATGGTTGTTGCACTGTTAGGCATGTGGTTATGAGCTTTGGGGTATTTCTGCCTTCCAGCTTGTGGACTTTGGCTAGCATTAAAATTATATTTTATTGTCGTTGTTCCTATCAAGGGTGTCTAGCTGAGCCACAGAATTTCTAACTCATGTATTTCACTCATTTTCTTACATAGGTTTGTTGTGCAACACAGCTGCACTTCCTTTTGCCATGGTTTGAATTTACCTGTGTGCTCACACCAGAGACCTTAATCAGCCCGTGTCAATCCCGATTTATCATTTTATAAGTTATTTCTGAAATAACACACACTCAATCACTAGCTTAAGAAGCTTGGAATGAAACACTATTGGCTAACATGTGTTTACGGATATTTGAGACATATACCAAAGGTTCAAAAACCTATTTCTTTGGACTGTGACTATGTTTCCTTCTCTTTGCTCTTATTTATTTAAGTGCCATACTCTACCTTTCACATCCACTGTGTATTTAGTTAAAGCATTGGCCAAGAATAATATATGGATAATTGCTATTATGAAGCCCTCTATTTCCTTTGCATTATCATTTATGATTTTTGATTTAGGTACGGACATGGTGTAACACACAACTGAGGATTTGTTTAAAATAAAGTTCTTGCCTTTTTTTTTTTTTAACCTGGGAAGAGTCTGCATTTTTTTATTCCAAATGGGGTTTCTATTTATTTAAATATATGTTCACAAATGTTTTGTTGCATATTCAAAAGAGAAGAACATTGCGGGGCAGAAAGTGAGGAATCGATGACCGATAAAGTCCTATCACCACTAACAGATGAGAAGAGGCTGGTACATTTTGGAATGTTTACAAGAGTGTGCTGAGGCATTCAGGTAGTAGTATTTACTAACTCTTTTCCACTTTAGCCCAAGATTTCTCTGCTTGTCTAGGAAGATTTCTTGTAATAAAATGGTAACCGCATATCATATTAGCTCATTCCGTGAATAGAATATTTTTTCCTTTCCATCATACCTTTCTGCCATGGATGGTCACTTTTGGCAGGTATGCCATATTCCCCATCATCTCTTTAAGGCCTGATGTTTAAAATGATGCTAACCCAATAGTCAAACAGAACCCTCTAGAACAGCCCTGTCCAATACAACTTTGTGTAATGATGGAAATGTCTATTCTCTGTGTTACCCAATATGGGAACAACTAGTTATATGTGGCTATTGAACTCTTTTTTTCTTTAAGATTTTATTCATCCATTCATGAAAGACACACAGAGGGGGGGTGGGGGGCAGAGACACAGGCAGAGGGAGAAACAGGCTCCATGCAGGGAGCCCGACGTGGGACTCGATCCCAGGTCTCCAGGATCATGCCACAGGCCGAAGGCAGGTGCTAAACTGCTGAGCCACCTGGGCTGCCCGCTGTTGAACTCTTAAAATGTGATTGAACTTCTAAGTTTATTTAATCTTAAATAAATCAAATAGCCATATATGATTAGTTGCTACTGTATTACAAGCACAGTTTTAGACTTTTAGTCAATCATTTCTTATTGGGTTCTTTCAAAGAGACTGATCCTTTGCTTGTAGGTCATAAGATATTACTTTTTAGTCCCACATTTCACTATAATTTTTGGCATTTTCCATCTACTTGTGGTTCTATTAGCTCGGTAGGCTTATGTTTTTCCTCCAGGGCTTCAATACTACTCATCTTCTTATTCAGTGAGCACTTGGTCTGAACATTGTGAAGCAACGTGGAATTTCCTGGATGATTGTTTTTCAAATACAATCGTGGCACCTTTTAACTATAGCAGAGCAAACGCCAATTTTAGAATGAAAATACATTTTTTTCAATCTATAGGTTTCCATTGGTATTATAAATAGGCACTTGAAGATTATTATCCTTGAGTAAAGAAACAGATCCTCCTCTGTTTTCTGTTTGGTGAGCTAAAAATGTTTTAAGACACCTCCCTGAGATGGAGGAAGAGTGTTGTTTGAGAGCTCTTAGCATATGCTTGGGTGTGAAAGAAGTAGGAATCTGTGTGGAAAACAAGGACTGTTGTATTTATGCTGTGATGTAAGGTTAGAAGAATGATAGTGTATCAGTGGGCCTGATCTATTTCAGTTCTTTGATGTTTCCAAACACCCACAAATGGAAAGATTATTAATTCACTCATCAGAAATGGAGGAGGGAACACACCTTCCTCTGGACATATGGAGTCACCCCTCAGAATGACTGCTGTTTGTCAGTCTAATTCTGTTGCTTTCTACTTAATGAAGAAAATATACTGATGATTTGATGGTTCATATAGCTATGTGTTGAATGTGACCTTAGTCTGTACTTTGTGAGAGGACAGCACCAATATATTCTCTTAGATTTAAGAGCCTTTTGGTGAACTGCAGGCCCTTTTGGCCTATGTATGACTCTGTGTGTGTGTGTGTGTGTGTGTGTGTGTGTGTGTGTGCTCGCACGCACACACACACATACATATGCCTCAGTAGGGGCAATAGATTCCAATGTACAAACTGGATATAAAAATTTGGAGAATACCCTGAACAGACTGAAGTTATTTAATCAGGGAAAAGAAAAGCTGAAAGTACAGAATTTATAATTTTAAAATCCTCAAATACTGAAAGAGTTAAAAAAAAAATCAGGGATAACAGCTGTGCCCTCTAACCTCTGAGGACAAAGGTAAAGGACTGCATTTAAAATCGGAGGTGCAGGGATCCCTGGGTAGTGCAGTGGTTTGGCGCCTGCCTTTGGCCCAGGGCCCGATCCCGGAGATCCGGGATCGAATCCCACATCGGGCTCCCGGTGCATGGAGCCTGCTTCTCCCTCTGCCTGTGTCTCTGTGCCTCTCTCTCTCTGTGACTATCATAAATAAATAAAAATTAAAAAAAAATTAAAATCGGAGGTGCAGGAGGTTAGGAAAGCACCAGATAGAACATGGTTTCTCTTTTACCTCTCCTTTTTTTTTTTTTTTAAGAGACAGAAAATGGGAGTGGGGGGCGACTTGGGGCAGAGGGAGAGAAAGAGAGAATACCAAGCAAGATCCATGCCCAGAGAGGAGCCCGACCCGACTTGATGCGGGGCTGGATCTCAAGACTCTGCGATTACGACCTGAGCTGCAATCAAGAATCAGATGCTTAATCGACTGAAACACCCAGGAGCCCCTACCCTATTATTATTATTATTATTTTAACAGTTTCTTCTGCTGTTTGTCCCACCACCTCCTCTCACTGAATGTTCCTCTTCACCCATTAAAAACCAGTTTAGATGTCCACTTGTACAGGAACCTGCACTAAACTCATCCAGGCTGGCTTAGTGACCTTGCACTGAGCCTTCATTGAAGTCACTGTTTCTAGTTATATGGAGATGAGATGTTTCTAGATCAGAGTAGGAACTGTGCCTTAGTCATGGCAGCCATATGTGACATTTATTGTCATAATCTCATTTACTACCTCAGTCTTCCACCTGGAAAAGGTTTCATAGACTCAGAGGGCATGAAAGCTAAAAACATTCTATGAAAACATTAAGTCAAACCTCTGCTTTTTGATTGAAGAACCCCAACAATCTAAAACCAAGACAATGAGTTTCTTGGAAAATGGTATAAGGATCCATCTTGGAGGATTGGAATATTTAGGAAACTGTATTTAGTTTTGTTTTACTTTTTTTATATTTTACCAAATGTGTGTGTTTGTTGTTTTGGTGTTTTGGTTTTTTTTTTTTTTTTTTTGTCTGTTTGTTTATTTCTTGCTACTGCTACCATAACAAAATATCATAGGCTGGATGGCTTGGATAACAAAAATTTATTTTCTCACAGTTCTGGAGGCTAAATGTTCAAGATCAAGGTATCAACAGGTTTGGTTTTTTTCCAAAGGCCCCTCTCCTTGGCTTGCAAGTGACCAACTTCTTGTGTCTTGTGTCACATGGTCTGTCCTCACTGCACATGGGTGAATGTCTGATGTCTCTCCAAGTGTCTAAATTTTGTCTTTCTGTGATGACACTAGTCAGATTAGACTAGAGCCCTCCTCAATGGCCTCAGTTTAACTTAATCACCTCTTTAAAGACCCTGTCTCAAAATACAGTCACAGTCTTACCTGAGGAACACAATTCAGCCTTTAAAACTATTTCCAACCTTTAGGTACCCTTATGTTTAGAGGGGCTATATAATTTACTGCACAAAATGGGATACCTTAGAGAATGAAAGGGGCAGGATAGCTAATTGCATGGTACACCAGAACAATGGGTTTAATTGGATCTGTCCTGAACAAACCAAGATGTGTGGATATCTTACTTAAGACAATAAATTGCCATTGAGCCCCTGCTCCAGGACCTGAAAGCCTGGACATAATAATACCTATCTCAGCTTTTAAGAAGGGCAGTTAGAGTTACATCTCCAACAAAAAGATGGAAATTTGTGTCAATAATAATGGGAAAATAGTAATTAAAACATTACCAATCCCTTTGGCCTACTCCTGAGCACCTAGATTAGATCTCTGATGTCAGAGCCCAGCCACCAGGAGTTTTAAATTTTCTATACCTAGGGGATCTAATGTGTGGTCAGGGATGAAAACAATTATGAGAACAAGCATAAAATTATGAGAATCAGATATTTGGAGTGGAAATTAGGAAGAGGGAGGAAAAGCGAAGTCTAAGTTTCCCAACAGAGCCGCCCTTGTTTATATCTTCTGTGAAGTTAGTGATGGAAAGTTATAGATGGAAGACTAACAACAATTCTCACGTCTTCTGGAGTAGAAGCAGTGGCTGTGGCAGTGAGAAGGTCTGACAAAGGGTAAAACCTGGAGACGACAGAGGAGGCGGAGGAGGAGAGCAGGATGGAGGTTGGAAAGAGCTAGCTAGCAGAGGATAGTTGCAAAGTGGTATCATAAAGTTAAGGGAGACAATCTCCAGGAAGAAGATCTGCTATTAGTTCAATTCAATTTATAAAACAACTAAATAAAAGCTAGATAAAAAGCCTCAGGAAATTCCACTAGATTTGCTGAGTGGGTTGTGAGAAAACAGAAAGATTGAGCACGGACTATCCTTTGCCTGAGATACTTCCAGACCTCCTGCAGGTTTCACAGAAGCAATTAAAATTAGAGTAGACAAAGGGTAAATCATCAGTCCCATCTCAGCTAGGGCTCTGATATTCAGACAGGCATGGCTAGCCAGGTTTGTCACTACTCAAAGGCTAAGTTCATTTAGAAGATTATCACACACCAGTGAGAATGTATGTTAGCTGAAACCGACCTGGTTGAACCAAGCCCAAATGAGTAGTTGTGGCCTCAATGTACTCAGCTTTGGACCTTGAGGGCTATAGGCAAGGTCACTGCATAAATCTAGAGATCTCTGAAGGACACTGATGCTAAGTATCAGTGCATGACTTGCTGTTGTGCATCAATTCCATTACTCACCCAGGCTGGTGTTCTAAGTCTCTGACAACTGTGGCAACTGGAGTTGTGAAGAATGGACCAATTCTTCTCTCTGGCTCCACAGACCAGGGATGCTCTCTCAAACATGTTCATTTAATTTCATAAATAAAGGATCTATCATCTACAATTATACCCCAAATCCTCCGTTCCCAAACCCCTTCCTTGAAAGTCCCAATCTCCAAAAACAACGAGTAATAGAAATTCATTCAATCCAATTCAGTGCTTTCTTGAACATGGATGGTGTGCAAGGGCCTGGACTGGATATTAAAAGAAATATAGACAGGTGTGATGCACTTCCTACCCTTGCAGGGCCTACACACTACCTGAGCAAAATGAGACAACTTCGTAAGGCAGAATTTGCACTGTGCCATACTCAAGGCTCAAAGTATTCTGAGTTTCAAGGAGGGAGACATCATATACAATGTGTGCATGTCTGTGTGTATGTGTGTGTTTGAGTAAGGGATGTGGAGCAGATAAAGAAAAACTTCACCACGGTGGCACTGAAATGGGTCTCCTTGAAGAAAAGAGAAGTAGGTAGGGACCAATATAAATGCTCTCCTCTGGTAGAGAAGCCTGGAGATATATGTAGAGGGCTGGAGGATTTTCCTTTGCCTGGAGTTCACAGAGAAGTAGTGGGAGGTGGGTTTGGAAAATGAGCAAACTATATTGTGCATCAAGCAAAGAAAGCCACAGTGATTTAGGTAGACAATGTGAAGACCCCCCTTTCAACTCCTTAATATCATCATTTCAAGCACTTCCAGGTCCCCAGGCATCGGCACACTGTTCCTGTCTGATGATGCAGAGATCCCATTTCAGGATCAGCTTTGATTTGGAAAACACATTTCAATCTCAAACAGTAAAGGATTGGAGCAAATATCCAGGGTGATGGTTAGGGATTTGGCAGCCTGGCCCCATTAACATTAGTGGGGGTTAGCCTGCTAAATCCCAGACACAAAACAGAATCCTTATGTTTATTCACCAACAGTGACCTTCCTGCTGTAAATTGATACAATATTTCAGAATTGCTTAGAACCGATTACACTTTGTAGCATCTCCCTGTCCTAAAAGGAAAAATCTTTCTGAAAAATGTTGCTGTGTGCACTGAAATGTCTGTATTTTTGAGTAACTGTGGCCAGTAGGAACATATGGGCATGTAAATATAGATTTGGTGAATGTTGATACCTCTGAGATATTTGATCTAGGGACCTTTTTCTGTTATACCTGTCTCCAAGTAGAGGATAAATTTTTGCAAATAATTGTTTTTTTTTTAATTCTTCCTTTTTTCATAATTTTCTTTTTTCTTCCCTCTATATCTTTATTTTTCCAATTATAATAAAAGAAAAAAATCACTGGAGCCTTTTCATGTGAAATACGGTCTAAAAATTTCAATTCATATTTAGTAGTAGCAACTATGTGTTAAATATATCCCTCTTAATCCTTACAAGAGCCATGGAAGAAGAGTATGATTACACCCATTTTTCAGATGAGAGAACCAAATGTAGGTGTGAAAGCAGCTTGCCTAGGTTATACAATCAGTCCATGGTATGTCTAGGTTCCAGCCCAGGTAGTGTGATATTGAAGCCAAGCATTTTCCTTGCAGTCAAGTTTTAATAGTTTGTGACACTACTTCCAAGAAAACTCTGCTAGATGGGGTCTCAGAAACCTGGCTCATTGGTCTGCTAGTTTTAATTTTTTAATTTAAATTCAGTTTACTTAACATATAGTGTATTATTAGTTTCAGGGTAAAGTTTAATGATTCTTCAGTTGCATACAGCATCCAGTGCTCATTACATCAAGTGCCCTCCCTAATGCCCATCTCCCAGTTACCCTGTCCCCTCAGTAACCCTCAGTTTGTTTCCTATAGTTAAGAGTCTCTTATGGCAAATCTATGGTTAGTTTTAACACAGACAGGACAGAACCCAATTCTCTGACTTGGGTCTGGTCCACTTTCTAGTATACATGGCTTCTTGACTCATCAAATGTCAAACTCTACATTGTCAGGAAAAAAATCTAGAAATATTAGAGAAATAAATGTGTTCTCAAAAAGTGGTTTCTAATACTTTCAAAGAGGTTTCAATGAAATGTGGCAAGCCAGTCTTTAGGAGAGGATGCTGGTCTTGGTCTCTTGGAAACTGAGACTTCTTCACTGCAGTCAGAACACAGTGCTTTCATGTGGAC
The DNA here is from genome assembly GCF_011100685.1 of Canis lupus familiaris. Classification (NCBI taxonomy): domain Eukaryota; kingdom Metazoa; phylum Chordata; class Mammalia; order Carnivora; family Canidae; genus Canis; species Canis lupus. The sequence goes on along the minus strand of NC_049251.1, from coordinate 2,748,321 downwards.
TGCAGGCCAAGTGGAGGCTGAAGTGAACATTCTGGAGAGGGAGCCATACCCACAGGTGATCCTCCTTTTAGCTGTTTTCCATGATTTCAGAGATGAGGAAGTACAAAGAGCACTTTTTCTTTTTTAAGTAAAAAAACCTAGCATTGGGGCACCTGGGTGACTTAGTTAAGCATCTGCCTTCAGCTCAGGTTATGGTCCTGGAGTCCCAGGATTGAGCCTGCATCAGGCTCCCTGCTCATGGGAAATCTGCTTCTGCCTCTCCCCCTGCTGTGCTGTGGTTGATGATGATTCTTTGAGTGACAGAATTTTTTTTATTATGCTCTTCTCTCCTCTGAATAGGTATTACTTCTGTAATTGGCGGAAATAAATACTAAGGCTTTTTAAAAAAAAAAGATTTTATTTATTTGAGAGAAAGTAAATTTGGGAATGTTGGCAGCTATTAATAGTTAAGAATGTTCAAGGAGCAGATAATTTCTGAGATTCTAGAAAAACTGGCTCATAAGAACAGACAGTAAGTTTCCTCAAATTTGCTTTCAGTGGGAAAGGTGGAGGTAAAACCATTTTGGAGTTCATTTTTGTATTTTACTGAAAACATCCTAGGAGTGTGTGTGTGTGTGCATAATGGAAGCTAACTTTCTAAATACAAGGTCTCAGCACAGAGACTCTGAGTGTCCGTGACTCCTGAATTTGAGTAAAAAATCTTGGTCCAAGGGTTGAGGATGAACATGATGCACAACCAGGTCCAGGAAGCATCCTAGAGACTCCATAAATGATGGCAAAGTTCTGAGTGAGAAAAACTAATGGATATATTAAACTCTGAAGACCTGCTCATGCACTGAGTCATGAGCCAGCCTTGGCTATAGGAATCATATGACTGGACCCACATTGAGTGATCAATACCCAGCAGGTGCATCACAAAGAGATGGAGATGGAGTCCTAACTCCTGGTCGCACAGGTGGCACTCTACGCCACGAAGCTTTCATACGCCAATGTTGGGCCTATGTTTAACTAAACCCCAAAGACAAGTGGCAGAGATGGATATTTTATAAGGGAATGATTGTAAAAACTTACACATTATACATCTGGGGGTTAAAAACCAGGCTAGAAAAGACACATAAGATAGCCTGTCCTTATTAGAAGAATCAAATATTTCCAAAGGAACCCTTTTTCTATCAAGTTACTCTGAAATTTATTTAAATGAAGGTACATTTGATAAAAATAGCAGTTTCCTTCTCTGTGCCTGGGTGCTAATGAGCTCGACAGGCATTTATTCCTCACTTTGATATATTTGTTCTCCTTACCACACCTCTCTCTGGGGCTCTTAGGGTCCTCGGGTGTTGAAATGAGGGGGGCTAGTACTTAAAAAGACTTTCCTAGGTGAGAAGTTACAATGACGTAATGACTTCTTTTTTAAGGAACAAGGGGAGAAGGGAGGTGAGTGGTGGACAGAAAAAGTAATGTTTTAAGAAAATTGAAAGTCAAACTCTAACTTCACTTGTCTGCATAGTTTGTGGGGGTGGATTTCACAACTAGCATGTGCTTGGGGGCTCTCTGAGGTCAACAAATTAAATGAGGAACATAGGAGAATGACGGGTAGCTGGAGAGTAGCTACAAGCATAGACTTTACAGTCAAACTTCCCTATATAAATAATAGGGACCCATAACTTAATGTCCCATGATCATCTCTGATCATGCGTTTGATGATCTCATTAATGCATTTGATGCATTCATTGTATAAGCATTTGCTAAGCCTCCGTGTGGGTCAGATACTGAATTAGCTTATTGACTCTTTCATTTTCTAGCTGTGTGATCTGGGCAGTTACGTAACCTCCTGAAAACTATTTCCAGATCTGTAAAATGGGAGTAAAAGAACCATCTATCTCATTGGGTTGTTGGAAGTTTTAAATTTGATTGTCTGTAAAAAGAACTCTTCACATTGCCTGATACCTACTAAGTGCTTAACAAATGTTGATTTATTGTAATGATTATTATTATTGAGACTTCCTGTATTGGTTATGGCCATTGGTACACTGAGTTTGCAGCCTTTTGTGCAAGAAGACTGAAAAAGAAGAGAAGAACATAGGAATCTATGTCTAGGTGGGTAGGGATTGCAGCTTTTTCCCATCCCGCAGTTTGTCTCAGGCCACTGCAATGACTCCCAGGGTCAGTTTGATGGAAAGAGCAGGTATATGTAGAAAACACATGATCTAATCCAGCTTTGACATCAAAGGAGGTAGACAGGACTGCCAGGACATCAGATTCCTTGCTGAAAGAAGAGTGGTTAGGAAAGAAATCCTTTGTTTATTTACCTAGAATTTGGCTCTATTACAACCTAAATAAATCGCTTCCATTTGTGTAGACCTTCATAGTGTCCAACAAGATGATATCCACAATCTCAAATGATCCTCCCTCAGAAACAGTGTAAGACAGAGTAGAAAATAACCCCATCTTACAGACGAGAAAGTGAGGTTTAGAGACACTTATTCTTCAAACAATCAGACTAAGAGTCAGACTTGAAGCCAAACCCTAGTCTAAACCCAAACTTCCAGTTACTAGAATATTCTCCAGTTACTAGAATGACTGACTCTTTTACAGTTCATGTGAATATCTGCTCCTCAGAGCGCTGTTCTGGGCAGAGGGAAACTTATCTTCACCTTGTCTGGATAAAAGCATGATTTAAAAAAACCACAATTTTTGGAGACATTGCAAAGCACATATAACAAATTCTAAAACCAAAGAGAAATTTGAAAAATATTATTGTTACTATCTCTCACCCTAACCTTGACTCTTGATGGAGATGAAGAGGAACTGACCACCCTTTTTTTTTTAATTTGTGGACTCCCTGGGCTTTACTAATGGACTCATTTATTGAATTAATGGATGTGAAGTTCTTATGGACAGTGTCTGGCACATCGTATGTCCTCAGGGGACTCACATATTACTGAATGAAAAGTCATTTTATTTATTGAATGCTTATTAAGGGTTTTCTGTGTAATAGTACATTTGGTAACCAAAACAGCCCTGTAGGCCCATTTTATTTTATTTTTTGTAAAGATTTTATTTATTTATTTATGAGAGACACAGAGAGAGGCAGAGACACAGGCAGAGGGAGAAGCAGGCTTCTCACAGGGAGCCTGATGGGGGACTCCATCCGGGCACCCCAGGTTCAAGCCCTGAGCCAAAGGCAGATGCTCAACCGCTGAGCTACCAAGGCATCTCTTATTTTTTTTAGAGAGAGACAAAGTGTGTACACTGAGGGGGGTAGGGAACGGGGGAGAGGAAGAGGGAGAGAGAGAATCATAAGCAGGCTCCACACCCAGTAGGAGCCTGCTGCAGGGCTCCATCTCATGACCTTGAGATCATGAACCAAGCCAAAATCAAGACTTAATTGCTTAACCGACTAAGCCACCCATGCACTCCACTATAGGCCCATTTTAGAGAAGAGGAAGCTGAAACCCAAAAGGCTTATAGAGTGCTAAGTATGCTATAAACTTATTTTTTGGCTATATGTATTTGCATGTAGAAAAGTCTGTAAGGAATACATTAGTCTCTGAATGGTAAAGAAATTGGATGATTTTAATTTTAATTTACAGGTTTTCCACAAATACAATACAATTTATAATACCTAAATAAATCATTGCATTATATTTATTTTGTAATCTTACAATAATTTTTACTTACTGCATTTAGAGGAAAGTATGGAGTTTAACACTGGTCTCCTATGACTTTACCTTTGTCAATTGTTTACTCAGGAAAGTTTTCTCAAACACTCAGATTAAATACACCATCAGTTTCCAGACTGGCCCTGAATGACACAAGAATCCACCATATGATAAAAAAATAAAAATAAAAATAAATAATAATAAAAAGGGCAGCCCGGGTGGCTCAGCGGCTTAGCGCCGCCTTTGGCCCAGGGAGTGATCCTGGAGACCCAGAGTCGAGTCCCACATCAGGCTGCCTTCACGGAGCCTGCTTCTCCCTCTGCCTGTGTCTCTGCCTCTCTCTCTCTCTCTCTCCCTCTCTCATAAATAATTTTTTTAAAAAATCCACCATATGTCCTACTAATGCAATGTTCTTGTGAGAAAGGTATTTTCAGATCCAGTTTACAGATGGAAAGTCTGAGGTAGTGGCTAGCTTGCCCAAGCCTGCAAGGAGAGAGTTAGTATAACTAAATTTAATTGTGTCTTCCCCCAAAAATTATAACAAAGCTTAAGGAAGCAGAAGGAGGTGGAAGGGCAGAGATAAGAGCTCAAGTCACTGACAGTTAAAAAGAAGACTCTTGGTTGAATTCACCTTCCCTATTGATGATTCTAGAATCCTAAAATGTTGTGTGGCAGGAGTTGGGTACAGTGAGGGTACAATGGGGAGGCAGTGGGTAGCTGTGAAGGTAGACTCTCCACTGAGATTGGTCAAATAATATTGGGACTGGGATATTGGGGAGGACAGATTCGTAAGACATACAAGTAATTGGGAAATTCCAAGGCTGTCACAGCCCTTGTCAGACATGGTCCCAAATTACTATGGTGTGGGCAAAATTTCTCACAGGCCCAGTGGTCTGCCTGTCTTCCTTCCTGCCTTCTGTCCTTCCTTCTTTCTTTTTTTTCTCCCTGTTCATGCTTTTATTGGGTTTCCATCTTTTCTTTTGGGGTGGGGGGAGGTGGGCAAGCTCTTTATAAGCTCTTTCACTCCTAGGATGAACTTTTAAAATTACTACTTCTTTAAAAAAAATTTTTTTTAGGAAAATTAGAGGCTCCTGGGTGGTTCAGCCAGCTAGGCGTCCAACTCTTGGTTTCCATTCAGGTCATGATTTCAGGGTTGTGAGGTTGAGTCCCACATTGGGCTCTGGGATCTATGGGATGTCTGCTTGAGATTTTCTCTCTCCCTCTCCCTCTGCCCTTTGCCCCTCCCCCCACACACCCTGCACCTGCTCTCTCTCTCAAATAAATAAATCTTTTTTTAAAAATTTTAGGAAAATTAAAATTTTGGCACAAAGGAATAAATCACTAATAATAGACTCTCAGGTGTCAGTGAAGGAGATATTTTTAAGCAAGATCTTACCAGCTCATTCAAACTATATCAGAGAGAGTATTGTGAATCATTCAGCTGTCTTAGACCCACAGGCTCCTGAGGTTGGCACCAGCAGTGAGTACAATTAGTTCAGCCTCTACTGGATGTTTGAACTCTCTATACAGCCTCCTTTCCCAGTGGCTGCTGAAATCCAGCTACTAAAAAACTGGTTCCCTTCAAGGGAATCCATCCTATATTCTGGAGCTCTGATTGCTTGAAAGTTCTCCCTCATGTTGACTCGAAATCTCCTCCCAGAAGCTGAGGCACTTTCCAGACAAAAGTCCAAAAGAAAAGGTATTTTTATCATTTGGTTTCTTCCCAATCAAGCTCCCCACCGGGTTTGCTGCCTATGGCGGAGTTATGACCACTGGCTTTCTTCTGGAGAAAAATGTTACTACTGTGATGTCTGATATGATGTTCTCAGTAGGAAGAAAGTCATTTTAAAATTCAAGGGTTTTGGAACTGGAAAAAACAGGGCATGGAGAAGTGTGTTAGAATGTAAGAGGATGTACATACTGGATTCAGTGATTCTCTCTTTGCCAGGAATAAAAATTTCATTCTGAAAAAATAGACATAAAATTCTAGTACGAGAGCATTTTTTACCCTACACACACGCAGTGATCACTGTACCAGGTTCACGTTTGGAAAAACAGGCAAATTTGTTTGTTCATTCAGATCAAACTGGTATTGAATAACCACAAATCCATATGTTGCCTTTTCTGTTTTGGTTGCTAAGCACACGGAATATGTTTGACACATTTTCACATGTGAATCATAAATATTAGTGGATTCTTTTCAGGAGTAGCTGTCATTCAGAAATAGAGCTGAACAAAGTGCTTCTCTTTAGAAAAAAGACCTGGATTTCAGGCTGAAAGAAGTCCTGACTGGGTGTAAGAGCAGGTCCTCAGGTATCAGGTAAGAGCCATGAAAATGAGAGTTCTTTATGATTGTCTGGCATTTTGCAGTTAACAAAACTGCCTCCCCATTCACAATCTCACTTGATCCTCCCAACTCCCCTGTGAGATAGGTATTAGGGCTGGCAGCTGCCTCCATCCCAGGAATAAAGGCGTGGGCACCTAAGAGCCAAGATGAGAGGAGAAACCCTCTGGAGGAGAATCCCCTGAGAATGACTCTAGCTCATCCTGGCAGTTCTGGGGTTGTGCTTCTTCAGTGTGGGAAAGCTCACCCCACCACCCTGCTGAGTCCAAACATTTCATTTCTTATCTTGGTTTACTCAGTACTGAGCCAGTGGCGCTTGCATAAATGTCCTTCTGGCAGGAGGGAGGGAGGGCGGGAGAGAGAGAGAAGGGAAACAGCAGCTGTCAGCAGTGTCAGGCTGGGGACCTGCCATCTCATTGAACAGAGCTTGGGCCAGCTTCAACGGTGTCCTGGGTGCAGCTCTAATCATGGGTGATGGGATTGTCCCCAGGCTCAGGATTACTTCTTACCTTAAAGAGAACAGGGAGAGAGGGTCCCTTAGCTGTTACCAGGGTGTTACTTGTAAATCATTAACCAGACACAGAGAGAGGAACTAGAGAGAGGTGAAAAATAAATGAACTCTGATACTGAGGCCTCTCGTCACATCTCAGATGGTTAGCAGCTGAGCATTTATCTTACCTGGTTATCATCCACATGCAATATTCTGTGTGTGGGGAGAGGACTGCATTTTGAACTTTATTTAACTCTATAGAGTCTTCCAATGTTTGGTATTTTCCACAGGGGCTGAGAAAGCCCCCTCTGTCTCTTGGGTGATCCAATGGATTCCCCTGCCTCCAACTTCACAGTGGGTGGCTGGGCTCTCAGCGGCCATTCTTCTTGATCTCGTGTCTCTTCATTCTCTGCATTTCTCCATGGAGGATCACTGTACAGCCACACTATAGGCTGCACTCCAAGGACTCACAGCTTATACTGTATTCCTTTTTTCTCTGGAGGTCTGTTACTTAAAAGAGCATCAAGAAATATGGCTGGTAAATGTGAATAATGGTGGAAGCTGGTTGATCAGTGCACAGGAAATCACTATGTTACTCTACTTTATGTGTGTGAAGTGTCCATAATAAAGCATTTTTTAAAATTTTTATTTTATTTTATTTATTTATGATAGGCACACAGTGAGAGAGAGAGAGAGACAGAGACACAGGCAGAGAGAGAAGCAGGCTCCATGCACTGGGAGCCCGACGTGGGATTCGATCCTGGGTCTCCAGGACCGCGCCCTGGGCCAAAGGCAGGTGCTAAACCGCTGCGCCACCCAGGGATCCCCAATAAAGTATTTTTGAAAAGACAATGAATGCATCAAGAAGAGTGGATTTTACTGAACCACAGAATGGAAGTCTTGATTCATTCAAACTCTGAAGTCAGGCTGACCTGAGAGCAAATCCCAGCTTGGCAACTTTCCAATAGTAACTGGTCATTTCACTTAACTTCTTGAGACGTCCCTATATGTAAATCAGACAAATACTAGTTACCTCATCAGGTTTCTGACAGCATCGAGTGAGATAACAAAGTTTTCTTCTTAAGTGATGGAAATAATCTTTAATAAGTTTAAGAAAAAAAGGAGAATGTAGTATAAGATCTAAGCGTATTTCAAAATTCAAAGATGGGACTGCAGCTGACTCTCAAGAGTGAATTGAAATCAGACTTCGAGGGTACAAAGGACCATACTTGGTTTCATGTCTCTGGGCCTTTCTGCATCATTGGCCTACTGTTCCCTTTGCCTCAGACCAGCGTTCTTTATTGCCAGTCTGCATGAATGAAAATTTGGCTGTCAACAGCAGCTCCTGGGTTTGCCTTTTCTCAATCCAATCACACACCCAGGCTAAGTTTAGATCTCCTGGATCTGGGTTCTAAGTTTCCTGGAGCATGTCTTCTGTCTAGCTTGAATAAGAAAGAGGTCTACTTCTACACCCAATGATGAAGGCCAGGAGCTGAGGTCACACTGTGTTAACATAGAAGCTCCCATGTTAGCCGCATGAGTAGAGCTGGCAAGGAGAAGTTCCCGAAGGAAGGGAGAGCAGTTTCCAACATATGATCAGGGTAAGGTGATGGTGGTGCTGGCAGACAAAATGATGAGTCAAAATAGAAAATATTTAGAACATAGTAGTTTGTAGTTAAGTATTGGCTCCTCATTTGAATGGACTCATATTCATGCCCTCGAGGGAAAGTCTTAGGTTAGCCTATCCAGTAAAAAGAGGAGGAAAATGATGACAACTATTCCTTCATTCCTTCATTCCAGTGTGTCTACTTTGTGCTGGGCAAAAAGGAAACAGCAACAAAACAGAGACAGAAAAACCCTGCCCTCATGGAACCAATGATGGAGTGATGCCATAACAAAAGCCAAAATACATAAGGTGGAGCACCTTGGAGAAAGTGGAATAGGAAGTGCCGGGGCTTATAATTCTAAGCAGGGTAGCCGACAAGGAAGCTCTGTTGCAACAATGACTTGAAGAAGATGAAGGAACGAATCATGTGGCTCTTTGGGAGGAGAGTAATCCAAGTAGAGGAAACAGCAGGCACCAAAGCCCTGAGTCAGAGAGAATGGCAGGAAGACCACCATAGCTTGAGTAAGGCGAGAGAAAGGAAGTGCATGAGACATACAAAACAATGATCTTTATTGGATCTTTTTAAAAAATATTTTGTTTATTTATTCACGAGAGACACAGAGAGATGCAGAGACACAGGCAGAGGGAGAAGCAGGCTCACTGCAAGGAGCCCGACGTGAGACTCGATCCCAGGACCCCAGGATCATGCCCTAAGCCTAAGGTGAATGCTAAACCGCTGAGCCACCCAGGCGTCCCCTTTACCAGATCTTTAGGAATTTTCTACCCGAGGAAGAAAGGTGTGGTACATACTAACACTCAGTATACCCCTCACCTCCACAGGGCTGTTCTTTACCAAGCCCTGAAAGAGGCACACAGTGCTAGTGAGACAATCATGGGTTCCATGAAGATTCAATGACCTTTTGCACACAGCTGGGCCACTGAAGAAAGAAAATGCAAGGCCAGGATTTCTTGTAAGAAAGAACACTTACCACTTCTAAAAGATGCCAACATACAATTTTTTCAGTGCCCTTAATTCTACATATTAATCAAGAGATGATGCATGTAGTTTCAGAGGAAAAAGCCCTTGTTATGTGAGCATGTCCCACAGCCCTTTCTGTAATGGTCCCAGTTGAGTATTGTGAGCAAGGACATTAGCTAATAAAGGGCCGGGAGAAAAGGGAAAGGAAGAGCCAGAGAAAAGCACCAATCAGCACCAATCCAAAGCCCACACCGATGTGCTGCTCTTCTCCACAAGCCATGATTCGTTTAGTGCCAGAACAGACTGTACTCTCAGGCCGCATGCAGCTTGTTCTGAGCCTCAGGCCACCAGGCATAAAGAAAGAACGCATGGTCATTGGGTGAGGGATTCCAGGAGTTAAGCACCTGTCAGACATCTGGGCAGCATGAAAGAGGGAAATGTAATTTAGATGAAGGAAATGAATTACAAAGGAGAAGCACAGCAAATCCAATCCTCCTGTAGCAGGTGGTCCAGGAAAGGGGGGTGGGTGGGCAGAATAAGCCTCTTAACTGACGTAGATTAGTAACAATATTCTCCCCCTTTAATAGCTGACTCTGATGATCAGATCATGGAACTTCTTCCTGTACTTTGGAATAGGTGGTGTCTCAGAGAAGAGCTGTGTCTAACAGGTAATTTGCATCTCTCTTTAAACTTGTCACAAAATGTGCAAATATGGGACACCTAGGTGGCTCAGTCGGTGAGATGTCCAACTCTTGATTTCGGCTCAGGTCATGGTCTCAGGGTTGTGCTCTCTCTGCTGAGCTCTCTGCTGGGCATGGAGCCTGCTTAAGATTCTCTCTCTCATTCTGCCCTCTCGCCACCCCCTCTCCCTCTCAAAAAAGAGAAAAGCAACTAAATGTATAAACAGACATAAAAATATCAGTTACATGAAGGATTGAAATGAGGCAAGGCAGAGGAAGTAGGACATTTTCCCACATTTTTCTCACATGTATACACTTCAGTACGTTGACCCAACATGTAAATTTGGTTTTCTAATCATGATATGAATTCTGATAACTATCAATTCTCCTGGACATCTTTGATATGAACAGCAGAGGATTGGGGGGTAGAAGATGCCAAATCACACTATATCACAGAGGACATCATTATTAAACTATGGGTCAATCTATTTATCTATGCATATCTAAATCTATCTATCTATCTTTCTATTATCCATCTGTCATCTATCAATCACCTAATAAACAGCACAAATATATGACGTAAAATTCAGAGGTTATATATTCTTTTCTCCACTCCATCCCTAGTCACTTTTCCCAGAGAAAAGAGACATTCTACGCATCCTTTGTTTAATGATGCTGTGTGCACTATTTCCACTATTACCAATGCAGTATTGCCTTTTTATTTAACTAAATAACACTGACATGGCTCCATATCACTACTGCCTCTATTTTTTCCCAAAGCCTGCATAATATTCCAATGCATGTTTATTTCATAATCTATTTAACCACTCTCCTGGTGATGAATATTTTGCTTGTTTGCAAGTTTTTGTCACAGCAAACAACACTCTACTTCTGAATGTCAGGCATTAGTAAAGACAGCCGATTTAGAAATTGCTCAATTTGTCAATGGATAATGGTTTATAGTTGAACTAAAAATGTGGGATAACACAGTCATGTGTCTCACTTGATGTGATGGGTAGTAATAAAGCACTATCCTTTTCTACCACTAATTACCATGAAGTAAATAAACAGTGTCACTAGGGAAGAAGGGAGATACTCTTGACTTTTTAAAATCAATTTTCAATCTTTTATTCACCTGGACAGGGCAAGAAGAGGATGGATTGAGCTTTCTCTATTCCAATGGTGCCTTAACTTAAGCTTAAGTCTAGACAGTAATTGCAAGGCACAGAAAGGTGGTCCAGCATGCTGGATTGTGCTATTTCAGCTTGGTTATGCTGATAACATGTTCCAGAGTTAGAGCTCATCAAGGAGGAAATTCTGGTGAGATTTGCAAGGTGGCAGACATAATCACGAAGATTATGTGTTCATAGATGTTGAGGGACAGAAGCAGAGGTATCTGGTAGTTTCCAGCTGGTCCTTGCTGTCCTCTGCCCTGCTACTGGGTCACCTTCACAACCTCCAGCCCTGCAGACCAACAGAGGCACCAAGCCCTCCAGGGGCTTGGCTGCATATAGCTGCACAGAGCCACAGCCACCCTTGGGTCTCTCCATGAGTTCCTCTTTTGTGGTCCTACTCTAGCAGTTAGACATGCTTGGTTTCTCAGATTTCCCTGGAAGGTCTGACACGTCCATCCATGTCAGTGCTGAATTCAGTTGGACTGGTTGGTGATTCCTTCTTTGATTCTCTGACTCTTCCTTGTAGACCTTCCCCAGCTCCTCCACACTAGTGTACGATCTCATTCTTACACCAAATCCTTTATTCTTACCATAACGATCTTGGCTCTGCTTTCCTGCCGGGCCCCTGATTGCTTTATACAGGAAATGCTCACTTGGTTATATCCTTTCTGAAATAGCTCACCCATTTCCAGGCTCTCTGTTATGAGAGGCAGATGAGAAAGTTGAGAGTAACAACAAGATGATGGCTCCTTGTTTACTTCTAATTAGGTGGCACAAAAGGAGCAATTTAAGCTTTCATTAGGAGATGTGAATTAAACATCCAGGGCACAATTTTGGAGGTCTTCAGAAAAAGTGTAAGTTCTCAGTTTGAGATGGCTTAATTGCTGTCCTGCTTCAAGTGAAAAGGATGAATAAATGGCCCTGAGAATCCTTTCTAGTACTGATGTCATACTATAGCTACAGAAGACTCAAGAAATGCCACATTAAGTCAGTTTATTGGTTCCAGCCCATCCTTCTTTTTCTCCTGGTGGCCCCAAGAGATATTTGTGTGAGCATATAGCTATGCTCCAGTATATCATCTAAATGTGAAAGGTGCCTTCCAGCAAGCTTTCCCAAACCCTATTAACATTTGCCTCCTATTTAATGCCATTAGTTGTTACTTCTTTGCAGTTGGTGAAGGGACAACCTTGTTTCCCTATAGAATGTCGCTTGTCGAAATGGGAGTCCTGAAGTTAGATGTTTTCTCCACGACTTGGCTGGTCTAAATACCTGGGTTAAACTTGCCTATAGACCTCTTCTAAACAGTTTAATTTTTCTTTTATGTGAGACCTATTGCTGGGATACCAAATTCTTTTTTTTTTTTCTTATTGTGGTAAAAGATATTTAACACCAAAGTGGCCATTTAACCATTTTTAATTGGTTAAGTTAAATAGCATTGATTACATTCACAATGTGGTGCAACCATCATGACTATCTAGTTTCAAAATTTTTTCATCCCCCAAAACAGAAACTCTGTAACCGTTAAGCAATATTTCCCATTTCCCTCTCTCCCCAAGCCCTAGTTAACTCAAATCCACTTTCTATCTCTGTGAATTTGCCTCTTCTAGGTATTTCATATAAGTGGAATAATACGATACCTGCCTTTTTGTGTCTGGTTAATTTCACATAGCAGAATGTTCATCTAAAGATCCCAGCCTCCTTCCGTTCAGATTGAATATAAAGGTTCCCCTCTCTTCCAGTTTTGGGAATCTCTTTATGACTTCATTTTATCTTGGCTTCTTAACTGCCATCCTAAGAAGAGGAAAGAGACCCAAATATACAGAGCTTTGTTCAGATGCGATGCTTTAAAAACATAAAGTGATGAAGAAATAAATTCAATATAAAGATATTCTTTTACAAGGCTCAATAGTCTTAAACACAATTATTATTCAGATGAATATCAATGAAATATTTTTTCTATCTTTGTGTTGAAAGATGAAGACATATAGCTACTGATATAAACATTATTTCAAGGCTGCTAAGCCCCTGACAATCTAATAATGGTCTACGAGTATTTACACATATCCTAGTCCTTCGATATATGGGAGAGATAACATGTCCATGGATCTTTAATGCATGATTAATCCTTTTTGACATTTCTCTTCAGTGCTGAGGAAGATGGTTGAATTTGCTTGTGGCTGCATTGGCAGTAACTTATCTCCTCCTCTTTCATTCCTGAAGGGAAATGTCATAACAAGAACCCACCATTAAATAAAACATGTACATCACAGATTTTTAAAAAAAATTTTTGAAAAGCAAAAGAGGCTGACCTCAGAGTCAGAAGGGATTTATACTGAACAAAGAAACAGTGAGATCTAAATATAGAATCTTATTTGTTTTAGCATTTCCTATTTTTCTTGTGTCAAGAAAAGTGTTCCAGAGTATAAGACAACAGGAAAATAGCTACTGCCCACTTAGGTAAGTGGATTGTAAAATTACCTACTTGTAAAAGTATCAGCACTGCAACATATATAGTTTATAGTTTGGTTTATTTAATCACTTTTTCATCCATCCAGCTAATAAAAGTTACTGAGTGTCTACTTTGTACAAAGTACTGTGGTAGGCATTGTCTGCTCTGTCCAATATGGTACCCGGTAGACAGGTTGGACTTTGTAATATAAATTCAATAATATTAAAAAAAATAGTCACTTTACTTCCTTTGTTGTTCTAGCCATGTCTCAAATACTCAACACTCACATAAAGACAATGGCTAGCACACTGCGCAGCATAATGGTAGATCATTTCCAACACCACAGAATGGTCTAATGGGCAGCTCTGGTACAGAGTATAAGAAATTATAATACAAAGTTTTTTCCTTAAAAGACTTTGCAATCTAGTTACATATTTATAAAGAAAAGGAGTATAATTGTATTTCATTTTGCAATACATGATAGCAATAAAATAATAGGAGTTGCCATTTTGGGGGCATGTATTATTATGGGTCAGGTCATGCTAAATTCTTTACACATGTAGCTGAACAGAAATACTATATGCTCTTTCTCTGTGCTTGTTAGCCTTTCCCTTGTTCTCATCTTCCAGGTGTGTGGGAAAGTATCGGCCCTTTGTTACAATATAGTCCGATCTATATTGAACTATATTGTTATATGCAGATTTACAAGAATGGGGAAATAGATGCAGTACTGGAATGGGGAGAGGAAAGGGTGGAAGGTAGGCCAGCAAGATTCTGTGGTCTCACGGAGAGGATGAATACCATGAAAAGAAAGGTTCTGAGCAGCTATGGGCTGTAAGGGAAGTATATTGGAAAAGAAAGAGGATTATCAAGGGTTTGTTGCAGACTATATATACATATTCCTTCCAGATATAGAGATATGTGAGTAAACAAGTAGAATTATTTTGAGGTTGATATTTTTTAATTGGACTGTGTTCTTTGATCATCACACTCTGAGAGAAGACAATGTGACTCACAGTTAAAGTTGTACTCTCATTATTCTCATTAATTTCACCTTTACTATTACTCTGCAAGGTAGGCCATTCTTCATCTTTTTTTTTTTTTTATTAATGTGCAGACTGAGAGTCAGAGAAGTTAATACCTGCTCAGAGTCATATGGTCAGTAAGCGGTAGTGTCAGATTTGAACCTAGTGATATATGACTCCGATGGCCACACTTCAATTATTCTGAGTTACTGCCTCCATACAGGAAGGATCAGATAGTATGTGATAAAGTACCAAGAAAGTCATATGGATAGTAATAAAGGCTATGAAGTCCAAAGAAACAGATTATAGTGAGCTGCAGTGGCGAGTACATGCTTCATGAGCAGAGTGAAATATAAACTGGCCTTGGAGGACTGGAGGATTTAATGGAGAATGGGGATGATAGACAAAGGAATAAACAAACAGCACAAATGAGGGCACTGGCTATAACAGAGGGCGTGGTGGTCTTCTGATAATGGCATTCTAGAAGCTGGACCCAATTAGGAATAAAAAGACTAAACAAACAAACACTGATGAAATTGCTGCTGGAGGGTATTTAAAGATTTAAAGATGATGATTGAGATGATAATACTTAAAATTCAACCTGTTTGCAAATTGCTTAGTCCTCGCAGGCAGCCTCTCTTGGGAGATAGCAAATAGTGGAGCTGGCTCCAGATCATCTTTCTATGAGATTCTATTTTATGTGTCAACTTGACTGGGCCAAAAGAGCCCAGATATTTGGTTAAAAATGACTAAGTATGTCTATGAGGGTGTTTCTGAATGTGATTAACACTGGAATCAGTAGATGAGTAAACTATATTGTCCTCTCCATTGTGGGTGGACTTTATCCAATCCTTTGGAGGCAAATAGAACAAACATGTGGACTAAGGGAGAATTTGTGCTCTGTCTGTTTCAGACTCAGACTTGGGTTGGAACTATATCACCCTCTGGAGCTCCAGCTTACTGACTCCAGATCTTGGAACTTCTCAGCCTCCATAATCACATGAACCAATACCTTATAATGAATGTCGTGTGTGTGTGTGTGTGTGTGTGTGTGTGTATCCTATTGGTTCTGTTTCTTTGGAGAACCCTGGTACATAGGAAACTGTGAATCAGAAAGTTCAACTCTGTCCACAGCTCCTCAGGGAGTGAATTCAGAGCTAGGAGAGGCACTCCTGCTCCAATCTCTAGGTCTAGCCTAGAACTAGAAGGATTCCTACATAGTCTGGATGGACAAGAAGATCCAGAGGCCAAAGACTGGGTCTGAGTGACCTTCCTATGGCCAAAGATTTGTCTTCTCAGACTTCTAAGAGAAATTGTATTGAAATTGTTGTGCCCAAGATTGCGAATCCAAGAAACCACCAAGGAGCCGACACCGATGCAAACGCACAAGGGTTTATTTACAAACTCGAGCTTGGGTCCAAGTATACCTGACACAGCGGAGCAGGGACTTGGACCCTGAAGCGGGTTACAGCTGGGTTTTTTATGGGCTGGTCTAGGGGATCTTCTGAAGGGGTGGAGGGATTTCTCAAGTTCTGTTTACATTCTGATATGGGGCTTTCAAGGGCATTGAGCTCTGTTCTCATTCTAATATGGGACTTTCTGCCACAGGTGTGGGCTCTGTTGTCTTTCTGATATGGGATCCCTGCAGAGGACATTCTGCAGTCTTTCCTGTAAAGTTCAGCTCTTATTCACAGGGGCCTAAGATGGCTGTACTTGTCCTACTGCTAAACTTGAGGTGGAATGGCCTTAATTTTTCTCGGCCTTCACAGAAATAGTATGACTTTCCATAACAGATAAAATCAGAAAGGGGGGAGAAAGACTATCTAAGAGAGGCAAGGAAGTTTTGTGACCAGACTTGTGTTGGGAATGTTCTGTACATGACCCTATCTGGTATTACTCTGAAAATAATGTTCAAGTAGAGTCCAGTAATCCCAAAATAGCAAAATGACCAAGTTTCAGTTCTTCAGCTAAGTAGGGCAACTTGTTCCATTGAATCAGACTCTGGGGTTAGCCCTGTCCCAGCCAGAGTACAGACTTCTTTGCCCAAATTTTCTTGTGCACAGCACAGCCTTTGCCACGTGGAACAGTTAGACCAAGGTTGGTCAACCTGGAGAGATGTAAAGCAAGCAAACAAACTTGGAGCTAGGGCTCTGACTCCGGATATGAAGACTTAACTCTCTGGATGGAAATGTAGCATGGATACATTTTCATGACTCTAGTGAATCTAACATGCAACCATTTTGAGTTGAGAAGCACTCATCTTGTTGTGCCCAAGATTGCGAATCCGAGAAACCACCAAGGAGCCGACACCGATGCAAACGCATGAGGGTTTATTTACTAGCTCGAGCTTGGGTCCAAGTATACCCGACACAGCAGAGCAGGGACTTGGACCCCGAAGTGGGTTACAGCTGGGTTTTTTATAGGCTGGTCTAGGGGATTTTCAGAAGGGGTGGAGGGATTTCTCAAGTTCTGTTTACATTCTGATATGGGGCTTTCAAGGGCATTGAGCTCTGTTCTCATTCTAAGATGGGACTTTCTGCCACGGGTGTGGGCTCTGTTGTCTTTCTGATATGGGATTACCTGCCGAGGACATTGAGGACATTCTGCAGTTTTTCCCGTAAAGTTCAGCTCTTACTCACAGGGACCTAAGATGGCTGTACTTGTGCTAATGCTAAACTTTAGGTGGGATGGCCTTAATTTTTCTCGGTCTCCACAATCTGAACCAGTCCATAGCAATAACCTACATAGGACCTATATACTGCTGGATTAGTTCACAGATTCTAGGGAGAATTAAATTCCTGCAATGCTCTTTCATGTAGTTTTGCCAGAATAAGCAGAACCCACATCCTCCCTTATCCACTCTCCCTGTTTTGTGTGACTATGTAGGGTCTTTAAGGGGCTGCTCCCTCCTCTCTTCCCTTCCCATATTCCTCTGATCTGTAGCACCTTCTTCTGACTCTGGGACTTTGCTATTCAGAGTTTAGTCCTGAGACCAGCCCCTGTGGCATTACCTGGATGTTTGATAGAAATTCAGACTCCCAAGCCTACCTGAGTCAAATTCTGAGTTGTTAGATCTTCAGCTGATTTCTATAAACTTTACAATTTGTGAATTGCTGCTCTATACAATCTCTATGTGGATACCACTGGGGTAAATGCTCTGACATTAGGACGTTTATTATGCGGAGGGGATGATACACTCTGTTCCTTCTTTCATCTCCTAAAAAACGAGGTCATTAGTTCCCTACCATAAAGCCCATTCTCTGTGGTTAATCATTAGGTGAAATTACATATAAAGTGTACTCAGAGTCATATATAGTAAAGAGAGACAGAGAGACAGACCAGCCAGTTGTACTGCAGTTGGCCAGACAAATGATTGATGGGTGGGGAAAAGATGCACCAGAATGCCACAGCTCAGCATTCAATTATGTACTCAGTGCACAACAGCTGAGTGTATGAGTTATTCGGATGCCATCCATATTTCTTGAGTCTCTTGTTTTCTACTTGATTTGGCTTCAGCCTCTCATAGCTTGTGCTGGGTTGGATCTCTTTCCAGTATGGCTTAGTGGCTTCAGAGCAGGCACTGGCAGCTGGGTCTGAGCAATGCCTTAGGTATTTGACTATTTCAGTAGGACATGGGAAGGGACTGATTGATCCAAAATAAGTTTCTTGGGCACACACTGCTCTTCATCTCCTCATCATTAGTTGAGAAAAGAGTCTCCTGGTATAGAGAGTAGAAGCCCAGAGAAGCTCCAGTCACGATGAGCTTCCTCTACTTTCATACTTTCACCTTGGCCACTCCCATTTAATGAGACCTGTGTCTGGGTTCTAATGGGGCAGCATAACAAAATATTGTATTGAGATTAAGAAGATGAGTTTCGAAGCCAGGTAGATTTTGTTTAGATCCTACTTCTGCCACACCCAAGCTTTGATCTTGGATGTGTTCCTTCTTAAATTTTGACATTAGTGTTTTCTTCTGTAGAAGTAGGAGGGTGAGAGAATCCAATTTACAGAAATTTTGTGCAGATTAAATGTATAGTGCATAGCATTGCATCTGCTATACAGAAGGGCTCCCCACATAGTATTATGATCATCATTATTATCATAGTCTGTATCATGTACATTAGAAACCACTGTGGATCTAGGGTGAGTCTGGGATTCCCTTAGGACTTAGTTTAATCTCACTTAGGTGTACATAGTGTTCTGTGTGATTGCTTTGAAGTACTTTAAGTATGGAGAACATAGGCATCCTCCTCTTAAAAATAGCAGGTATATTTACTTATACAGAGGCATCTAGGCTCCCGGGGAAATAATCTTTCTGAAGAATAAAATACTAGCTGGAGTAGTCTTGGGTGATTCATAGGAATCCAAGAGTATACAACAACATTCAAGTCCTATTGCAAAAGGACTGAGCACTATGCACATATTTGTTTAAAGAAAGCTGCTACTAAGTTTTATTCATTGTGATCATTTTTGAGCCATGCTCTAGTTCCAGCCAGGGGCTAGACTGCATTCACTGACCCTAGCCTGCTGAGCTTCTCTGCAACAGCTCCAACTCAGCCTCTACTGGAATGCCAGAGCTTGAAGGCAAAGAGTTTGAATATCCTGATGCCAGGTTATTCTTGGCAATAACTCACTGTGGCCCAGATGGAGTCATGAGGCTCTGTCCTCTTTATTCAGGGATGGAACCAGAAGACAGCTCCTCCGTGTGGAAGAAGGCAGGCAAGGGAATCCCACCTGGGCACACCCAGGGGCGCGTCCCCATGGATTAAGAAAGGGTGGGGCAGGTTCACTGTCTTTTTCAAATGATTTTCTTTAAATTACAGAATCCTTTTATCAAACAAGGAAGTATCCCAATGCATAAAAGAGATAATAGTCTTTTGTTCTGGTTGATAAATCTGCCTATGTGCATAAGGGACTTTGGGAGACTTTATTTTTCTAGATAATTATTGTTGTGTGTACTTACTTGCTCATTCATACACATATCCCCACACTCAGTGGCTTCTGTCGCTTGCCTGCTAGGGATCCTAAGGTTCCTTGAACATTAGTTAAAAATCACGGCACAAACTGATCTCTAAGGTGTAGTCAGCTCCATTACACCAATGAACTAAATGTGGCTCTGGGGAAAAGGAGGGATTTTGTGCACTGGGGTGAGGGTGGGATAGAGTCTGGAAGAGAAGCCAAAGCTTCAGAGAGTGAGACTGGTGTTGAAGCAGAAAAAAAACAAAACAAAACAAAACAACTAAGGGCCAAGAGAAGCACTGAGTCTCAGTGGTAGAGGTGAGCAGCTTTTTAAGAGCAAATGAGGCAGCAATTATTTCTTTTGTTCTCAGGCATGAGACACATGCCATCAGCTCACCTGCAGCAGTGTTTGGCTGTCATCTGTTCATGGCTTAGATTGCTCATGTGCCTTTCGTACCAAATCTGTTTCCAGAGCCCAGCTTGGTAAGACGCTACTCCTCTGTGGTTTGCTTCCTGTGTGGGCTGGGTAAGGAAGCCTGGGAAGTTGGCAGACGGCAGAGGGCAGCTGGGTGAGCCCAAGTTTGCCTGCAGGGAAGTCTGTCTAGGACCCAAAAGGTCTAGGCCTTTTCAGTTATTTACCATCTCCACCTAAAAAGTGTGTGCTTCAAATCATAGAGAAACTTTTTGTGCTCACTCCCCACCCTGAGATCTGTAAGATGGAAATCCGAGGGGTGCCTGGGTGGCTCGGCCACTTAAGCAGGTGAGCGGCTGCCTTTGACTCAGGTTATGATCCTGGGGTCCTGGGATCGAGCCCCGCATCCAGCCCCACATCTGGCTCCCTGCTGGAGTGGGGGTGTCTGCTTCTCCCTCTCCCCTGCCTGCTGCTCTGCCTATTTCCTGTGCTCATTCTCGCACTCTGTCTCTTTGTCAAATAAATAAAATCTTTTAAAAAAATCTGATATTTTTGATCAATCAAAAAACTTCCTTAACTGATCTTTACCAAGACTGAAACTCAGCGAGCAGGCGGTCTAGACAGAAACAAGAACAGTGCATGGTAACTGGGTTGGGTGAAAATGCTGGCAGGACTGCATAATTTAGGGGGAAATAATCCCAACCACTTTGAAAACCAGACCAACAAAAACAGAGACAACCCCTCCGTCTCTAAGTGTTGTCCGAACGTTTAGATAGTCCGATCTTATCTAAGTAACATTTAGATATTTAAAGCTTTAGATTTTCAAAGCTCTGTCCCAGTCACTAATAAAACCTGCAAAAATGTTCTCCACGATCCAAAATATGCTTCCTTTTGCCGGGAGAGACTGATGAGACTGAGTAAAAAGTTGTCGACCATCAATATTGACTTGAAATCCAATTTCCTTTCAAAATTGAGCTTTCCTGATGCCTGGGGGGCTCAGCGGTTGAGCGTCCGCCTTCCTCCCAGGGCGCGATCCCAGGGTCCTGGGGTCAAGTCCCGCGTCGGGCCCCCTGCACCGAGCCTGCCTCTCCCTCTGCCTGTGTCTCTGCCTCTCTCTCTCTCTGGGTCTCTCATGAATAAATAAATACAATCTTAAAAACAAAAAAACAAACATTGAGCTTTCTAACCCAAAGTGTTCAACTACTGTTTTATCTTTCTTCCTCATGTCCTCCCTGACATCTTTGGGGGGCAATCCTGCAGTCACTGCGCTGCCCTGTGCGGTTCCGTGTAAACAGGAGGCCGAAGGGCCAAAGGCTGGGGGGCGGGGGACGAGGCCCCAGGACACAGTCTCCACCCGGGAGCGCAGCGTGGTGACTCCCGGAGTGACACCACCTGCCCTGACCGGGGCTCCCGCGGGGCAGCAGCAGGGGATTCACGGCCTTTTCCTCCTGCAGAGGCTGGCGGGCTGCCCCCGGCCCTCATCCTTGGAGGAGATCCCACTGGCCAGGGCAGGGAAGAAGACGGGGGGGGGGGGGGGGGGGGGGGGGGGGGGGGGGCGGGGGGGGGGTCCTGGTGGGAAGGAAGGCTGAGGAATTTGTAGGGGAAGGGAGCTGACCCAGGTGGCGTCTGCCAAGTCGCCAAGTCAAAACCCAGCCCTGGCAAGAAAACTGAGCTTCTCAGACATCCCGTGGGCACCTGCAGGTGTCGTCTGTCGTCTGGTACTCCTGGGGCGTCCTCAGGGGACCGCCTGCCGCGGCCGGTTCCTCGGTCCCCTCTAGGCGGTCGGTGGGGTGCGGGTGCAGGTGAGCCCTGGCGCTCCCCCCCCCCCCCCAGCCTCCCCGCCGCGGCCTCCGCGAGGTGCCCGCCGCACCTGCCCCGCCGCCTGCCCAAAATAGAACGTCTGGTCGTGATGGATTAATCCTTGGCTCGCAGCCTGCCGGGCCGGCTCAGCCCACGCGGCCTGCTGGGGCGGGCGGTGGGGACAGGGGGCGCTGGACTGGTTCGCACATTCCCTCTTCTCTCCCGCACCGGGCCCGCCCCGCCGCTCAGCCCCTGGGTAGACACAGAGAGCGGCCGGCAGGTGCCTGGGGCGGGCCTCCCCGGAGGGTCCTTTGCCTCCTTTTAAGTGGTTCCTGGAACCCTAGGGACAGAGAGCCAAGTTAAGGGAGACTTTTCCTTCCTCTGCTCTCCCTGAGCATTTAACGTCTACTTCTCAGCCTGTTTCTATTTCCATCTCCTCATCTGTAAAATGGGGATAATAATACCTCATAGGGCTAGCGTTCTGATTAAACGGGTATAGTAGATGTAAGGTGACTAGAACTTCACAAATGGACAAAAAATGAAGGATTCCTTTATATGAAGCCGCTCAAGTAGCTAAATTCATACAGACAGAAAAATCAGAAAGTAGGGGTGCCTGGGTGGCTCAGTCGATTAAGCGCCTGCCCTTGGCTCAGGTCATGATCCCAGGGGCCTGGGGTCCAGCCCCACATCAGGCTCCCTGCTCAGCAGACAGCCTGCTTCTCCCTCTGTCTCTGCCTTTCCCCTCTGCTCATGATTTCTCTCTCACTCTCTCTCTTTCTCTCTCAAATAAATAAAATCTTTTTTAAAAAGAAAAGAAAATCATAAAGTAGAATGGTAGTTTCTAGGGCTTGAGGGGAGAGGGGAAGGGCAGTTAGTGTTTAGAACGTAGGTACAGAGCTTCAGTTTGGGAAGATGGGAAAAGTTCTGAGGCAGATACAGTGATGGTTGCACAACAATGTGAATGTACTTAGTGCTACTGGACTGTACCTTTAAAAATGGCTAAAATGGTAAATTGTAGGACGCCTGGGTGGGCTCAGCAGTTGAGGTTGAGCGTCCGCCTTCGGCTTAGGTTGTGACCTCGGGGTCCTGGGATTGAGCCCCACATGGGGCTCCCCGCAGGGAGCCTACTTCTCCCTCTGCCTGTGTCTCTGCCTCTCTGTGTGTCTCTCATGAATAAATAAATAAAATCTTTTTTTAAAATGGTAAATTGTGTATATGTTTTACCTCAACAAAACACACACACACACACACACACACACATGCACTGTGCCAGGTATATAAAGTGCAATGTAATGTTGGCTATTATTATTCTCCCATGATCTATATCATTCCCCACTTGATTTCAAATATGAAGCTTCATTTTTTTTAGTCAAAAAGACTTCTGGCTTGTACATAAGTTTTCCCATCACCTCACTCATAGGCATCTTCAATTTATACACACAGAATGAATGAGTGAATATATGTTGAGCCAGAAAATAGAATAGCCCAAAGCGAATTCTATTGCCCTTGACCCCCTGACTTACAAAGGAGACAGTGGGTAATCCTGAAGGTAGCCTGGACGAGACACCTGGAAAAGTGCCGGCAGAGTGATGATGACTAGTACTGATTCTGTCGTTCTTTTGGTGAATTGGTTCTGAAGTTTAGGAATAATTAAGGTCAACTTGTGAGAGCTGCTCAGAGACCCACCTCAGGGCCCCTTTGTGTTTGGAGAAGTATTTGGAGGCTGAGTCAACATGGCAGGTACCCAAGCATGTGGGCCCACCCTACGGTGGACTTGGAACTTCATTCAAGATGCCAGTTCCCCAGGACTGACTCTTCAGTAATCCAGCTTTTGGAGGAAGAAGTAGGGAGTCATGCATCCAACCCTTCTCTTTTTTTTTTTTTTTTAAGATTTTATTTATTTATTCATGAGAGACACAGACAGAGAAAGAGGCAGAGATACAGGCAGAGGGAGAAGCAGGTTCCATGTAGGGAGCCCAATGCGGGACTCGATCCCGGGACTTCAGGATCATGCCCTGGGCTGAAGGCAGGCACTAAACTGCTGAGCCACCCAGGGATCCCCAACATCCAACCCTTCTCTATAAAGTCCATCCTTCCCGTGGGCATGGACTCTCATCTTTTCCCACCATCTCTTATCATCCCATTCAAAGTGAGTAGGGGGGAGAGAGCCAGGCTATAATTTTCACTAAATGTTCCAAACCTAACTATTGTGAGCCATACAACATATAAGACTATACATATATGTATACATCTCCTAGGAATTACCAAAAATAATTCTTTGGAAAGATCCAGAAATGATTGGTTGTAGCTTATAAACAAGGGAAAAAATTGGGGGGAGCAAAATTGGGGTGGAGTGCACGAAAACTCTGGAGTCTCACACAGTAAGCAGGTTATTTTTGTGTGGAATGTTTTCACAAGCTCGTTAGGGTGTGAGGCTTCGTCAGAAAACGATTCACCTTGCAGGAGGCTAAAGTTAATTTTCAGGGACCTTAAACAACCTTTGGCCCTGGCCAGGGAGGCTGGGGAAGGAGGAGGAGATGAATGACACTGGGCAGCAGGAATGAAAAGCCACAGGCAATGATTAAATGGTGGCTGGAAAGGGCAGCAGAGAAAAGAGGAGCCAAGGCTTGAAGGTTAGGAGAGAGCATCAGGGCTGCTGGAAAAGGTTTGGGGAACAAAAATGCATGCTTGGGCGCTGGCTCCGGCCCTCCACCCCCCACACCCGAATCGAATAGCTTCTGCCCCATGCTGACCTCCAGTCTCGAACACTTTGGTCCTCTAAGGCAGATTTTGCTAGAAATTATAGATGAGTCATGGCCTATAAAGGGTGGTACCCTTTGCGCCACCTTGGGAAGGCACATTCCACCGAGTAGGCCCAAAGTGTGTGACAAGTCAGTTCCTTGTCAGCCAGAGACTCTCTTTAGAAGCCTCTCCTGGGGCATCTGCAGGAACGGGGCAGGGCAGTGAGGGGGACGTGGTCGGTGTGAACCTGGCCCGAGCTGCCACCACTGTAGCTCCCTTATGTAAGATCAGATGTGTAGATGCTGCCCTCACAGAGCACCTGGGCCCATTAAGGCTCTCTTCATGCACGCACACACACACACACACACACACACACACACACACACAGAGCACCTGGGACCAGCTCCCAAAGCCAGGCCCAGGTCTAACAGCACCTTGTTCCGGAGGATGGACCAGCCTGCTAGAAAGAGCAAGCTGCTGTTTTCAGCAACGGGACTGAGATATGTTGTCCACATACACTTTGCAAGCAGATAGAAACCTGACATGAAAACAAATGCACAAAAAAAAAAAAAAGAAAAGAAAAAAGAAAGAAAAGAAAACAAATTCACATAAAGGTATTTAACACTCACACTGAAGTGCAGAGAGGCAAATTGGCTCGGCGCCCAGAAAATCAAGAAGCAGTCGTTTCTAAACCCAACTCCGCTGCTGGTGACCTTGAGCCAATCACTCAACCTCTCCGTTTCTCAATTTCTTTAAGTGTAAATCAGAAGCTATGGTTCTGACCAGCTAATCAGCTGTGCCAAGGATAACTGGAGGTGAAGGGGAAGGAGGGAGAGAGAGAGAGAGAGAGAGAGAGAATGCTAGTGGAATTCTTTGCCTGTGCATACAAAGTAACAAGTGTTAAGAAACACAAGAAAGCCCTTGTAGTGACACTCGGATGTGGATGTGCGTGTTGCAATTGCACATCCCCACCCCATACATTTGGGTAAAGTGTTCTCACTAACCCAAGCTGACATACAACTACTCACTGGCCTGAGTGCCCCGTAGCCGGGGCCTGTCCCAGTAGCCGTGGTGTGATGACCTAGAGCTTACAACCTCATGGCCCCCCGTAGTTCCTAACCTGACATGCTGACTGCTCAGGTAAATCTTAGAGTGGTTCGCCATGTGGAATAATGGAATAAGGGTCCTGCTTCATCACTCACAGACATTTATACATCAGGCTTCTCGCTGTGCTCGGGTTTCTCAAGAGATTTTGCTCTCCTCGTATCCCCCCAACTATAGTCTCTATGTAAAAAATAAAAACGTCACCATTTTAGTCATCTACACTTGATTTAGCTAAGAGCCGATCACTTTGGGATTTGGATCTGGAAGTATTTGATTACTCTGTGCTTGTCAGAGGCAAAAATAATGGTTTCTCATGAGCGTTGATATTCTGTTCAAGGAGACTGAATTACAAACCAGTTTTCACTCATTCCAAGAAAACCACATTGGCTATGAACCTCTTTTTATGACTTCTGTATTTAACTCTTTGTGGAAGTGGGGTGAGAGAGTTAGGCTGAAGGAGGTGAACCACCTATAACATTCTCTCAGGGAATGGGATGAAGGGTGTCACTGATACACAGCCGTCACCTGTGTTTGATAACAGCCAGTTTGTTTAGACAACGAGACCTCGGCTGTTGCTCAGTCCTCTGTGGAAAGACTCATGTGATACCTTTCTATTTTATCTAGAATCTGTGCTCCAAGACTAAGCAGCAAGTTGCTTAGAAATGAAACAAATGAATTTCTCTTTAGCCAACGCAGTGATTCTCATTGACTTGAATACTCTGCACGTCTGTTATTTTCTGCAGCATTTCAATATAGATGTCTAACAAGGTGACCAGAAATAATAAGCTCCTGACATTTCCCTCCCCCTCTCAAACAGAACCTAATTATTCCCTGACACCAGCTCTCCTTGTCAGGAGAGTCCCGCAGAGCCTTAGAAGCAGGGACATTTTAGCCTTTGCAGATTAGCAGAGCGGAGGAATTTGTACGAGTAGCTTTAAAATAGCTGAGGTGTCAAACAGGGGTCAGTTTTCACGTAGGACATTTATGGTGAAGAGTCTGCTAAGTAACTCACATTGCTTAGAGCATTTATTTATAGTAAATTAACTATTGCAAAGCTTGGTGTCAATTTATTTCAGGGGCTGTAGGGAAGTCAACCCCCCCCCCAACACACACACACCCAACACACACACATGTGAGATCCAGACAGGGACTTGAATATCAGTTCTACAGGTTTATTCTACCCTCTAATTATGATTGAGAGGAATTGTCAGACCCTAATAGCTGAAGACTTGATGTGAAGACAAGGTTTCTTGCTTACAAAGGGGAATTTTCATTAGCCATGTTTGCAGGTTCGTACCTCGCTCCGCATTGCTCGGCCCCACCCGGTGTAGCAAAGGTTGTTTTGCCAGTTCTGTTTCTGGGCCTCTTAGTTCTCCTCTACTCATTTTTCTTCCCAGATCATCCTAAGACCCAGAGAGGTTTTCCCAAGACCCAGAGCTCTCCTGTGGAACTGGGGCTGAAAACAAGCATGATCCACAGCATATCAGAGGTTAGTGAAGAGCCCTTTTACATGTTAAAGGAGAAGCCTGGAAAAGGTGAAACCTGAAAGAATGACCTCTTTAATGCTGGAATTGCAGGGTCCTTGGCAGGATGTGGATGGGAGAGGTTGTGATTGTCTTGGAGGAAGGGGTATCTTTCCAGTGCCCTTCAAGACACATCACATATGTCACCTTCTAATGTTAGAAAGCCACTTCTTGGGGCACCTGGGTGGCTCAGTGGTTGAGCTGAGTGCCTTTGGCTCAGGGCATGATCCTGGGGTCCTGGGATCAAGTCCCCCATCGGGCTCCCCGCAGGGAGTCTGCTTCTCCTCCTGCCTGTATCTCCACCTCTGTCTCTGTGTCTCTCGTGAATGAATGAATGAATGAATGAATGAATAAATAAATAAATAAATAAATAAATAAATAAATAAAAAGCCACTGCTTGGCCATTCAAAAGAAATAAGTTATTTGAGCAAACTAGATTCAGTCCCACATTGCTTGATTTTTTATTCCCAGAGCTGTTCGTATGTTTATTGTAACATGTTTAGTGGTAAACACTGGTTTTAACAACAAGTTGTCTAACCAACCTTTTGAAGGTTCCCGGCAGATCTGCTCCATGCACCCCATTTCTGCTCTTCTTAAACCCTTTCCTAATCCAGCCCTCCAGGAAACCCACCTGTCCTCTCTGTCCTATCACTGCCACCCCCAGAGGTATGGATTTAAATGGTTACGTACTTGTGTCAAAGGGGGGACGTACGTGAGTCCCCTCAGCACAGTGACCTGCAGGCAGAAACTGCTCACATGCCAGGGCCTGCGGAACAGCAGGACCTTGCTCTGGAAGAGAGGGGACAGTGTGGTTACTGGGCAGGGCTGCAGGGCAGCAAGCACCATGTGCTTCCCGGTCTCCATGCAAGTGGCTCTGGCAGTGGGTCAGGGCAGGGACGGCTGGAGGCAGCGGGGCACGTCTGTTCACCAGCTCTACACCCCTTGAGCCACAGAAATAGTTCAGTCATGAAGAAATATATGCTGCTTCACACACGTGGCTTCCCCCACCCGCTTGCAAAGAGAAAGAAATGATTGCTATGCATTTGTCACTTTTCTAGTTAGAGCTAGCTTTTATTACCGGCCAAACCCAGGGAGGGTGGTAAGGAGATGGAGAACAAGGTCTAAGGTGGGAATTAATCCATGTTGCTGAACACATTTTATGCACTATTGGCCTGAGAAATGACTGCCAGTCATCAGACTCTCATTGGAAGGGTTTTGGTGGATGCGGCCTTTCCAACCTGCCTGCAACACAATTCCCTTCCCCTGGAGTCCTTGTTTGAATGAGCTCAAACAGCCCCTGTGGATTTTTGCTGATGGGTTAACTCTGTCTCACTGACCTCATTGTCCTTCACTTTCCTTCTCACATAATTGACATTTCCTTAACATCACAGACATAGCAAAACTTGAAGAGCATTGATTGTTGTTATTATGTGTGTCTTGGTTATCTGTAGCCGTCTTCATGGGGTCCCCTATGATGCAAGTCTGGGTCAGCCTCTGTTCTTCTATGACATATATTTTTTAAGATTTTATTTATTTATTCATGAGAGAGAGAGAGAGAGAGAGAGGCAGAGACACAAAAGAGGGAGAAGCAAGCTCCATGCAGGGAACTGCATATGGGACTTGATCCTGGGACCCCAGAATCATGACCTGAGCTGAAGGCAGATGCTCAATCACTGAGCCACCCAGGTGCCCCTGTCCTCCTGTGAGATTTGAGAACCTCTTCTACTTTTCTCTCCCAGTTGCCCCAAGCCTGAGATGAGGGTGATATTTATCTCCCTCTCTCACGGATATTGTCAGGAGGGAGGGTAGGAAGTGAGGAAGTGCTGAGGCTGCAACACGAAGGCCCTCCAGAAGGGTGACATGGGTTGCCAAGGGAAAGTCACTTTGGCTGGGAGACATGCCGTGGCTTTAATCCCACCTATGAAGCCTCTTCCAAGGCAGGAGGGATCAAGCAGGCTGGAATTGGCTGTGGTGTGGAAGTGGTCCTGTTATCACACAAGCTGTACTGTTGGTGTATTTATCCCCATGTTGTTTTTCTCCTCCCTGGGTTTCCAGTCCCCTGGAGGTGCCCAACAAGGACTTGGTAAATAATCGAACGACTGGCTGAATGAAAGTATCTTTTTTTGGACTTCAAGTGTAGGGTCATATATTCAGTGACCACTCAGTAAGTGCTTGATTGATGATGTTCTACTTCAACTCATTTTATGTACAGAACCTAGAGCCTGGTGTTGACTGCTTTGGCATTGCATTGTCCTTAAGATGAATGAGGGGTGGTGCTCAGGGCTGCCCACATCAACACCCTACTAGCAATGAAGTTACCGATATCTATGCAGGGCAGTGAAAGGCAGTGGCACTCTGTGACTTCACTCGGGAGGCCCAAAAGCTCTAGGAAGTACCAAGAAGTCACTGTTGACTCCAAAAGAACAAATGGATCCATCCTTCGAGCTTATCATCGAGCAAAAAGCCAGACACACAGCCATATCTAGCTATGCCACCCCGACACCTTCGCCAAGATCTGGCATTTTAGTGCTTATCCAGAAAACCCAGAACCATGTTTAGCATTTTGTCCTAAGTCTCTGGGCTGCACAGCAAAGTGAGTACATCTTATCTACTGCATGGCTCCAGGTTCCCCAATGCCTACGTGGGGCAGAAGATACAGGGACGTGTGCCACTCATGAGCTTTCTCTGGATGATGCAGAGATGTGCTTCATCCTTGGTCCTATCTCATGTGCAAGTTGTCACACGTGTATGATCAAGAGTGTGCCAAGGAGGTCCTTTTACATGTGCTATGTCATGTCCATGTGGAATTGCAAGTATAGCCATGTTGCACCTGGTTTTCATTTGACAAAAATTAATTGTAGGCAAATGAGTATCCAAGGGGTAATTATTCTGGTTGCTGATAAATTTACCAGTCTCGGTATCTGCTGAGGTGAGTGAGAACTGATCACAGAAGTAAGAATTGGAGCAAACAGAAAGGAGTAGCATTTAGGGCTTTATAATGAAATGAAGAGGAAGAGAGAATATTGAAACTATGACCAAGGTGATGGGAAACCAGGGCTAGATTCACCTAGAGTGGTGTGCACCTTAGTATCATGATTCCTGAAAGCTTAAGAATGTTAGTTTTGATCACCAGCCATTGGAATAGATGTTTTATGACCTCTTATGAAGGCGTCCTCAGGCTATTCCTCTTCCCAGCAAGGTGAGCACAGCTTGCCTGCATCTCTGAGTTGTGATAGGTGTAAAGCCTAGCTTGTAAATGCTTCATAGGAACAAATAATATCAAATTACTGAAATAGTAGTGCGTTGACCAAAAGCCTCTCCCACACCCTCTGCTCCATCTGCTAAATTTGCCCAGGGCATTGCACAGTTCAGCATTTAGAACACTCTAACTGTTTGAAGGGAAAGTGACCTTCCCCTCAGGTTGGAGAACCTTGTGCTGTGACCTAATGAGGACATTCCCTTTAGATCTGAGAGCCAGGAGCCTTTTCTCCTCTGGAACGCGATGTTCTCTTGATGTCTGCTGACCAGCTTGGCTATCCCACTCTTGTGCATGCCTTCACGTAGAATGACCCATCAACAATAGAATTTTATTCACTTTTCATATGTGCCTGAATGATAAAGACAATAATTCTATAGCTATAGCTGAAAATCAGCCTCACTGTTAATGTATATATCCTGTGATGCAACTATGCCCCTCTTTTCTCATTGAGCTTATTAAGTAAGTGTCTGAGGGTGAAACAAGGCCTTTTCCTGCTGTAGGTCACTGCCTCTCACTTCCTTAACGCTACCCCAAGCACTACTGGGTGGGCAACTCTACCACCACCTCCAGCCCAGGTTGCTTAGAAGAGCCTTCTTTCCTTCCCTGCCTTCTCCTCGGCCTCCCATGTTAACCACGCCTTTGGTCACCTGCTCCTCTATTACCAAAGAAACTTCAGTGATCCCCACTGACTGCTGACCAAGTCCAAACTCCAGAGCCTGACATTTAAAAGTCTTCCTAATAAATCCCCAACTGCCCTTACTAGGCTGATGTCCATTTATAGACTATTTAGGCCCCATGCTACCGTCAGAGAAACTAACAATTTCCAAATACACGTTATACTTTTATGGTTCACACTCACCTAATTCTCCACTTCCTTTCCACCTCCTGAGGTCCTCCTCAGTCCTTGAGGCTGAGTTCATGTGTTCCTTTCCCACCAACCCTTCCTGATTGTCCCAGCTGTAGGAAAGTACTCCCTCATCTAAATTCCTTGTTATTGCCTTTGTTTTCATTTAAGCTTTAAGACATAACTTACACAGGTATTACATGTTCGTGGTGGAAAATTTTTAAAAGTGAAACATGAAAGTAAAATCAATTCACATCTTTATGCCCCAAAGATAACTTCATCTCAGTAGAACATTCTGTAATGTCCACTTCCAGATTTTTCCCACATACATATGCACATTTCAGATATTCTTTGTCACCTAAGTGGTCATTCTTGGGTATTGTTTTGAATTGTAGCTCTTATAGATATGCAATGCAGTCTATACCACCCTGTAACTCCTCATAGGCCACAATTCTTTTTATTTCCCACAGCACTGAGGATAGTTATGTAAATGTTTGTTGAAAATCAGAATGAATTAATATATTTCCCTGAACACCTGGGGAGCTCCAAATAAACATTACCCACTGGCAATTAGGAGCCATCATAAAAAATAATTTATTTGATGTGCTACTTTTATTAGTTAATTGTAATTTTTTTTTTTGAGAGGGAGAGAGAGAGAGAGAGCATGAGCAGTGGGTGAGCGGGAGAGAGAGAAGAGAGAATCTTAAGCAGACACCATGCCCAGTGCAGAGCCCAACACAGGGCTTGATCTCATGACCCTGAGATCTTGACCTGAGCCAAAATCAAGAGGGAGATGCTTGGGATGCTTGGGTAGCTCAGGGATTGAGCATCTGCCTTCAGCTCAGAGCATGATCCCGGGGTCCTGTTTCTCCCTCTGCCTATGTCTCTGCCTCTCTGGGTCTCTCATGAATAAATAAATAAAATCTTAAAAAAAAAAAGTCAGATGCTTAACTGAGTGAGTCACTCAGGTGCCTTTTTTTAAATTAATTAACTGTAATGAAATATTCAGGTTTTGAACTCCGTAAGGTCTTGAGAGTCAACAACCTAAGTCAAACAATAGTCTGAGTTAATTGCTAGGTACTTACTGGATTCACAGTCTACCACTCTTAGCTTCTTTCTAATTTTTTTTATTTCTAAATTTTTTATTGAAATGTAATTGACATATAATATTATATTAGTTTCAGGTGTACAACATAGTGATTTGACAATTATAAACATTACTCATTGCTCACCCTAGTAAGTGTAGTTACCATCTGTCACCATACAACATTGTTACAATATTATTGACCATATTGCCTATGCTGTACTTTCATCTCTGTGGGTTATTCATTTTTCAAGTGGAAATTTGTCCCTCTTAATTCTCATCCTTTCCCCTGTGGCAACCACCAATTCTCTGTGTCCATGAGTCTCTTTCTATGTTTTGTTGTTGTGGTTGTTTGTTTTGGTCTTTAGATTCCACATAAGTGAAATCTTATGGTATTTGTCTTTCTCCATCTAATTTTAATTAGCATGATATGTTCTAGGTCCATCCATGTTGTCACACATGGCAAGAACTAATTTGTTTTATGGCTGAGTAATATTCCATTGTCTAGATATAACACCTCTTCTTTATCCATTCATCTGTTGATGGACACTTAGACTGCTTCCATATCTTGGCTATTATAAATAATATTACAATAAACATACGAGTGCATATATCTTTTCAAGTTAGTGGTTTTGTTTTCTTTGGGTAAATACTCAGAAGTGGAGTTGCTGGATCTTGTGGTACTTTTATTTTTAGTTTTCTGAAGACTCTCTTTATTGCTCCATAGTCGTTGCACCAATCTACACTTCCACCAACAGCATATGAGAGTTCCTTTTTTCCCCATGTCCTTGCCAACACTTGTACCTCTTGTATTTTTGATACAGACATTCTGATCGATTTGAGATGATGTCTTATGGTGGTTTTGATTTGTATTTTCCTGATGATTAGTAATGATGCCACTCTTAGTTTCTTAACAGAAGTAAGTGAGGGAAGAGGTAAGAGATATAGAGTCTTGGGTAAGAATAGCTTCTGGAAACTCTTGTTCCTAGTCCAGCTCTTTATGTCTCAAATAAGGTGCACTCTCCCATCTCCAGACCTTCTATAATCTGTCCTCAATATACGGTTTTTAGTTGAGAAACTAAAGGTTACAAATATCTCAATGCTCGCAGTTTAAAAATACTTATCTGGCCTTAGTTTTGCCTTCTTCCTGTGCCCTCAAAAAGCCAGTTCTTTTAGCCTAGCTCTAAAGGAAATTCCCAAATCCTGTGAAGTTAGTGTGGTTGCCATGTGTTTATTTAGAAAATATCTTCACAAGAGTGGAATGGCTATTCAAAAGCCAAGCTGCCCAGTTCAATTTTTCATATGACTCATGTGGCAAAAGTTGAACTGACCTGCGGGCACCAGCAACCCAGAGCAAGGCTGGCAGGTGAGGCACCACTCTGGTATTGGATTGAATGGGTGAAGTGATGTTGTCATATCCCTTTTTAAGGAGCTGTGGGAAAGGGAACAAATGTGGCTTCCAGAGCCACTGCAAGCATTCCTTAAGAAGTGGGGGACAATTCTATTATAGGATCATTTGTAGTCTGGCAATGCAAATTGAAAAAAGAAAGTCTGAGATTCATATACTATGAAGATGCTGATAGATTGTTTTGTTGTCCTTGTTGCTATCATGTTTATTTGCTTTGAAAATAATATTTTTTAAACCAATTTAAAGTAAAGTGCAGAAAAAAGAGCAATTATGACTTATTTAGAGAAATGTATGTTTATGAAGAGAAAGAAAGGGAATAAATGTCTCATCATTTTAGAGGCATATCTTATAGAGACATTATTTTTTAAAAATCCAGTAAGTGTTAAGTAAAGTTCAAAATAACCAAATGAGAAACACCCAGCTACTTGGGGAAACACTCTGATAGTAGTGATTTCTTGGGCAAATGGAAGTAGATCTTAATGGATCTCAGCCACAGATACTGGGCTGTGTTTTATCTGAGCAATTCTGCAAAAGTTGAACATACGCTGTGGGAAATCACAATCGATGCATTTTCCCAGATAAGTTAGCTCCTATCAAGGAATGGTACCTCTTTCTCCAGGAAAGGATGATGACGATGAGAGATTTCCTCTTCAGGGGCATGATGGTCAGGAGGCTGTGTTTTCTGGAAATGAGTTCACACAATGAGACCTTCTGTTCCCATTCATTAGTCTTCTAATATTAGGTAGCAGCTGTCTCCAAGGCATTTAGTGTTATTATGTGTGTCTTGGTTATCTGTGACCATCTTCATGGGATCCCATGTGATGTAACCCATGGAGCCCAGAAGGCTGTTTCAGCCTAGGTCCTTCTGTGAGATTTGAGAACCTCTTCTACTTTTCTCTCCCAGTTGCCCCAAGCCTGAGATGAGGGTGATATTTATCTCTCTCTCTCACGGATATTGTCAGGAGGGAGGGTAGGAAGTGAGGAAGTGCTGAGGCTGCAACACGAAGGCCCTCCAAAAGGGTGACATGGGTTGCCAGGGGAAAGTCACTTTGGCTGGGAGACATGCCGTGGCTTTAATCCCACCTATGAAGCCTCTTCCAAGGCAGGAGGGATCAAGCAGGCTGGAATTGGCTGTGGTGTGGAAGTGGTCCTGTTATCACACAAGCTGTATTGTTGGTGTATTTACCCCCATGTTGTTTTCTCCTCCCTGGGTTTCCAGTCCCCTGGAGGTGCTCAACAAGGACGGTAAATAATCGAACGACTGGCTGAATGAAAGTATCCTTTTTTGGACTTCAAGTGTAGGGTCATATATTCAGTGACCACTCAGTAAGTGCTTGATGGATGATGTTCTACTTCAACTCATTTTATGTACAGAACCTAGAGCCTGGTGTTGACTGCTTTGGCATTGCATTGTCCTTAAGATGAATGAGGGGTGGTGCTCACAATGGTATAGTACTAGCAATGAGGGTACAGATGTCTATGCTGTGAAAGGCAGTGGCATTGTGTGGGTTCCCTTGGGAATAATGAAGAGCCTGGTTATGGGTCTTTCTTCCACATTTCTCTGGTTTAAGTCTTGAGCTTTGCAGTGAAGAGCTCTGTTGAAAAACTAGTCACTAGGAGACAGTCAGACTTAATAAGTCCTGTTGAAATCTGTGAGGATTCTGCTTCATAATGACCATGTTCATATGATGACAAAGAAGCCCCCTTAGATAAGAGCTAATGACTCTGAGCAAATGAGTTAATTACTAAGTAAGCAACACAGTTGGAGGAGAGATGGGAAAGTCTGACGCCTAGTGGTCACCAGGGAGGCCTGGAACTAACCACACGTGATTCAGGAAGAAAATGTCTCAACAGCACCTCTGAATCCTAGATTTGGATGTGACTTAAAGAGAACCATTTCCAGCTTTAAAGAAAAAAAAAAAAAAACTGTTTTAAGACACCAGATCTGAAAGCCTGTCTCTATCCTGACCATTGGCCTTTACAATGGGGTTGGTTAAAGTGGTGGTGGAAAGGTTTGATTACCAGAGAATAAAAAGTCCCATGAAGGAAACTCTAGAGCTTATAACATCAGAGGCAGGATGGCTCTATATAAGGTTGCAGATACCATCCTCTAATTCAAAGAAAAACTGAGGAGAGAGGCCCTTGAGTTCAGAAATCACCCACCTTCCTTCCATCCTCAGTTTGTCTATAAAAATAGTGGACTTTGGGGAATCCCTGGGTGGCGCAGCGGTTTAGCGCCTGCCTTTGGCCCAGGGCGTGATCCTGGAGACCCGGGATCGAATCCCACGTCGGGGTCCCCATGCATGGAGCCTGCTTCTCCCTCTGCCTATGTCTCTGTCTCTGCTTCTCTCTCTCTCTGTGTGTGACTATCATAAATAAGTAAAAATTAAAAAAAATAGTGGACTTTGGTTTGACTGATTTTAATGGATCTCTCTATGTCTAGAACATTTTAATTAACAGAAGGATATGTGAGCACCTCAGTGAGTAAATGAATTATCTATTCCCTGAGAACCTTCCTGGAAGGTAATTTAGCTATAGTTGACAAAGGAGTTTAAAAGCTCAAAAACCTTTTACTCCAAAGTCTAGAAATATGTCCTAAGAAAATGACCAAACAAACAAGTACTGAAAGATGTATCAGAGAGTTGTTCATTGTAAAAATTCTTAAAAACAATCTAAATGTCTATCAATAAGGAACAGGTGAACTAAATCAAGTAACTCCATATAATGGAATACTATGGAGAATTTTTTAAGGTTTAAAGTAGGTCTATATATTTTAACATTATAAGATGTTGGGACCCTGGGTGGCGCAGCGGTTTGGCACCTGCCTTTGGCCCAGGGCGCAATCCTGGAGACCCGGGATCGAGTCCCATGTCGGGCTCCCAGTGCATGGAGCCTGCTTCTCCCTCTGCCTGTGTCTCTGCCTCTCTCTCTCTCTCTCTGTGACTATCATAAATAAATAAAAATTAAAAAAAATTTAAAAAACATTATAAGATGTTAAGAATATCTTGATAAAAGCAAGCTACAGGACATGATCTTTTTAAAATGAACAATGAAATGTCTGCAAATCTCAGCACAGGATAGTGGGATCATTTGCGTGATGTTTTCCATTTTATGCTTTTTTGTATTGTCTGATTTAATTTTGGCAATGAGTATATATAACTTCACAATAAAATAATCAAGGATAAATCATCTGAAAATATTCATTCCTATCATTTGATCACCAAGAAGAGGAAGAAATAAGAGGAGATAAAAGATGAAACTGTTCAGCTTTATGCTAACAGTTATGCTAACATGTGACCTTTATGCTAACATGTGACCTCCTGCCTGATAAGGCACTTTTATTTACTTATGTTATTTGTTCTTCCTACTGAAGTGCTTTAAATTTTGAAAATATTTTACCAAAGCAAGCAGGGCAAACTACAAGATTTGTCTTCATGTGATAGATGAACAGGTACAACACTGAATTCAAGACTGTCCACTCTTTTGCTGTTCTGTTTTTAAGGGAATTGTGATCCTGTTCTCAGGAACAGAGGATGACCAGAAGCCAACTATGAATCCTTGGAAAAGGAAAGAGGAG
This sequence comes from Canis lupus familiaris, assembly GCF_011100685.1. NCBI lineage: Eukaryota > Metazoa > Chordata > Mammalia > Carnivora > Canidae > Canis > Canis lupus. The sequence goes on along the minus strand of NC_049251.1, from coordinate 2,711,199 downwards.
AATACCACCCACTGAAAATAAGTCGACTCCATCCTCACTCTCTTTCAGTTGGATCTTACAACTACAGATAAAGTGGTTCCTATAGCTCTCTCTGCCCAATAGAACCAAGGATATCTTTTACTTATACTTTTAGTGCCAGACAGAGCTTCGGTCCCCAAGTCCCTCTCACCAGGAGATGACAGTTGGGTGGAGGTGGTAATAAACAGAGAAAAGGACCTGAGTCTCAATGTGAGGAGAGGGGTCTGTATGTGAATGTGCCTCCTAGGTGAGTGTGATCATGACGTGGAAAGTGATGACCATGGTGGGAAATGAGGAAATGGAGATATAGCCAAAGCCCAGTATAGACCATCTCAAAGAGTTAGAAACAAGAGTATTACAATGGCCATCCAGGGAAGATTGAGGCCCAGTTAGCTCTTTGCCTGGCAAGAACTGTACAAGAGAGCCAAAGTGGGTCTTCTGTTGTTCAACAGCTCTTCTGTGCTGGGACCTGCCCTTCCCATGCACTTTTTCAGAAGCCCCATGTGCTCTTACGAGGCAGCTAATAAATCTGAAACATATGTAAATCCATTTTACAGATGAAGAGACCAAGGCTCAGAAAAATTTACCCCAAGTTCTCCAAAATAACACTTGTCTCTTCTCACTACCCAACTCCATTCCTGGCTATATTATAAACTCCTCTAGTGAAGGGCCTATGTCCTATGGATCCTTGAAACTTTGAGCCCAATGCTTCAAAGTCACTACTTCAACCTAAATCAACTTTTGAACTTATGGCTTGAGTCAGTTATCAGCAGCCACATCCTCAGCAGTGAATAGTTATTGGATGAAATGAGAGGCAATTTATAATGAGCTTGGCTTCTGAAATAAGAATTCTGGCTCCAGCCCTTACTAGTTATCCAGATTGGTGCAGATTATTTAACCACTCTGCCTCTCCATTTCCTTAGCTGAAAAATGAGGAAAGGAACCAACTACCTACCGTATGAAGTTGTCATGAGGAGTCAGTGGGTTAACATCCATGAAGTACCCAACACAGTCTAGTCCACATCCATAAACATGAGCCATCCTTATTGTCATTACTGTGTTTTTAATTCTTAGCATTTCACATGCATCGCCTCACTGAACCCTTGCAATAAATCTATTCCAATAAGGAAGCTAAGGCTCTAGAGGTTAAACAACCAACCAAACAGAAGGGACTAACCAGTGGAAGGGCAGGAATTCCAACTCAGGTCTGACTCCAGATGCCACCCTCTCCTGCTTTCTCAAGTTGCCTACCAAGAGGCAACTGACCAAGACAAGATAGTGTGGATTAGGACGGACTATTGAATTTGCTCTGTGTGCTGTAACAGGAATATTTGTGTTTCAGAGTATGTTCTTACATGAATATACTCAGGCTTGTTCTTGAGGCTAGTATTATGTGGTACATTTTTAAAATGCTGCGTAAGTCAGAACTTTTTTAATCCAAGTGACAGCATCCACTTTATTGGCTCATATAAATGCAATTAAATGGAATGTCCAAGGATAGATCTCCCCTACCTTCAAGTGTGACTTGATCCAAGTGTTCAAAGTAATACCACCACGAATATTTCTCTCTCCATAGATGAGCTATCTTTCCAACTCTGCTGGCTTCTTTTTCATTCAGTCTTTACTTTCTTAGAGGCAAGATGGTCATCAAGAGCTCTAAATGTATATCTTAATAGTCACTTGTATTGAACAAGGGTTTTTCTCTCCCAATTCTTCTGCCAAAAGTCCTGGATGATATCTCATTGACCTGGAATCCAATGCTCCTCCCTAGACCAAACCTTGTGGTCAAGGTGGCTCTGACTGCCAAGGCTTGGGTTAAGTGACACCCCTTCCAACTCCAAAAATAAAGCTGAGACACATAGACTAAGGATGGGGGTTGGGTGGCTCTGCAAAAGATATATTAAGTTGTTATTACCAGAAGAAGGAGGAATGGGTACTGTTTAGGCAGAAAGGATCTATGTCCACTACAATGCTATTCACTGGCAAAATATGGTGTCTTGGACTGTAGCAAGGACACTGGATTCCACTGCCACCTAGCTAAGGAACTTCACACAAATCCCTTAACTCTCTCGTTTGTAATAACATCTAACATTTATGTGTGGCCCCATTGACTTGTCACAATAACCCAATACTGTAAATACTTTCATTACCCTGTACTTTCACTTTAGAATTCAGAGAAGTACGAACAAATCACTTCTCCAAGGGATCCCCAAGGCCACACAACTGGAAAGTGGCTGAGTCAGCATTTGAACTAAGCTGAGCTGACTCCTGAGCCTGCATTCTTAACCACTTAGCATTTATCATAAAGGGACATTTCAGGGTTTTCCATTCTATTATTAACTATTCTCCCCTTCTCCTTCTTCTTTTCTAAACACAGGATACTGAGGTAAAAATGGAAAAACCAGGACATTGTCTTTTCTAGTCTCATTATTGTACAGATAATATGGCAGTAGAGCTAAGTGGAGGAATTTATGTAGATCTGGCCTCCTTGATTTCTTGAGTTCTTATCTTGATGGATGCTCTATGAATCCGTTCACAGGGAAACTGTTGCTTTGTGATTTCCAAATGGATTTTCAGTCTGTCTTTTATAATAGCCAGTCCGCCAAGGTCTTTACTCATTGTCAGTTTTGTTGCAGAAATGTAATGATTTCCTAACACAATTGCACACTTACTTAATGAAAACTGAATAGTTGAATATGACTATGAAGAAGATAGTCTTCTGCCCAAACACCACTTTCTTTTCATTGTTTCCTGTAATGAATTATTGAGCAAACATCACGCTGACTTAAATATTCTCCTGCTTTAAGATGTTTCTATCCAAAATCTACATCTGGAACTGTGCTTTGTCACTAGATGACTTAAGGTAAAAGCAGTCTATAAATTAGTAACTTACATCAAAGTGAAAAGTAGCTGCTTCATGTTGAATAATGAATAAGGTGAAGGCTTTTCAGGTTGACATTCACAGTTAGATAAATAAAAATAGTCATGTAATATGGAAAGCTAACTTACATTCAATGGCTCAATAATATGAAAGAGTAAGCTATGTATGGCCTTTGGTATAAAAATGTCAATATTCAATGTATATTATATTCACTTTTTAAAAACTCTTCCAGCAAAAGAATACTTTAACTTTTTGGTGTCTTGAAGAAATATTCAAGTTGGAGACTGCTCTGGTGGAGGGGTGTGTGTTCCAAATTGTCCTCTTCTTATTTGAGATTTTTTTGCCATTCAAACTTCTCAGCAACATACCATATTAAGATTTTTGAAGAGGTTACAACTGGTAACATGATTCTAATTAACTGTATGATATGACTGGTCAGTACCAAGAATTTAGCAATTGTACATGATAATGTTCACCCACCTAGTTCCCTTCCTCAAAATCGGAATGGTATATGTAATAACAACTACAAATACAGCAATAGCAACAACAGCTACTTATGTAGCATTTTCATTGGGCCAGGCTCCATGCTAAGCATTTTACTTACATTTAGTCATGTAATTCTAACAGCTATACCTAACTATATCTTTTCTTTTTAACAGTAAGAATCAGAAAAGTTAAGTAAAATTCCTCAAATTGCACAGCTACTATATGGTAGAGTCAGGATTTAGACATTCTCAAAGTCTTATTCTGAGGCCAACATCTTTCTCTTAAGTTCTGATAAATTTGAATTCTAAACACCAAAATGTTTAAAGTATCCCCTTGCTCCTCTGTTAAGAGCTTACAAGTTTCTGAATAAAGAAGAATTTCTCTTTCATCGCTTCCCAAGAACTGGATCTAAAAACTGTTTTGTAGAAATAATCTTGAGGGTGATAAAGGTGACCATACATGGGGGCCCACACAGATCATATGTTATATTGAAACTGAGCTTGGATCACTGGCAAGTTTTGCTCTTTGAGCCATTGGCATTGACTTTTTTAGCACAAAACACCACATGTATTATGCTGTCATCAGAGCCATCCTCGGTGATAATTACAACATGCCAGCAATGAAAACACCCAGGCCTGGATCCCGTAGCCTACTTCTGAAAGGAACTGGATGGCTTTACAATTATCACTCAGACTGGCAGGGAGAAAAGGAGGGTGGGAGACCAGCAGGAGAAGAAATCCTTTCAATCTGGATGAACAGATCAGCTGCCTGGGACACCATGCTGTTCTGGCCAAGCCAGGGTTCCTGTGACATCATGCCCCACTCTCATAGTGTCAGCAGAATTCCTGCAGGACAGCGGCTGCTGCTGCCTACAAATGATTATCTCTGCTCACTCCACTTGGGAATGCATGCTGCTTCTTCCTTCCTTCTTTTCTGTGAGGCTGCTCATGTCCTTTCTGCTTGCCCAAGGTGCTGAGTTCAGTGAGGATAAGGATGCTGGGAGAATATGTTTTCATGATAGCTAGGGCGCAGCGCAGGCAAGGTGGCCCAGAACTGGCCATCTCCAGAGCTTCTCTGTCAGGTGCCACAGATGGGTTCTAGGTGAGCAAAGGTACAGGTCTCTTTCTCACTCAAGCCAAGTGGGAAGAGACACTGGGAGGCCAGAGCCCAAGTAGCTTCCTCCATTATTCCAGGGTACATTCATGTTGTTGTTGTTGTTGTTGTTGTGATTATGATTATTATTATTTCCTATCAATGCCAGATGTGAAAGAGTCTGGGAAGTGCAGATAATATGATTGGGAAAGACTCAGATGTTATTTCATTTATCATTAATAACAAGGTTAAAGTACAAAGAACTCAAGGACAGCTAAATTCTTATTTCCTGGAAAATATGTCAGATATCTAAATTCTGCCTCCTAATTATGCATTTTGTGATCTACGATAAGACTGTAATAACTATGTCCAAATAACCAGAAACCAAAATGTCCAGGTTTTCAGGTGTCCAGGCTTTCATGGTTCAAAGTGAAGCTCCTTAACACTAGAGTCCTGTGGGATTGTGAAGGTCCTCTGCATCTCTGCAGGCTGAAGTGTTCCTTGTCATTATTGGGTATTTGATTGTGGCCTAATTCATCATGAAATTGCAATCCATTTTGATTGCAATTTCATAAATCATAAATCATCATTTATGATGTGCCATTAGAATGTTTTATAGTTTTATCATGATATATTTAGCCCTTCAGAGGTACTTTGAGTGAGACTAAGCCAATTTACTAAATTCTCAAAGAGAACAATGATTGTGTCTTGGTTATGAAATTGTAACCATAGCACCCAGATTTCCTAACTTTGTTTCTTTGTCAATCAGGTTGATGGAAAGACTGTCTCGGTCTTCTACTTAACAGGTTTTTTTTTTCTTCTTAAAATTAAGTGTGACACATTTAAAGATGCTATATTTTTAAGAATGATACATAAGGAGAAAGATTTAGAAAAATCAAGTCTTATCCTTTCTACTCATCCTTAACTTCTATCCATTTGGGCTCAAGTCAGTTCACGTCTCTAGACCAACAGTGGATTGTTTCTTTCTTTCACCTTCAAACAGATCATTCCTTGGAATTTGTCCATAAACTTCTAGGACTCCAGACTAATTTGGCATCAAAAATTTCTGAGTTGGTTTTTCCAAACAACAAAGCAACCCACCACCATATGCATTTGTATATATATATATATATAATTTATTTTTTATTGGTGTTCAATTTACCAACATACAGAATAACACCCAGTGCTCATCCCGTCAAGTGCCCCCCTCAGTGCCCGTCACCCATTCGCCCCCACCCCTCGCCCTCCTCCCCTTCCACCACCCCTAGTTCGTTTCCCAGAGTTAGGAGTCTTTGTTCTGTCTCCCTTTCTGATATTTCCCACACATTTCTTCTCCCTTCCCTTATATTCCCTTTCACTATTATTTATATTCCCCAAATGAATAAGAACATATAATGTTTGTCCTTCTCTGATTGACTTACTTCACTCAGCATAATACCCTCCAGTTCCATCCACGTTGAAGCAAATGGTGGGTATTTGTCATTTCTAATGGCTGAGGAATATTCCATTGTATACATAAACCACATCTTCTTTATCCATTCATCTTTCGATGGACACCGAGGCTCCTTCCACAGTTTGGCTATTGTGGACATTGCTGCTATAAACATCGGGGTGCAGGTGTCCAGGCATTTCATTGCATCTGTATCTTTGGGGTAAATCCCCAACAGTACAATTGCTGGGTCATAGGGCAGGTCTATTAAGGCATTCAAATTGGCAAAGAAGAAGTCAAACTCTCCCTCTTCGCCGATGACATGATACTCTACATAGAAAACCCAAAAGCCTCCACCCCAAGATTGCTAGAACTCATACAGCAATTTGGTAGCATGGCAGGATACAAAATCAATGCCCAGAAATCAGTGGCATTTCTATACACTAACAATGAGACTGAAGAAAGAGAAATTAAGGAGTCAATCCCATTTATAATTGCACCCAAAAGCATAAGATACCTAGGAATAAACCTCACCAAAGAGGTAAAGGATCTATACCCTAAAGACTATAGAACACTTCTGAAAGAAATTGAGGAAGACACAAAGAGATGGAAAAATATTCCATGCTCATGGATTGGCAGAATTAATATTGTGAAAATGTCAATGTTACCCAGGGCAATTGACACATTTAATGCAATCCCTATCAAAATACCATGGACTTTCTTCAGAGAGTTGGAACAAATTATTTTAAGATTTGTGCGGAATCAGAAAAGACCCCGAATAGCCAGGGGAATTTAAAAAAGAAAACCATATCTGGGGGCATCACAATGCCAGATTTCAGGTTGTATTACAAAGCTGTGGTCATCGAGACAGTGTGGTACTGGCACAAAAACAGACACATAGATCAATGGAACAGAATAGAGAACCCATAAGTGGACCCTGAACTTTACGGTCAACTAATATTCGATAAAGGAGGAAAGACTATCCACTGGAAGAAAGACAGTCTCTTCAATAAATGGTGCTGGGAAAATTGGACATCCACATGCAGAAGAATGAAACTAGACCACTCTCTTGCACCATACATAAAGATAAACTCAAACTCAAAATGGATGAAAGATCTAAATGTGAGACAAGATTCCATCAAAATGCTAGAGGAGAACACAGGCAACACCCTTTTTGAACTCGGCCACAGTAACTTCTTGCAAGATACATCCATGAAGGCAAAAGACACAAAAGCAAAAATGAACTATTGGGACTTCACCATATGTATTTGACTGCTGGTCCTAAATCAACACTCTTGCCATTCCCTTGGCTTCTACCCTCCTTTTTTTTAAACTTAACTATAAGTGTCATGACAGACTATCCTGTTAGAATGCTCTGTATATGTACTATACTCTGATATTATCTTTTTTGATTAAGGTTTCTTCTGCTCAATTTTCAAATCCAATTTCTTCACCTAGTCTTTCTTTCTGCATTCAGGAATCTAGTTTTTAAGTTATGTTTACTGGTAATTCCTATATGATCGTGTCCTAAGCAACCAACATCTTGCCTGTGACAAAACACTAGGCTAACAAAATCCTCAGCTACAGTAGAGGCTGTTTCCTGAAAGTGCTAGTAGTTTTGTTTTTTGGTTTTTGGTTTTTTTTTTTTTTTTTTTTTTTTAGTGCTAGTGTTTTAAAAAAAATTCCCCATTAAGGATTTTAAAACATCTCGCACATGTAGCTGTTCAGTAAATATTAATTCACATATATGCAATTTATTTGACATTTCCTTTGCTGTTAACCGGTAAAAATTTATTAAACTGCAACAGCCTGCACAGAAGTCTAGGGGGAAAAGACAAAGTATAAAATATTGCCTTTGCCTTATTTGAGCTGGCAATGAGTTGAGATTAAAAACCAATACTTGGCCAACAATAACGACTACAGGACAGTTTGTGCTCAGTTATTTAAATTGTGGCAAAGACTGTACAAAGAATATGGAAGCATGGTGGGTTTCTTAAGATGTGGGGGAGTCAAGTGTGGCCTTCTAAAGGCAGTTAGATGGGCCTGGGAGAATCTCAAAAAATGAATGGATAAAGAACAAGAGCACACATACAAAACACCCCAGATCTTAACCATGTGCAAGCCATTTGAACTAAGTTAGTTTAATTCAACTAAAAAGAAAGAGACATGATTACTTAATTAGGAAGGACTTTGAAAAAAAAAAAAGAAAAAAAAAAAGGAAGGACTTTGAGGGCAGCCCTGGTGACCTAGCGGTTTAGCACCACCTTCAGCCCAGGGCATGATCCTGGAGACCCAGGATCGAGTCCCGTGTCTGGCTCCCCACATGGAGCCTGCCTCTCCCTCTGCCTGTGTCTCTGCCTCTCTCTCTCTCTCCCTGTGTGTGTCTCTTATGAATAAATAGATAAAATTTTAAGATAAAAAAAAAGGAAAGGCTTTGAAAGTCTGACTACTGTAACTTCTCATCTCATACTATGTCACTTCTTTGCTCGTCCAGGAAAATAGAGATTGGAGCTCCTTTTAAAGACCTGCAGGTAGGAATGCCTGGGTGGCTCAGCTGTTGAGCGACTGCCTTCAGCTCAGGGTGTGATCCCCAGTCCAGGCATCAGGCTCCCTATAGGGGCCTGCTTCTCCTTCTGCCTGTCTTTACCTCTCTTTCTGTGTCTCTCATGAATAAATAAATAAAATCTTCAAAAAAAAAAAAAAAAAAAAAGACCTGCAGGCAGATTTCACAACCTTCTTAGGTAACTGGGCCTGTTACCAGCCCTTGCCAGGAAGCAAGCTTACCTGTGAAGATAGCATCAGTCCTACCACCCTCTAAGCTCTGCTTCTTCCTCATTCTGTCCTGTCTGATGTTACACAGAATGCTGGTTCCTCTTCTTTGGGTTAGATGCCCTTTGAGTAATTAAGTCTGTCTCTGGGTTTCTCTTTTTTGTTCCCAAACTATTCCTGTATTCAAACATTCCTGTTTCCCTCCTGCATGCTTTTTCCATGTTCGTTCAGGCTTTGTGGCAGTGAGAGGTCCATGTCTCCTCCATTCACTGAAGGCCTGAGGGGCAGTGATGAGCTGCCTATATGAGGACAGGCCTCACCCAGGACCCCCTCAGCCCACACTGCCAGCCCCCCACAGGCACCCGAGAAATGCAGCAGGGAAAGAGGGTAGTCTGTTTCTAGTGATGACTATGAAGTGAATATATTATAGCTGCATCTCATTAGCAGCCTCTGGAACATCTAGCAAACCACATTGTCATGATCTGAGTGAGAAGGGTTTATAGAGAAATGAGAACTGTGAAAGGAAAGAGAACTGCCTTGCATTCCTGTATCTGAGCTACACATCTAGGCCTCAGGGATGTTCATTTTCTTTGTGTGTATAATGGGAGGGATGTTTCACCTTTACCAGCAATGATCACTGGGAAGACTCGGTGTCCTCCTAGCATTACCCAGCTCAGGATCATGACAATGGTTTTTTCTTGCCTATAGTACCAACTTGGAATCCTCTGCCTGAGTTTTAAGGTATCCAATAACCTGGCCCAGTCTTCTGGGCCCACATTTTTCACGATTTTCTGGAATGTTCCCTTTGTTCTACTAGAGAGATCCATTTATCCACTCCAGGATAAGCCACTTCTGTTCCTACCACTATCCTTCACTAACATGATGTGGAAAGCTGTCCCTCTATGTCTCCTCTCTACAAAACCCAATGAATTCTTCTAGGCCCACTTCAACTTTCTCTTAGAATTATAGATGGAATCTTTGAGGTTACCCAATCCAGCACCTGGCTTATAACAGAATCCTACGGCTTGAAGAAGGGGAACTAGAACAATCCCTAGGTATGACAATATGGAGGGGAAAAAGATCAAACTTGTTTTTATAGAGCGGTGGTCAAAAGACTGAGGTAGAGCCTCCTCAGTGACCACTGGACCTTCCTGAAAGTAGTACATAGATGAGATAGGGCAAAGGAATGTGTATTGAAGGTGGATGAAGGAGGCATGTAGTAGGAGGCTGGAGCAACCCCAAGGGTTTAGGGACCTGAGCTATCGTACTGCTCTTCTGTTGAGGTCCAATATTTAGAGAATGGTATCTTAAGGAAGAAGGGGCCCAAAGGAAGACTACTGTACGCTGCATTTGCCTGCCCTACCTTATAGAAAGTGTTCCTCCTGGGGCATGCTCTAGGCTGCTCTGAGTTCTGAGCAAGGCAGATATGCTAAGTTCATGTTTGGTTATGCACATTCTGCAGCCAGTGACACCTATTGGTCCATCTTTGCCCTTGAGAAAAGGCTCTGCATTGCAGGTATTGCCTGGGTTGTTCCCTGAGAAGCCAGAAGATCAGTGGGTGTCAATGTTGGCTCCTTGGGAGAGGTCACTTTGCTTGGTGAGAGACTATAAGTAAAAATAGAAGCCCCGGTGTAGTCTCTTGGGCAAATGACTTATTCATGGGTTCTAAATTATTGAGGTCATTGAAGAGAGTGCTATTTTTAATCTTTAGGATAGGAGAAAATGGGGTGAACTGGGCCTTAGGGAAGTCTGTGTCTCATAGGACAAAAGGTGAATGGTGTGAACAGTAAAAGGGTACATTCACCCACCCCGTGATGGGCATGCACTCAGTGGTTGACCCTTGGAAGCCTTGTGTCTATAGACAAGTCTGCTTCATCTGTGGCCATTCAGCATGAGGAAGGGCCCTTTGCAGAGCAGGGTTGGCATTGTAGTCAGGTGCTTTAGCTAAATCACAGGAAGAGCTCTCTGCCACATAATACTGTCCCCACCTTTTGTCACTTCTCCAGAGCTGGAAGGCTCTGTTTTTCTCTTGAAGTGCAAATGCTCCCTGGAAAACTTCACACATAAATGGTTTATCAGCCGCCACCTCCATTTTTGGTGAATGTTTCTGCAAGAAAATTAATCAATAGTTGATTAAGAGAAAAATGGGATGCGAAATAGTCCTTGAGATGAGGGTAGGGAAGAAGGGTTGCAATAGATGAAAGGCCTGGGATGTAGAGTCGTAGAAATGAGGAGATTAACAAGGAACAGAAAAACTGTCAAAGGCAATTGTGTATTTGAAAACCAAGTATTTTCCCCGCACTGTCCCTGAGCTCCTTAAGGAATTCTGGATGATTTTCTCTTCTATCCATTTTTCATTCCCTTAGAACAACTTCTCATCCAGATTTGATCAATAAGTATTTGTAGATAGCCTACAATATGTTCAGCCTTATGTATGGATTGCTGGTTTTTTCACTTAATATTCCTCTTTTTTTTTTCTTTGATAGAAAGAGAGAGAGAGACAGAGCATTTGTGTGCACAGTGGCAAGGAGGGGCAGAAGGAGAGGGAGAGAATCCCAAGTAGGCTCCATGGAGCCTGACATGGGGCTCAATCCCACATCCTGAAATCATGACCTGAGCTGAAGTTGAGTCAGCTGCTTGACCAACCAAGCCACCCACACTCCTTAATATTCCTTTAAACTTTATTTCTTGATGTCATTTGCCTATTTAGCATTCTTTTTGACTTCTCAGCATCTTTCATTTCTAAAATTAGGAATTCCTCACATTTGTGAGGTCTCACTTACCTCTAATTTTATAAGCTCCCTTGCAATGATGAACCCTAACCTACCTCATCCCGGACACCAGCCATCGTCTGTTCCAGACATGGAATTAAAGGCTGCTGGCTCAAGCAGGTGGGAATGCCACACAATTCCTGCTGGAGAGAAGCAATGTGGCATTAGCAAACTGCAGGGTCATGCTGTCTTGCCTCCTTGCCTGTGCTGTCTACATGGAGCCAGCTCTGTGGTCTGCCCATCTATCCTCTGAAATATTCTGTGAGCTAACCAATATCTTCTGCTTAAATTCACAATGGCTGATATCTACAGTGTGAAACTTAGAATTTTGGTGTTTAAAATGTATTCAACACATATAAGTTTTTTAATGCGCCAGCTCTTTACAAACATTAACTCATTCAATTCTAATAATTAAATCTCTGAGAGAGGAACGATTATTACCCCCATTTTATACATAGGGAAACCAAGTTACCAGGAAGATACATAATTTGCTTTAGATGACTCTGTCGGTCAGGGACAGACCTAGGGTTCAAACACAGGTTTTTAATCATTACATACCCCTTGTACATCCATCTTGCTGCATGTCTTACCCTGCAATTGTCCCCACTACTCTTAGCTGCCCTCACACTCGGACCTTCGTTATCCTGTAGTGAACCATAATAGCCAGTGTCTACACTGGCCTGGTTCTTCGCCAGTTTACAAACCAAGTCATTAAAAAAAGGGTACGGGGCACCTGAGTGGCTCAGTCAGTTAAGCATCTGCCTTCAGCTCAGGTCGTGATCCCAGCCTCCTGGGATCGAGTCCCATATTGGGCTTTCTGTTCAGCAGAGAGCCTGCTTCTCCCTCTTCCTCTGCTGCTCCCCCCCGCTTGTGTGCGCACTCTCTCTCTCTCTCTCAAATAAACAGATAAAATATTTAAAAATAAATAAATAAATAAAATTTAAAAAGTACATATTTTCCTTCTGAGACCTAAAAAATACTTCATGACAATTACGAAAAACAGTTGCTCTTGAAAACATTGTAGTGTTTGTCTCAACTAAGTAGCTGTGTGAACACCTCATACTTCACAGACATAGGGAGGAAATATTGTTGTCAGGGAGCAGCAAGGCCAAAAGGAATATTGATATGAATTCAAGCCAATTTATGAGACTACTCCTGGTGTGCAATAGGCTGTGTCGAAATTTTGAATAAAGTAGGCTATTTCTGTGGTGGATATTGAGGAGAAATCTGTGAAAATATCATTGCTGGTTCTGATAGGTTTCTCACTGTCTTTGTCTTTCTCATTTCAAGCCCTCTGTCTTCATATTAATAGGTTGATAATCCTGAGCAAAGCAGTCACCAGCCTCCAAAAATACATGCCTCTCAGCAGGCAGGGAACTGAGCAAGGAGAACTGTGGTCTCAAACACCTGTCAGTGCTCTGCTCCCATTTATTCCTCCTGAATCTGTCACAGCCTCCTCACAACTCCTGCTGGCTATTGCTGACTGTCCAGCACTCCCTTTGAAGAGAATTTAAAAGAAACAATGCAATTGCATTCCACTTATGTCACATATATATCTGGGAGATTTGCCAGAAGAGTCCGGTATGTGAAGAGATTTTTTAATGAATGAAAGGCAACAACAGTTGAGGATTGGGTGAGAGAACAGCAGTCATACACATTGGCAGTGGGAATGTGGGTAAAAATGGGAAGGAATTCTCAAACAATGAGAATAGAAAGGCATAAATACTTGCATAGCAAGGAGAGCTATGGAGTCTCTTACCTGGCTTAAAGAAAAAATAAAGTACAGGCCATTGCCTGTTAGAAATAAGGAGTAGCCCTTCCTCAAAGCAGGAGTGTATACATCCCATCATGCAACCAGTGGGCTCTGACAGGCTGACAGTTTATAGGAAGCATCAAAAGGATCAGGAGGGAAGAGAACAGAAGAGAATGAAGTTAGGTATGTGTGTAATACCTTGCTCTTCAAAATTCCAAGGACTTTACAGAGTCTGTGTTTGGACTCACAAATGACCACAAAGGGTAGCCAATGTATAAAATAAACAAAAATTATGGGTTCAGGTATTTTGCAAAGTGAAGCAGTATATTTTTTCACCTGAAGGATGCTTGCAGCCTGCAGAACAGGACTCTGGGTGGCATCATTGGGAGCCTCTCCGTTTATCTTCCCCAGTCACATGAAACTCTATTCCCCATTTTCTCAAATCTCACTCATTCTTTATGACCTGACCCAAACCCCATCTCTTCCACAAAGAGGTCCATGGTGACTCTCATCTTGCTGACCAAACTTTCCTCTAAAATTCTCTTAAATTCAGAGTCTGTGCCACACAGTGTAAAAAACAGGCATTCCTCAACTGTACTGGATTGTTTCCTCATTTTCCATGAGTTACTCTCATCTCCGATCTAGGAGCCAAGCTTCTGAAGAGGCTAATTTATCACATACTTTTATATTGGATGTTTTTAGATCTCCCAAACTCCCAGCTGGAAAGAAACAACTTAACTTCCAGCTGCAAAGAAACAAAAACTCCAGGGTGGGCTCTAGGTATGGCATGTTGGGATCCCAGCTCCACCTCTCTCTGTGATGCTCTACCTGCTTTTATGAGTTGATTTCACCCTCAGGCCGGTTGGGAAATGTCTGGGGCCATCCCTGAGCCCCTTCAGTCGTAACAATATCTGGAGAGAGAAAATGCCTGCAGGAATGTGAAGACTTCTATATCTTCTCCAGTAGACTTCACCTCACACCTATTAGCCAGAATTGAGTTACATGACATTTCTTCAACTATATGAGAAAATGGGATTACCACGATGGGCTGCAATTGTCCCAGAACTGGGGACAAAGTCATCTTCTTCCATGTCATGAGTGGTGAAGGTGAGATACTTGAAGAGAAAGGAAGGATGAAGGGAGGATGAGCATTGAATAGACAACAGGTGGTAGACTGGGGCTGTCCATTGTAGGCTTGTAAGTCAATTGTTAGGTTCAGGAATTTTGAACGCTAGTGGCTCAACACAGTCATTATCAAAACTTAAATTATATAAGCTGACGATGAAAGTATATTAAAGCAGAGGTAACAAATAGTCAAAAGTCATCACTTCCTAATTATTTTTACTACATCACACTACTATCTTTGCTTTTGCTATTATTTACAGTTGCATCTGCATGGTGGGAATGCCAAGTAAGGGAGAGCTACTATGCATCTCAACCCTGCGTTCAGTGACATCACACTGATCATCTGAAAAAAGCTATGCTGTGAGTATTTACACCATGGGGATAGTCAAGTGATACAAATCAAGGCTTCATTATTGCTTTGCTAATTGTCCAGATTTAAGAAAGTGATGGAGAAAATGTTACCAATGCAGATTAAACTTAAAAATGTGTTATGTCTGTAGCCATTATATTGTGAATAGCACAAAATATTGAAGAAGTGTTCCTCCGGGTCTCAAAAGCCATTATTTGAACCAGCAAAGTCATCAACAAGCATCTTCCTTGTTTCATTTTCATATTACTCATTAACATAAATGAGCATATCAACCAACATTCAGATCAGAGTTACACTCATTTGTTACCAGCAACCATAGAATAATTTTGGATACACGAGTTTAGAAAAAAAAATCAACAAAAGCATTATGTGAGAATCTTTTATGAAATTTACAATTAACATGCTGTATATAATATATGTACTGAAGAGCGTGTTGTTAAGCATTTATCAGCAGAACACTGGGACCACTAATATATTTATTATAATATGCTTAATGACCAACTAGCAATAGTTAATTTTGTTTGGATGCCATTTAGAAAATATATTGATATGATTCTAGATTTCCTTTATAAGTTGAAAGATAGATTCAGAACCATTTACTAAGTTTATTTTCCTGGGGATAGGATAGACACTTTCCTTTGGTTTAGTTTGCTGGAGATTTCAGCAAATTGGTGATGTTCATTTTCTGTTGAGTCCATAGTTTGAATCAGCTCAAGTTCCTGGTAACATTAAGCCACACTGATGAGGAGATTTACCATAATCACATTATTCTCTCTGATTGTGATAAATCCCCCTGGACATGGCACATCCAGACATTCTGACACTCGCTGAGATCGGAAGGGTGCTCAGCTCCGAGCTTATGCCCAGGGAAATGAGGAACTTCATTCATAGAATGTTTCTTCCTCCCTTTTGACTTGCTTTTTCCTGAAGAACAGATGGCCAACCATCAGGTGTTCTATAGCTATTATGTTACCCCGTGGTATAAATAAAAGAAATAAAAGCTTTTGGTCCCTAGAAATACATGCTAAAATCTGACTCTCTTCCCAGGCCAGATGTGATTTGAAGATGTGCTCTCCTTGTGTATTTTGCTCTCTGGGCTTTATTCCCAAATCATGTTTTCTCTGAGAAATATGATATATGTTGAAATGGAAAATGAAGGAAACCCAGTCATTACGGTTTCCTCCATAATCCTGTATCTCTTTATTGCTTATTTTCAACCGTGCTTCTCTTTTAGGTTCTCAGTATGGTTAAACAAATTTGATACCTCATCTATGGTTATTATTATTATCATTATTAACATAAGGGCAATGGCAGTTGTTTATTGATCCTCTGCTATGTGTCAGGCACTAGGCCAAAAACTTACCAACATCTTCTCTAATTCCCATAACAACTATATAGATAATCATTTTTTCTTTTTACAAATAAAGACATTGAAACACAAGGAGATTTAATAACCAAGGTTTTAACCAGAGTCTGTCTGACATCAAAGCTCCCATTTTTTTTTCAGTATACTAGGACTTCTTTCCTCTCTCAGTAACTCATTAGGACTTAATTCTATTGGAGAAACATATTGAATGATGACAAATTTCAAAGTTGCATGTGAGTGATATTAGGCAACAATCTACATTGGACATTCTTACCTTCAGCCTGATCATTTGCTAATGGCTCCATTAATGGTACTGCTTTGTTTAAAAATGCAGGTGTCATCTTCATAAGTCTACAAAGGTCAAGTGGAGCCAGGACAATAAGCACTCAGAGACACTTCCTGAAAACCTAGTGACAATCCAGGCACACTGAGGCACAAAGTCCTTTGTTTCATTGGTTTTATAAACCCCTTAGTATTTGAATCTCAGAAAGCATACTGACTTCAATCTCTTAAATATACCATACAGAATTTCTTCAGGTTTCATTGTGCAGGTGGCACACTGTAGAGGTCCAGCAGTTCCAGAAATGAAATGTGCCCTCTCCAAAATGACTATTGTTTGATGGAATCCAAGCCAGAAAAGGGCTGCATCGGGTGTAAAGCCAACCAGGCAAGGAGCAAAAGGCCTTTCAGCAAAGTGATCCTTTGCTGTTACAAAACATCTTCATTCTAAATCTCACATTGTGCTATCAGAAGAAGTAAAAAGGGTACAGTGGGATATGTGCTCTTTGAGCAAAGGAGAGGAAAACTTGGCTCGAGAATATTTTGTTGCAATAGGAAGTACCAGAGCAGCGTTTCTGGAATGTTTTGGACTCTGACCTATAGTGAGAAATACATTTTTCGTAGAGACCCACAAACACACCTCCATATACATGTAATTGAAACAAAAGTTTCATGGAACATCCACCATCACTACATGTACAATTATTACATATGATGCACACTGGTATTTTCTACTCTGATCTCTCTCTCTCTCTCTCTCTCTCTCTTAGAGCTGAGCACTCAAATGATTTCTCAATCAACTGGTGGACTGTAATCTGTGGTTTAGAAACCACTACCTGGAACTGCATGTAGTGGTCTCCAATAGAAAAGGAATTTGCCTCACAATGTAAATCAAAAAGCCGCTTCCTTCCCTGAGAAGATCTTGCTCTGAAAACAATGTCAGCTGAATAGCACACTTAGCAACTGTTGGTTTGTGTTCTGGTGTAAGTTCCTTATCCTGTCACAAGAGGGAATATATGGTTCCTTGGTGATCACCAGTTCCTCAGATGACACTTTGAGAAGCAATTGCAAGCTAGGGTCTGACACAAAATAGATGAGACAAGCCCGGGGAGCAGGGGTCCAGAGGAGCAGAGGGGGGATACAGAGTATGAGGATGGAAGAGTGGATGGTGAGTGCCTCTTGGAAAACCCATGAATACACATCACTGAGACCATGGGACCTGACTTGGAGAAAGTATACATACTTTTCCAGGGATCCCATCCAGCTGGGGGAGAAAGTCCCTTTCAGACAATTTCAGAAACTTAATTCCTGCCTGCAGAGGAATGGGTCAGAGAAAAATGTGAAGATTTTACTGCAAAGAACTTGACTGCTTTTCCTTACCCTGAAAAAGGTCAACTCCATCTTTCACTCTCTACAGTGTCTATATCAGACTCTTTCCTTTCTTTCAGAGTCACCGATTCTTTCATCTGGTCCCCTCCATCTGAATTAATGACCTTGTCTTATATTTTTAAGAGACAATGGAAGCTCTCAGAAGGGAATCCCTTCATTATTCTCTACTAAACCTACCAGCCTCTCTCCCCCATCCCAGAGAACATGCTGAGTGTCGACAGGAAGAATTAAGAGAACCTCCATTACCCCATGACAGGCCCAGCATACAAACCCTAAATTGTATTGCTAGGTTCTACTGAAACAGGAAAACAAATAAGTAACATTTAACAAAACAGATACATCTGGCTGCCAAAAAGCTTTATTCTCATTGTGCTCTAAATCTCTGACTTTGTGAAGAAAATAACATGGATTAACAGGTTCTCTTCTCTCTTTAGGATGCATAAATAGCTTAGTCACTCCTTTGGAAAACTGTCTCTAAGACCGCTTGGTGGAAAGCTATCAACTGCCCCTGCTTCCGTGTGTGATCAGATCCCGTCCCACACGGTCTTTCTGAACCTCACGCCGTTGACTACCTTCTCTCTTTTGAATCTCCCATCCTTCCCTCTCTACCAGATTCTTTCCCAAACATACAGATGTGTCACAGTATATCCCATCTTTAAAAATGTGCCTCCATTGGTTCCATGTCCTCCTCCAGGGACTGTACTCTCTCTCAGTTCCCATTCACAGAGAAGCTTCTCTAAGGAGTTGCCATCTGCATTTACTCTTTTGCTAGTCAGCCTTCAGCACCTACCACTCCACCAAACATACTCTTGTTATAAAGGTCACCAGTGACTTCTGTATTACTAAATCTAACAGAGACTTTTCATTTCTCACCTTCCTCAACGTTTTAGCAGCTTTAGACACAGTTCTCTCTCCCATCTCCTTGAAAGATTATGATCTTGGCATCCCTGACAGCACACCTACTCTCTTGGCTTTTCCTCCTATTTTTAAACCATCCCTCCTCTAGTCTTTACTGGCTTTTCTATCTTGAATTGATCTTTGCCTGTTGGGATCTCTCTCTCCCATCAAGCAAAAGATACCCCCTTAATATTCCCCACTGGGGTAAATGGCAACTCCTTTCATTCGACTGCTCCTTGATCAAGTCCCGCTGACTCCACCTCCAATACCTGGGGCAAGTCTGTTCACTCTACTGGATCTCCACTGCTACTACCTAGGCCAAGCCGCCATAATTCCCTTACTGGTCTCCCCAATTCTAATTTCACCCCTGCCTCTACCCCACCCACCGATCTATTTCTCATATAGCAATCATAGTAATATCTCTAAAACATAAATCAAATGATGTCACCTCCTTGTTTGAAAATAAAAAATCATTTCCCTTTGAACTTAAAATAGAATCCAAGTTCCTGAACATAGTCTACAAGGCCCTGAGGCATCTAAGCCCTGCCCACCTCTCCAGCCTCACCTTCTTCCATTCTCCCACTTCACTCTCTGTTCTCCTGCCACACAGCCCTTCTCTTCATTTCTTATATGGTCAAGATCTTTCCTGCCTCAGATTCCCTGTACACACTGACCACTCTTTAGCAATTGTGCCCTTCCCACTTGACTTGTTCATCTATCCTTCAGGTGGCCGCTGAAGTATTAATTCTTTAGAGAAACCTCTCCCAAATTAGCTTCTTAATTGACTGAACCACCCAGACGCCCCAACAGATACTAAAACTTATAATTAAATAATTATCTCTATGTTCTTTTGTTTGCTTCTTAATATGTTTTTTTTAAATTTAGCTGCAAGTTCCATGAGGCTGATGCCTAGAACAGTACCTAAGATACTAGTAAATGCTCAACAGTTTTTAAATAAATGAATGAGGAATATGATGGCTATTTCAAATGTATGCTAAACATTGACAGACTGTCAATGACAGTCAATGTCAATTGACAGACTCTTTCATCTCTAAGACTACTGACATATATTCACACAATACACGTGACAGGGTGTCAAATGCCTGTTTATTATCCTCTACCAGCGGTGTGCTGGAACAGGCTGAGATAGTTTTAAGAGAGCCAGTTCTGGGCATCTCTTCCCAATTTCACACTTATGACATCACACTGGTAGCCATGATGGGAATACTTACACCACAAAAAATAAGCAAATGGTAGAAATCAGGACTTTCTTTTTCCTTTGAGGAGCCACTTTGCCAGCACTGTATCTACTCTACACCCAGGATCGTGTTAGTAACTACAGAACAATCATTAAAAATAAGTCATAGTTACTGTTAAGAGTTTCCAGTTTAGTCTAGGAGCCATGACATACATTAGGAATCAAGGAGAACCAAGGCATAGCTGAACAGTGTGAAGGCATAGTGATCAGAAAAGAAAGAAATCATTTTGAATTGGTAACGATGGACACCTAAAGGATGGAACCAGTACTGACACTAGTGAAACTATCTGAAGAGTGTGCGTGTAACTGAACAGAACAAGAGGGCAATCCCAATGGAGGAGCATCGAGGATTCAGAGCTGGTCATGAGCCAGGGAAATGGATTTGGAATGGAAGTGGGAAGAAAGAGACAAGATTGTCTTAGTTGGAAAGAGTCGTCCTTGAAAATGTCTTTCTAAATGTAACTTTGGTAAGTTGGATCACATATTTTAAATGAAGAATCCAGAATTAAAGAATTCTTAAGGCAAATTCTTTTTTTCTTTTTAAAGTTGAAGTGTTTGAAGGGTCAACAATCTTCTGCTATTATTCAGATTTAAGTTTTGGCAAATAACTTTCCCTGAAAGCCATGACATCCTCCCCATCACATCTCCAACCTGCTGGAAGATCTGGCAAGGTGCTTTGCTTCCCCTATATTGGCCCTCAGTTTTCCTTATCTGTGGAATTAAATGGTTCAACTTGATTGTCCATAGGGTCCTTTATAGTTCAGAAAAATCACATGGTTCTAAATGGTTAGGCATGTGAACCACATTTCTAAGTGAGTCTAAGAAGGCCAGGAAAACATCGTTCTAAAACTTTCCTGTGATTAAAGGACTCCCAGGAATTCTATTTGGGCACAAAAGGGTGAAGTAAAATGACCCTTTTGCCACAGAGTTAAGTCAGTTTTCTTTTAGCCAAAGCAGAGATTTGGCCATCTGAGGAGAGCAGGAGACCTTATGAGTTCTCCACATGTACACCATTAGGGAAATCTGGTAACCATTTGACAGAGAAATAAGGTCACTATTTTTAAATCAATAAGAAAAGAGCAGAACAGCAAGAGAGACGGATGATTTATCCTGTGACCAGAGTGCACAAAATTGACTGGAGAAACTAATCAAATCAGACTTGATAAAGCTGATGCTGCCTTCTATCCCTTGAGCCTCGAAGCCTTGTCAGAGCTGGTCAGCCATAGATCCTGATTTAAAATACAGACCGACTCCATCACCCATTCTGGGTAGCAATCCGGCTGCATGCATGTCGATTACTGTTTGTTTTTTTAATCGTTGTTATTAAATATAACGTGAGGCTTGATGATGCTAAGTAATGACAAGGGGCTGGTGTCTACTGACACCTGGCATCCATGGAACCCCCAGGTGGGGCTAGTTCTGGGCTCTCAGGGGCCTCTCTTCCCTTTCCCCCTCTGCCTCTCTTCATCCCCAGGTTGGCTTTTTCAGCCCACTCATCTCAAGCTACCCTGAAGCTTCAAGAAGGCAGGAAGCCAGCCTGATGTGCCCTCCCCACCCAGCACTGCCCAGCTATAGCTCTGCAGGGCTGCGAGCAGCCACATTGGCATCTGGCCCAGAGAGAGGCAAGGCTGGAGTCGCCCGGGCCGGTTGGCTCAGCACAGGCCATGAGGGTCAGAGCCGGGCTACCCCAGACGGCAATGAGACATTTGTTTGGGCCTGGACCTTTTGATCTTTCCAGTTGGAAGATGAAGACAGCACAGAGATGGTGCTCCAAATGGCTTAATCCACCATCGATTTTTTTTCCTGTGCAATCAAATGCATTTTTTTTCCTGCCACCATTGATTTAATAAGTGCCTGTGCACTATAGAAAGGTGAGTCTAGTGAGCCAAGGGGGAAAAAAAACATGGTTTATGCATTTGAAGAGTTCACAATCTAACGTGTGAGATTTTACATGAACAATGAGACAGGATAAGTTGTAATATAAATACATGCACAGGTTGCTATGGGAGCCCATAGGGGAGATCTTAGCCCAAAAGAGGCTGCCGCCTGAGTTGTGTTGCAAAGGGGAAGGAAGAATCAGATGAAGCATGTTAGAAAGGAAATTGTAGGCATGGGGATGGGTACAGGGCATTAACAGCTTGGCATAGTAGGGAACCCAGGTAGCAAGGGTGCAAAGCTGAAGCCAAGGCTTGAGACTCATGCAGCCAGGTGAGGGAGGGATTTGAGAGCCTTGGAAAGGAAACTGACCTCTCTTTTGCAGGAGTTTGGAAGCCACTGAAGGGCTGCTGACTAAAGAAATTATATGATCAATTTGCATAGAGAGATAAAGCAGGGAGAGTGTGGGTTTAACAAGAGTAAGACTACAGCCGGCGGATCCATTAGGTCTGTGCAAAGATATCGGTGCTCCAAGGCAGTGGTGGTAGAGACAGAAGGAGGGGGGTGAGTCTGAGAAGTATTTAGGAGGTAAGATCAGAAGAGCCAGGAGTACATGATGATGGACTGAATATGAGGGGCGGGATGATGAAGGAGAGGGATTTGCCTGAGAAGGCAGCCAGGTTTCTTGCCTGAGTGCAGCAGGAAGAGCTACATTTTGTAAAAATACATGCCTTGTAACACCAGCTCTACTAGACGTGTGATGGTATTGTGTCAAAAGCCGGAGATATTCTCAGATAAGTTTGTGAAATGTCAACTTAAACACTAAACCAGATGTCTCTGCTGCAGGACTTCTCAGAGCCTTTATTAATGTTGCAGCTATTGCTGACGATAATGACTATCATTATTAAGCATTTAAGAAGTTCTACTTATTATGCGTGCTTTGGGCAATTTGGAAATTTTGCAAAGTCCCTGAGAAAACTGTTCAGAAACTTGAAAATAATCTGTGAGAAAATACACAAATATAAACTAACAATGTAGTAATATGGGTCATGAAGCAAGAAACTCCTAGTGCAGGTGATACAAGCCAAAGGCATTGCGGGACACGGCCAGATGTAAAACTAAATATTGGATACACATTATTTTAGGTTCCCATAACACTATGAGATATGCATTTTGTACCCATTTTGCACGTGGGGAAATTGGGGGTCATAAGGATTAACGAAGCAAAAATCCCATGCATCTAGCAATGAGTAGAATCTCACCCTTAATAATCACATCATATTATTTCCATGTGCTAATGAATATAGTGAATCTAAGGAAGGGAGACATAGCATGCTGTGTCTCCCAAACTTTTTTTTTTTTTTTAAGATCTTATTTATCCACAAGAGACACAGAGAGAGAGGCAGAGACACAGGCTCCCTGCAGGGACCCCGATGTGGGATTCGATCCCAGGACCCTAGGGTCATGCCCTGAGCCAAAGGCAGATGCTCAACCACTGAGCCACCCAGGCATCGCTGTGTCTCCCAAACTTATGCAACCATAGAACCCTGCGATTATGGAGCATCCCACAGGACTAGTGGTACATGGGGTATACTTTGTGGAGATAATAATGCTGTTAAGATCAGGAGTACAGAATGATAAAATGGAAATTATATCTATGCAAATTATTTTGGTATAAGCTTGAAACTTGCCATGATAGAAATACAGCCAACATGTTGTAGAAATCCAAGGTAGGCAAAAATAACTTCCAATATTGATGTCCAGGGAAAGTACTAGTTAAGAGGTTATCAGCTGAGGTGCCTGGGTGGCTTAGTCGGTTAAGCAAATCTGACTTCGGCCCAGGTCGTGATCTCAGGGACCTGGGATGGAGCCCCTCCCCTGCAGGGAGTCTGCTTCTCCCTCTCCCTCTGCTGCTGCTGCTCCTCCTGCTTCTTGTGTGCTCGCTCTCTCTCTCTCTCTCTCTCTGTCAAATAAATAGATAAAATCTGTTTAAAAAAAAAAAAAGAATGGTATCAGCTGCAAGTAACAGAAGGCCAAACAAAAACCGGCTAACCAAAGAAACTTATTAAAGCGCATAACAAAACCCAGAGAAGGGATAAGTCCACTGCTGGTTAATTCGGTGGCTCGACATCAGCGTCAAAAAAGCAAGATTTTTCTGTTTTTCTGCTTTGCTATTTTTAGTATGTTACGTTGTCCTCTAAAGCCTCAAGGTTTCAGATGTCAGCTGCAGACAGCAGCAGGGACACGAGTATTAAGAGAACACAGCGGCCTCTCACTGGGCTCTCAGGAAGGGTGGTGAAGATGGGAGGTATAAAGTGATGTTACTGAGAAAACATCACTTTTCTACTCCAGTAAAAAAGTGACACTTCCTGCTAAAATCATTTCAAACATAGCTTGAGTCGGTTCCACACAGGGATTGAGCCGGCCGAGTGAACACAGACATGGGGCACTTGGGTTGAGAGCAATGAGCAGCCACGAGCAAGTAGGCAGCTGGCGCTCGGCTGAGCACCCGGCAGGACCGTCCTGAGAGCCCAGTCAGCTCACCACCATGACAGGTGACATCGAAATAAGGGCCATCCCAACATGACGCGTCCTCTCCCGATGGCACAGGCCGGGAGCACGGTAGGCTCAGAGGCACAGAGAGGATGGAAGTTTATTAGCAGTTCCCCGGTGGGTTGTGTCACAGGCCACAGGCAGGAGGTGAGTGAAGAGTGTGCAGGCAGCCAGTTGTCAGCAATCCTGCGGTTATCCTCACAACCCAGTGATCACTTCAGGATTTGTTATTTAGGGGTGTCTGGACTCGGTGATCCCTGTCTGTGGCTCAGATTGATTCTGGAACACAAAGTGAACAGATTTTGAGGATTCTGTCCTAGGGGGCACCTGAGTGAGTTGCTTCTCCCTCTTCCTCTACCCCTCTACCTTCTTGTGCTCACTCTCTCTCTCATAAATAAATAAAATCTTAAAAAAGAAGAATTCTGTCCCATTTAGGCTTATTTCTGAATTACAGAAGCACTAGGTAAACTGTAAGCCCCCGTGCAAACGGTGGCCCCCTATTACTAGGAAACACATGGGGCGGTTCTTGGCATGTACTCTGCAGGGAAAGAAAATGGGAAGGAAGGAAAAAAGGAGGGAAGAGGGATCGAAAATAGAGGAAATGTAAAAGAAAGTAAACGTGGAGCGACGTAAATAATAGAGACCAGGAAAATCTGACAAAGAGCGTCCCTGGCGTCCGTTTCCCTGGAGATCATTTCTGTTTTCTAACCGAATCAGAAACGCGGGAGAGCCGATGGCTTCTCGGAGGACGACCCCCCCCCCCCCCCCGCCCCGTGCGCCCCGGGCGGCCTCGGGGTGGCGGCGGGAGCGGCTCCGGGCCGCGGCCGGGAGGAGGCGGGGGCGGCGACAGCAGAGCGCACCGGCTCGCGTGGGCCTGCAGGCGGCGGGCGGGGGAGCGAGGAGCTGGGCGGGGGGGCGAGGGGGCGAGGAGCGGCGGGGGGCGAGGAGGGGGGCGAGGAGCGGGGGGGGGGCGAGGGGGGGGCGAGGAGCGGGGCGGGGGGGCGAGGAGCGCGGGCCCGCGGCTGCCCAGCGCCCAGGGCGGGGGCGGCATCGCGAGCGTCCCCTTCCGAGGCCGTCGTATCTAACAACGTCCGGACTCGAAACAGCCGCGGCCGCGGAGCAAGGGCCGCGCTCCCGCGCGTCGCGGCCCGAGGGTCGCGGCAAGGAGGCGCGCAGGGCTCTGAGAAACGGGCCTGGGTGGGGACGTGTTTCCCTGGTTTGTGTTGGGGGCGGAGGAGGCCGCACCTTCTCGTCGCACCAATCCTCGCTCTGCTCTCCAAGCAAGGAAGGGTGGCCGATGGGGTCGTCTCCGCTTTGGGCATTTGCCCCCCCTCAAAAGCACACACCCCGCCGGACTCCTTCATGGCACCCACGGGGAGACCCGGAGCCCTGGCACCGCCACCAAGACTGGGGGACCTAAATCTGGCTCCGGGCGCATCCCGGAAGCACTGTTGCCGCACTCGTGAGCTGTGCCCTCCCAAGTGCAACCAACCTCGTAGCGGACGCACAGGTGGTATTTGTATGGCCACCTGCCTGACTCCTACGGTGATATTTCAATTCCTTATTTTTTTTTTTTTTAAGATTTCATTTATTTGTTGAGAGAAAGAGTGAGCGAGACAAAGCATGAGCAGAGGGAAGGGCAGAAGCAGGGACATGAAAATCGTGCACATACTAGTAAATGATACTAGTAAATTTACATACGCAGGGAGCACGATGGGGCGCTGGCTCCCGGAACCCCGGGATCATGACCTGAGCCGAAGGCAGACACTGAGTCACTCAGGTGGCCCCTCAAATCCTGAATTTTTTTTTTTTTGTATTTGTGAGACTTACATTCATTAATTTTAATAAAGAATTTTGTCCTAAGTGGGTAATGTGACTTCAGGCATTCGCTAATGGTGACATAAAGTGCTCATGGCTATCTCGGTATTAGAAATATTTCCTTCATCTTTAACTCATCTCCTTGAT
Source organism: Canis lupus familiaris (assembly GCF_011100685.1). Taxonomy (NCBI): domain Eukaryota; kingdom Metazoa; phylum Chordata; class Mammalia; order Carnivora; family Canidae; genus Canis; species Canis lupus. The sequence continues at coordinate 2,684,923 of NC_049251.1, read as the reverse complement.
GTGTTTGATTTAAAATGAGTGGAATACATGAATGCAGGAAAACACGTATGTGACTTATAAAGAAAACATAAATATACTTTGAGAGGAAGTGCCCCAGATTTTGTTTGATGGAGTGGGTTTGTGGCGAGGTGAACTGGAGATACCATGGGCCCTGGATCCTCAATCCAGCCTGTCCCAAAGCTGTGGCTGAAGGTTCTTGGTCTTATCTTGAGAAAAAATTCAAGGACAGGCACACAACAGAGCTGACAAGCGACACAACTGGGAAAGTTCATTAAAGCAAAAAGTATATTCTAGAGATATGAGAGTGGGCAAGCTAGGCAGTTGCATGTCCTGGGGGTCCGGTTTCTACCTATTATCAACAGTTGTTAACTAAGGAGCAGAATCCTCATTACTGGGGGTGGGAAACACAGTTTCCCACACTTTCTCCCCAATCTGGCCAGGGGTTTCCTGTCACGGCACCCGCCCGCCATCTTGGGCTTGTCTGGCTTGATCTGGCTCCTTGTGGAGTGCTGCCAGGACAGGCCTCTGACTTTGCCCGACAGGTGGCCATGCCTTTGTCGCTGGCCTCCGGCATCTGGTTAGAACCTAAGTAACTGCCTATTCTAACAGTGTCAGCCTCGTCAGGCAGCTGGCTTGGTGGCAGCCTTGGCCCCCAGAGGTGTGCTAATCACCTGCTTCTGGCTGCCGCCCGGTCTCCAGGAATGGCTGAGATGAGAAATGGGCTGATGGTCCACAGGCATTGGACGGGCACTGCTTACGCTCTGATGAGTCTTTGAATGAAGCACTTGAGTCTGAGATGCAGACTTTTCCTGCTCTGGGTGGTTGGTGTCAACAGAGGCAGAGAAAGAAGCTCTCGCTGAGATTCCTTCTGCTCTAGTTGGTACTGAGTGTTGCGGACACTAACTGGGACAGACCATGGAGCTTCCTAGATCATCTTACCGGGTAAAGCATTTGAAATCTCCACATGCCTGAAAACCAGAGACTTTTTTTTTCTGGCATGTGCTTTGTTTCTAAAAAAAGCAACAGATGTTTTGTCTTTGCCTCTTTCTTTTCTGTCTGTGTCTCCTAATGTGGGTGACATTAACTAAGTGTGACAGGTTTCAGGTTTTTATTTATAGCAGTGGAAAATGATTTTCATGTCTTTGTGGAGTTCTGGGCCTCTGAGCCTATCTCTCTACAGCCTCAACTCAAACTCCTGAAGATGGAGAGCACAGGAAACTTGAAGGTTCTAGAGGTTAGGGGCTGCAGCCAAAGGAGAGAAGACAGCAGGAAGAATTTGATGGAACTTGCTCAGCCTTTTCCCTTTGAGGTAAGATACATAATGGCTCAGCTCGAAATGTGGGGCTTATTATAAAAATCTTTACCATCATCACGTAAAGGCCTCTTATTTGACACTGTCAAAACTGCCAACAAGAGTGAAAACTTTCTTAAACTGGGGAATCAAAATGATGCTTACCTTAAACATTTTATTTTAGGGCACATGATATATATATTCGTTTGCCAGTCATTCAATTGGTAAGATTTTTTAAATAAAAATATATTTAATATATTTTATTGGATTATTCCAAAGCAATAAACCACATTTTTATAAAATCAACAAACCTTTTCTTTTTAAATCCTTTTTAAAAACAATGGAGTATAACTGACATACGATACAGAGTTTGGATCTGCCACACCTCCATAATTGCATGAGCCACTTCCTGAAAATAAATCTCTCTTGATAGGTAGGTATAGATACAGATATATAGATATATAGATATTACACACACACACATGCACACACACCTTGTTGCTTCTGTTTCCCTGGAGAACTGATTAATACACCAACAAACTTCATGTTGCCCAAACCAATGATTAATTCTCTGCTTCCCATCTTACCTAAACTCTTAGCACTTTCATTCTTGAAAAATTCTTTGTCATCGTTTCTTGGATTTCCACTTACATCACTGGCCACTTCTTTTCAGTTTACCTTGCTGACTTCAAAATGTGATATTGAAATTCCTCAGGACTTAGTCCATCTTGAGTGCTTTGCTCTTCTCTCTCTTCACATGTTCTCTGGGTGATCTCATCCAGGCCCCCTGAAGCTGATGACTCCCAAATTTTCATTTCAATCTAAGCCCTCCACTCTAAATTGACATATGCATATCCAAATTGCCTACTCACTTCCCCCCACCTGGCTGTCTCAGAGGCATGTCCACCTCAGCACATCCAAAACTAAACTTCTGATTTCTATTCTTTACCCCTTATAAACCTGTCCTCCTGCAGCCTTCTTTATCCGCAGATCTGCCATCAGGAATCCCTCCCGCCTTCCCCATCTTGATAGCTGACCCTACCAATCCAAAGCAGAATCTAGAGTCATCCTGGACTGCATCCTCTTCCTCAGCTTCACACCCAGTTTGGCAGTGTTTCTCATTCTGTCTATCTCTATGGTTTATCTTAAGTCTACTTTTTTTTAAAGATTTACTTATTTATTCATGAGAGACACAGAGAGGGAGGCAGAGACACAGGCAGAGGGAGAAGCGGCTCCCTGCGGGAAGCCCGATGTGGGACTCGATCCCAGGTCCCCAGGATCATGCCCTGAGCCGAAGGCAGAGGCTCAATCACTGAGCCACCCAGGTGCCCCTACTTTTTTTTTTAATCTCTACCAATATCTTAATCTAAACCCCGTTTGTGTCCCCAACACCATTCAATGCCTTTCAGTGCACAGACATCATTCATTACTTCCTCTATGAAACCTTCCCTAACTCCTCCCTCCTCGTCCAGGTTAAGGGCATGTCCCATGTATGTTCATGGGTACTTTGTTTTTATAAGTAGCTTACTACCTAATATACGATATTATAATTTGATGTTTACTTGTTTGTCCATCCTGATAGACTAAATATTCCTTAAGAGCCACAAAAGTGACATTTTTTATATCTTTATTCCTGGTATTTAGCATGGTGCCTGGAACAGAATAGACATTCTATAAATATTTGTTGAAAATTTAGTGAATGAATGAATGAATATGCAGATAACAGAACTGGAAAAGCTGTATTTGGAGCTAATTTCTGCTTTACAAAATGATTATATGTTTCTAAGATTTCTATTTTCCATGTCTTGCTTCAGATCCATAAAAATGAAATTCTTTTAGCATTTTTTAGCCAAGACATAGTAACTATTAAACTATGATTAATCATATGTGCAAAAGTCTTTATTTTTTCAGACTTTACTTTCATATCTTATTCATATTTAAAGTTCAATCATAAGGATGTCCTCTTTGCTATGTCTATGCACTTACTTCAGTGTGTTTCTCTCTTAATAAACAGACCTAGTAGTATGACTCAGATTGCAAGAAGAAAAGTCAAGACACAGATGGCCCATGTCCATGAGATTTCCTGCTTTAAAATCGTTCTATTGATCTATTAAACATGTTAGCTATATATTCTCTTGCCTTAAGTGGTGACCCCGAGAAGGGAAAAACTTGCCTAAAATCTCTTTAGCAAGTTGTAGAATATTGAAGAGTAAGTATCTCTTCTTGTTTGATCCACATACTCTGTGTGTGATCTTCACATATTTCATTTCAAATATTAAGGCAGAGTGATTAAGCTTTCAAAATTCCATTCAAGGGATGCCTGGGTGGCTCAGCAGTTGGGCGCCTGCCTTTGACTCCAGGGTGTGATCCTGGAGTCCCAGGATCGAGTCCCACATCGGGCTCCTTGCGTGGGGCCTGCTTCTCTCCCTGCCTGTGTCTCTGCCTCTCTATCTCTCTCTCTCTCCCTCTCTCTCTCTCATTCTGTGTCTTTCATGAATAAATAAATAAAATCTTTTAAAAAATTCCATTCAATTTTTAAATCTTAGTCTCCATTATGTCTCAGTACTTGGTCGTTAGCGATTTTTATCTGCATCGAATCTACTTTATTAAACCCCACAGAATGAGTAGAAGCTACTATGATGGTGCAGTGGATGTGTATAGGGGCTGGAACAGATAACTGAGTAGGACATGGCACAGCCATTGCAGTTAAGAACGAAGAAGGTGAACTCTGGGAACTGTTAAAGGATAATTTCTAAAAGAGGATATAATTATGATTCTCATACAAATGCAAAATGAAGATTGTCAAATTTTCTATCAAATTCACTAATTAATGAGGGAAGTAGTAAGATGCTACAACTGGCTCAAGTGAGAATTTGATTTACAAAAATTTATATCCTCCAGTGGGCAAAATCCATTTGCTTTGCTATGTACAGCAATCATATGAATGAGAAACATTTGTATGATTACTGATTTTCTACAACTTGTAGCTCTACAGAGCTATAAAACAACCTTTATCAAAGAGAACCAAAGATGGAAATAAGCCAGATAGATGAGCAAGATCAGACACCCACGAATCTTTTTTGTTGTCCAGTTCAGAGTCTTTCACAATATTTCTTAATAGAAGACTATAGCTTATGGAAGATGGTATACTCCTAAAGACAGACTAGAGAATGTTGGAATATTGATCCCCATACATGCCTACTGAGCATTGGCTCATAACATAACAGGAAATATTCTAGGCCCTTTACATATACTATTTCATGTTCCTTACATAAGCTAGTAAGGCAGGTATTGCAGATAGGAATATGGAGCCTTGCTGATAGTGGGTACTGCACTAGGCATGACCCAGGACACGCAGCTGAGTCAGGACTGCAACTTAAATGATCTCACCGGATTATAGCAAACCTAGTATCCCTATAACCAACTATAGTTTTTCTTTATTTTTGGTTTTTTTGTTTTGTTTTGTTTTGTTTTTTTTAATTCATGAAAGACACATGGCAGAGAGAGGCAGAGACACAGGCAGAGAGAGAAACAGGCTCCCTGCAGGGAGCCTGATGTGGGACTCGATCCCAGGACCCCAGGATCATGCCGTGAGCCAAAAGCAGATGCTCAACTTCTGAGCCACCCAGGCATCCCTTCAGCTTTTATATTTGGAACAACAGAAAAGTTGTGATTTTCAAGGTCACAAATCTCCAAGACCAGACTCTTCCCATACATCATTTTGCCTAGGGTGGTGGTAGAAGAACTGGAGCCGAGATGATTTCACTCTGTCCTTATCTAGCTATATGATCCTGAGCAACTCAGTTAACTGTTGAGATGTTACCTCACTTTTGAAATAATCAGACCTACCCAGGTCATAAAATTCTTTTCAAATCAATTGAAGAAATAGATGTGCAACACTTTGAAATTATAAAATACAGGGCAGGTGTTAGTTTTCCCTATTTGGGGGTTTTGAAGATAAAGGCAAATGTTGAACATGGGATATTTAATTGGATGGGTCATAGAAAGCTTTAAAACAAATACAAATGGGTATTTGTCATTTCTAATAGCTGAGTAATATTCCATTGTATACATAAACCACATCTTCTTTATCCATTCATCTTTCGTTGGACACCGAGGCTCCTTCCACAGTTTGGCTATCGTGGCCATTGCTGCTAGAAACATCGGGGTGCAGGTGTCCCGGCGTTTCATTGCATTTGTATCTTTGGGGTAAATCCCCAACAGTGCAATTGCTGGGTCGTAGGGCAGGTATATTTTTAACTGTTTGAGGAACCTCCACACAGTTTTCCAGAGTGGCTGCACCAGTTCACATTCCCACCAACAGTGTAAGAGGGTTCCCTTTTCTCCGCATCCTCTCCAACATTTGTTGTTTCCTGCCATTTGCTTCAACGTGGATGGAACTGGAGGGTATTATGCTGAGTGAAGTAAGTCAGTCGGAGAAGGACAAACATTATATGTTCTCATTCATTTGGGGAATATAAATAATAGTGAAAGGGAAAATAAGGGAAGGGAGAAGAAATGTGTGGGAAATATCAGAAAGGGAGACAGAACGTAAAGACTGCTAACTCTGGGAAACGAACTAGGGGTGGTAGAAGGGGAGGAGGGCGGGGGGTGGGAGTGAATGGGTGACGGGCACTGGGTGTTATTCTGTATGTTAGTAAATTGAACACCAATAAAAAAAAATAAAAAAAATAAAAAATTAAAAAAAAGGAGAAAAAAAAATAAATCACAATAATGATGAGATAGTAAAATAAAGGATTAACCAAATGTCTCATAAAAAAAAAAAAAACACAATGAGATCCCACCTCACACCAGTGAGAATGGGGAACATTAACAAGGCAGGAAACCACAAATGTTGGAGAGGATGCGGAGAAAAGGGAACCCTCCTGCACTGTTGGTGGGAATGTGAACTGGTGCAGCCACTCTGGAAAACTGTGTGGAGGTTCCTCAAAGAGTTAAAAATAGACCTGCCCTACGACCCAGCAATTGCACTGTTGGGGATTTACCCCAAAGATACAGATGCAATGAAACGCTGGGACACCTGCACCCCGATGTTTCTAGCAGCAATGTCCACAATAGCCAAACTGTGGAAGGAGCCTCGGTGTCCATCGAAAGATGAATGGATAAAGAAGATGTGGTTTATGTATACAATGGAATATTACTCAGCCATTAGAAACGACAAATACCCCCCCATTTGCTTCAATGTGGATGGAACTGGAGGGTATTATGCTGAGTGAAGTAAGTCAATTGGAGAAGGACAAACAGTGTATGTTCTCATTCATTTGGGGAATATAAATAATAGTGAAAGGGAATATAAAGGAAGGGAGAAGAAATGTGTGGGAAATATCAGAAAGGGAGACAGAACATGAGACTCCTAACTCTGGGAAACGAACTAGGGGTGGTGGAAGGGGAGGAGGGCAGGGGGTGGGGATTAATGGGTGACGGGCACTGAGCGGGGCACTTGACGGGATGAGCACTGGGTGTTATTCTGTATGTTGGTAAATTGAACACCAATAAAAAATTAATTTATTTAAAAAAAAACAAAAAAAAAAACAAATACAAATGGGCACCTGGGTGGCTCAGTCAGTTAAGCATCTGCCATTGGCTCAGGTTAGGATCCCAGAGTCTTGGGAATGAGCCCCACATTGGGCTCCCTGCTCAGTGGGAAGTGTGCTTCTCTCTTTCTGCCCCTCCCCTTGCTCATGCATGCTCTCTCTCTCTCTCTCTCATTAAATAAAATATTTTTAAAATAAATAAATACATACATATTTGCAGCACACAGCCAGTAACTTTTGAGAAAAACAAAGTGTCTGAAAACTGGAAGGCCATTTAGGAATGCTGACAACATCTTAAAATTCTTCAACCCAAATTAAAGATGAAAAAGTGAAGTTGATGCTAAGTGGAAGTAGCTCCTCTACTTTGGGTCTCCAGGGTTTAATTCATATGCTCTCTGGGGAGGCTTCTGGTTCTGATCAGTCTAATCGCTTCCCCATGGAACTCGCTGGCTCAGCAATGAACTCAAGCAGCAGCTGCAATAGAACCCTCCGCCCTCCAGTCTGATGGTGGGAGTGTGATTCAGGGGGTGTACCTGTGGTTCAGGGGGTATACCTGTGGCTTGGGAGGTGTACCTGTGGTTTGTGGGGTGTACCTGTGATTCGTGGGGTGTGCATGTGGTTTGGGGGGTGTACATGTGGTTCGGGGGGGTGTACCTATGCTTTGGGGGGTGTACCTGTAGTTCAGGGGGTATACCTGTGGTTCGGGGGGTGTACCTGTGGTTTGAGGGGTGTACCTGTGGTTTGGGGGGGTGTACCTGTGATTCAGGGGGGTACCTGTGATTCAGGGGGTGTACCTGTGATTCAGGAGGTATACCTGTGGTTCAGGGAATGTACCTGTGGTTTGGGGGTTGTACCTGTGGTTCAGGGGGGTGTACCTGTGGTTCGGGGGGTGTACTGTGGTTCGCAAGCAGATTCTACAAGGTGTCCGCCCCCTGTACAAGGATTGAGAACTTCAATAAGCATTTTTTGGAACTAAGCCTGGAAGGTTTAATCCCACTAAGCAGCGTTCTGCCCTTGTTGGGCTGGTGGGAATGCTGATTTTCTTTTAGTTCTCATATATCATACATGATAATATAAAAGAAATTCATTTTTTTCTTATAAAAGAGGCTTTTATGCCTATATAAAAGGATCATAATTTAACCTTTAGTAAAATATATATATATATATATATATATATATATATATATATATATATATATAAATTTAGCCTATTTTCATTACACGTGTTTGGATCTGTGTTCAGTGAAAGAAGTCATGAAGAAAAGGTGAGTTCCACTCTACCACTAGCACCTAGCAGCACTTCTACCTTGTGAGTTAGAAAAAGTACCCTCCTCAGGAGGACGAACTATAAAGATTCTCGCTCCCTGGCTGTGGTGATGAGATATAGGCAGCCCACAGATCAGTTAGGAAACGACACCCCTTCCCGTGGGCTGGTGGCCTGGCCCCAAGAACAGAGGCAGAAGTCTGCTCCTTCCTTCTTACTACCAGAGGGACCTGAACCACACCCTTGATCCCTCTGTGCAAAACAGTCTATTTCTTAGAACCCAACCTCCTGAGGTTAGGAGTGGGAGATGGAGGGACGCCCGGGTGGCTCAGTCGGTTAAGCATCCAACTCTTGGTTTCAGCTCAGGTTGTGATCTCAGGGTTGTGCCCAAACTAAGCAACCCCTGAAACAGCCAGGGAACATCTACTGATATGGCACTGGGTCTTCAGATGCTCCTTACCATTAGCCAGGTTGAGCAACCATTAAGTGAGCCAACGCAGGGAAGGAAGAACACAGAACTGGAGATGATGGGGGGGGAGCTTCCCTGAAAGAGCAGTGGGAGCTTGTTGACCTCAGGTTCTGAGAACATCCCCCTCTTTATGCACTCCCTCTACACATCTCAGGTCTGTGTATCCCCTAATGTTGATGCTGCTGCAGCATCTGGGCTACCTCAGGTTGACAACCTCCAGGATGGTGGCATCATGTCAGCTGTCACTTTGAATTCACTGTAGGTCATCAAAGTAATTATCTGCACAGAAAGGCAGCAGAATGCTCAGGACCTAGCCCCTCATAAGGCTCCATCTTCCAGCCTCTCCCATTTGAATACAGCTTATAAGCCAAATCGCTATTTCCCCCCACCTCCCACTCCCACCCACCATCCCTGTCCCCATCCTCTGAAAATCCTCCCTATTCCAAAATCGCATGACTATTATAGGATGTATCCAGCTTACAGGGGATCATATCCCCCAAATTTCTTTTTTTTAAATATTTATTTATTTATTTATTTATTTATTTATTTATTTATTTATTTATGATAGACGGAGAGAGAGAGAGAGAGGCAGAGACACAGGAGGAGGGAGAAGCGGGCTCCATGCCGGGAGCCCGACGTGGGACTCGATCCCGATACTCCAGGATCGCGCCCTGGGCTGCAGGCGGCGCTAAACCGCTGAGCCACCCAGGGATCCCCTATCCCCCAAATTTCTTTGCTGAATAGTTATCCAGCACATTTCCTGAGGCATATGTCCCAGAGAAATAATGCTCAGCAGATTCTTAGATCACCCATAAAGTTGTATCTAATATATAATTAAATCAATTCGGGTAGCCCCGGTGGCTCAGCGGTTTAGCGCCACCTTCAGCCCAGGGCGTGATCCTGGAGACTGGGGATTGAGTCCCAGGTTGGGCTCCCTGCATGGAGCCTGCTTCTCTGTCTGCCTGTCTCTGCCTGTCTCTCTCTCTCTCTCTCTCTCTCTCTCTCTCTGTGTGTCTCATGAATAAATAAATAAAATCTTTTTAAAAAATAATAAATTAATTCATAACATGTTATTCTCTTTAGTTGCTCCTTTAGCTGATGCGTAAACCCAGGTCCAGTGGAAGTGAGTTGCCAGTGAAGTGACTTGCCCTACACAAGATTCTCAAAGAGGGTGCAGTGAGGGCAGGGAGTGCGTGGCAGTTGTGTGGCAGACATGAAACATGGTTTCAGTGGTCTGATGCTCAGGCAGTGGCAAACAGATTGGATACAGCTCTAAAAGGCATCAAGGGAAAAGGGCAGGGTGGCCACCTGGCTTCAACATCCAGCCAGAGTGCTACTTGCACAGCGTGGAAATGACCCTCTTCCATCCCTATGTCTCTTCTCCCCCACATTTATAGGAACAGATCATGATGTAAGCTAGCTTACACTTATGCAGAGTCCCCATTGCATCTAGCACTGAACATATATACTCACAACTCTGTGAAGTCGCTGCCCTTACTCTACAGATGAAGAAAGTGAGGCACAGAGAGGATAAATAAATAACCCAAGACCGTAGCTGATGGCTGATGGTGCCAAAATTCTTAACTGCTACACGGCACTACCACTCTACTGGATTAATCTGCTGCTAACAATCCTTTAAAGCTGCTGACAAAATGTCCTATCAGAGGCATTGAAAAAAAACAAAACCTTTTTCAGTGATCCAGTAGAAGGCATTCTTCTGAGACGTGGAAACCTGGGGTTTGTCACTAATTATGTAACTAGAACAAACCATTCCACTTCTCTGGGTGCCAGTTTCTTCACTTATTAAAGGAAGGCATTGGATGAGATGAGCACTTCCATCTCTAAATGCTGTGTTTCTAAATTACAGGAAAAATAGTATGCAGACAGGCTCTCGCACCTATCTGAATATAAATACTGCATCTACTTTGTAGTCAGGAGACTTCCCTAAGCCTTAGCTTACTTTCTAGAAATGGGAATAGCAATATCCACCTCTTAGGGTTATTGAGAAGATAAAACAAGAGAATATATATAAAGCCTTTCCCATGTGATTTAGTTTTAGCTGTGTGATTAGCACATAGTATGCATTCAAGGAATGTTCCACCTCCTCATCACCTTATATGTAGCTGCTGCCTATCAAGGTGTTCTTTTTTTTTTTTATAAATTTTTATTTATTTATGATAGTCACAGAGAGAGAGAGAGAGAGAGAGAAGCAGAGACACAGGCAGAGGGAGAAGCAGGCTCCATGCACCGGGAGCCCGACGTGGGATTCGATCCCGGGTCTCCAGGATCGCGCCCTGGGCCAAAGGCAGGCGCCAAACTGCTGCACCACCCAGGGATCCCCTATCAAGGTGTTCTAATTCTAAAGGCCTGCATACTGCAGAAGCAATAAAGAGTTTGCAAATTCTCAGAGTTGGCAAATCTGGAACCAAGGCTACTATGCCTGTCTTCTTTTTACATTAAAAAAAAATGGTTATTGGAGATCCCTGGGTGGCTCAGCGGTTTAGCGCCTGCCTTCGGTCCAGGGCGTGATCCTGGAGACCCGGGATCGAATCCCACGTCGGGCTCCCGGTGCATGGAGCCTGCTTCTCCCTCTGCCTGTGTCTCTGCCTCTCTCTCTCTCTGTGACTATCATAAATAAATTAAAAAAAAAATTGAAAAAAAAATATTAAAAATAAATGCTTTAAAAAAAAAAAGAAAAGAAGATCCGCTTTCCTTTAATTTATGAATGCAGAGTCTTCTTTTCTGCTTTTTGAGAAATTCTACTATGTTGCATGGTGTTCATATTACGTGTCACCTAGAAAGGCACCAAGAGACTCAAATTTTAATCCTCTGTTTGCCACTGAGTAGCTCTGTGGCCTTGGGAGGTCACTTCCTCTTTCTGTGTCTACTCTCCATATGTGAAGCTGTGCCTGAGCTGGGTAGTTCTTCTGATCGCTTCCAAATCCAAGATTTTGTGGTTGGCTTTTATTTTTTTTATTAAAGGTTTTATTTATTTATTTATTTATTTATTTGAGAGAGAGAGAACACTAGTGGAGGGAGGGAGAGGAAGAAACAGATTCCCCACTGAGCAGGGAGTCCGATGTAGGACTCCATCCTAGGACCCTGGGATCATGACCTGAGCCGAAGGCAGATGCTCAACCACTGAGCACCCCCATGCGCCCCTGTGGTTGACTTTTAATCAGATGATTCTGTTTTTCTTATGCCAGACTACCCTTTCTTCCTCTCTTTCCCCCAGCTCAGGGTACACTCAAATGCCTGAATCCGTGTACAGAGCCCCATTCATACAGCAACCATAGGCCGTCAACAAGAGGGGTGTCCTGCTACTATAACCAGGAGCAAGGGTGTTGGCGTCATTGGAGCTGAAACCTCTGACCTGGAGAGTCCATAAGAACGGATAGAATTTCAACTTGGAATATCACAAGCTTTATTCCCCATAAGGACCTAAAAACACACAAAGAGTGTGGTTCTGATATGTGGAAATCGTCATGGCAACTCACATCAGGGCCATAATATCACTGGAAAGCAAGCATCTGAGAAGTACACTACCCTGTCCTCTGGTTCTCGGGGAGGGAGCTGAGTGAGTCCTTCGGGAGAATGAGAAGGCAGCCATCAGTACAGTCACAGCAAACGTCTCCCACCCACACCCTCCCCGTGAGTTGAAAATATCTCACAGTTGGGCCATTCAAGACTGGACATAACCTTCTTTTGAGGGAGGAGGGGGTGTTTCCCATTTTGCCCTGACTCATGCCTAGTGTGTAAGTGTCCAGAAAGCTGCAAGCCCTTTGCACCCATAGACACATTCCCTCTGGGCCCAGGGATGACTCGAACATTGGGGGCCAGGCAATGTCTTCATGTGTGCCCAGGAAGAAGGGGCATAGGGATCATGGAGGAGCCACTGGGCCGGAGCGGTCGTCTAACTTAGGTGGCTATTCAGCATGGAATGAGCACCCATCATGGGCCAAGTACGTCCACATATGGTTTCCTTTAGTCCTTGAAGTGTGCTTTGATTTGATTCTACCTCTACAAAAGTAACTGAGTCATGGGGAGAGTGAGAGGAAGGGTCCCCTCCCACCATTACCTCTATAAGTGAATATTTATTTTACAGTTCTTATGTCATAAGTATATAAAGAAAGCCTGCTTTGTGCAAAACATTGTGATAAATTGTATGTTGTGGCGAGAAGCAGGAAAGGCTGCAAATATAAAAATAGTCCTTCAAAAGAATTTGCAGTTTACATGGGGAATCAGATGTGCCTCTGTCAGAAGGGGAAGTCGGGCAGAAGAGTGCTGCCTGTGGAAGGAATATACAAAAGGTCAGCCTTGGTATCACAAATTGGAATTCTGCTCCTATAATCCACTTGTTAATAGTTCATTGCTTTTGAATAAGAAACGCATGCACACAATAAAAACTCCAAACTCTGATAGGGACAAGTCTCCCAGCCTTTCAGTTCCCATCCCCAGATGCAACCACATTTAGTTTCTTATACAGCCTTCCAGAGTATTCTGCATATTTACTTATGTCCTTGTATTTCTTTTCCTCCTTGGTCTACTTTGCATAATAACATATCTTAGAAACCTTTCCATAGCAGTACATATAGACTTGCCTCATTCATTTAAATCAGGATGGGCAGACTACAGCCCACAGGTCTACACCTGTTTTTCTAAATAAAGTTTTATTAGAACACAGTCATGTGCATTCATGTATTCATGGTATGTGGCCACTTTTGTCCTACAATGACAGTGTGATGGGTAATTGCGACAGAGAATGTATGATCTCCAGAAGTTAAGATTTTACTGTATGGGGGATCCCTGGGTGGCGCAGAGGTTTAGCAGCACCTTCAGCACAGGCCATGATCCTGGAACCCTGGGATCAAATCCCACGTCGGGCTCCCTGCATGGAGCCTGCTTCTCCCTCTGCCTGTGTCTCTGCCTCTCTCTCTTTCTCTCGGTGTCTCTCATGAATAAATAAATAAAATATTTTTTAAAAAAGATTTTACTGTATGGCCCTTTACAGAAAAATTTGGCAACTCCTGCTTTAAATGGCTGCCTAATATTCTATATGTAAAGTGTCAGGGTTTAATAGTCCCCTATTAAAGGACACATCAGTTATTTCTAATCTTTAATTGAAAATACTGCTGTAATTGATAATACATATCTGTAGAAGTATCTAGGAATGGGATTACTGAGCAAGCGATGTCATGGGCTTTTCATGGATGTATCTGTTAATCTGGTGCTACCAGTATTAATGATGTAAAGGAAGGCCACAGCCAGGAGTTAGACCAATAACAAGAATTAATTGAGAACTCTGTGCTGTAGAAGATGAAATGAAGGACACTGTTTCAAAGGAGAGTGAGTGGTGGTTGTTTTCAGCCATAGTCCTGGAATGGGACCACGGGAAGCTGACAGATGGAAAGTATGTTTCAAATAAATTGACTTATTTATTCAATAAATACATTTATTTATTCAAATAAATTGACTGATGTATCAGGACTGTAGAAACCAGTGCAAGAGCATTCACTCCTGTTAAGGTCACTCTTTGTCCTAGTTGCAAATTTCTCCCCACCTCCCTCCCTGTTCTCATTCTCTAAAAAGAGCTATCTCACAGCCTTGGAGGCAAACATGTGTGACTGTTGCACACATGCTTTTGGGGACAGCTGTGGAGATCACAGAGAGTTTGACTTTGTGTGGGCAGGTTTGCTTGATTCTGACTTTTCTAGAATGAACAGGTCTTGGTGATGGGGCTCTGGGTTCCCCAGCCCTTGGAGGCCAGCTAGAGCTTATCTTCAGGAGGGGGGATCTGAAATCAACAAGCTCTGGGAAGACAGTCACCCTGAGAATACTCAGAAGAGTTCAGGTTTTCTCTATAGACGTGAGAGGTGGAGCCAAGAACCAGGAACAATTCAGACCTCTCCTTTCACCCACTATGTACCGTGCGCCAGGCCCTATGCTAAGAATGAGTGTATAGAGATGAATAAGGTAATTTGGCAGCCCATCAAATGGCTCACAGCCTCATGGAAAGAAACAGATAGACTCGTAAGTTCCCAAACAGTGAGCACCTTTTAAATGTTCAAGAAAAGCACAGCAAGACTTGACATCTGTCAGATATGGTACAATGAACTCAAAGTAGTTCATTCACAGTTTCAACATTAGATTGAAACACTCTTTTTGACAGCACACCCTATCTTTTCAAAGCTAGGTTTTTGGAACTAGGCTGAGCTAAAAAAGCAAGTAACATGCAAAACTCAACATGGAACAGAAAATGAGACTGGTGGTGTCCAATTTGATTACAAGTTCGAGAAGCAGTGCATGTGGAACATCCCATTACCCATACCATGACTAATTGATCGTGGTTTTTTAGGAATGAAATAAAATGTTATTTTGTCTTCCGATTATATGAATTGTTTCCTCAAATGACTACTAAGTTGTTGGGACAGAAATATTTATAAAGTTGTTTGCGCCTAACTCTGTAATAAATGGAACTATTGGGTGTTCCTCTTGGCCCATGTTCACTGGGAAAACATTACTAAGCACATTATGAACCAATAAAGTCCAGGAACTTCTGAGATGGATATGTAACACTACTTACCAGTGTTGTGCCCTTGGAAAGGTTAACATTTTCAGCTCAACCAGAAGTTCTTCAATTATAAAATAGGGAGCCTGGATGGCTCAGTCAGTTATGTTTGCCTTCGGCTTAGGTCATGATCCCAGGGTCCTGGGATTGAGTCCCACATCAGGCTCCCAGCTCAATGGGGAGTCTACTCTCTCTATCCCTACCCCCTGCTCTCTCTCTCTCTCACTCTCCCAAATAAATAAATATATAAAATATTTTTTAAAAAAGATTAACTGCCCTCAGGGCTATTATGAAGGTTAATGAGAGAATGCAAGTCAGGCACCCAACACGAGGGTGGCACACCCTTAATCAATAAGCACTGACAAATGTAAATCCACAGAATTCTGGGCACTACAGGAGCAGTAGTACTTAGTCCCTACCCCAACTACCTCAATCTTGATTCATTCTTAAGCTTACAGCTTTTCAAATCAAGTGCTGTTGCCATGGTGACTCTTGTAGTATCTGTAGTATCTGGTGTCACTATGTTATTCTGAAACCAGAAAATTAACAATCCACCTGAGGTTTGTCATGGTCCTATAGGAATGATTTCATTGTCAGTCTTGTGTTAGAGCTTTCCTCTTTAGTTCACAGATTGCTTATTCTGTGTTATGAAAAATAGGGGTTTAGTAAATATAGTGATATTTTAAGAAGTAAATTTAGAACAAATTCATCAAAACTATTCTCTGGCATCTCTGCAATATGTCTATGTTTCGAAAAGTCCTCTTCGTTTAACTAGAGTACAATTTTATTGTGGTTTGTATTTTTTTTTAACTAATTTTGGATCTAAGGTCTTTTCCTCCAAAAGATTAAACTATAGTAAGCCTCATGACTCCACATTTTAAAAAACAAACAACTAAAACCCTTTCGTTTTGGATGCTACCCTAATTCCAAAGCATCCATGAAGATGGCAATTGTCATCATTAAACAGAGCCTTCCTGGCCTTTCTGGAAAGCTGGTAACTTTTCTGCCAGTCCCAGATGGGTTTTAAGAAAGTATTAGACTTGTTAATTGTAGGGAAGATAAAGCAGATTTAGATAAAGACGAGGGGGAAAAAAACTCACACTCTAATTGTCTAGATCAGTGGTTCTCAAATGCAAGTTGGAGCTGCACCCCAGGAGACCTTTGGCAACACCTGGAGACATTTTTGGTTGTCACACCTGGGGAAAGATCCATTGTACTGTACTGGCATATCTAAGGAGTAGAAGCCACGGATACTAAACGTCTTACAATGCACAGAAAGGTTCCTTATAACAAAAAATTATCTGATCCAAAATGTTAACACTACTGAGGTTGCAAAATCCATGCTGGTTTCGATATAATTGTTTTACTTCACTGAATCACACTTCTTTTTGCTTCTTCCTTCTAATACCTTGTCCTCCTGACCTAACAGGTTCAACCAATTGAATGATTAGCTTCTGAAATTAGTGTACCAGCAGCTGCAGAAAAACACACTTTTCTCCAAATCAGTGGTCCTCGACATTTCTACACATTAGTATCACCTGGAGGAACTTTTAAACCATGTCAATGTCTGGACCCCACCTTTGAATCAATTAAATCCAAATCTTCAGGGATGGGACCAGAACACAGCATGTTTTAAAGGTTTCCCGGGATCCCTGAGTGGCTCAGTGGTTTAGCGCCTGCCTTTAGCCCAGGGCGCGATCCTGGAGACCCGGGATCGAATCCCACGTCGGGCTCCCGGTGCATGGAGCCTGCTTCTCCCTCTGCCTGTGTCTCTGCCTCTCTCTCTCTCATGAATAAATAAATAAAGTATTTTAAAAAATAAATAAAAGTTTCCCAAGTTTAGGGGCACTTGGGTGGCTCAATGGGGTGCCTAGGTGGCTCAGTCAGTTAAGTGTCTACCTTTGGCTCAGGTCATATTCCTGGGGTCCTGGGATGGAGCCCCACATCTGAGGAATCTGCTTCTTCCTCTCCCTCTGCCCCTCCACCTCCCTACTCGTGCTCTCTCGCTCTCTCACTCATTCTCTCAAACAAATAAAATCTTTAAAACACAGAAGCACTTGGATGGCTCAGCTGGTTAAGCATCCAACTCTTGATTTCGGCTCAGGTCATGATGTCAAGGGTCCTCAGATTTGAGCCCCACACTGGATTCTGCACAGCGGGGAGCCTGCTTGAGGATTCTCTTTCTCTCTTTCCCTCTGCTTCTCTCTCTCTCTCTCTAAAATAAATATATCTTTTTAAATCTTAAAAAAAACTTCCCCAAGTGATCTTTATTATACCTAGGGTTGGGCACCACAAATCTAAACAAACAGAAAGATTATTTTCTATACTAACCATGTACTCCTACACAGAGGACTCAGTTATGGGAGGGAGAGAGTGATTTCTTTCAATGCAATGTAGTAATGTTTTTTTCTTTTTTTTCCTAGGGGTCATGTTGACTATTCAAATCAAGAGTTATTTGCGATTTTTCATTCATATGGCTTGATCACTTGAGATATTTCACTTTTTGTGGCTGATCCATGTATGTATAGATACAATTTTATATAGCTCTAAGTTGTCAAAGATCTTCTTATTCTTTTCAAAAAATTATAAGGAAAAGAGAATTTTATTCTGGTGCCCCAAAGCTTGGCTTTCAGCTTTACTTAAATCTAAAGAGGACAGGAATGTTTTCCTTTATGTCCTCATGTACCAGTTGAATCTGGATACTTCTCAGCACCCTGAAAGGCCAAAAGAAAGTTTTCCAATTTACTCTTTCTCTGTCCCTTTCACCCCGACTCCCAATCCCCCTAGCAAATACTGGTCAAGCAGATGGTTTGGGTGCGATGCCCCAGAGGTTAACAGATGGGAATTCTGATGGAATAACAAGAGGACAGACCTTCATCATTGCTGCATTCAGACCAAGCACATGGTCTACCCCCAACAAATAAATGACACTTCATACAACTGATTTTAAACATTCTGAGCCAGGGTCAAAGACTTTTCAGGTTAAGGTGAAAAGCAAAAGTCAATAATAAAGAACTGATTTCAACATCGCAGGAAATGAACATTTATTAGTAGACAACCTGCTTCTCATTTCTCAAGGATTATGTATTAACATGATAAGACTGAGAGCTCAAGAAATAAAAGGCTCAGCACTCAATCCTGAAGAGTAGAGGACAGTTAGTGCCACCTTCTGGCCTTGCCCAATGCCCTCCTTGAAGGACCCCAGATGTTTGAGGAACTAGGCCTCTTTCTCTTGATAGGCTTTGGTAAACTTCTAAAAGTGCCTTAATTAACATTTTTAGTATTATTCTGTCACTTTATTCTGAACGGTATGTTTAACACAGTTCTAACCATCTGAATAACTGCCTTATGATTCAGATACCACTCGCTGCTGGTGCCTGACTGGCTTGTATTTACACTCAAACCCGCAAAGGGTCACTGATATTGGAATGCTCTCCTAAAGCCTTGTTTGCACTCTGGAGAAAGAAAAAGACGGGAGCAGAAGTTCATCACATACCCACAGCACAGCAATATTCACTTTGTGAATGGGTACACTGCATACTGGATACTTGATTTAATAGAAATATTTGATTATTAGTATTCTCTGCTTTAATGTTTTAAATGCAATATATAAAAATTTACCACACAGAGGCCAACTCTTTCTAGCACTAAACCCAATTTGCATTCTGCTTCTGCAAATCATTATTTGTTTTGGTTTTGTCTTTATATAAGAGCCATAAGCATATCAATGTTTATACATAGCATAAAACATGTTAGTTCAAGCACTCGTTTTTTTTCCTTTAAAATTGATTCACCCATTGGTCCTTTTGGGAAATGCGGGACCAGAAGACTTCTTTTATTTTTACTTTTTATTTATTTATTTATTTATTTATTTATTTATTATTTTTTTTTTTTTAGAAGATTTCTTTTAAACCAGGCAGGTTGAAACCTCAGATTTCGACTAGATGTGAGCTTAGAGCCTGGCTGAGATGGCATAGACATATTTTCCACCCCAATGCCAGGACAAGGCAGATTTTGCCCTGCCTCCACCAGAAAACTACTGGACATATTTCTTTCCCGTCATCCCAGGTGGACTTGCTGAATACTTGCAAACAAAAAATCTGACAATAACATTACAAATAAGAAGACAGACCATAAACTTTACTTAATATTGGTATAATCTCAGAACTAACACTACTTCAGGTGTCTGCCTTTGGCTTAGGTCATGATCCCAGGGTCCTGGGATCGAGCCCCACATCGGGCCCACTGCTTGGTGGGAGAAGAGGGGGCCTGTTTCTCCCTCTGCCTCTGCTGCTCCCCCTGCTTGTGCGCTCTCTCTCTCTCTCTCTCAAATAAATAAATAAAATCTTTTTAAAAAGTAAATAAAAAATAAAAATAAATAAAATCTGCTACAATCTGTTTCCTGCATGGACCCCAGGCCCTGCAAAGTCCTCCTAACCAAATACCTTGGGGTGTATTCAGTCTCACAGGTGCTCACAGAGATGGCTGATCAGATATCATCTGTTGTTACTGCTTCTTTCTCTGGGCCTCCTGGTAGGTCTATAGGAACGGGTCCTCCCAGCACTGCTACCACTTCATTGGACACTGCCCCTGATGCTCTGGCCTTCTGAGTTCAAAGCAGTGAGGTGTAAGAATTGCTATCGACCCTTTTTTTTATGTGATATTTTGTTAGCAAGATACCAAAAATCTTGTGCTTTGGCATCTTACAGATTTTCTATTTAAACGAAAAGAGGGGAAAACAGTTTTTACGTATAACTCTCTTTCCCTTGAATCAAAAAGTAGGATTATAGGAGCCCAGCTGGCTTAGTCAGTCCATAGAGTATGTGATTCCTGATCTTGGAGTCATGAGTTCAAGCACCACATTGGGCATAGAGATTACTTAAGAAGAAGAAGAAAAGAAGAAGAAGAAGAAGAAAGAGAAGAAGAAGAAAGAGGATAGATGAGGAGGTAGAGCGTGAGTCGGATGGGAGGGCGATGGAGGTTCGAAGGAATGAGGCTTTCCTTCTCCTTCAATTCTCCTTCTCCTCCCTCTCCTCCTCCTCTCCGCCTCAGACACCCTACTCTCCTTAATCTCCTCCAGCCTTCTCCTCCCGTTAAGAAAGGAAAAGACCTTCATCTACAAACCAAAGAGAGGGACCTCAGAAGATATCAACTCTGCTCACACCATGATCTTAGACTTCTGGCCTCCAGAACTGTGAGAAAATAAATGTGTTGTATAAGCCACCCAGGTTGTGGTGTTTTGCTGTGGTGGCCCTAGCACCTAATACAGGGAGAAAGAGCTTGAGACTTTAGAAAACTATAACTACTATTGAGGTCCCATCAGGTGGTGTCAGTCTCACATTTCTTCAAAATTCTGTGTGCAACCACGTGATTCCTCCATATATTTACTTAGTACGTAGGGAACCATTAGTTCTTGCCATTTCCACCCCACAGTCTCCGTGTTCTTGGCATTCTCACAGGCATCCTTCCTGCAGCTATGATGTGAAACTATGTCCAGTCTGTGTCTCCACCACTAGACCATGAGCCCCTCAAAAACAGGGGCTAGGACAGTATCGCAGTCTGGTGCCTGGCACCTAGGAGGTGCTCAACAAATGTATATGGAGTAAAGGATATAATAAATGAATAGAAGAAAATAGAAACACTTAAAACCAAAAGATAAAATTTAAAAAAAAAGATTTTGTTTATTTACTTAAGAGAGAGCAAGAGTGAGAGAGCACAGCAAAGGGAGGGGCGGAGGGAGAAGAGACTCCCCGCTGAACAGGGAGCCCCACATGGGGCTGGATCCCAGGACCCCGGGTTCACAACCTGAGTCAAAGGCAGATGCTCAACTGACTGAGCCCCCCCAGGTGCTGCATGAACCAAAGGTAACTTGAGGGAGTTTCTTCCTGGAGGATTTACTATAAACTCATCTGTTCAGTAAAGGAGTGGTAACAGTGAGGCCCCAGAGCAGAGCCCCGCAGAAGCCACCACACCTCTGCCAGCCAGGAGTGAGATACCCTGCCCGAGCAAGCATCTTGGAAGGAAGATGACCCAAGGTCCAGTGTCCAGGGAAATCTTCTGTGGCCTCCTCTCCCTGGGACGAGCCTTCTGGTTAACGCCAGCAAGGACTATGTAACTAAGTTAAACCTGAGCCCACTCAGATACATTTGTTGTCAAGGGGGTTCATTTCTGCCCTTCCACACCTCTTTCTCTTTGGGAGCCACGTGCCAGCCCTATAAAGTTACCCTTAAGGGTCAGCAAGTATCTTCTGTAAAGGGCCCAGTACTAAATCCCTCAGGCTTCCTGGGCCTTGCAGTCCACAGGGGCAACAACTACTGAGCTTTCCCCTCGTCGTGCAAGAGCAGCCACAGACATTGTGTAAGGAGGATGGCTCTTGTCTAAGAAAACTGCAGACACCACAATTGGGATTTCATATAATTTTCACATGTCACAAAATATCCTTCTTTTGATTTTTTTCCCCTACCATTTAAAAAATGTAAAAGTCACTGTTCATTTGCAGGCTGTACAGCAATAGGCTCAGGGCTACAGTTTGGCTCCTGCTGCCCTAAACCGGTTTCTTCCCCTCAACCTTGTCTGTTCCCTTCTATGTCTATTCCTTTTGCTCTACTTAAACAATGATATTTAAATGTGACTATCCCTAGATAGCAACAGACTCTCAGATCTGTCATTTGCAGCTCAGGGCGGGTGAGTACTTATCAGGCCTTTTCTCAGAGCCTGGGGAGAGTGTGAAGGTTAAGGATGCTCCAAAGGAAGCAAGAAGACAAAACCGGGTTTAACCCAACAAGCCTTGCCTGCGACCTGCAGAACAGGACCCATTTGGTTTGCTGCCCAGGAAACATTATTTTCCCATGGAAAAAGAAGAAGTGTATTTCTCTCGGTGAGGAAAGGCAAGGCTCTCGTTTCAGATCAATCAAGGAAGCTGTTGGTGTCGTCCTGTCCTCAGGCTTCTACATGTGTGGTCTGTAAGCCTGAAATTATGAAGGGTTAGTCTGGGCCACGGTGTGAGGGTAAGCGGACCCACAAGCCCACGGGATCTGGTGTCATGCCAGTCTGCACAGAATTAGAAGATAGATTATTGGGGATTTGTTTTCCTTTAGGAATTAGGGCTGGCACTGGCTTAGCTTCAGTGCAGCTGAGGTATTAACTGAAATGCATTTCTCTCTTAACAGCCGCATCCCATTTAGCCATGGTGACTTTGGAGTGACTTCCAAAACAATCTCATCAGAATGAGTCGGCAGATTAAGGCTAACTTTCCTGTCAGGACTGTAGGCAAGCAGAAATGCAATGTACCACATAGGTCTTCCCCCTGTAAAAAGAAGAAGAAGAAGAAGAAGAAGAAGAAGAAGAAGAAGAAGAAGAAGAAGAAGAAGAAGAAGAAGAAGAAGAAGCAGCAGCCAGACTGTGTCACATAGGCTAACAAATATTGGTTGAACTTTCATATGAATCTCCACTAGTCAACTAGCTTCAGGAAGATGCAAAGCAATATAAAATATTCAGAGCAGATAAAAACGCTGCCCACCCCCAACCGCCCGGGCCCACCCCAGCTGGTCATGCACTAGGCAGGAGGAAAGGCTGATTTGAAGCCTTTTCCCCTGTATCCTTCCCTGTTGGCTAAGTTCACTAAGCTCAGTCAGAGCAAACACATGCTCTGAGGAGGGGGCCTTTCGGACCACCCTCCTCTTCCCTGAGAAGTTGCCTAACCTCTGGGAGCCTCAGCTTCCTCTTGCACAAAGAGGGGCTTAAGCGCCACATCCCAGGCTTGCGTAAGGACTACACGAGGGTGGGCAGCCCAGGTGGCTCAGCAGTTTAGAGCCGCCTTCAGCCGGGGTTGTGATCCTGGAGACCTGGGATCGAGTCCCATGTCGGGCTCCCTGCATGGAGCCTGCTTCTCCTGCTGCCTGTGTCTCTGCCTCTCTCTGTGTGTCTCTCATGAATAAATAAATAAAATCTTAAAAAAAAAAAAAAAAGAAAAAAAGGACTACACGAGGTGACAAATGTTGAGGATGCCTTGTAAACTCCACACAGACTGGCTTTCATTTTACCCTCTCTCCTTGCCTCAAACCTACAGAGGAATGTGTCCTAGTCAGCTATGGGGAAACTGAGGAAAGGACCAGCAGAGTCAGTCAACTACCCAGGCGGTCTTTTCGCCTTTTGCCCCATCAATAAGCACTTACTTGTCAAAACGATGTGCAGCTGGGGCAGGAGACATCTGATTTACAGAAACATGACTTTCTTGAAGGGTCAGGACTGAAAATATTTTTTTCTGATGCAATTCATGTCTTAGAAGCCCTTCATTTTACCTGCCACATCCCTGCCGGGCCACTTCTGTACAAATCACCTGTCCTTCTATCCTTCAAAATGCACAGAGAAAATCCCTAGCACATCACCATGCAAATAGGCACCATGCATATGCAGGTTGGCATTCCAAATAAACAACTAGGTGGTCACTCAATTCTGTAGTTGAGAGTGCCATCGAAGTTTCTCTGCTATAAAATGCCTCCTTATGAATTTGTGAAGCAGTTGGGTCTGATAAACCTCCTAAAGTAGGAGGCTCTGGGACCTCAGGGTTCAACTCTTCCCCTTTATCATTCATGGATTTATTTAAAATGTTAGCCTGGGTGGCTCAGTGGGTGAGCACCTGCCTTTGGCCCAGAGCCTGATCCTGGAGTCCCGGGATCGAGTCCCACATCGGGCTCCCTGCATGGAGCCTGCTTCTCCCTCTGCCTGTGTCTGCCTCTCTCTTTGTCTCTTACAAATAAATAAATTAAATAAGTAAATAAACAACCAACCAACAAGCAAATCTTTAGAAAAAAGTATCAGGCTAAGGGGGCTCTAACTAACCTGAGGGTTCCCATGTGGCTGAATCACATGTCGGAGTGATATTCGAAGGGGGCTAATCAAGGGATTGAGTTGCAGCATGGCCCAGGCTGAGAAGAACCCAGGATCTAATCTTTCGGGGAATGTGTGGTCATTAGGGCATGAGCAACCAAGGGCCTGGAAAAGAGGAATGCGTGTGGAATGAGGAGAAAAAAGTTAAACCTCAAAAGCATATTGAAAGAAGAATAAGGATTCCTGTTAGGATGAGGATACAGAGGTAGAATCAAGAAAATTCCAGAAGCCTGGAGAATAGTAGTACGTCTGACAATAATGGAGATAAACAAAGAAATGCTAGTCTGTGTGAGGAGGGAAGATTGGGCGGGTCAGATTTTGAAATGACCTCGTAATAATTGCAGACACCTCTTCTACACAACCTGCACGCCTCACCTCTGAGGACCGTGGGTGGTTCTGTGCTAACTGTGGAGAGAGGAGGCGAGTTTTACAGAGAAAAGAATAATACAGCATCTTCAGGCTTACACCTCCAAAGAGGAAACCCTGAAATACTTAGACTTCATGCCTCAACCTGTTCAGTAGCCCATCATTTCATATTAATCTCTTGCATTTGTAACCCACCTTATAGTTTTCCAGTAGGTTCCCCCATATTATTTCCTGTGAGTATATGAAAACTGAAAAAACCCCAGCAGGCACATCTGCTGGCAACGGATGTGTGGGGAGGTGAAGCTAGTCCCAAATTACATGACTAAGAGCACTGGTTTAAGAGCACTGTCTGTGGTGTACTTTTGCCACCAAGGCGGTGTCTTCCTCATAAGGTACAATTATATTCGCCATCGTCTTCCGAAAGCACTACTGAGAGCCTCGTAGGCTAAGCTCTTTATGTACACCACCCCACTTAATTATCCCACCAACTCTGCAAGATAGGGGTTATTTTATAAAAAATTGAAGTTCAAAGGGTTTAGGTAACTTGCTCAATAAAACATGCCTGGGAAGCGGCAGACTCAGGATTGGAACCTGGCCTGACCCCAGAGCCAGTGTCCTTAATCCCACACCATCCTCCAGTATACCTCATCTAATAAAGGGATAATATTCTTGTCTGTACTAAGTTCCCTTTCTAGCCTTCTTTCCTTAACCAAATCAAATTACTTTCAGTTTCCTCATAAATTCTGTCACATGAATTACTCAGGAAGTAGTATTATTAATACTACCTCCTGTCCTCTGAATCTCAAGATCAAGATCTCAGAATGAAATGTGTTAGGTTATTAGTGAATAAGCATTGTCTATATACGTATATATTTATTTTTATTATATGTCTATACTTATATATTTCTAGAAACTAAACATTTCAAAATAAATAACGGATAAGTATAGGCATTTTCTTTTGTTCCTTTCATGTATGGGCCCATATGGAGGTTAAATTTTACCAATATGTTTTAGACTGTGTGTGCATCAAAATAAGCTGAAAGAAAGAAAGAGAAAGAAGGTATTGATGATGGGCTAGCAGCACTGAGCTAGTTGTTTTAGAAACATCATTCCTTTTAATCTTTACAAGGATCCTATGAAGTAGATACTATGTCCCCATTTTATAGATGAGGAAACCAAAGCTCATAGAAATTCAGTCATGTGTACAATGGCACAAAGCTAAGAAGCAGCAGAGCTGGGATTTGAACTATGACGCACTGTTTTCCAAGCTGCTGGTTTTCTGTTATTTGATGCTACCTTCAAATTAGGAACTAAGAGATGAGTTTTAAAATTAGTCTGCATATTATAGTGCCACGTTGTTAAATGGAGCTGGGTTCCTGAGACTATGTTGGTGTACTCTATAACCAAGGTGCTCATGACTTTGGGAGATTTTTGTGTGTGTGTGATGGAGATAATGATTTAAATTTTTCTCTTCTACTTTTAAAGACTACAGATCAGTCCAGGATACTCCCTATTGTTCTCTGTCACTCTCTTTCTCTTTCTACTCCTTGCCCCAAGCTAAAGCAAAAATGTTCACCTGCAATGAATCTATCTAAATTTTAAAAAGGAGGGAAAAAAGGTCATAGATAACTTCCTTGGCCATATGTACCTGGCATCCAAGATTCATATTCCAAGAGATGATTCTAAAAGGAAATAAAGGGTCTTCATAAGCCCGAGGACTTTTCTCATACTGTAGATCTTGTTGCAATAATTACACCCCTCCAGAATCTTCGTTTCAAGAATCCCATCTGTCACAATCACATCTCATCTTGTGAGTGAGAGTCTTCACAGTTCCCACATCTTCTTACTTTTCCTCTTTGCACAACAGCATAACTAGCAAATAGAACTGAGTATATGAGCCTGTTGGTATTATAATAGAACCTACAGTGTAGGGCCACTTCGTGAGTTCAAGAAATCTTTAGCACAGTGCCAACCACTAGGAAGCATTCAACAAATGCATCCTCAGAAAACATTAGCAAGTGGTCCCTGGCACATGGGACAAATAGCTTTGGGAACCCTCTAGCCTAATGCAGATTCCTGTTGGAAGTCGGTTTCTAGGAGCGAGGACCCGTCAGATCTGTAGCAAGCAGTCCCCTCGTGTGTGCAGGTGAAGCTAAAATCCCAGGGGCCTGAGTTCACACGCATACCACAGCCTGGCCCCCTTTGCTTAGAGCTTAGCACATTCATCACTTCCAGAGCAGCCCCAATGACAGCCTCCAGTGGGAAGCCCTGAGGCATAGCAGCCCTGCAGCTCTGGCTGCGGGAAGACCAATACCCAACACTCCATCCTGGCGGTCCTGCTGGAACGAGTGGATTGAAGCCTAATCCTGAATGGAGGCAACAGAGAAGCATGGGGGTTTTTAGTCAGGTGAGAAAAGCCCTAGAGTATAAATTGACTTTTCGAAAAAGAATTTGGGAATCTGTTCCAGCTGTATCATGCATGGAGCTAAGGGTGGGGGGTGGGAGGCTCCATCCCTGCCTGGAAGGATGTGTACGTTCCCCTGCCTGCCTTGGGACAAGCTCCACCGCGGTTCCGGCCTTCACCGCGAGGCCTGACTCACCTCAGCCGGGCAAGCAGCCCCAGACTTCCCAGGGCTGGGGAGGAGCCACCATCTACAGGGGTCAGGGTGGGGACGTGGGGGGTGATAGCCACCTGCCCATGGTGGGCCTGTGGAAGGCAGAGCAGATTGTGTGGCGCTTCAGGTCAGAACAGGAGCCATGTATTAAAATTACAAGAGGTTTTTTCGCTTTGTTTTGTTTTACTTAACCTAAGAAAGACCTTTGCACAAGGTCTCTGATTACAAAAAAAAAAAAAAAAAAAATCCGGGTTCCTTTCCTGTTTCTACTCTTTTCACCACCTTATCGGCCTTATTTACCAAGCAAAGCAGCAGGGGAAAAGAATGAGGATGAAAGAGGCAGCCGATCAGCACAAACTTTGCCCCAGTTCAGAGATGCTTCTCTTCACAAATCCTTCGGCCTGGGAAGCGTCTGCAGCCCGAGACCCCCCAGGTCACGGGTTCCTCTGCTTAATTCACCTCTGGCACCGAGGCTAGCCCTTCGGCCATCCCCAGTGACCAGCTCCAACATAGCAGACAGATGCAAGCTTTACAGAAATGCTGGGTATTAACCAGGCAGAAGCCACAGTGGTGCTTCCAGAAGGAGAGACAAAACCAGAACAAGTTGCTTTCCTGAGGGAGTAAGGAAGTACAGGAGGAGACAGCGATGCCACTGCGCTCAACGCCAGAGAGCAAAAGCAAAGAGGCATCAACCCGCAGCCTTAGTGCCAGTCTTGACAGCCTCATGGGGAACCCGGTGGAGATGTCGTAGGTCCCTTGAAGCTCATCTGACACAAGGGAATGCCCACTGTTGTAGGTCAGCACTTGGCCTCCAAATTCCTGGGACCTTAAGAGGGTTCTTTTAGTCTAGAACAGAAGAAAACTCAAGTGGCTGGTTCCTTGATTCCTTTCTTCCGAGTCTCTTGTGGGTCTGTTGGCTCAGTATCTCTACTCTGTGGGCCTCAGGTGTAGAAACTAGAGCTTTCTCTCTAAGAACTGGCCACAAAGGCTCCATTTTTCCTGGACCTGGTAGGCCTCCCAGGATGGAAGGCAGCATTGCCCCTAAAGGGAAACAGTTGAGAAGCTCTATAATTGAGTACTTGTCATATGCCAGGCACAATGCTTGAGAGCTTTGAGACAGGGAAACTAAAGGAGCCCTATGAAGAGCTGCTTTTCCCACTTCTAGTCTTGCTAGGATCTACACCCACGCTTTACCATACCTTATAGAACAGATAATGCATGTCCTCCTTATAAAGGTCAGGATTTAATGATTTCTTTGGAATCTTCCAGCACAATAGATACCATCTAAGGCATGACCTTAGATATCATCTAAGGTATCTTAGGTACCTATTTTAGGTTCCTTAGATACCATCTAAGGTAAAGTCTTCATAAAAGTTTTCCCAAGACCACTAACTCATCAAGACCCCTGGTTCCAGGACATAAGTGACTTATGGAGGACAGGTAAACATTTGTCTTTGTTTCTGGATTACTGAGAAGACACATGCACCAGACCACCATCCTTAATAAAAACCCCAGCCCCCAAGCAAAGGTGAGACTCATTCTCCTTTCCTTTCTGAGTCTCCTGGATGGTGTGTCCATATCTCTACTCTTTATGTCTTCAATAAACTCTACTCTCACTTCCTCTCAGCTCACATTTGATTTCCTTATTGTGTGAGGCCAAGGGCTCCCTTGGCTGATCCTGAGGGATCCTCTCTGGGTCCTCAGACTCAGCCAAACTTCATCAGCTTTATGCACTTGGATTCATTTATTTATTTATTTTTAAAGATTTTATTTATTTATTCATGACAATACACAGAGAGGAGAGAGAGAGAGGCAGAGACACAGGCAGAGGGAGAAGCAGGCTCCATGCAGGGAGCCTGACGTGAGACTGTGATCCCGAGTCTCCAGGATCACACCCTGGGCTGAAGGCAGAGCTAAACCGCTGAGCCACCCGGGCTGCCCAGATTCATTTAACTTTCACATCCATCTTATGAGCTACATACATAATAATCAACACTTTACACATTAGTAAACTGAAGCACACAATTAAGTCACTTGCGCAAATTTAGAAAACTGGTATGTGGGAAAACTAAAACTTAAACCTTCAGAGGCCATATTCATCTGCTACTGGGGAAGAGAAAGAAAAGAAGGGAGCGATCCCAAATGTTTGCCCCTTAGCCCCATACCCCACGTAGTTGTGGCCAAGGATGCCATGATGTCCACATCCTGGAGTAAAACTCCTCTTCCCTCAGGTTGGCAGTGATCTTCACCCTGGGATCTGAGTGTTCTTAGGCATATGCAGAGGCTTTCCAAGACTTATGTGGGTACAGTCAGTTATTTTTAAAGATTTTATTCATTTATTCATGAAAAACAGAGACAGAGAGAGAGAGAGAGAGTCAGAGACATAGGCAGAGGGACAAGAAGGCTCCTCTTAGGAAGCCCGATGTGGGACTCAATCCCAGGACCCCGGGATCATACTCAACCGCTGAGCCCCCTAGAAGCCCCAGGTACAGTCAGTTTTAAGGGGACCAATTTCCACGTTCTCGCTCTCCAAGTATACTTCCCTAAAATACATATTCTTGTAAACTTCCCAGTGATAGACTGGCAGACTGTCCCTCCCACCTCCCTTCCACCCTAGCCCTTCTTCTAAATTACAACAGACAAGTACACCACCTCTTATTCTCCCTACCTGCTGATAAGGTGCATTGCCCCAGGTTGTAAACCTCTAGGGCACAAACAAAGGGACAGTTGGAAATTCTGGGGCTGAGAAAGTAAATAACTCTAATGATTGCATAACCTGTTCTTTTGGAAATTAAATGTTTCCAAGTCTTTGCTTTTAACAAAACAAATTCTAGTAGAGCTCAAGGATCATTAAAAATAAAACTGTTGATGCTGGAGCTCTACATGACTTTTGGCATATAATTCAGGAGTTGGAAAATTGAGTGACACTGCTATAATGAAACCCTTCAGATAGTTGTGTGAACAAGATTATTCAGTGCTTACATCTATTAAAATAGAAATAGTGTGGAACTAAATAAAGGAATCCTCATTTAAAATGGAGTGGGCTGGGGCACCTGAATAGTTCAGTCAGTTGAGTCCAACACTTGATTTTGTCTCTGGCCATGATCTCAGGGTCATGAGATTAAATCTTTTGCCCTGTGTGGAGCCTGCTTAAGATTCTCTCTTCCCATCTCCCTCTGCTCCTCCGCATTGCACATGTCCTCTCTCTCTCTCTCTCTATTTAAAAAAAAAAAAAAAAAAAAGAGGCGTGGGGAGTCCAGGGGTGGGAGTCCTCATATGGCACCCCTCCTTGTCAGTTGCAGACTCAACAGGAAAAGTTACCCTCTAGCCTGCTCAGCAACAAGTTCCGCCAATAAGAAAATATCACAATTCTAAAAAAAAAAAAAAAAAAGGAAAAAGAAAGAAAGAAAATATCACAGTTCAGCCAATAAGAAACCATTGTCATCACTGAACTCTGGCCTCAGCCCCTTCCAACTTTTTTTTTTTTCTTTATAAAGTAACTCGATAAAGTTCTTCTGCTTTGACCTCAGGACTTGCCTGAAGTTTGGCATACCTTGCATGTCTTAAATTACAATTCCTCTGCTATTCCTAAATAAACTCGTTTCACTGCAAAATAACTGGAATTATATTCCAACAATAGAAATTCCAATTGTTCCTATTTTACATTCTTTTGTAATATTTATCTGTGGATACATAACACTGTTCATCCACAGGTATATGATTAATGGACAGGAGGGACATTCACTAGAGATGTATTTCGAAAATTTTTTACTTTTTATTTTTAATAATTACCAAATTCATAATATTATTTTGATATGTTACATACTAATAATCATTGTGCTAATATGGAAGCCCAGAAGACCCTTTCATTACACTTACACAGGGGTTCCCAAACTTTCTTTCACAGCACCCTTAATGAATCAGTAATATTTTCACTGTGTTCCCGAAACCAAAAGAAATACCTATCCCTACCATCTAGTAAGTGCTTAGAGCCAAACAACTTAATAAGCCTGTATATCCTAACAATATAGTAGTCCTGAAAGAGGACTTCAACTCCCTCCATGTTGACCTCAATCTTTCTAATTAATTAATTTCTTCTTCTCCCCTAATATCTTAACTCGGGCAAAGACCCTGAAAAGACCCTGGGAGGAAATCGTCCTATGTTGGGAACAGAAACTACCCCTTCAAGCAATAGGGACTGCCCTGAACTAGGGTGACTCCATGGGTGTGACCCCAAGATAATGAGCTACCCGACCTTTTCTGCCCACCTGCAGGGACCCACCCACCTTCACCCCACAATTTCCTATGTAAACTTATAAGTATTTCCAGCCTGTCAGAGACAGTCTTTGAGACACTAGTCTGCTGTCTTCTGGTATTGGCCTCGTTAAATAAATTTCTTTTTTTTCTTTTTTTCTTTTTTTAAAGATTGTATTTATTTATGACACACACACAGAGAGACAGGCAGAGACACAGGCAGAGGGAGAAGCAGGCTCCATGCAGGGAGCCCTACGTGGGACTCGACCCCAGGGCTCCAGAATCATGCCCTGGGCTGAAGGCGGCGCTAAACCCCTGAGCCACCTGAGCTGCCCTAAATAAATTTCTTTCTTGTTTCACCAGCGCATATCTCTCTGCCTTTGGATTTTGTCAGTGGCAAGCGGCCAAACCTGGTCTGTTTGGGGCCTCCAGATGATACCAGAGAGTTGGGTTCTTGTTTCACGGCATCGAAGAATGAATTTCACAGACAACAGAGAGTGAGGAAAGTGGTAGACGTTTATTAAGCAAAGACACAAAGAAAGCTCTCAGGAGTGAGAGGGGTCCCAGCAGGGTTGCCACGGAGGGCTTTGTGGCTGGTCTTTCACTGAGAGCCTGCCAGGAAGCCCACAGCCTTGATATGTCTTTGTGTTGTCCCAAGTGGTTGACATATGGCTGTTTAAGGGTCTGGTGAGTCCCTAGGATTACCCGGTAACCATCAAAAGGAGATATTCCATCATACTTTGGACCTAGGGAGCCTAATTTACTATTCTCTCTGTTTTTACTGTCTTATCTCTGTTTCCTTGGGATGAATAGGAGCCTGACTCTGGACCATGTGGGGTCCTTGGGATGTATGGGTGCCCATAGATTTATGGGAGCCCAACTCTGGGCCTTTCCCTTATCTTTCCCTGACTAGCCCCATCTGCCCCTAATTCATTCCTACATCATTTCTATCACTGGAATAGTAACCCTAACTGCCATTAAGGAATGGGACAATGACCACTCTGGCTCCTTCAGGCTAAAAAGGGACCACGTAAAGGAATGGAAGTCAGAGTATTTGCAGGGATGGGTCAAGAGGTCCACGGAATGGCTCCCAAGAGATGTTAGAAGGCATGAGACAACACAGACATCGACAAACATAGAGAAAAAGACAAAATCCAACAATTATTTCTATGAGTAAAACGGCATCTCTGAAATATTGACCCCAGTTTCCAAGCCAATCAAACAATCCTGGAGAGACTCTGATTTTGTCCAGTTGAGCTCGAATGTCTTTTATTGATTGTGAGACCTTATAAGAATTGTCAGTTATATTAAAACAGCACATGTTTGGAAAATCTTTACAACCTAAGTGAAGTTGGAGTAAGTAATCAATAGTTGCCCAATTTTCTAGAAATTCTGCCCTAACTTCACTTGGTTCTTGATTTAGAGTATCCAGCACTTAGGATGTGTCATGTAAGGTTCTGCTGAGCAAACAGTTAGCTTTATCTCACGATGTAAGACTTTTTCTAGTGCTGAGAGACCTACTAATGAGAGGGCTAAGACTGCTACTTCCCCACCCCATATGAAAACCTCCCAACTGCAATTGGGAGGTAGATGAGGCAGTTTTCATTAGTAGTGCATTGCTGAGGGTAGGAAGAGTAATAATCCTAGTCTGCCTACAGTACATAATCCCAAGAATCATTTAGGAATGGCTAATAGGCCACATCAGCACAAAATAAGGCCCATCCTCTTGGCAGATAGAAGTCACTAGTTGGGGATGGGAGGCGTAGAGTAAAGTCGCATCGAATTAGAGGCTTATTGCAACCTATGCATATGCAATTGGCTTGAACTATGTGTTTTAGATGTATTGGGGGCCTGTATGACAGAGAAGAAGCTTGAAGATGAGAGGTAAGACTCTCATAAAAGACTCTAGTAAAGACTCTAGTAAGACTCTAGTAAAATTTCGACTGGGTGGCCCCCACACCTATTAGACTATTGAAAAGTTTTGTGGGGAGTAGCTATTGGCTACAATTTTTTTTTAAGATTTTATTTATTTATTTCTGAGAATACACAGAGAGGAGAGAGAGAAGCAGAGACACAGGCAGAGGGAGAAGCAGGCGCCATGCAAGAAGCCTGACGTGAGACTCGATCCCGGGTCTCCAGGATCAGGCCCTGGGCCCAAGGCAGCGCTAAACTGCTGAGCCACCCAGGCTGCCCCTACATACAATTTTTGGATACATTTGTCTCTCAATGTCAGGAATCAGCCTCAGTTTTGTGTTGCCAACAGTTTTATGGGGTTAGGGTTTATAGTGACCCTAGTGGGAGAATTTTCTTAGTCAATATTGGGAGATCCTTTTTTCATTTTAACACAGGTGTATTTTCCAGTGTCCATTAACGTGCTGGTGGCCAATCGTATGGTATAAGTCTTATTTTGTTTATAGGATTGATTTGTTAAGTTGGTAAAATGAAAAATACTGGCTGTTTCCTGTTTGTAAATAACAGTATCTTTTTTTTTTTCATACCATGTGCCCGACGGTTAAAGAACAGTTGGACCAGCATTGGAGAGTTAAGTGTTCCCCCACAGTTATATTAATGGCCTGGGATGTGAAAATGAACATCCTCTCATGGCCCCCATATGCATATTATTCCATAGTAAAAGTAATCCCAAAATCGTGGCTCTTAGGTTTACTTGCCTTGTTTTTTGAATAGTAAATGAAGGTTTTCTACAGGCCCACGGAAATAGGTTAGAGGATCACTTGCGAGATTATCAAGGCCTGATATTCGCTTTTTTTTTTTTTTTAAAGATTTTATTTATTCATGAGAGACACAGAGAGAGAAGCAGAGACATAGGCAGGGAGAGAGAAGCAGGCTCCATGCCAGGAGCCTGATGCGGGACTCGATCCCGGGACTCCAGGATCACACCCTAGGCCGAAGGCAGACACTCAACTGCTGAGCCACCCAGGCATCCCTGATATTCACTTCTTAATATGGGAATGATGAATCCAGGATTCAAGACCTAAAACTTTGACAGCATTTGGGGTAAGGAGAATGACAGGATATGGTCCTTCCCATATTTTATTCACTGATGGGGAATTAGTGGGTAAAGTTTTAACCAACACCAGATCCCCTGGTTGATATATAATAGGTCCCTTTTCTCGTGTTGGCTTATTGGAAGGCTGTTGTAGTTGTTGTTGGCATTGAGCTAAAGATGTTATATTTTTAATCTGGACATCTGTCTCTGGATCAGATAGAAAAACATTGGTTAGGAAAGCTCGTCCATGTAACATTTCATACAGACTAAATCCTTGAAGTTTTGGAGTATTATTCTAATTAACGCTATGAAAGGGCTGATGTCCAGGAGAGCTGGGGCTCCTGACTAATTTCCTTAGGTGTTTTTTTAGGATATGATTTTATTTTTTCCACCTTTCCTGAGGACTGAGGTCTCCAAGCACAATATAAGTGATAGTCTATTCCCAGGGCCTTTGATAATTCCTGGGTGATAGTGGCCTTAAAAGAAGGACCATTATCACTTTGCAAACTTTTAGGCAAGCCAAATCTAGGTATTATTTCATGAAGCAAAACCCTTATTACTTCCTGAGCCTTTTCAGTCCCACATGGAAAGGCCTTTGCCCACTTGGCAAAAGTATCAACTCATATGAACAAATACCAGAAACCTTTTGACTTTGGCATATGGGTAAAGTCTAATTGCCAGTCCTCTCCGGAATAGCCACCTTTCCTGGAGGTGCAAGTCTTCTGCCAAGGGGATTGTTTTTGAGACAAATTTCACAGGCAGAAGTTACTTGTTGGACCGTTTTTGACAAATTTTTCCCCATAAATATTTTCTTGACCAGCTGATAAGCTTTGGCTCTAACCAAATGAAAACCTTGATGTAACAATTTAATGACCTTCCGACTTTGTGGGCCAGGTAATTGTGGTTGCCCCAGCTTGGTCTGTAACCATCTGGAGGGCTGGAGACTATACCCATGGGAGAGTCCCCATTCCATTTCTTCAGGAGAATAAGTAGGTCTAAACTGAGTAAGAGAAACATCCCAGGTAAGGGAGGTTTCAGTAGCCGGCTCCTTTTGAAAGGATTGCTTTGCAGCAAGTTTAGCTGTGATACCAGCAAAAGCATTGCCCGTAGTTGCTTGTTGGGTCCCTTTTGCGTGTTCCTTATGATGTAGGACTGCTACCTCTAGGGGTAGCAAGACAGATCTTAAAAGGTTCTCTATTTCCTTGTGATATTTTAAGGGGATCCATTTGCTGTCAGCAAATGTCATCCTTTCCATATTGCAGCATGGGCCTGTAAGACTAAGAAGGCATATTTAGAATCTCTATAAACATTAACCTGTTTATTTTTGCCTAGTTCTAATGCTCGGGTCAAGGCTATTAATCCAGCGAGTTGAGCACTGGTGACGGGAGAAAGGGGCTTGCTTTCAATTACTTTAGAAGAAGTAACTACAGCATATCTGGCCTTCATTATTCCTTGTTCTATAAAGGAGCTACCATCAGTATATAGGATCCAATCTGGATTGTCTAGTGGAGTTACTTGCAGATCCTGTCTGGCAGCATAATTTTGCATTATAATTTGTTCACAGTCGTGTTCAAGTTTAGCCTGCTCCTCTGGTGGGAGAGTTGCAGGATTTAAAGATGTACAAGTTTTAATGCAAATAGCAGGTCCTTCCAGGAGTCAGGCTTGGCAGATATTTTAAGAGACAACTATTGGTTAGCCAGAAGCTTCCTTTTGATTCCAATAGTCTTGTTATATTATGAGAGGCATAAACAGTTATACCTGACCCTAAGGTTATCTTAGTGGCTTCCTGTGTCAGTAGGGCAACAGCTGCTACAGTCCATGAGCATGCCAGCCACCTGTTTGCCTCTATGTCTAATTCCTTGCTTAAGTATCCTATCAGTTGCTGAATTGATCCCCTCGTCTGGTTCACAACTCCAAGAGCTGTTCCCTTCCTTTCTGTGACACATAAGTTAAAATCCTTTCCCACAGGAAGACTTAGAGTTGCAGCTTTTAATAAAGCTTAAGTTTACAAAAGGCCTGTCAGGCCCGTGGCTCCCATGGTAGGATAGAGGTTCCATTAGATTGAGACTCCTTTACTAAGCGATATAGGGGGTAGCTATTTCTCCAAACCTGGCTATCTCTAACCTGCAGTATCCTGTGATTCCCCCAAAGCCACAAGGCTGTTTAATGTCATCCACGTATTTCAAAACCTTAACCTGAGGATAATTAAGCTCCAAAAGATCCTTTGCGAGAGCCTGACCAAATGAATGTGGACTGTCCCGAAATCCCTGGGGCAGAGCAGCCCAAGTTAGCTGTATATTTTGTCCTATCAGATCTTGGAAAGCAAAGAGCTGTTGTGTGAGTCAGCTTGAACAGGGACGTGGGGAAAGGCATCCTTCAGATCCAGTGCTGAAGACCACTTAGTGTCACTGGGTATCTGTGCCAACAGGGTATCAGGGTTAGGGACCACAGGGTGGAGTGGGATGACTGCTCCATTAATCAGGCAGAGGTCTTGAACTAATCTCTGTTTGCCATTGGGCTTTTGTACCCCCAAAATGGGGGAGTTACAGGGACTGTCGCAGGGCTTTAAAAGTCCCTGTGCCTTTACATTATTTATGCTGCTTTCTAATCCCATTTTTGTCCTGGATTTCAGAGGATATTGCTTTTGATAGAGAAAGCAGGAGGGATCCTTCAGGCGGATCACAATTGGGGAGGTGGTCTTAGCCTATCCTCTTTCCTTCAGAGGTCCATACCTGAGGATTTCTGTTAGAGGGAGACAGAAACGTTGCCCCAGGGTCCCTGGTCCCGTGGTTGTCATTTGAGCTAAAATGTCTCTTCCTAACAAAGGAGTTGGACTTGCAGGCATGATTAGAGATGAATGAGTGAACATTTTCTCTCCCCAGACAAGGCAGAGGGGCTCTGAAAAGTGTTTGGTTGGGGCTTCTCCCGAGACGCCCCTTATAGTAATCTTAAGAGTAGTGAGGCAACCGGGATTGGAAAGGACAGTCAGTGGCCCCTGTACCCAGAAGGAAACTGATTTCGTTTTCCTCTAATTCCAGTATAACCCAAGGCTCCTGTGTAGTGATGATCTCCTGTGTGACAGGGGCAGAGAGATAGAGCCTGGGGCCCTGCCAGTCTTGCTGGATTCCTTCAGAAGGCAACTGGCTCTGGACCCACATCTGTGAGGACAGACACTCTTCCGGTGGTCTCCTGAGCAGAGAGGACAGCGCCATGGTGGTTTTTTGGGACATTCTCACTTGAAGTGCCCGGTCTGCCCACATTTATAACAGGTATCAGAGGTTTTTCAGGTTGACTGGAAGTCTTGTCCTTTTAGGGCCACCACTAGACAAACGGCCTCCTTCTGATCTCTCCTTTTCTCTGGCCTCCAGCTGATCTCTATTAGAAAGACGGAATTAGCCATCTTCAGGGGAGTATTTAGGGAGTTGTCCGGACCTATAGCCATCTTTTATCATTTTCTCTGAATATCAGGAGCTGATTGAGTTACAAACTTACCTTGTAATATCATTTCCCCTTCTGGAGTGTCTGGGGTTAGGAGATCTGCTATATTAAAGTCTCTCTTAGTCTTTCTAAGAAGGTAGAAGGGGGCTCTAAGTGCCCCTGAAACACTTGGGCCAGCTTGGAATAGCTTCAAGGCTTGGCCCTGGTTCTCCTCAATCCTCCCACAATACATGCCTGAAAATGTTTCTGTTTCCAGATCCCCACGGAACTATCATAGTCCTATCTGGGGTCGTCTAGAGGAACCGCCTGTTTACCAGTGGGGAAAGCCTCTTCCCCAATCTGCACTCCTTCCCCAAAGGCCATCCTGTGTTGGTCCCCAAAGGTTTCAGGAGCCTGCAAGGCCTTTCTGCAGCAGTCTGATTAAGAATCCACATTGCATCTCTCCAACCTCATTCAAACACTTGGGTTATATTTTGAAAGACTTCAGTTTATTGGTCAGGGTTATCTGTGAACTTGCCCAAGTCACTTTCGATCTGTGTAAAGTCTTGGAGAGAGAAGGGCACATGCACCTTACTGGGGCCACATTCACGAGGCATTTCAAGGTAATGGATTTAGCAAGTGCGCCTTTTTCTTACTGGGAGGGTTCTCAGTTGGAGGCCACCCCAGAGAAGGTGGGCAAGAGGGTTTCCTGAGTGGCTTTTCCTGGGAAAGAGCCTCAGGGGGCAGGTTATTAGGCAATCTCTCCTTGTGACCTTTTTTTTTTTTTTTACAGTTTTCATAAAGGTCTATTTAATTATTGGTGGGTAGCACATTTAACAGTTAAATACATTTAAATAATATATAGGTGACTGCACGACTGCAGTATTGGTAACTAGATAACCAATTTAACTAGAAACAAGCTAACAAGTAACTGTCTAAATATTTAAAATACAGCTCTTGTTCAGATCATCCTTTGTTTTGATCACCTTCTTGGGGGGTTAGGGGGGAGGCCTGCTGGTCACACTGGAAATATATCAAGGCCAAATCTTCTGATAACCATTCCCAGAGGCTGGTTAAGCCTCCAACTCCAAGGCAAGCCCAAGTTTGTGGCCTCCAGCATTAATGCTTTTCCCATCTACCAGGGCAGACAGTGTAAATCTTGTGATCTTTTACAGAGGCAGAGGGGAGGTGTTTACAAGATTGACATAAGTTTGCCTGCTCTCTCGAGGCTGAGAAAGTTTGCACATCCGCAACTCCCGAATATTTACCCTCTCTTTTACAATGTAGATCTAACTGTGAAATAGTATTGTATTTGATGCTTCCCTCAGGAGGCCAGGTCTCTCCATCCTCCAGGCGATATTGAGGCCAAGCCTAGGAACAGAAAAACTTTATATACTTCCTTTTTGAGTGTCAGCAGGTCAAAATTTTCCCAATTTTTTCTGCAATCCAGAGGCATCTCCACCGAGGATGGTTTGCTTCCCCTCTCACAATCTTGTAGGAGTCTCTTCCCCAGTACCTGGGATAGAGCGGTGACTCTGAAGGCGTCCTCACATATCAGCTCTCAATTAAACCAACGCAGTTCTAGATTCGATGGCCCAAGGTCAAAGAGTGGCCTAACATCTGGGCATGAGGAGGGATTGGGCAGGTGGGAGTCACCACTCTTACCTGTCATTCACCTAATCCTTCCGGCCTTCTCAGATCTCCCCCCAAAAAAAGTCTGGCCTAATCACAGAGCTTAGCAAGGTTAATAGTTTAAACTGTGATATTACCTTTAGAAGGCTGAGGGAGGAAGCAGAGGAAACACCTAGGGTCTCTCAGCGGGAGGTGTGTGCTGCTTATGGGAAGAGGCTTCCCCAGAGTGTGACTCCCAGGGCCGGTCTCCATCTTTTTAAGCGTCTCACAGCCCCCAAGTCCACCGGTGGTAACCGTAGCGCAGGTGCAGAGCCCTGGAGCACCAGTCCTGTCCACCCTCTGGATGAACCTTGAGCTAGCAGGGAATCCTATAAGGGACTTCCTCATAGGAGGAGGAGGAGCCTTCACCGTTTGGTCTGGTGGATTCTTGCATTCCTAGCCCCAAGGTGCCGACCAGTCGACCAGTCCAGCCCATCACAGGCCAATTTCATCAAGCTTCCTCACCTCCCTCCAGGTGCTTTTCCATTCACATACCTGAGATTCCGTGGGCAAGCAGGGCCCCACGAAGCAAAGTCCCTGGGGCAGGGAAAAGCCATTTAAGAAAGTCAGAAGATAGAAAGTGGAACTGAGTGGGGTTAGGCCAACATTCCCTTCCTTTAAGGAAGGGGATTGACCAAACCTTACCCCTTGACCTGTCACCTGAGTCTTCAGACCCGCGGCCGCACTATCGGCCTTGAACTGGTGGACAGGTGCCTGGTTTTGCTGTTTGTTCCGAGAAGAGGTTACCCAAGGGAGAGCCATCTCCCAGGAAGGAAGAGAAGAGAGTCTTCATGTACTCACCCCTCGGGGGAAATGATCCTGGGTTTCGGCACCAAAGTGATATGGGAGAGCTGAGTTCTTGTCTCACCGTGTTGAAGAATGAACCTCGCAGACAACAGAGAGTGAGCAAAGTGGTAGACGTTTATTAAGTGAAGACACAGAGAAAGCTCTCGGGAGTGAGGGGTCCCAGCAGGGTTGCCATGGAGGGCTTTATGGCTGGCCTTTCATTGAGAGAAAGCCTTGACGTGTCTTCGTGCCAACTCAAGTGGTTGACATATGGCAATTTGGGGTCTGGTGAGTCCCTGGGATTGCCCGGTAACCATCAAAGGGAGATACTCCCTCACACTTGGGAGCCAGGGAGCCTAATCTACTTTTCTCTCTGTCTCTACTGTCTTATCTCTGTTTCCTTGAGATGAATAGGAGTCTGACTCTGGACCATGTAGGGTCCTTGGGATGTATGGGCGCCCACAGATGTGTGGTATCCCGACTCTGGGCCTTTCTCTTATCTCTCCTTGCCTCGCCCCATCTGCCCCTAACTCACCTCTACATCACAGTCAGGAGCTCTTGCACCCTTGCACCTTGGTTACAGTCATTCGCAAAGACAAAACATAAAGTGAAAGAAAAAAATCATATTTTTGTTTCATTCTTAAATAACGACAGTTACTCATGAGATGGTGCCCCCATTGTATGCCTCACAACTTCTCAATCTGGGAATCAGATTGGGTCTTACTGATGAAGTTTTAGAATATAGGTGAGGTCCAGAGCTGATGACCAAGAAAGAATTCCTTGAGACGTCGTTGGTGCAAAATGGTGGTTTTATTAAAGCCCAGGGATGGGACCCAGAGGCAAGAAGAGCTGCTGCCCCCGGGCCTGTGAGGGGTGGCTGATTATATCCCTGGGAGTTGGGAGGGGTTTGAGGATAGCGTGGTCTCTAAGGAATTTGGAAGCAAGGTTTCCAGGACCTGGAGGGGGCTAGCTATTGTTGGGAAAAGGTCACTTATTACCGTCTAATAAAGCCTGAGTCATGAGACCCTTCAGATGTGTATCGGTGGGCCATGTGCTTAGGGAATGGTGGCCAACATGTATCTTGTGGGGTTTAGAGTTAAAGCAAATTTCTAAAGGAATTTTTACATGTTAGAGTAGACTTACAGGCTCCTGGGGGTCGAACTAAGATTGCTTCTGCCTTTAGCAAAGTATGAACATCGGGGCAGTTGAGTCTGTAGAGGAATGGGACTGCCTATTTCAAGGACTTGTCAGTGTGCTTTGTCCTCAGCTAGTCCTCTGTTTCCCCATCACTACCACCCTCATTTCCTCCTCCAAGCTGCCTTTTGTGCTGATTTGCTTTTTAATCACAGCAACTTGGAAAAAAAAAAAAAAAACAGCTTTGCAAAAATAAACATTATCCAAGAAATGTAGTTTGATCTAATATGGAAGCTGTGAATGACTTCCAAACTGGTGATTCATACTGATTTACCTTTGAAAATTTAAAATACCTTATAGTACCCACTGCACTGAAGAGCCTCTGACACTCCTGAGTAAATAGTTTGGGAGCTACAGACTTAGAACCTTAGGGTCACAGTAAATGTCTTTAAAATGTTTTATATTTATATATATTTACATTTATATATTTATATTTATATATTTTTAAAAAGATTTTATTTATTTATTCATGAGAGGTACAGAGAGAGAGGCAGAGACACAGGCAGAGAGAAAAGCGGGCGCCAAACCACTGAGCCACCCAGGCATCCCTGTATTTATATTTTATATTTATATTCATTATATATATTTTGTTGTCATTATTGGAAAGAAAATGGGAGTAATAATAAGATTTATAAGTCTATATTGCATCGGAATAGCATTCTTTGGAGGAAGAGGAATGGAAATATACTTTGTTCATGTATCTCTTTAAAAGGATGATGTTAGCAAAATTTGATTCAGTATTTAAATAGTACTGGATATATTTAAAGAATGGTATGACTTTTATTTTTAAATATCAGTACTAATGATATACATTAAATCCTTTGCTACTGTTTAAACGGATG
The DNA here is from genome assembly GCF_011100685.1 of Canis lupus familiaris. Taxonomy (NCBI): domain Eukaryota; kingdom Metazoa; phylum Chordata; class Mammalia; order Carnivora; family Canidae; genus Canis; species Canis lupus. The sequence continues at coordinate 2,642,735 of NC_049251.1, read as the reverse complement.
ATGAAACATTTACATGTCAACCAAAATATGCTTGAAGGGGTTATCAGTTTTTAAAATTCTTATAGGGCAAGGCTTCTCAGTTTTGGCATCATTCGCATTTGGGGCTGGATGAGTCTTTGCTCTGTGAGGCTGTGCATGGTAGGGTATTTACCAACATCCCTGTTCTCTTCCAATAATGCCAGTAGCATTTCCCCCCCAGTTATGATAACCAAAAGTATCTTCAGAGATTGCCAAATGTCCCTGGCAAGCAAAATCACCCTCAGTTCTTGATCCCGGGTCTCCAGGATCACGCCCTGGGCTGAAGGCGGCGCTAAACCGCTGAGCCACCCGGGCTGCCCTGTTTTAGGGGTATTTGAGCAGAAAAGGTGTAAAGAACACAAGATAGATTTATTTGAGAAGTAATAAAGCATAATCTGTAGGAACTCAGCTTTCAGTACTTCTAGCTCTACTCTTGGTGTGGGCAAGATAGCTAATTTCTCTAAGCCTACTGTTCATCTGTACATGGGAATACATTTTGTTAGAGCCCCAGAGAGTAGTTGTGAGCCTTAGGTAAGAATAGCCATCAGGGATCCTTAACAGAGCCTAACACGTAGGAATCTGTTAATAAATCTTACGCATAATGAAAAGAGTTCTTCCTGGGGCTTCAGGGTGCACTTCCCTGCAGACAATCCTTGTCTACTGCATTACCTGCCTCTTACTCTTCTGCCCAATATCTAGGTCTTTTTAATCTGTCCTCCTACTACCTAGCTAACCTCAGGTTCTAGTAAGAAAGACACCAGACTCAAAATTATGTGATCTAATTTCTTGTCTGGGTCTAGTTCCATGTTCTGTCACCAAAGAACTGTGTGTGGCATGAGCCCTTCGGCTTATCTCCTGGTATGTGTGTGTGTGTGTGTGTGTGTGTGTGTGTGTGTGTATTGGGGGAACTCGGTCATCTCCCATAGTCTCTTACACTTCAGATAAAGGAGAAGAGGAAAAGGACAATGAGGAAGGAAAGATTGTTCTGTAGACTTTGGCATGAAATTCTTCTCTGGGGAGAAGGACTCAAGTGGTTTGTTCTCTTACAGGCCATCCTCCCCCTGCTTTTATCTGCACTGTCCCCTGCTCCTGTCCGCCAATTCTGATTCTACCTCTCCTCCTCGACCTGCTCCACCCACCCAGCCCACACAGCTGTCTCTCACTTTTCTAAACTTCTTTAGTACATAAGGTCTAAACTGTGCAGTTTAGCATTTATGTCAACCTCAACAGCAAAACAGCCAGTTCTTTTACCAGCAAAATGTGTTCATTCTGAAATAGTTGAGGAATTGCAATTGAGGACAGACAAGCTGTGGTTAACTATATGCAAGTCAGAGGAGACAAAGGGAAGGTCAGCTTTTATTAAGTTTTGTGAGGAAATTGGAGAGGATTTTTTTTTTAAGATTTATTTATTTATTCATGGGAGACACAGAGAGAGAGGCAGAGACACAGGCAGAGGGAGAAGCAGGTTCCCTGTGGGGAACTCAATATGGGACTGGATCCCAGGACCCTGGGATCATGCCCTGATGCACAACCACTGAGCCCTTCAGGTGTCCTGAGAGGATTGTTTTGAACAAAAGTTTATTAGAGGACAAGTTTGAGGTCATAGTGGTTTCTCATTGACTACAAGTGGGGCTTAGTGTGAGGTTTCTTTGGTTTTAAAAAAAATCTTTTTATTTATTATCTGACTATGAAACGTGAGGCTCAAACTCACGACCCCAAGAACAAGAGTTGCATGCCTTACAGACTGAGCCAGCCAGGGGCCTTGCCTTCTTTTTCTTAAAAGCAGGAAATAAAATTCCTATGTGAAAAGTGTCAGCCGTCATCTATAGAAGAATTCTCTTCCTTCTTCCTGCTGGTTATGGAGGTTGCAAGGACTGGTGTGAGCGTGATGTGCCCCCTTCAGGGCTTCCCAGCTCCATTTTAAGTGAGGTTCCTTTTTCTTGTTTTCACAATCATGTCCTATCAGGTCACATTGCTCTCCATTTGTTTCTCGTGTCCCTCGTGTGGCCCCATTGAGATTATGACTTCTTTAGGGCAGAGGGTACCTCCCATAGTGTTTTAGGATGTTTCTGTGACACCCATACTACATCACACAGCATTGAACAGATCCTGGCTAACCAGCTAATTGTCCAGGTCATTCAATTTTGGTGTGTGCTACATATTAGGTGTGTGTCCTAGAAAAGTTTCTCTGGAAATGATGGGGTTTGAGAATAAAGAGCCATTCCAAGTTATACAAGCATAACCAGGCAGGGCCATGTCCTGGAAATTCCCCAGCCATTTCATCTCTAATGTGCCTTTCCGTGATGAAGAGTGATAGGAAGGGCTGGGAACATTCGACACCCAGACTACTCTCGTTCATGTACTTTTACAGGCTCTGAGAGTGCTCTCCTAGGTAATTCCCTCAATTGTGGCTCATTAACAGCCATTAACGATCCCCTTCTGGCCTTAATTAATTACCTTGCCTCCGCGTTGAAGAGGGAGAATGGCTGTCAGGGGCATTATTTGCTCAATTACCCAAAAGCCATAGATGATGTGTGGTAATGAATTGGAAGACGGAACACCCAGCCTTCCACCAATCCCACAGCTGTAAAACCTTGTTCTACCCCTTAGGGTCTATAATGTCGGCCCTTCTAAAGAGCCTGCATTTGGGGTAACTCTAAATGCAGTAAGAGTATGTAATATCTTCATTTTTCCTTCTAGCAGAAACACTTAATTTCCCCATTAATGATAAGGCTCAGCTTTGTAGGTAATTCAAGGAACAGACACTGAGGCCTCTTGCTTTTCTTTCATTGTCTAATCTTCCTCATAGCTGGCTTTCTGGTCATTTCATAGCTACTTCATAGCTGACTTCGTTCACAGACCAGTTATATCCTCTATGATATAATTAGACTTCCAATTAGAGGAGCTTCTGTTGTAAGACTACGTTTTACTTTTGTTTGCTTTAAAAATCATGTTCTGTAGGGCTTGGGTTTATAATTATAAAAAGAATGCTTTCTTCTTTTTTTAAAGAAAGAAGTAATCTTCACCAGAAAAGAGATAAAGCTGACCTTATTTGAGATTGTTGCTAGGGAGACAGTTGGTGTCATGTTGGAAATAACAAATCTTCAGGGGGTAAAGAGCTAAGGTGAAGAGAAGCCAGAGGCCAAGTGCCTCTTCTCCAATAGGAAAAAGAGATCATGCATGGCCTTCCCTGTTGATATGCTTGTTTATATTCCAGAGATTTTTCTCTTTTTACTTGAACCAAGGGAATGGAAAGCAAATCCTTTTCATTAAATCACAAGTTGTCAGTACTTTATGACTTCCTCCTATCCACCTATAACAGATTTTGAACTGACATTGGCTTAGGGTCCTAAAATCATTACAGTCCGAGGGTCAGTGGGGGTCTGAGAGTGAAGTTGTATTAAGCCCTGGTTGATAAACCACTTTGAAATTCATTCTACTTGAGGGGCCCTGGCTGGCTCAGTCAGTGAAGCGTGCCATTCTTGATCACAGGGTCTTGATCTCAGGGTGGTGAGTAAAAGCCCCATGTTGCTTGCTCTCTCTCTCTCTCTCTCTCTCTCTCTCTCTCGTAAATAAATACAATCTTTTAAAAAGAGGGAGGGCGCCTGGGTGGCTCAGTGAGTTGGTATCTGCCTTCAGCTCAGGTCATCAGTTCAGGGTCCTGGGATAGAGAGAGGGGCTCCCTGCTTAGGAGAGAGTCTGCAATCTGCTTCCCCATCTCCCACTGCCCCTGCTCCTGCTGTCTGTCTGTCTCTCTCTCTCTGCTTTCTTTCTCAAATAAATAAATAGAATCTTAAAAAAAAAAAAAAGCCCCATGTTGGGTGTGAAGATTACTTAAAAATGAAATCTTAAAAAAAACAAAAGAAAAGAAAAAGAAAAAAATAAAAGAAATACATATCACCTGAAATGTTCTGAGTATAATTTCTTATTATAAGGAAATCATTGTTTAAGCTGTATGCTATATATAGCAATAGAAGCATGTCCACCTGCACTGTGAGTCAAAGATTCTCCACTGTGGAGTGTGTATGTCAGGGGGAGGGGAGCACAAGGGTATGTGCTTGGTGTGGGAGTGTGTGGTATGTGTAAGTATATGTGTATGTGTGTGTGTGTGTGTGTGTGGTATGTGTATCTGTGTGTTGGTGGCGGTGGTGTGTGTGCACAGGCTTTACTCAGTAACTCCTGCACTGAATCTCGAGGAATGAGTGTTCCAGGTGGATGAATAGCTGAGAAACTTTGGGACGAATAAATCACATGTTGGCAATAGAGATGCACTGAGGACACAGCAGCTAGATCTTGCTAAAGCGCCGTGCAGGCTGCGAGATGCTGCTAGGTGAGCGATGCCCGCTGGCTCACAGATACCTTGTCTACCCAAACCCACAGAAAATTGAAAGTTGAGAAAAGGCAGCTACTTTGATCAGTGATAAGACAACTATGAAACTGGCAATGTGAGACTTGTCCTTCTGCACTAAGGCTTGGGAAATTGTTCCTGGATGTGTCTGCTCCCTGTCCATTCCTTGGGTTCTTCAGATCCTTGCCTTGATCAGTTTGTTTAGACTCATCAGAATCAAACTTTTGGTCCATTTCTTAGGTCTGCCTGTTTTCTCCTTTAGGTTGTCTTCAGCTTGCTGACTCTGAATCTACTTCTTTTCAGCTCAAAGGGCACATCTGGTTCTTTCCTTGAAATGGAAATTTCCAGATCATTCCCCTTGTGCATACCTCATTCCTGTATCTTCCATAACTACCTCTCCAAGCAAGTGTATATTGTGGACATTTTTTTTTCAGCCCATGACACAAACTTCAAATGCCTTTGCTTATCTATTTCAATGAAAAATTTTTTATTTTTTTTTTAATTTTTTTTAATTTTTTAAATTTTTTTATTTTATGATAGTCACACAGAGAGAGAGAGAGAAGCTGAGACACAGGCAGAGGGAGAAGCAGGCTCCATGCACCGGGAGCCCGACGTGGGATTCGATCCCCCGTCTCCAGGATCGCGCCCTGGGCCAAAGGCAGGCACCAAACGCTGCGCCACCCAGGGATCCCCTGTTTATTTTTATTTTGTCTTAAAAAACAATTGAATGAAAAACAATGTGCCTTTCCTTCTCCACTGTGGTATAATAAGAAATATATTTGGTCTTTGTCCCTGGTTCCTGGCACAAACTAAAACTCTTGGGATTTCCTCATCGGCAAGAGTGTCTTTTGTCATTTAAAAGGAGGCCCTTTGGGATCCCTGGGTGACGCAGCGGTTTGGCGCCTGCCTTTGGCCCAGGGCCCGATCCTGGAGACCTGGGATTGAATCCCACATCAGGCTCTCGGTGCATGGAGCCTGCTTCTCCCTCTGCCTATGTCTCTGCCTCTCTCTCTCTCTCTCTCTCTCTCTCTCTCTCTCTCTCTGACTATCATAAATAAATAAAAATTTAAAAATAAATAAATAAATAAATAAATAAATAAATAAATAAATGGAGGCCCTTTTGAGCCCACTGGAGTTGATGCTAATGAGGTGACCTAGGGTGGGGTTCCTGGTAATGTCAGGATAGGGCTGGTCACCAGAAAGAGCTAGAACTTTTGACCTCACCCACCCACCTCCGGGAAGGGGAGGAGGGTGGCTATAGATGAAGCTCTATAAATTCTCATGAACAAGAGTTGATCGAGGTTCCATGCTGGTAAATACACCCACATGAGGAGAGTGGCACACCCCAGTTCTCTGGGAATAGAAGTTCCTGCACTTGGGGGCCCTCCAGACCTCACCCTATGTACCTCTTCATTTGGCTATTTATCTGTATCTTTTATAATATCCTTTATAATAAACTGGTAAAAGTAAGAAGCACAGATAGTAACCCAGCCTTGTGAATGGCATTTGAAGTGGGGGCAGTCTTGTGGGACTGATTCTGAAGAGCTAGGTTCTTATCTCACGGAGTCAAAGAATGAATCTCGCAGACAATGGAGAATGAGTAAAGCGATAGATGTTTATTAAGCAAAGATACAGAGAAAGCTCTCAGAAGTGAGAGGGGTCCTGATGGGGTTGCCACGGAGGGCTTTTAGTGGCAGTTTTTTTATTGAGAACTGACTGGGAAGCTTGAGATTCTTGTGCTGTCTTGGTTTGAGTAAGGACTGGTGATAACATCTTTAATGGCTTACTTCTTTGGGGTCTGGTTATTTGTTGGTCACAGCTGACTCTCATAAAAAAGACACCCCTCCCTGCCCACTTGTAGAGCAGGATGGTCTGGCTTGTTCCCTTATCTTTGGTTTCCTTACACCTTGGCATTTTTAGGATTTCTGTGAGTTTGGTCACAGAGCCCCCTATCTATCTCTCCCTACCTAGCCCCGCCTGCCCTGAAATCAGGACCAAGCCCTTAACCTGGGGTATCTGACACTATCTCCAGGTAGGTAGGGTCAAGATTAAATTAAATTCTAGGACATCCAATGTCTCCTGAGAATTAGAAAATTGCTTGGTGTTGAAAAACATATGACACACCAATCAATCCCATTTGGCCACTTAGGCCAAAAGATCTCATCACAGGTGTCTCCCCCATCCTTCGTCAGTCATGGTTTGGTACAATCTTTCTTGAAGATCTTTCTAGATGAATTTGGAACCTATCAAAGTTCCTTCAGTTCTGAAGACTTCAGCTTCATCCCTGCATTTAATTCTCTGCAGCTCGTAACTATGACTAACAATGAAAGCTAAATAATATTCTTTGCATTACTTTTTTTCAAATTTCTGATCCCTGTAGATCACTTATCTATATCAGAGGAAACCATGTTGACACTCTCACAGAAAGAATGAAATGTCACCAGGAGTTCCCCAGCTGCCACCCCCAGGACAATGAGTGCTGATCCACTGGCTGGCATCAAGGCATCAGCCTGGAAGGCTTGCATGGGGCTCCCTCATTCAAGTCTGTAATGAAAACAGACAGACTTTCTGACTTCAGTAAGCATTTGACATCCAAGAAACTTGACTCTAGTATTTTGAAGTGATTTCAGTCTCTGAGTTCATATTTTATTATAGCTCAGCACGTGGTTCAGTTTTGGCACAGCCCTGTGGGCACCTCATCTAGATTTTCTCTGTAAATCCACCTATTTGCAATGTGCAAAAGGATCATGTATATAACAAAAATATAAAGATACTCACTAACATTTATTTCTCACAATCTAGAGGCCAGGAAATCTATGATCAAGTGCTGGCAGAGTAGAGGTCTGGTGAGTCTGAATCTTGGTTCATCAACAACTGCCTTCTTGATGTATCCTCATATGACCGCAAGCTGAATGGAGAAGTGGAAGTATTATGGCCTGAATTGTTTCTCTTTCGGGTTCATATGTCCAAGCTCTAAACCCTAGAGCCTCAGAATGTGACTGTTTCTGGAGATAAAGCCTTTAAGGGGGTAAATAAATTAAGATGAGGACTATAGGGTCCACCCTAATCCAATCTGACCAGTATCCTTAGAGGAGGCAGAGAGACAGTAGGGTTACACGTGAACAGAGGTGTGACCCTGTGAGGACTCAGCTACAAGGCGGTCATCTCAGAACAAAGAGAGAGGACTCAGAGGAAACTAACCCTGCTGACACCTTGACCTGGACATCCAGCCTCGAGACTGTAACTGTGAGAAAATACAGTTGTTGTTTTTTTAAAGATTTTATTCATTTATTCATGAGAGACACACAGAGAGGCAGAGATACAGGCAAAGGGAGAAGCAGGTTCCCTGTGGGGAGCCCAATGCGGGACTCGATCCCGGGACCCCAGATCACAACCTAAGCTAAAGGCAGACGCTCCACCACAGCCCCCCCAGGGGCCCCAACAAAGTACATTCCTGTTGTTGAAGCCACCCAGGCTGTGGTACTTTGTTTGGCAGCCCCTGCACACTAATGCAGGTGGTCCATAAGAGCCCATTGTTAATAAGCATTCAAGCAAGCAAAATAAGAGACTTCTTTTGAAGGCTACGGTGTGAACCAGAAATAGAATTGCCCAGTGATTTTGCAGTTCCACCCATGTTTGCAGGGTCTTTGGAAGACAAAAGCATCCCCCATAAGCTCCCTGAGAAACTGAAGTGGGCCGATTCCTGACCTGGATTACTGCCAATACTCCGGGGTCCAGTGGTGAATTATTGCCCATCCGTCCTGGTTTTCACCAGCTGTAGGTCAATTACTGTCCATTAATTCTTAGTGGCTACTTTGACTCTGAGATGTGTCTTGGTTTATGTGAGAAGTTACTTGGTCACTATTTATAAGGTAAAATTGAGGTACTGTGCCTCTCTATAAGAAATCTCTTTCGGGTGGGATCAGAAGACCAAGTAATAGTTTCCCAGGATGATTTGCTGAGGGAGAGAAGGAGTCAAATATCAGTGGCCCTTTGGTAGGCTCATACCAAAAAAACAAAGAAGCAAGTGAGCAAATAAAAAGCAAGATTTAGCACATTATAGGCCATCAGCCTAGACCCTCCACTGCCTCACATGTCTTCCTCCATATTCTCTCAGAGTTTCTAAAGCATTTTAGTTTTTGTGATTTCTCCCATTAAGCCTGCTTTTGAAAGGAATTCACTTTTATGTAGTGCCATCTGCATAAATACATGTGGGCCTAAGGAGATCTCAAAGTATAATAGACCAGCCCCCCTCCATTTCCTGCCTCTGCACAGAGCCCCTTCTCTCCCAAGGAAACTTGCTGACAGACAGAGCTCGATGCAAAATGAAATTTTAAAAGAGCAGCTGTAAAGAGAGTAGTTCCTAAGTGTTCTTACCACACATAGACACACACACACACACACACAGTAATTATGTGAGGTGATAAATGTATTAACTAACCTTAGTGTTGGTAATCATTCCACAGTATAGACATGCGTCAAATCATCATGGTGTTTACACCTTACACAATGTTATATGTCAAATATATCTCAATAAACCGGGACAAATGAAAGAGCAGCTCTAATGAGGAAGGTGGTCAGCAACCAATAGCAGCTCAAGGAAAAATAAAATCTTTATATGAAATAACAGGAATCTAGGGAAATGGTCTCCTAGATGCTATTTTTATTTTCAGCATTTCAGGTTAACACAGATTGAGTTAATGATGTTTTTCTATAGCTCCCAGGCAACTCAGAAATGGCAGGGCTCAGACTAGCAGAGAAGCACTTCCTGTAGATTTAGAAGGAATGAGGAGCCAGGCCTGGCATTTGTGCTGCTTCCCCAAGCTGCAGATAGAAAGGAAAGGAGTACTGTATCAGGGATTTTCTCTGGCACCCTAGGCACATGGCAATTTTCACAGGTCCCCTTCTTGTCTGTTTCGCCAGTTTGAATCAACTGCTTCCATTTCAGTGGCTAACAGGCTTTTTAAAAATTGAAGTCACCCCAGAGGTTCAATGATAGAAAATGAGCCACTTGAGAGCCAGGAATCATTTAAGGATCCTGAATTCCATTTTACCCCTGGTGTTTATGTTTTCCATGGGAGGCATAAAAAAAAAATGTATAGGTTCGGAAAAAGAAAATTTCGGAAACCCTAAAGGGAAAGTGTGGGATATTTCTTGCTGTGTTAAAGGATTGTTAAAGACCAAAAACTTAGCTCCAAAGGGAGGTCCACTTTTTGGATGACTGGTGATTGCTCTTGGTGGATTTCATGTCAGCCCTTTTAAGTCAATGAAGATCAGTAGAGACATTTTGAAGTTCCCGCTTTATCTTCTTTATTTTATTTTTTAAAGATTTTATTTATGTATTCACGAGAGACACAGAGAGAAAGGCAGAGACACAGGCGAGGGAGAAGCAGGCTCCCTGTGAGGAGCCTGAAATTGTGGGACTCGATCTCAGGACTCTAGGATCATGCCCCTGAACCAAAGGCCCACGCTCAACCACTGAGCCACCCAGGCGTCCCCTGCTTTATCTTCTTTAGAAACATTTTCTCAACATATGCCTTTTATGGAAATATTTATTTTCTCAACATTACTTAATTATTCAAAAACCTGACTCCTGAATGCTTCTTGAGCTTCAGCGAGTGGGGTGTGTATATACACTCAGGCATATGTGTGTGTTTTCATGTGCACCCGTTTGTCAAATCTCTAAGCTTTCTAGGTAATTGTCCACATTGGGTCAGTGTTCAGATTATTAGATCCAAGGGAACTACTGCTAGATCTGTTAAAGTTGAATTCTATCACTATGCAATACTCAAAACAGAAGTACAATGAAGATGGTAAAAGGTAGAGCACCTTTCCTGAGAAAGGAAATGGAATTTTTTGATTGCACATATCATAATCCATATAAGCCAATTCACATCATTTGTTTTGTTATTATATTCAAATATTATGCTATTGTATTATTGAATCTTTTGTGAATAAAAGCATTCAAAGTAAATAACATAAGTATATTCAGTCTGATATGACCTATAAAAGCATAAGTCATCAATGTTTAGTCTTCCTATCAAGCCCTTGGCCTCCCAACAGTATCTATTCCGTGTCAAGCATATCATGTATTGTGCTTTTATTGATCTTCTTATTGTGCCAAAACCACATAAAATTTACCATGTTAATTATTTTTAAGTGTACAGGTTAGTAGTGTTAAGTATATATGCATTGATCTCTAGAACTTTTTCATCTTGCAGATCTGAAACTCTATACCCATTAAACAAGTCCCCCCTTTCTCCTTTTCTTAGCTCCTGGTAATCACTATTCTTCTTTCTGTTTCTAAGAATTTGACTACTTTAGATGTATCATATGAGTGGAATTATACAATATTTATTTTTTTTGTTAGTGGCTTCTTTCACTTAGCATAATGTCCTCAAATTTCATCCACGTTGTAGCATGACAAGATTTCCTACGGTTTTTAAGGCATAATATCCCATTGTATGTATAAGTCCCATTTTCTTTATCCATTCATCTGTTGTTGGACATTTGCATTGCTTTCACTTTTGGCTATCGTGAACAACGCTGCTATGAATATGGGCATGCAGATAGCTCTTCAAGACCCCACTTTCAATCTTTTTGGATATATACCCAGAAGTAGGATTGCTGGTAGTTATATTTTTAATTTAAAAAAAAAATCCCATTTTCCGTAGTGGTTGAGCCTTTTCACAGTCCACCAGCAGTCCACAAGTGTTCCAATTTCTCTACGTCCTCACCAACACTTGTTAGTTTTTGTTTTTCAGATAGCTGTCCTAATGGGTGTGAATCTTACTGATTTTTCTTTTTAAAAAAAAAAATTATTTATTTGTTTGTTTGTTTGTTTGTTTGTTTGTTTATGGTGGAAGGGGCAGAGGGAGAGGGAGAGGAAATCCCAATCAGACTCCAGGCTGAGCACAGAGCCTGCCTTGGGGATCAATCCCATGATGCTGAGCCAAAATCAAGAGTCAGATGCTCAACCAACTAAGCCACCCAGGTGCCCCAAATCTTACTGATTTTTAACCAACAGATTACACACCTTCTATCAGGGTCTATTTCTATGTCCTGTAATGTTCACTACTGAAATAATTTATGCGTGCTCATTCATTCACTCAGTCTTTGTTTAGCACCTACACTGTGCTAGGGATAAGAGAATATAAAGACTTTTTAAAAAGATATTTTGCATGCCATCAGAGAGCTAACAGTTTCATCAAGGACAGAACTTAAATACACAATCATATATTACATTTATATCACATAAGTGAGTGGTAAGTGTCAAAATACATTCAGGTAAAATGTGACAGAGCACTAAGGAGGGAGTACTTAAGAACTGCTTGAGCTGATTCTTAAAGCATAAAGTTCTTAAGGCAGAGAAGGAGGAAGAGGAGGCCCAGGGTTTTGCATGTGCATAGGAACAAAGAAATGGAAGAACATTCAAGCTTAGGAAACCACAGGATGTTTCCCATGGAGATGGTCAGAGCACAGAATGTGCAGTGGAGTGTGACGGAGGCACAAAGGAGTGTGACAAAGCAAATGGTAGAGTTGATGCTGACGTGTGGGCAAGGACAAAATATGAAGTGTTGGTCTGCCATGTTCTAGAAGAAGGTGTTAATTCCACGATTATGGAAGTGAGATGGATGCACTGGGGGAGAGGTGAAGAAGACAAGACTGATGATAAGGAGGACAGTTGGGAAATCTCTGTTGTTCTGAATACAGGTTGAATTAAATAGGGATGTTAACATAGGCCAGATTCAAAAGATACTTTAGAGTTGAATGTGAACTCCAATGAATGTGGACTTGGGAGGTGAATATGGGCTCTACTGAGCTGCTTAATGTGGTGCAGAATGCAAGGTAAGGAACCCAGGAACTCTTAGATTTCTGATTTGGGAAACTGTGTGGATGTGATGACATGAACTGAGATGAGAAGAGAGGATGCGGAGCAAGCAGGCTGTTGGTGCTATTGAGGTGGGGGCGCTAGGAGGACAAGGAGATAGAGGAAGAGAGATATTTATACGGGTAGCTGGAAACGTGTGTGGAGCTCTAGAATGAGGTCTGAGCCAGAACAACGTAGATTTGGAAGTTACCACAGATAGAGTAGTGAAGCCCACGGGAGGGATAACATCACTCAGCAGACCACACAGCACCGGAGAAGACTGCAGACAAAACCCAGGGAAGCCCAGCATTTACAGGATGAGAGAGACATGTGAAAAGGTCGAAAAGCCAGAGGAAAGAGTTCTCAGGGGACGCCTGGGTGGCTCAGCAGTTAAGCACCTGCCTTCGGCCCAGGGCATGATCCTAGAGTTCCAGGACCGAGTCCCAGGACCGAGTCCCAGGATCGAGTCCCACATCGGGCTCCCTGCATGAAGCCTGCTTCTCCCTGGTCTTTGTCTCTGCCTCTCTATGTGTGTCTCTCATGAATAAATACATAAAATCCTAAAAAAAAAAAAAAAAAAAAAGCGAGAGAGAGAGAGAGAGCTCAGGTTGGCCAGAGAAGTGAGATATTGACTGAAAATCTGTCCAGTGAATTTGGCAACTAGATAATTGTCACCAGGGTGAGAGCATTTTCTGTGGATTAAAGGCCATAGAACTCAGATTGCATTGACCTGAGGGAGGTGAGGAGCTGAAAACCATCAGTGTGGAATGCTCTGCCAAGGTTTTTGTAAAAGGGAGGAAAGGGTGGGAAGGTAACTGGAGAATTGAAAGAAAAGCTTTTAGTTTTTACTTTTCTGGTTGGTTGGTTGTTTTTTTCTGAGATGAGTATGTTTTTAGGCTGGAAAGAAGAGCTGGAAATGGAAGAAAAGAGGGGGGAAATTGATAAAACAGAATCCTGAAGTGAAAAATTCACCAGGCTTAAAATCCCAGGGGAGACCTTAGCCTTGGGCTAGAGGAGGTAAGAACAGCTGTTCTGGCACTGCACGCGGCTCTCCTGTGTAGGGGACTCATTCCTTCTTGCATTTTACAACGAGTCTCTTAGTACTCAGCTGAGATTGAAAATCGATCAATGTCTTTCTCCATTATTAAAACAATAGAAATACAAATCCTACTATCTAAATTTCTAATCCTATCTTAGTCAATGAAATCTTTTGTAAAAAATCACCAAAAACAATATATGGACTCTCCTAGATATTGCTCCTTATGATCCCCAGCAAAACAGGAATCCTGAGTTTGTGGATGGCAGGGTTGCTAAGCGACCATGTCACTATCTAACATCATCTATTAAATGCCCTGACCCACAAAATAACCTTACTCTAAGTGCAAATGTAACTCCATACTTCATTCCGTTCTCCCCTTCTCCCCTACAAATGTGGTGGTCTTTATGAAAGGGGAAATTTGTCATCAAACGCAAGGGATAATTGTTTTCTTAACAATGAAATTCATTTTAAGGCATTTAGCCTACAATGCAAAAATAGTACCTATGTGCATTCCAGAACAGAAGCCGGGAAAATGCTTGAGTTTAGTTAGAATGATTTCATTTAGAAACACTCCCACCCATTGTACATTTGCATTGCATCTGTTGCTAGAGAAAAATAGAAAAGATTTGCCTTAAAGAATTATTGCTAGAACTTAAGTATGAACATTTTTTTATGAGCTTCAAGGGACTATTTTCTTGAGCACAGAGCACAGAGGGTAATAGAGAAATACAATGTTTATTATTTATGTTTATATTTATTATTGAAATTGTTGATGATAATGTGCTTTGGGTAACACTCAGAGATTTACAACATTTAATGCTTACCAACTGCCATTTTCTTGCAGAATTGTATTTCTAGGATGGATTCTGATGACTGGGGAATGGAAAGGAAGTTAATATTTGTTAGGTACCCACTGGAGCCTGGGAGGCTTGCATACATATTCTCATTTACTTCCCAAACTGTGAAACAGTGGTTATTCTTAACCATTCAATACATTTACATTTATTAATTCTGGGAGAGAGAGAAACCTACTGGAATTACTCCCATGTGTAGGTGTTAGATCCAAAACAATGTCCTTTCTTTTCTCCATGTCTTCCGGTAGGGCATCCTTTCAACTCTGGGAGACTAAGACTAATCTCTACTACTTGAACCCTGCCATTACGCATCATTCCTGATAACCCATCAGGTTCTTTTTTTTTTTTTTTTCCATCAGGTTCTTTCTAGTAGAGCATTGTGTTCTTACTAAGCACTTTTTCCTACCTGGATTGCCTTTTTACTCCCCTTTTAATGCTCATATTCTTTCCTTGTCTTTGAAGTCCAGCTAACGTTCCATTTTTTCGTCCTTCCCCAGCAGTCCTAGAATTCCTTGATTGTCTGGTGTGCTGAGCTCTAAAATCCTCACTAAGACCAGGAACGAATCAGCCTACCTTAGCAAATGACAACACATTCTGGAACCATGGTGGGTCCATGGATGACTTATTAAGTCTTTCTATCAACACTTGATGCGCTGGGACTGGAAAACATCAATATGAATAGAAGACCTTCAAACCTACTAAACCAGGTAAATAACAATGTACCTAGAATGTTCATAAAAACAAAGAGGGTGGTATTACTTCTAGATCCTTTATAAAAAGCCAATGAAGATGAAAATGATGAGTGGACATTTCATAAAGTGAAATTTAAAGCTGACATTTTCCTTCTCTGGACTACCAGATTGGAACTCTTGGTAAGAGCACAAAACTCTGGTTACCACTGTTAAATTAAACAAGGAGACCAGGCAGCCCAGGTGGCTCAGTGGTTTAGTACCACATTCGGCCCAGGGCCTGATCCTGGAGACCCAGGATCGAGTCCCACATCGGGCTCCCTGCATGGAGCCTGCTTCTCTCTCTGCCTGTGTCTCTGCCTCTCTCTCTCTCTCTCTCTCTCTCTCTGTCTCTCATGAATAAATGAATAAAATCTTAAAACACACACACACAAGGAGACCACTGGACTGAAGTGGCTCTAATGCCTTGGCAGCCTACATAAGCAAACCAAAATGCAAGCCTGTAAATGCCTCATGGTTACAGAATCAAAATCTGAGGACAACCAATCACAAATAGCCAACTAGGCTTTAAGCTATAGCCAATCAACCATTTCCTTGATCTGTTTTCACCTTTTCTTTGTTAAAAGTCTCTCCCTGAGCTCCTGTCAGTGGAGCACACCTAACCACTTCCAGTTTGGCACTGCAGGATTCCAACAGATTTTTGTTCAAATAAACCCTCAAACCTTTTAACACGTCTCAGTTTATCTTTTAACACCGCTCTATGAGAATTTCACTAACAGCAGTTATATTAATAATCTTTATGGAATGAATGAAAAGGAATGAGAAACTCAGTGAATAATACCTTGGTTAGATACTGGGTTTCTCATTTATTGATGATTGGCCTTCTGTTTCCTACAAGAGATATCTCATTGCAAAATATACTCTAAATTGTCTCCTCAACTCGATTGTTCCCCCTCAAGGCAATGACCTCTTTAATATCTTTTTGTCTCCAATGCCAGGACAGGAATCATTCACCAGATATTTTAGGTTGTTGACAATGAATGTGCAATCTAGTCCCACTAGGTAAGGATTCATAATTTTAATCTCCAAAGTCACCTTCTTTCAAAAAATGGGGAAAGAGGTTTTGGAACATTAACTAGCATTCATCTAGGGGCGAATAACTGGCTTCTCAACGGTTGTGTCTGTGAATGTGTGCATGCGCATGTACTACTGGTATATTTTGAACTGGCATTGCATTGTGTTCCCACATCCACTCTTCATTTAAGCAAAGGCTGCATATGTCTGAGACACAGTTTGTGCAAGATATATTTCCATCCACCATGAGACAGAGTTGTCTCAACAAATGCATCTCACTGGAATTTCCTTCTAAATGAATATTCAAAAACAGGCATGCAAAATCAAGACAAACTTTGATTTGAGCAAATTTGATTTCTTTATGGCTTCAGGGGACTTGGAAAGTAAAACTTTATAACTTGGCAGATTTGGCCATAAAAATGCACTAAAATAGTCCATTCTTCTCACCTGTTACACCTTTCAATCAAAAGGTCAATGCCTTTATGACCCACAGATCTGTTTGTTTGCCTTCATCATGGACTGAGATGTTCATAAAATTCTGTGTTCGTGTGGATTCACTGGCTAATAAAAAGGCATAGAATCGTACACTTTGCTACCAGGTTTATGCACAAAAATCATCCTAAACTGAAAGGTGTTTTGTGTTCCTTTACTGCTCTCTGCTGGTAAATTCTAATATAGCACTTTTTTTTAATTGATAGAAATACTACTTTTAATATTTAAAAAATGTTGAAAATCACACAAAAAATGTATTCGATCTTTTCCTAGAAGGCAATTCCTTCCATTTGAAATATTGGACCTTATTTTCTACCACATATCTGGTCTATATAATTTGGTCTATATAATTTGTTTCTAATGTCCAGATATTTTTTTCCGACTTATATTGGATGAATGGTCAAAAGAACAGAGCCCCGTGGAACCGGAGGAGTGAGTCTGGCCACAAAAACTGAATTCATTTACAAATTGAACTAGCACCACACCACACCTTCCTTATATTGATTCATTTACATTGCAAAACATTCTCACATGCACATGTGCCTCGTCCTACAACAATACCATGAAACAGGTATGTACATTCTAAAATAGAGAACTTAACTCTTCCTAAAAAGCAAAAATGATCACTGAGGTCAGCTTCAGGTAAAATTTTGAAATAGATTCATGTCTTTGACACCTCCAACTGTTCCCTTTTCACAACTTCCTCTATAAACCCCTTTGTCTCCTCTCCAGGTGACCCATGGTCTAATGCTACGCAGAGTGCTCTTTAGAAAAGAAAGTATCTGGGGGCGCCTGAGTGGCTCAGTTAGTTAAGTGTCTGACTAGATTCCAGCTCAGGTTGCAATCTCAGGGTCATGAGATGGAGCTCCTCATTGGGCTCCATGCTGAGTGTGGAGGAACCTGCTTAAGATGCTCTCTCTCCCTCTCCACACCTCTCTCCTTCTCTAAAAAGAGAGAGACAAAGAAGGAAAGAAAGAAAGAATGAAAGAAAGAAAGAAAGAAAGAAAGAAAGAAAGAAAGAAAGAAAGAAAGAAAGAAAGAAAAAAGAAGAAACTATCTGAAAAATTTATTCACAGGAATAAAAAAGATTTATTCAGTGGATAATGTGCATTTTCAAAGAAAACCAGAGCTAGAGTAACCAGCCACTCACAGGAAACCATACAGATTAATGAGAGAGACATGTGTAGAACAACAGGTTCTGAGCTGCCACTCAAATCAAAACATGGTTGCTTTTGAATTGAGGCTGCGCCCAAGTTTCCCCAGGTCCCCTACAGGAAAGCTGTTGCAATCAATTTTATTGTGTGTGCTCCACGGGGCATGGCATTTGGAGCCACGCGGATCCAGATTGGAATCTAAGCTCTACCAATTAACAGCTTAGGATCTTGTACAATTTTCTTAAACTTTCTTGGCCTCAGCTTTCTCATCTATATAAAGTTGGGATAATACCTACTGAAAATGAATGTCTGGCATGTTGTGTATAATAAATGCTATTTCCCTCTGCCTCTTCCCATGATGGTGCCTCTCAGATGAAAGAGTACTCCAAGTTTTTCAAAAAGTTACACACTAACACCTGATAAATCAGTAATAAAGTTGTGCAGGTGAATAAGCTCTTCCCTAGGTAATTTGTTATAGGAAACATTTCCTAAAAATATTTCCAAATCAGGCCCCATTAGCTGCTTCTTTATCCAGAGTTCCCTTAGGTAGTAAGGACTCGTCTCTGGATGTGAAATAACCATGTAGCTTCATGTCACTCTCTTTCCACTCTCTTCCTGGGCTGTGAAGCCACTGTCTTTAGTTCACAACCAATTCTGCTTAGTGGGGAACAGAGGAACAGAATCTGCGTGGAGCTGTCCTACTGCACGGTCAATGGAAGTACAGGTCATGCATTTGAGCCAGTCAACATCATTGACTCAGGGAGTTGGGTGCCCAGCATCCTTGAGAAACCATCAGCCTGGCCTCAGATGTGTGAGGAAGTCTCATCAGCTGGTTCTATTATCACCCATCTTTTGTTCTCTTCTTTCTCATCAGGGAAAGTGCCAAAGCAGTAACTACTCCCCAGAGCGCGGAGTTCCATGGAGATGGAACCCTATGAACACAGAAGGCAGCTCAGTGAATTTCAGGCTGCTGGCGGGGGTTAAGTGAATCCACCCCTGTTTTAATTTTGGCCATAAAAATGTACTGAGATAGGTTCATTCTTCTCATCCATAAATTCTAATCAAAAGCCAAGGCATTAGGATTTTAATGCCTCGTATAATCTGTGGGTTATAATGATGTCCTTTACCGCCGTGACCTTTTCAATATTCTGTAATTTGCTTGACTGAGCCAGGAGCTCTCCTCTGTTTACAGCATTATTGACCTCCTCAGGAGGTACACAAACTAAATAGGTTAAATACACTAAACTCTTCAAAGGAAACTTGCCAGAACGGGGTGTGAAAGGATCCCCACCAGCCCTGCCCATCTAGCAAGGAAATGGAAATGCTATCCTTTTCTCTTATACTAAGTATTTGGCAGTGAAGTTCAGCAGAGAGAGGCTTTGTTCTGAGAAGCAGGGGGGAAAGGATCACATTTAGAAGATCCTGGAGAAGAGTTCCAGCTATGGTATGGCATGCAGTGTAAAGACATTCTCCTACCTTTTCAGCATTTCATCCAACTGTCAGGATTCCCTGAGACTTCTGACTTTGGTGCCAGCAATAAGTACCCGTAAAGATAATAATTTATATTTACTGAAGTCTTCAGTGAACCAGGCAAAATGCTAAGAATTTTAGAGTCTTGTTATTCTCAGAACAACTTCCTGGGTAGATACTTGAATGATTTCCATTTTGCAGATGAGGAATTTGGAGTCTGGACAAGCTAGATGACTTTCCCGTAGGTGTTAGAGCTGGAATTCAAGTGCTGGTTATCTGACTTCACTCTCCTGGGGGCCATAAACATTCACCCCTCAGCTCTCCTGTGGCAAGAAGCATAGTTGGTGGATAGTCCCAGCTGCTGGCCATCTGGATCCACCACAATATTTGTACTATGGGCTACTCCCAGTCAATGACTTAGGGTTACCAGTGCTAACCCATTCCTATGGGGTATTGGACTCCTCCAACACATAACTCTATATGAGGAACACCCCATCAGCCTGGTCAAAATTTCTTATACCTGCTCTGTAGCTGGAGATCCTTCTTTCCCTCTCCTTGTGGGTGCAAGACCTGTACCAGGATGTGAGGCTCTCCCCTTTCTCCTGCTTCCTCTCTTATCCTTTAAAAGCATTGCCCCCAACAAATCTCTTGCATATCTAATCATGTCTTGGTGTCTGCTTGTGGGGGGATCCAAACAGCACACTACCCCTGCCTTACTCTGACATAAACCTATCCTTGTCTGCTTACTCCAAGGGTCAAGCAAGCATTGCCAGTCACATTTTAGATTGATGGAATGTCTGTCTTTGAAAGACCTTTGATGATTTCAAGAGATCACTTTCCTCGTACTCATTCTATCTTCTTTCTTTCAATAAAATAAAACATACATGATCTACAACTATGTTCACATTTCTTAGATCTGAGAGACAAAAACATTTGACTGAAGCTTGGAGACACAGTGTGAGTGTGTTTCCTCAGATATAGGAAAGTGAGAAGAGCCCTGAAGGATGCTCTTGAGGCGTTTATGTGAACATGGTGCAAAGTGCACCAAAGCTAATTCCCCAAACACCAGCCACCAAGTGCTTTGAAAGCACAGAAAAAAAAAAAAAAATCAGCAAATCCTGGGATATGTAGCCTAATTCCCTCCTTTTTTTTAAAAAAAAAAGATTTTATTTATTTATTCATGAGACAGAGAGAAAGAGAGGCAGAGACATAGGCAGAGGGAGAAGCAGGCTCCCCATGAGGAGCCTGATGTGGGACTCACTCCTGGGATCCCAGGATCACACCCTAAGCCAAAGGCGGACACTCAACCACTGAGCAATCCAGGTGTCCTCCTAATTCCCTCCTCTTACTGGAAGGACCCAATAAACAATGGTGTATTAAAGACCTCCTAGAAAAAAAAAATAAAATAAAATAAAATAAAAAATAAATAAATAAATAAAGACCTCCTAGAGATCCCACAGCAAGGGAACTGGTTTCAGTCCCCACATTTATTTGATAGGTGATCTGCTTTAACACTCCACAGAACAAGGGATCTGGTCTATGCATACAGCTATGTACAGCTGTAGGTTTCCCTGCCTTCCTCTCATCCCAAATCTAGTCTTAATTTTCATCCTCAAGGAGTTTTCTTGCTTTCATGTGTTAGTTTACCCTACTCTACAAGAGTGGCAGCGGAAAGATTTTCTAGCTAAGAGGAATTCCTCATCCATCCATCCATCCATCCATCCATCCTTCCATCCATTCAAAAAGCATTCACTGAGAACTTTATTCCAAGTTGTGGGCTCTACTTTGTGGGAAGCAAACATGAACCTGGCTCTTGGCTTCTTGAGAGACTTAGAACTAGAGAAGGAAAGGCAAGGCAGGCAAACAGATTACTCAACAGGAGCTACTACTCCTGACAAGGGCTCAACTGTTGCTCCTTGGAACCAACGGGTAACATTTTGTGAGAAAAATCATCTTTGTGCTGGCCTTTAAGTTTCATCTTCCCTCATATTGATTATAACTCCAATTAGTTTTCAAAATGGAAATAGCTTTACTTTTAATGATCATAAAGTAACACATGCATATTAGTTTCCTAGGGGGCTACCATGACAAAGTATCACAAAACGAGTGGCTTTAAACAACAGAAATTTATTCTTTCACATTTCTGGACACTAGAAATCTGGAATCAAGGTGTTGACTTCTCCTTACCTCTTCCTAGCTTCTAGTGGGAGGCATCAAGCACCAATCTTTGATGATTCTTCTTTTCTTTCTTTCTTTCTTTCCTTTTTCTTTTTCCTTCTTTCTTTTCTTTCTCTTTCTTTCTTTCTTTCTTTCTATCTTTCTTTTCTTTCTTTCTTTCTTTCTTTCTGATTTTATTTGAGAAAGAGAGAACAAACAGGGGGAGCTGCAGACTTAGCAGGGAGCCCGATGTGGGGCTCCATCCCAGGACCCCGGGATCATGACCTGAGCCAAAGGCAGACGCTTAACCAATTGAGTCACTCAGGTGCCTCAATCCTTGGTGGTTCTTAGACACAATACTTCAATCTCTTTCTCCATCATCATATGGCATTCTCACCTCACATGGCTGTGTCTCTTCTTCTTATGAGGATACTGCTTATGTTGAAGTAAG
Organism: Canis lupus familiaris; assembly: GCF_011100685.1. Taxonomy (NCBI): domain Eukaryota; kingdom Metazoa; phylum Chordata; class Mammalia; order Carnivora; family Canidae; genus Canis; species Canis lupus. Next base: position 2,621,119 of record NC_049251.1, on the reverse strand, counting down.
GACCCACACTATTCTAGTATGGACTCATTTTAACTAGGTACAGATGTCAATAAGGTCACATTTTCAGAAGCTGAGGGTTAGGACTTCAACATATCTTTTGGGGGGACAGAATTCAACCTCATCTAATATACTCTTTATAAAAAAAATTCACATGATAATAGCAGAGAAGCACAAAGAAGAATGCAAAAGTCCTGCAGTGATACCACTGAGAAATACCATTGTTAATATCTTTCCATTTTTTTGCATACACCATATAAAGAACAACAATCATATATACAATTTTTTTAAAGATTTATTTATTCATGAGAGACAGAGGCAGAGACATAGGCGGAAGGAGGAGAAGCAGGCTCCATGCAAGGAAGCCAATGTGGGACTCGATCCCAGGACCCCGGGATCATGCCCTGAGCCAAAGGCAGATGCTCAACCACTGAGCCACCCAGGTGTCCCTATATATGCAATTTTGTGATGGGCTTTTTCTCAAATTATACCCTGAATATCTTCCAAATCAGTAAATATATATGACCCAGGTAATTGGTACACAATAATTTATCTAATCAAGTCTGTACTGTGATTGAAAGCACTATTAGCTGCCCATTGTTTAGTTTTGTAAAAGACCCAAAACTTCCAAAGGCTTTATATACTTATAGTTTTTATTGAGTCATTTTGGTTTACCTATCATTATTCTTTTCCACCTCGTTTCTCCTATACCTTAAAAAAAATTTAAAAAGCATTCATATTTCTTGCTTCAGAACATTTATATTGGTCTCTTTCACTGACAAGTCTCAGAAGGTTATTATTCTGTGTTTGACATTTTTTGGTCAGTCATTGCAGAGTTGGGCTGTGAGCCGTCAGTGGCTAACTCTTGCAAGCGGGAGATGAAGGACCGCAGCTTTAGAGGGGGATCTAGGTGAGGCACTTACTCTGGTGATAGTTGCAGTAACCTGAGGAAATAATTGTATTATTTTTCACCTGGTCAAATCCAAATTTAAGACAGATGTTTCCTCAAATGGTTCTGTTTTATTAATAAATGAGTCATGTGCCTTGCAATGCGCCAGGCCTCAGAAGCAGTGATTTCAAGGACAATCATTTTGGTTTTACAGAGAAAAGCTCTTGATCTGATTTGAGAAGATACACAAGCCACCTTTTTCCAAGCAAGGATACAGGAAGAAGTTTCAGAGAGGCAGTTTAACAGATACTTGATTTCACAGAAGAGAGCTAAGTTAGGTGCTAGATAAAAGAAAATGGTGTGTGCCACCTGGTGGTAGTACCTAAAAGCAAAATCTAATGTTTCAGTAAACATGATATACCTTTTATCCAGTCAACGTACAGATTTTCCTCAACTTAGTTGAAAATATTCAGTCAAAAAAAAATACATTTAATACACCTAACAAAACTGAACATCATATCTTAGCCTAGCCAACCTTAAACATAGAGCAATTACATTAGCCTATAGTTGGGTAAAATCATCTAACACAGATCCCATTTTATAAGTGTTGAATATCTCATGTAACTTATTGAATATTGTACTGAAAGTGAAAAGCAGAATGGTTGTTGGAGCACAGAATGGTAGTAGGTGTATGGGTTGTTTACTCTCGTCATGGCTGCAGCTTGCTGTCACTGCCCTGCATCATAAGAGAATATCTCACTGCATATTGCTAGCCCCAAGAAAGATCAAAATTCAAAATGTGAAGAATGATTTCTATTGAATGTGTATGCCTTTCATACCATCATAAAATTTTAAAAAATTTAGTTCAACAGTCGTAAGTTGGGGACCGTCTATACGGGGCTTTCAGTAGTAGTGTTTTGCTACTTTTGGAGGTAGGTGTGGGAGTTTGCTGAAGTGAAATAAAAAGGTCTATAGTTGGATAGCCATATGGAAAAAGACAAAATTCCATTCTTTATTCTACACTGGATAAATCCCAAATGGATCAGAGATATAAATATATTTTCTAAAAAAAGAAAGAAAACTATACCAGTACTAAAAAAATAAAATGAGTGAAATCCTTTATAACTTGAGAATAGGGAAAACATTTCTACCTATGACTCAGGATCTAGAGCATTAAAGGAACGTATTGATAATAATTTAAACAAACAAAAATGCAAAGCCGAAAGTCCAATAAAAGCCATTAATTGAAAGAGTTCAAGGTATTTCACATTGGACTGTTATGTAAAATGTTCCTAAAATTTTTTAAAGAGGTCATCCGATAGAAAATAGGCCTTGCTCTTCCTCCATTGGGTACCATTTTTATTATATTTTGGTTTACTTATTATATTTACTTTGAAAATATAAACAAATGGCTCCTTGTGTATGTATTTCTAAGCACCCCCCCCCCCCCACACACACACACAAAGTAGCATACTATAGCCTTCTTTTGGGCCTTGCTTATTCCACTTCATTTCATAGCTGTATATATATTTCCCAAATTTCTTAGGACTCATCATACTTCATTGTATGCATGCATTGTTTGAAAAGATTCTCCACCTCACTTACAAAAAGTTAAGTGCAAAACCGTAATGCGATACCATCAGTCAACTATCAAATTAGCAAAAATTTTCTCCATTGGAGAGGCTGTGAGGAAATAGGAACTCTCATACATTTCAAGTGTGACTACAAAATCGCACAACTCCTATGAAGGTGAATTTGGCAATATTAAACAAAATAACATGTTCTTTTACTTAGCAATCCCATTTGTAGGAGTCTATGCTAATGAGCTATTAGCAAAAGCATATTGTATATGCACAGGGAACTTTTTATGATAGCAAAAGAAATAGCCTCTGTGTCTATCCATAGAGACCAGGTTGAATAAACTATGGTAGATCTACGTGTAACCAAAGGAAGAATTATGTTCAGTTCATTGAAAACATGGTATTCTGTTAGTACATCCCTGATGGGACACAACATGAAAACAAAAGAAACACAAACTTAAACTTCATTCAGCAGTCTTATTTAGCAATGTTGCTATTGTTATTCAGTTTTATATAAATGTATGTGTATATAAGTGTACATGGGTAAGGCAAATAAGTAATTATGTTAATATCATGAAAAACCAATAATTTCATATTAAAAGGTGACAAAAGAAACAAAATCAAAGAGCTCAACTTTGAAAAAAGAATTATGACACAGAAAAGGCACTTAATGTTCAAGAGCGGTGTCAGGTGTTTAAGAAAAGGAAATCTGAGACATCTAAAATCCAAAACAATGTGAAGTTTGGGAGAGGGAGGAGGCTAAAGACAAGATGAGTAATTTTTTAAACATAATTTTTGAAAGTTATTTCAGAAACAAAAAAGAAGAGTAGAAGTAGGTTCAGTTGTCTCTGATGCACTGGTTCCTGTTAAATTCGATGGCTTTCCTGCAGTGCTTTTGTCTCCTGAATGCTAGTCCCACTCCACCATCCCACCTTCACTTTTTTTTTTTTAAAGATTTTTATTTATTTATTAGAGAGAGAGAGAGAGAGAGCACAAGCAAGGGGGAGGAGCAGAGGGAGAAGAAGCAGGCTCCCCACTGAGCAGGGGCCCCGTGAAGGACTCATCCCAAGACCCTGAGATCATGACCTCAGGCAAAGGAAGATGCTTAACCAACTGAGCCACGCAGGTGCCTACCACCTTCACTTTTTACCCATTTCTACTGATTTTTTAGATCAGTCAATTGTATGTTACCCTCCGAGCATCAAAGATCTTCTATTTTTTTAAGACTTTATTTATTGAGAGACACACAGAGAGAGAGAGAGAGCGGCAGAGACACAGGCAGAGGGAGAAGCAGGCTCCCTGCGTGGAGGCTGTTGCGGGACCGGATCCCGGGACCCTGGGACCACACCTGAGCCCAAGGCAGGTGCTCAACCGCTGAGCCACCCGGCGCCCTCAAGGATCTTCTATTGTGCCCTATCATAGAATAGCGTTCCCTGCCTTACTGCACTTCTCTCAGTCGATCATTATGGCATTAACGCAACTGTTTGATTAATAGTCTCCTCGCACCTTCCCTCCGCACTGTCCGGTCTTGCTCTTCACCCTATACCATCTGCACAGAGGCGCTCAGAAAGTCGTTGTCACAATACAGCGAAGGGCTTCGCTCCCACTTGGGTCCCGCTCCTTCAGAAAATCTTCTTTAGACTGGGAAAGTAGAAGCCTAAGGACCGAACTCCAAACGGAGCAAAATGATCCTAAGCAAACGTGCCTTACTTGAATTCGGTTATTTGGCAAATGCTCTGGGCGAGACGACCGGCTCAACGGCGCTGAGGCAGGGGAGGTTCGGTCGCCATCCGCGCCGCGCTTGCTGGGCGGTGAGGCGGGGCGGTAGTAAACGTACGCTGTTCTTGCCTGTCTTGTAAAGTGGATCCAAGTCTCCGGCCCTAAGTGAGCTGCATCCCAGAGAGAGAGCGCGCGCATCCCGACGGGACAGCGGATGTTTGAGACCCAATACAGCAGCCCCGGCCCCAGAGATGGGATGTGCATGGGGCGCCGGGGTGGCTCCGCCCGAGAAGCATCTGCCCGCGGGTAAGGTCGTGATCCCGGGGTCCTGGGGTCAAGCCCCAAGTGGGGAGCCTGCTTCTCCCTTTCCGTCTGCCCTCCCCACCCCGCCACCCCTTTCTGCTTGCTCTCTCTCTCCCAAATTAATAAATCTTAAAAAAAAAAAAAAAAAAGAGCCGGGGACGTGCAGCCCTGCTCGCCAACAGGACCACCACCAATCCAGCAGCGCGAGCCTGGAGCCCAGCTCCCACTCCGCGTCCCGAGGAGCGAGGCTTCGGCGGCTGCCGCCTGCCTCCCGCGGAGGTCGCATTCCTCCCGCACGAGACTCCCCCGGGACAAGTCTTCGTTGTGTATTGAACTCCCTGCGCGCTGAGACTTGAGCGGCACTATCAGTTTTGCAGCTGGACTCGCCACCCCAAATCCGCCTTGAGGGTCCCCGAAGCCAGAGTTTGTGAACCCCGACTCGGGTTGTCCCAGCTCGGCTTCCGTAGAACCGGTTTCTCCGTTGGGGGGCCTTCAGCCTCGGCCAAGTGCCGGCAAAAAAAAAAATGCGGCTGGGGTGTCTATTACATTCCCCCTAACGTATTGTCGGAGTCGCAGGCCAGGTGTGTTAAAATGCACTTTAAACAGTATTTTCTCCCAAGAGCGTGGCTATGAAGGTACACGCGGAACTCACCTTTTATTTTATTTTCTCATATTTCTTGGTTTGGCCCGCCCTTTGCCTGCGTCTCCCTGACAGGCAGCTCCTGGCCACCCTCTAGGGTCCTGATTTTGAAAAGCGGAGCGGGCCAATCGGAGCGCGGAGCGCTGTTTGGCGCTGCCATTTGAGCCTGGGCTGGAAGCGAGGGTGGGACGGCCGCGGCTCGGGGCGGCCGAGGCGGTGGAGGCGCAGGCATGAGGACAGCTGCGCGGCTTCAGTGAGCGCACCGGCACACCGGAATGTGCAGGCCGGGGGCCGCTGGCAGGCCGATGGGGGAGGGAAGGGGCAGCCTGTGAAACGGGGTGACGGCGGCGGCCAGCCCGGGCGGGGACCGGGACTGGAAAAGGCGTGTGAGCAGCCGGCTGGTCCGGCGGCTGGGTCAGGGCTGGGGGCGCCGGGACTGGCGAGACGAACGCCCGGTTCAGCCTGCCGAGGCAGGAGGGCCAGGGAGAGGGGCCGCCTTTACCGTTGGGGAGGGCGAAAGGGCAAGTGAGGCTTGGAGGAAACGGGATCCTAGAAAGTGGCCGGAAGCGGAGAGAAGCTGGTAACAGGCGTCGGTGCAAGGAACCGAAAGGAGAAGGGGGGTCTGTGCGAGGGGCTGAAAGGATCAGGCGACAAGACAGAAGGTCCGTGTACGTGAAGGGAAGGTGCGCTGTGGCCAGAGCAGAGGGAAGGCGGAGGAGGTCGGCGGAAGAGGATAGAGAACCGCGGGAGACGCCGGGGAAGTGGCTGCGGTCCGGGGCCGGAACGGTGCCAGGCCCGGCCGGGAGGCAGCGGAGCAGAGCGCGAACCCGAGAGTGTTTGGAAATTGGAAGACCTGGTGGCGAACGAGGGCCAGGACTCAGATCCTGCCTCGGAGAGTGGGCGACGTGTCCGGGATGTGGGATCGGAGGCTGGTGAGGCTGGCCTTGTTGCAGCAGCTTCGGGCGGTCTATGGTATTAAGGTCAAGAGTGGCCGTGGGCAGTGCGATCGCAGGATACAGGAAACAGCAGCCACGGAAATAGTGGTAAGTTCTGCGGAAATGAGGTGTGGGTTAAAAAAAAACGAAAAGAGGCCACCCTGTACCATCACTTATTACAGGTCATGTTAAAATGTTCACTCTGTGTGGATCCCAAAGAGAATGTGGCTAAGCGTGACTAATTCAATCCTGATGGTCAACTGCTGAAACTTAAAGAATGACATTGTTCATTCTTTACAGGGATTTTGATCACTGAGGAAGTTGCAGGATTTTTCAACCTCACGACGTTGACATTTGGAACTAGATAATTAATTCTTTGAGATGGGACATGGAGGCTGCCTTGTGCATTGTAGGATGTGCAGCAGCATCCCTGGCTTGTACCCACTAGATGCCAGGAGAATTTCCTAGTTTTGGTAATTAAAAATATCTCCAGATACTGCCAATTTATTGTATTTTGAACAAGTAGCATGTGGGAAGGGAGACAAACACTACCTCCCCCCTCCCCCCCCCCTCCCCGTTTTTAGAGTAAAATTTGGAAAGGGACAAGGAGGATCAGTAAATTTTCTAAACGAATATTTAGAAAGGCGTGAAAGAGCATTAGAAACAGGCTTCAGGTAACACCTCTGTATTCACTAATTTGAAAAAAACAAACTTGCTGCTTGGTTATTTTTGAGATATAATGCTATTTTTTAAAGTGAGTAAATTGAGATGACAGAGTGGAATAACTGAAAAGCTGGTGATCTGAGGGTGGTCAGATTATTATCTACCGCAGCATCAAGAATTTCATTGTGAAAAATTAAGTTGAACATAAAGCATTTTATTTTAAATATATTTGCCTAATTATATAATATTTTTAAGTATTTAGAGATGAAAACTAATAAAATTTGCATAGCTCAGTTTATAATTTCTGAAAGAAAGTAAGGAGTTGGATAACAAAGCTAACAAAAATATATTCTATACCTCTTAATAGGTTACACATTCTGGAGAAAAGGTTTTGTATGGCAGCATATTCATTTATATTTTAAAAATGCGATTTTTAAGTCACATACATGAGTGATTTCATCAGATTGTAAAACTGGTTTTCCAGGATCTTAAATATAGTTGGTTTTGTAAGTATATGACAGATTTTGTATTTGGATTTTTTTCAACCCTTAAGAAAATTGATACCTACTTTGACAGATAGACCTGAGTTTGAATCCTGCTTTATCCCTTGATCAGCAGCCCTGGGTGATCTTGGGCTGTTTAATTTTCCTAAGTTTCTGTTTCCTACTCTATAAAGTGGGAATAATGGTATCTCTCTTTGGGGGATTTAAAAATGGTAAGATCTGTAGGTAGGAGTAGCACAGTACCTGTCACATGCCATTTATTCAGCTAATGATAGTTGTGATGGTAATCAGTGATCGACATCCTAATTGGTAGTCGAGCTAGAAATCATAATAGAAATATTCTAATAAATACAGAAGATCTTCATGTTGTAAGAATGGGACCAAGGTAAGTAATATTTGAAAACTAGATTTCTTTGGCTCTTTGGTGTTTGTTAGCTAATGATAGTTGTGAGCTTGTAAAGAAAAGTGCTAGAAGTCTTTTGAAGGTAACATTGTAAATGATATCCCAATACATAAAATTTAAAAAGCATGTTATTTTATTTTTTGAGATTATAGCTGTTATTATGAGACCATTATTGAGAATAATAGACCCTGAGTTCTAGGTATGTAAGACCTTTGTAGACTTATAATCAGCTTCAGCATCTGATTTTTGCATTTTGTTTGGTTGCATAGTATCAAGAAAATTTTGTTTTACCCAAAAAAGGGGTTTTCCACATTAACATTTTTTTATGTTACTTTGAAATGGTAATTGCAACGGCAACAAATATCTTTGAATGCTTACTCTATGTCAGACCCTAACATATATGCTTTTAATTTATTTACTTCTTCCTACCACTCTGTGACTTAGGACCCTTATGAACATGCTGAGGCATAAAGAATTAATTTGATCATTGAACTAATATGTAGAAGGATTTAAAACCTGGGAGCCCTGCCACTAGGATCCTGTTCCTTTAAGCACTATGCTGTTCTGTATTCTATATTCTATATTCATCAATTAAATGGAACCAGATGCTTGAAAACAAGGACTAGTAAGATTTTGTTACTCTGTTGAATAATTAACGGTGCTGAATGATTTCTTAACAGTGCTTCAAGAGCATTCTTGGAGAATAGATGCTTCTAAGCTAAATTAATGTTTATGAGATTAGGCATACCCACTTATTTAGTTTTGTATAAGCAGATCTATATACGCTTGTGTTTAAGTCCAGTGGAAAACCACAACCTTCTTAATCAGTGACAAATTTTTAAGAAGTTGGAATGCATGCACAAAAATAGTAGCAGATTCTTTATTAAGAAGTGTAACATACAAATTTACTATTGGGATATTCGGTGTATTAAATTTGAATATAAGTAATACATTTGAATGTGACTTTTTAAAAATATTTTTCAGAGTAGTTAAAGTAATTTAAATTAAATATTTGCAGAATCCCTGCCTTGATTACCTCAGATCATAGTTTGAATGGGAGTTTTCTAATAGAGCGTGGAAAAGAAGATCAAGTCTAAAAATAACCACTTTTGATGTAATTTTAGGAAGTACTCAATGAGTGACAAGAATTACCATTGCCAATCAACTTAGCCTTTTGTTCACGTTAGTATTTATAAGGTGACAGAAGGAAAGAATAAGGTTAGTGTTATAATGTTACTGAAAGAATATATAGTGTTTTTAGAAAATGTTGCTGTTTTGGCCAAATTTTGTATAAGAATTTCCTAACTGAGCACTAACTGGATTAATTTTCCATTATGGGATTGGAAACTGATGGAATGTATTATATTGCTTTAGGGCAATGACTTTATTTTAATTCTATTACAGTTAATATGCAGTGTTAGTTTCAAGTATTCAGTATAGTGATTCAACAATTCCTTACATTACTCTGCTTATCATGTTAAGTGTACTCTTAATTCCCTTCACCTATCTCACCCATCCCCCCAGGCACAATGACTTTTTCTTGACCATTTTTGTACTCCCAGCACCTATGTAATGTGTGGAATATAGCAGTTAGTTTTTACCAAAGTTACTTGTAATAATTATTTTCATTATCCTAAATATTTCTATTTTTTAAATTTCCTGGGGTTTTTAATTTGCTTACTATTTAAGAAAACTGACATTATGCCTAATATTTGTGTTAAGTTAACTGAATTTGCCATTTTAGGGTAAAATATTTGGAGTACCTTTTAATGCATTGCCCCATTCTGTTGTACCAGACTATGGACACATTCCAAGGTAAGCTAAGTTTGGGATGAAGAAAAAATATTTCAAACTGGTGTTTGCGTGTTTGAGGGGCACCTGGGTGGCTCAGTCGGTTTTAAGTGTCAGTTCAGCTCAGGTCATGATCTCAGGGTCCTGGGACCGAGCCCACCATTGATCCCTGCATCCCACTCAGTGAGGAATCTGCTTGTCTGCCTCGACCCCACCCCTTGCTTGCTCATGCTTGCTCATGTGCACATTCTCCCTCCCCCCTTTCTCTCTCTCTCTCAAATAAAATATTTAAAAAATAAATAAAATAGTTGATTGACTTACACATTTGTTTTGAACTAGCAAATGATTTTAATTTCTCAACATTAACTAATGTAGAAATGTTTTTAAATTTTTACACTAAACTTTTTAATTTGTATTCATTCCTAAGGTTGAATTTTAAGGTTCAGTAATGAATAAATGTTAGAAAGCAAATTTTTTTTGTTCTTTTTAGTCAAGAGTTTTTAGTTCTATACCACTTCTTTTGCTGCAGTTCTGATTGTATTCAACAATATGCTGATTATGAATTCAGTTACAGTTAAGTTTTTAAAACTGTAATTCCAGTGTGGTTAATATATAGTGTTATGTTAGTTTCATGTGTACAGTATAGTGATTCAACAATTCGACACATTACTCAGTGATTATCATAAATGTTCTTTTATTCCCCTTAACCTATTTCACCTGGTCCCCCACCTAGCTCCCATCTGGTAACCATCAGTTTGTTCTCCTGTTAAGAGTCTGTTCCCCCCACACACACTCCCACCCCTTTTTCCTTTGTGGATGAAAGAATATTTAAGCTAAGATTAAATAGAGTATTTGTGAGTATAAATTATGAACACTTGAGCTTTTTACTATGTCACTATTTAAAAGTAACCTTTTGGACTAACTGCATCAGAAATTACTAGAGAAGTTTACATCTTAAATAAATAAATAAAGGCTGTAAAGACACTATCTTAGCGGTTACTAATTCATTTCCCCTTCATCCAAAGTAGGGTTTCTTCTGGCTACTCTAGTTCAGTTACCTAGGTTTTTAACTGATGTATTGTCCAAAAGCATTTATTGAATACCTTGTTGTGTTAGGACAGTTTTCCCTCATTCAGCATATAGGTGCAGATTTACAGTCTTCATAAGGTAAGCACTTACTATTTTGCTTTTTAAATGACCCATAAAAGATTTGTTTATAATGATTTTTTACCTTTAGAATTGTAAAGTCATATCCCTAGTAATGATGACTAAATCTTTGTCGTAATTTCATTGCCTGCTTTAAACAAACAAATGTTAAGTTCTGTCACTTACTTTCTGTGGTATTCAGCCACTGGGCACTAGTACAGTGCTATCAGTTGCTCGCTGCTGACATCCATTCTGATTTGTGGTATCAGTTGTTTTTTACTAAAGCCAACATTGATGGTTAAAACTGGTTTAATATAAAGAAATTGAGCACACACCTCTAAGTATGAGAAAAATTGTAAGGCCTAGGATATATCTAATTTTTCTGAGGTAATGTTAGAGTGGGAAAAGCACATTGCCTTATTTTTGGGCAAATGTAGATGGTAGATATTTAAAGCTATGTATGCTCTGCAAAGTCACATATGAAGAGAGAATAAAAAGAAGAAAGCCTTAGGGCCCTGGGTCATACTAGCATGTAGAGGTCTGGCAGAAAAAAACCCAGAAAAGGAGTTTGAGAAGGAGTAGTTAGGGGTATAGCAGGAAAACCAGAAGTGTCACATAAAGGAATATTTTCAAGAACAGCAAGTGTGTCAGATGCTGGCAGGACAAGCAAAATGGAGACAATTGATCATGGGGTTGGTGACCTTAATATTTATTTAAATATCTGCATGATATTTAATACCTAATGCTACTTACTATCTACTTAAATATATACATGATATTTAAAATGGGAGCTGTTTTGTTGGAGTAATGGAGGTGAGAATCTCATTGGAGAGGGTTGAGGAGAGTCAGTAAAAACACATCTTGTACTCTGAGTGGAAGCAGAGCCATGAAGTAGGATTGAGAAGAAGGATTGATGTTGGATTAAAGCAAGCTCATAGAAGTCATGGATAAAAAGATGGGCCTGAGAGGAGAATTTAGGAAGGAAAAAAAACCTACAAAAGTTGAAGGGATTTGTGACATTAGAGCTTCTGAAAGGGGGTTAGTGCTTGGTCTATTCATGTGCTTTGGTAGAAAAATAGGATTTAGTGAGATGTGTTTCTGGCCACCTGAAAATATTTCTCTCTTTCAGTTTTCTTGTTGATGCTTGCACATCTTTAGAAAAGCATATTCATACAGAAGGGCTTTTTAGGAAGTCAGGATCTGTTATTCGTCTAAGAGCCCTAAAGGTAAGCATATTCTTGAACTATAATTTTTCATCTGTACTTTATTTGGCTCTTAGAATAGAAATACTTAAACTATTGCATGAATTATTGATAGAAATTGAACTTGCAGATAGCCTTTTTCATGGCAAAAGAACTTTTTTTTCTAAAAGCAATTATACAGGAGTGCCTGGGTGGCCCAGCCTGATTCTTGATTTTGGCTCAGGTCATGATCTCAGGGTTGACAGATCAAGCCCCACATCCAGCCCCACGCTGGCTATGAAGCCTGCTTAAGATTCTCTTTCTCCTTTCCCACCCCCAACACGAGCATTCACTCATGCACTCTCTCTATTTAAAAAAAAAAAAAAAAAAAAGAATTATACATTATTTAATGCTTTTTTTTTTCTTTCAGTTTTATTGGGATATAATTGACAAATACATTTAAGGTGTATGACTTCACATTTTAGTGTATGTATATATTGTGAAATGATTTCTACAATCTATATAATGCTTTAAAAGTTGAGTACTTTCAAGTTTGTCATCCTTTTTTCCAATAAAGCACCATATGAAATGAAAGATATATTTTTTGATTTTGTTATTAGCCTTCAAAAATGCATGATACATATTAAAACAAGGTTAAGAGGAACTTTTTAAGAAAAAGCTCTCTAGAGTATAAAAAAGGATATTTTATTTGCAGTAGACTCTTATGTCCTCAAATGCTTAAGATTATTATATTTATTTCAGAATAAACTGGATCATGGTGAAAGTTGCCTGTCATCTGCACCTCCTTGTGATGTTGCAGGACTTCTTAAGCAGTTTTTTAGGGAGTTGCCAGAGCCCATTCTTCCAGCTGATTTGCATGAAGCACTTTTCAAAGCTCAACAGTTAGGAACAGAGGAGAAGAATAAAGCTACAATATTGCTCTCCTGTCTTATGGCTGACCACACAATTGATGTATTAAGATACTTCTTTAACTTTCTCAGGAATGTTTCCCTTAGGTAAGTAATTAAAAGTCTTGGGAAATAGTTTGCTAATTAGGTAGCTTTACCATTATAGATAAGTTAGGATTAAATTTGGGATGGAAATTTTTCTTAAAGAGTTACTTCCTTACTACAAGAAGTATAACTTGTATAATTTAAGAAACAATTTACCAAATGATTTAGTATTTTCTTACTGTCTTAACATCATCATGAATGGCTTTTTGGTGTTGATAGGATTCTTTGTCCATTGAATGGCTTCAGGTTACTGTGTTTTTAATGTATTTGTGTTTTGCTTCTCAAATTTGTTCCCCCTCTCTGTTGTCAGTGAGCTTGCTTGTTCTAGATAATACAGTTGTTATGTGTGGGTTTGAAAATCAAATATATATGTTCAATTTGTATGGAAGAACAAAGTGTAGACTCTGGTTAGCATGGTTTTTATGATACATATTTAAGCACACAGAAGCTATTTTTGGTTCGTCTTATTTGAAACCAATCATACAGATGGGTGGACAAAGGGTAACTATTTTGACTTGTGTTTGACTTATAAAGTAAGAATTCTTCAAAATGTGCTCAGTATGTTAATTTTATTTCTATATATTTCTCTTTAGCTTAATCTAAGAAAACCTTGTTTCATTTTAAGGTCCAGTGAGAATAAGATGGATAGTAGCAATCTTGCAGTAATATTTGCACCAAACCTCCTTCAGACAAGTGAAGGACGTGAAAAGATGTCTGCTAACACAGAAAAAAAACTACGATTACAGGTTGCAGTGGTGCAGACTCTTATTGATTATGCATCAGATATTGGTAAGATGTAGTTGCATTATAAAAACAACAGGATTTGTTTAAATGAAGGAGATCCCAGTTTCCTTCCAAGTGAACTGTGAAGATGACTGTTAGAAATATATACTATTTGAACATTTTTAGGGAGAGTAGAGGAAAAATTTTAACTCTGAACATTCTTATTTAGGGCATGTTCCAGATTTTATCCAGGAAAAGATACCAGTTATGTTGGGTCTTGATGGTCTCTGTGCTACTCCATCATTAGAAGGCTGTGAAGAAGGTGAATGTGAATCTCCTGGTGAGTGTAAGAGAAAGCAAAGACAAAGTGTAGGAGGTAAGTGGCAGTGCCAGTTAAATTTTGTGGCGGTAGAGCAGTTTACTTTTATCTAAACTGTTTAAACATAAGCCTAAGCTATGGTATGTGCCCTTTTGGTGCTTACAGCATAGTTGGAAAAACAGGACACATGCATGGGAAAAGCAAAAATGGCAATACAATCTAATATTAAATGCTAAATCTTTAGCACAAATGTGAAATGTGTTCAAAGGAGAAAAGTTCCCTGGGTTGTAGTGATCAGGGAGTCCAAAGAAGGTTCAAGGACTGAGCCTTCTTGAAAAATGGATAGAATCTAGGGGAATTGAGTCAGAATACTTGTATCCTATTGTAGGTAAAAAGTATGTTATGAAGAAAGATTTGTGTACGGAAGAAGTAATCAATGACTATCAGTAAAATAGCCTAACATGACTTGAGTGAGGGGTTTATCCTGAAGATTAGGAGGATATTATGGTGAGCTCAATGTCAGGCTGAAATATTAGACTATGAAGCTGGGTATTGGAGAACAACCATTGAAGATTTATGAATAGAGGCGTTACAGGATTATAATGTTTTAGAAAATTACCTGGTTTGAAGAATTGAGGAAGTAGGGAGAATAGTCAGAAATGGGTAGTAATAATCCAGGCATGAGACCATGATTTCAAATAGTGATATGAATTAGAGAGTTAGAGGTATGAGCTAACTGATGAAGGAAACATTACCAAGGAAGCACTAAAGAAAAAAAAAAAAAAGAACAAAAGACCTAAAGCTCCATCATCAAAAAATCAGTCATAAGATTTTTTTATCTTTTCTTTTTTTTTTTTTTTTTAATTTTTATTTATTTATGATAGGCACACAGTGAGAGAGAGAGAGGCAGAGACACAGGCAGAGGGAGAAGCAGGCTCCATGCACCGGGAGCCTGACGTGGGATTCGATCCTGGGTCTCCAGGATCGCGCCCTGGGCCAAAGGCAGGCGCTAAACCCCTGAGCCACCCAGGGATCCCTTTTTTTATCTTTTCTTGATCAAGAAGCCTGAGGCCATTCTTCTGATTGCCTTAGGAAATTTCTCATCTTTTGAGTATCAGGACTAATTGTTATTGACTCTCCCATTCTTGTTTGATTCTTGGCTTATATGATGCAGCCTTATGATTCTTCTTTCCTTTATTTGTTGATCCCCCTCTACCTTCTATGTTAGTTTCCTGGGGCCACTGTAACAAAATGCCACAAATTGGGTGGCAAAACAACAAAAATTTATTGTTTCACCATTCTGGAAGGTAGAAGTTAAAATCAAGCTGTTGCCTGAGCTATGTTCCCTGTGAAACCTGTAGGGGGAGAATCTTCTTGATTCTTCTAGCTTCTGGTGGTGGCTGTTGATTATTGGCATTCTTTGGCTGCAGCTGCAGCTACATCCAGAGTCTACCTTTGTTATCACATGGCCTTCTCCCTGGGTGTCACTGAACAAGTTTTCATCTTACGGTGATACCAGTTACATTGAATTAGGACCTACTCTAATGACCTCTTCTTAACTTGAGTACCATCTGCAAAGGCCCTAATTTCAAATAAGGTCACATTCACAAGTACTTGGGAATTAGGACTTTGTTTGGTTTTGTTTTACACTTGATCTTAGCCAAAAGGCCGAGAAGCGATTGTTTTTTTTTTTGTTTTGTTTTGTTTTTTGTTTTTTAAAGATTTTTATTCATTCATGAGAGGCAGAGACCCCGGCAGAGGTCAGAAGCAGGCTCCATGCAGGGAGTCTGATGTGGGATTCGATCTCGGGTCTCCAGGATCGCACCCTGGGCCAAAGGCAGGCGCTAAACTGCTGAGCCACCCAGGGATCCCTGGGAGTTAGGACTTAAACATGTATTTTCAGAGCATCATAAAATACCCCAAATGCAGGTATTCTCAGACACAGATCCTCTTTATTTACCTTTGTGATTTCATTCACTCTTGGAGTTTCATGTATGGCATCTACACAGGTGGACACTGGATCTGGATCTCAGTGATACTGTCGTCTTGTGAATATCAGTTCTACTTTAGTGAAAACTTGCTAGGCAGATATCTTTGCTTATGCTTTGTGTGTGTGTGTGTGTGTGTGTGTGTGTGTGTGTGTGTGTGTGCTTTAAGCTCAGCATTTTGAAATAATTGTCTTCACCCTCTTTAAACTGGTTCCTAACTTCCTTTTCTGTTAACATCACCATCATTCTCTAGTCACTCAGGCTTTAAAGCATGGGTACCTAACTCTTACTGTACCATTTATATTCACAGTTTTCAGGTTCTGTAAGATACTGTCCATGGTATTTGCTGCATCTTTACTGTGAAAATCTCCTTGTTGATCTTCATGCCTCTTCGTTGAATCTGCCCTGCTTATTGCTGTCAAGACTGATGTTCTTAATGTATAACTTTAATCATGTGTCACACATACTAGTCAAAAACTTTCACTGATAAGACTACTATTTATAGCCTGTTATTAAAGGTCTTTCATAGGATTTGTTTAGCATGCCTTTTTACTGTTTATTCTTTCTCCTTTATGCAATGTATACTATACTTTAGTCCAACTGCATTTTATTTCTTTTTTGTTTTTATTTAATTTCATTTTTCTTTTTTTTTTTAAGATTTATTATTTATTCATAAGAGACACAGAGAGACAGAGAGGCAGAGACATAGGCAGAGGGAGAAGCAGACTCCTCATAGGGAGCCCGATGCAGGACTTGATCCCCAACCCCAGGGTCACACCCTGAGCCAAAGGCAGATGCTCTACCAGTGAGCCACCCAGGTGTCCCTTTTTATTGTTTTTTACACACTTTGTGGGTTTTTTTTTTTTTTTTTCTTATCGTATTTTTGATAGAATGTTTTTACTTCCACCTACCCTTGCTATTCAAATTATATCCAGTTGTCAAAATTCAGTTTGTTTTGTTCCATGCTTCACTCCTGGGTATCAAATGGGTTAAGATAGCATTTGTCAAGCATCATTAAAATGCATTGATTTTATCAGGAATTTGAAATTGTTCAGGAATTGTAGACTATTAGTGTTTATCTTTTTTGTGTTGTTATAGCTAGCCTTTTTTCTTCTTCTTCCTTTTTTTTTTTTTTTTTTTCTTTTTTTTAAGATTTTATTTATTCATGAGACAGGAAAGAGGCAGAGACATAGGCAGAGGGAGAAGCAGGCTCCCTGAAAGGAGCCTGATGTGGACTTGATCCCCCACCCTGGGATCACGCCCTGAGCCAAAGGCAGATGCTCAACTGCTGAGCCACCCAGGTGTTCCTGTATATCTTTTTTTGAGAGAGAGAGAAAGAGATGGGCATATAAGTGAGGAATATAATTGAAATATATCCTTTAGTTTTTTTCCTATTTTGAGATAATTCCTTCTAAATAAGCTTAAATGCCTTTAAGATTTATAAGCTGAAAAAAAAAAGGTATAAGCTAACAAACTTACATGCTGTAAACCATAAATATCAATATGAATTATTGGTGAAAGAGAGGTAAATGTTAAATTATAATGATGATATGATTATATGTGCTTTGCATTTCAGATTTTGTTAGTGGAGCATTAAGTAAACTTAAATCTAACAGAACACCCTCTGTTACACCTCAACAGGAAAAAAATGGTAGGTATTATATATTTTTTATTGAAGTGAAAATTTCTTTATATTATTTAAAAAGTAACCATTACCTAACTTTTTTTGGTTTAATCAAATCCAAATATTTTCAGTGGAAACACTGTACTGTAATACTATGCTGTGACATTGCTAATTACATTGGATATAAGGAACCCAAAATTGTAGGTAAGAATTTCTTTTAGTCTGTTGTTACAAACATCTTTAGTCTTTTAAATCATGCTTTTCTGTTGAATGTAAGTTGGATGCTGTTGAATATGTGAAAATAACTCAAATCTTATTTTTGTTTTAGAACCAGAAGTTTATTAGTGTATGTTCCCATTTTTATCTTGGTTTGCTTGTGGCTGAAATTAGCCCAATAACATAATAATAGACAATATGATCATTTTTTTCTGAAGAAATTTAAGTGGTTAATACTCAGCTATGATGAAAAGCAAAACTCTTATGTAGATTAGTTTGTTTGAACTCCTTGATAATGATTTTATTCCGTATGTTAATATTCTTTAATTTGGATTATATGTGTCTTTCAGTCTATGTGGTTTAAGTTACTATTGTTTGTTAATCTTGCCTATTTATGACTTTCCTATTATCATTTTAAATAATTACATGGTGTTAATTTAGTTATAACATATATTTGATAATGTAAATGTAAACATATTCCCTCGTTCTTTGGTTACCTCTAAGGAATAGCTTTATAAGGAGAAATTATATAAAGTTTCTTCCATGGAGTTGAAAAAACACAATTTGTTTTTGTTTTTTTTTGTTTTTTTTTTAGCCCAGCTTTCCATATCACCCACAATTCTTACACCAAATGCTAAGCGTAAACTGCCAGTGGATTCTTCTCATGGTTTCTCAAGTAAGAAGAGGAAGTCCATCAAGCACAATTTTAACTTTGAATTCTTGCCAGCTAATCTTTTCAGTAGCAGTTCTACGCCAGTATCAGGTAGCAAAGAAAATTTATGTAATTGAGTTGTAAACATTAACATGAGTGCCTATTCTGGGCAAAGTGCTATTTCATTTTAATGCTACCTCCTTTAGGAGTTACAGCTTTATTCTATCAAATATCTGAATTTTTATAAAGTCCTCTAATTTTTAAATTTTAATTATACTGACTCAGTATAATTAATGTGTATGTGTGTATGTTTTATGACCATGCCTATTGAAAATTATGATAACTCAGAATGAGAGTTTAGGCTTCTGTGTATAGCACTGGTGCTCAAGTGTTAAGTGATTGGACACCTTGAATTAGTTTAGTTACTTCCTGATCTGTAACTGTGGCTGTATTGCTATCTCCTGTTGAGGTTACTAAAGTTTGATTTTCCCTAAACACATTGTGGTGGAGTACTGTCATTGGAGGAACCATTGTGGTTGCAGTTGAAGGAGGAGGGAGTTACTTTTTAGTTTTATACTCAAGTAGTTTTTGTAAAAGCTTTAAAAACTTTGTTTATGCTGTTCATTATGGCATGGTTTCCAGATCTGTTACCAGCCCAGGCATTTTCTTCCAAATGACTTACAGTTTCTAACATGGCCAACCAGAGCCTCCAGAGAAAAACGCAATTTTGCTAATTTGAGTACCAGCTCTTTTGCTAGTATGGTCTTAGATTGAGTTGGCTCCTTTAGAATGTATAGAACACTGGTTGGGTCACAGTCAGTCATACAAGGTAATGTTACAATTAACCCAAAATGAACCAAAATCCTAACTAAGCCCAGAGTCCTCTATTTCCTATTTATCACACATTTCATCAAAAAGTGAGTGATCTCTGATTCTTTTAGGTTTTTATTGATTTCAGACAATGTTGAGTTTTACTTTGAATTTGTTAGCTAGGTTTATGAGATCTACCCAGAAGCACCTCTTTTGTTTCATTATCCAAAAAGTTTAGCTTTTCCTTCTTTGTTTTATTAGAAAGTTGAACAAAACAGCAACTTGTTTTTTATGGTCCTTCACAGGTTCTCTGTGTGTGGTCTGTTAAAATGTAATGAAAGAACTCTGAGAATATGTTCCTATTTCTTTCAGTATTCAGAGGTTGGAGACTTAAGTTCATTTAAACTAACTTAGTGTTCTCTCTCTCTCTCTCTTATTTTTTTATTTTTTATTTTTTTTAGAGAGAGAGAGTGCAAGCAGAGGGGGAGGGACAGAGGGAGAAGGAGAGAGAGAGAATCTCAAGCAAACTTGATGCAGAGCTGGAGGCTGAGCTCAAATCTCATGACCCTGAGATCATGACCTGAGCCAAAATCAAGAGTCTGAGGCTTAACCAATTGAGCCATCCAGATGCCCCTAACTTAGTGTTTTCCTCAAGTTTTTTCCACTTTGGAACAGTTTCCAAATGGCCAATGTGAATTGTAATTCTATCTGCCTTTGCTTATTAGCATTATAACATCTCCAAGAAACGAACCTAATAATTCCTTCTTTCCAAGCTCCCCAAAAGTAGTTTAAACATTCTTTTGTTACTGGAACATTAGTATGAGCCTGCTTAATTGATGACAAAAAAAAAAAAAAATCACAAGTTCAATAACAGGAGTCCTATTATTACAACTTACCATTTTTCTTTGGTCCTACTTTCTCAGCCATGGTTCAGTAAATTCCATCTGCAAAACTGAAAATGGACTGCTTTCTAAGTTTGGACAATAACAGACACAATGTGCTTTTTTTAATGTATAAAGGCAGCTATATTAATCTACAGTCCACAGTATCATTTATAATTTTTTTCCTATATTAGTCTACAGCCCATTATTAAACAAGTTTAAAGCAAAACTCTAATGTAAAAGTCATGTATAATCTGACCCTTATTGGCAACCAAAAAGTAAGAAACTTACACTTTTTTTTTTCAAGTCAAATTGGGTTTATTTGGTTTTTCAAGTTTCTCATCAGAAACTATGTGAAACTTTGTTGCTTAGGATTGGAAATGAAAACTTTAAACCTAGTTGCTATTAATATTTTATACTTTGAAAAAAAAGTATGGGTGGTATATTACATGTGGTTATATTTTTACAGTTCCCTTTGATACAAGCCCAGAAGGGTCATCTCAGAATTCACTCTCTCCTGTCGCCATCAATGGAAACCATTTGATCAGTACAGGTGTGCTAAGGCGAAGTAAGAGGATTGCAAGCAAAAAAGTTTGCAGGTAATAAATGCAGGACATTTTGTTTCACTGGATAAACATGTGTATAGAGTTAAGAAAATATTTTGTTTGTCTTTCTGCTGAGAATCATATTTGAGTCAAAATTTTTAAAAATTCTCTCTGCCATTATTATCAATCAGTTGCCCTTTATATATCCTCCAGAGAATGACTCGTAATTTGAGTCCACTTTGCTTGTTTAAAATCCTACTGTATATTGATTGTAGTTTTTAAATTTCCGTTTAAAGCCTAGTCTATTCTTTAAAAAAAAAAAAAAAAAAGGAAACCATTGGAGTGGGGAGGGGCTGGGTGAGAGGGAGAGAGAGAATCCTCCAACAGACTCCTCAACTAAGCGTTGGAACCAGACATGGGGCTCCATCCCAGGATCCTGAGATCATGACCTGAGCTGAAATTAAGAGTCAGACTCTTTTTTGTTGTTGTTGTTGTTAAAGATTTTATTTATTTATTCATGAGAGACACACAGGGAGAGAGAGAGGCAGAGACACAGGCAGAGGGAGAAGTAGGCTCCATGCGGGGAGCCCGACGTGGGACTTGATCCTTAGGCTAAATCGCTGAGCCACCTGGGCTGCCCAAGAGTCAGACTCTCAACTGACTGAGCCAACCCAGGTGCCCCAAGGCTAGTCTCTAATGATTCTAATGATTCTGGTTTATAAGTGACTAGCTCTTGTGATAAACAGGAGAGACCATTTTATATACAAATATAATGTGTTCACATATGGTATCTTAAAACTTAACTAATTTTAGAAAATTATTACGCTATTTGATTACTAGCAATATAATTTGCTCTGGGCTTTGAAATTTCATTTTGCAAGAATGTTTCCAAAAAAAAAAAAAAAAGAATGTTTCCAGTTTTTATGTTAACATTTTTTTTTAATGCTGACAATTTTAATCCCATGCTTTTTTTAGGGTGGAATCAGGAAAAGCAGGCTGCTTCTCTCCCAAGATCAGTCGTAAAGAAAAGGTCCGAAGATCTCTTCGTTTGAAGTTTAGTCTGGGGAAAAGTAGCAAAGAGATAGTAAGTGTCTTAGATCATTTCATTGATGTTCATATTAGCATAAAGCTATAGACTTGATGGTAAAGCCCTGCCTCTCCAGCTACTGTCTTGTTCTCCCCTAAACCAAATTCTTACACGTGTTTTGATATCTACTATTCCCTCCTTTTCTGTTCTGCTTACATGATTCCAGTGAGGCTTGCCTCCCCAACACTCAATGCACCTGCTCTCATGGTCATCCATGAATTAATTGAGTGGTGCTCAAGCCAGCAGACAAACACCAGTCTGTGTTAGATTTGACCTGTCAACAGCATTTGACCTGGCTAGTCACTTGTTCTTTTTAGCATACCTTCCTTCCTTGCTTCAGGGGCACTTTCCTCACGATTTTCCTCTTTCTTCACAGGTTACTTTTCTAATTCCTTTACAGTGGAATGCCCAAAGCTTTGTCCTTGGATTTTTCTTTTCTCTGTCTACATGCCAAGGTGCCCATTAGCTTTAAAAACCATGTATTTACTTAAGACTCTCAAGTTTGTATCTTTAGTGCAAAATGCTTCCCTGAACAACTTGATGTTTCTCAAGATCTGCCTACTTGACTTCTCTACTTGATGTCCATCCAATAGACATCTCAGGGTCAACCTGTCCCAAATAGAGCTTCCAAGATGCATCTTTTCTCTGCTGCTGTTTCTCCACTCCTCCCCCTTTCCACCATCTACATCCCCACCTACGGTCTTCATCATCTGAGGTATGGCAACTCATTCTTCCAGTCACTTAGGCCAAAAACCATGTAGGCATTCTTTTTTTTCTTTTTGTATATTTTTTTATTGGAGTTCGATTTGCCAACGCCCAGTGCTCATCTCGTCAAGTGACCCCCCACTCAGTGCCTGTCACCCAGTCACCCCTCCCCCCCAGTCCCCAGCCCACCTCCCCTTCCACTACCCTTGTTTGTTTCCCAGAGTCAGGAGTCTCTCATGGTTTGTCTCCCCCACTGATTTTTCCCACTCAGTGCCCCTCCTTTCCCCTGTAATCCCTTTCACTGTTTCTTATATTCCCCTTATGAGTGAAACCATGTGATGATTGTCCTTCTCTGACTGACTGTATTCCACTGTATCTATATTCCACTGTATCTATAGACCACATCTTTATCCATTCATCTTTCAGTGGACACTGAGGCTCCTTCCACAGTTTGGCTATTGTGGACATTGCTGCTATGAACATTGGGGTGCAGGTATCTCAGTCTTTCACTGCATCTGTATCTTTGGGGGTAAATACCCAGCAGTGCAATTGCTGGGTCATAGGGCAGATCTATTTTTAACTCTTTGAGGAACCTCCACACAGTTTTCCAGAGTGGCCGTACCAGTTTGAATTCCCACCCACAGTCCATGCAGGCATTCTTGACTCCTCACTTTTTCACACACCCTGTGTAAACCGTTAAGGAATCTTGTGTCTCTCTGCCGTTAGAGCATATCCAGACTGACCAGTTCTCACTAGTACTGCATTTTTGGTGTTCTCTAAATTCTGTCATCCCCAACCTGGATTACTGCAATCAGTTCCTACTAGTAGGTCTATGCTCCTCCCTTGCTACAGTACTACAGCCAGAATTATCCTTTTAAATACCAAGTAAAGTCCTGTCACTCTTCTGCCCAGAATCTTCCAGTGACTCATTTCACTCTGAAAAAAGATAAAGTTCTTATGTTTATGTGTACCTCTCTGAGGCCTCCTCTCGCCACTCCTTCATGATCATTTAGCTTCTTGTCTCCTTGCTGTTAGATGTGCCACACCTGGTTTCAGCCTTGGACACTGACCTGACCTTCCTTCTCTGTGGGATAATGTTCTTTCCCCTTTTATCTGCATGGCTCTCACATTTTTCTTTAATCACAAGTCATCTTCTGATCACTCTATATAGACTGACACCCCACCATAGCCTTCTTACCCTGCTCTACTTTTCTTCATAGCACTTTTCACCTTGTGTATTATATAATATACAATATAAATTATTAGTTTTCTTGTCCTATTTGAAATCTCCCCATCTAGAATGTAAATCCTTGCAAGGGTAAGATTTTGGTCTATTTGTTTTGTTTTTGTTCGCTCACAGTTGTGAGCAGCTCCTGGCATAGAGTCATCACAAAAGAAATTTTTTTTTAGTTAATATGTGAGGCTGTTTTTATTTCAGATCATAAAATATCAAGTAGTAGTCAAGTCAATTGCTTCTAGTTCTTATCAGCAGGCATGCAAGTATGTTTCTATTTGGTATAAAATTGTTTTTTTAATTTTATATACTTTTTTCAGTCAGCTCTAGAGGATGCTGATAACGACAAATAAATTTAATATTTGTCTTAATATTTGAAGTAATTAGGTTTATTTCTTAATCAAAACATTTTCAATTTTTCTTTTCTGTACAGAATGGGTGTTCTGGTGTTGACAGATATGAAAATGTTGGTCGACGACTTGCAAATCAACAAAGTTTAAAAAATAGAATTGAGTCTGTAAAAACAGGTCTGATTTTTAGCCCAGATATTGGTGAAAGATTAACAAAGAAAGGTACATTTGCATGATATTGTTATTTTTTCCAAAAAACCTATTTTCATTGTTTTTCTGAAAAATTTTTTCCAGCTTTCTTGAGATACAATTGACATAAGCTTTCAGTTATTTTATCTTAAAATATATTAATTTACTGTTCTAGAAATTAAAAATTCATGTTTGAATAGTAAAAATATTTGAATTGGCATTGTATTTTTGTATGAACAATTGGAAGATGCTTATAAATACAAAAATGTTTGATACTTTTATATTATTTCTTTTAACACAGATCCTTAATTTGTTAAAATTTAATGCTTAATAACTTTATCTGCCATGTATCTGAATAATATTTCAAATATGTTTCAAACATAAATGATTAAAAAGACTGAACTGCTTTATTTTAGGTTCAAAAAAGATCAGTAAGTCTGAGGAAAACTTACTAACTCCAGAGCATCTAGATGGAACAAGTTACCGGATGTCTTGGACAGGACCTAGTAATTCTAGTTTTCAAGAAATAGCTACAAATGAAGCCTCTCCAGTCAAGAGAAATCTTAAGGTGGAAAGCACTTCTTTGGAGCCTGATACTACAGTTGAAAAGTCCTCTATTGGTTCATATGAACTCACCCCTTCTACTCTACACGATAAGCATAACATCAACGTAACTAGAAGCTCTTTTAGTGGGGATGAAAATAACTTGACCACAGAGACTTTGGTGAAAATTCAGAGAGCATTTTCTGAATCTGGAAGTAATTTCCATGAATTGATAAATCACAGGCAGTCATCAGTAACTAATTTGGGGAAAGTAAAGCTAAATGAAACACCTTCTATAGACTATAGCCCAGAAAAAAATCTATTTGAAACTAATGATTTGACTGTGATAGAATCGAATGAACATCAAACTAGTACAGATGAAAATAGTTTGTCAGAACAAGACATCTCACTACATCAAACTCAAAAATTGGATAGAGAAACAACTATAACATGTTATTCAACTCATATGAAGATTGAACATGAGAAAAGCACCCATTCCAATATACCTAGAGATAATTCAGTCAAGCCAGAATTGCCTAGTGATGAACACATAAAGAATCAGCAGTCCACAAGGGATAAACTAAATACTCAATTAAAGGAGAACGAGAATATGATTGAGGAGAACTTACTGGAATGTGCAGCTTCTAGGGAGGATGCAGCTGACACCTGTTCCTCAGAGCAGATTACATGTAATATAACAAATTTGTCCAAACCGAGGCCAGTGCGAATCGTTAAGCAGCAGTCACTGGTGGAAACCTGCCATACAACTATCTCTGAAAGCTCACAAATGACAGAGCATGGGAGGGTGTCAGACCACATACAATGGTTTAATAAGCTTTCTCTCAATGAATCAAATAGAACCAAAGTTAGATCACCTCTTAAGTTTCAGCGTACACCTGTCCGTCAGTCTGTCAGAAGGATTAACTCCTTGTTGGAGTACAGCAGGCAACCTGTAAGGCACAAATTGGCAAGTCTTGGTGATGCTGCTTCTCCTCTGGTTAAGTCAGTGAGCTGTGACAGTGCTCTTTCCTCTGGTATAGGGAGTACATCAAAAGATTACTTGATTTCATATACTAAATCAGGTCCTAAAGAACAGAAATTTACAGCATGTGAACAGCCAGATGTTGATGCAATTTCAAGATCAGGCATGGAGTCAACTTCCCAATCTTTCTCAAAAATGAAGAGACACCCTGACTCCATGAAGGCTTCTCGCGGGTCTACCAGAGTTTGTAAACAGGAAGTGATAACCGATGGCCAAATTAAGATTCCCTTGGATGACCTGACAAATCATGACATATTAAAATCTGTTGTAAATAATAATACGGGCTTTTCTCCTGGGATAAATAGAGTCCTTAAGAAGCCATCAGAAAAAGAGAGGGTCTGGTATAAAGGTTCTCCGAAAAATCCTTTTGGAAAAGCTCAGCTACTACCAACCAGTAAACCTGTAGACTTGTAGTTGGTAGATATTAATATTTGTTAATGTAAATAAAATTAGTAGTTGGCGATGGGCCTGGCAGGATAATCTGCATGTTAGTTTGTTAGCTCAGGAAGATTAAGTGATAGATTTTAATTTCACTGCACAAGCAACTTGAATTCTTAGACGCTTGTATAAATGACTTTTGTTTTTCTTGATTATGGCAGTATTTAAACTTGTTAATTGTATCATGATCTCTTAAAGCAGAGGTTACACTTTGCCTTTTGAAAGAAATTGTTGGCTTGGTTTGTGAGAAATTAATTTTTGAAAATTGTATGAATTTTGTATTAAGTGTGATCGGAAGAGTGAAATGAGTTGTGCCTATTTCCTGTTATTCCTCCTAAGTCAGAGAAGGGCTCTATAAGATATTTCTAACATGTAAAGGGAAGAGATAAGCCTTACAAATCTTATTTCTTGAATTACATTGAAATTTGTGGATTTTGCCAAAATCCCTAGAAATTAACTAGTTTCAATAGCATCTTAATCCTGTACTCCTATTTGGGGCAGAGTAATTAGGTTTATATTGTCTGTAGTTGTGTACAGTGTGTCCACTTGGACTAAGAATTAACGGCTAAAGCAGAATAATGACCTGAGTGTGCTCTTAGAGAATAATGCTGCAGAAATAAATGACTTTTGAGCCATACTATGTTTTTAAAGTAAATTTGCACAATACATTTGTAGCTGTTTTGTCCAACAAAGAATTTAAAATTATTTAAGGAGGAATAATGAAGTTTGGAAATTTTTAATCAAGGTGATTTCTTATATGCACATGCTTGATTTTATAATTTAAAATAGTTGATGTACCTCTCTACATTTACTTTGTTTCTTAACTTTTGATTCTTAGAAAAGCCTATGATGGTTTTGTCTGGTGTGTAAATGTTATTTATTTAGCATAGACATTAAAGGTAACTTGGAAAATGGCTTGTCTGAATCTGATGAAATTCAAAGTACCTTTTAGAATTTGATTAAGCAAATCTAAATTGTTAAGCAAATCTAAATTTCTATTTTAAATTATTAGAAGTCATAAATATTTAAGGAAAGAATAATGTCAACACTGGTGGATATTCTCTAGACTTTAGAAGAAGGAATGTTGTAGGCAGAGGGAACCACAAAAGATAGTTTGCAGGTATTAGAATGCCACATTCAGATATGGAGCTGAATAGAACAGCATTGCACATCTACACAGAGCAGCCATATTCACAGAGAAATTTAAAAGTCCTCAGATGTCTGCTTTACCAAGTTCTACCTGATAGCAACACATCTGTTATTTCAAAGCTATTTCCTGTTTATATTACCTAGGAATGAGCCCTTTCTCACTAGTAAGAATTTGACTTATAGAAAGACTGAAAACCTATATACCATGTTTTATGACATCAAAACAGGTTTGTTACATAAACTATATGCATTTCAAGTTTATGATATTTCTGGTAGTAAGTAGAGATAGAAGACAAACTGTTGAAATATATGTTGTCTTGGTTCAAAACAGTTTAAACTGCCTTCTGGGTAAACTTTTAGAAATGTACTAATGTCATTTTCTATCCATGGGAATGGGTGAAGTGTTGAATTGTAAGACCAGGAGACTGAGACTTAACTGTAGAATTACCTGAATTAGTGGCTTTTGGGGAGAGAAATAATGAAAGAGATTTATTAAAAAAAAAAAAACCCACATGTCAATCCCATTTTTGTTAGCTGAAAGCAAACAGTATAGGAGGACTATGAAGGTGAGTAGCTTGGACAGGAAAGTCAAGTTTTAGAATTAATATCTTCATTTCATATAAAATGGAGATCATGTTACTCAGGGTCTTTGGTCAAATGATATGTGAACATACTCAACAGTTATAAAAGTATGGATGTGGGCAGTAACTTAAAAGATGATTTCCACTTTGTTCTTGCAAGTAAAGATCTTGTACAAATTTGTTTATTATGAGCAACACACAATACAATTACATTGGACTTAAATTAGCAGGCTGCCTCACAACATTTTAAAATCACTAAGAATTTAATATTGCTGTTTGATGATTATCAAGTCCAGGATGTATGTGTTTTAAAATATCAAATTTCATATGAAAGAAACCTTTCATTGTATCTCAATTTCCATCCAACACAAAAGCAGTAAATTGTAATGGCTTCTCCATTTTTCCAAGCACAAAATGAAGGTAACAGTAAACAATGTTAAGGTAAAATTCTGAATTGAAAAACCAGTATGTGTGAATAATCAATATTCAACCCCAGCATGGTCTTTGAGCCTAAAACCAATAGACTGTATTTGTGCTGTTGATGTAGCATGCACTGAAACAAAAAGCTGGAAAGAAGAGCTTCCATGGAAGAAAAGACTCTAGGAAGAAGGCTTGGCTTTAAACCAAAAGGCTATGTGTCTTGTGAGTGAATTGCATGGGCCCCTCATTGCGTAAAATGGTATAGGTGAGAATGGATTTGCTGGATGGAGCTAGGGTAAAAGGATGTGGATTCTAGCCTCATCAAGTTACTTATTCTCTGTCCCCCTACCCTGGTATTTCTCTCCAGTCTCGAAAGAAATGTGCCATGTTCTATTGTATGATTTTGCATCTCAATTTTGTCAATGTTGTTCCATACGTTTGTAACAAATTTGGGTCTACCTTGACGAATTTCTGTAGTGTGCAGGGGGCTCAATATCCCTTCAGGCCAAATAAATCTTACTTGATAGTTGGTCTTGAAGTTTAGAAGTAGCACTCAGAACTAATGTTCCTAGAGGTTTTCGCATGTTTTTTAGTGTATCACTTTAACAGAAGTTTTTGACATTTTGTGTTAAGTATTGCCATAGTTTTTTTTTTTTTTTTCCTGCTCAGTAAAAGGGCTCCTGTGAACACCCTTATGATGCACCCTATCATGGTCGTCATGAAAAGTTCTTAGGACCTCTTCATCTTTTTTCTCTCCTACTATTGCCCCCTGCTTCAAGCCAGAAGACAAAAAAATAAAAAATGCTAGAAGGTGGCAAAATTAAGGATGTGATACTGGGGGCGAAGGGCAGGCTAGCGACATGCACATGGTTCAGATTGCTTGAGAAAAGGCGAGTCACTTGCTCAGGGGTCGGTAGATAGAGTGTTGGGGCCGCGCGTACCTGGGTCGCGAGGGCGGAACGGCGCGCGGGGGCCGGGCGGGGGCCGGGCGGGGGCCGGGCGGGGGCTCCCGCCTCTGGGCCCGCCGGGGCTGCACCTGCCGAGGCGCGGCGGGGGCGGAGCCACGACGCGGAGGAGGCGACGCACGCGCACCGCGGCTCTCCCGGCCCGGCTCGACCCCCGCCCAGGCCCGGCCGCCGAGGAGTCCTGCGGCCGCCCGGTGAGTCCTGCGGGGATGCCTGCCCTCGCCCCGGGGCCCGCCCGGGGCCGCAGGGTGCGCCGTATGGAGATGGGGGGGCTGCTGTCGTCCTTGGCTGGAGGCTGGGGGAGGACAACGGGTGGGTGCGGGCTAGGAGGTGCGGTCATAAATAAGGGAAAGGAATGGAGGGTGGAAGTTGGGTGGCTCGGCACAGGAGAGGGGCGTGGGTGCCACAAAGCCGTCCTGCCTGCACAGCAGGAGGAGGAGAGGGCCGCACACGGTGGTTCCTGCCTCCCGCCTTCTGCGGCACCGCTGCAGGCGTTACTGTCTTAGCTCTTTGGGGGAGAAGGTTTCACGTCCAGGAATGACTTGGGAAAAGCCTTTCCTTTACAGAGAAGAAAATGGAGGTTGTGATTCCTGCAGCTGGAAGGAAGAGAATGCACCCCCAGCCCGCTCCCTGGAAGACTGGGCCAGAGGAGGGAGGGTTTGCACAGCCACCGCTGAAGCTGCGGTCTTACCCAGGTTGGGCAGCCGCACGAGTACCTGTCCCCTTGCTCTGCAGGCCCCTGACTCCATAGAAGCCAACATGTAAGACAGGGTGGGTCCCTAGGGCAGTCTTCTCCTTTTGCTCTCCTCACGGCCGCTTCTTCAAGCTCTAACGTACAGGACCGTGAGACAGTATTGCCAGCCTCATAGCAACGCTGTGGGGGCTCTGTGCCTGACGTTGTGCACACACTCACAGAACCCTCCAACATGGGTGCTTTCCTCAGGCCCATTTTGCAGACAAAGCCGGCACGTTTGCCCAGGACTGCTCAGTGGGTCCGTGGCCCAGCCAGTTGGCCTGTCCTCACTTCTCAGACCGCAGGGCAGGCCTGCGTGGCTGTACCCTCATCCCCTGCAGGATCTCAGATGTGTTGGATGTTTGCTGAGCTAAGATGTTCCCTTGCACAGCTCGTGACCTCTGTGCTTCTTGACCATTTGTGTCTTCCTGACTTCTTCCTAGGAACCTCTTTTCTCCCCGGAGACGGGGAAAACTTGAGATGTCATTCTTCCTCTCCCTCTCTCAAAACTGAAGCAAGTTCTTGTTGTTGGTTTGCTTGCTTTACTAAGAGAGCGGAGGGCAGAGGGGTTGGGGGTAATGAAGCACTTCCAGGGAGTTGCAAGGAGAGAAGAAGGTGTGAGAGGAGCCATTCCTTCTGTCTGGTGCTGTGTGCACAGGGAACTGGCTATCTTGGGTTGTTCGGTTTCTTTCCTATTATTCCAAAGCAGACGTTCTGTCTCCACTGGACACTTAGGGCAAATCCCTAAGGATTTTTCATCACAGACCCCAACAGGTGGTCCCTTCAGTGACTTACTTGCGTGGGAGCATCGCAGTTGCCAGTGGTGTCCAGTAGAAACATGTTTGGTCTTTCTTCTGCAGGTTTAAACATGGCCTCTGAGATGGTGTCTGTCGTGTTCTCTGGCCTAGTGTTTTGGCTGACGTTCGGATGGACTCCAGCATCTGCTTATAGCCCAAGGACCCCTGACCGGGTCTCAGAAACAGATATCCAGAGGCTGCTCCATGGGGTTATGGAGCAGTTGGGCATCGCCAGACCACGGGTAGAGTATCCAGCTCACCAGGCCATGAATCTTGTGGGCCCACAGAGCATCGAAGGTATTTACTATATTCCCCCTGTTTGAAGTTTCCAGTAGCACTTACAATCATTAATACATGCTAAAGAACCTTTACTTTCTCCCCCTGTTTCCCATTTCTTCTTATTCCACACGATATATAATGCATGCCTCCACCCAGGAATATAGGTATCTAGAGAATAGGGACCTTATCTGTCTAGCTCACAGCTGTAGCTCTATCACCTGGCACAAAGTCTCGTACATTAATATTTGAGTGAATAAAGGAGCACCTAGCATTATCCGTAGAGAAAGATTAGAGCCCAGAACCTGCTTTTTCTCCCATTCATCTTTAGGAAAATGTGTCCCCAGCTGGCTTCCTCTTTGAGTCATTGCCAACCAATACTTGTAAAAGATCCTTAAAATGCAGAGTCTATAGGATATGACTCGATTCTTAAGAATGATGTTGTATAAATGCAAAGGGAGCTGAAAGAGGTCATTTCACTGAGTTTATGTCAAAAAATTTTTGAGATAATTTTAATAATAGCAAATGTCAATTAAATTCTTTTAGTGTGGCAAGATGATTTCCTCCAGGATTTTTTTTTTTTTTTTTAAGTTTCTGGCAATGTTATTGTAATACTTTTATTAAAAAGCAGTACTTTGTTGTTCGGTGATTTCTTTTTAGAGAGAATCTGAATCTAAGGCTTAAGAGTCGGTGACAAGCTAGTGCCTTATTTCCATGCCTTGCTTTATATCCTCTCTGATTTTGAAGGATGTCTTTCTCCAGTGAGGGGGAGGCCTAAAGCAGTCGCATGGTTAGTTAACGTTAACTGCAGCGGAGCACTTCAGCTCTTTCCCCCTGTGAGTGGATCCTAAGGAAAAATGTGAATTCTTTCTGAGTTTTCTCAGAATACATAGCCAGGAAGTGGTATTCTGTATGAATCGATGACGCATAATTCTGCCTAAGTCTGGTGATTTCCTAAAAATACTGTCCTCCCCAGAGGCCTGTAAGTACCATGGATATTGTGACTATAGGATTCTCATTTCTGTCTTGTTACCCATAGTCGTAAGCCATTGAGTAAAACTAACTCTGTGGGATTATTGTGTTTAGGTTGGCATTTGATGTCTGTCAAATTAACAGATAATTTGAGTCAGCAAGCATGCAAACCTAGAAGCAGGGGTTTGAAGCAGAGCAAATCATGCCACCCCTTTAGGAAAAATTTAAATCCTTCCCAGCACCTACCACCTGTCGCTCCTAGCACACTTTTCCATTTCAGACCAGCCTTTTCAAGACAGTAAATATCTGCCCTGGCAGCGCAGTAAGTGCTTGGTTAGTCACTCAGCTGTTGTCATGGAGAAATCTCTCTGAGTTTCCATGAATACCTGAGGCCTGGTCATCTGGGTGGAAGAGAAACAGCAGCTCCCTGGGCATCCAAAGCTTATGTTTTTCCAGAGCCTCGTTTTCATTACTGAAGATCCAATTATTTAGCACTTAATCCATGCCAGCCCCTGTGCAGAGCCTGGAGCATCTATGTCCTAAAAGAATAGGCCTCTCTGTCAGAGAGAGGTTACCACAATGCACCGTGGTAAGTGTTTCGGGAGATGGACAGACAAGCTGCTGTCACGGAAGAAAAGAACAGGAGTAACTTATTCTGCTTGGGACTGGATGGGCGTAGCTATGAGGAAAGACTTCTTCAGAGAGCAACATTTGACTTGAGTCT
This sequence comes from Canis lupus familiaris, assembly GCF_011100685.1. Lineage (NCBI taxonomy): Eukaryota > Metazoa > Chordata > Mammalia > Carnivora > Canidae > Canis > Canis lupus. Next base: position 2,588,393 of record NC_049251.1, on the reverse strand, counting down.
TGAAGTCTGAATCAGAATTTTTCAGGGAATATGGAGTGAAACAGCACAGAGGTTTGAAAGAGCGGGACAGTCAGGACGATTCAGAATGAAAAATTCTGTTTCCATTATTATTCTCTAGGACTATGTGAGGTCATGGCCACATGTTCACCTCCAGAAGTGTCTGTGTCAGGGTGAAGATTGGCTTGTGTTTTAGTTTTCTATTACTCTGAGGCAAATGATGACAAATTTAGCACCTTACCGTAATGCCAGTTTATTACCCCATGGTTTCTGTTGGTCATGAGTCTGGTGTGGGTTTGCTGGGCCCTCTGCTCAGTGTCTCATCAGGCTAAAATGGAGGTATTGGCTAGAACTTGGGGTCCTCATTCAAACTCATTGAGGTTGTTGGCAACGTTTGGTTTCTTGCTGCTATAGGACTGGGGTCCTCTCTTGCTGGCTACCAGCCAGGGTCCCTCTCTGCTCTAAGAGGCTACCCCGGGTCCTAAGCCAGGTGGCCCTAGCACAGAGGGGCAGCTTGCAGTCTTCAGCACCAGAGGCGGAATATCCTGTGGTCTCCTGATTGTAATGATGGGAGTGGCCATCCCATCACATTTGTCATTTAACAAGAGAGTGATATCTCATTATACTCACAGGTCTCACCCACACTCAGAAGCAGAGGATTATGCAGGACAAGGACACCAGGGGCCTCCTGGGGGATCATTTTAGGATTCTGCCTATTACAGCTTGGATGAAAGCTAATAGAAAATAGTCCAGAGACTTTGGGGGGAGGGGGAGGATAGAAACAAAAGAAACAAAATAAGAAGCCTGGATTTTGTTTTGTTTTTACCCCCAGTTGTGGACCTTGGCCCTTAATTTGTTAGGTGATCTAGTATTTATTTAAGATAGCATTCATCCAACTCATCCATTTGTTTGCATTGTCTCTGCTCATTTACTTGTGTTAATTCCCAGGCTTCTGACAGATGTGTGGTAACTTTTGTATCCCTTCCAACATTTATTGTAGAATTTTGTTATGAAGGATCAAAATTTTTTTTGATATTTTGTTTATTCATGAGAGACACAGAGAGAGAGGCAGAGACACAAGCAGAGAGAGAAGCAGGCTCCCTGCTGGGAGCCCGATGTAGGACTCGATCCCAGGACCCCAGGGTCACAACTTAAGCCAAAGGCAGACACTCAGCCACTGAGCCACCCAGGTACCCCTAAAGGATCAAATTAGAAGGGGTTAAAAAAAAAAAAAAAAGAAGGGGTTGTTTTTTTTCCGATTTTTATAGAAAGAATAGACACAATACGTGTATTCTGGTGTGAATTTTAACACACGTTTGACATAGACTATTGGCAAAGATGCTTGAATTTCGATGCCAGCTCCATCATTTACTAGTGATGTGACGAGCGAATTACCCAACTCCTCTAAGCTTCTGTTTAGCTTGGGGATGGGATTTGAATTTACTGTCTACATTTGAATTTATTACTTGTGAGAAGGTAATATTCTCATTCAGAAGAAAAGGTGTTCACCTGTGTAATTGCAGTCCTGCGAAATCCTTTCTGAATGCATCATCACCAGACTTTAGATGACTATGACTGGACTTGCAGGAGGGGCTGATTATTGTCTAATAAATGACAAATCGGAAACAATGTTCCTGTACTTTGCCTACTCTGATTGATTAATCTTCTGGTCCTCAGATTCATCTCATTACTGAAGATACATATTAGCTCTTGAATATAGGCTTATAAACTAGCCTTTTAGTATAGAATACAGGGTCAGCATAAATTACCGTGGGGTCCCCGTGTTCATACATCCGGTTACAAAAACTCTCCCTCCTTTGACCTCATACCACTTGTAGTTACTGTACCGTTGTTTTGCTGCCTCTCCCGGCATCTGTTCACTATGTACTGGTTGTGCTTCCTCACCTTCCATTCTCCCCCAGTCCGCAGCAGTCTCCCATTCTTACCACTTACTTGTCAGGTCAACAAGTATCTCTTGGACGCCAGGCACTGTTTTAGGTACTGGGGAAAGAAGTGTGAACTTCCCAGATAGGTAGGACAGGAGAGATACAGTTCCTAAATTAACACATAAACTATATAGTAAGTCAGGTGGTTATACGTGCTATAAAGCTAGAAAGCAGAGGAGGGGGATGGTGGAAACAGCTTCAAATAGGGGTAGGAGCTCCCTCCCAGGGAGATAAGCAAAGCTTTGAGAGTTGGAGGGTGAGCTGGGTGGTGTGTAGAGGAAGACATCCAGGGAGAAAGCTGCTCATACACAAGCTGGATGGGAGCAAGGGGGCCCATGTGGCAACAGCCCAAGACTCAGGAGCATGGTAGTAGGCGTGACACTGGGAAGAAGGGGAGGCGGAGGCCAGATACACGGGGGCAGAGCTCACAGGGTTTTGGCTTGTCCTCTGAGCATGTATCCTTGGAAATGATCACTCGAGCTGCTGTACTGAAAATCCTCCCGAGGAAGGGAGGACACATCACTTAGGATGCTTCGATAATGAGCCAAGGGAGCCAGGAGAGAGACAGACGAGCATGATAGGTAGAGGGGTGGGGAGATGTAGTCGGGTCGTGGGTATGTTTTGAAATGAACAGGACTTGCTAGGGAGTTGGAGGCAGGACGTGAAAGAACGAGGAGTCGGGGGTGCCATCAGGATTTGGGCCTGAGGAACTGGAAGGGGAGCAAACTGAGCCTCTCCAGGGGGAGAGTTCAAGTTGAGCCTTCCACCGGCCAATTCTGAGATGCCTTACACAGTTCCTGTCAGGGCCAGCCACTCTTGCCAAATTCACCTACATTCTGCCCTCATCCTATTCAGCCTCGGCAGCATTCCGCACACTTGACCTTTCCGAAAACCCTTTTCTTTCTTGATTTTTATGCCAAGATGGTGCCCTGTCGGCTTTCCTCCTCTCGCTTTGCCCATGAACAGTTTTCTTCCCCAGATTCCTTGGTGATTTTCTCCTGCTGCCCTCGTGCGCCACGTTAAGTTCCCCAGAGCTCAGTGCCTGGCCCACTGCTTTTATTCTTCAGCTTGCTCGCTCAACCACTGAGCCACCTGGGCGTCCCTCATTTCTTCTCGGACTCCAAACGCTATTTCTTTGCTGATGATGCTGACATTTATATTTTCAGCCCCATCTTGTTTCTCGTACATCTAAAGGCTTCTGTGACTTGCCAAAGTACCATCTGTCAATCCTGATACCTCTACCACCCCTTCCTCAGCTTGCTTATGTCAGTCTTTCCTGTCTAAATGAATGGTGCCACCACAGAGCCATACATGTGGGTGAAAAACCTGGGATAGTCCTCACTTTTCTCCATTACATGTCAGACTCAGTTATCAGCAATTTATTTCCTTTCTGTTTCTATAATACGTCTGTCTTTGCCTGTCCTCTCTTCTCTCTGGCTTGACTCCAAAGGGCCTGGCTCAGGATTCCGTTGTGCCTGGCACAGATCTATGCAATTGTCTGTTGAGAAACCACATTGCCTCCACTTTTTGTTTCTTTCAAATTGTCCGAAAGGCAGAGTTAAACTTTGAAAGTATCGGTTTAAATCCCGTGAACATCACTCTCTATGGTGAAAATTCAATCCATCCGTGGCTTTCCACTGCACCTAGATCAAAAATAGCACCTCTAGGGGCAGACCGAGTGGCTCAGCGGTTTAGTGCAGGCATCAGCCCAGGGCCTGATCCTGGAGACCCAGGATCGAGTCCCACGTTGGGCTTCCTGCATGGAGCCTGCTTCTCCCTCTGCCTGTGTCTCTGCCTCTCTCTCTGTCTCTCTCTCTCTCTGCATCTCTCATGAATTAAAAAAAAAAAAAATAGCACCTCTTGCCGCAGCCTGCCAGGGCCCTGCTTGCACACTCTCCTCCTGGCCTTGCTGTCCCACCCACTCCCAGCCCACCTCCCTTCAGTCCCCGGTCACAGCGGTGGGGCGAGGTTCACACTCCAGCTTCATACCACTGGTCCTTTCTGCTCTGCTTAGCAGACCTCCTTCTGCGGTCTCCACTCTAAGTTGCCTACTCAGGGACGGCTGCCCAGACTGCTCTGAGCAGCCCCCCTTCTCTGTCACCATGTCCTGGTGTTTTCTTAACGACCATAGCATCCTTTGTGATTTGTCATTAGGGTTTGTTTCCTTGCTCATCGTCTGTGTCCCCACCATGTCAGCTCCACAAGACTGTTTTATTTACCACTTCCCACCCAGACACACAGTAGGCACATGGCAAACATTTGCAGAATGAATGTACATGTATCAGGGGAAAATAGATACATCCTGTAGCAACAGGTAAGTGTTTGCCATCTGGATCTGTTGAGGCTTTTCTCCTTTCAGTTCGAGGCAGGTATTTCATTTCTATTCTGTGTTTTAAAAAAATCTGCCCAGAGCTCGGTGATTTCTGCTGAGCAAAAAGTCTGTTTACTTTGATGGTGACCGATGAACACAGCACAGGACTGGGGCCCATTCAGAAGCAGGCAGGACCTCTTGCAGGTCCCCGGCTCACCCAGCGAGATGTGCCGTGTGCTGGAGGAGTCCTAAAATTTGGTGTCCGGCCTCCTGGTTCAGTGCTGATTGTTAAGTGATCCCTGGGGAGGAAGCATTTGCCAAAAACATCCAAGGGCAGTGGCCATTATTCTTAATTTGTCCGTGGGCACCTGAGACATGGTAGGGAGCAGCTTTCAGACACATGCGTCCTCAGCCAGAGCCAGACGGACACACAAAGACAAGCAGGGGCCAACTTGTTTTTAATAGAGAAGAGAACACGGGGGCTGAGTCTCGACCACAGTGTTCACAAGCTGTGTGCCACCATGACAACTTCTTGAGCCTTTGTTTTGTCCCCAGTAGAGGGGGCCTGGAGCCCACCTGCCCAACGTAGCCCACAGCGCCATCAGGAGGCCGCCCCCATCGCGGTGGGTCACTGTGCACATTCCCAGCCTCCTATGGCCTGCCCCCATGTCACTCGGATGACTCATCAGGTGGCCACGGTGCTGCCCCCAGCCTCCCCACCCCCACCAGCCCAGAGGTGCTCGTGCTTCCTGGGCCCTCCTGGAATGGCTGCTGCTGTTCTGTGGTCCCCAGAATGCGTAATGCCAGCAGCTAGCCAAGGTGATCAGAAAGCCAGGGCCAGGGCCAGGGACTCTTGGGGGTCAGGATGGTTCTGCTGCTGACCCTTGTGCTGGCCTTGGATGAATGCAGCCCGCACATGTGCCTTAGTTTCCAGAATGCTGACCCCCTCCGGTAAGGAGATCTGAGTGCCACCTGTTTATTTTTCCCACAACTCTAGGCCACCAGATGCCGAGCTCTGTGATAATGCCAGACCACAAACCACTAGATAAAAAAAATTTTTTAAGATTTTATTTATTCATGAGAGACACACATGAGAGAGGCAGAGACATAGAGGGAAGAGAAGTAGGCCTGCTGTTTTTATTCTTAGTTTTTTCACCTCAAAATAAAGAGAACCCAGGGTGTTTTCCTACTAAGTATGTAGTGCAGACAGTCCTTTGTTAGGTACAACCTGTGTGAAGGACAGGTCCCTGAGCAGCCGTTGACAGCCCTTGGCCTCTGTCACGGGCGGCAGTGCCTCCAACTGGCCACAGCGGGGCAGCACTTGTTTCTTTTCTTTTTTTTTTTTTAATAATAAATTTATTTTTTATTGGTGTTCAATTTACCATCATACAGAATAACACCCAGTGCTCATCCTGTCAAGTGTTCCCCTCAGTGCCCGTCACCCACTCACCCCCAACCCCCGCCCTCCTCCCCTTCCACCACCCCTAGATCGTTTCCCAGAGTTAGGAGTCTTCATGTTCTGTCTCCCTTTCTGATATTTCCCACACATTTCTTCTCCCTTCCCTTATATTTCCTTTCACTATTATTTATATTCCCCAAATGAATGAGACCATATAATGTTTGTCCTTCTCCGATTGACTTACTTCACTCAGCATAATACTCTCCAGTTCCAACCACGTTGAAGCAAATGGTGGGTATTTGTCGTTTCTAATGGCTGAGGAATATTCCATTGTATACATAAACCACATCTTCTTTATCCATTCATCTTTGATGGACACCGAGGCTCCTTCCACAGTTTGGCTATTGTGGACTTTGCTGCTATAAACATCGGGGTGCAGATGTCCCGGCGTTTCACTGCATCTGTATCTTTGGGGTAAATCCCCAACAGTGCAATTGCTGGGTCATAGGGCAGGTCTATTTTTAACTCTTTGAGGAACCTCCACACAGTTTTCCAGAGTGGCTGCACCAGTTCACATTCCCACCAACAGTGTAAGACGGTTCCCTTTTCTCCTCATCCTCTCCAACATTTGTGGTTTCCTGCCTTGTTAATTTTCCCCATTCTCACTGGTGTGAGGTGGGATCTCATTGTGGTTTGGATTTGTATTTCCCTGATGGCCAGTGATGCAGAGCATTTTCTCATGTGCATGTTGGCCATGTCTATGTCTTCCTCTGTGAGATTTCTGTTCAAGTCTTTTGCCCATTTCATGATTGGATTGTTTGTTTCTTTGCTGTTGAGTTTAAAAAGTTCTTTATAGATCTTGGAACCTAGCCCTTTATCTGACACGTCATTTGCAAATATCTTCTCCCATTCTGTAGGTTGTCTTTGAGTTTTGTTGACTGTATCCTTTGCTGTGCAAAAGCTTCTTATCTTGATGAAATCCCAATAGTTCATTTTTGCTTTTGTTTCTTTTGCCTTCGTGGATGTATCTTGCAAGAAGTTACTGTGGCTGAGTTCAAGCACTTGTTTCTCATTTGAAGGTTGCAGTTGGAAGAATGGGGCCAACTCTTGACCCTGGTATCCCAAAGACAGCCCTTCTAGGATCCCCTTGTCCTGGGGGAGCCAGTGAGGACAATGGGTTGGATCTTTGAGGAGGCCCCTCATCCTTGGGAGGCTTCCAAAGCAGAGGCCCATGTCCTTTGGGGTTCCATTCAGCCCACCCTCTACTCAAATCCTTAAAAATGTCCCTGGGTGATTTCCAGTTTCCCATCTTGCTCAATTGCGCAGATAGTGATAAGAAATTCAGAAGGAGAAGGGGGGGGCATGGAGGCAGGATAGGAAGATGAAAATAACGGGTTCTTTTTCTATTCTGTTCACATCACCCTGGGGTGTCTAGGGGCAGGTGTGCAGGAGGCACGTAGCTGAGTATGACACGGGAGAGATGCTGCGGCAAAGGGAGAGATTTCACAGTTGTCCTGGTCATGGTGGCTGATGCTGTAAGAGTGGGTGAGGTCACCCCAGGTGAGTGTCAGGGAGGAAGAGCGGAGTGGCTAAGAAGAGGCCTAGAAGACCATGCGCGGGTGCCAGGTAGTAGGACCTGGAGGGGAAACAACAATTGGCCAGAAAGCACTAGAATGATGACACGCGTAGAAAACAAGGAAAAATTGTTTCAAGAATGAGCGGTGGTCCAGGCGCCTGGGGGGCTCAGGGGTTGAGCATCTGCCTTCAGCCCAGGTCATGACCCCAGGGTCCCAGAATCGAGTCCCATGTCAGGCTCCTGCAGGGAGCCTACTTCTCCCTCTGCCTGTGTCTCTGCCTTTCTCTGTGTGTCTCTCATGAATAAATAAATAAAATCTTAAAAAAATAAAATATCAGATAACTGTAACTCTTTATAAAGTGTATTAGAAACTTTCCTACCGTGTTTCCCCTTTTTCCTACTGTGTTTCCCCTTGATTGTCACAGGACCGTCACACAACACTTCTGACCCCAAACGTGGGGGGTGTTTACTACACCAGGCAACTGTGTTGCACGGGCTGGTTAACTGGACATTCTTCAGTGTGACTCCACTCTGACACTAGTTCCCTGGATGTGGTGACACTCCCCCGGGTGAGGGCTCAGACCCACAGGACGCCCATAGGAGCCGATCTCAATCCAGCTTGTCACCTGGGCTTCTGACTGCCTGGTGATAAATCTGGCTTTCCCAGCACCCCCTTGTTGGTTGGGTTGATTTGCAGGAACCGCTCACAGAACTCAAGGGAACACTGATGGTTTCCCAGTTTGTGAAAGGATACGACAGGGAGAGAGACCCAGGGTCAGGTCTGGGTAGGTCCCCAGTGCAGGGGCTTCTGTGTCCATGGGGTTGGGGTGTATCGCCCTCCCAGAGTGGACCTCTTCAACCTGCAGGCTCCAGAACCCTGTCCTCTTGGGATTTTATGGAGGCTTCCTTACATAGGATCAGTCATTGACTCTATCTTCAGCCCTTACCCCTCTTGAGAGAATGGAGGTGGAGTTGAAAATCCCAAGCTTCTAATCAAGGCTTCGTCTTTCCGGTGTCCGGCCTTCCTCTAGGAGCCACCCAGGAACACACGCAGAGTCACTTCATTGGAACAAAATACATCCCTGTCACCCAGGAAATTACAAGGGTTTCCAGAGCCCTGGGTCAGAAACCAGAATCAAAGACCAAATACAAGAGCAAAAGGTGGTCCTCATACTCTCATCACTCAGGAAATTACAAGGTTTCTCAGGAGCTGTCTGCCAGGAACTGGGGCAAAGACATATATATTTTCTATCATAAATGTATACTCTATAGTTACTTACTAAATATATTATAGCATTTCTGCATTTACATTAGAAAATCCCTATATAACTTGCAAAATATAATTCAAGATGAAGAGTGTCGTCTTTGCCTTCTGTACTCTCTTTCAAATAAATAAATTCTTAAAAAATATAGAATAAATATTGAGGTGCCTGGATGGCTCAGTCAGGCATCTGCTGTCAGCTCAGGTCGTGACCTCAGGTTCTTGGGATTGAGTCCTGCATCATGCTCCCTGCTCAGCAGGAAGCCTGCTTCTTCATCCCCTGGCCTCTCCCCTGTGCATGCTTTCTCTCTCTCTCTCCCTCTGTCTCTCTCTCTCTCTCTCTCAAATAAATAAAATCTTTAAAAACATACATCTAGATATATAAAATAAATTTTTCAGTGAGGCATTCTCCAAAAGCAAAAAGAGAAAATAATGTGCTGCTGTTGGGGAATGTTGTATGTGCATTTTAAGTTACTTTTTTTTTTTAATTTTTATTTATTTATGATAGTCACAGAGAGAGAGAGAGAAAGACAGAGAGAGAGAGGCAGAGACACAGGCAGAGGGAGAAGCAGGCTCCATGCACCAGGAGCCCGACGTGGGATTCGATCCCGGGTCTCCAGGATCGCGCCCTGGGCCAAAGGCAGGCGCTAAACCGCTGCGCCACCAAGGGATCCCCCATTTTAAGTTACTTAGCAGCAGTGCAGGACAAAGCATCAGTATGCTCTCACCGCATGCACGGAGTGAGAAGGGATGTGGATCACCAGCACAGTTACAGTTTGTGGTAGGTAGGCTTAGTGATCATACACAGTGCTTACTGCGTTTTAGCTGATAGGTGGAAACAGTCATCATCCCTGGTCAGGATTGTTCTCATGTTACATGACTTGTGAGTTGCGTCAACATCTTCAGCTCATCCCTTCAGTAAAGTGTGACTGTCTTGCAATGGCAGCGTGGCACACAAGACAAGGTCAGGTTGACTGTGCGACGACTGCTGATTGCTGTGCGGGGTCCAAGTCCAGGACACAGGCTGTGAAGTGCTCACTTCCAGACAGGTTGGAACCCACTTGAATCTGAGACTCTGAGCCTCCACATGTTTTCATGGAACTCTGTGGAGTTCAGATGTGCTTATTAGTTAGGATTTTCCAGGGAATCAGAACAGATGATGTGTGTGCATGTGTGTGTAGGATTCTTTTTTTCTTTCTTTTTAATTTTATTTATTTATGATAGTCACAGAGAGAGAGAGAGAGAGAGAGGCAGAGACACAGGCAGAGGGAGAAGCAGGCTCCATGCACCGGGAGCCTGACGTGGGATTCGATCCTGGGTCTCCAGGATCGCGCCCTGGGCCAAAGGCAGGCGCCAAACCGCTGCGCCACCCAGGGATCCCCGTGTGTAGGATTTATAAATAAATCATCAGTTATACATAGGGGTGTGTGTGTGTGTGTATAGAGAGATTGGTCTGAAGGTGTTGGCCTCTGCAGTTGGGGGTTGAAAGGTCTGAAATCTGCAGTGTAGACCTGCACCCTGGAGACCTCTCACCCAGGGAAGAGTCAGCGTTGTGACCTTGAGTCTGGAGGCATCTGAAGGCAGAGCCCTTTCCTCTTCAGGGAACCTCGGTGTCTGAAGGCCTCCGACTGTGACATTCTAAGACTACTATGTAACTTGCAAAAATATGATTCCACATTATGGAAGACGGTCTGCTCTACTCAGCCTAATGACTTTGTTGTCAACTGCATCCAAAAAAGGCCTTCCACACAACCTCCATCTCGCATCCATCCTGGCGTTTGACCACACAGCTGGGCACAATAGTCCAGCCAAGCTGACGCACTAAGTGAACGTCTCTCCAGTGCAGCAGGTGACACAGTAATGCGGTCGCATCAACACGATTGCATCAATCTGCTATTTCCTGAGGAAGATGGTTGTTACCCACATAAAATCAGTACTGTGCTTTAGGGTCCCCCTGTCAGATCCTGGATCTCGGGTTACTTGCTTGTACAGTCTTGTGCTTACTTACGCCTCACAGCCACTTGCTTGAGACGGGCAAGGAGGACACATATTCCTGCTATACGCTAGAGACATAGAGAATCTGTGAGAAGTGTCTTAACTAGGGATGCAGTTATTATTTGCATGTGGATTTACAGCCCGAGCGTGACCCTGCTGTTCCGTTGTGTCCCGCACAGCGTGCAGCTTCCCAGGCTGCTTGATTAAGGCTATAGATGGGGGCGCCTGGGTGGCTCAGGGAGTGAAGCATCTGCCTTTGGTTCAGGCCATGATCCCAGGGTCCTAGGACTGAGCCCTGCCCAGGAGAGACTCTGCTTCCCCACCCTAGCCCATACTCTCTCTTGTTCTTGCTCTCAAATAAATAAATAAAATCTTCAAACAAACAAAAAATAAAGGTATAGATGTGGACAGCGTTAATGTTAGAGCAGATGGTGAAAGAAGTTCATCTTTAAGGATGATTCTTTCTTGTCCCTGGGCTCATTGTTGATCTTGGGCTGCTTATTGGCTCACCACGAATCGGCATTTCCGAGGAGGTACTGCTTGCCCTCCTCTGTGGACCGTAGGCCCTGCCAGAGCAGACACGACCTGGGCCTGCATCATGTATGTGCGGGGCCTGGACAGTGCTGGCACGAGCCGGGGCCCCGCTGGGCGTTTGTTAAAATCACGTTGCTCTAGTTGCTGCCTTGAGACAGCGTTAACTCGTAGACTCCAGCACTTGAAACTCCTGTCATTTCGGCCGGGAGCTTCCTGTAATACAGCTGCCAGCGCATTGGAGCCACCCTGGTGGTCCTGAGTCCCCTGGCTTTCTGCGCACCTGCTCCCGCGGGACCCCAGCGCCTGGCAGAACGCCTTCGGTGTTTCTCACCGTCCCCCAGCCCGCGGCACATAGGATTCGGGGCACAATGGGACGACAGACCGGGAAGCCGCTGGGGGCTGGTGCCCATGTGCCCTCGTCCTTGTCCCCTTGGGCCGGCACCACCCGCCGGTCAGCCTCAGCCCGCAGCTGCAGCTGCCTCGGGAGGGCAGGGGGGTCCCTCGGCTTGCCTGGTGCCCCAGCTCCCAGGGAACTCTTGGGAAGTGGCCTTCCCCCGCCTCCTCACTGGCCCCCTCCAACCCGGCTCCACTGGGCCCGGGGGTCGGGGGGAGGATCCCCTTCACGGCCCTCGTGCCAGGGCTGCTGGCAGGCGCCTCCGAGCCGCGGCCTCGCTGAAGCTGAGGAGGTCCAGCCGGGACCTTGTTCCCCACCGCGGGACAGCCGGGGAAGGTGAGCCCTCGAGGAGCGGGCCAGGCCCCAGGGAAGCCCGGAGGGAGCCTGGGGTGGGCCCTGGGCTCCGGGGGTCGGCGGGGCACCTGCGGGGCTCCTGTCCCCCGGGTGTGTGCGATCCTGGGCGTCACCGAGAGGCTGCAGGGATGCCGGGCCGGGCGGTTGCGGTTCGCAGACCAGGAAGCAGGGTTTCCTTGCGGACCGCGCCCCTGGGGCAGGTCGGTGGCACCTGGGACGCCGCGGGGGCAGCGGGGCCGGCGGAGCGCGAGCGGGGAGGGCGCGGTGCGCAGGGCCGCCTTGGGGCACCTCGGGTGCGGGGCGCGGGGCGCAGAGGCACCAGGCCAGGAGGGGCTCGGACAGCCGGTAGCACCAGGCAGGTCCCCCGGATTCCATGAGGTTTGTTTTCCCAGTCTGCACCCATACACGAGCGACACGGGCCACGGCACATCGTCTTGGGGCAGTCGCGGCAAATACCGTATAAAGAAGGGTGTGGGACAGTGGAAAGGGCACACAGCCCCAGGCGTCACTGTCACAGTAGTGGTGCCTTCATTGTCTGTGTATCTCCCCAAGGGCACTGGCTTCCAGGATGAGGACAGGGTGAAGGCATCCTACCTTCTCTGTCCCTGACATCCTTCCACTAAGCTTCGTTTGGGAAACCTGCCACCAGAAGCTGTTTATCACTGGATGCACGGGCTTCCCTTTGCTCCTGGGAAGGGTCTGCCCCCTCAGGGTTCACCTGCGGAGCTAGAGCCAGGCGAGGCAGCAAGGATGGACAGGTGCTTCCCGAAAGCACCGCTAAAGCACGCTATCTGCATACCCAGCACGCTCTGCTCCATCTCTCATCGTTGTGGCTGTTCACATGTTGTCTTTTGCCATCAAATAGGTTATACAAGCATCTTTAAAGTCAGGAAGACAGTTTAGTCCGCTGCTGAGCCAAGAGTGAAGTGCCCGTAGAGGTGTCAGCGATGTCTGTGCCGGAAGATGTGCGGGTGAACTGGAAGTCGTGCCCTCCATGGCTGGGGGGCAGGCTGTCCACATGTTGGTATGTGTGGGAGGCAGTGACCAATGCTCCCTCTGAGCCACACACATTGTATCAAAATGTCATCTCATCCATTTCCAGTTTGGTTTACTCAATAAGGAATTATTGAGCACTTACCACCTGCCAGGAATTGTTGCCTACATGCATTTTTATCTAATTTTTTAAAGATTTTATTTATTTATTCATGAGAGACACACACAGAGAGAGGCAGAGACACAGGCAGAGGGAGAAGCAGACTCCATGCAGGGAGCCCGACATGGGACTTTATCCCAGGACCCTGAGCCAAAGGCAGACACTCAACCGCTGAGCCCCCCAGGTGTCCCCCTCCATACATTTTTTAAAACCAATAAGCACACCATCTGATTTATTATGTAGGATTTTCATAAAATAGACAGAGTCAGGCATTATCTTCTAACCTGGCAGTCACAGTTCAACTCTGAGTGGCATCATCGAGTAGTTTTACAGCTAATCTGGAGCAGAGCTGGGTTGGGCCATGTCTTGCCTTCTCCATCCCCTGGCTGCATCTCCTGTTGGTGTTTCGGGTCTAGAGGCATCCAGATGTGCAGAGTGACAACACAAGGAAGATCAGGAAGGATGAGCTGTGTTTTCACGTAGTGTCCCACCCCGGTGAGGGTGCCTACTAAAATGGGTGTCAGAAAACCTGGTATCCAGGGAATGACAGAGAGGAGTAGCCAGGTGCATTGTCTCTTGTTTCAAGTTCCTTGAAGTGCAGGGGAAGGAAAGGGATGTTGGAAATTGAGATTCATGTCTGCGACACACTGGGACAGAAGCTGAGAGCCCAGGATGTAGCCCAGACCGTCCCCACCGAGGAGCTCTATAAGCAGGTCAGGAGGTAGCCCCCAGAAAAGCCATCACAGATGAGCTGGATTCGAGCTGGCCTTCCTTTGGAGAGTAGCCGTGGGTCACGGGGACTCAGATCCAGGCAGGAAGAACTAGGAAGAAATACCTTGTATAGCTAATAGGTGTTGAGTGTAGGGTGGTGATAGGGAGAGGCAGTGGCAGCGGGGAAGGCTGGACACTTTGAGGAGTGTCACCGAGTTTCCCGGCGAAGGAGCATCTGGGCAGTAGGGGCATGTGGTTGGTAGGTAATGTTCAGAGCTCAAAGGTCCCCCAAGGAGGCCCTGGCCTGTGGAGTGTCTTGTAAGCCTCTCTCTGCAGGTAGAAAGGCAGCCCTAAGTCTAGAGATGCCCTCGGTGGCAGCAGGGCTGATAGCAGATGGGCGCGAGGATTGGGTATTTCTCTTTGTGCCGGGGTCTGGGCATCGAGCTGGGTATATCTGTCATCCCCCATCCCAGGCACTGAAGGGTGTCAAAAAGGTAATGAAGGAACGTGTTTTCCGTCATGTCAGCACACACTGAGCAGTCTGTCAGGTGGACCTCTGCTGTCATCACCCACCTTTCCGTGTGGATTTTCACTTGGGTACATCCGCCTCTAGGGTGCCAGAGGATCAGAGGCTGACCTCTCACGGTATCTTGGAGCATACCTGGTCTCGAGTTGGTGGTGGCGCAGCACACAGTGGGATGACAGGTGTGGCACTGGCACTTGGGTTGAACAAGTCGAGGGTCCCTCCCCCTAGCCTGACGTGACCATGGTGGTGGGCCCTCCCAGCTCACACAGGCTTGTGGCACTACTGGCTGTTTCCCCCAAGAGCCTGTCAAGGTCTTTCTTTGCACAAGACAGATTGTGGCTTCAGGGACGTTCAGTCCGACGACTGGCCTTCCCAGCAGAGGCCCAGGGGACCATCCCGATCCCACTTTCTGGTACGATGGCTCAGCAGGCCCGTGTCGGCAAACCCAGCCTGGTTTGGACAAGATGCGGGTGACTAACGTTTTCCCCTGAAGCAGCAGGAATGGATGGGCCTGCTGGAAAGAATTCCTCTGCTGTAAACTATCGAAGACGTCTGTCTCCTGAATTGAACCAGCGGGTCTCTTCTCCTGTCTCTTAGTTTATTTCCGTCTTCTTTTCAGTCCTTCAGCAGATGATGGGAGGGACCGTTTGTCGAGTTTGTGCAGACCCTGAATAGCCCTTGCTCACTGGAGTGTGCAAAAATATGGCAACAACACAGGTGCTGTTGTCTGCAAATGTTTCCAAAGAGAAGGGGAAGAGCGGTTATTCTGACAGTAAGGGTGCATTCTCCTAATATCACAAAGATTTTCTTTTTCCTTTTTTTTTTTTTTTTTTTTTTTTTGCCTGTGTGGTCAGTAAAGAGAATTTTTGGCAGTTGGCTCTCGCTTAACTAGATCTGTATACAGCATGCTGGGGCCGGGTAAGCATCTCTGGTTTTTTTTACAGGCAGAGTTTTGGTGCCTAGGGGTCTGGGCTGTGGACAATCAAGACATCCCTGCAGGCAGGGAGTGGTCAGCTTGCTCCCAGCTTGCCAGGTCCAGGGCTGGGATGCTTCAGTGCATTCACCCGGGGGCTCCAGGGGAGGCCGTGTCATCCTCAGCCCCTCCAAGACAGCCTTGAGGAGTGTGCCTGAATGACTGCCTTGCTCGGATTTAGGCAAAGGGGCAAGAGGTGATGGCAGGATGCCCCAACAGTTCTTACTGGGTGGTGCCAGTACTGTTCTGATGTAGAAGTAGTAGGAGCGAGGGTGTCTTGGGTCTAGACTTCTGCTCTCTTTAGACCGCTTGTCACTTCAACAAGCAGATTTATAAATAGACCTGAATCATTCAGCGCAGGAGAAAAGTACCAGAAACCCAAATAGATGGATGCACACCAGCCAACTGCGTGTGGCTTGGGTTGGTAAAGAGAGACATGCGTGCCCCTTGATGCTCTGCAGGCTCAACCTTTCAGTCACAGGACAGACCCAGCTGGGCAGTGTGAGAACCAGAGATCAGCTTTTTTCACCTACATGAGCCCCAGAACTTAGAACATTCGCCTCCGTGAGTTTTTGGTAATCACTATTGTAGACCTAAGAATTCTTTTTTTTTTTTTTTAATCATATCAATTTGAATATTGAAGCTGTAGAATCCAGGGAGAGCACAATCTATGTTTTAAACAGGTAACTGAGAAACATTAAAAGGTTAGAGGAACTCTTTTTTATAATACCTCACAAAAGGAAACACTAGGTTGAGTAAGAGTGTAAGATCTTTAAATGTGGTTTTAGGGGGAAGAGAACTAATATTTTACCACTATTTGCCTGACATTTCATATATTGTTATCTAAAAATCCTCAGAAAACCCCATGTGATTCCCTTTCACAAGGGCAAGTTGAGGTGTAAAGTGTGTGAGCCATTGGCCCCACATTGACCATCGAGGGGAGGTAGGATCTGGATTCAAATCTGTGAGTTTCTAGAGCAGGGTTTTCACTCCAAACACTCTTGATATTGGGCCAGAGAATTCTCTGTCATGAGGGCTGCATCCCTGGCCCCTGTCCACCGGATGCCAGGAGAATCCTCCCACCTGTGACAGCCAGAAAGGTCTCCAGATATGATCCTCCACCAATAAAGAGTGGAGCACCACTCTCCAGGGGCTTAATTGTTACTGCCACTGCACATCCAGAAAGAAATTTGGGGGTAGGTACCCTTAAAGACTGTACATGGTATGGTTTGCTTATATTTGTAGTGATTTTCCTTATAACCATAATAAAGTCTACTGTGGATGATTTGGAAAATTAATCATCTCACAACCTAGAGAGACCCACTTTCAATATCCGGTATATTTCCTTCTAGAATCTTTCTCTATGCATATATATGTATTTTTTTAAGTCATACTTTAAAAAAAAAGTATTTATTTATTTATTTATTTATTAGAGACAGCAGGGGGAAGGGAAGAGGGAGAAAGAGAGAGAGAGAGAATCTCAAGTGGACTCTGTGATTGAGCATGGAGCTCCATCTCAGGACCCTGAGATCACATCCTGAGCCAAAATCAAAAGTCAGAGCTTAACCCATGGAGCCACCCAGGTGCCGCCCCAAATTATGCCTTTTTATCTGAAAATTTTTTTTAATATTTTATATTTATTTATGAAAGACAGAAAGAGAGGCAGAGACACAGGCAGAGGGAGAAGGAGACTCCATGCAAGGAGCCTGATGCGGGACCCAAACCCAGGACTCGAGGATCACACCCTGAGACAAAGGCAGATGCTCAACCCAGGCGCCCCTTTATCTGACTTTTTATACTTTATATTACATCAAGAACTTTGTATATCATTAAAAAAAATCACTATAGTTATTTTTAGTAACTGCATTCTATCTTCTTATATGTTTTTACCACAGTTCAGTTAAGCATTCCCCACATTGGACACTTATTAGAGTTTTTCCAGTTCATCCCCATCATAAACATTGCTTCAGTGAATGTATTTGCACAAAAGTTTCTGTGTAGACTCCTGATAAATTCTTTAGGTATGTATTTTTCTGAAAAGGGAAATTGGGTGAAGCTCCATGCCTACTCTTAGATTCTGTTTCCTCCATGTTGTCACCTTGCTTTCTGAAAATGCTGGATGAACCTGGCTGCCTTCTCTTCATCTGTTAATGGGAATCTTGTCTCACTTCTTAACTATGTGTATTACCTTTTTATTTATTTATTGAGATTTTATTTATTTATTTACTTGAGAAAGAGCAAGAGCCAGAGAGATTATGGAGGGAAATGGAGAGGGAGAAGCTGACTGGCCACTGGGCAGAGAGTCAGATAAAGGGCTGGATCCCAGGACCCTAGGACTGTGACCCAAACTAAAGGCAGATACTTAACCAACTGAGTCATCCAGGTGCCTCTGGGTGTTACCTTTTTTAATCTTTTCATTTGTCCGCCAAAAATAACACCTCATTTTTTTTTAAATTTGCATTCATTGATTACCAGTAAAACTGACTGTCTTGGGGTGCCGGGGTCTCACGGTTGGTTGAGTGCTGATTCTTGATTTCAGCTCAGGTCCTGATCTGGGGGGGGTCATGGAATCGAGCCCTAATTTGGGCTCTGTGCTCAGCGCGGAGTCTGCTTGAGATTCTGCCTCCGTCTTCGCCTCCTGCTCATACATGTACTCTCTCTTTCTCTCTCTCTAAAAAAATAAATCTTTGAAAAAACTCTGACCATCTTTCCATCTATTACATAGCTATTTACTTTTCTTATTCTCCAAAGTATTTGTTGGTGAGAGGCATTGTTGGTTTAGTTGATCTAAAGTGGTAATCCAAGTGGCACATCACCACTTCAAGATTTGCTGCTTTTTCCACAGCTCAGAGTTGAGAGCTGAAGCTCCTTATACGCTTTTTAAGTAGCGAGAGAGGGAGAGGCACGGCAAGGGTTGGGAGAAGAGAGAGAAGGGAGTGCTTGTGTGTCAGCTGTGGGTTATCTAGCTGAACTCAGAAGAAAGGGGAGCATGGCTTGTGCATGAGGCCCACACGCAGACTGAGCCCAGGGGTGGCCACCAGGTGGCGCCACCCGCCCAGGGGGATTTGGTTTCGCGGGTGTGGGCCCGCTGGGGTAGCAGGTTAGTAAGTGGTCAGAAGGTGGGTGAGGGGTAAGGAGGCCGAGGGCCAGTCACATGCATAGGACATTCGTGAGTGAGGTGTTTGTAACCACCGAGGTTACAGGTTGGCATACTGCACCTGTGTGTGTGTGTGAGATTTGTCCCACTCCCATAAATTCCATTCCCCTTTGCCATCATGCCCCCCATCTCCCCACCCTTCCCCACCCCATCCCGGCTGCCCCTTCCCCCAGACCCTGGTAGCCACTAAGCCAATCTCTGTCTCCAAGAATGCACCTACTTTGGACATTTCATATGAATGTACAAATTCATGTAAAATATAACACACACAATAGGTGGTCTCCTGTGATAGGGCCGTTTTCTGCACCAGTCAACACTACCCCAGTTTACCTCGTGGCATGAGGCATCAGGGTAGCGCTATGAACTATTTCAAGTGCCATGGCATTTCCAGGCCCGTTAGGACGGAGACAACTACCTACAACAGCATTTGTTTGACCTGATAGATAGTAAGAATCACCTGGAAGCTGTTAGACCAGTAGCAGTTCCTGACCCCCAGTAAATAGTCCAGGAATTTAAATTTGGTGGTTCTGGGAAGTTGTGCTGCTTAGGATTTTTTTTTTCTTTTTCTTTTTCTTTTTCTTTTTCTTTTCTTTATCTTTTTCTTTTTTCTTTTTTTTTTTTTTTAACTCTTTGAGGAACCTCCACACAGTTTTTCCAGAGTGGCTGCACCAGTTCACATTCCCACCAACAGTGTAAGAGGGTTCCCTTTTCTTTTTTTTTTTTTTTTTTTTAATTTTTATTTATTTATGATAGGCACACAGTGAGAGAGAGAGAGAGAGGCAGAGACACAGGCAGAGGGAGAAGCAGGCTCCATGCACCGGGAGCCCGATGTGGGACTCGATCCCGGGTCTCCAGGATCGCGCCCTGGGCCAAAGGCAGGCGCCAAACCGCTGCGCCACCCAGGGATCCCTCTTTATCTTTTTCTTTATCTTTTTCTCTTTCTCTTTCTTTCTTCTTTCTTTCTTTCTTTCTTTCTTTCTTTCTTTCTTTCTTTCTTTCTTTCTTTCTTTCTTTCTTTCTTTCTTTTTCTTTTTTCTCTTTTGGGGGATGCTCCAGGTGATTCCACTGATAGTTTAGCTGTCAGCAGTAAGCAACAGGCAGTCACGTAGTGAAGCAAAGGAGACCTGGTTTTGAAAAGAGACATGGGAGTGACGTGGCCTTTCCCTGCAGACTGGTTCTAGCAGCTGCAGCTCTAAATCCAGCGTCTCTCCAGGGAGAGGCCCTACCTTCATCGCCTGCCATGTCGCATGCTACAGCGCTGGTTCATGTCAGTGTCATCTTTGACTCAGCATGACAACAGTGCATATTTGAAGGCCAGCAAAGCCAATGACATCAGCCTCATTTACCGTTCAGCTGGCAAGTATGTGCACTGTGGTATAGCAGAAGGAACACCAAATTAGAAGTCTGAGACTCACCAGAACGTTGCACCAAATGCCCTCAGGGGCCGTTGTGACATCTGGCGAGAGCAGGGTGTGAGGTATGGCACACAGCATGGGCAGGGTATTGAGTCATCGGTCAGCACGGGATGTTAGAGAGCATCTGTCCACCTGCTGTTTCACAGTGGAGAAGATGTGGCCTTGAGAGCGGAGGTTCCTCTCTGAAGGCCATGCCCTTGCTGTTAGAGCAGCTGGGACTGGGGCTAGGGTGGGATCCTCTGCCTCTTTCTCTTTTCCCACCATGCCTTGCTTCTCCCCATGTCTCTCTCTCTTTGGGGATCTGAGGAATCCTATCCAACCGCCTTTCATTTTCAGAAGTGAGGAAACCCAGGCCTAATTTGTCCAATGTTACAGACCTAATTGATTTATATTTGCTTTGGATGGGTAGGAGTTACAATGATGACAGATGAAGAATCCAAGATGGCATTCGTGGATGGTTTTTAAGAACAGCCCAGAGGAGATCCAAGTTCTGTGAGGCCTGAAGCTTATGCAATTTAGCAACACTATTTAAGAAAAATAATACAAAGCTCCAAAGGCAAGATTAAATCCAAGGCTTTGGAAGCCATCTGGGCACATGAGGGGCTCTGAATCTTACACTTCATTCACTTCGCTGTAAATTCACCTCTAGCAATAGTCGGAGCAGCATCCCTGGACGTATATGTGTTCTCCTGAGTTCTTCGATGTACGTAAATAATGTGCGTCCTGCTGAAAAACAGTTACCTCCAGCCGCACAGGATGGGGGCCATCCTGTCAACAAATATATGTTGAGAGACCGTTTTACAGAAAGCATGATGAAGGGGGCAGAGAAAGGGACGGAAGCTGGAGTCCTGCTGAGGAGATGAGGCTTGAAGGCACTGGCACCAGTCCTCCTCACCAGCTGTGGAACTGTGGTCTGGGCCAGGGCACCTCTGGATCCCAGCCTCTGTTTCTCTTCCCAGTTTTGGTCTCAGAGAGTATTCTTCCTCAGACATTCTCTTCCCTCTATCCAGTGGGGAATGGACCTCAACATGAGTCAAACCCTTTGGGGTTTCTGGATGGAACACCTGTTAAGGTTTAAATGACATTCCTACAGCTGGGCACTGCCCCTACCAAGTCCCTTAAATCTCAGATCACCAGCTTGAAATTATCACAGCCACTTTTCCCCAAAATGTACCTAATGCCATTGAAACAACTAGAATAGCATAAGGATCCTGAGTAAGCTCTGTGCATGTTCTCAAGAAATTTATTGTATTTCCATTTTGGTAAGACATCTTTACATAATTCTGTTTATTTAACTGATCACATTAACATCAGCTCCTGTATTTAAAAAAAAATCTTGGTTTTTGCTGCTTTCTGAAAGATAAAACATGGAGATAGAAATAAATCTAGGGTTAAGAGTGGAATGAGTTTAGCGGAAGGTGTTTTTGTGATGTTTGCTCTATTTCATTTTTTACTGTTACATTTAGTTTTTATTGAATTCCTGTGGGTGAATGCAGTGCCAGAGCTGCAAGGTCATAAGTCCCTTTCGGTAAAACCAAGGATTGTTTGTGTCTTACCGGTATTTCCCTTTCCGTTGGTAGGAGAAGTAGATGAGGTCCTCAGTATCTCCCAGAACTCATGTTGTTTTTCATGGAAGTTTTACTGTCATTTGGACACAGACCTTCTGGAATGTTAAAGCACAAAGGGGTATTAAAGCCTGGGAAGGGTTTACAACATCTTTTAGGGCAGCACGGAGGATTCCCAGACTAGTTGAGGAATGGCCTGCTACTTCTGATGTCACAACCAATCCCATCACTATTGCATCCCTCCCTGCTTTGAGTCATGATTTCAGCCATCCTCAAAAGCTCTTCTCCAGTAATTCCAAAATTCTTAACAAATCAATCCTAAGAAAAAACAAACAAATATACAGAAGAGCAGAAGGATCATTAGGGTATGGTTTTAATTAAAATTTTTAAGTCTTCCTTCTCAAAATCTTGTACAAGCCACTAAATACGCAAAAGCAAGCTTATGAGTAGAAAAGCAGTCAAGGCCGTTACCATTAGAGAGTTTGAATTCTCTAATAAACAAATAGTTTATCTGGTTTCTTTCCTATTTTCTTAACATCAGGGAGCCGAGTCATGGCTATGATTTTAAAATACAGAATTAGGTATGTGCAGGGATATGTCATAGAAGAGCCCTCCGTTGGCCTATGAATCCAGGAACCTGCTTGCTGGTCTATAGCTTCTAGCAAAGCGACTACGTAAGGACCACATCTGGTGGGTTCGCTCAGGCTGCCCGAGGTAGGTTGCAGCCCTCCGGATGCTTGCTGTAACATGGCTACCTTGTGACTATGCACTTTGCCAATTATCCAGGCCCATTTACCTCTGTTACCACTCCGCTGACCCTTTGGCTATGTCTCTGTTTATTGACCTCTGAATCCAAGGGGAAAGAAGTGAACATTTATTAAGTGCTATGTTTGTACCAGTTAATCTGCTCAATGAAGTATTATTATCACCCCTGTTTTACAGAGAAGGAAAACAAATATTCAAATAGGTGAGACGATTTGCCCAGGATCACATAAGTTTTTAATCGTGCATTGTAAAAGGACAGCCACTTAATATTTGCCAGATTCCATGCGGAGAGCCTTACAAGGACTATTTTATTTTATCCTCATACCACCCCCTTGAATTGGCATTACTTGTGTCCTCATTTTACAGACAAGTTCATACAGCTAGTGTGAGGGGAGCCAAGATTCAGATTCCAGCAGATGGATCACAGCAGAGCCCGTGCGTCTGCCCACCAGGCTTGCTCTGTGTGCCCGAGCTGTCCCAAACGGTCACCAGCCGCCTGGGGCTACTAAACCCTCGGACTATCACTGGTCTGAATCATCATGGGCCTTAAGTATAGACTCCACATCGGGTTTGGGAAGGAGTGCAACAAAAATGCAAAATATCTCATCACTCATTCTTCATACTGATTGCATGTTGAAATGATAATAATTTGG
Organism: Canis lupus familiaris; assembly: GCF_011100685.1. Taxonomy (NCBI): domain Eukaryota; kingdom Metazoa; phylum Chordata; class Mammalia; order Carnivora; family Canidae; genus Canis; species Canis lupus. The sequence goes on along the minus strand of NC_049251.1, from coordinate 2,565,708 downwards.
CTATACTGCGATAAATAAGTTATTAAACTTAATTTCACTTGTTTCTTTTTACTTTTGGATATGAGGGTACTAGACATTTTGAGCTTAACTGTGTAGCTCACATTTATATTTTACCCCAGATGGTGCTACTGCGAGTTATTCTAAGTAACAAGGGATGGTGAAATTTACCCAGGCCAACATTGTTCCCCACCAGTACTTATAGGTAAAGTTTTAGTTGAGGGTAAGGTGGGGAGCCTATACTCTCAACTAAAAATTTAAATTTAAAATTTTTTTAATTTAAAAATTATTTTTAAAGCGATTTTTTAAAAATGCCTTACAAATATATGTGTTAGATCATTAAGTCTGGATTTATTTGCAATTTTGAGCTATACTTTCTTTACCCCCATTACCATTTGTGGGTAAGAAGAATTGCCATTTTTAAGGTTGGAAAGAAGCACAGGAGTCATAATTCCAGTGTCTACCACAGGGAGTGCTTCACTGGGTATATGATCCCAGAGGCCTCCCTTCTAGATCCATCCATGTGAATTGCAAGCCACTTCTGCAACCTCCTGACCCAGCAGCCCTGTGTCTCCTTCACCCTGCTGCTGGACCCTCACCCCAGGTATGGTGCTTGGCACTTAGTTGGTGCTCAGTGAGGAGCTAAGCGGTTTCCATTGTTTGTTTTGTTTTGTTTTTATTTACTTTAAAGATTTTATTTATTTATTCACGAGAGACACAGGCAGAGGGAGGAGAAGCAGGCTCCCCGTGGGGAACCCGATGCGGGAGTCAGGCCCAGGACCCCAAGCCGAAGAGAAAACACTGCACTGAGCCATCCAGGTGCCTCTGTTTTTATTTATTTTTTCAAAGATTACATTTTATTTAAATTCAGTTTGCCAACATGTAGTCACCAGTTCCCCTACCCTTCCACCCACCTCCCCTGGTTTTCATTTTTTTGATGTTGTCTTATTCTCAATGAGTAATACTAGGCAGAGATTATTACATGGGTGCAAAAGGAAGAAGTTGGGAATATTTGTGTGAGGTGGGAAACCTACAGGCCAAAAAACTATCCCAGAGGTTTGTAGATTTCATCTGAGTGATCTCCCCGACCCGCAGACACACCACCTGCTTTCCCTTCCCAAGGCTGGAATTAAAAACAAAGAAGGAAGAGGTAATAATGACTAGAAAATCAGAAACAGAAAAGAGTGACCTATGAGGAGATCACCGTTTGTCCAAAACAAACCTTTACATCAGCTATTTATGGAAGACACTTGCTTATCTATAGCAGGTTCCAGTGGAAAAAGGGGGATAGGAGATCAATAATCAATGCGAGTGCCAATTAGTTAGGCTGAGGGAGACCTTCTTTGTCCTGTTCCGGAAGACCTCCCCTGACTCACATCACGTCCGTCCCCTTGTCTTAATTCACAAAGGAGTAGAAGGAACTGTGTTTCTGAGCCTCATGCCCAGTCCAGCCAGGGTGCCGCTCCCTGGGCCAGCCCAGAGCCTGAGAAGGGACCCCCCCACCCACAGCGGGCCTCCTGGCAGGGGGGCTCTGGGCCGGCCCCACAGCCCCCCTCCGCCCCTCCGCCTCCAGCGCTTCCAGAAGGTCCCGCTTCCAGAAGGGCCCATCTGAGTCCCTGCCATGCCCTACTCACCCCTTCCTCTCCGCTCCCTGTGTTCCCAGGCTGGCTGGGAGGGTGCAGCCTCCAATGGAACCACCAAGGAGCTCTGGGGCACTGGGGCACTCCGCTGCCCTGTGGCTTGGCGTTATGTCCTCTCGTGGCCCAGGCTTCTGCAGCCCCCCGTCAGCCTCTGTGTCAGAAGCTAGCTCCTTGCACACCCCATCACTAATTGTAAACCTCCCGACCACTTCCTTGCTCTGCTCTGGCCTCTGCTATCCTCCTGGTGTTCATTTCTTTGTCCTCGCCCCGCAGCCTGTGCTGGCCCCTGGTCTCTAGCTGCTACACCAGGGGGCCTGGGGTGCCTGAGAGGGAAGGCACTACATTAGGTCACAGTGGTTACCCCAGAAATTGACAGGGGCAGAGGACCACGTGTTAATTAGTGCCTGTTACCCCGTTAGCAGAAAACCATACCCAAAGGAATGAGACTTGCCACACCTTCGAGAACAGAGATGTGGGGAGCTGGCTCTGGGCAGAGGATGTCGTCTGTAAGTGGAATTTCAGAAAAATGGAATTGGGAGCTTTAAATATTTGGAGACAGTAGGACTTGAGACAGGACCAGGTCCTCGAGGGCCCAAGTTTATATCTTGTTTATGGTTTTCTTCATGTCGTAGCCCAATCTCAATCCCTACCACAATTTTTTTTAAATGTCGCATTATGGGGTACCCAGGTGGCTCAGTGGTTGAGCGCCTGCCTTCGGCTCAGGGCATGACCTTGGGGTCCTGGGATCAAGTCCCACACTGAGCTCCCTGCTGGGAACCTGCTTCTCCCTCTACCTATGTCTCTCATGAATAAATAAACAAAAATCTTTAAAAACAAACAAGCAAATAAATAAATATCACATTATTTTTCCAACAATAAGGGGTATCCCTTATTGAAACTCAACTCTGACTCCCAGTTAAGTCATATAATTTGAGCAAGAATCATAGAATAAAGGTTTTAAAGGACCTTAGCCTCAGTACAGAAACCCACTTGGCCTCCATACAAATTGCCAGATAGAGACTTCCCTTCAGGCAGCAAATAGAGTTATAGGAAGGAAGTGCTACTGCAAATTACCTATTAAAGTGACTTTTTCAAAAACCTACAAAATTCACAGCTATCCTGCAAATGCCTCATTTTCAAATTAATGTATTTTATTCTAATTTGGGGTTTTGTGTGCATACTTCGGGGAGGGCTGGGGCTTGTGGCTGCTGTAGGAGAATTAGTCAAATTCACAGAATAAAATTCGAACTTTTGCAAATGAGCAAACAGTCAAAACAAACACCACTTTGGAAAAAAATACACATTTTCTTCTTTTGAAAAGCAAGCAATGCCTAAGCAAAATACCTTAAATGTGATCTAAAAAGCTTTTCTAAAATAAACCACTCTGCTTGTGATCCTAAATTGGGACCATATGTAGATGTGAAAACCACAGATGCAGGACACTTCGCCTCCGAGTTTCTGCCTTCACTGTTAGCGTGCCTCCGACTAGATGATGATAATGTTGCTTTCTGTCCTAAAGGAGCCTGAGTTTTTTTAGATCCTAGTTTGGGCGGGAGGGTGGGTGGTGGTGGAAGAAAGCAGAAGAAGAAAGGAAAGAAATGAAAACAAATGCCTTTCAAGACAGAGTATTCGAACAATGACTTTTATTTTGCTTATCTGCCAGCACATTCAGCTGGATTCAGACCTCTCCTGCACCTTCACGGTGAGGCCGGCGCAGTGCGCAGTGTTTGCTGAGGATGTGGGCTGCGTGGGGAAGTCCCTGTGAGAAACCAGGCTGGTGCTCAGGGCCTTAGGAGGGCTCTTGCAAACTGCTGGGACCAGCTGCCCCAGGGCACATCAATGAATAAGCCTGAATTTCAGCAGAGATAGAATCATTCCTTTGTTTTTCTCAATTACCAAATGCTGTCTGCTTTGGGGTCACTTGTCATGGGTTTAGAGAATGTGGATATTGCAACAAGAGTCCTCACCATTCTAAACGCCTGCAAAGCTCCATTACCAAGGAGGAGGAGGCTGAGACCATAACACCCATCTCTAATTGTAAATGAGTCTTCATTCATCGTCTCATCGTAGGACACGTACTTCTCTGTCCCCGAGGTGCTCATGGTCTCCTTCACAAACGGGCACCTACACCAGATGTGTGACTATGTGGACGCGCTTGGCCCCCTATACCCGGAGGACACATCCTTCAGAGAAGGGATTATGTCACCTGGGCAACAGTGGAGGATACCTGCCCTGAACACCTCGAGTAGGATGAGTCCAGGTATTAAATTTTTAGGTACTTAGTTACTTAGGTACGTAGTTTTCAGTGAATAAGAAGGCACTGCTGTCAAGAAGAAGTTCAACTATTGTGAGGCCCTGTTGCTCGCGGCCCCAAATACAGGACTGTGGTCATCAGAGTGAAGAATACAGAGGTTCGGTAATTTGGGCTCTGGTAATTGTGCTGTTAGGAAAGCAGTAAACGCTTAGAGAGTGCTTATTGCCTACCTACTAGGGAGTGAGCTAAGCATTTTGCATATGATTTCTTATTTGATTTTTTTAAAGATTTTATTTATTTATTCATGAGAGACGCAGAAAGAGGCAGAGGGAGAAGCAGGCTTCATGCAGAGAGCCCGATGCGGGACTCCATTGCAGGACTGCAGGATCACGCCCTGGGCTGAAGGGAGGCGCTAAACCGCTGAGCCACCCAGGTGTCCTGACCTCCTGACCTCCCCACCCCAGCCCCTACAAGCATACTGTCCCCAAGTTCAGAAGAAGCAAACTGATATCCAGAGAGATTGAGATGTCCTCAGAAGTGTGACCCAATGCAGACTTGAACCCAGGGTCTTAACAATGGGAAGCTATAAACGGTTCTTTGTATAAACGACGCTCTCCTTTCTGTGGGTCCTCAGTAAATGAACATTAGTTGCTTTTCAATGACATGTTTGAATTTTGAGACTGTCATTTCTTACCGGGAATCAAGGCAAAAATACCTTCATATGGAGTTAATTTTGGGGAGGGACATGAAATTACTCTTTTTTTTTTTTTGCTTCTTTTTAGCTCGTTTAAATTATTTGGCCTGAAGGAAGCAGAAACATGAATATTAGACATCTCACATTTTAAAATCCCACCCTTAAGTTGGCCATTTTTTTTTCAGGTGTTCCTCCCTGCCTCCCCTCCCAGCTGGTTAAGAAGGGCTCAGTTGTATGTTTTTCTCTGGCCTTTCTCCGTGCTCCTGTGTCCTTGCTCCCGGCCTCAGTGGCAAGTAGCACCAAGGAGGAGGCCGGGTGTGGGTTGGACAGGTTGGACAGGGGGTGACGGATTGGTCCTCCCATCCTGGAGAAGTGGCAGTGCCTGGTGTAAAGGGTATTGTGTTTACCTCGAGTGGGGGGGAGAAGGCTTGTGGGGCCAGCAGGCCCACCCCGGTTGGGCCTCAGGATGTCCTGGTACGCGGGCTCCTGGTCACCCCTGGGGCCACCTGGGGCGCCCACCCTCGCGTCCCGCCTGCGACCCTGGGGCTGGGGGTGAGGGGCACTGCCTGGCCCTCTGTCCCCGGCTGGCTCTATGCCTGACTGTGTGGCCGTGCGGGCCGGGCCGGGATTCTGCGGAGTGTTTGTGCCACCCTGTGCTTTCAGGGGAGCGCCAGCCCCGCCACCTCCGCTCGGAGCTGCCCTTCTGCGGGGCTGCGGCCTGGCTCCTGGGCCCCGGCCGGCCACGATCCTCCTTCACCGCTCAGCCTGGCCGGGGGGCTGCGGGCACCACGGAGCCGACCGCCCAGGGCTGGGGCAGCTGGGCCGGAGCGGGAGCCCCGAGACAGGCCCGCGTGCTCCACGGTCACCCGCCAGCCCTGCTGCGGCCGAGCTGACGGCGGGAGCAGGAAGGGCCCCCATCCCAGGCTCCCAGCAGCGCCTACCTGCCGTGCGGCTTCAGGCGGGTTAAATCTCCAGGGACCCACTTTCTCACTAATGAGTAGTCATTCTTTCTTTGTCTTTTTAATTTTATTTATTTATTCATGAGAGACACAGAGAGGCCGAGACACAGGCAGAGGGAGGAGCCCAAGGCAAAAGCTCCACCGGCTCAGCCCCCCAGGAGCCCCCTGAGTAGTCATCCTTGTCTTACAGACCTCACCAAACATCTTTAATGAGGATATAAAGGGACTTTGAAACTATCGGAAACAGTAACAGTACAAAAAGGAGATAGTGGTGCAGGACCACATTGATCTTCATTTCCCGCCAGCTTTGACTTTCACCAAAACTGTCCCCAGCAGTCCCAGCCAGGAGGGACTCCTGCATTACGGTGTGCGGTCATCAGGCTCTGTGAAGAACGTGGCTTGTATGTGCCAACATAACCTTCAGGTGGTGGTATTTACTTCTAATTCTCACAGAATTCGTTTGAGTGAGAAAGGGTACAGTGGGATTCTTTCCTTGTGAAATATAAACAAGTGCCTCTATTATTAGAATAAAACCTAAAATAAAGGGATGTCAACGGTAGCCACAGCTGCTCAATCTGAAACCTCAAGTGAATTTTAGAAAGCCTCTCAGCAGCCACCCTGGACGTCACAAATTCCATGAACCAAGATCATTACCCCTAAGGTCTCTCTCACAGATTATATAATCTCATTCTCTATAGAATTTGAATGACTCAGGCTCTCATTTTTTAGCCCCTTGCTACTGGAACTGTGGTGTGTGGGCTGACAGCATCATTATTACTTGGGAGCTGGTTAGAAATGCGGAGATTCAGGCGCCCTTTCACCTGTTAATCAGAACATGTATTTTGACAGGATCCTCATGTGATTTATATATGCAACAAAGCAAATTAAAAGAGGGGATTTGCAAGGCCTAGGCCCACTCTTTATTTATATATGTAAGTGCTTCATTATGAAAAGGATCTGGGATCACTAGGATTATTATTAGCTTACAAAGAGGGAAGAGATCAAGAACTGTAAAAGCCATTGTAGCTGGGACCATGTAATAGGGTGATATCATTGTGTGCACTTCCCTACACTGAAAACACACCGCTACAACACCATGTAGTCACTGATACTGCCAGTAATAGTCCCAGATTATCAAAAGGAGGGAAAGTCATATCCCAAAGCTGCTGTTTAAAGTCTTTTCCTAAAATTCATACTGAAACTTATCCTTTAAAATGGTTAAATAAGTGAATCCTGATGTTAAAGAGGATGCTTCAGTGATGCAGATAGTATATGGAAAACTACATTCTCCAGGAAAGAAATAAGTGAAATGTCACTATCATTGGAAACTTTACTGCATTCAGATTTTTTTTAATGCATTACATTTAGGAGCGTCAAATTACATCAAGATAAAATACAATACCAGAGATTTATTCTACTGTATAACTAAACATCTCAACTGATACCACACACACACACACACACACACACACACACACACAAACAACAATTTGAAGCCAAGTAGATTTTGGGAGGTCACTAGGTACTAAATTTTCATATTTTCATTTACTAGATACTGGCAACTGATCTCCAGAATCGCTAAGGCAAGAAAATGGCTTTGGAACCAAAGCCGTTTTAAATTAACCAGAAAAGCTAGTGCCCTTTCCTGGATGAACAAATAATGGGGATGTGGGGCCAGCTGGGGGTCATCAGGAAGCCTGCTAGAAGCTGCCATGTTGAGATGCACAAGTCCATGGGTGGCAGAGCAAGAACTGATGTTGACTAGATAGCCAGCTGAAACAGCAGAATTACCAATCTAAAGGAGACATGCAGAGGAGAGAGAATGTAGGCACAAGGCAAGGGAGGAATGCAGAGAAGGGCTGAAAGCTGTTGGAGGAATCCCCCAAGATGGAGAAAAGTGCCTCAACAGATTTTTATGTAAGGTTTCAATGCAAGCCAAGAAGATTTAAGAGTGCTGGCCTGGATCAGACGAACCTGGGTCTTTTCCCTCTTCTTCCCCATGCCCTGCTTCCCTTGCCTCTGAACGCTATAACCAATTGCCAATTTACTGCCCTAACGATGCAAAGAAAACCTACCGATGGCCTACAGCTTGAGAATAAACAGCTGCATGGTACCAACTGCATTAAAGAAAGCAAAGTTTATATAAACAAAACTGAGCCTATTTGGCAAGAATTAAATATTTTCTCTTTAGTACAGAGACATTAGTGGAGTACTAAGGCTGTGATGGAAACAAAGCATCTTCACAGGTTAGAATTAATTGCCTGAAATAATTTTAAAGCTGTAGTGAAAGATTCTGTCTTTACCAATAGGATTATTTTCCTCAGTTGGGGGCCTCTACACTTTGGAAAGCTCATGGACTTTGACTCCTCTTTCCCTTGTACACTGTTTGAAATCTCTCTTCTTTCTACTGTTGTGGTGGCTATCCTAACCCCTAACCTCATTGCTCCACCTCTGAGTTTCAACAATAGCCTTACAGCAGGACTTCTTGAACTTCCTTCCAATCTACCTTTGTAGAGTGGTCATTTTTTTTTTTTAGATTTTATTTATTTATTCATGAGAGACACACAGAGAGGCAGAGACATGGGCAGAGGGAAAAGCAGGCTCCCCGCTGCAGGACCCCGGGATCACAACCTGAACCAGGACCCCAGGATCACAACCTGAATCAAACACAGACACTCAACCACTGAGCCACCCAGGTGCCCCAGTACAGTGGTCTTTAGAAGGACACTCAGATACAGTGGCTCTGGAGTAGGGGGCATTGGAATTTTTAAAAAATGCCACAAGTGCTTCTGATATGCATCCTTAGATGGGAACAAGGGCTTTAAATTGCTGCTAAGTTAACATTCTGTTTAATTATTACGTTGCTCTCCTGCCCAGAAAGTTTGGTTGTTATTTATTACTATATTAATTCACACTTTTCTGCTTGGCATTTGCTTTCTCCTTTCCCATCCAGCTCCTCTCTTCCCCAACAGTGCTCATCACTTGATGCTCACACATTCCTTGCTTACACCTACCTCTGTGCTCTCACTTGTGTTTTTGTTTTGTTTTGTTTTCTTTCTTTGCCCCCTGTAAGGATGGATCCTGTCTTTGATGATTCCAATTCAGTGGTTACCTCTTCCATGGATGTTTTCTTGGCAGGCTCCCTGTTTCCTGAATTTCTACATCATTTACAGTCTATACCATAATGAATTATGTCAGGGGATGTGTTTTATCATATACCACAGGCTTACTGTGTTCGCTTTGAAGAATGATCTAGAATGAAAAACCAGTTGGAGGGCAGGAACCATATCTTTTACATTTGTCTTTTGCAGTACCTTCCTGCGAGAAGTCCTCCATGTCCCACCTCTGGGTTAGATTTTTCTCTGCTCATGCCTGTGATATCTTGCTGTGTCCCAGTTATATTATAAATTCATTACAACTCTGCATTTCCAATGTATTCTCTGTGTGTCTTCATGGACTGTAAACTCTGTGAAAGCAGGCCCCCCATACCTAGTTCTAGCACTTAGTCTAGGTCTTGATATGTGTAGTATGTGCTCAATACATATTTTTAAACTAATTAATGATTTTAAAATACATGTTTGGTTGAGACTGCAACAAATAGAACAAAGAGCATCCATGGCATCATAACATTTTGATTGACTTGGTTTCAAGTACAATAAACTAACATAAATTTAAACATAATGAACCAGATAACTAGCATTTGGCTGCATACCCAAGTAGATCATTTTCTAATTATTTCCTATATGTGGTTTCTTGCCCATAAAATTCAAGCTCCTAGAGGGCAAAAGATAGCATGTGTTACTTCTGTGTTATCTCCTCCCGTTCCTACCTCAGTGTTTCTTGATTTCTTGATGTCATTAAATATAGTTTTAAAAGAGCCTGTGTTACAGTGTATCTGCCTGGTACTAAACAGCTGCTGCTCCCTAACAAGTGCTGCATTCATTTTAATGGCACTGGCGCACAGAGGTAAACAGAGACTTGGCAGGCCTTCCATAAAGGAAACTGTGTGTGCTTCCTTCATTAATTACTAATGGAGCATTAAAAAGACATGCATTCTCCCTTCAGCCAAGTTGGATAATTCCTGGCACTTAAGGCGAGGGTGCTTTCAAAAGTCCAGACATGTATTGACACACCAGAGAGGATGCCCTATAGGAACACAGTAGTGGCTACGTTGCCAAGATTGTACAAAGCTTCAGGCAGATCAATACAAAGTGTACTGATCAATCTGTTTAACCTTTTGCAAGGCTTGGGTTTACTGATTGGGGTAATAGACAAGGATCCCTTGACTGTCTCTGAAGGCAGGCCCCACAGTAGGAATTGGGAAAACCATCAGAAAGATACAGAAAGTTACAAATAAAAAGAAAGATCAAAGATTTACCAAGCAAAACAACAGAATGAGGAGCAGCCATGCTAATGGAAGAAACATGATCTGTCAATGAACTTTTTACTTAATAGCCAATTAATAACACAATTAAAATGAATTTATACTCTCAAACATGGCAACTCTCATAGCATCAGAATGCTAAAGCAAGAACAGCGAGGAATAAGAGACTGAGAGACTTATTGGTAGTAATAGATTTTTTTTTTTAAGATTTTATTATTTGACAGAGAGAGACAGTGAGAGCATATGGCAGGCAGAGGGAGAGGAGGAAGTAGGCTCCCAGCTGAGCAAGGAGCCTGATGCAGGGCTCCAACCCAGGACACTGGGACCATGACCCGGGCTGAAGGCGGATGCTTAACCGAGTGAGCCACACAGGTGCCCTCAAATTAAATAGATTTTAACGAATAGCCCTCAAATTAGGATAGATTAAACAGTAAGAGTGTAATAGATTATGATAATTGCATCTTATTTTAAATATTCATGTGGACATTTTCCAAAAATACCTTTTTTTAATGCAGAAATTTTACAGGCTACTCACTCCCATCACAAAGCATGAAATATAATATAAATGTGAATGAAACAACGCAGCCACTTGATGATATCTATATTTTGGGAGCTAAAGAATTTGAAATTAAAGGAGGTGCCATTATTCTTCTAAGGATCATTTTTAAAGTGACATAATAAATTAAGACAGACTGCTACAAAGTCACTTCAAAGACAATGTGATTCCCAGGATGCTAAGATCTAACGGTGACCCTACTGACAATATTAATATCACCGAAAGAAAAAGAAGTGTGTCACTCCAAAGGGGATCTGGCTCAGTCAAAAAAGTGAAAAAAGCAAGTGTCAGAGCAATAACCTTGACACAACTCATCCAGAAGAGAATGGTGCCTCATCCAGCTGGACTTAAATAATATAACCTGTTGGCAAGAGTGTGCTTCCGTGGAGATGGGAATATGACTGTTATACAAGATGAGTGCCCTAACTCCCAAAATATGGAGCCTTCTCCTGGAAGTGTGGCCATCACAGCCTGGCTCTTTAGAGGCTGGCTCTAAATTCATGTACACCAACCAACTGAGCCAACTTGATTTTGAGTTGGCCCTTCATATATAGGATGTACAGGGTGATTATACATTGAGGGAGCTATGTCTGTCCCAGGACATTATTAAATAGAAATTCATTCCAAGAAATAGTCTGCTCTACTGCTGGTAGATTAAACTTCTGAACAGGAAAGACAGAATTACTTACCTAATTGCTGGTAGGATAATTGGTTAATTATTTTACATGCACTAAAAGAAAAGTAAAAAGAAAAACTAAAATATCCAAATGTTGGTGGTACTTTTGAAAGGGCAACCGTTTCATAAATTTAGAAAGACAAGAAGAAATCACAGAGACTAAGAGCAACAGATCTGACTACATACATATTAAAAACTTATGTTTGCAATATATTGCTTTAATAATCAGAATTCCAAATCAGAGAAAACCTGAAAGTGGTTGCGGGAGATATAACAGCCAGTCTTGTTATCTTTATTATGTGAAATGTTCATGCAAACTGATAAGAGAAAAATTAAAATTCCAAGAGTACATAGAGCACCTGGACGGCTCAGTTGGTTAAGCGTCTGCCTTTGGCTCAGGTCATGATCCCAGGGTCTTGGGTTCAAGCCCTGCACCAGGGTTCCTGCTTAGGCAAGGAGTCTGCTTTTCCCTCTCCCTCTGCCCCTCCTCACTGCTTATGTGTGCGTGTGCTCTATCTCAAATAAAAAAATAAATAAATAAATAAATAAATAATAAACAAACAAACTTTTAAAAAGTAAAATAAAATAAAATTCCAAGAGCATAAAGACAACTTGCAATTAAAGCTAGTGAATAAACACATAGAGGGATCCCTGGGTGGCTCAGTGGTTTAGTGCCTGCCTTTGGCCCAGGGCGTGATCCTGGGGTCCTCGGATCAAGTCCCACATCGGGCTCCCTGCATAGAACCTGCTTCTCCCTCTGTCTGTATCTTTGCCTCTCTCTCTCTCTCTCTCTCTGTGTCTCTCTCTCTCTCATGAATAAATAAATAAAATATTTTTAAAAACACATAGAAATATATTGACTGAGCTGGTAATCAAAGACATTCAAAATAAGACATTAATTTTTCTAAACCCCTTTTAAATTAGCAAGGAAAACATAAACATTATTTTTATAAAACCCAGTACTGGTAGAGATGTTGTAAAAATGGTATTCTCTTATTTTGTGGACGTTATTTTACAAATTGGTATCTCCTTTTCCAGGGTGGAAAACAGCTTGGCAATATAATATAAAGAGCCATAAAAATATATATAGCCTTTGACCCAGTAATTTAACTTCTGGGAATCTATCCTGAGAAATATTAATCCAAAACATGGGAAAAAATTAAATCCCTAAGAGTAAATTGGGAAACACTAAATGTCCCACAATAGGGGAATGATTAATATGTTGTGGTACAGCCACTGGATAGAAAAACAACATAGTCATTTATAATTATGTGATGAGAGACCACGCAGCCACATGGGAAGATGCTTGGGCTTTAATATTAAATAAAACTGAATAAACACATAAGTATAAAAAGATATGCAGAGGAAAAAGGATCAAAGTAAATATACTAAGGTTTAAGTGGTTGCTCCAGAACAGCAGAAGGACAATGACTTTTTAAATTTTTTTTGGAGAAGTGTTGTCTTTTGGCCTATCCTATCCAGCTGTGGCTGCCTCCCTCTATCCGCCCCCCTCGGCCCCCATGTGCCCCTTGAGTTCTAGCTCCTCCAGGAAGCCCTCCCCCTCCTCTCAGCCAAATGAAACCCTCCCTTCCCCATGCTCCCAGGATGCTGTATTAACACTTCTATCAGGGTGCGTCCCTAATGTGCCTTCTGGGAAATGCTACATGGACAGTGTATGTCTGTTTGCACAATTAATGTTTTAAGCCCTAAAGGGCAGGAACTATTTAATTTCTTACTCTTTCTCTGGCATGGATCACAGAGCTTTGCCTGAATAAATATTAGTTGAAATGAATGGGATTGCACTGAAGGGGACTACTCTGATTCCCTTGCAGGTGGAGCTCATGAAGGTCTTCAGCACTTGGGTCCTTTTGGCAACATCCCAAACATTGTGGCAGAGTTGACTGGTGACAACATTCCCAAGGACTTTAGTGAAGATCAGGGCTACCCAGACCCTCCAAATCCCTGTCCCATTGGAAAAACAGGTAATGGGTATGTCCTTGGGTTCTCGTGGATAGTAGTCTTTGGGAGGTAGTTACAAAGTCTAACGTCAGCTACAAATATTCTGAGAAATAGAATTTCTATTCTAATGACCCCCTATGTAATTTGTAGGTCGATTGGGAAGGGAAATTTATTTGAGAACCCTCAGTGTATTCTGGAGGTCAGATATACCCACATGAGACTCCCTTGCCAAAGCTTTACCTTCAATCTTATTCTCTCTTTAGGAATTGATTTTTTTTTTTTCTGCACTTGCTACTCTTTTAATTAAAATGGAGAAAAATTTTTTTCTTTTTGCTTTTTCTATGATACAGCTGCTGCCCACTTTTAGTGTCTTTGGAACTTACTAGTTTGTGGATTATCCATGTCCATCTGTTTTCCTTACTTCCTTTGACAATGGACATTTTAACTATGTCATAAACAGCATCTACCCCAAAATATCTCTGTGGGGTCAGGAGGTGGCATGAGAGACAGTGGATCCAGGAAGATAAGAAGTTGGTTAAGGGAGAAGCTTGAAACTTTCTTTGCTTCTCGTGTATCCCTCCTACTTTCCTACTCCTTAATGAGAAAGAAAATGAATGGTGGTTCATTTATGGTGGGCTTTGAGCAGCTAGCCTTGGTGGCTAAGAGCAATGGCTCCAAACTCAGACTACATGAATTCAGTACCAAGGTCAAGATATGTGTGACCTTGAACAAGCTAATTAACCAGTTTGCACCTCAGCTTCCTCATTTGCAAAATGGGGCTTGTTGTGGGAATTAAATGACATCATCCACTTAGTGTAGCACCTTGCACAAAGTAAAGGCTCATTAAACGGCATCCTGATTAGAATTAGTTTTGCCACTAGGAAATAATGCATCGCTCTCGTTGGACTTGTGTTAACTTCCAGCACCAGAGTAGTCTTTTTCTCCAAGCCTACAGTAATGATAGTTGATATTTATTATCCCTACTTTGTACTTATGGAAACTGAAGCTCAGAGCATAGCTTGCCCAAGCTTCTCTATGTAGCAAGTAGCTGAGCCAAGACTCAAACCCAGGTCAACCTGATTCAAGACCATGTGCTCAACCACCATGACATATTGCCTTGCTCTGAAAATTTTGACAGTATTGGCCTCTCAGATTTTCTAAACGTGATACAGGCTTTCTCTGAAAGAGGCTTTCCCTGAAAGTTCCTCCTTTCATTTAGGGTAGGTGTCTGTTTTCTATGGGACACAGAGCCTCTGAAACAATCGGACTGGTTGGCTGTGACCGACCTAGCCAGTGTAGGAATACTGGGCCATGACTTCAGGAAAACTTGAATTACTGCCCAGAAGCATTACTTGGGCCACATTGTACATGTTCGTAGGGTTTTCGACGGGTGGGAGGAAAGACAAGTTCAGAATTTGAAGAGCAACAGTCTCCATGGGGATTTGGTCAAATTGATTAGATGTCATATGGTACTTATGGTACTTATGGTGCATATGGTTCTTAAAGTGTGGTCCCAGGACCAGCAGCATCACCATTGCCTGGGAACTCGTAGGAAATGTAAATTTTCAGGTTTTTCCCCAGACCTACTGAGTCAGAAACTCCTGGGGTCGGCCCCAGAAACCTGTGTTCTAACCTGCTTTCTGTGTGATTCTGGCACCTACTAAAGTTGGAGAACCACTATTGTAGGAGACTGGACAGAGCTTGAGCTGGGAGATCTGAGTTCTAGTAGGTCAGTCTACTTCCCTGTGCCTCAGTTTCTTCATCTGTAAAATGAAGACATAGTGCCTTAAAAAACATAAATGCAGTGCTGGGCTGTCCTGAGAAAGGAAAAGAAGTCCGGATCTATGTAATCAAGCACTAGTTTTGTGCACACAGGAGCTCTGAGACAGGGCGGTCCAGATGGGCTGATACAGTTGGATCAAATCGCAACTCCCAGGCCCTTTCTTGTCACGCATTATCTGCCATTTTCTTTGCTATCCTGCCATGCAAGTAACATGTTTGTTACTTTGTTCTACCATTATTTTCATTATTTTCATTTCATTTTCATTCTACCATCTGCCATTTTCTTTGCTATCCTGCCATGCAAGTAACATGTTTCTCATTCTTTGTTCTACCATTATTTTCATTCTAAAAAGGAAATCACTAGTGACATTTAGACACTATTTGTAAGAAATTACTTGTGATATGCCTCAGTGGGAATCATGACACCACATAATTGAGCAATCCAAGAGAGCAGTCCAAAAATAAAACCTTATCTTCTCCCTCCCAGGCCATGCTCTCTTCTGAACCATGGTCCAGCCACCCTGGATAGAGCAGTGGAATGCAGAGAGGGCATCCTCAGGGGGATGATGTGCATCCCAGGGCATGTTCTCAGGCCCCAAGATACTATGGTTCTCAGAGCAGAGCCATATTTCTCCATCTCGTCCTGGGCCCACTTGGAAGTACTTGAGAAACAACTGTGAAAAGGTTGTTAAGCTGCCATATGCACAGTGCCAGAACTCTCTGGATTGGCTAATTGCTGTATATAAAGAAGTTAGATTAGTAGTTCCAAGGAAAGTGGGGAGCCACCTGAGGGTTTGTTTGAACACTAAAGACTTCTGCACGAGCTTCATGCGGTGAAGGTATTGGATGTTCCAGGCTGCTGGAAGGCTTCGGAGCAGTCTCAAGAGACTGGACCTATCTGGTGATAGTGGACTCCTTTTAGCATTGACCTTGATGCCTCATTATCCCTTTGCAAAAGGACTCTCTTTCCTCCCCCTAGGCCTGTGCAAAATTCATAACCTTCCCCATGCCCCCCACCCTTTTAAGCTATTGTCCAAAAGCGCATTAGAGATAGGAAAAAAGGATTTATTTTCAGAGCGTCATTTCTCATAATGATAGGGCCTAGGTCAAAGCTGCAACCAAGTGGGATGACCTTTCTTGGATTTGATAGAAAGACGTGCTTTATTTTAAGAGCAGTCATACTATACACTGTCAGTTAAGGAGAGATGGAGGGAAGGGAGCTAAAGCAGAGTGGACCTGTTGTGTGTCACATGTTCTGTGTGTGATCATCTCTGTTCCTCACAGCTACCCAGTAAGGTAAGTCCTTGATTCTGCCCTGCTCATAGATGGATAAATGGGTTTGGAGGGACAAAGATAATCTTCCCAAGGAGTTAAGACCACCTGTCACTTATGAGCTAGAACAGAAGCTCTGGTCGGTCAGACTCCAAGCTTACACCATCACCACTATAACATACTTCCATCTATCTGGTGATGTTGTTCTTCTTACATAAGGCACTTTCTCCAAGAAGCTGACATTGTTTCTGAAGAGCTCACCCAAGAGAAAACACAGTGAGTCATTGGAATGGAAGTATACCAGTTAGGGAACAATTTGCTCTTATAACAGATAAAAAATTATAGTGGTAACACAATTAGAAGTTTATTTCTCTCTCTTGTGAAGTCCTGCCAGAGGTGGGTGAGGGTGTGGCAGGGATGGATAGTTCAGCAACCCAAATTGCCATCTTTCATCTTGACACGTGACATTCACAGTTGCCCTGGTCGGCAGCATGCAGCAAGCAGAACAACAGATGGGGGTGGGGGGCATAGGGGATGGGAAGGAGAGGGGACCATATAGGAGGTTTTTATGGGCCAGACCTAGAGGTGGAATACATCACTTCTGCCCACATTCCACTGGCACAAACTCAGGCGTGTGACTCCACCTGCTTGCAGGGCAAGGCAGGGAAATTAGCTGTGTGCCGAGTGGGAAAGATAAGTGGGTTTGGTGAGTAGCCAACCAGTCTCTGCCACAGGTGGGAGGAGGAGTGAGAGTTTGGGATGAGCAAATTAGAGAGGGCAGGTGATGTGGATAGATGCTGACCTTTGGTTGTCTAGTTGTTTTTAAGAAATTAACTCTTAGAATGACAATAGATGCCTCGGCCATTCCTCAAAAGTCTTTTGCTGTTTGCAGTAGATGATGGATGTCTAGAGAACACCCCTGACACAGCGGAGTTCAGTCGAGAATTCCAGTTGCACCAGCACCTCTTTGATCCAGAACATGACTATCCAGGCTTGGGCAAGTGGGTAAGTCTAATCTTGATGATGAGTAGATTTTACACTTTGATAGTCTGAAGCTACTGATGGCAGAGATGAGCAATGTGGGTACGGTGAGAGAAGACAAATTGTTTTAGAAGCTGATTTTTTTCAGAAATCTCTGATTGAGAGGGAATTTAAGTAACTACCAAACCACATTCATGTCTAGGATACAATATACCAGCCTATGCCAAGAGTCAGTGACCTGAACCCATCTTAGCAGCTGTGATCTCTGGAAGCTTCTACTCTGGTCTCCTACACAACCTTGATTATAACACATCCTACCTCCTAAAGCCTCACCAGTGTTTCACAAAGCTCATATAGGAAGTACTTGGGTATGTGCGGTGGGGTTCTTTGGTTAAAAAAAAAAAAAAAAAAAAAGGATACTGAGAAAATTTTCAAATTATATCTCTAGACTGAGGGAGATGATCTCTGCAGGACCAAGGAAAAATGGGGCCAGAAGCTTAGAAGCAGATGTATATAATTCTGCGAAGAATTCTGAAGAAGAAATTTCCCAAAGTGTGGAGCAGTGAGCTTGCTGTCAGCAGCAGGCAAGAATCTGTAACTGTCCATGAGAGAAATTGTAAGCCCTTGGAAGGAGACATCATCACCATTTGGCATATGTTTGTTCAAAACAAGTTTTGTCCATCCGATGGTGCTCTTCTACTTGCCAGCATCACTCATTCACCTGCCAGCGTAATGAGGGAAACGGACACGGTGCACTTGGCTTTAGCCAAGCGCTTGATGAGCTCTTCCACGACCTGCTGGAACAGGCGGGGAGGCACAGCCTCGCAAGACAGCATCACCAGAGGGGAGTTTGTTGATGCATCCGCGTCAGTGGGGAGAGTGACTTCACGTGGTAGCCTGCGTGTCTCAGTGCTCTCCTACTCTGCATCTTTAGGGACGTTTGTAATAAAAAAATAGAGAACCTGTATTTCTCAGATTCACCAGGGATGACCCAAGAGTCAGAATTCAGGAAGACCCCAGCGGGCCGGAACAGTGAGTCAGGCAAGGTCGCAGCCCGACGGGGTTCCAGCCCTGTCCTGTGGCCCAACCTCGGCAATCAGATGCTGAAGGCCCATGAGAAAAATGGAAAAACACTAAAGAGTCAGGAGGTGGTGCATCTGTGGTGTGAGTGAATGAGCACATATTCTTGTTTTGTTTCTTAAAGTCCACATAGGAGTGAGATCATACAGTTGTCTTTCACTGACTGACTTGCTTCGCTCAGCATAATACCCTCTAGTGCCATCCACGTCGTTGCAAATGGAAAGTTGTTTTGTTTTATTATGGTTTTTTAATCTGCCTCAGCCTTTCTAGAGCTATGGGTCATTGCTGGCAGCTGACCTTGCTTCCTTCATTGTGGGGGCTATCATACTCTTAGGACTAAAATCTGCCCTTCCTTTTAGACTGTCTTAGAGAGAAATGCCTCTCCTCAGGAATTACCACTTTGATTTTTCCATTACCTTGCTTTAAAATTACATTGAGCTGATTCCCTCTACCTTTAATGTGTACACATTTCCCATCTTAAAACACCAAAGCAGTTTTAATTTTGCTTCCTTCCTCTTCTCTGTCATAAGCAGTTCTGTTAGAGAAATTTGGTTTATGGAGCCATTCTGAAGCCTGCTAGTAGAATTTAAACACATTGTATTACATAGGCAAACATCTGTAGGTTCTTGCATAGGAGACTGACATCATCAAAGTTTTCTATAAAAGAGATTGTTCTGGTGGCATATGGATGGAGAGTAGAGAAAGTAGAAAAAGAACAGACTAAACGCAAGAAAAAATATATGGAGCAAATCCAGTTATGAAGGCCACGAACATAGGGAATTCAGTGCACCTCACTGATGTCATGAGAACCTACGACATTTCGAAGGTTCCCGGAGAGCTGACTAGGACTGGTGTGTGGCCTACACGAGGACACAGTGAACCCACCATAGCACTGTCCAGCTTCATGTTCTAGCTCTCTCTTGAGCACCAGCTGCAATTACTGGCAAAGAGAGCAGATGAGGGCAGAGGAACACCCAAGCCCAAGCCTTGCATGGCCAACTGTGGGGAAGTTGAAGGCAACACGAAGTCTGAGCTGAGAAGTTACACGGAAGAACTGGTGGGCTGGTAATAAGCAAAAGGAAGCAGGAGAGAGACTGAGAAAAGTCTGAGTGAGGGCAGAGAGCCCTTTTGAGGAAGCAGTTCTCTCGTGCCTTTCCTTGCCTCTTCTTGAAAACCTGGACAGATGACACTGACAGATCAATGACCAGGAACAAGGTTTGCACACCTTTAATCATCTGGGATCATGTGTTTATTTAAACTTCAGTTTCTGTCATTTATTATCTCATTACCACCGGGCAGTGAAACACGATTTGCTTGATCTTTATGTAGAGGTGTGAACTGAGGACCGTAGCCTTCCCTTAACTGAGGGGAATTTGTTCCAAGACCCCCGATGGATGACTGAAACTGCAGAGAGTACCAGGCCCCGTATACACTGTTTTTTCCTATACATAAATGATAAAGTTTAATGTATAAATTAGATGCAGAGAGAAATAAACAACAGTAATGAATAATAAAATAGAACCATTATAACAGTATACTGTAATAAAAGTTACTTGAATGTGGTCTCTCTCTCTCTCAAAATATCTCTATTGTACCTGCACCACCCTTCTTCTGGTGATGAGGTGAAGTGAGGCGAATAACATGGGCATTGTGATGGAACAGTAAGTGACCACATGTCGGAAGGAGGGTCGTCTGCTTCCAGACCGTGGTTGACCACGGGTAACTAAAACCAGGGAAAGCAGAACCGCAGATAAGGAGGGAACCACTGTATGTCTTGCTCTTCTACACTGGAATTGAGAGGCCTTCCTTGCTATTTATACAGAATGATGGTCTCAAGCTTGTCTGAAGCTCAGCCACATTTTAAGTTCACAAAGTAATGATCTTACACAAGAGAATGGTGCACAACATCAGGATTCCTTACATGCTGGTAACGTTTGCCTGTTTTTGACATTAGCTGGAGTTCAGCTGGGTCTTTAGCCATGATTCATATATTATAAATATCAGTGTCTGTCTTGTTTCCTGCATTACTTTCTCTTTGTGAATGCATCAAGACACATTTGTTGGGATGCCTGGGTGGCTCAGCAGTTGAGCGTCTTCCTTCGGCTCAGGGTGTGATCCTGGGGTCCAGGGATCGAGTCCTGTATCAGGCTCTGTGCATGAAGCCTACTTCTCCCTCTGTGTCTCTGTGTTTCTGCCTCTCTCTCTCTCTCTCTCTCTCATGAATAAATAAATAAAATCTTTTTTTTTTTTAAAGGCACATTTGTTAGATGCACATCACGTGCCTTCCAGGCTCTCTGTTAGGTGATGGGAATGAAGATGAAGAATAATGGTCATTGTATTTTATTATATGGTAGTAAATAGTAATATTTATCGAGCACATACTATGTACCAGACAGTGTGCTAAATACTGTGTGTGAATTATCTCATTCGACCTGCCCATCCCTGGCACTCCTTCTACAGATGAGACAATGTAGGCTTGGAGGTGGTGGTGAGTAGCCTGCCCAACACCACAGAGCTGATGATCAGCAGAGTTTGGATTTGAACTGAACCGTCTGACTCTAGGAGTTCTTTAGAAATTGGATAGATTCCTTATCTTTTCATGGCTCATGCCTCATAATGTGTCCTATACATTGGTCCTGTTGAGTCCTGTCTAGGACTGGCTGTCTCTCAGACACTGTGTGCCCCCAGCATTGAGTGTCTAACCCAAAGGCTGGCTACTGTAGGGTGTTAGTCTCCCCCGCCTTCACACAGCAATTGCTCATTGAGAGCGAATGTCTCTCCTTTCCAAGTGCTGTTCATATCTTTTCATCCCCTTGCTGGGATGACTAGGGTCTTTTCCTTCCCTGGAAGCAGCTGATCATGGCCAGAGCCTGAGCCAAGAAAGAAATGGGCAACAAGGACCCTCTCTGCCTTTCTCTGTCTCTCAGGATCTCAAGCCAGCCAGAGAGTAGAATGG
Organism: Canis lupus familiaris; assembly: GCF_011100685.1. Taxonomy (NCBI): domain Eukaryota; kingdom Metazoa; phylum Chordata; class Mammalia; order Carnivora; family Canidae; genus Canis; species Canis lupus. Next base: position 2,544,518 of record NC_049251.1, on the reverse strand, counting down.
CTTGAGTTACGCCTTTCTGAGATGTGCCTCCTATGTGTTTCCCATCTGGAGACACATGATGCCACTTTGTCCCAGAATTGGTGGTGACCTGGTCTAAGTGATGCCTGCCAGGTTTCTCAAGTGTAAACTTACAATTTTTTCCCTTTGAAATCCATAATCTATGAGGAGATATGTTCAGACTATAAATGATCTGTCCCCGTTGAACTTGCAGCCAACAGCTTCAGTCTCCATTGATGATAGGCGCCAGAATCAGTTATAACAATGGTAGTTGTAAAGTGGTGATTTTTAAATTCTATGACTCATTCTACATTTACTGGCTGGCGCTCTACTCTAAACAAGAGTCTCCCCTCCTCCCCCATTTATTAATTTTTGCATTTAAAAATCCGTTTATTTTTTAGCACTGTGGATTCGTGGATTCCTGTCATGACTTATTTTGGTGCTCAAACTGTTGTAGACTGAGCCGGGGGAGGTCTCCATGCCGCCTTCACTGTCCTTTTGACACGTCTCATCACTTTTTGAGCACGTTCTTACTTCGTGGCACATTTAGATATTCCAACTTGATTCATCCATTGATCCTCATGCTTTCCCTGCCTTCACCCTGGAATCAGATGCTCTCTGAGAAGTCTCCCTGGTTCCATTTAAGAATGGAATTTGAGACCCAGATCTGGGCGATTGTCCAAAATCTTGATGGCACAACAGAAAGCCCTTTTTGTGAACTCGAACCTGCTACTCACATGGAAAACAGGCTCACCACTCCCCCATGCCCACCCCATCTACAGGGAATTGGTGTCAGGAGAGGGGGCTGCCTTCTTCTGGTTCCTTTTGTCTACTTCTCTTACGCACCCCGACCTGTCAATCCTTGCCTTTCAATCCACTCCATAGCCGGCCTAGTCAGGAATGCCGGCCCCTTTCAGGCAGGTGTGGGAAAGCATCCTCCAGCTGGTCCGAATGCTGGCTCTTAGGAAAACCCAGCGATCATCTCCGAGAGGAGGACCCTCTAGACTTTGTGCTTTTCTTTTTGAACCAGGGCTCTTATCCGTACCCTCTGCCCCATGACCTTCTAAAGGAGATGAGCTAAAATGATGCTGCCGTCGCCATCCTGCTGGTGCAGTGGGACTGCCCCTGCCCTTGGCTCTAGCCCCAGGCCCCCTGCACTCCCACCCACTCAGGCAGCGGAGCCCGAGGATGTGCAAGAAAAGCCTCAGTTCTGGTCCCCTGTCCCCGGTGTTGGCACGAGCTCTCAGACGTTCCCAGTGCGAGAGGACTTATTACGCCCACAGAGAGGCAACAGCAGACGACAAGAAGGGGGCGCATGGCAATGTCCTCAGTGTTCGAGGGTGCGATGTGCACGTCTGCCATTTCTCCCTTCCAGTGTTAGGTTGACCAGCTTCCCGCGTGAGCAGCAGAGGCCCCTTCATGCCCTGGTGTCCGGCTCCTGCATAGTTGAGGGGGGCAGGCCAGATGCATTGTAAACTGCGGGAGGGGTGGATTTTAACGGACATGAAAATTATGAAGCTCATTCTTGGCATTTGTCATTTTCATTTCCAAATCTACCATTAAAAAAAAAAAATCTCTGTATCCAAACAGTTTAGAGGATATAAGTGTTGTATAAACTTGTTCCTTAACAGAAGTTGGTTATCTCTTTGAAACAACAAAAAAACCAATGTCAGTGTATTTTATTTAGAGTAAAATGAGTCATCTCTTTTATACATTATCTCCTTCTGATTAAAAAAACAAACAAAAAAGCGACACAAATAAGTCCCCCCAATGTCCCTTCTCCTATTCTGCCTTCAGATTAAGTGTTCTGTCTTTTATAATCCCACAGAAGAGAAATCTGTGGAGCATGTGTCTGATATTCTAGAGCTCATTTAAGTCCACTATGTGTTTGAAATGCAACAATATGTGGAAACACTTATACAAACCGTGGTAACAGAGCCCTTTTTTTTCCCCCAACATAGCTTTCCCTCTGCCAAGAAGTTTTTTGGCAGTTTTTAAAAGGTTCACTCTATTAAAAATGTTATAGACCAAATGGTTTTCCGATTGTCTTGACTGGGGGCACCGACTGAAGCCGCAAGAGGAAAGGTTGCAGAAGTCAGAATGTCTCGTTTATTTACATAGAGGGTTGTTATTAATAGTCAGACACTCCTCCAGAGAACAGTTTATGTGTACGGCTCATAACAAGGCAGTTGGATTCAAAAGTAAAATGAGATAAAACTGTTTGTTTTAAACAAAGGCTGTTCAAAGTGAGGAGCTGAGTTTCCAGTGCCCCTTGTGTTTTAGAATGTCGTATTTTCCTGTTTATGTGATTGTCGGTGACACTGGTGTGCCTCGGGGCATTGCAGAGAACTTTATTAAAAGCTACAACCGCCACCAGCTTTTCTCTTGTGGTCTATCTTTCTGACACGATATGCCTTTCATCTAGCTTTGTTTCCAAAATATGTGTATGCAGATATCCAGGGGGACACACCAAGTATTGCTTCTAAAATAGACATTCACCAAATTTGATCCATACTTCTGCATTTGTGTTTTCTTCTCTCCCCATTCTAGAACAAGAAACTCCTTTATGAGAAGATGAAGGGAGGACAGACACGAAAGCGGAGGGTAACGTGCGGCCGGCTGGGCTGTTGGTGGGATGCCTGGAGCTTTCTGAGTGTAACCCTCAGTTGTTGCAAAAAAGCAGAAGCCTTTCACATGCAGCAACCCTGGGAAGGCAGGACCAGGGTCCTGAGTAGCAAGGGTTGCACCCTTGGTTCCTGCAATGGCATGACCACGATATAGCACATGCTTTATAGTGGAGCGCTCTTCTGTGGTCCTCCCACACTCCCACTGCATTCGAGAAATATGGGTTGCATCCCTCCCACAGATGTGGGAATTCAGGGAGCACGTGAGGGTATCTTTCCTCAGAGGAGCTCTAGGCCACTGGGGGCAACTGCTCACACACCTGCACCAATTCTATAAAAACACAGGACAGGAGCAAGGAAGTGGTTGCTGACCTGCAAGCTCCAGACAATGCTTCTGAAGGAAAGTAGGGGCAAAAGATGAGATGAACAAACCTCATTCTTCCTACATACCCTCTTCTGCACCTCGCCAGACCGATGTAAAATCTACTAGATCTGTTGTATTTGTTCTCTGACTGGTGAACTGGTCTCAGGCTTAGTTATTCACCATCTCAGGGCTGCCCATGGTGGGGCATTGGTCTGGGTATCATGCACTGAGCCGCTGGGTATGGCCTCCTGTAAAGCTGAAGGTCAAGTTTGCTTTGAGTTTCCAATGCATTTGATGGCATGAGACTGAGTCAGTGGTCAGTGTTGATTCTGACAATCCACTAGTGCCCTAGTGGAGTGAAGGGCCTGGCCACCTGCCTCATTTTTCTGATTAGGTGGAAGAAGATGTTAAAGTCCTGCTAGTCCATAGCAAGCGTTGCCGGATAGTAACCGCGTTAGGTAACTATACTTGCCAAACCGTATACCCAAGGCCACTGACTGTGTATTTAGAACAGCAAGTGGCCTGGATCCTGGCATCATCTGGGAATCTGGACAGTGGTAGTTGCGGCCACTCTGCATGGTTTGGCTGAATCCGGTCAGAGTGCTGGAGGAAGTGTAGATTTTCTGGATGCAACATTAATTCATAGGCCCCCGACGCAAGGTTCCAAGCCCGTGTGCTGCCTGACAAAATACACATGACACGAGGCCAGTTTTCTATCGAGAAGCAGTTGTCTGGAAACATCTTCTTTGGGAGAGCTAACAGGATTATTAGGGGTTTTTCTTGGGTGATTACAGTTTCCAGTGGCAAATGGTGGCAGAAAGGGTCTGAAGGATGTAATGTGGTCTTGAGAGAACATCAAGAAATTCTATTTCAGAAACTCAGAATACACATAATTTACCAATAAGATGGCTTGAATATCTCCCCGTGGCACAACAAGAACATTCCCAAATAAGACCAATGACTGACCCAAAATGAATAACAGGATGAAGCTTTAATTGTTTCTATGTCCTGGCTCACCATTCCTTCTGGCCTGACTCGGATAATGACCATGGGTCAGGATTTAGGTCATTTTTCCGTAAAACCAGTGATTACCAAAATTCAGAATTCTGGCTAGGACACACGTTACAAAGGATTGTATGTTGGCCTCAATTTCCTCCACATAGGAAAGGCTTACGATTTATGAAAATAAGGGTCATTTTGACCCAGTGATATCAAGTTCTTCCTGTTTCTCAGACAGCTACAAAACCCTGTGGTCCTGCTATAAATCCTGGCCCCCTCAGGACCGATGGGAAAACAGAATTTGTTTCCCTGCCATGAGGCCTCAGGTGATGCTTCCACTTGATTGAAAACTTTAATCACCTCCCCAGGTGCACCAGTCACCAAGGGTTTCTCCAACAAAGCTCAGTATCTGCTGTGGATTTCCAAAGGACATTGAAAGCAGGAATCTGGTCCCAATGGGTCTTCCAGTTTTGAAATGGAACAAGTGTTCCCTTCTGTAACCTAGCCAGTATCTCTCACCCAAGAGAGAAGAAAAATATATAAGTGCCTTGAGTTCTTCAGTGGGTAATTGAAATCAACTCTCACTCCTAGTATTCCTCTTAAGTATAAGATTCATTACTAATGAACATTTATCAAAAAAAGTTCAAGTGATTACTCCTTTTACTTCCCCTGCCCTCCAGCATTTGACATTTTCTGCGTCTGAGCAGGAGGACTTGGTCGTGTGGAAGTCCCTTCACCAAGAGGTTCTCCCTGGACTTACAAAAGACCCCCAGGTGGTTTTATGGGACTTTTTGTATTTGCTCAATCCAGCAGAACTCCAGGTTGCTTCATGAGTAAAAGATCAATTCCCCTTTGAATGATCACCTTTGCAAACTTTGTTAAGATGCATCTTGTTAATATTTGAGATCTACTGTTTATCTTAAACAGTCTATTTGAAGACTCTATTTCATATTCGAAGAATATGAAAATCTCATACCCTTTTTAATAACTTGGAATTTTCAGAATACTATTACTAAAAAACAAAAAAGGTATTTTTGATGTTGAGTAGAATTTTTCAGTCTACATTTGCATCACCTCCCTGGATATTCCCATGTGACCCTCTGGAGTAAGCCAGCCCATTCCAGTGGACACTCTCTGATGTAAAAAAGTATTTTCGTTATTTTAAATATTTTAAAGATGTCTTCCCAGCAAAGTACTGTGTTTTTGCGACATGTCTCTTTTCAGATGTGAAGACATCCATACTTTGTAATTCTCAGCTTGTTTGCAATGCATTTTTACTGGATGAGTGGGGCCTTCCATGATTCATGCTTTTAGCTGTGAAAATGTGGAAGGACATTTACAAATACTACACTCAGGTTCCATTCCTTCTCTTTTGGAGAATGACCTGCTCACCCTTCAAAAGAGCCAAGGCCGACCAATGTCCCATTGGCAAGAGAGACCCACCTGTGAGCTGCCGCAGTTCATTCCCCAGGGACTTGGGATTACTGATCATTTGTAGCTACAGCTTCTTCCTTATATTTTTGTTCAGTTATGGGAAGGTGACTTCAAAAAAACCAATATCCTCCAAAACTTTTGAATTTTTTCCTGCTTGCTAAATACTCTGTTGTAAAGCTCCAATTACTAGTTCAAATCCAAGCCTCAAAAAATAGATATGTATTAGAGAAGGACTGGAAAAACCTTGACTCATTCAGAATAGCAACCGATGAAAGATTTCAGACTGTGAAGTCCTGAGTCAAAAATAAAGGCACCTTGTGTCTAGCTTACTTCTTTTCTTTAGCTTTTGAACCTGACTGACAGAAGGTGGAAATAATTACTAGGGCTGCCGATGAATCCCCTTGAGGTGGAATACCAGCATACAAGAACCAATACAGCAACGGGATGTCCCAGGACCAGTCTGCAGATGCCGATTCCTGCTTGGTCATGTTCTGTCGTCGTCTTTAGAACATTCTTATAAAATATTCTCTCTCCCACTGAATAAGGCCGTAGAGTAGTAACTTTATGTTATATGGGGCTTGGTATCTAAGTTAGTCCCCAGAATTTATCAGCTGGCTCACTCCAAATCCTTGTGCCAAAAAGCAGGAAGGGGACAGATTGCATTTGATAAAGAACTCTTGGGTTGCGTGAAAGACACAATGAGACACATCTGTCAGGGAGAGTGTTTCTCGGGCCACTGAGGCATTTGGTAGGTAATCATTTGGTAGGTGGTAATCATTTGGTAGGTGGTAGTTACCACTGTTACCTTGTTTTTGACCCAATAGGGCCGGAGGCCATTGTTACTTGCACCTTTTGTGAGATGTCTGTATCTGATGTTCAGGTGTAATACCAGACCGTGTTTTTTTCAGAGTGTCAACCCATATCTGCAAGGACAGAGACTGGACAACGTGGTCGCAAAGAAGTCAGTCCCTCATTTTTCAGATGAGGATAAAGACTCAGAATAAAGAGAAGATGCTGGTAGAAACCCACACCGCCGGTTAGGTCTCGGTACTGCTTATGTGCACGTGCAATTAGAGCCCCTGTGAATGGCAGCATGTTTCTAATTTAGACTAGTATGGATGAAAAGCAGCTGTGTTTGATGTTGCATTGTCCTTTCCACTGACAGCTCTGCTTTCTACTAAATTAGAATAAGAGCCTTTTTCTTTTTAAATGTGGATCTGCGATGGGCATTGAAATTAAAGTGTATATATCAACAACAGTAAAAAGCAAGGCTATGAATGAAATGTCCTCAGATTTCTTGCAGCTTAACATGGTGTTTTGGGCTGCACTCTTTTGGCCAAGTATGTAAAAAACTGGCATTTGATTTTGATTATGTAGTTCACCCAGCCCTTGGGCGTCGTTACACATCAATAAAGAAGATTGTACTCAAGAGGAGGAGCAGACACATTTCACTTGGCTACATCTTAATAAACATGTATGCAAGCATTGGCATGTGAAGCTTTTTTATTTAGATCATTATAAAAACAATTTATTTTTTTACTGGAACAAACTCACAGATATGATCTTATCTGATCTTAACACTAATACTGTGAAGTAAATGGGGACAGGCGGCACTGTGTCTGTTTTACAAATGGTGGGGCTGAGACTCCTGGCCTCTGTGGAAAGTGGAAGTGATACAGTCGGTACATGGTAACTGAGGTCTTTGCCTCTGAGTTATTGTTGTTTATGCAGCAAATTTTGGGTTGCTGCCACCTGCCAGGCACGGGGCTGGGCGCTGTGGGTGCATCAGTGACTCAGGTTGACACCACCAAGGTCGTAGGGCAGCAGAGCCCACAGTCTGGGTCACAGAGCATCTCCTTGTGGGCACCGAGGAGGTTGGTCAGCTCCACACTGCTTTGAAAGTGTGGAGCAGCAGATGCAGTTGCGCTCCCCTGCCTGTTTCTGAAAAGGGGTGCAGTTTTCATTCAGCCTCGTCCTTTCAAGTCAGAAAGTCAATTCAGTGGAATGCTAGCAGGATTCAGGGCACCGGTGAGATTATTTCCGTGTCCTTTACCGCTCTTCACTGTAAGGAAGTGGCCTCGATGTCCTGGTCTATGGAAGGGAGGCCGCAGTGAGAAGGCACTGAGGGAGGAAGATGGATAGTCTTGGTTTAAATTTAGTGACTGCACATGAAGTCTAAACGTCAGTGACTCATCTAATAGAAACAGACTGACCGTCTTTAGCTAACACGTGAGTCCGTTGTTATCATTTGTAAAAATCGAGAAAGGCACTGGTACCTTTTTCATAGCAGGAGACATTTTTTCTAGAGAGCTTCTGTGGGCAGTGTGCCCACATTTCACAGCATGACATCGGAAGCGCCGTGGCCACCGGATCCCCCAAGATGTTTCCCTGTGTCCTGGAGCCGTACGAGCTGGGGGGCTTCCCCGAGGAAGCTTGTGTTTTGTTGGCATCTAGTTACTTTTCATATCAGTTTTAGCTCTCAAAGAAAACCAAAAGATATCTCTTTTTCTGAGACTGGACAGAAGGAAGGCAAGGGGGCTAAAAGCAGATGTTTTGAGTCATGGAGAAGGAAGCACAGGTGATGCAGGAGGAGGTAAGGTCACTGTGCCCCTGTTGGGCTTGTCTGCCCTCAGATGCACTCTCTGCTCTGTCGTTCTAGGAATGCCAGGCTGGGTTTCCAAGGCTCTCTTGTCAGCTGAGCTCTCTGCTCACATTTCATGTGAGGTCACAGAGGAAAGTAGAAGGTGAGAGAAGGGGAAGCAGCACGGTGTTGTGCATCCTCTCCTAGTAGCTGCATCTTCTCTGAGGGCCTGTCTCCTCTAGGTGAGCATGGCCTCTGGCCTCCAGCCATGTTGCCTCCTCCCCTGGTCCCTGCAACATAAGGAGGCCATGGCTTCTGCCTTATTGTTAACCCCTGGGTTATTTAACCCACTCCTATATAGCTTCCTGGCTCTTCCACCACCTGGGCAACCAGTTTTCTATATTAAATTCCTTCTGTTTGAAATCTTTAGAGTATTTTCTGTTTTCCTGATTGGACTTTGCCCGATAGAGCCATCATCGGAAGAATCAAGAATTAAGTACTGTTAGAGTCATCATCAGAAGAATCAAGAATTAAGTACTGTGAAAAAAATTTAGAGTGACCAATACGGGGAACAGATAGGATGGTGCTTCTCAATCTTTCATGTGACTATGATTCACATATTGTTAAAAATGCACACTCTGAGAGGCCTTAGATTTTTTATTTCTTATAAGTTTCTAGGTGATGCTGATGCTGGTCCAAAAACAAAATTGGAGTAGCACAGAAATAGGGGAGTAGGAATGGAAGTGGGTGAACTGCACCAGGAGATCAACTCAACTTAGTCTGAATTTGTGAAGGCCCTGTCAGCATGGCCACTCTCAGTGACTTCCGAAGAAAAGCAGAGAGGGCAGATAAGAGAGTGAGCCCCACAGTAGAACACCAACAAGTCAAAAATCCTAAATGCCCAGAGAAGGCAACCCTGAGATGCCCCGTTATAGATGTGAGACTTTGTGATGGGTTGGGCTGAGACCAATGATTTGAGAAGTCAGAAAAATGTAGGAAATGATGTGGATGAAAATAAAGTCAAGGAGTTGGCAGTTAGGGGGGAAGCTGAGTTTGGATCCTTGACAAAGGAAAATTTTCACGTGCAATAAATGATGTCTCCATTGGGACAACTACAAAAAATAGAACTGAATGGAGCTAAAGACCAATGGACTTCAAGAAGCAGAAAAGCCATGAGGTCAGGGAACAAAAGACAGAATCATCAATGTGAGAGGTCAAGTCTTCAAGTTAGAGGGGAAGGTCAAGTACCAAGGTTCTGTACAAAATCAAAGCTGCACCATAAGTTTGTAGAGTGCAGGGTTAACCCAAGGGCCAGAATATTCTGATACTAACTGGAAATCTGAGAGCCTAAGCATAGATGTTTTTTTTCTTCTTCTTCTTACAAAGTTCTAGATGCTCAAAGGGATCTGTGACCCTCAAAAGGTTAGAAATCACTGTCAAGACTATCTGTTGGCAAATTGAAATTAAATAAAATATTTTTAGAAATTAAAAAAAAAAAGATACCACTGTCAAGAGTAGCAGCATGAGCCACGTTGGCAGTCACTGAAGAATATAAAAGTTTGTCACGCAGGGCCTGTGAGAAAGAAGACAGAATAACTTCTCTCATGTAGATTTCAAAAGGAGATCCTCGTGCTCAATCATTATCAAGGGGCTCTATGACAGCGGGTGAAAAACCAAGGAGTTAATGCCTAATGGCTAGATCAGGCCCAGAGCACCAGAATCCACTGGTAAATCTGATCAAAAAGGGGTGGATATTATGTGCCTCCTTGTATGATTAATAAGAAGTAATATCAACAAAATATCCTTGACGGGAGGAGGGGCAAGACGGCGGAAGAGTAGGGTCCCCAGGTCACCTGTCCCCACCAAATTACCTAGATAACCTTCAAATCATCCTGAAAATCTACGAATTCGGCCTGAGATTTAAAGAGAGACCAACTGGAACGCTACAGTGAGAGGAGTTCGTGCTTCTATCAAGGTAGGAAGACGGGGAAAAAGAAATAAAGAAACAAAAGGCCTCCAGGGGGGAGGGGCCCGCGAGGAGCCGGGCTGAGGCCGGGGCGAGTGTCCCCAGGACAGGAGAGCCCCGTCCCGGAGGAGCAGGAGCTGCACCGACCTTCCCGGGGGAAAGGGGCTCGCGGGGAGGTGGAGCAGGACCCGGGAGGGCGGGGATGCCCTCGGGCTCCCGGGGACACTAACAGACACCTGCGCCCCGGGAGATGCGCCGAGCTCCCTAAGGGCTGCAGCGCGCACGGCGGGACCCGGAGCAGCTCGGGGGGGCTCGGGGGCGGCTCCGCGGAGGGGGCTGCGGGGGGAGCAGCTCGGGGGGCTCTGGGGCAGCTCCGCGGAGGGGGCTGCGGGGCGGGGGCAGCTCGGGGGGCTCGGGGGCGGCTCCGCGGAGGGGGCTGCGGGGCGGGAGCGCTATTCCAACAGCGCAGGCCCCGGAGCACAGGGCGCCGGGACACACCCAGGATCCGGCCTCCCCCGGGACAGGCAGAGGCCGGGAGGGCCCAGGACAACGAGGACGCTCCTGCCCCGAGCTGAGCAGATCAGCGGCCCCGCCCGGAGCCTCCAGGCCCTGCACACGGAGAGCTCCGTGGTTACTGCGGGGGCTGAATCCAGGGCTGCAGAGCTGGCCCCGCCACTGCGGTTGTTCCTCCTGGGGCCTCACTGGGTGAACAACCCCCACTGAGCCCTGCACCAGGCAGGGGCTGAGCAGCTCCCCCAAGTGCTAACACCTGAAAATCAGCACAACAGGCCCCTCCCCCAGAAGACCAGCTAGACGGACCAGTTCCAGGGGAAGTCAAGGGACTTAAAGTATACAGAATCAGAAGATACTCCCCCATGGTTCTTTTTTTTTTTTTTTTTTTTTTTTGGCTTTTTGATTTGTTTGCTTCCCCCCACCCCCTTTTTTCCCTTTCTTTCTTGTTCTTTCTCTTTTTCTTCTCTTTTTTCTTTTTTTCTTCCTTTGTTCTTTTTTCTTTTTCTCTTTTCTTTCCTTCTTTCTCTCCTCTCTTTTTCTCCTTTTCCCAATACAACTTCTTTTTGGCCACTCTGCACTGAGCAAAATGACTAGAAGGAAAACCTCACCTCAAAAGAGAATCAGAAACAGTCCTCTCTCCCACAGAGTTACAAAATCTGGATTACAATTCAGTGTCAGAAAGCCAATTCAGAAGCACTATTATACAGCTACTGGGGGCTCTAGAAAAAAGCATAAAGGACTCGAGAGACTTCATGACTGCAGAATTTAGATCCAATCGGGAAGAAATTAAAAATCAATTGAATGAGATGCAATCCAAACTAGAAGTCATAACGAGGAGGGTTAACAAGGTGGAAGAATGAGTGAGTGACATAGAAGACAAGTTGATGGCAAAGAGGGAAACTGAGGAAAAAAGATACAAACAATTAAAAGACCATGAGGATAGATTAAGGGAAATAAGCGACGGCCTGAGGAAAAAAAACCTACGTTTAATTGGGGTTCCCGAGGGCGCCGAAAGGGCCAGAGGGCCAGAATATGCATTTGAACAAATCATAGCTGAAAACATTCCTAATCTGGGAAGGGAAACAGGCATTCAGATCCAGGAAATAAAGAGATCCCCCTCTAAAATCAATAAAAACCGTTCAACACCTCGACATTTCATAGTGAAGCTTGCAAATTCCAAAGATAAAGAGAAGATCCTTAAAGCAGCAAGAGACAAGAAATCCCTGACTTTTATGGGGAGGAGTATTAGGGTAACAGCAGACCTCTCCACAGACACCTGGCAGGCCAGAAAGGGCTGGCAGGATATATTCAGGGTCCTAAATGACAAGAACATGCAGCCAAGAATACTTTATCCAGCAAGGCTCTCATTCAAAATGGAAGGAGAGATAAAGAGCTTCCAAGACAGGCAGGAACTGAAAGAATATGTGACCTCCAAACCAGCTCTGCAAGAAATTTTAAGGGGGACTCTTAAAATTCCCCTTTAAGAAGAAGTTCAGTGCAACAATCCACAAGAACAAGGACTGAAGAGATATCATGGTGACACTAAACTCATATCTCTCAATAGTAACTCTGAACGTGAACGGGCTTAATGACCCCATCAAAAGGCGCAGGATAAAAAAGCAGGACCCATCTACTTGCTGTCTACAACAGACTCATTTTAGACAGAAGGACACCTACAGCCTGAAAATAAAAGGTTGGAGAACCATTTACCATTCAAATGGTCCTCAAAAGAAAGCAGGGGTAGCCATCCTTATATCAGATAAACTAAAATTTACCCCGAAGACTGTAGTGAGAGATGAAGAGGGACACTATATCATACTTAAAGGATCTATCCAACAAGAGGACTTAACAATCCTCAATATTTATGCCCCAAATGTGGGAGCTCCCAAATATTTAAATCAATTAATAACCAAAGTGAAGAAGTACTTAGATAATAATACACTTATACTTGGTGACTTCAATCTAGCTCTTTCTATACTAGACAGAAAGCACAACATCTCCAAAGAAACGAAAGCTTTAAATGATACACTGGACCAGATGGATTTCACAGATATCTACAGAACTTTACGTCCAAACTCAACTGAATACACATTCTTCCAAGTGCACATGGAACTTTCTCCAGAATAGACCACATACTGGGTCACAAATAGGGTCTGAACCGATACCAAAAGATTGGGATCATCCCCTGCATATACTCAGACCATAATGCCTTGAAATTAGAACTAAATCACAACAAGACGTTTGGAAGGACCTCAAACACGTGGATGTTAAGGACTATCCTGCTAATAGATGAAAGGGTCAACCAGGAAATTAATAAAAAGATTCATGCAAACTAATGAGAATGAAGATACAACTGTTCAAAATCTTTGGGATGCAGCAAAAGCAGTCCTGAGGGGGAAATACATCGCAATACAAGCATCCATTCAAAAACTGGAAAGAACTCAAATACAAAAGCTAACCTTACACATAAAGAGCTAGAGAAAAAACAGCAAATAGATCCTACACCCAGAAGAAGAAGAGAGTTAATTCGAGCAGAACTCAATAAAATCGAGACCAGAAGAACTGTGGAACAGATCAACAGAACCAGGAGTTGGTTCTTTGAAAGAATTAATAAGATAGATAAACCATTAGCCAACCTTATTAAAAAGAAGAGAGAGAAGACTCAAATTAATAAAATCATGAATGAGAAAGGAGAGATCACTACCAACACCAAGGAAATACAAACGATTTTAAAAACATATTATAAACAGCTATACGCCAATAAATTAGGCAATCTAGAAGAAATGGACGCATTCCTGGAAAGCCACACACTACCAAAACTGGAACAGGAAGAAATAGAAAACCTGAACAGGCCAATAACCAGGGAGGAAATTGAAGCAGTCATCAAAAACCTCCCAAGAAACAAAAGTCCAGGGCCACATGGTTTCCCAGAGGAATTCTATCAAACGTTTAAAGAAGAAACCATACCTATTCTACTAAAGCTGTTTGGAAAGATAGAAAGAGATGGAGTACTTCCAGATTCGTTCTATGAGGCCAGCATCACCTTAATTCCAAAACCAGACAAAGACCCCACCAAAAAGGAGAATTACAGACCAATATCCCTGATGAACATGGATGCAAAAATTCTCAACAAGATACTGGCCAATAGGATCCAACAGTACATTAAGAAAATTATTCACCATGACCAAGTAGGATTTGTCCCCGGGACACAAGGCTGGTTCAACATTCGTAAAACAATCGATGTGATTCATCATATCAGCAAGAGAAAACCCAAGAACCATATGATCCTCTCATTAGATGCAGAGAAAGCATTTGACAAAATACAGCATCCATTCCTGATCAAAACTCTTCAGAGTGTAGGGATAGAGGGAACATTCCTCAGCATCTTAAAAGCCATCTACGAAAAGCCCACAGCAAATATCATTCTCAATGAGGAAGTACTGGGAGCCTTTCCCCTAAGATCAGGAACAAGACAGGGATGTCCACTCTCACCACTGCTATTCAACATAGTACTAGAAGTCCTAGCCTCAGTAATCAGACAACAAAAAAGACATTAAAGACATTCAAATTGGCAAAGAAGAAGTCAAACACTCCCTCTTCACTGATGACATGATACTCTACATAGAAAACCCAAAAGTCCCCACCCCAAGATTGCTAGAACTCATACAGCAATTTGGTAGTGTGGCAGGATACAAAATCAATGCCCAGAAATCAGTGGCATTTCTATACACTAACAATGAGACTGAAGAACGAGAAATTAAGGAGTCAATCCCATTTACAATTGTACCCAAAAGCATAAGATACCTAGGAATAAACCTAACCAAAGATGTAAAGGTTCTATACCCTAAAAACTACAGAACACTTCTGAAAGAAATTGAGGAAGACACAAAGAGATGGAAAAATATTCCATGCTCATGGATTGGCAGAATTAATATTGTGAAAATGTCAATGTTACCCAGGGCAATTGACACGTTTAATGCACTCCCTATCAAAATACCATGGACTTTCTTCAGAGAGTTAGAACAAATTATTTAAAGATTTGTGTGGAATCAGAAAAGACTCTGAATAGCCAGGGGAATTTTACAAAAGAAAACCATATCTGGGGGCATCACAATGCCAGATTTCAGGTTGTACTACAAAGCTGTGATCATCAAGACAGTGTGGTACTGGCACAAAAAGAGACACATAGATCCATGGAACAGAATAGCGAACCCATAAGTGGACCCTGAACATTATGGTCAACTAATATTCGATGAAGGAGGAAAGACTATCCACTGGAAGAAAGACAGTCTCTTCAATACGTGGTGCTGGGAAAATTGGACATCCACGTGCAGAAGAATGAAACTAGACCACTGTCTTGCACCAGACACAAAGATAAACTCAAAATGGACGAAAGATCTAAATGTGAGACCAGATTCCACCAAAATCCTAGAGGAGAACACAGACAACACCCTTTTTGAACTCAGCCACAGTAACTTCTTGCAAGATACATCCACGAAGGCAAAAGAAACAAAAGCAAAAATGAACTATTGGGATTTCATCAAGATAAGAAGCTTTTGCACAGCAAAGGATACAGTCAACAAAACTCAAAGACAACCTACAGAATGGGAGAAGATATTTGCAAATGACATATCAGATAAAGGGCTAGTTTCCAAGATCTATAAAGAACTTATTAAACTCAACAGCAAAGAAACAAACAATCCAGGCATGAAATGGGCAAAAGACATGAAGAGAAATCTCACAGAGGAAGACATAGACATGGCCAACATGCACATGAGAAAATGCTCTGCATCACTTGCCATCAGGGAAACACAAATCCAAACCACAATGAGATCCCACCTCACACCAGTGAGAATGGGGAAAACTAACAAGGCAGGAAACCACAAATGTTGGAGAGGATGTGGAGAAAAGGGAACCCTCTTACACTGTTGGTGGGAATGTGAACTGGTGCAGCCACTCTGGAAAACTGTCTGGAGGTTCCTCAAAGAGTTAAAAATAGACCTGCCCTACGACCCAGCAATTGCACTGCTGGGGATTTACCCCAAAGATTCAGATGCAATGAAACGCCGGGACACCTGCATCCCAATGTTTCTAGCAGCAATGTCCACAATAGCCAAACTGTGGAAGGAGCCTCGGTGTCCATCGACAGATGAATGGATAAAGAAGATGTGGTCTATGTATACAATGGAATATTCCTCAACCATTAGAAACGACAAATACCCACCATATGCTTCAACGTGGATGGAACTGGAGGGTATTATGCTGAGTGAAGTAAGTCAATCGGAGAAGGACAAACATTATATGTTCTCATTCATTTGGGGAATATAAATAATAGTGAAGGGGAATATAAGGGAAGGGAGAAGAAATGTGTGGGAAATATCAGAAAGGGAGACAGAACATAAAGTCTCCTAACTCTGGGAAACGAACTAGGGGTGGTGGAAGGGGAGGAGGGCGGGGGGTGAGGGTGAATGGGTGACGGGCACTGAGGGGGGCACTTGACGGGATGATCACTGGGTGTTATTCTGTATGTTGGTAAATTGAACACCAATAAAAAATAAATTTATTAAAAAAAAAAAACAAAATATCCTTGACGTAACAATTTAACATGAACCTCTGGATTTAACTCCCTGCCAATAGCAAGCACAGGGTGTAGAGAAACATGTTAAATACACAACTGAGAAGCAATCACCAAAATCTAGAATGGGGAGGCTATAGGCTTTTTCAATGAATAAATGACAGAAATTGAAACAAAAAGGCAGGGGGTACTATTACAGATTTTAAAAGACTTAAGAGACACAACAAACCAAATACAGTGTATAAGTCTTATTTGTATCCTCAAATCAAATTAAAAAGATATCAAGGAGACAATTGACTAGTGATGGGCTGGATATTTGGGGTTATTTAAGGGTTACATGGTGTTATGGCTATTTTTTTTAAAGAGCTCTTACTTCTTGGGGATACATTCTGAATTATTTATTGATGAAATGCTAAGCTGTCTTGGAGTTCCTTTAAAACTGTGGGGATCCCTGGGTGGCTCAGCGGTTTAGCACCTGCCTTTGGCCCAGGGCACGGTCCTGGAGTCCCGGGATCGAGTCCCACGTCAGGCTCCCGGAGTGGAGCCTGCTTCTCCTTCCTCCTGTGTCTCTCTGCCTCTCTCTCTCTCTCTCTCTCTCTCTCTCTGTGTGTGTGTGTGTGTGTCTATCGTGAATAAATAAATAAATCTTTAAAAAAAATAAAATAAAATAACCCATTGGTAGTGATGGCAGAGGGCTTTTGGAGGTATAAATCTATCAAGATTGGCCATAAATTGATCACTATTGGAGCTGGTTCATGGTACATGGGGTTTCGTTGTACTTCTATCTCTATATTTGTGATCATTTTGAAAGTTTCTACAATACAATCACAATTAAGGGTTTAAAAGTAATAGTGGATTATGTATGGAAAGCCTTGACCTAGAAATAACAACATAGCACAAGGTATAAAGCTTTACTGGATAAGGCGATGCAAAAGGTGAAGAACCAAAAAGGAAGATTAATGAAGAGAATTTCCCCGGAGATTCTGTGTAGGGACATAGCAGAGGGTTCCACAGAAGAAAAGATCTGGTGTTGGTAATGGTTTAGGGGTCCGAGTCCCTAGGAGGAGAAGGGATTCTCATAGAAGGAGGAAGGTGACTTGAAACAGTCAAGAAGTGAGACCATCACCAGGCTAACAGACTCTAAGGGGCCATTTCTTTCTGGGGGAGTGTGGGTGCATGTACAGAAGAAACATCAATTTTCCTGGGAGCTGGGAGGATCACTAACTCACCTCCCGGGTCTACCAGTTTTTTGCAGAGATCCCCCCAAGGATCTTTCAAAACAGGAAGGTGGTTTATATTTCTTCCCACCAGCTACTCCCAACACACATACAGAGAGAATTAAAGAAGACTAAAGGAAGAAGAAAAAAGAACACTTAACACGGTGGCCAGAATGTAAGGCACAGGCTCCAGCAGCATCAGCCAGTAATCCTGATTGGACTCCTGGCGGTGGGCACAGCCAGGTGGAGGTCCTGGGGAGCAGAGAACATGGCATGAGGAGGACATGTAGCCTCAGCACTGGAGGAGTTCATAGAACATTCTAGAAGAGAATTGCCTCTATTTTTGCTGCTGGGAAAGAGAGAGAGGACCTTTCCTATTTACTCGGACACAAAAGGCAGCAGAACCACCCTTTCCACCTCCTCCTTCTTTTGAAACCTTTCAGAGACAGGAGAGTCACTGAGAAATGTCTCAGATAACAGCCGTAGCCAGAGGCACGCCCCCCTCCCTACCCCACCCTCCACCCCCCACCTCCGGAGGCCAGAAGTCTAGACTCCATTCTGTGTCTGCCACAGCCCAAGGGGCCACCGCCCTGCCCTGGCCCAGAGGCACAAGGGAGCCAAGAAGACAAACATTTATTTAAAATAGCAAATGTCAGATTGGTTGCTAGAGGAAGCCGGGCCTCCTGGGGGTACTATGGGCAGGTGGGGTGGCAGGGCAGGGCATGGTGAGCCCCTGTCGGTGCTGCTTGGCTGCGGGGCATGTGCGGAAAAGAAAGGGAAAGTAGCAGGGAGTGTGGGTTGAAAATGGTTGAGAAGCACTGTTCTTGGGGTTCTTCACGCAATGACTTGTAGAAAATGCTAATGTAGGTAGAACATAAGTGGGGGGTGGGGGCGGGGGCGGGAAGGAGCACTGCTGTGGGGAGATGGGAAGCCAGTGTTGGTGCAGAGCTGCACCTCTGGCCAAAGGCGGTGGTACATAAAGGCGAGGGAAGCAGGGGGTGGACAGGACATTGCAGCAGCTCCAGCTCAGAGGTTACTGGTGAAACCTGGCCTTGCCTAATGTCTAGACATTTACCTAGTGAGATGGGGGACTCAGGCCCCAGGACGGCTGCCATGGGTCTCCAGAAGTGGGCTGTGAAGTTAGAACATGCTGGATTCCCAGTCACAGATGCTTTCTGGAGTACAATGCATTTCCAGGAGCATGTGGAACTGGTATGTGCCTCGCGGCCAGTCTCTCCCTCACCCTCCCTCCAAGGACCACTCAAAATCAGGTGAGATCTAGGCATGCCCTCTCTCGGAAAGAGCATTTCTGCACATACAAGTACAGGATACCTGAGATTCTTTCTGAGGTTGTGTGATTCATTCACAAATACCTCACACGTCATGACCATGCTGGGTGGAGAGACAAAAACGACTTACCAGCCCAAGGAACCCATGACAGAGAGATCCTGTAGGGTAGCAGGAGGCATGGCAGAATCTGTATAATAGGAGGAGCCACAAAAGGGGCCGCTTACCCAGAATGGGTGAGGAAAGGAAGCCAGAAGGTCACACCCAAGCTGAGTCTTAACGGAGTTTTTCAAAGCCAGGAGGGAGAATGGAAGACGGAATTCTTCAGGCAAAGGAATGCAAGCGTGTGCAGAACTATAGACAGTAGCACATGAAGGGGGTTCAATCCGGTGGTAGCATAAGGGGAGCAGGTAGGGCAGAGCCAGGAGACACGCCTGCTGACAGAGGCAGATGCCACGTCATGAGAGCCATGTGGGCAACACTTGAAGGTGAGGACTTTATCCGGAAGGATGGGAGTCCCAAGAGGACTTGATAGGGGGTGGGGGCCTTACCACATTCATATTTTAGAAAGATCATGAGGAGCAGTGTGCGGATAAGGCCAAAGGCTGTACCCGTCTGTAATCTAGACAAAGAATACAAGGGGGAGAGCAAGGAAACTAGAAATACTGAAATTTCAGGGCACAGAGAAATTCTAGGTCTTAGGAGCCCTGGAAGCTATTTGTAGAGCTAGGCAGACCCGACATGGGGTGGGTGCGCCGTCTCTTCGTTAGCGTATTTAATCCTAGTTCGGGGAGAGTATGAACCCCAGCGTCATGAGTAGATATTGTTCCCCGTAGGTTTCACCTAGATAGAGAGTCAGGTGAGGAGGCACCGCCCGCCCCAGGTCAGGTAGTGCGGACTCTCCTATGGCTCACTCTGTGCTCCTGTGAGACCTCACACCTACTTCCAGACAGTCTCCGTATCAGGCCGTAACACGAGGACTTAATATCTACGCAGAAGGAGTTTTATATACATGGTTCACGTAATCCTCCATCCTCACATCTTCTCCATAAAGCATTTGAGGCCAAGTGGTTATGTGGCATAAGCAAGATGCTAGTCTGTATTCACTTATGTATCTGCCTCACTCTACTGGGTCTACTGGGTCTACTGGGTGATAAGCTCCTTAAGGCCGTGGATTGTGCCTCAGTTTTCTTCCTTTCCTGGTACTTTGCTTATCACCTGACAAAGGCAGTAACTGCTGAATGAATGAATTATGTGGGATGTTTTTTTTTTTTTTTTTTTCACATACAACACGATTTCATTTATATGAAGTGTTGAGAATAGACAAATCCATATAAGAGAAAGCAGATTGGTGGTTGTTGAGGCCTGGCACAGAATACGTAGAGAATGAAAAGTGCTTAATGAGTATGGTTTCATTAGGGGATGATGAAAATGTTTTAGCACTAGATAGAGGTGGTGCATATGCAACACTGTGAATGTATTCAATGCCACCCGATTTGATGATTTTTAAAAAAATTCTAAATTTAAATTCAATTAATTAACATATAATGTATTATTAGTTTCAGAGATAGAGTTCAGTGACTCATCCATCTTATATAATGCCCAGTGCTCATCCCATCACGCGTCCTCCTTAATGCCCATCACCAGTTACCCCATCTCCTCCAGCAGCCATCACTTTGTTTCCTATAATTAACAGTCTCTCATGCCTTGTCTCCCTCTCTGATTTTGTCTTATTTTATTTTATCCTCTTCCCCTGTTGTCCTCTGTTTGTTTCTTAAACTCCACATATGAGTGAGATCATAGGATAATTCTTTCTCTGATGGACCTATTTTACTCAGCATAATACCCTCTACTTCTATTCATGTCATTGCAAATGGCAAGATTTCATTTTTTTGATGGCTGAGTAGTAGTCCATTATAGATATATAGCTTCTTTATCCATTCATCTATTGATGGATGAACTCTGTGAGATGTTTTAAAGAAGTCGTAAAAGGTTGATTACCTGGACTACATATAAAGAAGGCAGGGTGGTATTATTACCTCTTACTTTGGTAGGGTTGACAGATTGACCAAGTTGTGTACAAGCCTCAAGTCCTTTTAAAACCAGCCAATAGAACTTCTCGCTTCTTTCCTGAGTCACAATCTCAAGGCAGCAGTTAAGAAATGTCAGGGCACAGAATTCTAGCCAAATATCTCAATTTGCTGCACTCCAAGGAATACTGTGCATGACATATTTATGAGCAAACTGGACCAGACTCTGTAGTGGTCCTGCTTACCTTGAGGGTGAATCTGTGGGCGGGCTCCGTGCTGGGTTACACCACAGGCTCTCACCTGCCAGTGAGCCTCTGACCATGGGAATATCTGGGAACCATGTAGGGAGTACACAGGGCACATGCTGCCTTGAATGATATCAAGGGCTCTGGCAGCAGCTTTGGGAATTAGAACAAGAGACTTTGGGAAATGTTGGCCAGTCGATGGGGAGCTTGCCTAGAGCCCTGAGGAGGAGTCAGTGAAGGAAGTCCGCTCCATCCCTCCTCGAAAGAAGGTCTGGGACATTCACAAGATCCCCCGAAAGCCAGACCTATTGGAGGAGGCATGTGTCTTGTAAAAGTAACATTCCCCGAAGCCTGAGTTTTACCAACAGCCTAAACATGGCAAGATTTGAGGTGCTGGCTTTTTACATACTTAACTTCCTGTTTCTAAAGGGAAAGAGAGACTCTACCAAGACTTTGTGGCTGTCAGGCTGTTCTCTACAAACAGTCTGGTGACTTCATTGTGAGTGAATCAGAAACATATGGATCAAATTTCCTTCTAAAATACACTTCGGTTTGGCAATAAAATGAAAATGTGTACAAATATAGCAGATTTTGGTGGCCACCAGCCCTGCAAGAGGGAGGTGGCCCAAATGATCATAACTGCTGAGAGAAAACTTGATGGCTAATGAGCACAGAAAAAACCATGGTGAAAACTGGCAAAGGATTTGGAGACGGCACACCTTGGTTTCCGAAGCTTGTAAGAAAGACAGACTGTTTACAAAGATTCTAGTAGAACTATGTCCTTGAATTTGGAGTCGAAATACTGACTTATAAGTTATAAAGAAAGACCCTTTTAGGAAAAGAGGTGCTACAGACTGGAACGGGACAGACCTGGGGGCTCATCTTACCAGACTGAACGTTCCATTGCTGAATGAATTTAATAATACGGCAGGAGAACTTGTTGATAAGCAGAAACCAACAGAAGCCAAAAGCATAGACACAGGCACAATAAAAATGTTTGTGGTAGCTCTTAGCAGAGGCAACTGGACCCACGAAGAGTGAGAAACATCTTAATGAGACCAAGTTGGCAATTACAGAGATTTAGCCACAAGCAGGGCATCATATGAATTTTTCATCTTTTAGCATCACTTTCCTTAGTAGGACTCATTGTAATGTCATTCATTTATTCATTCATTTATTCTTTCAGCAGTAACTTAACCAAGGATCTATCCTAGGTGCCAAATACTGAGCCATGCTCTGGGATTCGGAAGTCTTGTTCAAAGATGTACAAGATACAGATTCTTCCCTCATGCAGTTTGTAGCAAAATACAGAATTAATTTTTAACTGTTTGTGTGCAAATCACAATGTCCTTGATCCTGTACCATCACAGTTTAGTAGAGTAGTTAGGCTCAAAAACTTTGCAATTGTTTCGTATTTGATCTTGGGTTCTGCAATCTACAAGGTGTGTGACTTTGAGTAAGTTATTTCATCTCACTGAATTTAATTTATTTTAAAAAATATGTTATTTATTTATTCATGACATACAGAGAGAGAAGTAGAGACACAGGCAGAGGCAGAAGCAGGCTCCCTGTGGGGAGCCCGATGTGGGACTCGATCCCAGATCATGCCCTGAGCCAAAGACAGATGCTAAAACGCTGAGCCCCCTACGAGGTCCATCTCACTGAATTTTAGTTCTTCCATTTAGCAACTGGAGAAAGGCAATCCCTCCCACATCAGACTGATGTGAGGATGAATTCCGGGCCACATAGCACCTGTATTTAACCTTGATCTGGATGCCAAATTCAGAATTAGTCAGATTTCAGTGCAAGAAACACATGCGTTGGGCAGCCCTGGTGGCTCAGCGGTTTAGCGCAGCCTACAGCCCAGGGCGTGATCCTGGAGACCCAGATCCATCCCACGTCGGGCTCCCTGCATGGAGCCTGCTTCTCCGCCTCTCTCTCTCTCTCTCTCTCTCTCTCTCTCTCTGTCTCTCTGTCTCTCTGTGTCTCTCATGAATAAATAAATAAAATCTTAAAAAAAAAAAAAAAGAAACACATGCGTTACTCCACATGGTCCAGTTCAAAGTGATGTAATGCAAGAAACTGGGTGCTTACAAAAGGATTTGAAGATGTGGAGGAGCAAGAGGCAGGGATCCACAGCTGGGCCTCAGTGGTCAGCAACACAGCTGGAACTCAGAGATGGGGGAGTGTTGGCTAATGTCACTGCTATGATCAATTGATATATGACAACCCCAAAGCCATGGTCTTGACACAGGAATGCTGAATTCGCCTGCAGCCACTGCCTCTCGTAGCAGATACCTCAGCAGACAAATAGTTTCTCTCGTCTTCCATCTTCAAGATCATGTGGGAGTGTGTATCTATTTGGTGTTTTATTTTCTTGGAGAATCCTAGATGCCAGGGAATCAACTAATGTCATTTTTTTAGCTCTCTAGCCCCTGTAACACAAAAAGGAACATAGTGGTTGATAGAAATACGTATTGTGTGGCAGCTGACTATATGCAACACTTAAAGTACTTTTCATAGTATTCACATATGATAAGGTCTTAAATGTTAACTATGATTATAATAGACACAAAAATCTATGCCCCAAAAGAGATCTACGCCAGCATTAAAAAACTATTATTCTGAGAAGTGAAGATAGTACATATCATATTTTCCTTCTCCCCTTTGTCTAAATTATTTAATCAGGAAATCAGTATGTTCCATAAAGGAATGACTGAAGCCCAGGTAAACTGAATGCTCGGTCAAAGGTCTAGCCCAGATGTTCTCATCTCTGTTCATTAAGTCAGCATTTCATAATAGCCCCTAGGGAGCAAGTGTGGCCAAATAGTAGACAGTAGAATTCCAGTGATTACTCTCTTTAAAAAAAAAAAAAAGGAAACCAACCTTCTTATTTGATGCAATAAAGTATGTTATAAAGAAAATGAGTAACTGTAGCAAGGTTGTAAATAAAACTCAAGCTCTATCATTAGTATTGACATGGTAATCACTTTTCCCCCTGGTGGACAATGGCATAAAAAAAAAAAAAGGTAGAGATGGAAGTTTTTCTTTTTCATTTTTTCACTATGCTTTCTTTGGCTTTTTGTTGTTGTTACTTTTTGAATTGTATTGTTAGCTGTTGGTCTCGAACGGCTTTTGGAAGCTTTCAGATTGGATGATGCTTGAGATGAAGCTATTTCAGAGTGTCTGATGAGGACCAATGCATCATATTGAGAGGGCACCGGTTATTCAATGATGTCAAATTACTTTGCAAGTAGTCAATCATATCCCAGACATCTCAGAGAGGTTGACAAAGGAGGGGGGTGGTTATTTTCACTGTAACAGATGAACTTCGAGAGTGAAAGGGGCCAGTGGATGAGCCAGAACGACAATGGGCAGATGCCCAACAGTTTATTCCTCCCCACTCCCCACCAATAACCCATGAGAAATTTTCCAAATCACTTTTTACATATGCCTTGACTGTTGATTCATCAAAGATGTCTTCAATGGATTCACAACTCAAACCACATTGCGTTTTTTTTTTTTAAATAAAAAGGACTGAAAATGTGAATATAGTATTTCTTCTATTTTTGCAAATGGATGTGTTCAATGTAAAGCACTGTCAGCAGCTAATACGGTTGTTGATGTGCTCAGATCAACTGGGTACACAAGCAGAACTGTAACATACCCACGTGAAATATGATCAAATGCTTTCACATGCAGTTTGCCTTCTTCCTCCACTTCTTAACAGAAAGAGCTTTTTTGGATACATTTTGTCAACAACGAACAGAGTAAACAGCTTTTTCAAGAGACCAGAGTGTTTTCCTTCTGATTCAGGGTGGATGCCTACATGAGTATTTCCTTTTAAGTTAAAGCATTTTACATTTTACAAATTCTTTCTATCAATTTACATACTTTTTATCACCACTCTGTTTAATAAGTAACTTTTCTTACCGAAAGTTCATTTCACTGTGTCCCAACCTTTCTGTGATGCTTGGAGAAAAGAAGGAGAGTGCATTTAAAAACACTTTCGTTTATGATGGATGAAACCACAAACTTTTTGTGATGTTAACCCGCTCACAGAAAGAGAATCTGAACTTCAGAGTATTTTGTGTTTGGAGAGAAGGCACACCAAGGAGAATGGGCTCATTTCAAGTCAATATACTATAGGAAGGAAAAGATCAAGGAAGAGCTGCTCTTAAAACTGTCAAAATATGAGAATTTGATGGGAAGAAAGAAGGAAAACAGAGCAGTTGGAAATGCAAAGATGAAAGAGTTGGATCCAGACATGTCTATGTAATTTCCCAGAAATGGAAACTGCACTGGCAATTTGGAAAGAGATACCAAGAAACAATATGCATTAAATGTTGAGCATGTCTTGTAGCAATGAACTTGGAAGGCTCATAGAACACATGGCATGATGGTCTTATGATTCATCTACATATGGCCTTATGCTTGGTGACAGACAAAGGGGAAACCAAGTTCCATAAGGAATTAAACACTGAAGAGGAAGCTAAACATGATTTCAGCAAACGACTCTGGGAAGCTTCTAAGTCACCAGTGGAGTATTAACTAGCTCAGTCTATGAAATACACATAGGGATAGATCGCATGTGTAATTTCATTTAATTCTACA
Source organism: Canis lupus familiaris (assembly GCF_011100685.1). NCBI lineage: Eukaryota > Metazoa > Chordata > Mammalia > Carnivora > Canidae > Canis > Canis lupus. The sequence continues at coordinate 2,519,072 of NC_049251.1, read as the reverse complement.
TCAAGTCTACTCAATACATATCATTTCTTCTTGTTTCCCTAATGGCCCAAGAGTTTACTTGTCTCAAGTTGCTTAGGTAGCTGGTGGTTGGGTTTAGGTGCAAATAGAACTCTCCCTCCCCCAGTAATCCCCCATCTGACAGAATCATCTCAAGCATTTTGTAAAAAATACAGATTCTTGGGCTCCAGCCCAGAAATTTGGATTCAGTAGTCTAGAGCAAGCTCTGAGGATCAAATATTTTTTAAGTTCTTCCAGTGACTCTGATACATCACTGTCTAGGGGAAAACAATGGCCACAGTTGCAAACAGGTAGCATGAGAACAGTTGAGGATGAGGGGTCGGGAGGAAAGGGGGTGGAATAGAGGAGCAGGGATATGCCCTGCCGTGTGGCCAGCCTGCACAACTACCCCAGCCACGGGGAGCCTCTGAAAATCCTCCTCCATCTGAAGAACTTGCTTTGGCATCACCTGCATTTATGTCTAAGACCCCAGACATTCCTAGTCAGCCCACCTCCTCCCAGATGGTTCTCAGATACTCCTGTGGTTTGAAACTGTGCCTTCAGAAGCCACAGCGACCATGATAAAATGCTGTTGCCTCACCGTGTAACCCCCAAGATGAATTATGATGAGATATTCAGGTCCCCATCGATAAATGGCAAAACAACAACGAAACAAAACAGGCATTCGAAACTATGGATGCCTTGACTATGTACTTGGCTAGTTATGTGAGCCTGTTTCAAAAAATGAAACAGTAAATTCAGTAGCAAAATGTGCATCAATCCTGCCCATATTGCACAAATGTTCTTTCTTTTATTCAAAATCGCCCTTATCTTTGGTGCTCTATCACATCAGGCAGAGAAAAGGAAAATATCTGCCTACAATAAGTCTTTGAGATCTCCCAGAAACACACGGGGAATAGCGTATTCTTAGTTTCGAACCAAACTTTATCATGATATTTGTTGGTTTGTTTGCTTGCTCAAATTGAAATTCAATTTGCCAGCATATCGTGTAACACCCAGCGCTCATCACGTCACATACCATGGTGTGTGTAGCAGACTGGACACAGTCACATCTGGCAAGGCCATGAAACTCATTCCCATCTCTGGGGTCTCTGGGATGTCGCCTCACCATTGGCCTTACAAGAGAAGAGACTAGGCCATGCAGCAGCAGTTCCCGGAGTGGAGGAGTCTGTGCCATTGTTGCTGGCTGTTCCTCAAGAGGGGGCACGCACAGGGCACGGGGGTGCGCTCTCTGATTTCACAGCAAAACTAAAGACAATGGTTCTGTTGGAGGACTCGGATCCAGGGCCACGCCGTACTCATTTTTCCAGTGAGTTCCAGTCAAAGGAATGGGAAGCAGAGACAAGGAAAGTGGGCGGTAGAGCAAGGCTTATGACACGAAGGAGGAGGAGAGTGACTCTGCATTTTTATCACCTCACTCAGCATGTTTGTGAGCATCTACAGTGTTCCAAGCACCCGGCCAGGGGCCCTGGGGGCCAGTGCACCGGGCCCAGGTGCTTCTTGCCCCCTGGAACTTGCAGGTGTGTGGGGAAGCCAACGGACACACCGAATAATTTCAAAGTTTTGTAAGAGCTAGAGAGAAAGGATTTTCAGGGAGGGAAGGGCATGACCTGCAGTGTGAGCTAAGGAGCTCAGTCCGGCGCCAGGTGCTCAGTCAGTTGAGCATCTGCCTTCAGCTCAGGTCATGATCTTGGGGCCCTGGGATGGAGCTCGGCCTCGGGGCCCCCTGCTCAGGGGGGATCCTGCTTCTCCTCACCTTCTGCCTGTCACTCTGCCTACTTGTGCTCTCTCTCTTTGTCAAGTAAATAAATAAAATCTTAAAAAAAGAAAACAAAAGAAAAGAAATTCGGTCCACGAGCCATGCACCGGAACAGTGAGGGGTAACCGCAGCCGCCCTGGAGAGACACGCGGGGTCCGGCCGAGGGCGGCGGGGAGGGCAGGAGGCAGCTCCACGGGCGGCGGGACGAGCAGGACCTTCGTTTTCCGCGAGATGCTTCCGGGCCGGCGGGCGGGCGGGCGGGGAAGCGCTGGCATCGGCGCTCGCAGTGCCCTGGCCCTGAGGAGGACCCGTCTGAGACGAAGCACACGGGAGACAGAAGCAGCAGGAGGAGAGGAGGAAGCCGAGGAAGCCGACGGCCGGAGACGGCACAGGAAGTCCCAAGCGGCGGGCGCGGCGGGAGCCCAGGCCCCCCAGGCCCCCCAGGCCCCCCAGGCCCCCCGACCCCCCGGGGGGTGCGCAGCTCGGCAGGGGCAGCGGACGTCCCGTGAAAGCAGACCCTCTCTTGGCAATTCCGGGACCCGGCGGCAAGGTGCCGTCCCCTAGGCTGTGACACGGCGCTCCTGGACTACTACGCGACTCAAACAGATGCTCGGGGGATCCCGGCCGGCGCCGCGGTGCAGCGCTGCCCTCCGCCGGGGTCGTGGTCCCGGAGCGCCCGGATCGAGCCCCGCGTCGGGCTCCTTGCATGCAGCCTGCTTCTCCCTCTGCCTGCGTCTCTCTGGTGAATAAATAAATGAAGTATTTTTTTAAAAAAATAGATGCTCAGAACTACAGAGCTGGGATCCCTGGGTGGCGCAGCGGTTTGGCGCCTGCCTTTGGCCCAGGGCGTGATCCTGGGGTCCCGCGATCGAGTCTGGCGTCGGGCTCCCGGTGCATGGAGCCTGCTTCTCCCTCCGCCTGTGTCTCTGCCTCTCTCTCTCTCTCTCTGTGACTATCATAAATAAAAAAAAAAAAAAAGAACTACAGAGCTGAAGCTTAGATACCTACTAAGGGAAGCTAAGACTTCTGAAAGACTGTCTTTCTTAATCGAGAGAATTGCTGTCTTCCCTTCCCTTCTCATCCCCTGCCTTCCTCCCCTCCCTCCCTTCCTTTCCTTCCTTCCTTTCCTTTCCTTCCTTCCTTCCTTCCTTCCTTCCTTCCTTCCTTCCTTCCTTCCTTCCTTCCTTCCTTCCTTAAGGAGCTCAGGCTACTGTCCAGAAATTTTGGCCAGATGGGCTTTTTGAGGTTGCTGGTGCTGAGACGTGGCCACAGATTTGTGTAGGGGAAGTACATCCTAATCTACCTGCTGACGTTCACAGATTGCTCTGCTGAGCAGAGTAGCTGCTGCAAGAATTGTTATGACTTATTTTCAGAAAGATTTTTTTTTCCATTTGGCTCTTTGTCACTACAACTGAGAACCATGCTTTACAGTTTTTAAGAGCTGTGCTCAGCCCTGCACATCCCTACACCCAGGTAGGCCTGTGGCAGACAGGCACACACCCAGGTGACACCCTGAGATGCCCTCAGAGCTCAGACTGACGGGGTGAGCAACCCTCAGGAAAGCCCTGCTGCACCTGAGTGACCCCTGGGAAACCATCTGGAAGCCAGCCTCTGGAGGCACACTGCTATCCTGGCCGGTCCAAACCATGTCCTTCGTGTTTTTCTTTTTCTTGTCACACAGGTGCATAGAAATACGAATCACACACAAGGCTACTGAGTCTCTGGAAATGTTTCCCCCTTGCGGCTGAGGCCTTCGGTGTAGGGGGCAATGTAGCTCAACACTCATGCTGGAGACGTATTCACATCCTGGAGGGGAGTATCGGGGAGTGTCTGTTACCACTGGCTTCTTCAGCCTCTGACCCTCTTTCCAAAAGCACATCTCTCAAGAGAGCGTGTTTCAAATGCTGGATGTCTATGAAGCTCTTTACAAACATTAACAGGCGAATGGTTGGTTTAGAGGAAGTGCTGATGTATTGCTCTGACGTAAGCAGGGAGGGCCCACGGTATACATTTTTTGTCTTTCTTTTAGGGAGAAATGAGAAATTATATTCCAGATGATCCAGCCTTTTATGCTAGGATGGAGGGGTGTGACGAAGGAACCGGGATTTTTAAAAAGATTTAAATTTGGAACTTTTGTGAGGTGCATGCAAATTGGCATGTGGGCTCATGTTGATCTTTAGAAAGGAAGGCAAGTCTGGAGTTTACTTTCCACCTTCAGATTCATGCTTCTCTGCTTTGAGCAGACCCCACAGTACCAAACTTCTTTATGAGCTCCTAATTATAAAAAATAGAGTGTCCCTAATAACAATGATAGTGGAAGTAAGTCAGCGTCTGTCCAAAAAACCCAAGAAGACAGGCCGTATCTGAGTTTTCAATGGCCACGTGTTAGAAGTCTTTATAAATAAAGTCATATGGAATCCACACTCATATTTCTTCTGTATGTCCATATATTACACAAGCAAATGTATTGACAATGTCAGCTATTGAATTATTTAAATCACTTGGCATCTCATGTGCTTTTTCTGTGGGGTGATCATGGTGTTTGAATATCAGTTCTAACACAGCCTATGACATAGCTTTTAACTACATCGTGGCCATGTAGCAGGGGAGTGAAGCAGGCATCGCTGGCCATGAACCCCTCTTGTGCCTTATACAGCTGTGTGCTTTTGAGACAGTGACATGACCCCCCAGACATCAGTTTCCTCACCTTTAAAAAAGCACAAATAATAATAGTACCTTCATAGGACTGGTGTGAGGGTTAAGTTAGATAATGTAGGGAGGCAAAGCCTAGTGTTTCGTACATAGTAAGTAGTTAATAAAAGCCAACTTTAAGACACATTTGTGCATATACTTCATACGGCTGGAAGGAAATCTATATGTATATATATGGATCGTATGTGTGTCATATACGCATAAATGTGGTTATTTGGGGGTTATGGGATTATAGGAGATTTTAATTTTCTCTCTATTTTTCAAGTTTTCTAGGAGGAGTTTATCATATATTTATAATGTCATAAAATCCTTTTGAAAAAAAGATTCTATTTATTTATTCATGAGAGACCCAGAGAAAGAGGCAGAGATACACAGGCAGAGTGTATCAGGAGCCTGATGCAGGACTCCATCCCAGGACCCCGGGATCATGACGCTCAAAGCTGAGCCACCCAGGTGCCCCAACGTCATAAAATCTTTTTAAAAGACACCAGGCAGGGCAAGTGACTTATTAGTACAGTTATGGCAAGAGCAAAATCACATGTAAGCTTCTTTGCCTTAAAAAAAAGGACAAAAAAGTGAAAAGGTAAACCATACCATGTGGCTCCTACTGAATAGCACAGATCTCAAGGGAACAAAAGCTGGAAACGAGTTGAATAAAGCTAAAAGGAAAAGAAGGGGCAGGGCAGCCAAAGACAATGAGGTAAAACCTAGAGGCCTTCAGTTTACTAAGCCTTTCCAGCAGATCTTCTCCAAGGCACTGGCATTTTAAAAGTGCAGCAGAATGAGCCTTTCTTGGAAAGCGTACCTTAAAAGATTCAGAAAATGAAGAGCCACAGCCTTGTTCAAGCGCTAAGGAAAAGCAGGGAATCAACAACAGATTAAAGTCCCTTTCGATTTTTTTTTCTAGGAGCCAAGTGGCATCGAAGCGCTGAAAACAAATAGAAACTTTGCAGCCCTGCTGCCTAAGGTGGGCGCCGCTTTCAGCAGGTCCCTTATATGTGGGCACCGGGTCCGTGAATGTTTGCTGCGAAACCCGCGTTCGCCGTGCTGCGCTCGCAGGGCTCTGCCAGCGGCCTCGGGTGGGAAGCTGCACGGCCGGCTCCTCCCCGCTCCCCCCGGGGTCTGCTGCTGCCCCATCACAGGCTGCGAACGGTGACCTGCGCCAGAGCGGGTCTGGTGAGCAGGCCACGGAGCCAGGGCGGCTGCTGCTCCGCCTGTGCCCCTCTCTGGGGTGCCCACACCATCCGCGGAGAAGAGAGAAGTTGCTGGGCCCTTTACCGGAGGGGATCTCCCTCTTCCCACCCCCTTCCCTCCCTTCCTCCCTGCAGTCCTCCATCCGCTCCCCCCCTCCTCACCTCCCTCCCTCTCCATCCCTTAGGGGCCATCCAGTGCTTAACGCCCCGTGGATGTAGACTCCTAAGGCCTGACCCACGCTGATACTACATTTTCACTCTTTTTGTTTTTAGCTCCTAATTACACTCTAGTATCCACGTAGTCGCTCCTGTTTATGAAGTGTTTCTTATGTGTCTGGCATTTTCACGGAGGTTATTTTACTTAATTCCATCTTCTACCCAGAGGTAGGTATTATACAGATGATTGAGTGTAGGCTCAGAGGGTTTAAGTATCTAACCCAGGGGTGGCGCAGCGGTTTAGCGCCTGCCTTTGGCCCAGGCCGTGATCCTGGAAACCTGGGATCGAATCCCACGTTGGGCTCCCGGTGCATGGAGCCTGCTTCTCCCTCTGCCTCTCTCTCTGTGTGACTATCATAAAAAATAAAAATTAGAAAAAAAAATGTCTAACCCAGGGACACTCATTTCCTACGAAGGAGTCAGAAATTTATTTATTATTATTATTATTTTGCCTCTAAGTTCAGTGCTTTTTCTGCTGGGCCTACATATTGACTGCAAAGGACCACATCCATACTTTTATGTTTTTTGCCTTTTCCTTTTTTTTTAATTTGTAAATTTGTTTGTTTTTGTTTTTTGCCTTTTTCATACTACACTACACATATAGTGTACACTATAAATATTTGTATGGAATTAGGTCCCAATTGTATTAAAATGGTCTGCGCAATTTATTCTTTCATGTGCTTGTACTTGGCGGCATTGTTCAGAATTTTCACGTGTACACATTGTTCACATACTGGAAACTGGTCAATGTTTTACTGCTTATGTGCAGACGGCAAGGTGCATAGCCAGGAGCTGACATATAAACATCAGTAGGGATTTGTATGTATTCTGAAAGCATGCTTACTTTGCTTGGAGCTGATTACAGAGGACACACAGGAGAGAAAGATCCTCAGTGTCCAAGTAAGGATCAAGATTACTCTTGAAATCATGATAGAATGGCCAGATTTTTTTTTTTTTAGTTTTGAGAAATTAAAAAAAATTCTAAAATGCCAAAAAAAAGGTAATCTGACACATACCCATGTACCCATCACCCAGAAATGAAAATTGTCAACATCTTGTCGTACTAGTTCCAAGATTTTTAAGATGAAATTTAGAAAGCATTATAAAGTTGAAATCTCTTTTGCTTCCCTCTCCAATCCAACCTCCTCTCTCACTGCACTCTGGTAGGCACCATCAAAGTCTAGGTTGCAATCTATCTTTCGTATAGTTACGTGGACGATTCATACCATTATTTTGCGTTTACTATAAAATATGCATAGGGTGTCATACTGCTTGCACCATTTTGCAACTTGCTTTGACCCCTTGAGAACATCACTGTGTTTTTGAGCTCCGTGTTGAAATATAGAAATCTAGTCCATTCCTTTAAGTAGCTGTATAGCATTTTTTATATGAGCAAAATAATTGTTTATGCCTTCTCCCACTTCAGTTCATGGACTCTAAGATCGTTAGAAATGATACTGCAGTGGAAGTGCTCACACAATTCTAGTCCTCACACGTGTACTCAAGTCCTGTAAGGTATCTACCTAAGTAGAATGGCTGAATGGTACACGAGGGGCATGCTGAATTTTATCACAATTTGGCAAATTACTCTCTGAAGTAGTTGTACCAATACACTCTCACTACCAGTGCACTTAAGTGCCTGCTTCCCCATACCCTTTTCCATGCTGGATGCTGGCAGACTTTAATGTTTGCCAATCTGTGAGCTAAGCAAGGGCATCTTTTTATTTAGGTTTTCATTTTCCCAATTTACTAGTATAATCTAGTGCCTTTTCATGCTTATTGGCCATTCAGATTTCTTCCTTTGTGAAGTGTTCAGGCATGTGCTTTGCCAACTGCTATTGGGTGATTTGGGGAGTTTTTTTCTTATTAACATAAAAGAGAAATCTGTTCTGGATACCAATCATTTAGCTGTTATTTGGCCATTGCAAATATATTTTTCTTTGTCCATTGTCAAGTTCATCATCACATATTTTTTTTTCCTTTAGGAAGGGCATACAAGGTCATTCCAAATGGGTGAAGGGCATTTTTTTCTTCTTTAACCCAATGCAAGATGCCATACTTAGTCTCTGCAATTAGCTGAACAATTTTCTGCAGATTTGAGCAAAACTTCCCTACAAAGGCCTTCAAGGTTCTTCCCCAAATCTGAAGAGTAAACCCCTCTTAGCATTTTGGGAGTTAGATGGAGACAAACTGTTACAGCTAGGTGAGCAAAACAAGAGAAATAGATTCTCCATTAATATACCAGTAGCTGAACAGAACCCACCCTTCTCAAAATGGTCTCAAAGTAATTTGAAAGGAGTTTCTGTAAGTGAACTTATCACTTAGTGATCACTGTTTAGGCATCTCAGATTGAAAATTTTAACTTTGACTCCATGGAGTCCTTCTACTTTTCCCCCATCTTACTAAGAGCAGGTTTCAATTATGTAATTATGGTTAAAGAGGCCTGAATAGTTTTTACTCTTATGCCTTCACCCTGATTGGATAATGGTTTGCAATGACTGGTTGAGAGCTGTGGAAACACAAATATAGGCCAAAAGCTTGGCTATCTATGTAAATATTTACAAATATGCTCAACTATAATCTCTGTGAGGTGAGGGCCCATGTTTACCATATTCACAATGGTTACAGCCTCAGTGTTCAACTGGGATGCTAATCCTAGTTCGTGGGCATGTGCAGAACATTCCCAGTTCACAGCTCTTTGTTGAATCCTAAATCTGTTTTAGGCACTCTGTATTCTATGAGCTTGGTGTAATCTGAGTGACCACTTCAGACAAAGTCCCCGCCCTCATGAAGGGTCCATTGTAGTGGCAGGAGAGAGGAGTGACACTAAAGAGAAGTGAAATGGGATAGAGTTGTGGAGTGGTGGGGTAGGGGCAGGAGAGTCTCTGTTACAGAGACTGTGGTCTGCGAAGCCTCTCTAGGAGGGGTCCCAGTGAATTCAACAACATTTACTAGACAGAGAAAGAAGCAGTCACAGAGGTAGATTAAGATATAGCAAGCCACAGAGTCAGGGCTCCAGAACAGTTACTTCCAATTCAAAAAGTAAGCTCAGACTATGCATTTTCATTTGGGGCAGTTTATATGAGTTTTTTTTTTTTTTTTTTTTTGGTGGGGGGGGTAGTGAAACATTGATTTTAAAATAGAAGGGACTAATAATGCACTTTAAAATATGCTCTTTTCTTTGGGGGGGAATAGTTTGTACCCAGAGAGAACAACTGGCTTCTACAGATTGGTGGTGGGCTAATGGTCTAAGCATTTTGTGTATTTCTGACCAGTCTGTCTCCTACAGCTCACTCCACCAGGGTCCATCTTTAAGCCCTGCTGAGTGTTCTCATTCTGCAAGCAACTACAAACTACAGCTCGTGGGAGGATTTAACAAAAAATGATTGGAAACCAAATTTAAAGTGCAGCACAGAGTTTATGGGCAGAAACTGCAGATTGCACAAACGAAACATTCCCGTGATGAAGATTTTCTAGATACTGATTTAATGCAGACTTCCTCCTTGTTCCCTTTATTTTGAAAAAATGGTTTCAAGTTCTTAAGAGTATCTAGTAGGTGTTGAGTGTTTCTTGCGGCCTCCCCACAATGACTGTCTAAAGAGAAAAAAATCAAGCTATTCTGGGTTTTGTTTTCTTAGCCAAATGCTTCAATCAAGACTGTTTAAGAAGTACCTTTTGTTGGGTTTCATTGTTTTGTTTCTTTTGCTTTAGTCAGTACAGGCACCTTCAAATTTCCTCCTGTAACCATTCCCCCCCCCCCCCCCCAGGTCATCATCCGACCTGGCTGGTGGGCCGGTCTGCGGGTCTCGCAGCAGGGGGGATTTTTGCTCGGGCTCTAACTTCGACACAGCATTTGCGGCTTCGTTGAGGAACCAATTTTCAAGTTAAAGAACAGATGAGAGTGTTCGCTCATCTTTCGAGAAATATTTAGGCGCTTAGTCCGTTTGTCACTGCCCTCTGGGTGCTCAGTAGTAAGCACAGAACGCGGCGCCGGTTCTTCCATCCTGGTGTTCGCCTGGTCCTCGCCCGCCGCTTTCTGTCCCCGGTGCGCGTCCCGAGCGCGCCCCGCAGGGCCCCGGCCGCACAGCCATTGTTCTCTCCCGCTTAAAGACGGCTCGCGAGGGCCCTCGTAGGGCTGTCTCCCCTCGCTCGCTCCCCTCCGTTCCCTCGAGAGACCCGGCGGCGGCCGGCGAGAGGCGGGTGTCGGGTCGGAGCCAGGCCCTGCGGCGGCCGGCGGGCCCGCGGGGGTCAGCGCCCTCGAAGCCCCCCGAGCCGCGCGGCCGCCCAGCCGGAGCATCCCGCCGCGGGCAGCGGGCAGCGGGCGGCGGGCGGCGGGCGGCGGGCGGCGGGCTCCGCCGGGACCCGGCCCCCTGGGTGCGGCCGCCGCGACCGAGCGCGCTGCGGGGCCGACGCAGGCCAAGCGGGGCTGCGGCGAGAGCAGCCCAGCCCGGGGCGGAGGAGGGACGAGGGGCCGGGGGCCGGGGGGATTTCCTTCCGCGCTTCCCCCTCCAACGGGAGCGGAAAATGTGATTTGCTGTGCATTCCAGGCGCGGTTCCCTGGGGTGACCTCTCCCAGCCGGCCCGGGCGGGGGAGCAGACAAAGAGGCGAGGCGAGGCGGGCGCAGAGGGGTCCCCGCGGGAGGCAGGAGGGGTGCGGGGGCGGGGGCAGTACCGGGAAAGGGGGCGGATAGCGGGTCCGGCCGCGGCGGCGGCGCCTGGCCAATGGAGAGGCGCGGCCCCGGGCGCCCAGCTCGGCCGCCGGCATTTAAACCCGAGACGGCGCGATGCCCGGCACTCGGTGCGCCCTCCGCGGACCCGGCCCCCCTCTCCGTCCGGCTGACCCCGCGCCTCGCCGGGGCGGCTCCGGCCGCGGTCGCATCAGGCCCCAGGGATCCGCCGGACTGACAGGTGAGTGCCGAGGCGCCCGTCCGAGGGAGGAAGAGCAGAGAGGGATGGGGGGGCGCAGGGGTCCCCGGGTCCCAGCCAGACTCCCACGTCCCGCTCGGTGCAGACGCGCGGTAGCGCTCCAGGCCCCTCCAGGCGCAGGGACGGCGGCCCCGCTTCCCTGGGGTGATGGTGCAGGAGAACCGAGGGTCCTTCCCGCCGTCGTGGCTGCCGTGAGCTCTCCCCGCGCCGTCCGCAAGGGAAGCCTGGGGAGGAGGATGCCAGGAACGGGAGCCTCGGCCCCGCATCCCTTTCCCGCTCCCTGGGCCTTGCTAACGCGCTCTGGGTGCGCTGCCAGCCTCGGCCGCACCTCCAAGGCGCGGAGCCCCGGTGGGCGCCGCGGGAGCCGAGGGGTCGCGAGCGGGAGCGCGGGGAGCAGCCGGGACCTGCGACCCCCCGACCCCGGCGCCAGCCGCGCTGAGCGGGTGCCGGAGTCTGGAGCGGGGCGCCGGGGCTCGCGACGCGGGCGGGCTCCCGTCGGCGTCCGAGCCGTGATCCTGCGCTGCGCCGGAGGACCCCGAGTCGGCCGCGGGCCCACCGGCCGGTCCGCAAGGGGAGACGGAGCCCCTCGGGCGCCAACGGGGCCGCGGCGGCGGGGCGCGGCGGGAGCCCGAGCGGCGGGTGACGGGTGGGCCCCGGAGTCGGGCGAGCCCGCGGGGCGCCCCGCGCCCGCCCCCGCCCCGCGCCCTCCCGGCCCCCGCCCCGCGCCCGCCCCGCGCCCGCCCGGCCCCCGCCCCGCGCCCGCCCCGCCCCCGCCCCGCGCCCTCCCGGCCGGTGCGCACCCGCGGGCGCTCGGTGCGCTCTTCCGGGCGTCGGTCGCCGCACACGCGCCTCGGCCGCGCCGCCGGGCTCCGGGGCCCTCTCCCCGGGGGCTCCTTAACTTGCGTCCCAGCGCGCCCCTCGCCCGCGCGGCCCGCGCTGCTCCGCTCGGTGCTGCTGACGCCGTCGCAGGGCCGGGCCGGGCCGGGCCGGGCGGAGGGGCTGTCACCTGGGCGGCCGAGCCGTCCGTACACTTCGGGGCTGGGAAAAGGAACGCGCCACGGCTCTGGCTTGGCCTTGCCCTCGGATCCCGGCCCCCCCCGGGGGCACCCCTGCCCGGAGCTCCCCGCAGTGGGCCCTGGGGACAGCCCCCTCCCCGGGGGGACGTGGCGGGGCACACAGGAGGTGCCAGTCGTTCGCGCGCCCAGAGCTGGCCCGGATGGGTCCCCGGGCCGATCCCGCTGCGCCTCCTCCTGCGGCGACTCTGAATCCCAGCCTCTTACACAGGCAGCCTCAACCTTAGGGGCTAAAATCTCTCCTTAAATGACACAAGGGTCGAGGGGCGACCACTGGTAGGTAATTGGATCTCCTGTTGGAAAAAGCAGATTTGAGCGCTGTGCGCGTGTGTTTATGTTCCCCTTTGAGAACTGGTGCCAGGACGCGGGATGATTAAAACGATCTATTGTGTTGAGTGGGTCACGGGGATTTAAGCGGTCCCGGGGCCCCCAGAGTGGTGGCTTCCTTTAGGCTGTACACACAACTTAAATAAATAGCAGAGAAGAGGTTGAGATATCCCCCAGCCCAGGGTGAAGAGTCTTCTTTCACCCCAAAGTGTCCCAGTCCCCAAACCTTGCTTTCCTTTTTTCTTTTCTTTCCTTTGCTCTTCTCTTCTTTCTTTTTTCTCTTTTTTGGAAGGGCGGGGGCGGGGGGCGGGGCTGGGATCTTTAAGAGATGGACATTGCAAAGCAACAAGGGAAAGATATTAAAACTACAGCCTCATCTCCTCCCTGGCACACCCAAATCAACAACAGTAGGTGATTTGATTGCTATCAATGGATAAATTGAAGTCTCCAATTGAAGTATTAACTAATTATTGAGGGGTTCTTTAGAACCGGGGTTGCTCTGTATGTGTTTAACCCTCAGGTCATTGGAATTAAAGTCTTTTATAAACTTTGTAATGTTACAGATTTCCTATTTCCTATTTTCTTTTTAAAAGTCCATTTTGACTGAGATGTTTTTGGTAACCCACAATCTATAGGAAATCCTAGTTTGCTAACAGTTTTTATGTGAATGATTACACAAAGAACAGTAGAAACCTACTACGTCCCCACATCTTTAAATAAGAGCTGCCTGCCTTCTTAACATTAAATATTACAAGTGAGGGGTCACCTGGGTGGCTCAGTGGTTGAGCGTCTGCCTTCAGCTCAGGGCATGATCCTGGGTCCTTGGATTGAGTCCCCATCTGGTTCCCCCCCCACCCACCCCCCACCCCGCATGGAGCCTGCTTCTCCCTCTGCCTGTGTCTCTGCCTCTCTCTGTGTGTCTCTCATGAACAAATAAATAAAATCTTAAAAAAATATATTACAAGTCAAAAAAGGCCAAGAAATTGTATGCCATGGACCCCTTTCTGAAGAAATACTCATCAACAGCAAAGCTGTGGAGCATGTCCTAGGATAGAGAGTTAAGGACTAATGGGAAAACCTAATGCTTTTATGTAAAGAAAAGTTGGGGGACAGACAGCGAGGTAACTGTAGCATCCAACTGAAAGGCTCTGATCAGGCAAGTGTTACCAGCCCATGTCTTACATCTGCAAGGAATTTTCTTTAGTTTTAACATATGCTCCTAGAAATGCAAAGTACAACAGTAATTCCTGGAACGACAGGAGTTTTTTCTCTTCACACGTGAACATGAAGATACAAACTAGATAATTATTTGACTTACAATATTCTTCAAATTGTATTGCATTAGAAACAAGTTCATGTGTCCCTCTGTAAGTACTGTGCCAAGTATCCACTGAACAGTGGGTAAAGACACTGTTTGGGGACTACGTAGAACTGGTCTCAAACCCTGACTCTCCAGCTGCGAAGCTGTCTGACCTCGGGCAGATTCCTCACTTTTCTTACTCTCGATTCCCTGATTGATAAGAGGAGGACAATATTATTGTTATATCGTGAAAAAGAAATTATAAAATATGGTCTGAATGTAGCACAATGCCATGCATGCTAAGGATTCAAAAATAAAGATCACTCTTAGTATTAGTGGTGGTATTGGGAGAAGGCAGTAACATTATATGGCACCAGATATATATTACAAGGTGGTTCTGAAATTAAATCCCAAATTCCACACACCTAGGGACTAGCACGCATCTTGCATTACAATCCGGAACCTACAGATTGACTCCCAGTGGTGCCACTTGGTGAATATTTACTACTTTCTAACTTGTTTCCTGTTGACCTAAAAAATTGTGTGCATTCACTTCAACAAAACAAATTTCCTGAGAGCATATTGCTCCTGAGATACTTAATTACCTGGTGGTCCCTGTATGTGAGGTGGGCAGCCAGCCTGATTTAGCTTGAATGGTCTTCTGAATAGGGAGGTTGTAACTAGGGTCTTGTGACTCATACAGGATGATACTTTATCCTTTACTAGTTTGCCAGCAAGTCATTCTTCTTATCTTCTTGATTCAGCTTGTCTGGAAAAAAAAATCGACCCAGTATATTCTTATGAAATTCTCCTTAACTTCTAAAGGCAATCTTTTTAAAAATCAAAGATCAAATTAAAAATAACCTTTCCCTTCTCAAAGATTTAGTCCCAAGAAAAAGGAAGAGATTATTCTGAAATCTGGCTTGAGTTTAAAGCATTTGCTGTCACTTTCATTATCTTCTTCTACTGGGAAAATAATTTGATGTCATGCCTGTTAAACATCTTTCTAAAACTTAATTCTTCAGGACAAGTCGATCAGAGATGTTCAGGCATAGGCCTCTGGCTCGCTGACCATTGTCAATTCACCGTAATTCCCACTCAGCACTCCGTTTAACTGATTATGAGCAGGTTGGTTAGCTAAAATGAAAAATACAGCAAGAAGAGGGCCAAGAGGAGTTGGCCTAAACTTTCCCAAGATGTTGAGGATATTGGACACAGGTCACCCAGAGCATTTTTATTTCTGATTCCTTAGAGTTAGATGATTGTGCTCTTTTGGGCCTTGTGAAGATTGGAATAAATCACCATGATCTCTATAGAACAGAGGTGGCTGATGTGGCTTAGCCGGAGTACACACGTTTTCTCTTGATCACTAAGGAAAACCCGAAGGAAAGCATCCAGTAGAGAAGAACTGCTTGAGAATATCTGTGTACTCTGGGACAAGTGGATTGGAGGGGAGGACAGTCATCAAGGGAAAAAAGGTAGGAGTGAGTGGATTTTGCTGATGGAAAACAATTGCAGAGAAAGCTCACCACAAAAATACGATCACGTTTCTTGGAGAAGCACACCTGCATTATGGTGAAGTTGAGGCAGGGTTTGAAAAGAAGATGCTGTTTGCAGTGAGTACATAGGGAGGTCTTTGTGGGTGTCTTGATGCACTCTGGTCCCACAAAATGCAGCTCAAGTTTAATGCTGTGATTGGGTCATTTTATGAATGCAAATCACCAAAAATGTTGACAGCTCTTACACGTGGGAATAATTCATAGGAACCCAAGGCTTGATTAGCATTTGGATTGGTTTTTTTATAACGAGGCATTCTGGGAGGTGTTGATAAGGAAAAGAACTGTCCTCCAGCAATTTACATCTTTGTGATTTCCTCCGTGCTTATGACATTTACAAAGTGCAAATTATTTTTCAAGAGCAAAAGCAGTCCCTTTTCCCTCCCTGAGTAATCCCCACCAGTCTGTGGTGTGTGTGGGTGGAGGTTGGGTGATTGACCGCAGTGACTTGACACAGCCCTGGTTCTAGTGCCAGTCCAGTTCCAAACCTTCTAACTTACTCACATGGAATATGCAGAGTCCTTCTGAGACCGCTGTCCTTTAACTAAGGTCTGTGTTGAGATTCCTGACATTGGTTTCTACTTTTCTCCAAATAACTAGTTGCAAGGTTTAAAAATTCGAAAGCCTCACAATAAACACTAAAGATGTTATAAAAACCTACTTTGAAAAAGTAGGTTTTTTTAAAAAAAAAAAAGAAAAACCATTTTATAATATTTTCCCCACCTAATAAATCTTACTTTGCAAAAAGTGTGCTTTTCTTTTTTTTTTTTAAATGTACTTTTCTTAAAAAAAAAAAAAAAAAGAAAAAGAAAAAAAGAAAATAGCCTGTTGTTCTAGACCCCTTTGGCTTATGGCATTCACTTGCTCCCATAGGAACAAGAAGTCTGTCCAAATTAAAACTGAAAACCACAGTTGACTAATTTTGAATGTACTACATGCTTTATTGTTGGTTTCTGCCAAAGTAATTTCAGTGGCTTCAATTAGAAAATAAAGCCTGCAGCATTCTGCATGGGACCAGGTAAAAAGTAGTGGATATCTTAAGTGTTCCTAAAAAAAAAAAAGAAAGAAAGAAAAAAAAGAAAGACCAGTATCAAGGTGCTCCCTAGGTTAGGAGTTTGCTGTACTGCAAGTCAGCAATCACGAAGATTGAATTAGGCTCAGCTGTTTACTGGCACACATGAGGGATTTTAAAATGAAAACGGATTTTAAAATCAACGTTAAAATCCCTAACAAGTGTTTGTTTAACAAAAGAGCACCTACTCTGTGCCAGGCACTGAGATTAAGGTGATGAATAAGTCCTCCTGACTCTCAGACTAGGTATCTGTTTGATGATGGATGTGAAAATGCCAGGAAGGAAAAGTTGAGCATAAAAGAGTCCTGTGTTGGTCTGGAGAAAGGAAATTGCATTTTTTGGACAGATGTTTGTGGGAGGGGATGGCTTTATGACGCGAACTGTCATATGCAGACAGTGTACATTCCCAGTCAGCTTCAGATTGGCCTCTGTGATGTTGGGCTCTGAGGGTCTTGCTCTGGGAGGGCTGCATTGTCCCTGGGGCCATTTTTAGGAGGGATGAGGGAAGACTGTGGGTGTAGGCCTAGGGTTGTCTCATGTGCTCCTCTTTGAAATGGGCAGAGACTGGATTTTAGTTTAGATCTTGGTCCCCAGTTGAATAAATAGCAGAAGCTTGTAAAAGCTTCTCAAAGTCGAATACATTTGCCTAAGAGACTGAACTGTCATGGCTCAAGTTATCCTGGTCTCTGGAGAAAATCAGCACTGTTTTATAACTGGACGTTTCTCATGAGCGATTTTTTAAAAAGACAAAACAAGGAAATTAATTTTTTTTGTTGTTGAGGCAAAAAGGGCTCTGTTTAAAGAACAGGGATGTTGTAACATAAACTGACAGAAGCCAGGGAGTCCATAGTCAAAAGCACGGGAGCTAAATGTCACATTATCAGTTCCAAACTTAAACTTGCCCAAAAGGCAAGTTTAGGCTAATGTCGGAGGAATGGTGCCATTTAAGGGTATTTTAAAATTAATCTTTAATTATCTTCATTTGACATTATCCTTAGGGTTGCATGGTCTTTACTTACAGGGACTGCTGCTTAGAGAATGTAGATGCTACACTGCCTTGGTCTCTGAAAGGTAACTGCTTTAGCTAATCATGCCAACGTGTACGCTTCCTCGGGGGATCGTGGTAAGGTCACTATTAAATTGCACTTCGTGGTTATTCTATGTAATGCTGGTGTACAGAGGAGAGCAGGGGAATGGGTGCTCCCAGCTGTGCCCTTATGTTGGGAACCATGGTGGGCACGGGGGGCAAAGGGGGTGGGCTCAGAGCTCACCGGGCCTCAGGGTACAGCTGGGGAGTAGCAAGGGGAGTGGAAGCCTCAAGATTCAGGTCACATTTGGTATGATGGCCTGAGAGGGAGGCTGTGAATTTGAAGCTGCTCTCTTGGAAAAGAAAATCCTTCCACATCCGAATAACTGTCTCTGTGTTCCAAGGCTGCAAGCGCTGCAGGCCTGGCTACTCAAAGCCTGTTAGAAAAGCAGACCTACTGAATCAGAATCTGCATTTTAACAATACCCCCAGGTGATGGCCTGCTCTTTGAGGTTTGGGAGAGTTTCACTAGCAAGGTGCTTGCACTAGCCTTTTAAAAAATATCCTGGTGCTTCTCCTCTTTGTCCTCTATGTGCTGTACCTTCGCTCATCGCTCTGCCTGTAGACTAGGTCTCCTTTCTCTGATTTACAGTCCTCACTCCCATTTTTTTTTTCTCTCCCCATCTTTGCTTTCCTGTTTGTTTGGTCACTTTTCCCTCCACCTCCCCCAGTTATCTGGGGGATTTTTTTTGCCGTTGTTCATTGCCTTTCTGATCCATGTCTAACTCCAGGCCTGTCCACAATAATTCACTATAATTCATTTACTCAATGTGTCCATAGCATTTATTAATATAAATATTTGCACATACATGTTTTCTTATGCCACTTTCTACCTTCTAGATTTTACCCATGCGCATGTGCACCCACACACATGAATGACATATGTCACCATTTAAAAGTAGAAAAATGTACCTCATGATATAATGGATGATATAATAAATATCTGTGTGATCTTTGTGGTAAGGGAATTTGTTCTGTCCGCCGTGCTGCTGCACATTTGGTCAGTTCTCAGACTGCTCCTGTTTGTACATCAGATTTGATGTGAGCAACCTGTCCGGGGAGATAAAGCATGTGTACCTGTGCTTCCAAGAAGCCATTTATTGAGACGTGAAGTGATTTTCTCCAGGTCAGGTAGCAGGTTGTCGCCCTAGGACTTGGAGTCCGTCTGGGACTTGCAATCCATCTGGGCTCTGCATCCAGTGTTGTTTCTGCTGAGTGCTCCTCCTGGGTCAGCTGCTTCCCAGTCCCCTCCTGGGGTTCCCTTGCAGCAAACAAACTTCCCCTAAGCATCCAACCAACCGAACAAGGCACCACCCAGGAAGCGCTCAGGCTTGCTGGGGAGAAAAAAAGAAAAAAGAAAAAGAGTGGAAGCCTTTTGTGGCTGATGAAGCCTGGACAGGAAAGCTGCTTGTCTTGCTGTAAAACAAAATAGAAAACTGGTTTCCCCAGGGAGGCGCAAAGGTAATTTGGCATAAAACAAGACCAAATGCAATGAAGTGACCATGCTATAGAGCCAGGCGTGATGGGTGTCAGCAGCCAGGAAGGAATTCCAGGGGGTGAACATGCTGTGGAGAGACAGGCCCCCGTTGAGCTCTTGCCTTATTCACTGGTGACCCTGGGCCAGCTACGTCATTGTGGCTTGATGGCTTGGCAGATGACAAGACTAATAATACCTGATCTCTCAAGATCTGGTGAGGAGGAAATGAAATATTTTCCAGGAAGTGTTTACCATGTGCCTGAGAAGGCGTTAGCTACTCTTACTGTTCTCACTGACTTGTCCATCCTTGTCCTCTCTGTGCTTCCCTCCACTAGCATGAGCCGCACGGCCTACACTGTGGGAGCCCTGCTTCTCCTCCTGGGGACCCTGCTGCCCACTGCCGAAGGGAAAAAGAAGGGGTCCCAAGGTGCCATCCCCCCGCCAGACAAGGCCCAGCACAATGACTCGGAGCAGACTCAGTCTCCCCAGCAGCCGGGCTCCAGGAACCGGGGGCGCGGCCAGGGGCGCGGCACGGCTATGCCTGGCGAGGAGGTGCTGGAGTCCAGCCAGGAGGCCCTGCATGTGACCGAGCGCAAGTACCTGAAGCGAGACTGGTGCAAAACCCAGCCGCTCAAGCAGACCATCCACGAGGAAGGCTGCAACAGCCGCACCATCATCAACCGCTTCTGCTATGGCCAGTGCAACTCCTTCTACATCCCCAGGCACATCCGGAAGGAGGAAGGCTCCTTTCAGTCCTGCTCCTTCTGCAAGCCCAAGAAATTCACCACCATGATGGTCACGCTCAACTGCCCTGAGCTGCAGCCGCCCACCAAGAAGAAGAGGGTCACACGCGTCAAGCAGTGTCGATGCATATCCATCGATCTGGATTAAGCCGGGCACAGCCAGCCTGTCCTAGGGATGCAGCCCCGGGTGGCCTGAGCCAGACCTAAGCGACCTGATCCCTACTCGGCTTAAACCTACAGGCAAGAAGAACAACCAGCTGCCGTGTGACCGGAGCCTGCTAGTGCATAGTTTGTGTGCATGCGTGTGCGTGGTGTTTGGGGGTTTGCAGACGCTGTGGAGGGCACTTCCTATCATGTAGACACATCCGCTTCCCTGGGACGGCAGGGAAAGCTGGGGGTGGGGGGTGGGGGGAGGAGTGGGGCCGGCGGACGGGCACCGGGGCTCCCCTGGGACCAGAGGCCCCCCCCACCCCCAAACGAATGCTGGTGGAAGAGGCTACTCTGGGGCGAGGGACCTGTCTTCAGCCGCATGACACTGGAGAAGGTCTTCGTTCCTCTCTGCCGCCCTCCCTTCCCCAGCCCACCCCTTAGGATCTCGGCGACTCTTCCAATTCCCTACCTGCCAGGGACACTAACTCCGCTCAGGGGACCATAGATGGTCACCCTTTCTGGCTTTGGGAAGGTCCTCCCACCCGGGGAGGCCGGCGCGGGGGAGGTCGAGCAGTGGGAGGCGCAGTCTTGCGGGGCCGCCCCAAAACACAGCACAGCCGGGCTTCCCCACGGCTTCCTGGTTTCCTCGATGTTTATTGGAAACCAAGCAAATGGACGAGAGATGGAGGCGCCCAACAGTCATCACCCGGCTGTCCCCGTGATCTGCTGAACTTGGCTGCCCCCAAGAGCAAACTTCGAACATAAATATTGACCACTCCTATTTCCGGAACCAAGTGAGTGAGCTAGACCAAGGAGACCCCCCAGCTCCACACCTCCCGGGGGACATAGATGAAGCTCAGAGCCCCCTGTGCCCGCTGGGGAGGGAGGAAGCGAGCACCTCATAAGGGGTCCTGGTCTCTTTCCTCTTGCCTGGATGTGATCACCGCTTTGCCAGTTATTTCCGTGTGATGCTTCTGAGAGCCACAAACCTGTCCTACAGAGACTGTGGCTCTGCCCAGTGCACCTGGCAGGGAAGAATCCGGCTAAGGTGGGAGCGCCTGGAGCCTGCTCCATGTGAGCTACCAATGTATCCTGGGCCTTTTTGTTTTAGCCACTGGTAGGAGATAGAGCTGGAGAGCCAAGGAGAATAAAGAAATAAAGGAAACTGCCTCTGATGAAGGAGTAGTTTAATGCCTGGGAAGAGTTGAAAGGGATGCATCCTCCCCTTCTTCCTTTGCCTCCTCAGGGTCTAATGGGAAACCCTAGTTAAGAAATCAGAGCATTTGGAAAAGAACCAGCCAAACAAGCATTTTTGTGCATTCGCTGTCTCTCTACTGGCAGTGGGATTCACGTTGCCAGTCAGAACCTACTGGTGGACCCCCTCCTCTAATTAAACTCCAGCTCCTGGCAACCCCTGCTTAGGATTTATCTAGAGCAGGGTCGGTGGACTTTATTGCATTTTGGATTTGGCTAATCTGTTCTCTTTAAGCTTGAGGTTTTCTGTGTGAACCCATTCCCACACCTAAAACACTTTTTTGTTTTGTTTCGTTTTGTTTTTTGCCTTGTGCCTTCTCATCCTCACTAGGCAAGTTGTGTGATATGGGAAACACTCACCATTGACTAGCATTTTAGTTGCCCATCAAGGCTCCAGCCTTGCACTATAGAGGCTATTTGTATCTCATTTTTATTCTTTTGGTGCGGCGCTCTCCCGTCTAATGACCAAGCCAGAACCATGCTTTGAGGCAGAAGTTACCTTGGACGCCCAAACTACTGGGTCAAATTTTGAAACTTCTAAACTCACTACTGATGATTCCACCCTAGGCAAACTTGTCCAAACACATGGTCTGTGTATTTCGTATACACTGTATGCCCCTGCCCTAAATTTTTCTATCATCCACATCCTCCAACAATAAAATGCAGAATGGATTTAATTAAGCACACAAATACTAAGCCAGAATTTTGAGGGTGGGGAAGAGGAAAAGAAAGGGGAAGGAGCTGAATATGTAAAGCCACACTAGAGAGGAAAAATGACATTTAGAACCAGAGACACTGAATTTCTCTTGTTGTTTTAACTCTGCCACAAGCATGCAGTTTTGTTAAAAAGAGATGACTTAAGTTGGCAGCAGTAATCTTCTTTTAGTAGCTCATACCACAGTCTTGCATGTAAGTTGGATTTGGCTTAAGTAAAGAGAATTTCCTCAAAATTAACTTCGCTGGGTTAATCAGCAGCATAACTACCCTGGAAAAGTACCCAGCGCTAGCCAGAGAGGGAAACGTCTGCTTTTCTTACTGTGCCTGTATTAAGACTAGCGAAGTGTGGTGTGTCTTACAGCATTTATTGAAAGTGCCACATCTATTACATATTGTATTGGAGTCTTCGATGAAGAAATATGTTTTTTTCATTACTACAGTAGAAATTTTTAATGGAAAGATATCGGTGATCTCAATCTTTCCTATTAAAATGATGCCAAACACCAAATATGAATTTTATGATGTACACTTTGTGCTTGGCATTAAAAGAGAAAAACACACATCCTACAAGTCTGTAACTTGGTTTTTTTTGTTGTTGTTGTTGTTAAAAATGTACATGAAAAATCTGGAGGAAAAGATAATTTCCACTGTGTGGAATGTGAATAGTTAAACAAAAAGTTATGGTTATTTAATGTAATTATTAATTCAAATCCTTTGGTCACTGTGATTTTGAGCATTTTTTTCTCCTTTATTTGACTTCCTCTGAGTTGAGCAAAGAAGAAACTGGCACAGTATATGTTGTTGGATGCTTTTTATCAGGTCAGAGGGAAACAATAAGATCTTGACACATCTGAACATGTGTTAGGGAGTCAGGACCTGAACTTTTTTTTCTTTTAATTGAATGTTCCTTAAAGGTTAACATTTCTGAAGCAATATTAAGAAAGATTTTAAATGTTATTTTGGAAGACTTTTGATGTGTGTATACAAATAGCAGAAAATAATGAATAGTTCACAAGTCCTTTTAAGGAGAAAATCTAAAATGAAAAGTGTATGTACAGAACCTATATAAATGACCAGTTAATGCTTAAGCGTGGAAGTAGTCCTATTGATTTGTCATTCTCAAGATATTTAATATCAACTGCATTATGTATTATGTGTGCTTTAATCACGTAAAAACAACAGAGGATTATATAGACTATGATTGAGTTACTTTGCTATGTATGAGGATGAGGGGGATTTAATAGCCTCATAAAAGTTGATTTGGTTTAAAGCAAAGTTTTATGAATCTGTAACTAGAATTTGATTTTAATCCCAATTATGTTCCATATAACCTTTTCCAAAGAGCAACCTTTCCCAAAGAGCAACCAATAAATTGAAACTCTTCTCTGTGCCCATGTGTGTGTTTAACTGGTAGTGTTCACAGGGTAGGGTGGAACAGGATTCACTTGTCATGGGAAGGGAGCTAGAAAAGAGATAAATAGATTTCTTGTATCACAAAGGGAATTTATTTCTTCCAACTAGACCTTTAGGATTTCAGTAGGACACCTCAGGCAATTAGAGGTGAGGGAAAGTCACTGTGTAATGGAAAGTACCAGCCTCTAACCCAGAGCTAGAAAAAAAGAGCTGGAAAGGGTTTTGTGAACCTTTCAGGCATGGAAGAGTTGTCATGCAGAAATGATGATACCTCTATTTAGAAGTGTTCAAGGGAAAAATGGAAGAAAGATTTGGGGCTCACTAGAAGGGAGATAATAATGAGAGTGATTCATCAACACAATGAGCTGGCTTTGAGATGGTGAACTCTCTGTGCTTAGAAGTATGAAAACACATGCTAGAACTCATTACATAGGGGTGTGAGGTAAAGCAAGTTACTGTCTTGGTTTTGCAGTTGAACTAGCAGATTTCTGAGGTCTCTTCCTACTTGGACGAACAATACAGGATTTCTACTAGGTATCTGTGCTCTGACAATGGTGATGAAAATACCAGCAATTATGTCTGGAGTGCTTAGGCCAGACTCTGTGCTAAAGATTTTATTTGAATTGTTTCCAACAATCTTCGTATATTGTACGTATACCATTATTATCGCTGCTAGGGGTAGTGAACTCATATGGTTTCACTGCAACACTTATGCACTTAAGCACTATGCAAAATTGTGATATTTTCAACTTATATCAGTTACTCTTTTAAGGACAGAACACAATACTCTAAAGATAGATCCAACTCTTGATTATTCACATTTAATGACTGGTTACCCTGGGGTTGTAGTTGGCATCACCAGGTGCCGTAGCTCTAAAGCATTTAAAGCCTCTTTGCCACCTCTCTTTTTGTTATGGCTTCCTTGGACTTGGAGGGGAAATATGACAGCACGTTCCAAGGAGACAGTGTCCTCAGAGAAGCCATACCTGCATCTAGGAGGCAACGTCTGAACAGGGTAGTGGGACTGGATACAGAAAGGCATTCTAGGTTTAAAAAAAAAAAAAAAAGTACATGGTAGGATATCAGCAAAACTGTTGAAGCGAGGAGCTCTGAAAATTCTCCATCAATCCAATGACAAATTGGCAAAAATAACCAGAACCAACTTTTTAGAACTCTGAAAATTAACTAAGGGCTTGCAGCAGTCTGGGGAGCATTTATTCTAGAAAAAGGCTGAATCTCTGTAGGAACAGCAAATACTGTGATATTGTAACTTGCCCTGTTCTCATCATCCTTCTTCAGTTCCATAGAAGACTGAAAAACCAACAGCCTGCAGTGGCAGTGAAAACCAGCAGTCTAGCAACCCTGGGGGGTGAGTGGGGTAGAATGGGATTGGAGTTCCTTCAAAGCCAAATACGAAGAGAACAGTCATTATTTGACTTGTCTGTCAGACCCTGGAGACACCACTTGCAAGGCTATCTTTATTTGACCTGATTGGAAGCTGCCCAATGTGAAAAGCCTTGTTGAAAACAATTGATTATTTTTTGTGGTTGCTTGAGGTAGAGGATAGCAGCTTGGCAGCAAAAGGCTGAACACAGGGGAATGAGATTTCCTTGGGGCTTTGAAAAGTTCCTACATAGTCCTGGATATCTAAAAGACCAATGCTTGCATAGGGCTGTGGACATGCCCGGGGCTCTCTACATGCTCAGGAAGAATCTGACAGGACTGTAAACTCTTACCTCAGGCTGATCATCACGGCACAAGGAGGAAGTGAAGGCTAAGGCCCAGTTGTCAATTGCCTGTCTGAGTATGGAAGGTGTGCCCCCAACATTTATCAGAACCCCCTGGCAAAGATTGAGAGACTTATTGGTTCCAAGTGTTACAGGAAATCACTGTTCAAATATTAGCTGACGACTAAACTAACCAAGCAGAGACTTCAGTGGCAACACACAACACAAAATACAAACCTCACTGAATTAATTCATAAAAGTCACTGCTAAACAAAGAGACAAACAACAACCAGCAACAACAGATCCCATGAAGTGGGAGAGAGACTTATTTCAAGACTTATCACATTATATTACTTCAAACTATTTTTATTTTCAGATGATATGATCTTGTATGTAGAAATCCTAAGGAATCCACTAAAGAAGTATTAGAGCTATCTTAGTCCATTCAGGCTACTATAATGAAATACCACAGTTTATGAAAAAAACTGGTAGCTTATTAAAAAAAAAAAAAAACAATCATTCCTCATAGTTTGGAGGCTGGAAGTCTGAGATCAGGTTGCCAGCATGGTCAGGTGAAGGCAGGCTTCTGGGTCCCAGACTTCTTGTATGTATCCTGACCCAGTGAAAGGGGCTAGAGATTCTCCGGAACCTCTTTTATAAGGCACCAATCCTTTTCATGAGGGTTCCATCCTCATGACTTAAGGACATCCCAAAGGGCCCTCCTCCAATACCAATCGTGTTAGAAGTTAGGATTTCAACATGAATTTTGGGGTGGACACAATCTTTCAGACCACAGCAAGAGCTTAATAAATGAGTATATTAAGATTGCAGGAGGCAAGGTCAATATGCACAAATTAATTGTATTTTATACATTAGCAATGAGAAAACCTGAAAATGAAATGAAACCAATTCCTTTGTTTAGCATCAAAAGGAGGAATAAATATAGGAACAAATTTAACAGAGTGCAAGACTTGTATATTGGAAACAATAAGACATTGTTTAAAGCAATTAAAGAAAACCAAAATAAATGGAAAGACTTCTGTGTTCATGGATTAGAATTCTTTTTTTTTTAAACAATTTTATTTATTCATGAGTGACACAGAGAAAGAGAGGCAGAGACATAGGCAGAGGGAGAAGCAGGCTCCATGCAGGGAGCCTGATGTAGGACTCGATCCCAGGACCCCAGGATCACACCCTGGGCCGAAGGGAGGCACCCAACCGCTGAGCCATCCAGGCATCCCCATGGATTAGAATTCTATTGTAGATTCAGTACAATCCTTATCAAAATCCCAACTGGCTTCTTTGCGGAAATGGATAAGCTGATCCTAAATTTTTTTTTTAAGATTTTATTTATTCATGAGAGACACAGAGAGAGGAGAGAGGAGAGGTAGAGACAACAGGCAGAGGGAGAAGCAGGCTCCATGCAGGGAGGCTGATGTGGGACTCCATCCCGGGTCTTCAGGAGCAGTCCCTGGGCGGAAGACGGAACTAAACCTCTGAGCCGCCCAGGCTGCTCGATGATCCTAAAATTTATATGAAAATGCAAGGGACCCAAAACGGCTGAAACCATCTTGAAAAAGAAGAACAAAGTTGAAGGACTGACACCTCCTGATTTCAAAACTTACACCAAAGAATTGTTCTAGGGCAAATACCCTTATAACTACCATTAGATTAAGAAATATATATTTTTTCTAACCTTTGCAGAAGCTCTCCTATGTCCCATCTCAGTTTTAATCCTTTCTCATGCCACAGTTAATAATGACACCCTCAACTTTTATAGTAATTTCTTCCTTCCATATCTTGATAGTTTCATCACCAAAGTGTGCATCCCTAACTCTATATGGTTGCAAACTGCTTAAGAGGGAACAGATAAAGGCCTGAAGTAAGGCAGCTCTAGCCCTCCTCCTATGAGCTTGATGGGGATTACCAAGTAGAGGATTACCAGAGTCCATTTCCTCCTATGGCACCAACAAATTTAGCGGGCAGAGGTTAAAATCATTGGCTATTTCAAAGTATTTTAGATAATTATTCTTATTGTCACTGTTCCCTGTTAGCAT
Source organism: Canis lupus familiaris (assembly GCF_011100685.1). Taxonomy (NCBI): domain Eukaryota; kingdom Metazoa; phylum Chordata; class Mammalia; order Carnivora; family Canidae; genus Canis; species Canis lupus. The sequence goes on along the minus strand of NC_049251.1, from coordinate 2,492,295 downwards.
AAAAATCAAGGCTTCGATACTGATGCTCACAAAACAATTCTACTGTCTTCTATGTTTATAGCTGAAACCACTTTCTCTATCATGTGTATTTGTCATTAAACAATGTAGCAAGAGTCCATTAGAAATGAGCTTCATGACCTTTCAGAAATTCCATTCCATTCCACAAGTGTCAATACTGACATTTTGAATGTAGAAGTTTATTATTATACCACAGTGACAGCAGAGGTTATATTTGGGATGGCTTTTAAGTAGATATCTATTATTTTTTACTTCCTACATCTCTTCTCCTTAAAACTTTTTTTTTTTTTTGGACCTACCCTTCCCTCATTCCTTGTGGTGTCAATAAGGTTTCTTATCACTGTATGTTTTTATTCCCTCTGTAGGCATAGGGATGACATTTGACCATATTGGAAAATAAGAATAGTCATTCAACTTGGCCACCATGGTTGGTTTTTCAAATGGTCTTTAAACCCAAACTGAGTCTATAAGAATCTTCCTTCAGATTTGCATACAGAGGCCGGGAGAAACAAGATTTTTCCCCCTCCTCTGGGATCATAAGCCTGTAGATAAAAATCTGCTGATGGCCATCTTTCTTCCCAGGTATATGGATGAAACTGTCTGAAGAATGAGGTCTCTACACACAGAAAAACAGAGCCAAAAGATGGACCGGGTATCTTAATGAAAGAATTTTTTTACTGAATTGAAGTATGACAAAGTCAGGCCAACCTATGAATCATCTTGTATTTGCTAGAGATTGCTCTGTAACAAATTATGTCAAAGCTCAGTAGCCTAAAACAACAAATATTTATTATCTGACGTTTTCTTTATATATATTTTATTGAAGTTCGATTTGCCAACATATAGTATAACACCCAGTACTCATCCTGCCAAGTGTATCTGACTTTTTCTGGTAGGGATCTGGGAATGACTCAGCTGGGTGGTTCTCTCTCTCAGGAGTTTGCAGGCAAGGTGTCAGCGGAGGTTTCAGACCCCTAATGACTTCACAGGCTGGAGAACCTACTTCCAACATGGTTCACTCACGTGGCTGGCGGCTGGCGGTCTTAGCTCCTCACAACTGGCTTTCTCCAGAGTAAGTAAATCAAGAAAGAGCAACGAAGAAGTTGTGGTACCTTTCATGACTTAGTCTTCAAAGCCACAGACCTTTACTTTTGCTCTATCTTATTTGTCAAAAGAAGTCACTGAGTTTGCCTACATTCAAGAGAAAACTGCAGCCCAGCTGCCCAAGATCCCAATGACTCCCACCCCATGCTTGACAGACGTTATGAATTCCTATGAATGGTTGCTGGCTCAGGTTGGTTACTTCTGCAGGCAGGTCTAGTGTGATGGATCTGCTCATTGGAACCTAGGGCAAATTATAAACATTAACTTCATGAATGTTTGGGAAGTGCAACTGTTTAGCTTTCTGTGCTCTACAGTATAGGAGACAATCCAGGAGGATACTGGAATAGGTACTGAGAGAGCAAGATGCCACATTGAAGTAACTCATGGATACAAGGGTGAAAGAAAACAGTGTTCAAAGGCTTATGATGAAAAACATCAGCTCTTGTCCCAGCTCTTCTACTTGACTCCTTCAGTCTCATTTCTGAGAGTCAACCATTGAAAATGGCTGTTTCTTCTGCCATTGCATCCATCTTTCTACTTACTTAAATTTTATTTATTTATTCATGAGAGACACAGAGAGAGAGGCAGAGATACAGGCAGAGGGAGAAGCAGCCTCTCTATGGGGAGCCTGATGTGGGACTGGATCCCGGGACCCTGGGATCATGCCCTGTGCCAAAGGCAGACACTCAACCACTGAGCCACCCAGGCGTCCCCATCTTTCTATTTCTTACTTTTAATTTTATATATTGTTTGCTAACATTGTGTTATGGCAAAGAAGACAGCGAGTTCATCCTCCGTTTCACTCATTCTATGCTATAAAATTTGTGCTGCAAATTTTGCTTACATCAATCATCATACACTGTTATGATCATCAATTACTATTGACTGCTGAATTTGGGTTTGCTTTGTTCAGTTGATCTTGGAGTTAGCCATTTGATCTTTTTTCATTCATTTGATTTTCTTAAAAAATATATTCAAATATATACATGTACACCCACACACAAACACACACACACACACACACACACACACACTTATCCCTATTTACATGATGTCTTAAGGAATTCCCCCAAGTATTCTATTTCCTGCGTTCATATCTTTGCATGATACCCTTCTCTGTAGTGTGGCTAGGACCTGGAAATTGCTTCTCATAAGTGGAATGTGACACAGGGGACAGGATCACATGATCATAATGTGAATGTGATCACATGAAAGCGTAGCTCCCACCTTGCCAGGGTCTGTTTTTCTCTCTCCATTGCTGGCTTTGAAGAAGCAAGCTGCCAGGAATCTATAGCTGCGAGGAAATGATTTTTGGAAACAACTTGAAGGAGCTGAGAATTGGATCTTTTTTCACTCTAGCCTCTGGTGAGAACCCAGTCCTGGGTGACACATTGATTATTGCCTTGTGGGATCATGAGTAGAGGACCCAGCTAAGCTGTGCCTGGACGCCTGACTGTGAGATAATAAATGTGTGTTGTTTTAAGCCACTAAGTTTGTGGTAGTCTGTTTTACAACATATATCTTCCCAGGAATTTTAAATTTAGGCAGTCAGGTTTGTTGTTTTTTCTAAAGAGTTTCTGTCATTCCTTCTGGTGTTTTTTTTAAATAATGTTCTGGGTGGCTGGCTCAGTTGGTGGAGCATGTGGCTCTCGATCTCGAGGTCATGAGTTTGAGCCCCACGTTGTATGCAGAGCCTATTTAAAAAAATAAAATAATATCCTGTTCTTGTTTCATGGATCCTTTTTTAAAAGATTTTATTTATTTATTCATGAGAGACACAGAGAGAGAGAGAGAGAGAGAGAGAGGCAGAGACATAGGCAGAGGGAGAAGCAGGCTCCATGCTGGGAGCCTGACGTGGGACTCGATCCCCAGTGTCCAGGATCACGCCCCAGGCTGAAGGCCACGCTAAACCGCTGGGCCACCGGGGCTGCCCCCCCCCCCCGTTTTTTTTTTGTCAGTCCTCCCCACCCCCATTCTCTATATTGTCTCTCGCTCTCGTAGGTATGGATGTGTGTATTAACGTCTGGCTTTCCTAAGATGTTGGTGATTCTTAGTGGTATATTTCATTTGAGCTCTAATAAGCCAATTGAGAAGATCTGTGTTTGGGAAAGTTATTAAGCTGGAATCCTTCACTGCAAGCTAATCTGGTGGTGAGGCAACCTTTTAATTGGGGGAATTCCCAAATGTCAATATTTGATGATCTTTTCTCTGGAGCGATTAAGTTTCCCAAGAGAAGAATCCACTATACATTTTTTGGGGGAAGCTGCTAGCCTTCTATGAGGGTGAAAAAAAAAAAAGGCTGGGTGAGCTCTTTGTTCAGTATGAAGACTTTTATTTATTAGCTCCATGTCTCATCTCTGTCTTTAGACTGGTTGTCCTGAAATTCAAAGATTTCTGGGTTTAATTAACTAATTCCTTCCTTCCTTCCTTCCTTCCTTCCTTCCTTCCTTCCTTCCTTCCTTCCTTCCTCCTCCCTCCCTCCCTCCCTCCCTCCCTCCCTTCCTTCCTTCCTTCCTTCCTTCCTTCCTTCCTTCCTTCCTTCCTTTCTTTCTTCTTTCTCTCTAGAAATACTTTTCTTTTTAATCAGCTATTGATGGTGTGATAAACTAAATTTAAGTGGCACCTAATTTAAATTTTAAAATAGTTCATCGAAGGATAATCTACAACACAATATGTTAAGTCTAGTTTTCAAAACTTTGGGTTTAATTTTTCAAAAGAATTAATGTTTTTCAGTGGTCAAGTTAGGTTAGATAAGGTTATAGTTCCCTGGTGTAATTTGGTGTTCTAGTTGTCTATTGCATGAGAAACCATTCCAAAACTAAGTAGCTTAATCTTTTTTAAGATTTTATTTATTTATTCATGAGAGGGAGAGAGAGAGAGAGAGAGAGAGAGAGAGAGAGAGAGAGAGAGGCAGAGACACAGGCAGAGGGAGAAGCAGGCTCCATGCAGGGAGCCCGATGGGGGACTCGATCCCCGGTGTCCAGGATCACCCCCTGGGATGAAGGCGGCGCTAAACCACTGAGCCACCTGGGCTGCCCAAGTAGCTTAATTTACTATTATTATTATTATCTATCATGGTTCTGTGAGCTGACTGAACTCAGCTGAGTGGTTCTTACTTGGGTAGAGGTTTCTCATGCTGGCGCAGTCAGATAGCACCTGGAGCTGGGATCACTGGAAGCTCAACAGGGAGAAATGCCCCAAATGACTGACTCACGAGGCTGGTAATTGATGCCACAGCTGGAAGCTGAGCTTCAGTCTCTTCACGTGTCTTAAGCTTCTGAGTATGGTGGTTGGGTTTCAAAAGCAAGTGTTCCAAGAAAAAGAAGGTAAATTCTCCCAATTTCTTTGGGCTGGCCCTGGAAACCTACACAGTGTCACTTCCACCGTATTCAATTGGTCAAAGCAGTCTAGACCTGCCCAGACCAAGAAGGAGATATCCCCACCTCTTGAGAGAAATGTCAGATAATATGTGGCCATCTTTAAGCCACCACAAAGGACCTCACAGGCTGGGAGAAAGGATAGGAGTGTTCAGCTGTTCTGTGTACAAACTTGGACTCAGTCTCCTTCAGATCAGCTCTGCGGCTCCCCGTGACACCCATCTTTTCCCACACCTTACCTCTGAGCCTTAGGATTTTGAAGTCAGTTTGAAGTTACTAGCACACAGTCAAATTCACTGTCCCCTGTCTGCCTTCCATGTCCTAAAAAATTTACAGAAACCACTCAATTTCTATTGTCTCTTTTTCTTATTCTTTGTCCTCGTACGTTCATACCTTTTAAATTCTTTGCCTTTTAGTGGAGTTCTACAAGAAGGAAACAATAAATTCATGTGGTGTGTTTATCAGAGCCCAACACAAATTTATACCCATTGTTACTTGATAACAAGTTGATTTTTTAGATTGCTTTAAAATGGAAAAATGTACCCTTTTGCAGACATTGTTTTATTTGATCCTCATTAATTTTGAGAGAAAGGCAGGACATATTTAAATGATTCCCATTTTGGAGGAATGAAATCAGAAGCAAAATGATTTACACGATATTGCATGAGTAGTTTTCTTTTAAATCCTGTAGAGAAATGTGGAATTAAGTCTAAAGGTAACAAGGACAAGCCAAAGAAAACAAAACTTGCCCTACTTTTTGAGGTAGAGAATGCAGTGCATAGAGTTCAGAAAAACTAGCATTGGAGCAGCCAATTCAGAATCTGGGCTTTAAAAATACATACATACATACATACATAAAAAATAAATAAATAAATAGATAAATAAATAAATAAATAAATAAATAAATAAATAAAGCGAGCAGTTGTGGTCAGGTGGGTCAGGAACCTGTTTAGTAACAAATGAGGAACACTGATGATCTAGCTCAGCTTCCTACTTAAGGCCACACTGCTCCTTCTGTTCACTTGATCCACATGCTAGGACGTGAGAATTTTTTCCCACATCCCTTTGCAGAAGCCCATTTTGGCTGTTCTATGGTAGTGACTCTGTTTCAAAGAGGAAGAACCTATAATGTCTGCCAGGCATTCTACAAAGGAAATATAAGTCATCAGATAGTAGGATCTGGATCTGTGCCAGGATAACTCGACTCTTCTTGTAGAAGGTGCCATGGGATGGAAGAAGTGGGTCCCCTCAGTTTTATGTCTTGTCTGAAATATGATAACCATGCTAATAAATTTAGTGCCACACTCTTTACAGTGTGCTCATCCGACCCCTAGAATAAGGCAATAAACCGTAATAAGGTCCACGATGCTTTCAATTATTAGACATTCATTTCTGCTCTACATTTTTCCTTTTCTGCCAAAGTTTGGCTTTATTGATGTGCTTTCTGGAGGCATGGGAGAGGGCAGGGGTAGAAAGAAAGGTCTACTTTTCAGAAATCTGAGAAAAGTTATATGTCTATCAAAGTAAAACCTCGGCTCCCTAATGGGGGAAGACATAACATTTTTGTCATTGTATCCACAATAAATACATAGACCTGTCATAATGAACAAAGCCTGTTTGGAGGCACTCCTGGGTCCTTTCAGAGTTGTAGGCTAGTTTATGTTCTCAACAACATAATTAAGAGAAGCATTAAGTCTTTCTTTTAGTGGGTAGTAGTTAGGATATGCATAGCCCCACCTCTCAGGTGGTTTTGACAGCCAGAAGGCATCCAGAAAAGTTTATGGGATATGCCAGTGAGCCCCAGAGAGAGGGGCTGTGTTTGTAAAGGAAAAACAAGAAAAAGAATAGACGTTGGTGTAAAAGAAGATAATGGTATTTAGTTTTCTTTTCCTGATACTTAACACTGAAAATGCACCTTTCCAGGTGTTCATAGCATGGCTGGAAGGGTTAGAAGGTTCTTCCTTGTTAGTCTCTCCCCTCTATATTTTACAAAACATTTCAATTCTTCACTTTCTTTTCAGACACGCTGTCAGAACTGGAATCTAGACTTATAGCAAAATTTCACTTCTGAGGCTCACCCAGGATTCAAAGCAAACTGGGCATTACTCGCAAAACATAATTAAGGCCAGTAATTCCACTCCTGGGTATTTACCCAAAGAAAACAAAAACACTAATTCAAAAAGATCCATGCACCCCTATGTTTATTGCGGCCTTATTTACAAATATAGTCAAAATATGAAAGCCACCCAAGGGTCCATCGATATGGTCAATGGATAAAGATGTGGTTATAATTACAATGGAATATCTCTCAGCCATAAAAAAAAAAAAAGAATAAAGTCTTGCTACTTGCAACAATATGGATGGGCCTACAGGATATTACGCTGAGTGAAATGAGAAACACAATATCATATGATTTCACTTACACGTGGAATCTAAAAAACAGAACAATGAAGAAACAAACAAAAAACAGAAACGGACTCATAAATACAGAAAACTGGTGGTTGCTGGAGGAGGGGATGAGGATAGGAGAGAAATAGGTGAAGGGGATTAAGAGGCACAGACTTCTAGTTATAAAATAAATAGGTCATGGAGATGAAAAGAACGTTGAGGGAATATAGTCAATAATATTGTAATCATGCTGCATGGTGACACATGGTGACTACGTTCATCGTGGTGAGTACTGTATAATGTTCAGAATTGCTGAGTCACTGTGTTGTACACCTGAGACTGATATAACATTTATGTCAACTAATGTGTCAGAAAAAATGGAATTGAAGAGCCATTGATGTTGATGAGATGCTACATCAAAAAATCTTAATTCCAATTCCCTCCAGAAACTGAAGACCCTCAAATATCCTTTACTCTGAGATGCTGTTATGTACAAAAATTAAAATTTCCCCACTCATTCTTACCTCTCACCAAAGATTCTTTGTATTTTGAATGAGAGTCTTTCATCAGCAACAAAATGGCATTCTTAGTGAAATACAAAGTAAGATTATGGAAGAGAATCATGTCTCTTGGAGAAGATTATCAAGCTAGGATCATGCTAAATCTCTTGGAGATTTTCTAACACTTGGTTGGCAGAGACCCTTTCTCCTGAAAGATGGGGTAGGTGAGAATGGGTGAGAAGAGAAGGCTTAGGTGATAAGACAGAAAAGTTTCGTTTGTTTTGCAAGTTTTCAGAAGGCTCTTAACGCAGGGAGGAATCTAGAGTCGGTAAAAGAAAATTGTGGTGGAACAGAAATACACGAGTGGGGCTGAGCAATGTCAAGTAATTTCTGGGGATCCCTCATTGTCCGTCATTTTGGAACCTTCCCCGTTTTATTGGAAAGCGAGTGAACCACATCAGTAATTGAAGAATGCCGCCGGGAGCTGTATGTGACGTCCCTCAACACAATTCATGCTGCCGTTTTCTGCATTCCTCTCTAGACCTTTGGGGGTGAGAACCTGCTAAGGAAAGAGAGAGGTGTGTGGAGACACCGAGTTACTGGAAGGTGTTTTTAAATGTGGAGCTTCCTTCTTTGTTCCCCTCTGAAACGCTCTGAAAACCAAAACAAGCCACACCAAAACCATATCCTGTGCTTGTGCTACTTGCTCCCGAGAACCAATGAAATCGGAGCTACACACTGACCAAAGACCTCCTGGTTTGGGCCTGTAATGGTGTATTCATGGCCCGTCAATTGCTGTACTTCCCTCATCTGGGCTACGAGGGAGATCTTATCCACATAATGTAGAACTGGCTCATGTACAGAATTTGTACAGACACTAAGTAAATTGCTAGACAAAGAGCACAATTGGGCCTTCTTTCTAAGCCATCATTATGAAAAATTTGTAGTAAGACAAGTCTACGCTTTTATAACCAAAATGGAGGAAAAGCAGCACAGAAGTTTTCGACTAACTGTCCTGTGACTCAGCTCCAAACTGTGATTTGGGCCAAACAGATTCAAATAATCACATATGGATGAGCATCCTCGATTATGAAGCTGGGTTCGCAAATCAGAAAGTTCTGGCTTTGGAGGTGGGGGTAGAGAAGAGTGGTGACAACCTGGCTACGGCTTTGAGCTCTCCAAGGCCTCACACAGGACCAGAGGCCTGGGGTAGAGCTCTTGAGTACATGTTTATATGATCCTGTGGAGCTTGTTTTATTTCAAAAGTATGGGGAAGTCTGATGGATTCACCTACCATGTATGGTTCGCTGGGAGCTAAAAAAGCCTTATTCTCTGGACCCCAAAATTGAGAGAGTGGATGAATCTAGCGATTGCAATGTAGGTAACGTGATCTGCCTTTTGCAGCAAGCCAGAAGCCAGATGTCCCCTCCCCTTTGATCTGAATAACACTTTAGGCTGCAGACAATAAGATTGGTTTTAAATTTATTGTCTCTTTGATTTCTGCATCCTAATGCTTTTTAAATTCTTTACACAAGACAGGGCTATATATAGGCAACCGGGGAAGCTCAATGGAGGCCAAAAAAATGCCAGTAGCTTTTTGAGAAGTGCTGGGCAGAGGCTCGTGTACGTTTTTCTCCAGGAAACAAAGACAATTCAGGGGCAACAGCTTTTCCACTTCTAGTTGTTTTGCTCCAAAATGAGGTTTTCCATCCCTGGGCCTGGCCGGATTTACACGTGCACATTGAGGAAAGCGTCAAAGCAGAAAAACCCGGTTAAACGCAGGAACCGACATCAGAGTCTTCCTTGTCCACACCCTGTCTGGTCTGGCCTTCGCCCGGTCCGCCTTCTTCCCGCCCTTGACCACGGTCCTGTTACCGGTGGAGGCGCAACGTCCGAGGCCGACCTCACCCGCGGGAAGAGCGAAAGGGCCCTGGGCTGTGTCCTGCGGTTGGCGCGGAGGGAACCGGGGCTCGAATCCTGCGCAGCCGCCCCGGGACGTCGGCCGGCCTGGCAGGGAAGGGGTTCAAGTCCCCGGGTGTCTTCACTGTGCGCCCGTGACCTCGGGGGCCCTGGCCCCTTCCCGCCTCCCTCTGGATCAGGAGAACCCGGCCGGGTCACTCGGGGGGGCGGGGGGGGGCAGGGTCTTCGGAGGCAGCATCTGGCCGAGCCGGTCCCCTCCGGGGGCGGGGGGCGGGGGGCGCAGCCCTGTGGGCACTTCCCGCGGAGGCGGCGGGGCCGACGGCGAAGGCTCCCTGCGGGGAGCCTGATGTGGGACTCGATCCCAGGGACCCTGGGATCACACCCTGAGCCAAAGGCAGCCACTCAAACACTGAGCCACCCAGGGGCCCTAAAGATCTCTTTTCTTTACCATGCTTTAACATACATATACAAAAAAAAAAAAAAAAATACACAGTTAAGGTGATTGAATTATTGGAAAACTAAGACTGTTACATGGCCAGCACCTTGGAGGCCTTTCGTATGCCCTCCCTGGGGTGGCCTCATGGGCGTGCTTAGGATCCCATGCTTAGGAGGGCTCCACATTTGTTTTAATGTTGTTCTGTCACTGTTTTGAAGTTCTTGACAACCTGTGAAGAGGAGACCCTATATTTTAGTTTTGTACTGGGCCTATCAATTATGCAGTCGTGCCCTCCAACTTATTTTTTGATGGTCCCTTCTCTTTATTGTTTCATCACCTCAGTTTGCATATATAAACGTGATGGTTTATTTCACTCGTTTTGGAACTTTATATAAGTGGAAGCACACAGCATATTATTCTATGTGCAAGGTTTTTTCAGTCTTGTTTGTGACTTATCCACACAGTTATTTGTAGCTCTCATTCAGTCTCACTGCTACATAATATTCTAATGTGCAAATATGTGTCACGATTTACCTGTTCCACTCTTGAAGAAAATGTGAGTTGTTTCCCATCTTGATGGCTACGAATAAGGGTGCCACAGACACTGCTGGGTGTGCATCTTTGTGCAAAGGCGCATGCATTTCTACACTTGATCTTAGCCCAAAGGCCAGGACGCGATAAAAAGTGGAGGCACTTCTGTGGAGCATTTGCTTACCTAAGAGTGAAATTGCTAGGTCCTAAAGTGTGTGTTCGCTCAGCTGTAGCAGGTAACGAGAAACTTTTTCTAAAGTAGCTGTCTCAATTTACGTTATCTCCAACTGCATAAGAGAGTTTCCTTGCTTTGCATGCTGACCAACACTGGGTAGTGGCCGTCTTTTTAATTTTAGCCGTTCTGGTGGGTATATTAAATCACCGTGATATCTCATAATTTTAATTTGGACTCCCCTGACCCAGTAATGAGACTGAGCAACTTTTTAAAATGTACTGGCCACCTGAGTATCCTCTTCTGTCCTCTTCTGTCTGGTTTCTTGTTGATTTTTAAATTGTACTATTTGGGGTCTTTTCATATGAATTTATAGGGATTTTTTAATTTTTTAAGAAAATATTTTTATTTATTTGAAAGAGTTAGAGCGACAGCGAGAGAGGCGGGGGTGGGGCATGAGCTGGGGAGGGGTCGAGGGGCAGAGGGAGCGGGAGAAGCAGACTCCCCACGAAGGAGGGAGCCCAACGCAGGGCTCCATCCCAGGACCTGCAGACCATGACTCGAGCTGCAGACAGACGCCCAGCCGACTGAGCCACCCAGGTGCCCCTGTAGGAGTTCTTTATATACACGAACAAGAATCCTTTGTCAAAAACACATATTGCATATATCTTTTATCAGACTGTGCCTTAAAGATATTTTTGTTTGATGAAGAGAAGCTCTTAGTTTTAATGTAGTAAAATCTATCAATCATTAGTTTGGTGATTCTTTGTGTATTGTTTAAAAATCTTCCCCTTTTCCAAATCACAAAGATAGTCTTATAAAAGCCTGATTCCTTAGCTTTTCATATTTAGATCTGCAAAGCACCTGGACTCATACTGGTGTATAATATCAGCAAAGAGGCGGAGTTTTATTTTTCCTGTATAAACATCCCATTATGTAAGCACCTCTTCTTGCAAACGTCCTTTCCTTACTTCTCTGGGGTGCCGCAGAGTTGTGTCCTAGATCACGTGTTCGTATAAGAGTCAGTGCTGGGGGCTCTCTTGTCTATTCATTTGTCTGCCTATCCTTGCACTAAACCACACTGCTATCATGTTGATAGTTTCAAAAAATGCTTTTGATATCCTGTAGAACACTTAAAAATTTTTTTTTACCTTATTCCCCTTTTCAAAAGTGTGTTGGCTCTTCTTAACTCTTGGCCTTTACATTCAAATACTAGAATCAGCTTGTCAGGTTTCACAGTGAGATCTGTTGGGATTTTAGATGGGATTGCACTGAATCTATTTATCAGTGAGGAGTGAATTAACACCCTGAAATACTCAGTGCATAAATATGCTTATGTATTTCTCTATTTGAGGTCTTTACCCATAATAGTGATTTATAATCTCTTGTGTGGATGTTGTGCACATATTTTGCTATATTTGTTCTTTGGTACTTGGTATTTTGCAAAATTTTAAAAAGTGTGTGTGTGTGTGTGCGTGTATCAACAAGTTTTATATAAAATATGCCTTGTGTTGTGTCCAACAGCTCTTTTATATATTTATCAATTCTAATAATTTGCCTACAGGTTATTTTAGATCACATATGTATAGAATGGTATCTGTAAATAGTAAGTTTTATATATTCCTTTCTAATTCCTACAGTTTTTACATTTTTATGAAAGATTTATCTATTTATTTGAGAAAGAGAGAAAGCAGAGTGGGGGAAGAGGCAGGGGGAGAGGAAAAGGGAAAATTAAGCAGACTTGGGACTGAGTGTGGAGCGGGGTAGGGATAGGGAGGTGAGATGGAGGTGGAGGGTGGTGCTCGATCTCACCACCTGGAGACCATGACCTGAGCTGAAACCAAGAGTCAGAAGCTTAACTAACTGTGCCATCCAGGCGCCTCAGCAATTTTTACATTTTTATGTAAAAAAATAAATTTCTTACATGAATGCACTGCTTAGCGCTTTTATCCAGTATAAACCTGATTGGTGATGGTAGTAGCATTTTTATCTTGTTCTCAATTTCAGAGGAAAAGCATTTTACTGTTTTATCATTATGTATAGTGCTTGCTTAGGTGTACACACACACACACACACACACACACACACATCTTTATCAGATTTAGGAAGTTCTATTGTATTCTAGTTAAAAGTGTTATCTTTTTTCCATTATTAATATATGCATTTCATATTTAATATGTGCATTTCAGCAAATGAGATGATCATTTTTCTCTATTCTGCTACTGTGATTGATTAAATTGCTTGATTATCCAATATTAAATAGTCAAAACATTCTTGGAATAACAAACCTAATTTCGTCATGGTATATTATCCTTTGTACATTAGTTGAATTCAGGTTGCTAATATTTTGTTTAGGGCTTTTAGATCTAGGGTTCTGACTGAGTTAACCTATACTTTTCCATTATTATATGTCTTCATTAGATCAAATTCATTTGGTCATCTACCTTTTTATTCCCTGTTAGAGCATGTAATATCAGTGTTTTCTCCTTAAATTATTGATCAATTTTGCTGCTGAAGGCAGTGGTTTAGAGTTTCAATTATGTCCAATTTCTTTAATATTTTAATAATATTCAGATATTCTGTTTCTTGTTTGTTAGTTTTGGCTACTTGGATATTTTTTCATTTTTTTAAAAAAAGATTGTATTTATTTATTCATGAGAGACACACAGAGAGAGAGGCAGGCACAGGCAGAGGGAGAAGCAGGCTCCATGCAGGGAGCCCAGTGCAGGACTCAATCCCAGAACCCCAGGATCACGCCCTGAGCCGAAGGCTCAACTGCTGAGCCACCCAGGTGCCCCTGAGTTTTTTCATTTTATCAAGGTTTTATTTTTTTTTCAAGGTTTTAAAATATATCAGTAGATAGTTTTTAAATAATAAATAATATTATCTTTTTACCTTCTCCAGCCTCTGTAGTGAGGTTCCTTCTCTTGTTTTTTATATTAATTATTTGTCTCTCTCTCTCTGTCTCTGATTTGAGTCAGCCTTGTCAAAGTTTTAAGAAGTTTGTTAGACTTTTTAAATAATCATCTTCCGGCTTTGCTAATCCAATTTTAATTTTTCTCTTCCTTTTATGTTCTTTTGGTTTTATTCATCATTATTTTTCTAATTTCTTGAGATGGATATTAACTCATTAGGACTTACTCATCTTTCCCGTTTATGAATTTAAGTTTATAGCTTTCCTTTTAAACACTGATTTTGCTACATTCCACAAGTTTCTTCATGAATATTATCATTCAGCTCAAAATATTTTCTAAATTTTATTGTGATTTCTTTTTACCCACTAGATATTTTAGAAGTGAATTTCTTAATTTCCATAAACATATACATTTTCCAGATTAAAAAAGTTTCTTTTTTTTTTTAGTTTAATTGCATTATTTTCACAGAGCATATTCAATGGATTCAATTCCTTTAAATTTGTTGAGACTTGCTTTATGGCCCAACACATGATAAAGTTTTGAAAATGCTTTGTACCTGTTTAAAGAGTTGTTGGGTGCTGTGTTCTAATATACATCAATTAGGTCTATTTCTTTTTAAAAAAGTATGTTATTTATTTATTCATGAGAGACACAGAGACACAGGCAGAGGGAGAAGCAGGCTCCCTGCAGGGAGCCCGATGTGGGACTCGATTCTGGGACTCCAGGATCACGACCTGAGCCAAAGGCAGATGTTCAACCGCTGAGCCACCCAGGTCTCCCCAATTAGGTCTATTTCTTAATCATGCCATTCAAATCTCTGTTTTCTTCTGTGTGTTCTATCAGTTATTCCCACAATGTTTGTGAATCTATTTCTCTGTATGGTACCCTTTTTCCTTGAAATATTCTGAGGCTATATCATGAGGGGAATAAGCTTTCAAATTGTTTTATTATTATTATTATTTTTTTTTGTAGGTTATGCCTTTTCTCTTTGGGGAGTGTCCCTGTGAATCCACAGTAATGCTTTTTGCCTTAAAGTGTCTTTTAAATGATGTTAACATACTCATACCGATCTTAGGGCATGGCTTCTAGTAACAAATTCCCTTTTGTGTGTTGTTTGAATACTGAACAACCCGTGTCCTATCTCTGGGGATTCTTTGTTTCATTTGAGCAATCAGCTGTCAATTTGCTATTTTAGATGATGAAACTGTATACTTTTCCATCCTTTCCCTTTCATCCACTTTGGATCCTTATATTTTTTTTGTCAGTAGCTAAAAGACTGTTTTTCCCCCCTCAAATTCTCAGAATTTGCCTTTTATTTGGGGTTCATTTACTTGCTATGTAATGGCTGAATTACTCAGGTGAGTTTAAATTTACCATTATACTATAATGACCCTTTAATTTTAATATCTTTTTTCTCTGGATGGTTTTATTTTTGCCTTTCTTAAGTTTAGTTATGGTGTGTCTAGGAGGGAATTGCTTTTCATTTACACTGTAGCAGTTTCTTACTATTTCTTGAATCTGTTGATTCATGTCTGTCTTTAGTTTTGGAAAACTGTCATTAACTGTGCTTTGTTTTATGACCTTTGATCTCACCAGGTCATTGACTTTTCTTCCCTTCTCTTCAGTGTTTCATGTGTCTGAATTTCATTTTGGATATTTTCTTCTGATGTGTCTCTCAGTTTTCCAATTCTCTGTTAAATTATTTCTAATGTGCTGTGACACGCATCCATCCATTGCATTATTAATTGGGATTATTGTATACTTCATTTCTAGAATTTTTCTTTCTCTCAAATCTACTCTGTAATTTTTTGTGATTTTCATTTCTTTGCCGAAATTTCCAATTTTTAATTTTTACTCCTTGAACATAGTAAGCCCATAGTTCTAATATTTGGAGCCTATTTGCTTTTATTGAGCATTGCCACTACTGATTCTCATTCATGACTGTTGGCTTTTCATATGCTTGTTTGTCTTTGATTGTGTGACATTTTACTGGAAAAACTGGTTTGTTTGTTTCTACAGATCTAGAATATTATATTCCCCCAGAAATAATGTGTGTATGTTTCCAGAAATTTTTTCTGTTGTTTCTAAGAGCCCTAGCAAGGTGATACCACCTTATCTTGGCTCTACTTACATTTCAAGCTGGATAATTCTTTATTGTGGGGATGTCCTATGCCTTACAGGATGTTTAATAGTCTCTCAGACTCTTCCTACTAGATATCAAGAGTACCTCTTCCCAGTTCTGATAATTAAAAAATGTCTTCAGATATTGTCAAATGCCTGTTGGTACTTGAGAACCCGTCTTAACCTCTTATTCAGTAATTTTTACTTTGCAAGGATTTTTCCAGTCTTTCAAAGGAATTAAAAAAATGATGTTAAAAAAATGATCTTGTTTTTCTAGTTGTCTACAGTAAAAACTAGATCCAAAATCTGACAGAGAGACATATATGTATACACATTCCTGCTGTTTGTGACAGCAGGAGAACATCCTGTCATATCCTATGACTTATCTGCAACTATGGATGTAGGGATTCTATCTAAACTGCCTGCCTCTCACATGGGCCATTCTGCCACTTGGTAGAGGCTTTCTCTTTTCCTTTGCCATGCCAGGGTTATTTTTGCTATTAAGACATTCTTCAAGACAAATGTCTAGTGAACAATCTTCAACTTTAAACTTCAGTGGCCCAAGCTCAAATATTAATATGTACCGACTGCAAGTGCTCTTCCATTTTTTATTCATGGTGTGTTTCCTGCTTGGTATATTGTATGAGATTAGGGGCGATTTCTAGAATAGCTACTCACAGAGAAATCAGGGGTCCTAAAAATCATCTAGTCCAAACAGTTGTGGAAATTGAAGTGTAGTAGTTTGTATAAATAATACATTGTCATGGAATAACTGGAACTGAAAAGAAAAAAGCCACCTCTAAATGAATAAGAGCCAGAGTGAACCAACTCACATGCAAACCAGGTAATAAAGTGACAAGGCTTGGATTGAGGATATTGACAACACTTTCCCATTGTGACCAAGAGGGGATGATCCCAAGCAATACTGACTGTTCCTATATGAGAGAAAGAAATGACATTTATTGTTTTATGTTAGGAATTTCTGCATTATTTCTTTTTTACCCTTGACAACCTTATGGAATCTACTTAAGATCTTTTTTTAATCTCCATTTTTAATGAGGAATCAGTGGTTTAGTGTGCTGTAATTTGCTTCAAATCACCAGGATAATAAGTGGCCAAACTGGGATATTAGATTGGCTCTACCCTCTAAGTCTGTAACTTTTTTTTCTTATATTTTGCTATAACCTCTAAGTCTGTAACTTTTTTTCTTATATTTTGCTATTCCTACAGTTCTCTTAGGGTCATGACTTTTCTTTTTAGGGCATGTATTTAAAATGTATATTTCAGAAGCCCATATTTCTCTAAGTTACCATTGAGTCTTAGGTGGGAATCCAGTGAGAAGAAGGACTCATATCAGAAAGGTACTCTTTGGAGAGCTGTGAGGTGGCCACCAGGAGACCCTGGTGGGTCTTACCTGTCACACAAAACCAGAAGTAGAGGCTAAAGAATATAAGTGCCTAATTTTTTAGATTTGCACCCTTTCTCTTCTTCTTAGCTCCACTTTTTTCTTCTGTGGAATAAATCCCCCTAAGTGCAATAGTTTCTCAAAGATGGCCAAACCATTCTGGTATTAGGATCTAGGAAGGAAATCTTGGAAGATAAGGCAAGGTATTGGACAATTTGGTAACTCTTGATGTTTTCTAGAACTTGGAGGATGAGGGAGGGTATGTTCTTTCTTGAAGGAATTTTCTACTTCTAGTTCTGGCCAGCATGAGAACACTGAGAACTATCTAATCATTTGTGATTCCTTCACTAGCAATAAAATACTCTTCCAACAGGAGGATTTAATTTCAGCAGCAAATAACTTCAAAATGACTCTAAATGAGGTCCAAATGGGTCTCAATTTGGCCTCAAATCAAGCAATGGACATGCCACAATATTGGTAGAAGGCT
Organism: Canis lupus familiaris; assembly: GCF_011100685.1. Lineage (NCBI taxonomy): Eukaryota > Metazoa > Chordata > Mammalia > Carnivora > Canidae > Canis > Canis lupus. The sequence continues at coordinate 2,474,921 of NC_049251.1, read as the reverse complement.
CTGGGAAGTTCTAGCACTACACGAATGTTTAAACATTCTTTTTGTTGATAAGATATTGTTTTACCTTGTCAGATATATTTCCAGATTGATTATGAGGTTAGTTCAGGATAATTACTCACAGGTAGATTAGGTGGCTGCTTCTTTTCCTCTCACTGCATTCCTCATTTGGTTCTCACCAATTCCTACTCATTTTTGCATGGTGTTATACTCTACTTCATCTCATCCACAGAAAGAAGAAAATTCTGGAAGTTGCATATTAGCTGTTCCTTAAATGATACACACACACACAGCCCCATTCTGTTAGTTTCTTTGGCTTTTACAAAGTGTTGGTAGCTTCAATACTCTTGTGCTAGATATTTGATAAAAACTACACTAAGATTTGGAAAGGTAGTATTTTGTGAAAAAGAAGGATCTTGTTAGAAGGACAATGTTTTTGACATCTCAAAAGTAAGATTGTAAGACCACCAATGTGTTGAGGTCTATCTATCTATCCCCATATTCCCTGGATCAGCTAATTTTATTTCTGTGATCTTAGAAATAAAATAGTGGCTGAGAGTGTTTCTTTGGAGTATCTGAATTTTGGTTTCTCCCCTTACCAATTGCATGGGAAAGCTATCAACTTACCTAAGCATTGCATAAAAGTTTTCTTATTTGCAAAATGGGGATAGTAGTAATCTTTACCTCATATTAATTATGAGGATTGAGCAAATAATGCATATACAATGCTTCATGTAGCACCTGGCCTATAGAAAGCTCTTAATACATACATACTTTAAAAAATCATGGTAAAATATATATAGTTTATGATTTTAACCACTTTTAAGTGTACAGTTTTATACATTAAATACATTCACATTTTTTTTTATGATAGTCACACACACACACACACACACACACACACACACACACAGAGAGGCAGAGACATAGGCAGAGGGAGAAGCAGGCTCCATGCACCAGGAGCCCGATGTGGGATTTGATCCCGGGTCTCCAGGATCACGCCCTGAGCCAAAGGCAGGCGCCAAACCGCTGCGCCACCCAGGGATCCCCTACATTCACATTGCTATGTGACCATCATCACCATTCATCTCCAGAATGTTTCCAGCTTCCCAAACTAAAACTCCATACCCATTAAACAACTCCATTCCTTCTTCCCTCTAGCTCCTGGAAACCATCATTCTACTTTCTTCTTTCTCTCTCTCTCTCTTTTTTTTTTTTTTTGACAATTTATTTATTTGACAGAGAGAGAGAGAGAGAGAGAGAGAGAGAGAGAAACACATAGGAGGAGCAACAGAGGGAGACGGAGAAGCAGACTCTCTGCTAAGCAGAGAGCCTGATGTGGGGCTGCATCCCAGGACCCCAGGATCATGACCTAAGCTGAAGGCAGCCATGGAACCAACCCACGTGCCCTCATCATTCTGTTTTCTACCTCTATGAATTTGACTTGGATATTAATTTCTTGTAAAATGAAATCAAACAACATTTGTTCTTTTGTGACTGGGTTATTTCATTGAGTGTCATGTCTTCTAGGCTCATACAAGTTGTAGCATGGGTCAGAATTTCCTTCCTGTTTAGGCTGAATAATATTCCACTGTATTAATACCTACACAGTATTGTAATAGTCAAAGTTTTATTCCAGCCACCAAAAAATATGATTTGATTTACTTACTTCCAAGACACAGCTTCAGTGGGGATCAGCATCACTCCTAGCCATGACAAAAAAATGCAGGCTTATGACTGAGGAGTCAAATTTTAAGGTTACCTTTGAGTTCTTTTCCCCGTTAGTGTTTATAAAGTCTCAGTTTGGACATATCTCACTTTCTTCAAGACAAGTATTTCTGTGCTCAGATATGCAGGTAAAGGGAAGGTTTGGGGAAAAGAGAAGGGAAGACTCTGAAAAAGAAATCTGATGTTTAGTTTTTGAACAAAAATAGGAATGAGAAAAGGAAGAGGAAGACCAGATAGAAAGAATAGGGCAAGCTACTTGGACAGATTATTCAAAGGTGGTTGTACCAATAGATATCCCATATCACATTCTCTTTTTACAATATGGTGTTCACATTCCTTTATCAAGAGGTGGAGTCTAAAAAAAGACGTGGAGTCCAATTTCCTTCCCCTGCAACCTGGGCAGAATTCTATAAATGCCTCAACCAGTAGACTATCATGAAGGTGACTGGATGTGTCTTCTGGGCTTTGGCATTATATGTTTTGCCTTAGCTCCCTCAAGCCGCCCTGTAGAGAGATGCTGAGTCTCCCAGCCTAGAGCCAGCACCAACCTGCCAGTCGAGTGAGTGTAAGTTCCAGCCCCACTCAAGCCTTCCAGTTTTCAGAGGACTGAGGACCCAACAGACATAGTCCTACAATCTTATGAGACTCTGAAGTAAGAACTGCCCAGTTGAGCTCTTTCCAAACTAACAAAAACCATGAAAAAGAAGTGATCATTCTTGATTTAATCCACTGTTTGGGAGCCTTTTTAATGCACCAGTTGATAAATAATATAGTTATCTTCTCTCACTGTTCATTATCATACAATGATTTGCATGAAGTAGATCTACTTTGAGAGGACTTAAAAGGCATCCAAAGCAACAGTGCAGGCCAACTGTCAAGTCTTTTATTTCCATGAATACATCACAGGCAGATAAAAGTGGGCAGCTAGAGTCTGATGTGGAATATTTAGCCTCAGAAATTTATGGCCTGTTAGTTGGACCATCAGCATACATGGACTACTTCAAGAATAGGCCAAAATATATATATACCTCTAAATTTATCAGTACTCCCTCAGCAAGGGAGAGTAAATTTTGATTAAACCAGAATGGAGATTCTTCCTAAGATGGACTGATATTTTTCCTAGGTTCCTTGATACTCAGGCTTCTGTCTTTTGCTAGGTGTTCTAATTCAGAACACAACTTTAAAAATTAAAAAAATATATTTTAGAGAGAGAGTGAGCAGGGGGAGGGGCAGAAGGAGAGGGGGAGAGAGAGAGAGAGCATCTCAAGCAGACTCCCTGCTGAGCATGGGCCCTTCCCTCCCGCAACATGAGGCTCCATCTCACAACCCTGAGATCATCACCTGAGCTGAGTTGGACACCTAACTGACTGAGACACTCAAGTCCCCCTGAAATGTCACTTTAATAATGGTTTCTACAAACCTGTAGGAGAATTTAGAGCCTTTCCTTCAAACAGCAGTTCTAGAATATTTCTCCATAATGGTGTATAGGTATCTCCCACTTTCTGAAAGTTCATTATTTCCCTTTAGTACTTGTTTTTGCTTCAGAAGAAATCTGAAGAAGAATTTTGCTTTTATAAAAAAAAAAAGGCAGAAAGCAAAAATGGCATGCACAATTGTTTCACAGTGAGCCTTATAGAGGCAACATGCATTCAAGCAGCAGAATGGCCCCTACGAGTTCCTTCCCCAGACCTATATTCAGCATCTCAGCATCAAGACATTACGGCTTTGAACAGTGTCTGTGAACATCTGTGCTTTATCTTGATTTATTTTGTGTATCAGTTAGTAAGATGTGTCCTGAGGTATCAGAAAAGTTTAAGAGAGGTTATTTCTGGGGTCTGGGAATGCTTAAATAATTTTCCGTATAAATTAAAGGTAATTGCTTCTTCACATTATGCCATTTTGGCTATGAAAAGTTTCACAAGCACACTCTTACTGTCAGATTGCAGGGGAGGGGAGACCTGCATATTGGAGAATAGTTTAACATGATGAAAGAGTTAAGCAGTGGGAAAGGCTTTGGCCTTAGGGTCAAGAGATTTGGATTCTAGTCTTATGTGTTCACTAATACTAACTGTAGTTTTCAACAAGTCCCTTGGACTTCAGTTTGTTTTACTCTGTGAAATAGGAGATTTCATCTGATGTTTGAAGATTTTTGCAGCTCCATGACTCTATGATTTAGAAATTTCCCAGTGATGAAATGTCTCCGCAGTTAGTAGCTGTGTCTGTTCATTAAATGTATCTGCATAAATTGGGACATATTTCAGGAAACTTCTAGAACTTAACAGTGCATAGCATTCAGGAACACTGAGTAAATAAATTTTAAAAAACACAAGCACACTTTTATTTAAATGGAAGAGTGTTTTGCTGAAAGTCCGTTCTTGTTCATAAATATTTGCATGTGTCATATCATTGCTTGAAAAGAATTTTGTACCTTGTGCTTAGTGCTAGAACACAATACAGTTTCATTTCTGTTCTGTTTCCCAGTTTGAAGTCACCAATACTTATGGTTCTGCCTGTATGCCCCCACTTTGGGCAATTTATCTTCAGGCAGTATTGTTTTTGTCAGCCTAGCTGAGCCAATGCCTGGCTGGTTGGCCTCCAGCACCTAGCCAGATTGTCCGCTGTTGGTGGGATGGAAGAGGGAGAAGGAAGGAAACAGGATGGACTTACCATTACCCAGCTCTTGCAACTCAGTAATAACACTGTGCTTGAGCAGCAATGAATGTCACAGATGACTGGCATCCTCCACAGGAAAGCACTGTTGGGAGACTGTCCTGAGTGTCTCCTGAAAACAAATCTGCAGCACACACCGGCAGACATGAAACCAAGATTTATTAAAATATTCTCATCATATTTACAATTGGAAGCCATGAATGCAGTTCTCTGAAAATTGCAAAAAATAGAGTTCTCTTAAAACAAATTAACAGAGGTATCAACAGATTAGGATAAATATAATCTATCACAGAGCTAGAATTCTTTGAATAGACAATCTACATTTTCTAACCAATATATATTATATACAAAAATACACTTGATGTGGTGACCAAATAGTGTCAAGGAGGAAAAAAATATATATATAGACACACACATTTCATTATGTACAAGTCAATATTGGTTCCTTCACCTTTTTTAAAAATAAATACTTCATTTGGTTGCAAATGACATTTACAAATCCAACTAATGAGCATTTCTCAGCTTTGACAAAATTAAATATGCAAATTAGAAACATATATTTTTAAAAATTTAAAGGGAAAAAAATACCTGAATCCAATGAGCTTATATTAAAAAATGTCCAAGAGCATGTAATGTAAGGTTTCATGTCTGTAAAGTGCCTTCTCATTTCTCAAACTGTCTTCGTTATTGCTTAAAATCCTTTAATATTACAGATTGATCTAATGTTTAACAGAAAAGCCAAGATTTTTCCAGGGCCAAAAATTAACTACTTAGGAACATGCTTACACTTTTTTTTAAAGCACTTTCAAGAGTGTATCAGTTACTGTTGATCTGAAAATAACCGCAAATTGTCAACATCCTGATCCAGATTCGTGTAGATGTTTGGATCATGAGTAGTAGTAAGAATGGGGTGGCAATAAAAAGCCTGTGATTCAAACTATTTGCACAGAATTAAATCAATTTCTTCAGCAGTGCAAAAAAGTTACTTCAGATTCAAAAATTTAGTCTTATGCATCGTAGATGGTGAGAACCTGGACTGATTTCTAATTTATCAAACTCCCTAATTAGGCAGTTTTAAAGTACAATCTAAGAGAAATTGAAAAGCACTAGAACCCTCCCTTCAACCTTCTTAAAGGAGAATAAAATGAAAAAGAAATGCATTTTCCATCTCTTTTATGGATTTTTCCCTCTTTGCCTAAGTGATGAGGTGATGCTGACATTAACAGGAGGCAGTCACAGCACTGTGTCTCACTTGGTGACAGCAAAGTGCCTCGGTCCAAAGGGCTGAGGAATGGCGCTTCATGCTGCGTGGGGGGAAGAGCTAAGAAAGGCTGGGTCCTAGAGAAACTAGAAAGATAAAGTGAGCGAAAAAGCTGTGGGCTGTAAAGGAAGGGGAGGCCAAAGAGCAAGTATTAAAGCAAGAAAAGTGAAATGAAGTTAGCTGCCAAAATGACTTTGGGACAGGCACAGAGAAAACAGGAAGGCGCATGCACACTCCGCCCCATGGGAACGAATCTGAAAGGTAATGGAATAATTTCAGCAAGCACAGGCCAGTCTCACCAGGGTACCTGCTTTCCCAGCACGTTGTCAGGCATGGACCGATACCAGAAACTGAACACTCCTGTTTGCCTAATACAGATTCCTGGAGCCCATGATAGAAGACGGCAAAAACCACCAGGCCCATAACAGTGCATTATACCAGCAAAGCATTGCACCCCGGCCGTGTTCAAATTTTCCTTCTCTCCGTCTCATGCTGTACTCCCACAATCCATTGCTTACCATCTCCCAAGGCCGTAGGGAGATGTAACTGTGTGGATCAAATGCATCAAATGCTTGCTTTTAGGAAGCAGCGTCTGGGGTCCAGGGTGTCACTGAGAAAATTAAACCCTAACTGACTTGAAGTAACTTAACTTGTTAGGCCTGATTCCTATTAGGATGCTGACTGATTTCACTTAGGTTCTGGGCATACAGCTCAGGGCTGAATTTCCAGGCCAAAGTATGATCCCTTAAATCAAAATCCAGGGGCACCCTGCTTCCCACGCTAGTCTGAATTAAAACTCAATGAGAGGAAAAAACTATGATGAATCAATGACATGTTTTCTCTAAACAATTATTCAATTTCAAATTTTGTAAGTTTCTGCCATTTTAGGAGTATTTTAGATTCCTTCTCAAAAGGGAAGTCTTTTTTTTTTTTTAATGCTTATTGTCTTTGAAGATTATATATTTTGCTAACAGTAGGGTCATATTATGTGTGTCTTGAGAAATTGAAGAATTATAAAATTAATGATTTGGTATAGACCTATCCTTTTGGTGGACCCCAAAATCCTATGTATGGCACTCTGGACAGACAGAAGAAGTGCACTACTTTCCTCTCATTTACAGATTTGTTTCCAAAGGAAATGGATGTCTTTGGAGGATTATACAGAATGCGGTTCTGGTGGGGCTGAAACCACCATCTTTAGGCCTTGGTGGCCAGATAGAAAAAAGTAAGACTATAGCTAGGGATAAGTTGCCAAAAACAAAGCGGGGGGGGGGGTGGGGGGGGTGGGGAGCTACTTAAAGTTTGCTCAAACCTACTTAAGATGTAAAGATTTTGAATCTCTTTCTAGTCTCTTATTGGAGAGTAGTACAATTTTTGTAAGCTATATACCCATTTTTATGCTTCTCATAGAAACTTAGAATTCAAAATCTGCCCCAAGAGTTCCCAGAGAGTTGATCATTCCTGTTTATTGTCCACACTGTGGGGAGGTAGAGAGTAATTTCCCTGTACACTCAGATGTCTATGGGACTAGCCTTTCATTTTGGAAGGATGGCCCAGATGAATAAACAAAAACACATTTGTTTCATGAGACAAAGAATAGAAGCAAGCTCTGGAAGAGAACAATGATGAAAGGAAGCACAATTTTGCCAAAGATGTTGACAAACCACAGTGAATACATGCCTAAGAATGAATCCATGCTAGGTATAAGATGGGGGCTCCCAAAATAGTGAGAAATATTCATTCTCTCAGAAGACCTCCTTAAAGTTTCAAAGACAGAAAGCCCCTTGGTGTCTGCACAGGTAAAATTTAGGGAAATGCTCAGCCAACAAAATAGCCTAAATATAGTAGAAGTTGTTTATTCCATGGAGAAGAACGCCAAATTCTTGGGAGGTGAATTTCTGCTGGAAACTATGGGCTCATTTGCATCTTCCTAGCCCAATGCTCTCAAATTTCACACAAACCATAAAAAAATAGCTCCCAGAAGTATTTGGATTAGCTTTTAGAAAAGGAGGCAGACTGGGGTTTCTTAGTACACTTAAGACAAGATTAAAAAACAGAAAATCATATGACCATATAGATGGAATGCAGAGGGATAAATTAATGGCTTTAGCTACCACTTTCCTATAAAAAAATGATATTAACTTGGTCTTCCCCAGATCATGGAATGCAGGCAAAGTTCATGAACAAGTACTTCATAGATGTATATACAATAAAGTCCAGAGTTCATTTGAGCTCCTGACTGAAGTGAACCATCATACCAGAGAAGAATGAAAACAAAAAGGTGTTTTTTGTGTGTGTTACTGGTTATCACTGGGCTGGGCTGGTTGAGAGTGGGGGGAAGTGAACCCAGGAAGCTCTACTTGAGGACAGCTGCACAAGGGCTTTGTGAGAGTAGTTAGCTAGCTGCCATTTTAATATCTTCACAGTTCCAATTAAATTGTCAAGTACATGAACTTCCACATCCTAGGTGCATATCACAGCGTTGATTAAGAGTCTTGGCATGAATATGGCTACCGAACTGGCTTCAACCCTGCATGTTAAAATGCTCTTGAATTCACTACTTCCCAGCAAAGAATCCATTTGGGAGAGTTTGGGAGATTGCCGACTCCTTGGAAGGGGAAATAAAGAATTGTGAAACTAGCATTCAGTACTCTAAGAAGGTGTCAACAACTGATGGGTGTGCAGAAATGCCACAAAATGGGCCTCTCGCTCACATACAGCTATGAGTAACAAGAGCCTAGCGATGCCTGGATTTAATTGCTAACGGGGTTATAAATACTGTGATGTGAGTCTGCAGCCACCACCACGCTGAGGCCAATCTCTGAAGGTGCTTTTCTTTAAGTGACTTTTGCACCAATAATAGAGAAGATTCCAAGCAGCTGGATTGTTTTTCTCTATAGCCAGAAGACGGAAACATATTCAACACATGACTTGCATTTTGGCAAGGCTAAAAACGATTCAAACTTTGCAAATGTTAAATACTATTATTTTGGCAACATAGCCTTCTCTTGTGTTGCTGATTTCTTCATGATGACAAAGTAGCTGACATGAATGAAAGTTCATTTCTTCATTCAGTCCACTTTCTTGAGCTGAATTATTCCTAAAGGTACAATAGGTGAAATGTAGTTCTGATGGCCTTCCAGATGTTCTGCACATTTATCAACTGCTCTTAAGAGAACCCAGAGTAAGGATGGCGGAATGGTCTGGCCACTTCTTCCACAATATCACACCACTTCTCCATATATGTGGCTTTTAAAAAAAAGTACACTATTCAGGGAAATCCTTGACTCTTTCAAATCCACACTCTAAAAATTTCCTGTTTGAGGCTAAAGTCTCAAATGGGCCACAGACAGCTCTTACTTTGTCCATACTCATCAGCTCTCACGGCTGTTCCAATCTTTCTGTGCTCAGGATTTCCATAACTTTGGATTTCACAGTATGTCCACATTTGGTGTGGTTTAGAAACTAATAAACTAATTTGTGAAATACCAAATCTACTGATGTTTTTTTCTTTCCCTTCTAGCTTTTGGTCACTTTTTTTTTTCCTGATTAGAACAGGCACAATGAAAGAAAATCATGCATGAATCTAACTATTTTATAAAATGATATATTTGATATTTGGATCAGATATTTTTTGGGGAAAAAAAGCTATGCATTTTGGACTTCTTTCTTCTTGACACAGAAAGCTCCAACTTGGTTTTTATCTTTATTTGGGGAGGGGAGAATACCACAAAATAAGCCTGATGTAGGAGGTCAGGGAATGAAGAAGTTTCCCTGTTAAGGTTATAGTTTGGTTACTGGAAAAGAACCCATAGGTCTGCACTACTGATTCCCCTCGATACTCAGACCAGGCACTGTCTTAGGCTCTACTGTGGCAGGCAATGTTGTGTGCAATGATCTGTGGCCATGATGTCAGGCAAGAGAGAAACAGAAACAGAAATGAGAAAATGTAACATTCAAGAAAGCAAGAATATCATTAAAATGAAAATACCCCCACTGCACACAAAAAATCTACAGAGAGATGTACAGTCCCAAGCCAACAGGCTAATCTTTACCAAAAATAACACGACTCTTCCGCTACATCCAATCTTGGTCCTTGAATGAACCATGGCAATGACTTGCACATTTTGCAGGAGGTTTCCAATCCCCCACCAGAGTTTTACTCCTTCCTTCAGTTTTTCCAGCTTCTCCACCAGCAGCATATGAAGTGTTTCTTTAGGAAATGCCTTTCTTTATGGTTCTTAGGAAAAAGAGAGGTGCCTAAAGTGGGCCCAGTAGCTTACTGGGGGGCAAGAGGGGACACAAGACTAGCACCCAGTCTGACAATTGATTCCTCAACCACACCACTAGTTTGTTTTGGCTAGGTCATTTAAAGATGTACTCACACAGCTGGGTTTCCTTATTCTACTTCCCAGGTTTCAGAAATTGTTTTTCCATTACTCCTAGATACTTGTGGGGGGGCATTTGAAGAGACATGTCAACTCAAAGATTCAAAAGGCAGCAGGACCATCATCATCATGATCATCTATTTCTGTTTGGCCATACTTTTCTCTTTCTGTGACTCCTTCCCACCCCCACTGTTAAGCTAATTTTTGTGTTAAAGACCACATATCACACCATCTTCTAACCTGATCTTTGACACCTCACAGGCCTGATGCTTTTTACCTAACATGTTTATATCATGCTTTAGTGTCATGTATGATAACTTGTATGCTTGATGACGATTGCAGGTTACTCATGCAAGAATCCAAATTGCTATCCAACTAACTATGCTTCAGGAATGACTCTTGGCTAGAAGAGATGATGTTGCTTCTACGTCAAGGTTTTTCAGAGTCTGGTTAGTAAAGGTGGGTGTGAGTGTCTTGTTAAACACAGAGTAGCAATACTGGCCACTCTACCTCTAGTTTGGGGAGGGCTGTTCTTAGAAGAGCTACTCAAACCCTGCTTGGCTAACATGCTCAAGCTGCTTAAGTGGTACACTTACTTCCTCTCCATGACAAGTTTGGAGAAACCTGTTGCATTTAACATAAACTCAATTGCATTTTAGAAGGATTTTTTTCAAGGGGCCCCAGGTTGTTTTAGATGGCCCACCTTGAACAAACTCTTGTGAACTTCTACTGAGCTTGACTTGTGTTAGAAATAAAGGCTGTGCCAACACTGCAGTAAATGTATGAACTTGGGAGGCAGCACTGAGATACACATTGCAGGATCCAAGTTGGGTAAGAACAATGGAGATTCCACCCTAGTGTCTTAATACACTAATTTACTATATTTGACTAGTCGGATAAAATTACCATGTTTCCCCAATAGAGCAGGCAAAGTATAGTCTTTGGAAACAGGTATTTTACTGCCAATTTCTAGTCTGTCCATGTGGATGGAATCCTATGTGGGCTGCATTTGTCTAACTTTCACACTAAACATTTCCATTCATTCTTCAGCACTGGTTCCCTGAGAGCATGCATATTCTTGCAGGCCATAGTGACAGCCCTGTTTACTGTCAGTGATTTTCTTGGGAGTATCCTTCTTAAAGACCTGAAGTGGACCAGGGATCCCCCTGAAACCACCTGCTGCTCTCACCCATCAAGTCTGTGGGGACCAATGAGGATTTCAACACATGTTGATTTCACTGAGCTCAAAGTTGATCCCCAAGGAATAGGCAAGACAGGCACTTTTCTCCCACATGATAATACAAGAAGGAATGTCACAGAGCAAGGACTGTCACAGAGCACAGGATGGCTGTAAGTGGAATTTGTTTTAAATTGATGAATTTCTTCGGTTTTCTTCATACTTAGGTGGAAATGAAGACAAATAACATAAGAAAACAGTATGGAAAGCTTCTTGCTCCTGAGCAACTTCCTTTAGTGATGTCAGTTCTTTACCAGCTTTTTTGTTTTGCTTGTCTCATCTCTTACGTTGAATGGGAAAAGAAGAACCCAACTATGCTACCATATTCCTTTATTTTGAATTATTAGAGAAGGTGGTTAGCACCTGGACAAATATGGCTTCTGAGATTTGATTTGATCCTGATTATATTATATTAGGATACAGTTCTGCTTTAATTAGCTGACTCTATTAGGGGTTCCCTGAGGGGGCTAATAATTGGCAGGCAGTCCTGGGTGGACACTCAGGCACCTGGTGAATTGAGAGGTTCTGGGAAGAGGCTGGGGTTAGGGGCAAGGCCACACATGGAAGCCCAATCAGGAAGGGTTTTAAGGTTCTTATACACCTCTAGACTGTTGTCCACCAACTCAAGGAGAAGGTTTGGACCTCTTTCCCTTCAAGGCAAAAATGGATAGTCTTTGATTCTCTTCTCAATTCACCCCCAGTCCGCTCTCTTTTCCTTTCACAAGACAGATTTGAAGAGAGACAGCTTCAGGAAAAAAGTGTCAGGGGAAAAGTCCATGATGGTTTCCCTTGTGATTCAAGGGGCAGTGGTCATATGGGCTCCCAGGATCAGAAAAAGCTGTCTATGAGTGATATTTCACTCAAAGCTTAATATTAATGTAATAACCTTTTCATTTTGACATAAAGAACTTTTTTATGCTCTTAATTTTTTCAATGTTTAAGACTTTTGCTTCACCTTAGGTCACAGGCCTATCAGTCAAGGTCACGATGAAAGGCTACCAGTAGCATTTGCTCTCCTGTTTGGAAACTGCCTCCTGAAGGTGGTGGGAGGTGTACGGATGTGCACAGTCCCAGAACACAATGCAGGGCGTGGCTGCATGCCAACACAGCCTTACCCATTCATAAACAGTCTGAAATGTGAAATGTGCTGTTACTGGGTCACCTGCCCAAGCAGGTACTTTGACCTCCAGAACTGTGGTGGCTTGGGTATCACTGTTTCTCCAGGGGTTAGGGTGCAGAATTTTGCCAGGCAAAGAAACCACAATGAACTTGCATAAAAACAAAGAAATAGGTCTTGCTCACTGGTTGATGTCAACTTCCTGTCTAGTAATTTCTTCTTCAGGATGAATTTATGGCTATTTAGTTCCCTCTCCACCCATGTATAATTCCATCTCCATCCTTTCCATAATATGAACAACAACAAGGACAACAAAATAACTCTTTCTCTCATTTGGAAAATAAATAGTCTAGGATGGCTTAAAATATAGTTTTGGTAAGTTTCAACATTTTTGATGAGAAAGATGCTTTAGGATATCACCGCAACAGGATCAAAATTAAGATCAATAGTCACACCGCAGGGCATAAAGACCAAGGCTTGAACTCTCTCAAGGCAACTGTCATAGAAGATCCTTCTTTTCTTCTGTCAAAAGTTTATATATATCAAGCTTGTATTAGAAAGCTTCAAATCTCCACTTTTAAAACCATTTGGAAAATCTTGGTATTTCTTCTGGTCTTGTAATGGAGTGACTTTGGACCTCTATAAGAAACAATAATCAAATATTCCTGCAATGTTCTCTTAAACAGTTTCTCATTGTTCCTGTGCCTTAACAAGGGACTCCCTTAAGGCATGGGGTGCTCCCTGCAATGACCTCAGAAGAGATGAGCAAAACAAACATTTGGTGATATATCTTTCAAGAACTTTCTGCAGCACTAATGTTGCAAAGGACCATGCAAGAAAATGCATCTTGCTGCCGTCATTCTCACATAGCTCTGTGTTAGTTAGTGGTCACGCTGGCTTCTTTCTGACGCAGTCTTTCTTTCTGTTGTTTGAGGAAAAAAATAGGAGTTTATTATCATTCTTTTTTCTAAATTTTCATATTCCCAAATTTTGATAGATTTTTCAAAGTTTTGAGATGATGAATAGAGTTGTACTCAACTCTACAATGATGAATAGAGCTGTACTCAATGCCCTAGAAATGCGAGTAATTCTATCCTTTCCTGAAATCCTGTTACCTGCTCCTCTCACCCTTACTTTTCAAAAGCAAACAACGAGTAACCAGCTAATCAATCAATGATACCCATCTAAAAGAATGACCTTTAACATGCTAGGCTGGTCTGCTCTCTTCCTCTGTGACAAAGAGCCTAACTTTCCAGCATTGCTCAAAGACTCCTCCTACCCCCGTGTTGTCTTTTTTTTTTTTTTTTTTTTAAGTTTTATTTATTTATTCATGAGAGACACACAGAGAGAGAGAGGCAGAGACATAGGCAGAGAGAGAAGCGGGCTCCCTACAGGGAGCCTGATGTGGGACTTGATCCTGGGATTCGATCCTAGGACTCCAGGATCATGCCCTGGGCCAAAGGCAGGCATTTAACCACTGAGCCGCCCAGGCGTCCCCCATGTTCAGTCTATTAATGGAATTAGGGAACACTTAAGAAATAGTTTCTAGGGAGACTAGATAGAAAAAAAAATCAGTTTCCCACTTGAATGCAACTGCATACAGCTAGGTTGGTGGACCTGAACAAAGGCTATGTGAAATGGAAGAGGAGCAGATTTAATTCATGCAGCGTGGAGGAAACTCCCAACTTGCCATGGATGTTCTTCTCTGCTCTCCCTGAGCTTCCTGCCCAGGGACAGCCTTCTGAAGAGGAAGGACATGAAAGTCTGCTGGCAAGATACAAATACAGACAAGAAAATGAAAAACAGAAACATGGACCCTCACTGTTGCTAGGACTTTTGAGAAATAAAATATTAAGCCTATTGTGGATGGGTGTGTCTACTCTTTGGGTGGGCAAATAGAAGTCTATGAAAGAAATGGAAGAGGTATATTCCTTTGCACAGAGAGGCCCCTTGTGAACAGATAAATCCTCAGCTGCCTAAGACATATGAGATGTGGTGCACCGAACTACTAACTGGGCCTATATATAAACTCAAGCGGGTGATTTTTAAGCACCTATCCTAAGTTTCGATGACATCTCTGACTTGGGAGGTTGAATTAGGAATCCGTTTATGAGCTCTTCCCAAATCCCCACTCAAATAAACAACAAAAGAAACAACCCTAACGAGTTGAGGATCACAACTGGGAGCTAGCTCACAGTGGAGGCCACCTATAAAAAAAAAAAAAATGCCACAGTAAAGCCACTGTTTCTCCTTTGTCTCCAGGGCTCCATTCATTCTGTGCCCCTGGAAGTAAGGTTTGGCTGTGATAGTTAGGCTAGAGGCTCAAATTAGAGGGCTGGGGACAGGGGGATGGGCTGACCAAGGAGGAAGATGAAAGTTAGGATTGAACCCACTGCCACTGAAAATGCTACAAGTAAATGTAAGAAATACACCATCAAAGAGGCACAGGGGATGTGTCCATTTGGGTAGGAGCTATGTCCACCAACTGTGGCTTTCTCTGCTCAAGCCATATGACCCTGGCTTCTCCATCTCTCACTCAACATTCATTTAGCTGCTGATGGGGCTTCTAGGATGAGAGACACCATAACCAACCAACAGAAAAAAAAACTCACTTCACAACTTAAACCTCACTTAGATGGTCAAAAAGTTTAAAAGAATCTGTCAAATGGTACTTAGAACTCAAAAGGATAAAAAGTAAGTAGCTGTGGGATACTAGAGCACAGGGGAGGTAGGGTCTGAAAATCAAAGTGAGGAGAGTGATACTCCCACTTACCACTCATTGCTATTCTCCAGGCAGGGCCAACTAATGCTGCCTAAATTCATAATAACAAGAAAAACAGCTAACATTTTTAAGCTCTTATTATATGCCAGCCACTTCATATGTCTGTTTCCTCAAAATAATCCTAAAGCAAAGGTAGTATTACTTCTCTTTTCCAAAATGAAGCAAAGTAATTTCAGTAAGGTTTTACAACTAGTAAGCAGCTGAGCTGGGATTTGAACCCCAACACCTTGGGTTCCTAACCATTTAGCTATTCCAACGATGGTCTCTAACTACCGTAGAGGTCGAGCTTCATTGGAAACCTTTCTGAATGAGACCATGGAGGACAATTCTCCCTCCCACTCCCACCTGGGAAGACAGACTAACCTCCAGGTTTCTAGCCCATGGAGAGATGTCAGGGGACCAAGAGTCTGGGCCTGGTTTCTGCTATTCACTTGTGAAATGATCCTAGGTTGGCTGTATCTTTTTGCATCTTGGTTTTCCCAATTATCTAAAGAGTATCATCTCTACCCCTTTCTTAAATGCTCAAACATGTCAGAAAAAGGCACTTTGAGAAAAGGGGATGACCTGGGGTGTGAAAGGGTGTGGCATGGCAAGTGACTACATTTGCTTGATCAGGAAATGATGTTTGTTGGGTCTGCTGGGAGAATACTGGAAGTTATGTTTTGTTCCTCACTCCCTTCTTACCTATGCTACTCTGAGATGGGAACTGAGAATCTGGATACTACTCATTCTTTTGGGTTTTATCCTTTAAATTCAGACACACTCCTAGATGCACCCCAGTTATAAGGAAAACTCTTGAGGTTATGTTGAAACATGCGTCTCACCAGACTAGCCGTGGGATTGATTTTCTTTGTCTCCACTTTCTTCTCTGATGTCAGCTTGCTCACTGATTCCTGAGCCATTTTCAATCTGAAAATCAATCGAAACAGGGAGTGGGAGGGGGAAGGAGCAGGAGAGAGGGGAAAAAAAAAGTAAGAGGTTAGGTTAAACAGGTATCCAAATGCTTTTAAATGAATCAATTGGCAGTCTGGAGATCTAAGGAATGGGTTCTCAAGTCTTTCATGATCAAATACGAACTCTAATCAGGTGCGAAGGGATGTTTCTAGGTTATCAAAACTGAATTTCCTTCACTGGCTGAGAGGCTCATTTAGGTGACTTCAGTGACCAATGCAGGAGCTTCTTCTGATCTATGGAATGCTAGGTGCACCTAACTGACTCTCAGTGAACACTTCAAGGCACTCTGGCTTGGGATCCATTCAGCAGATAATACATAGCCAATTTTGAAAACTGCAGTTTTGAGGAAACATGAAAACTACAAATTCTAAAATATACTGATTCATGCCAAGTGAAAAGGCAACCTACAAGATGGAAGAAAATATCTGTAAATCATATATCTAGTAAGGGACTTGTATTCAGAATATATGAAGAACTCTTATAATTCAAATAAAAAGACAAACTGCCCACTGAGAAAATAGGCCAAAGATGACATACAAAGGGCTGATAAGCCTATGAATAGACACTCAACATCATTAGTTACCAGGGCAATGCTGATCAAAGCCCCAAGATAACACTGCATATCTACTAGGATTCTAGAATTAAAAAGAAAGATAGTAATAAGTGTCATAGGTACAGATGTAGATAAAATTGGAATCCTCATACATTGCTGATGGGATTCTAAAATGGTGTAGTCACTTTGGCAGTTTCAAAAATGTTAAGCATAGTTATCGTATGACCCAGCAATATATCTATATCTATATCTACAGGTTAGGTATGTATGTATGTATGTATGTGTGTGTGTGTGTGTATATATATATATGAATGAAAAGATATGTTCATACAAAAATTTTCATATAAATGTTTATGGCAACATTATTCATAATTGCCTAGTACAAATAGCCAAAAGGATAAACAAAAAGTGGTTTACCCACAGTGGAATAGTTCTGGGCCATGAAAAAGAATGAAGTGATGGTACATGCTATAGCATGGAAGAGCCTCAAAAATCTACATATCATATGATTCCATTTGTATGAAATGTCCAGAATAGGCAAATCTACCAAGATTGAAACTAGATGAGCAACCTGGGGCTGGGCTGGGGGAGAGGAGGGAAGGGAATGCCTGCTAATGGGTAAAAGAGTTTCTCCTAGAATTAAGTAGTGATGGTGGCACATCCTGGTGAATATGCTAAAAACCACTAGACTGCACACTTTAAAAAGGTGAACTTCATAGTACATGAATTATGTCATCATATTTGCACATTCAATAGTTAGACTGAGGCTATCTCAATAGTTAGACTGAGGCTATCTCTAGTGCAGCTTCAGGTGCAGTGCAATTACCCACTTACTTCTTCACTTAGCTAATTTTACACAATTTACTTAAAACATATGCTTATTAGTAATTCAATCTCCCTGCCTACAAGCACAAGTAAGTCATGATGAATTCAACGTGCTAACTTGTGCATCAGAAAAGAAATAAGAATGAGACAAAGATGAATAATGGTTGATATAACCTAAGATATACATCTTCAGAGCTGCCAGGATACAGGTCTAAGTGTATACACCACTGACTATTTCTACACATTTCCATTTGCAGCAATAACTATGACTATGCCCACACAAGAAGAGAATCATCCAAAGGATCAAACCCTTGGGTGACCAGGTACATTGTCAATGAGCAGTCATATTTTGAAAGGAATCTTTTTTTTCTAAACAGTTCTCAACAGCAGGCTTAAAATATTGGTAAACCATGTTGTAAACAGATATGCTGTCATTCAGGCTTTGTTGTTCTATTTACAGAGCACAGGGAGAGTAGATATAGCATAGTTCTTACAGGTCCTAGGATTTTCAGAATGGTAAGTGAACATTGGCTTCAGCTTCAAGTCACCAGGGGCATTAGCCCCTAACAAAAGAGTCAGTTTCTCCTTTGAAGCCAGGCACTGACTTTTCCTCTGAAGCTATGACAGTCTTAGATAGCATGATTTTCCAACAGAAGACTGTTTTATCTACACTGAAAATTTGGCGTTTAGTTTAGCCACCTTTATTAATGATCTTAGCTGGCTCTTTTGGGTGACTTGCTATAGCTCCATATCAGCACTCACTGCTTCACCTTGTACTTCCATGTTACTCGTAGTGATTCTCAATCAACTAGAGCTGGGGTTAGCAAAGGTTTTCTGCAATGGGCCAAATAGTAAATATTCTAAATGTCTTTTTTGTAGGACAAGATATTTTTTCTTTAATATCTGAATTGCAGTGATATCACAGACAATTCCAAGATGGATCATTTGGGCTATACAAGCTATATATTTAAGATATATAAATGTCATCAAGTTGTTGATGGTAAGGGTATATTGTCTTAAAAATATAGTCCATCCAGTTTTAAAGTTGATCTATAAAAGGGAAAATAATGTAGATCAGTTAGATCTTTTTCCAATAGCTGAAAGATTGGGAATGGGATTTTTTTTTCAAAGATTTAATTTATTTATTCATGAGAGATACTCAGAGAGAGAGGCAGAGACATAAGCAGAGGGAGAAGCAGGCTCCCCACAAGGACCTGCCAGGATGTCACATCCTGAGCCTAAGGCAGACAGACACTCAACTGCTGAGCCACCCAGGCGTCCCAGGAATGGGAATTAATACTGATTTCCTATAATTTTTTCCTAAGTATTTTTTTGTTATTTATTAGATATAGTTGAAGCACAATGGTACATGAATTTCAGGTGTACAACAGTGCTTCAATATCTCTATGTATGGACACATATACTGTACAGAGTATACATCATGCTGTACTCCCAGCAAGTGTAGCTACCATCCGTCATCAGAGGATGCTATCGCAAAGCATATATATATTCCTGATGCTGTGCCTTTTATTCCGATAACCTATTCACTTCATAATTGGAAGTCTATCTCCTACACCCATTCACCCATTTTGTCCATCCCCCCATTCCTTCTCCCCTTTTGGGTATCTGATCTCTGCGGTTACTCAATTCTGCTGTTGAGGTGTGGAAGGAATTATAAAAACAAAACAAAACAAAAAAACATGAATCAAGAGCAGTGCAATGCTGTGTTCTAACAAATTTCATTTACAAAAACTGGTAGTGAGCTAAATTTGGCTCACAGGCCAAAGTTTGCTAATCCTTGAACTACTGTATAGGATTCAAAGTCCCCACACTGGCAATCAAAGGTCCCCCTGTTCTAAACTTTGCTTACTTATCTAGCTTACATTTTCTTTTCTTTTTTAAAGATTTTATTTATTTATTTATCCATGAGAGACACAGAGAACAGGCAGAAGGAGAAGCAGGCTCCCTGCGGGGAGCCTGATGCAGGACTTGATCCCAGGACCCCGGGATCACACCCTGAGCCAAAGGCAGACGCTCAACCACTGAGCCCCCCAGATACCCCTAGCTTATGTTTTTAGACATGCATCTGGTTTGATATTGTCCTTGGACAAATTACTTAACCCTTGGAGTCTCAACTGTTTGAAAGGGGGAATAATACCACACCTACTTAACACCACTGCTGTGAACAGTACAGAACATATTGTGTATGATTACTTATCAAATATCCCTTCCCTTCCCCTCACTCATGTGCTCCTGTCCCAGGCAAACAACTTGCTGCTCCTTGCACCAAGGCTTTTCTCATCTCGGCATGTTGCCCTCGATGACTTTCTCACTCATTTTCATGAGTTTAGAGTCTTCCCATTATTCAGCTCTTGGCTTAAGTGCCAAAGGCATGAAAGCTTCCTTCATCTCTCTTAGCCAGAAGTAACTGCTATTTTCTCAAGTGAAAGAGCACTTTGCATCTCTCTTCAGGCACTTAGGGCTTTTCATTTTAGGACTATCTAGATGTCTGATTTCCCTTAAACCACGGGAACCACTTGAGGACAATGATAATGCCTTGTGCATATCTGGGTTTCCTCCCCTTCCTACATCAAGCGCTGTGCCATAAACAAGTCAGTTGTTAGCAAATACCTAACGTGACAAATGAATGATATGCATTGGTAGTGCCCCCTCTCCCACTTTCAACAAGTCTAAATGTTTAGTAAATACCCAGAATTACAGAATAATTAGCCTTTACATTTATCTTGGGGTGGGGGTGGGGGTGTAAAAATGTTGAAAAATCTAGTTCTGCTTACTGATTAGCTGATTGACTCCTGAATAAGCAAAAAGAAAGGGTGTTCAAGGCCACCCAAATGTGCTAAATATTTATACATGTCAACTTATGTATACATTCCAGGATTCCTAAAAGTATCCACGTGACATTGCCCAAAAGAAGACTAAGGCTTAGAGAGCTTAATAAAACTTTTTTTGAGTCTGGACTTTACTTCTCTCACTTAGGAGGTAAGAACTTTGCTGCCTTAGCTAAAGAGAACTGATTAGATAGTTGGTAGCCACATACCTGCTCACTCACTGTGTGTGCTCAACACCCACACCCCTGCTCTATTGTGTATGGACTTATTTTTGGTTCTAGCCTAGATGTTGGTTATTGTTGTTTCTGGTCTAAATATTTACTCTAGAAAAATCACAGTTGCTCATGATTACTCATAGGCAAATACCTAGGCTTGATTTCGAAGTTCCACGGCACCACCCCACCACCAAAATAAAAACAAAAAACAAACAAACAAACAAAAAAAAAAAACAAAAAACAAACCTGAAATAAGGAGAAAATACAAGTAAGTTTAGAGAAAGAAAATAACTATTCTCAACTCATAAATGCCTCAGTAAAATGGACTATTAAAACTCCTACCTAAGTCATCAGAGAGGGAGAAAAACCATGAGACTCTTAACTAAAGGAAATAAACTCAGAGTTGCTGGAGGGGAGGGGTGTGGAGGGGATGGGATAATTGAGTGATAGGCATTAAGGAGGGCACGTGATGTGGTGAGCACTGGGTGTTATACACAAATGATAAATGATTAAACACTACATCTGAAACTAATGATGTACTCTATGTTGGCTAATTGAATTTAAATAAAATATTAAAAAAATAAAACCTCTATCTTTTCTTCTTTCTCATTACAAAGAAGCCCTTGAGAGTTATTAAAGATCCTGGTAAATTTCAAATGCTGCCAAAAAATACTTGAGGAAAAATGCAAGTATGAGATGGGACTGGGACATGTGTCTTCTGATGCTCCTGCTTAGTCCTTATGCTATAGATGTGATCTGCAACCTTGGTTTCATATTAGAACTATCTGGGGAGGGGATCTGCTTCTGCTTAGAACGTAGAAGTGTCATACAACATCATTGCCTCCTAGCACTGACAAGAGATGGATAATCTACAACATTATACTTCTAATTCTTCTTCACCTTCTTCTTCTTTTTAACCCATCAGAGATCTAGGGTCACAAGGCAGCTATGTGAACTGCAATAAAGAGTGGCATGCCTTTCCATTCACTGCCTTGGGTTCCCCACTATTGCAAACTCCTTTTCTGGGAGAGTTTAAAACTGAGATACGTGGGGGTCTCTATAGGCTGGTTTATATGCCCACAGCGAAATCAGACCAAGTCAGAACCCAGCGATCCATAAGACTGAAGGAGGACAATGTCTTTATTTTTTTGATATCTAGCATTTCATTGGTTCATAGAATACAAGGCAGAAAATATTGAAATTATCATGAAGTGTAGAATGCGAGAAGTGCTTTTATTTTGTGACCATCGGAATTGAGCACATCTGCCAATCAAGAGCCAAGTGCAATATCTTGGAGGTGGGGTAGTTAGACTGTTCAGGGTGTTTTATATTCCTGGTCACTATGGGAAAACCAATACTTCAGAGCAATGTTTTCAAATTGTCTTCCAAAGAGCCTTAGCATTCAGCAAAGGTGCCTCAGGGAGAGGAGGAAGGGTTAGGGGATCCTCTAGATCCCAACATCTGCAACTCTGCTTCAGCTAGAAAAACTTCATTTTTTTCTGTTTTGTATATTGGAGTTTCGTGTATGCCTTCAATGGGACAAAAAGAGCTCTGTCTAAAAAAGTTGGAAAATTCCAGTGTATGGGCTTCAACGGAACCCATCAAAATCTCTGGTGGGTGGCGGGGCAGGGGAAGAAAAAAAAAAACACCTTTGTCTCCAGGAGAATGAGAGCCAATAGAAGTCTTCTTCCTAAAGAACTGTCCAGGGACATCTCGGAGCTGGACAACAGAGTAAGAGGACAATGCCTCTTATAAGGATGATTCTTGTGATAGCCAGATGCCAGATACCAGATTCCAGCTTTGGGGCTCTAATAAAATATCAACTCTTTAAAAATCAAAACATGGCCAGTTCTAGCACTCTCCCCTGCTTGTTACCTTCCAGACATGTTCTAAGGTGGTGAGATCAACAGTAACTGACAAATACAGACAAGAACTGTGGAGAAAGATCCAGATGAGCTAAACTGTGGGGAAGCATAAGAGCCCACTGGGCCACCCACTCACTTCTCTCTCATACACTCAGGAGTTATCTCACATTTCATTATGGTTCTTTTTTTTTTTTTTTTTTTTTAAGATCTTGCTTGGAATTTTGCTTGATCCTCCTGATTTCAGTTCTATTCTGCTCTCCAATTTAGATTTGTGTTCTTTTAATTTTTAATAACCCTAAAATGAAAATGAAATGGATCCATCTGATTACACTCTGCCTAATGTTCCTCCCAGTTTAATTCTGTGACTGCAATTAATGTTCTATTGTTTTGTTTGGGGTATTTGTATGTGTGTGTATGTTTTAAATCATCTGCTCTTTCCCTTTTTCTTTCTTTCCCATTCCAAATAACTGAATTGTAATAAGACTGTCAACTTATCATCTTTTGAATAAAAAGTATGAGGTTAGGAGTGTGTGTGTATATATAAATATATGTGTGTGTATGTGTATGTATATATACACATACATATATACATATATACACATACTTTTCTTTTTATTTGAAAGATGATTTTATTACCGGGATGCCTGGGTGGCTCAGCGGTTGAGCATCTGCCTTTGGCTTAGGTCATCCAGTCCCACATCGGGCTCCCTGCATAGAGCCTGCTTCTACCTCTGCCTATGTCTCTGCCTCTCTCTCTGTGTCTCTCATGAATGAATTCTTTTAAAAAAGAGATAATTTTATTATCTTATTTTTCAGTTTCAAGTGTAGAATTTAGTGATTTGTCACCTACATACAACACCCAGTGCTCATCATAAGTGCCCTCTGTAATCCCTATCACCCATTTAACCCATTTCTCCTCTCACCTCCCCTCTGGTAACCATCAGTTTGTTCTCTATAGTTAAGGGTCTGTTTCTTGATTTGCCTCTCTTTTTTCACCTCATGTTCATTTGTTTTGTTTCTTAAATTCCACATAGAAGTGAAATCATGTGGTATTTGTCTTTCTCTGGCCAACTTATTTCGCTTAGCATAATACTCTCCAGCTCGATCAACGTTGCAAATGGTAAGATTTCATTCTTTTTTTTTTTCTTTTATTTTGGCTGAGTAATAGTCCACATCTTTATCTATTCATCAGTTGTTGGACACTTGGGCTCTTTCCATGGTCTGGCTATTGTTGATAATTCTGCTATAAACATCGGGTTGAGATATACTTCAAATCAGCATTTTTGTTTCCTTTGGGTAAATACCTAGTAGTGCAATTGATGGATTGTAGGATACTTTTCTTTTTTAACTTTTTGAGGACCTTCCATACTGTTCTCCAGAGTGTCTGAACCAGTTTGCATTCCCATCAGCAATAGTGTAGAAGGGTTCCCCTTTCTCCTCACCCTCACTGATACTTGCTGTTTCCTGTGTTGTTAATTTTAGCTACTCTGATAGGTGTGAAGTGATATCTCATTATAGTTTTGATTTTTATTTCCCTGATGAGTGACATTGAGCATCTTTCCATCTGTCTATTAGCCATCTGTAGGTCTTCTTAGGGAAAATATCTATTCATATCTTCTGCCCTTTTTTTAAACTGGATTATTTGTTTTTTTGGGGTAGGTCATATTTTTAACTAAAAAAGTCATGCAAGCAATTAATTGGTATCTCAATATAATTGATCTCATAATGGTTCAGGTTGTGGTGTATACTCTAAACAATGGGGTTAATTTTCGTGTTTAAAAATGAATAAATGTTGGGGTGCCTGGGTGGCACAGTTGGTTAAGCATCCAATTCTTGATTTTAGCTCAGGTCATGATCTCAGGGTTGTGGGATTGAGCCCTGCATTGGGCTTCATGCTCATTGTGCAGTCTGCTTGAGTCTCTCTCTCCTTCCTCTGCTCCTCCCACTCATGCTCTTTCTCTCTCTCAAACAAATAAATCTTTAAAAAATGAGTAAATGTTCTGGAAAAGCAAAACTATAGAGACAGTAAAGGCTCAGTGGTTGCCAGGGGTGGGGAGGGGGAAGGATGAAGAGATGGAACATAGAAGATTTTTAGGGCAGTGAAAATACTCTGTATGATATAATGATGGATATGTCATTATACAGTTATCCAAATCCATAGAAAGTAAACCAATGGTGGACCCAATAGTAAACAATGGACTCTGGGTAATTATAATGTGTAAATGCAGATTCATCAGTTGTAAAAAATGGACCCTCTAATGAGGAACACTGATAATGGGAGAGGCTGTATATGTGTGGATGCAGGGAGATGTGCGAAATCTCTGCACTTCCACTTTTGCTGTGAACCTAAAAGTCTTCTAAAAAATAAAGGCTTTAAAAAATTGATGACTTTGCTTAAACACAGGTTAAAATTTACATGATTTGACTGTTATCACTGATTTCTTTTGGATTACAATGGGAAATCTTTAGTTAAAAAAAAACTGATTAAAAGGAAAGTGTCATTCTGATGAGTGATGTTGATTATGGGGGACTATGTATGGCTGGGGAGGAACAAAGGGCATACGGAAAATCTCTGTACATCTCTCAATTTTGCTGTAAATCTAAAACTATGCTAAAAATATAAAGTCTTTTAGAAAATGAAGACAAAAGAGTAAATAAATGGCCCCCACAAAATATCATTCTGTTTTAAATATGTATTGGTGATAGTTAGAAGTTCTCTTAAATGACAGTGACCAATTCATATCAGCAAATCAAAATATATAATCTAGTAATATCACCAGGGCATAGTCAATAAGTCACTTGCTTTTGAAGTATAGATAATAGGACCAAGCAAGTGACTTCAGGGGTATGGAAGCAGAGTTTCTGCCTATAGTGCCAGGAGCTTCAAAGAGGAAGCTCTGTTAGCTATCCTGTACTGTGGGACCCAAAACACCAATTATAACATGACCAGACCAAGCATGCACCTTCACTGAATACATTCAAAGGCAATAGCATTAGAAACATTGGTAGATAAAGGCAAAGAAAAAAAAAAAAAAAGCATTGCAGGGAATACAGTTCATGAAATTCAAGTTGGTAAAAGCACAAAATCTGACCAGCTGTAATGTGAACCTGTTCAAGAAAGACCTAATATCACTCATCACTAGAGACAGAAGGTCAAAATAGTCCAGAAAGGTAACAAGGCATGTTCCATGCACCAATGTATATAGAAATGGGCCTCTGAATCAGCATAGCATAGGGAACACTCAAGTTGAGTTCCCAAAATGCAGGATTAATAAAAGCTGAAGGTCCAAACTATTATCTCACTAGACTTGTCTGAAAATTTAAGGCCATGTGAACCAGACTCTATCATATTTAAGAACTCTTCATTCTGGTGGCTATCCTGAAATACACGGAAGGACATGATCAATGAAGGAACGTGAGAAAAACATGCCTTTTTCAATGGCCTAGTATATTCTGGCCTAGGGCCCTCTGAATGGTGGATAAAGTTTTGTGGGATGGAGAAGGTAGGTGTTGGCAACTACTGACGATCACACTTATAAGATAAATAACTTGCCAGTCTGGCTACCCAATGTGGGTTGGTTTTTCCAATCATCATTAGGAACAGCTTTTTCTATAACCAAGTGATGATATTTTTATGGTCTCTCTTCAGGAGAAAAAGTCAGGGAAAGGGTGTAAGAAGGGACAAAGATGAAATACCAACTGGCTGTATACTCCTGTGCCATGATCTCCTTGTCTTGAACAAAGCAGCATCAGGCCAAGGAACAAAGAATACTACATGGTCTTTGAGGGAGGTGTGGAAATGGCTTTGTTGCTTAAGAAAGCCAATACCACATAACTTATGGCACTTTGGATGGAGAAGGCAACATCCTGGTATTTTCCTCATAAGGATTCCCTGCAGGATAGTCAGCATTAACATCACAGGGGTTGTTTTTAATGTGCTTATAGAAGGACACAGCTATCCTATCAGGCTAGCCTTCCAGTCAGTGCCTAATAGCCTAATAGCATCAGAAGTCAGGCTCTGTGTACTCTGTGGAGTTTGTGCAAGTCTTTTGATATTCTGATATTCCTCAAGTCTCTAAAAAAGTACTGTCCTCACATGGTTTCTCAACAACCTGGGGGAAAGGGGCTAATGTCCAGCTTTGGTTCTCAATAAGTAAGTGTAATCGTGGAGACCTGCCAGGGGCTGTGGAAAGCTCGCTCTCATTTCTTGCCACTTTGACAATACTCCCTTACTAGGTATTACTGAATTCTTGGTATAATTATCACACATGGATAATATTTATGAAAGTCAATGAAATAAGTAGTCACTCTTCACTCTTGAAGTAAAAAACAAACAACACCAAGACCAAACTCATTAACTCGTCAGTGCAAAGGGAAATTTCTTCCTCACCGCAGCAGCTGATGAAAACACTATTGACTAGTGTATGTGGAATGCTTCCAAAGGGTAAGAAAATAAAACTCAGAGAAGAAAGCAATAGACGGTAGGAAATAATGGGTAACCCCAAAATCATTTATCTCAGGGAGGCCAACACACTTTTCTATGCCCATTCTTTCTTCAGAGTCTGACCTTTGACCCTGACTATCCCTTCACCCCCAGGCTCCTCAGGTCAGTCTTACCAGTGGCCGTGGTAAGACAGACCAGCCGGAAAGTAGTACAGGTCTTTGACTCAAAAGACTGAGCTCCTTACATATTAGAATTTAGTCTCTAAAAGTTATCCTATGATAAATTAGCCCATCAGTTCTCCTTCCTAAGTTTGACAATTTTTCCCTACCTCATTCCTAAGATATTTTTTACTTACAATGAAGGAAATCCTCTTAGAGACTGCATTTCACCAGCTACAGAATCAGCCACTTCAGTGTTTGTGGGCTATCACTTGTAGTACCCAAACATACTCTGACTTCAAATGATTAATTGAAGAACAAAGGCTGCTTCCGTTTGCAGAGCTTCTCCCCCAGGCCACAGGGGAGTGGAAGTGTGTGTGTGGGGGGGGTCTCTGGACTTGCCCTGGAATGCATGAGCAGTTAAAGCCCATCACTCTGCACTTGGTCGAGGAAGCACCCTGAGCCACCCCAGCAATGTAGGTGCAGAGTGAAAGGTAACAGCACTGTGTTTCCTTGTTCAGGGAGGGGCATTTGGGAGACAGCTTGCAAATCAAAGCCAACTCTGTGTCATAAATCTGCAAGTTTAATTGCAATGCACAGTTAGTCTTTGGAAGACCTTTCCAATCCTGATAATGAAGACATGCAGGTGCTTGTAGATGCCAACTCCCCTGCTTTTGGTTTTGGAACCTATACTACCAACCAAATCTCACCAAAAACTAGAACTGATTGGAGCCTGTTTGCACCAGTGGCTGAAATAAAAAGGGTGACGAAACGGGAAGATTGTGTGCAGCAGGTAGCTGTTCTGGCGCTCCTCAAATCATCCTAGCCAGGCAGGCCCCCTATTCCATCTATTCTATGCCCAAGGCAAGAGCTGTCAGGAGTCCCATGGATAAGCAATTTAGATAGATTCTAGCTGAATGAAGGAGATTTACTGTGGGTTTCCATTGCTGTCTGCCAAGCCAGGGAAAAAGAGTGCAGACAGATGCTCTCTCAGGTTCTTATTAGAGCTCCAAAAGGTTGGAGGCTTGGCACAACCATGAACCCCAAGGATCTTCACTTCCTTGTTTTTTCCAGCTTTTTTTTTTTTTTAAAGATAAATTGAAAGTAATATAGTCAAGAACAGAGAAGGTGATTGTCTTACCCCATTAACTAATCTTTCTTGTTCTGAACATATCTATCCTCTTTAACAAAGCTACTAAGATTTGAGATGCTTGGGCAAAAGCAACCCATCTGGTATATATATTTGGGGCATTCTATTACCAAAATCCAAATAAATAAGATATCTCATCTACCAATAGCAGACAGCAAATCCTGTAATCAATTTCAACATGGCAAAGAAAACACAGGGATTGCTTATTTGTTTAATGGATATTAGTTGAGCACCTACTATGTATAAGGAAATACAAGGTGCTAGAGAGAAAAAAAAGAAGCCTGAGACATTGCCCTTGTCTTCTAGGGCTCACAATTTATTTAAGGGAGAAAGTATCTATAAATGAATGAAAAAGAAGTCACTAATGCCAAAATTGAAGGGATGGTGACCCTCCCCCCCGGCCCAGAGTTGTAGAAAAAAGATAACTCAGAGATTGGGGAATACTTCATGAAGGAGGCAACATGCAATCCGTAGATCAAATCCTTTCAGAATAGGGTCTCATAACTTGCACAGCATTAAAGATGTAATAGGTATTTTAAGAGTACGTGTTTAAATGAAGCTGATTATGTGCTATGAATCTGCATTATGGGAATGCAAAGTGCACATACATGAGAGGCAGAGGTGGACTGAGTACCCAGAGGACACACAGAAAAGATGGCACTTTAGGCTGGCCCCAGAAATCATGCTATGTGATTCCTTCAAAATGGTCAATGAGACTGAAGTCCAGGCCTTTGTCATGCTCCTTCTGAGAATGTCCTTATCCCTTTCCTCTCTAAGCAGCTTAATTCATCTGCTCTGTCAAAGCCCAGCTCATTTTCTACCTAAAATCACAGGATTTCAGGCTTGGAATATACCTTCAAGATCATCTAAGTCTAGCAGTTTCTGAACTTGGCTGAACATAGTAAAAATCAACATAGAACCCAATAAGGGAGCAGTCCTTCTCTCTCCCTCTTCCAAAGCTCACTGCATATATTTATGTAAGGGATGACATTGATTGGGGCAACCAAATAGAGAATGGGTTTCTGCTCTGCTCTCATTCTGGGGAGCTCCCTAAAACTGTAGATTGCTGGGCTCCACCCCACTGGGATTCTGATGTAGTATATCTATTTGCTTTTTTACAAAGTTCTCCAGGTGATTTGAAGGACCTAGCAGATTTAGGACAGCGGATCTGCAACATTCTTCCACTGGCTTCTGAATCCCCTCTACAAATTTCTGCTCAGTGTGGTCCTGACATCTTCCTAAAGTCCTCCCTAATTTCCACATTTCTCTGGCATCACTTCCTCCCCCAAATTCTTACACCATCCCAAATCTTCAATGCTCACTTACTATCACATTGTACTATGTTGTAAAGTCCCTTCTATGTCAATAAACAATTATTAGGCTCTGTGCTGGAGAATGTACCAAAGAATACATACAAGCAATGGGTTTATGGTCTAGAAGTGGGAAAAGACACAGAAACTGCTAAAGTAACAAGTTGGAATGAATTAAATTCTAAATGATGTTAAAAAACAAAAACAAAACAAAACAGGGTAAGAGATGAGAGGAAGTGGTAGTTTTTCTACTGAGAGACATTTCAGAAGCTTTCTAGAAAGGCTGGTTTTGGAGGTAGCCCTTAACAAATGACTAAATTTTTAAACCAAGAGGAAATAACTGGGGACAATACAGTGTAAAGAAATTATCCAATGAGAACACAAGGCAAGAATGTGCACATATGAGGAACAGTCAATCATCAGGGTGGGTACGCAGGAAATGAGGTTGGAAGGTGAATTAAGAACAAGTTGCTGAAGGCTCATGCTCTAGTATTAAAGAGAATATGGCATACCTGAAAGAGCTCAAGCTTGGGGCACCCAAGTGGCTCAAAATCATACAACTCTTGATTTTGGCTCAGGTCATGATTTCAGGGTGGTGAGATTGAGCCCCATGTCAAGCTGTGCCCTTAGCAGAGAGTCTGAGATTCTCTCCCTCTGCCACTGCCCCTCCCTCCTGCTCTCTCTTTCTAAAATCAATCAATCAATCAATCAATCTTTTTTTTTTTTTTTAAAAAGAGCACAAGCTTTAGGATCAAAGAGGACCTCCATCTTTCATCCCCATTCTGTTGCTTTCTAGTATAACTGTGATGCTGGCAATTAATTCACTCTCTTCTGTGCTTCTGTACAGAATAGAAATACGCCCTCTTCTCAAGGTTGTTGTAAGGACACAATGAGTTTATGAATATCAATGCCTATCATGGCCAATTCTCTTACCTTTAATTTGTCAGTAATAGAAAACCATAGGATCTGTTTAAAGAAATATATATGATCTAACTTCTATTTTAGGAAGAGAATTGGACATAATATTAAGGGACATTAGGGAGGAAACAGGAAACACATAGAAGAGAAGGGTGTTCCAATAGTCTAGGTGAGACCTGAGATCCTGAACGGGGGCAGAGCCACTGTGAAAACAAGGTACAGAAGAATAACCACTGAGGAGGCAAAACCAAGAGGTCAGCAATAGGTGGAAAATGATCTCATGGAGTGAGGATGATTCAGGCTTGCAGCCTGCCTTCAGCTGCTAGGAGGATAGTGAGAGAGGCAAAGGATTGGGAACCCAAGAAGAGCAGGCCTCAGGTACGAGAAGGGACTTACTGAATTGCAGATGAAGGCTGAGCATCCTGTGGGAATGGTTAGTGTTCAGCAGGAGATTTCGGTCCAGGACAGGGAACACAGGGCTTGGTTCTGGGACAGAAGATGTAGGAGGGGTTGGCAGAGCTAGGAGAGGAAGGTATGAAACTAGTTGGGGCTAGCTGGGGAGAGGGGATCAAGCAGAAAAGAGGAACACTGACATCTGGATCTTGGGAAAGGTTTGCTCTTGAGGAAGAAAAGAAAATGAGGAGCTAATGAAAGAGATGGAGGAGGAGTGGTTGCCTTCAAAGATTTTTATGCAAAAGGAAAATAAATTTTCCTTATTCAAGCAACAGTGGTTTTGTCCTTTGCTATGGGAGCTGAGGCTTTATCCCTATTGATATAGGAAAAAGTGAACATGTGCCAACAAGTAAAAAAAAAGTAAGAAAATGAACAAAACCTTTTCCTTTAATTAGCTATAGGGGAAAAGAAAGAAATGAAATTATAGTTTTCTAGAGGGCAGAGGGTCAAAAGAGTGTTTTCATTTTTTTTCAAATCAATGCTCCCATACTTGTTACCATTTCTAAGTCTACCACCCACCTCCTCTCCTTATTCATGGAATGTTCTGCAGAAATAGTTTTAAATTTACCACTTGGGAAATAAGCAGCTTTTATTCTTCATGGTTACGACAGTTCTGTTTATAAGTCAGCTCACTGGAACATTTACTATTTGTGTATTTGTACAGAACTATCTTCAAATATGACTTAGAAAAATTCAAAATTTTGCCAGTTTATTAGGGGGTGATTATTTGTATTATTAAAGAAGTCCTTCAAAATATGAAGCTTCTTAGCAGGTAAGTGTACATAAACCATCTGACCATACAACAGAGGGCTAGGGAAGAGAAAGTTAACTTGTTACAAGTTACTACTGTAACGACTAAGTATGCATGTCAGTAGGAAAGCATAATTCTATAAATAAAAATTTTAGGTTATGGAACTTTTTCCAGGAAAAACTATCATATAAAGAGAAGAATTTCTGCAACATCTATGCTGAGACCAATGGCTCCTTTGTGGGCTGAGGGACGGCCTCTCTAAGTTTCCAACTCCTAGGCCTAAAGTGACCTGAGCAGCAGAGCGCTGTGAGGACAGCTTTTGGGATAAGCCCACAACAGCTCTGAACCATCTGCTGTTAAGAGTATGGCAATTGCATAATTAACCATAATAGCTGCAAGTAATATACTTAGGACAGAAACCCTGTTGGTATTCAGCTGAACTAAAAATTAGAAAGTGATCACCCATTCCCTCATAGTGTAAATTATAGCTATGTGTATAATGAGATTTATTTGCATTTTTCATAAAATTCACCAAACTCCTTATTCACTCATTACTTACCGATTATGTGTTTTTTTAAACAGCACTTTTAAAGTTTGCTTTGGCTCAGAGCGAATTATTTGCCAAGAGTTTATTCCTGTAGTCATGAATCCCCCGAGGCTTCTTTACCTTTTGCAAATTCATAGCTCTTTTTGTGGGTCATAGTGGTTTGTGGCTCCTGTGTGTGCATGTGTGGGGAACAGTCTTAAGATATTCTAAGTAGTAAAACATTTCATAAGAAAGGGTCCTATATCCCAGAGTAACTAAAAAGAAAAAATAAAAAGAAAAATCAGAAAATGAGTAGAGAGTAGTCAATAAAAGTAGCAAAAATTAGGTTACCTCCTTGTAATGATGCATATACTTGGATAATCTGTTGATTTACTAGGTGGAAGAAATATGTGCTAAAAAATTCATTGAGCGTTTGGATATCAGGAGGCACAAACACAAAAGTCCATGAAAAGGTAAAATGAGGCAAAGCTGCCTCTGAGAGTAAAAATTTTGATGAACGTAATAATCCACCAAATGCAATGTTAGATACACATGAGCAGAGGAAAACATTTTTCTGTGCACACTTTTTAAAAATATGGTGTCTCCCAGACCAATATTACTATTGTAGGGGAAGAGCTCAGGGCACGAGGCAAGTTGGCTACGTACATTTGCCAACCAAGAGGGCAAGGAAAATTCTCCCTGCCCCCAAATCTCTCCCCAGCTCACCCCCACACCTTGGCTAGAAATGTCTTCCAGTACAGTCCCTAATGAGCTGAAGGGCAAGGGTGGGAGGCATTTTCTCGGAAATGGAACACATTGTTTCTCAGAATATTAGACAAGTAGTTTCTAGATTCATTAGAGATTTCTAGCTAGAAGAGAGCATCCCAATATGTATATTTAACAAATGTGACAATTGTGTCCCTCAGACAAAAAGCAACTGGCCCAAGATCACATAGCAAATTATTGGCGTAAAAATGCTGATTTTCTTTTTTTTTTTTTTTTTTAAAGATTTTATTTATTTATTCATGATAGTCACACAGAGAGAGAGAGAGAGGCAGAGACATAGGCAGAGGGAGAAGCAGGCTCCATGCAGGGAGCCCGACGTGGGATTCGATCCCGGGTCTCCAGGATCGCGCCCTGGGCCAAAGGCAGGCGCCAAACCGCTGCGCCACCCAGGGATCCCCTGATTTTCAATGCTCTATCTAGGGCTCTTTTTTGCACTACTGAGCACTGCCTGTAATCAGAAGGGGTAAAAGAGGGGCCTGGTACACTTTACTGCAGGGATAAGTTCCAGAATTTGGGACAGCATGAGGACTGGGTGGGCCACCAACTGAAGGCCTAGGGAGTGGGGCATTCTGGATATGTGCCTGGATGAAAAAGAAGTTGCTAATTTGCCTAATATTGGTTTAAATGACAACGACAATCTAATGACATTACTATACCATCATATAGTAGTTTGCTCTTCTATTGATCTACTTATCTGCAGATAAGTCATATCCCTAGTGAAATATTATGTCTCCTCTACTCAAAAACAGAATTGTATCCTGACACAAACTTGATGGTACCATTTATTATTTGCTTACAAGGTACAGAAACATCCAGTGTTTCTGTACAGTCATTTGTGTGTTTCGATATTATTCTGGGTTTTATGAAGGGCAATCCTGTTATGAAGCTGCATCCATTTCGATTTTGCATCAAGCTAATGTATATCGATGGAAACCACATTAAACAGAACAAGAGTAAATATTCTCCACCCCCAAGAACTGATTACAAGTTGGCCTAAAGTGGTCATCAACATTTCATTTGGAAGTGAATTTACACCTTCGAAAATATTATTATTTCTGCTTAATTCATCTCAATGATTTTTGGGATTTTAATTGGCCTTTAAATATATTTAAAAATCAAACAGGTGGTTTTCTTTTGATGGAATTCCAAACTATAGGTTTTTTTCCCCCTAATAATTGTAAGCTGTCAGGTTTTCATTTTGGTTTTGAATTTCCTTTTGAAGATGTCTTTGTATTATGTGATGTTACCTCCTGATATTTAGTCTTATTGGGATTTCTTGGAAAAGTGTAATAAAAAAATAATAATATTGACCATGATTTCAAGACAAAGCGATCATGCTGTTTCCCATGTAATTCTACTAGAAGAATTCAAGTTAATTTGCTTATTTTAGCATAATGATACATGTGATTCCAACAATTTAAAAGCTAAAATCCTTAGCAGGTAGAGATGAAAAAAAAATCCTCACATCACAAGAAAACACTGGATATGAATCCGTTTGTATAACCAGATGAACAGTCATATATATAATGTGCTAACATTTCTTAACAAATAGATTTCTGTAAACAAATTGCTTCCAAAAATATTTTATGAGCTGTCACTAACTTCAGAGATGTTTTTCTAGGTTGGCAACCTTGGTGATCCATCTTGCAAAAGGATGGCTGGAATGGAGAGACCCCTGCAATCGCTAAATGGGGAGGACTGAGAAGGGTCCTGTGAAGTCATGACCCTTGGAAGGTGTTGGTTTACAGAGTGTGAAGCAGGCAATTCACCAGCTGCACCCAGGAAGCAGTGCTGGACATGCGGTGGCCAGGAGGGAAAGGAACTTTGAGGACGGGTGGATCCCCCCTGCCACTTCAGACTCACAGTGAATTTGCTCTAACTTCTGTGATGGGGGGAAACTCCTTAATTTGGACTACAGTTCAATATTTCAACAGTTCAATATTTCAAATTTTTTTCAAAAAAATTTTTTTTTCATTCATTCAGTCCAAAAACATTTATTAAGCTTTGAGCACCAAAGCAGATATTCACCAGTTTAGGACGACTTTGTCATGGACTAGCTGGCCATGGTGCTCAGTAGCATCTGGAGGCAGGAGAGAGCCAAGTAGACAGGGGTCTCAGCTCCCTCCTCCACAGTCCTGGGGCTGTAAGGCCCACTCATGTCCATCTTCACCCACCCTGGGCAGCATGCATTAAGCAGAATCCTGTCAGCTTTCCTCTTCTCATCCAGATTATGAAAATAAAAAGCGATTAATTACTCTCTCTCTCCCTTTTTTTTTTTTTGACCATTTTTTTAGGGCTCCACTATAAAGACAAATTAGCTAAGGATTATGCTCAAAATCTTTTTTTTAAAAATAGATTCTATTTACTTATTTGAGAGAGAGTGAGAGAGCAGGAGCAGAAGGAGAGGAAGAAGCAGGCTCCCCGCAGAGCAGGGAGCCCATTGGCAGGACTCGATCCCAGCACCCTGGGATCATGACCTGAACTGAGGGCAGATGTTTAACCACTGAGCCCCCCATGTGTCCGAATTCCGTTCAAAATCTGAGGCACAAGATCCTAAGTACAGGCTGTCCATTCAGCACACGCTGCTGGATTGTGTGGCTGTCAGGTGTGGGTTCGGAGAGCTGCCTGGAGCGCTGCCCCCCATGACAGGGCCAGGAACTTGGTCCTGCCACTTTCCTACGGGGCTAACAGAGCAGCATCTGTTTCATAGGAGCATAGGTTAGCTGCAAAGGCCAAATAAGCAACTGTGGGGCAAGACCAAGAAGTCGGGTGCCAAGAATTTTAGGGTTTTTTTTCCCCTCCACATTAATAATCTATTTTCTCACCAATGTCACAACTATTTCTTTGCTTCCCTTTGTCTATATAATAGATATACTCACTTTAATCCCCAGGTTTTCAAAGAAGTCATGGTGGAGAGAGATGCTGATAAGCATTTTTAAAGGTCTTTGCCTCAGAAAGAAAGCAGTCTTTTGAAAAAGTTCTCTGAGAAAATATTTAGAGTCAGTAATACAGAGTCAAAAATCTCTAAACCCTGATCCCTTTAAAAATAGCTTTGTATGGCAAAACATATTAGTGATTGTACGTGTGTGTGTGTGCGTGTGTGTGTATAGATATATTATGTACATGTCTCTTCTCTGATTACAAAGAAAAAAATACTCAGTTATGGAATTCCAGGTCTCAATGTTTAAGTGAGATATGGATGCTGTAATTAGATAAACGATTTCCCTTAATTTGTAGAAATCTTTGCCTCCTCCTACTCCACTTTGTTTTTTTTTAAATATTTATTTATTTATTTATCCATTCATTCATTCATTCATTCGAGACAGAGAGAGAGTCAGAGACACAGGCAGAGGGAGAAGCAGGCTCCATTCAGGGAGCCTGATGTGGGACCTGATCCTGGGTCTCCAGGATCAAGCCCTGGGCCGAAGGCAGGCGCCAAACCACTGAGCCACCCAGGGATCCCCTCCTACTCCACTTTGAATGACACTCTCATGCATCTGTTCCGCAGCAGTAGTATATATAGCAAGACTTTCTGAAGTTTAAATGCAGGACACCGTTCGTAGCATGGTGGCAACGTGACCACAACAGTGGTCAAGTAAAAATGCTTTTTTTTTCTTTCTGATAAGCAGGGCCCAATTTAGTCTCTTTCTAAGCAGAATGAACACGCACACACACACACACACACACACACTCTTTCCCTCTCTCTCTTCCTATATTCAGAGTCGAGATTTTCCTTCTACCACCAGCTAATAAACTCAGGAGGCTGCAATGAGGCTGAGCGGCAAGCAGTTTGATGTCCTCAGCAGGATACGAGGAGTCAGAAGTGGCGCTGTAAATCCAGAGCGGGGCTTCAGCGCTGTGTTAAGTGTGGCCTGAGTCTCAGAGATTTCCTTTTGATGCAAGTTCAGTATATTAATGGGAAAAGCATTCACTTTTATTTGTCTGTAGTGTCTACAACACTAAGGCGGCCTCATTTAGCCTCGGCCCAAGTGAAAATACACAGTGAAGCAATCTGTTGCAAATTAGCGCTGCTCCCCTTTCATTTACTGGCTTGTAATTGGAAGGGGTGAAGAACATGTAACTTAGCAGACCACGGGAGCTATCTGCTAGTGTGGATAGCACACCTCCCTGGATCTCCCCAGATCTCCCCGGGAGCCCCCCGGCAGGAGTCTTTCCTCAATGTCCACTTGATCTGAAAGAAAATACGGCTGCGTGTGAAATATGCTCCCTTGGTGAGGCAGTTCCTTGCCTCCTGAACAGGTACTGATGCCTCTGCTGGAACCTTACCTTTCTTTAGATAGAGCTTTACTCTCCCGCTTCCAGATGGTCTTGAAGTCACTGCAGAACTCGTACCACACCATAAACACATAGTTGGGTGTGATCTCCTTCTCACCAGACTTTGGCTTCATCCCAAAATATCCTACTGTTGTTTCAAAACTGCAACAGGTAGGGGGAAAAAAACAAATCAGAGTGAGGTAGGGAGTGAGAAACTGTCCACACCCTCAGAGTGGGGATGCTGGGGGCATTTTTCCCATATTCATTCTCTAAGACAGGAGCCCAGAGTCATAGTGACTGTGGCTTATCCCAAGCCTCATAAACCTTATTTGCTTGAGCCGATTCGCCAAGAAATTCAACCTGACACTCCTGGCCACATTTTATGTGTATGAAAATGATCATGTCCAATGCCAGGGGGGTATGCCAGTAAAGCGCTGTATTTGTTCTCCACCTCAAATCCACATCATTTACCAGCTCTTCATTTTGTGTGTCATGATTGCGTGAGCATGTAAGGATGACATACTGATTCTGCAGCGGTAGCAGTGGTCAGTTAGGCGGCCCACGGGGAAGAGATTAATCTGTTGAGTGCTTCCTAGAAAAATCAAGGAGCTATTCTATCCTTATTCTGGCATCCGCTGGCTTTGTAATCTTGGGTCAATCACTCAGCACCAGACTCCATTTTCTCAAGGGTGAAGTAAGACTTAGAATATATGATCTCTAAGAAGGTTACAGCTTAAGGCTTGATATGATACAAGAATGCAAACCACCGATGCATCAAAGGAGATAGAACTGAAGGCAGGGCCAGGTTTGGATGAAAAACCGTCTTTGATCTTGGAAAGATGATCTCTAATCGGTCAGAAAAGGGTCTGGGTTTCCCAAAGCTGATTCTCAGCCATCACTCCGAATCCCCTGACCTACCCCTCAGAAGCTCATTGCACACCAGACTCATTGCACACCGGGCCTCCCAGGCAGCCCTTCTTGGAGGCACTAGCTTTGTAGCAATTTATAGCTCTGCACTTAGTCTCCCGCCCCCAACCTCCACCCACCCAAAGCCTCACAAGCTCATTTGCCATGAGCAAGAACACTTAAATAAATGGTCCCCTTCTTCTAGGGTGTTGGAAACTAATCAAAGCAGGAATGGCTGGCTAGGTTTACTACGCGGTGCTCTATCATCTGTTCAGACACAGTGTGTTTTTTGTGGCCATCCTGAATACTGAGTTTCTAATGGAGCTCTCTTCAATGGTAATTGTAAAATCCTGAAGCCCCGTTACTATTATGGAGAATACTTTCATCTCGTTCTCAGTTATTGGGCAATATGTATCTCATAAGATTTTATCACATTTCACAGATGAACTGTTAATTGATTCCATGGCTATGATTAGGTGAGATCCAAGCTGGAGCTGCAGCTCTGAGTCCCATAAATTCTTTGTGCTTCTGTAAATAATAAATCTGTTTTTAATGCAAATTAAAACTACTGGCCAGGGAATTTTGGCTCCCAGTTATTAAAAGACTGGAAGTGCATAAGTGGAGAAAGGCAATAACTGCAGTAATTTCTTAAGGGACTCTTTTATAATTCCAAACATACATAATTTGGAACAAAACCAGGAATGGAAGAAAGTCGCAATGCCCACTTCCCTGCCAGAGGTGACTCTTAACTCCGTGGCAGTCAAAACGCTGATACAACCAAATATATGCTCGATAGCATATACTTTTATTTCATTCAAAATGAAAATTATATTGACTGTAGAATGGAAATATGCAAGTAGAGAGTTAGTAGAGAGTTATGTGACCTCTAGGAACAGGACGTGAATTTCTTATAGAGTCATGGAGCTTTAGAACTGGAAGGGATGTATAGGAGAACTTTTCTGATGCTCTCAATTTAGAGATGAGAAAACAGAGAGCTGGAAAGATTAAATGACTTTATTCGTTGGCAGAGTTGGGCCTACCACCTGAGATCCCCGATTCTAAGTGAAGTGCTTTTCCCACTCCACCCTTCTGTTGCTCATGCTCACTGACACAGGCATCTAAAAAAAGACCCTCTTCTCTCTCTTTTTTTTTCCATTTCTACTTTAGACACAGCTGCCCTCCTGGCATCACCCCCCAGCAAGGCATATCATCATTGTTTTTTCTCTTCTTTATGGTCACCTTTGATACAGAAGCATATTTCTTTGTGCATTAATAGAAAAGAGAAAGTCTTTCCCTCTTAGTATTCAGAGGAGAAAATTATTTTCCAGCAGAATATAGTGAAGAGTACAGAAATCCCAGTCACTGTGCCTCATGGATCATCCCAGCACCCCTGGCAGTATCTGGAGTTCAAGATGCTGCCAATACTAGTATTATTTCACAGAATGCAAGTGTTGTTTGGTGGGTTATCATGGAGCTTCTGAAAAGCATGTCATCATTCTAGAGACCTCATTTTTCCCAGCCTAAACTGGAGCTAACCATGTACCTTCATCACCTCTCACTCTGGGGGTTTGTGAGGTCTGGCTTGCTAACCCTCCAAGGGGGCAGAAACTAAAGGAAATACTGAATTTTAGCACTTTTATCCCGCTCCCCCCCCCCCCCCCGATGTGTTTTAGAAACTAAGAAAGCAAGTGAACCTCCTCAGAAGAACTGGAGCAAACAAATTCCCAGGGGATGGCCTGGCTTTGGCACTCTGCAACTTTGACAAAGAGGAAATTGCTCTGAGGATATGCCTCTTTTGACTTCAGAGTTATCCCTTTGTTCAAGAAAAAGCTAAAGGCTCGAATATGAACCTATGACCACCTACTGGACTACTGTCCTCCTGAAACTATTGCTATTTAACAGCCAGGATAATCTTTTCCAATGGACAATGCAGTCATTCAAGATGTCTATTTGCCAGCAGACAACTCTAAAACAGCTTTCAACTGTGGAAAGACTGATTTCTAATCATACATTACATTTCGTAAACTTCTTGACTTCACTCTGTTCCTTCTTTTTCTCTCTGCTCTAATTCCTTATCTGAGTCCTATCTTTTTAATTCGGCTACATATTTTGAAAGCACAGATGACGATGATATCAAAGCGCCCATGGCAACGTGAGCTCTTTTACAGTGTTGAGACGCCAAAGCGGAACACATTTACTTACTGTTTTACATGCATGCCTGTAGAAACTGCTGAGGAAAAGCAAACATGCCTTGGCCTCAGAGCAAATGGTTTCTCTTGAGAATAAAACAGAAAAATTTACTAAATCTCACACGAATATTGCAACACTGACCACCAGCCTCCTTAAAGAGTGCAAGCAAACAACTGTGGTTACTACATTAAAGATGGGATCTAACGTATTTCATGTATGACGTGAAAGCTATACTACCTTCATCACAAAGTCACGGAAAACGCTGACAACTAAAATTTATGACTCCCCTCAGCATAGCTAATGCACAGCAGCAGCTTCGGCCCCTCTGAGGTGGGCCCCCTTTTCTTGAAGCAAGAATTTCTTTTTTTTTTTTTTTTTTTTTTTTTTAAGATTTTATTTATTTATCCCCAAGAGACACAGAGAAAGAGGCAGAGACACAGGCAGAGGGAGCAGCAGGCTCCCCAAGAGGAGCCCGATATGGGACTCAATCCCAGGACCCCAGGATCACGCCCTGAGCCAAAGGCAGACACTCAACCAGAGCCAACCAGGTGCCTCCTGAAGCAAGAATCTTGAAGAAATATTAGATATTTGACATCCACCCCGGAAACCAAATTTCTGTTTGGCCTGACACCAATGTACCCTTGTTGATGGCCTCTTCTGAACATGCTGTTTTCTGCAACACAGAGATATTCATTTTACACATGGAGGAAAGGAAAACTTAATAGAGGGTTAAGTCCAATCAAGGGGCCAGAAATCTAAAAACATAGTCATGTCATTGCTTTGGGGGTTTCAAAGATGATCATGCTTGCGTGATAGTCATGACTCAAGAACATGGCTGCGTTTAGCAAAATGCAGGATTGGCCTTCACGTCCCTTTCATCTGCATTTTAATTTGACTGGCAGTTGGAAGTGGGGCAAGATGTTGGCGCCTGTCGAGGCAGAGACGACAGCACTGTCCGTAGGCTCTCAGAACTCTTGGAAATTGTGGCTAGGCAGGAGGAAACGGTTTGTTTCTAGAGTTTGTTCATTTGCACCTAATGAACTCCTCTCTTCATGCATTTGTAAAGCTCATTTTCCTTGTAGGCTATTTCCTCTGCCTACTGCTCGTTTAATTTTCTAGTACTTTTAGAATCGGCACCAGCAAAATCTATCTTGGATCTTTGTGCTGAAAATGAGAATGGCTCAATATATTCTCACTCATCCCTTTTTAAGAGGGAGGCATAGCCAAGCTGACTAATCTGGTCAGGTGGCAAAACCAAAAATCTCTGCCAGGGACCAGAGCCACTGATTACTGGGTGAAGTGGGTGGTTCCTTTCTGCTGTCAGTTAAGAGCAAGAAGAGCAAAGAGGAGGCCTGGAGTAGGTGAAGGGTAGAACAGAAGACTTCTGAGGTCTCTCCCAATTTCTGAGGCACTTTTCATAGTTGGAGGTCAGTCCCTCCTCCCCACTTGCCCCATGTCTATAGAATCCTCTCAGATCTGAGGAAAGACGTAATAAGTTGCTTAGGTGTTTGGAATAATTGGTTTACTCTTGTTGTAAGGCTAAAAAGGATCACATTGTTCCTTACTTCCATAAAGTGGTTCAGGATCAGAGAAATGGAGGAGATGCAGACAGTGCCATGACGCAATGCACGTCAATCACTTCTGACTGCTTCTGTACTCTTTGAGGAGAAATATTTCCAAGTCTTGAGCTCCCTATGAATCTTGATTGCTCAAGGATATATAGTCTCAAAAAATGGGGCCAAAAGAATGGCTCATAAGACACCATGCTAAGTAAAATAAGCCAGTCATAAAATGAAAAATGCTATCTTGATTCCACTTACATGAGGTATTTAGTGTAGTCAAAGTCACAGAGATGGGAAGTAGAATAATGGTTTCCAGGAGCCGGGGTGGGAGAACAAGACAGGGGAGTTATGATTTAATGGGTACAGAGTTCCATTTGGAGATGAGTGAGTTCTGAAGATAGACAATGGTGATGGCTTTCTGGTATGACTGCACTTAAACATAACAATAATAAAAAGGGACAGCTAGCCCCCCAAAAAGACTAAGGCCAACTCAGAGCCACTTACCTTTTCTGTGCATTCTCCAAGTGACTTTCTTCCATTTTATGCTCTTTTTTGGCTGTGAAAGAGAAATTATTATTATTATTGTTATTTAAAGATTATTTATTTATTCATGATAGACACACACACACAGAGAGAGAGAGAGAGAGAGAGAGAGAGAGAGAGAGGCAGAGACACAGGCAGAGGGAGAAGCAGGCTCCATGCCAGGAGCCCGATGCAGGACTCAATCCTGGGACTCCAGGATCGTGCCCTGGGCCAAAGGCAGGCGCTAAACCACTGAGCCACCCAGGGATCCCCCAGAAATTATTATTAAAACAGTATTCTCTTCCACCATATCTTTTGTGTAATCTTCTACTCTATTACACTCATGTATTATCAAAATAATTCTGAATTCAGGGGTTGGCAGCCCCTACCACATGTCCTGGAGATAGTTCTCAAATGGTTACATCTACCACCCTTGCTTTCATGGGAATAGCTGTGGCTAATGGGGGTCATATAATTTAGTGTTCTCAGTGGGACACTTCTGAGAATGAAAGAAGGTGACAGCTAATAATACACCTGGACAATAACATAAATTGGAACAATCCTGACCAGATTGGTCACGTAGTCACCCCAGCTACAGCTGGCCTCTTTGGGAGCTTTGGTGCGTACTTGGCACTCTCCCCACTTCTCCCCAAACATCAGAAACCCAGTACCATTTATAGCAGTTCTGCTCAGATTCCAACAAATTCACTGGAACACTTGCACATACTGTCTCTACACCCAGAGGCTCCTTTGGAGGTCTGGGGAAGCCTATGGTCTCCTTTTTCAGAATACTATCTTTAAATGCTTTGAAAAAAAAATATTTAAGACTACTAAGGAAATCCATGTAACTCTGAATTTATAGATTAAGAACCAGTGTTCCTTAGGAACTATTTATTTAGGAGGTTTCGTTTTTGGGTGGTGGCTTTACATATCTCTCTAATCAGAAAATGTTTTATATATGAAAATAAAACTTATTCATTTTAAAAATGTTTAGAAAAATAGTTAAATCATTTTCTATGTAAGTCTTGAGGCTCCTTTCATTTAAGGCTACAGTGATATAAAATGAACAGGAAAAGACAATCAGTCATATCTATTAGGGGCTCTGATGTTCATGAAAGATACTTCGTGAAAGATATTAAAGGATTTTAAAATAGCACTATTTTATTAAGCTTAGCTCTGCCATGTACTACCTGTGTGACTGTGGTCAACTCATGACCAACTGCAGTTATTGACTCATCTGTCCTATAAGAATAGCCCCAGTGACTACCTCATACAGCTATTATAGAGATTGAATGATTGACAACACATCAAGTGCTTGTCATGTAATACATGATCAACCAATAAATGACATGAAAGGTATTATCAGTACCTTATCATCATTATTTTAAAATGTCAATTTTATCAAGTTACACCCTGCTCAAAACCTTCCAAATCTGGTCATCACTCTTGATATAACCTCTAACATCTTCACAATGTCCCATTAGGCCTCGCAGGTCTGCTTGCTGGCTCCTCTGTGATGTCACTTTCTCTTTTCCCAGGCTCATTCCTTTTCAGTCTCTCTGCCAGTTTGGTGATGCTTGAGCACACTGAGCATGCGCACTGGGTGAGGGGGATGGGAGGGTCCTTTGCACTTGCTGCCTCTCTGCCCTGGGACATTTTGCCCAACAGTCTTTGCATGACTGGCCCCCTTACTGTATTCAGGTCTCAGTAATACTCTCTGACTTCACTAAGTAAAAACCACCCCTTTCTGCACATCCCTGTCCCCTCCCCCAACTCTCTCAACCTCTGCACCTTACCTTTT
The DNA here is from genome assembly GCF_011100685.1 of Canis lupus familiaris. Lineage (NCBI taxonomy): Eukaryota > Metazoa > Chordata > Mammalia > Carnivora > Canidae > Canis > Canis lupus. The sequence continues at coordinate 2,430,728 of NC_049251.1, read as the reverse complement.
CCCTGCCCAGCCTCTATCTGCCTGGCAGATAATTTGTTTTCTCAAGCATTCATTATATGACAATTGAATGTAAGCTCAAGGAGAGAAGCAACTTTATCTAGGTTGTTTTCTGCTGAGCCTTAAACATGGTAGGAGTGCCTATATATTAAATAGCTTATTTTAGCTGAAAACTGCATATATTGGACAAATATCCCTTAAAAAGAAAGATACTAGATTCCCTAAACATAGCACTTGATACTCAGAATACAAACATAGACTAAACAAGAATGTCAGGCTAATGTTGTATACCTTAAAGTCCAGCAAATGTTAGTGAACAAAAATGACTTTTTTTAAAAAAAGATTTTATTTATTTATTCATGAGAGAGAGAGAGAGACAGAGACAGAGACAGAGACACAGGCAGACTGAGAAGCAGGCTCCATGCAGGGAGCTCGATGTGGGACTCAATCCTGGGACTCCAAGATCACGACCTGGGCCAAAGGCAGGCACTAAACCGCTGAGCCACCGGGATCCCCGACTTTTTTAAATATTAAAATGATTCTGCTTTGATAACTATGCCATCTTTTTTTTTTAATTTTTTTTTTAATTTATTTATGATAGTCACAGAGAGAGAGAGAGAGAGAGAGAGGCAGAGACACAGGCAGAGGGAGAAGCAGGCTCCATGCACCGGGAGCCCGATGTGGGATTCGATCCCGGGTCTCCAGGATCGCGCCCTGGGCCAAAGGCAGGCGCCAAACCGCTGCGCCACCCAGGGATCCCTAACTATGCCATCTTAGGTAAGATCATAGTTATGGTCATCTTTTGCAGTATGATTTCTCCCCATCCTCCTAGTAGGAGTCTCTGTGAATTAGTCTCATTCTTAGCCAGTCAGACACAGTAAGTGACTTTTGTCTCTCCTAAACTACCGAGTCCTCCAAAATGTGAGACAAACAAGTAGTTTGTTCTTAGCCAGTGGTTCTTAACTATGTGCATGGCCAAACACAAGGGAAAATTCCTTTGAGGCCTGAGTGATCTTCCTGGAGCACCTCTGCTGTTCTCTGTCACCAGGTGGTTTCTAACTGGCTACTTCCAGGCCATAAGTAGATCGTAGCCCAGCTGTCTTTGCATATAAATTCACTGACAACAGATACCCTTTCTACATGGAATAAAGCGTTCAATAAGATTTTCGAATAGCTCTCTAAATGTGGTTATTTGGAAAAAAACTAGCATGCAAAATGTAAAAAGAAGGGTTTCCAAGAGGCCCAATGCATATTGCAGAACTTCTGAGGGTCTGGGGGCAAGGAAAGAACCTTTGGGAAAATGAGAAGAACCTAGAGACCTTGATTTTTTCTAAGCAAGGAGCCTGTGTATAGACAGAAAAGGCAGCCACTTCCATGGTGTGATCTGGAAGCTCTATCAGCCTAAAAGATTTCTCCCGGCAAAATATGTGACATTTCCAACCATGTCATTACACACTTTAAGTCTTTGAAGTGCTCTAAGCATAACAAAAACACATTACTTGGAAAGAAAATGTTTAAAGACTGGAGTCACAAATTCAAATCCTAGTATCACCAGCCACTAAGGCAACTGTAGGCCAAGTATAAGAATCCTAATATTCTAAAACTCTATCCCTTGCTTCTCAACATTGGGACCAACAGTCTCAGTATAGGGAAGCTGACAGGCTGTGGTAGGAAAATGGGAAGGCCTACCCCATGTAGGGGAGGGAAAGCATTTGCCATTGTTATCAGATCTTCCTCCTTTTTCAGAGAAGCTAAGATTTTTAAATGGATGTTCTCAACTGAAAAACATTTTTTTCCAGATGTTCTATAGGACAAAGAGAACATTTCTGTTGACCATATCAGGTTCTGCAAGCTCTGACTTAAGCAATTAGTATTAACAGACATAATGACATAGGTGGGTTTGTTCTTCTGTTCCATGTACCAGACCCTATTCTGGGTGCTTGGGATACCCCAGTGGAGAAAACAAAGGTCCCCACAGAACTTTCATTCCAGTTGGGGAAGACAGACAATTAAACTGGAGAGAAAAAGATCCAGTGTAAATAATTTTTGGTAATGCATAGCAACAAAAATTTCCAGAGCACGGCTTGTTGCCTATAGGAGATTACTATGGATTACTGAATTAGGGTGCCAGGCCCCCACAGCATGCTACAGAGGTACCAGGCACCCAAAAGGGAGACAATGTCTAAACTGAAGATGACAAGTGTCACGTGTAAATTGTCTTTACCCTACAGCTTTGACTAGCAGTGGCCCTGAATGTATGATGGGATTTACTTAGTCTTCTATTCTACAAAACCCCATGGACATTAGTATTTAGGCGGTTGTTGTTGTTGTTGTTGTTCTTCTTCTTCTTCTTTAGATTTTATTTATTTGAGAGAGTGCAAGCGAACACTAGTGGGGAGAGGGGCAGAAGGAGAAGTAGACTCCCTACTGAGCAGGGAGCCTGACACAGGGCTCAATCCCAGGATCCTGGGATCATGCCTTGAGCCAAGGGCAGACACTTAACCAACTGAGCCACCCAGGTGCTCCAGGTGCTTCCTTTTTAGCTTACATTGTATATGGGTATGGTGGGGGCTGGGTAGGCTTCTTAGAAGAGTAAATTTGGATGAGTTGTCAGAGACTGACATGGCACCAAAGGAAGTAAAAGGAGAAAATAACAGGCATCCCCAGCCTTGCCCTCTTCTCTTTCTGGCACAAGAGGCTGTCTCATTGTCTGCAATGAGTTAAATACAATGGTTTTCCAAATCTGAGTTGTAAAGTAGTTGCTTAGGATGATGACCTGACAGTCTCACTTTTTCAGATAGTAAAAGCAATCAGGAAAACAAATCAGAGTACTAAAAGTGAGAAGCTTCTCTCAACATCAATTCTGTCTTCCAAACGTCTTTATTAAGACGTGGACACACTGTGTCACATAGTGTGGACACACTGTGATGATGGTGAACTTCTGGATGTCCTTGGAGAAAGGTGAGTGGCAAGTGTGCTCAGTGACCTACCTACACATACTATAATTTCTCTGTAATTGGTAGAACTGTGTTGCTTTTCTTGAGCTTCAACTTTCTCCATTAAAGAACAATGTTTATTTTTCATAATTCTATGTCGCAGGCAGAAAGCAACATGCCTTCTATGGAAGATATTTATTCGTTTAAGAGGTATTTATGTGGATTTTATTTAATGCAGCCTTTCTGAATAAAGACCATTTGCTTTTGTGTAAAGCTTTAATACCTTGGAATATTGTTTCCTAGTTCATTTGATCACCATTGTCTCATTAGTTATCAAAAAGACACCCCATAATAACCAGTGTGAAATTCCTTAGTACTGTGGCCTACCGAGTGAGGCAGAACTCAGGATGGATAATTCCAACTTTTAAGCCCATCTCTGCCACGTAAGTGTCAGGATAAGTCTCACATTTTGGTTTCCATCTCTGCAAAATGAAGATGATAATGTCTATGTGCATGGAAATATGAAGACTACATGAAGAGGGGCCAATGCTTGCTTGCATCAGAATCTCTTGAGTTGGCCTCTGGTGGCCCCATGTCATGTTGAGACTGCTGGGGGTTCAAGCTTCCAGTGGGATGGCAATTCCAACAAAATTATATGCAAGTGTAGCATAGTGGAAAGAACTTGGGCTTTGTGTTGGGCAGGCCTGAGTTGACTTTGTGCTCTGTCACTTATTAACTGAAAGACCTTGGGGAAGTCACTTAACTAACTCCTCTGAGCCTTACCATTACGTTAGAATGATAAGATCTATCCTGCAAGCTGGTTGTGACCCTTGGAGCTACTGAACATGAGAGATCAACATAGTGACTAACGTGCCCTAAGAACTCAAAACTGACAGCCATTTATTATTTGATCGGCTAGAAGCAAACTCTAGTAGTCATTATTCCACCTGTCTGATTTTGGAATGAGTAATACAAAATTTCAAATTTCCTTTCTTAAGAATGTCTACAATCACCCTCAGTATAGGATAGTTTTGCATGTGATCATTTTCGAGTCAGATCAGGTGTCCTCTGCTCTGATCCTCACTGTTCTCCCATTTCACTTCCAAAACCGATGTCTTTACCATGGCACCTAAGGCTTGTCTCTAGGAGGGTGGTTTCTATGTTGGACCTAAAGTCATTATATTTGCTGTTTAAGCCCATTTTATTTTATTTAAGCCTCAGGAAAAAGACAGAAACTGATTGATAATTTTGAAAATTTACCCGGGAGTCAAGGGGGTAGGTATGAGGAGCTTATGATTTTTTTTTCCCACTTCATCATTATTGAATTATCAATCTTTGACCTGATGAACTGAATCACCTCTCATATACTCAGGGAAAGACAATGACGTAGGGATCTACTTCAAAAAGGTAGTTTTCTGAGAGCAAAGCCTCCTGCTCTAAGCTCTCGGCTCTGTGATCTATAATGGGTTCCTTGCATGACATAGGAAACCCAGTTCTCCGCATTGCAGCTGAATTGCCAACCTAAATGGCAAACTGGATTACGCCGCTGCTGTGCTTATGTGTTCAGGAGCTTCCTCTCTATCCAGGATGAGGTACACTCACATTACACAGTAAGCCCTTAAACAGCCTGGCTCCTGTTACTTCCTGCTACATGTGCCATGCTCCTGTCAAGGGGACTCCTCACTGTTCTTGTCACCCAACCTGTTTTCTTGCACCTTTCTTCTTGGGGACCACTGTTTCTTCTGCTTTGCATTCCTCCTCCTTCTTGTCTTCTCCTCCCAAACAGCCTCACTGGAAACATCTTTTCTTCCTTCAAAAGCCAAGCTTTAACATTATATCTTTCATGAAGACCTCTACCCATGCCTTTCCTTCACTGAGTGGTGAGCTGCTCTTTCTGTACAGTTCCACGCTGTGTTCACATATGTGGGGGCACAGTATGGACATCATTTACTGGCAGTCTGCTTTTCCTACTAGACTTGGTGCTTCTTGAGGGCAGCAACCAAAATCTACTTCTTTTTTTAAACTTATTTTATAGGGTTTATTTATTTGAGAGAGAGAGAGAAAGAGAAAGAGAGCATAAAAGGAGAGGGAGAAGCTGACTCCCTGCTGAGCAGAGAGCCTGATTTGGGGCTTGATCCCAGGATCCTGAGGTCATGACCTGAATTAAAGGCAGATGCTTAACCAACTGAGTCACCCAGGTGCCCCCTAAAAATCTATTTCATAAAGGAATTTCAAAATCTGTGTGCCTCAACTTTAACAAACTAGTAAGTACTCCTCTTATTTGACAGGTGAATGAAGTGACAGGAAGGGACCCACACTAGCAGATCATAGTCCCTGCTCATTACCTCCCTACTGGGGGATCAGAGCCCATTTCCTCCCACAGCAATTTCTGATCTTTGCTTTCTTTTTTCAACAAATTAGAAGGGAGTCCAATAGAATCACACAGCAAGAGAGAATGGATTTCCATCCAGATCTTATTTAGAATCATAGATCATGGATACAAAAAACATTGATCCTTGAGTTTGTCTGTATCAGACTGCAATTTTTAAAAGTATTATGAGAAATATAATGTTTTTATAAACAAGATGACACTTCCAGAAAATATTTGGACTATGAATACTTGCCAACTAAATGTACCGAAATTTTCAAGGTTTTATCCTCAAGAGGGTGATATTCATGCACTGAAAGTGGCCAAAGAAGGACATCACTTTTCAAAGAAAGTGGAGGTTTTATGCCAAACATAATTAAGTCATATTTATGGATACCCATCTGGGAGGTAGTAAAGTGTGGAATGAGGGCAAGGGATAAAGGTTGGAATATCTTCCCAGTATTCTTTACACAGTCTATTACACTTTAATATACCATGGTTTATGGACCTGACATGGTTGGTATAAACCAACAGGACACACAGTAAAGAAGCTGTTTTTATTACAGCTCTACAAATAGAGGAGCCAGGTGATGCTAACAAGGAAACAAAAGGACTGTACTGCACTTCGCGTGCTATCCATCTGATGTGAACATGGCAGTCATTTTTCATTTCTCAGGAAATCACCCTGTCGTGCACTTTCCAGGAGAAAAAAATGCTTTCACCAATGGAGCCAACAGCACACTGACACTGGAAAGAGGGATGACTTTTTAACATTTGCAGAGGGAAAATATTTGTAGGTGGAACCACTGAGTTACAGTGAGAGGAGTATCTTATATTTACATTTTTCCTCCTGATATGCTTGCCCATGAAGGATGCTACCCTCTTATCTAAACTTCTTGTTTTATTGACTTTTCCTGGTTGTGGTTAAAGTAGAAGGATGATTATTTCTGGTCTGCCATAGATTTTACATTTGTAAATAACTAGTTGGATGGTAAAGTTGAAGAGCATAAGGGGCCATCTGTGAGAATTTCTGTGTAAATTGGTATGAGGCTGGGTGAAGATATGCTATCAAGGTTCCTAGTATATGGCTATAATTTGATTTCCAGGTCACCTAAGGCTAAAGTGAAATAGACAACTCAGGCTTTTGATGAAAGTACTAAGCAAAAGATGCTGTATCAAAAGACTTTGAAGAGGCTTTTAGAGTCATAAAATCAAAGGAACCCAGATACAAGGAGTCTTAAAAGTCATTTAGTCCAACCCTTGGGCCGATGTTTGAGCTGGGATCCTCCTATGTTCAGACTTTCCAGATCTCATCTTTTTCATCATATTTATCTGCCATTTTCAGTTGCCTTTATAATTGAACTGAACTAAATATTTTTATGGGCATCAAAGAAAAACTAAATACTAGTATCACCTAACTTGGGCACCTGGGGCTTTTCTCAGCCAAGGTTCTTCCTCTGAGCTGCAGAATATGGAAGGTGATTTGATCAACTATTCTCTCAGTCTTCTCCACCTCATATATACATAAGTAGCACCATTCTAGATATGTCAGTTCATAACACATAATGATGGCCTTCAGGCCATAGGGCTCAATTCTTTCATATATGGTTGAAAACACGAAGTTCTGATGCAATCAAGCTTACAAATAACATGATTATATGTCATTTACATTTTTATATTTCAAAACCCAGGCATAATATTCAAATGCCTCATAAAATATCTTACTGGTATAAAAATTTGAATTAGAAAAATCTCCCTGGTTCTACAATGAAAAGAATCTATGATTCTTTTATATTCTGGGATGATTGTAGTAATTACTTGTGAGATCATAATAGAATTTTTTCTTTTTTAAAGATTTTATTCATTCATGAGAGACACACACGCAGAGAGAGAGAGAGAGAGAGAGAGAGGTGCAGAGACACAGGCAGAGAGAGAAGCAGGTTCCATGCAGCGAGCCCGATGTGGGACTCGATCTCAGGTCCCCAGGATCAGGTCCCGGGCTGAGGGCGGCACTAAACTGCAGAGCCACCAGGGCTGTCCTAATTCTTTTTTTTAAGATTTTATTTATTTATCCATGAGAGACACACAGGGAGAGGCAGAGACACAGGCTGAGGGAGGAGCAGGCTCCATGCAGGGAGCCCAATGTGGGACTCAAACCCACGACTCCAGGATCACACCCTGAGCCAAAGGCAGACGCTCACCACTGAGCCAGCCAGGTATCCCAAGAGATCATAATACAATTCTAAGTCCTCATCAGATTAAGCATCTGGTTTGTTCTCTATAATAATTATTACAAAAGCAAATATTTTGTCCATTTGTAATTCTAGAAGGTAATCAGAGTGCAATTGGGTCTAAATGAAATAAATATATCTATAGTTTACAACTCATCCCACTGTAAAAGCTTTACAACTTCTTTTTCTCTAATATAGCTTTATCTTAGATGAGACTTTTGCCCTCACAGTTAAGTTTTTAGCCACTCACAATTTAGACACAACACTCAGCCTTTAGACTGTATGAAGAATTCTGCTCAATCTTCTTAAAGGCAACCATTTATTTAGCTTTTAATAGTCTACGATCTTTTCCCCTCTGCTTCTGTATAGTCTAGTGAAGTCCTTCAATTCTGTACAACAACCTGTACACAGCAATTTTTTTCGGCATCAAGGTGATACGGATGCAATAACTTGAGAAAGTTTGTAAGACAATATAATCTGTAACCTAGTCCAACAATTTAATGTTATAGAAATGAGAAAGTGAACACCCAGGTTGATGAAATGACTTTCTTGTATCCAGGTCTCTTGATTCATAACCCAGTATAGTTTCCAATGCCCCCTACTGCTTCCCAACAGGCTATATTTTTCTCTAGAATTCTCAAATGTTTAGGTGATATCTTGAAGCTGCACTATACCACACATTTTTCATAGGAGTATATACATCAGAGAGAAAGTGCCAAGATGGAATTTCAGCTTTCATTCTAAATTTCCTGACTCTTGATGCTTTAAAACAGACCATGGAGGTAAAATTTTAGAATGATCCAGTGAGAGGCTCATTAGCATTAATGGGAGTCAGGTGGCTGCATTCTCGAACAGGGCCTGAAATTCTCCATATTATCTCATCTTGTAGGCCCATATATACCTTTAACTTATCAGCATTAATAGAAGTGACACCTCTTTTGAAAAAATGCTTTTATTTGAAGTTATTTTTTCACAAATACTTCTAAACAAATATAAATTATAATTTTCACTTAGAGAATACACCTAACTCCTGTTTCCTGTAGTGTCTACCCTGTCTCTCTGCCATCTCATTCCCAGGAGGGAGGCTCATCCCTACCATAATACTTTAGAATTTTTTCAAGGGTTATGTGGGATAGTGAATTCTCTGGTCTCATCATTCAAGGAAAAGACACCAAATGAAAGAAACATCATTTAGGAAATCTTAGGAATTGCAAAGAAGTTGGATTTATAAAAGGGTTGCCCCCATTTTGCTTCATCAAGAAGCTTGAGGACATTTCAATGACAATGGGGTTCAGAGTCACAAGGCTCTAAATAACCATTTGGTGATATGAAGTGCAGGTATTTTAACACTGGAAGTTCTCCTTTCCCAAACAACCTGTTGTATTTTGATATTAGCACCAGTCTAAAGGTATATAATTTCTGGAAGGCATGGGCTATGCTTTTTAAAAAGTTTGTATTCAAAATGCTTAGCACTTGAGACTATAAACCTAGTGTTTATAAATAAGTAATTTGTTGCTTCATTGATTGGTGAGAATGACTACAAAAGCAGCTGCTAGTTTGAATTTGTAAGCAAGTTCATGAGCAAAGTCGTAACAGGCTCTGTGCTCATTTTCCTCTTTGATTTAAAGTAGTGCTCTTCAAAAGCAACGGCCTCATTTTTAAAAAAAGTTTCATAGCATTTTAGCACTTGATTTTCAACAGATACTCCTTTAAGCACTGCACTAACAAATGGAAAAAAATTGGCACCAACTGGCATCTTTGGGTTTCCTATAACTGCCTCTGATGCCTATCTCTGTTACTTAGAGTCATCATTTGATTCTTCATATCTCAACCTATCTGTAAACTGGATAAAATGAAGACTTACAGCTGAGAACTAGCTAGAAGAAACCTAAGAAATTCCCAGCGTAAACCTCTCCTATAGTTTATAAGTGAGTGAAGTTAAATAATAGGGGACTGAATAAATATTGGATTTTATGATAATAGAACAGTGTACTGAACTATGATCTCTTCAGCCCACCAGTCACAGCTAATGGGATCTGAGGGGCAGTCAGTCCACTGGCTGATCAGTTGGTGAAGCAGTTTAACACACTTGACTGGAATAATCAGGCTGATGGTCGTGGTGGCAATGATGATTATGATGATGAAGAAGATGAACATTCATTGAGCACTCAGTATGTCAGATAATGTGCTCAGGGATTTACATAGATAATTTAATCATTCCAACTCATAGCAGAGGAGTTCTACATTGTGGATAATAGTGGAAGCAAAACTTCAAATTGCTCCATTACTTTCCAGCTATTGGCCGTGGGCAAGTGGTTTAACTTGGATAACAATGAGTTTTCTAATCTATAAATGGAGGTAATGATAGGACTTATATTAGACAGTTGTTATCATAATTATATGAGATGTTTGTAAGGTGCTCAGCCATCACACTTGGCACATTAACTCAGTAAACATCAATTATTGCAATCATTACCACCACTCCACAACAATTCCTAGTTGTCCAGTGACATTTGCCTGCTTGGGCACCCACCGTCTTGAGTAATTGAACATCCTATTCTTCCTTTAATAATGTATCTATCCCTACAATAAACTCCCCAAGACCTGAAGCAAATGTACTACATCCAAATATCCCACAAATCAGGTTTTCAAAGGATATCATAGAGAAATGCTACAACAGTTATAAGTGATAAAATTCAGAATACAGTGCAGCAAATATGGTGTGAATGGAAATTATGTTAAAATATTTATCACAGAAATAAATTATATATTCATTAAAAATACCAGAAAGTAATATACCAAAATATCATAGTTGCTATTTCTGTCTCTCTGGTTGATAGGCATTTTGTTTTTCACATGCCTTTAATTGCTTTTTGAAGAATTAGTATCATTTAATATAACCAGAAAAAGAAATACTGATGGTATTTGGAAGCAGCAGTGGAGCACGCTGAAAGTCAGTGACCTGCCTAAGGTCATATAACTAGTTTGGGGGCAAAAAGGAACTTGTCCCCTTACTCGGTATAGTTTTCATTACATCACATTGTTATTCTTTACATGTTCCTGCTTAAAAACTATAAAACTGCCATATAATCATAGGCTAGAAAATTAGAGAAGTCATAACTGGGAAAATAAGCATTCAGGTGAATAAGTTAAATTTAAAGGCTGGTCACCTACAATAAAGTCCTAAAGCTCTTTATTTATACCTTACACATACATACTCACAAATGTAAAATTTACAATTTCTATCTGGTAACCATCCCACATATTTTTATGAATTGTCTAGAATTATGTACAATATAAAAAATGATTTTAATCAATTTTAAAGATGAAAACTCAGATAAAAGCCATTAATGCATGATCAGAGAGTTTAACAGATTAAGATTGATTTTAACCAATCAAAAATGAAGAGAAAAAAAAGTCATACTCATATATCAGATAAAATATTACATGGCACCTACCTATAGCTTTACAAAGGAGATTTCCTCTGCATCTAGATCTATTTATACGAAACCACTTACATCTTTGTAGCATAAGACATTTGTTAAATAATTGAAGCTCTCCCTTTGGAAAAATTAGTATTCAGATATTTAATCATGAAAAGAAATGGACCACTAGAATTTCCATAAGTAATCATAGAATGCTCATTGCTATCTTTAAACTGGTCTTCTTTTAGAGCCCTGGCAAAAGCTAAGTGCCCTTGGGAAACCAGGTTTTTAGAGTGATTGAAAAACTGAAAAAATTTGAACAATCCTGATATCTGTTATTGCTTTGACTTTCAAAATAACTTTACCTAATTTTCTTTCTTATGGTCAAGAATTTGTCATAGCTGGGGATTTAAATTGGTCCGCTGGAAATGGTACCAAAGAATTACCCTAACTTCAATAGCTGTGATGCTACAAAGAATCTTAGGTGCAGGGAAGGTAGTGATAGTGCATTTCTCAGGAGATATGTCCAAGAAAGAAAAGTACTGGGAGAATGAGGATTCCCAAAGAAGACACTGTAGAAGATATTTTTCCACATTGAAGCACATTTAATTTGCTCCGTTAGAAGTTATGCAGAAGGGCTATTAGCACAAGTGATCATTATCGGAGTCAGTAAAAAGAGACAAAGAAATGAGGTTTGGTTTTAAAACTGACCACACAGCTTAGAAGTCTGCTGGGGTAAATATACTGTTGGTGAGCTTAATAAAATTTGAGGTGGCACCTCTGGAGTCACCTTTCAACAATAATTGTCATCCTCCTTTTCCTCTCCTTTTAATGAATTTTTATAATTTCCCCCAGATTTTAAAATAACTCATTGTAGAACATACAGATATATGAGGGGAAAATATGAAAAAAAAAAAACCCATAGACATAGTGCAGAAGGCTTTCTTATGTAATGCTTTTGCTAATATTTTGATTCATTTCCATAAATGTAGGTGTATATTTATAATCACAAAGCCATTTGTGCTGTTTTAGATAGTTGAGGTCATACTGAATATATCATTCAGTTTCTTGTTTTTTTCATTTAATCTGTCAAAGCATAGGTCAATTTTTAAAGAATACTTTTTAAAAAAAGATTATTTATTTATTCATGAGAGACAGAGAGAGAGAGGCAGGGACACAGGAAGAGGGAGAAGCAGGCTCCACGCAGGGAGCCTGACGTGGGACTCAATCCCAGGTCTTCAGGACCATGCCGCAGGCTCAAGGCGGCGCTAAACCGCTGAGCCACCAGGGCTGCCCTAAATGAATACTTTTAAAGATCTTTTATCATTTAGTTGGTAATGTCCGAAAGTAATTGAAAAACAAGCCTTTCTTTCATTGAATGAAGCCTATTCAAATAAAATAATTTTCTGGAAACCCAAGAAAGCCCCATTTCAAAATAATTTTCTGACAACATTTCTTCAATAAGATCTTGTAGGAAAAAAATGGTTATGAAGGACTATTAAAATATGATCAAATATAATTAAAGCAGGGTTTTATCTTTTGATTCAACTCAGAAATAATCTGTTGCTTTACCCTTCAATCTTCTGCTTTCCGTAGCTTAGAAGAGGCATGTTTTAGATGGCCCCAAGCATTAAAATCATGTCTTATGCTGCAAAATAAGTTAAAATTTCTTTCCGCAATGCTTAAACCTAATAAGTCTGTTCTATATTTGGAAAACACAAGATAAAGAAAATATTCTTAACAGGAAAAAATACTGAGGGTCAGTATACTTTGAAGCAAGTGTGAGGTCTCTGAATATATAAGATACACACACACACACACCCTCAGTAGGAAATAGATCTCCCTTAGAATTTGAGAGAGGAGGAAACGTTCAAATATTAGGTAAATTGGAGAAGCGCCATGCCACTGTCTCCTTTAGGCAGGAACCTGAAGCTAATTGTGCAAATGGCATAAAGCTGATTTCAGAAAAAAAAAAAAAAAGGAAAGCTCCTGAAACCAGAGGCTTGAAATGTTTTACTGGAGAAAAACCATAGCATTACCTCCTCCTGTGGGATGATAACAATGATTTATGAAGCTGAAGTCATTTCTTGTGATTGCGCTTCGGGGAGATTGGTTTCACATGATCTGCAAAGCCAGGCAATGCAAGGCGAAGAACCGGCCCACATGTTCCACTCAGGCTGGGATCTGCCCTCTTCAAGGGGATTCCAGAGCTCCACGGAGGGGGGGAAAGCTGTTGCTTTCTGCTCCATGAACCACCTTCTCCCCTCTCACAAGCTCATTAGGTGTACACACGGCTCTCTTATTCTCTCTCCTTTTAAAAGTATTGCTAGTCCTGCATTGTAAATGCACAGCAGGATAGTAGCAAAGCCGAGATTAATTCCCCATGGATTTATATGGCTCGTTCTCACCCACGATGACTTGCACCATTTCAAAGGTGCTTATGCTGCTGTTTTTATGGCTGGTCACTAACTTTATTCTGGCATATGGCTGTTGGCGCCATGACACGGAGTGAACAGTTTATACCTGAATTAAAGTGGATATTTGACAGTTTCTGTCAGAAAGTTCAGAGCAAAGAATCTGTGGGACAAGATTTATTGCATATTTTATAGGGGATACATCTGTTTCTTTGCTAGCTTTGGTCCTTCCCTTAAAAAAATTTAAAGAAGTTTCCTACAGAAGTATAATGACTGACAGGGAAAAAAAAAGAAAGCCAAAGCAGAAGAAAAATATGGCCAAAAGTTGGGTATTTAGAACTTAGTTTTAAAAAACAAACCAAAAAAAAATAAACAAAATACACTTCTCATTCTGAAGAGGAAAAATGACTCAAGAGTCACGAATAAAAGCTCAGTGAAACAATGCGGTTATCATTGGCAATTATTTTATGGCTGGCTTAATGCCACTCATATAATAAAGCTAAAAATTTAAGTGCATAACCTACCATTTTCTGCAGACCTGAAACAGGACTGGAAAGAATAATCTGCCTTTGATGTACTTTTTAAGATTTCACCATCCCAAATGGTGAGGTAAGTAAGCCCAACCACATCAGCATTAAACAGAAAAAAATTATAGATATTTAGACATTTAAAATCGATATGCCTCAAGATAAACACAGAAAATTTCCAACCCAAATCCATCAAGACAATGTGAAGGGTGCTTATAAACATCTCCATCTAAAAATTTCTTGTCCTGTAGCACATGAGCACCATCGTGGAGATTCATAATTACTTGGGCTCAACCTGGAACCTGAATGACAGATAAGACAAGCTATTTTTTTTTTTTTTTTTTTTTTTTTTGGTGACAGCTATGGGAGAGCCTTTGATTCTGAATATTGCAAAACTGAAAATAAAACATTTACTCTTAAAGAGTTTTAATTACTTTAGGTTATAGGCATTCTTTTTGTAAAACTATTAAGAATTACAGGTAAAGCTCCTTTGTTGGTGGCCTTCTGCACCCCATCCTCATCCTCCCCCAAGACCCAACGACTGTTACTGGTTTGAAGTATGTCCTTCCAGAACTTCTCCCAAGTGTCCCTGTGCAAATGTGCAAGGTTTTTCTAAGTCAGACATGTGGAAGTACACTTGCTTGCTCATCAAGGATGTAAAGCTTTAATTTTAGTCAAGATTATCAAGTAATCCTCCATGGTGAGAGTAACATTTTATATTCTTCACAGCCAATAACCGATAAGACCGAACTATAATTTTTGCTAATCACATAGATTTTGGTACAAATCTCTACTGCCTACAGTGCAGATATCTTTCTATGGTTTTGCTTATCTTTTGACTTAGTTTACAATATCTTTCATTCACAAATTTAATCTTCATATATAGACATATGCATACATATATATTTTTTCTCTTTTGCCTTTTGTCTTTTTATATGTAGGTCATTAATCATTTGGCATTGTGTGGGGTAGAACACTTTTTTGGGGGGAATGGATCAGCACTATTCAAATAGCATTGATGTCCTAAAAGATAATCAGAGTATGCAAATAATGGCAGTTTTACCTTGTCCTCTGTCACATTTTTTTTAAAAGATTTATTTATTTATCATGACCTGAGCGAAAGGCAAATACTCAACCACTGAGCCACCCAGGCACCCTGGCTTAGAATATTTTCAATAAACCCCTCTTTGTAGCTTAATATAGCAGGGTCAATTTCCATTGTTTACCATTAAAAAAAAAACCCGGGATCCCTGGGTGGCGCAGCGGTTTGGCGCCTGCCTTTGGCCCAGGGCGCGATCCTGGAGACCCAGGATCGAATCCCACGTCAGGCTCCCGGTGCATGGAGCCTGCTTCTCCCTCTGCCTGTGTCTCTGCCTCTCTCTCTCTCTCTCTCTGTGACTATCATAAATAAATAAAATTAAAAAAAAAAAAAAACCCAATTGATACTTTCAGGTATAACAGCAATTCCTGAATTAGAAATTAAAATTAAATTTAGTGCTTGCAAGAGGCACTACAGTATTATGGCTACACATTGTCAGTAGCAAATCTGCACATATAGGCCAGCATTCCACTGTCTTCAGCTTCTAGATTGTGTGGCTCTGTCACATTTAAAACATGTTATTTCTTTTCCCTTCATGCTGCCTTGGCTAGGGCTTTCCATCTCTCGGTAAAGTTGACCCATTCCTGCTTATTGTGAGTACAGATGTATTTGGATATATTTCCATCATATTTATTTTTTCACTTTTATTCACCAGGTTTTCTAGCTCTTTCCTGTTCCCCCTTTCCTGACTTTTGTTGGATTCACCAATTGCCTTTGGTCATTTTTCTGTACTGGTTTGAAAATGAAAATTCTAACTTTCTCAATGGTGAATACATTTAAGTTTCAACACCCATAACACAAACATCTTCAATTCTAAGAGTATCTAGAGTTAATTATAGCTCTACACTCTTAACTCTGAGCAACATAAGAATGGCTTGCTTCTCCCTTCCTCCTGGTCAAATCTCAGGACCACATTCTATGCCACATTCTGTGTTGCTATCATCTGCAGCTTTACTTCCAGATTACCAAAAAGAATTTATGACTAATATTTATGCATCATTTTATGAATGTATTTATTCATCACGCATTTTGCCACTCCACTTCCTCCTGGATTCATTTTCTCATTGAAGGAGTACAACCTCAAGAGAGGATTTATGAGTAATCAACTTCCTAGGCTCAAAAGAATTTACTTTTCCCTTTTATTTTCATGATGGTTTGGCTAAATGTAGAATTCCAGCTTGAAAAATATTTTTCTTCAGAATTTTCCATTTCATGCTCCATTGTTTTCTTACACCCAGTGTTGTTGCTGAGAAATTTGTTACATCGCTCTCAGAATTTTTCCAAATCCTTCTTTCTCAAATTTGATAATAAAGAGTTAAGAGTATGTACACATGTACATTTATCATTTGGTGCTTGAGGAGCTCTTTCAATAAAATATGCAATGTCTTTCTCTTCATTTCTAGGAAGTCATCTTATATGGTTTAAGTATTTCTTCCTCTCTTGTACTAAATAGATGTTGGATTAAATAGATTGAATTTCTAAACCACTTTTTATATCTTCTCATTTCTCCATGCTTTCCATATATTTCTCTCTTTATACTATATTCTAGAAGATTCCCTTGATCTATCTTTGAATTCACTACTTTGTCTCAGTGATGTCTATTTTACTACTCTGTGTAATTACTGATTTTTTAAAGAAAAATTTATCAACCAAAATTTTCATTTCTATGTTTTCTCCTGGATCCTTTCATATGGAGTGGTGGGTGGCCTGTGGTAATTATCTGAGATTATAAAACATATTTTCTGAAGACTTGCTCTGCCTACAAGTGTATTTTCTCAAGTGTAAGCTCTGCTTGTTGAGTTTGTCAACTTTCCTCAATTATGGATCCCAGATAGTAAGCCAGTCTTTGTAGTTGAATCTCACCATTAGGTACGCAAGTGGGATATTATTCTAGTTGTTTGGGGAAACATAGAGGAGGGTCAGAATATTTCATGAGGCAGGGTACTCCGTCATATCCCAAGACAGCATTAGCTACCCAAGAAGCTTCTGGGGCCTCTCCCACCCAGAAGCCCCTTTCATGGCCCTGTCTTAGAAACAGATACTTTTCTATTATAGTTGTAAACTCCAGGGTGTGGTCATAGGTGCTGCCTCTGCAAAATTAGACTCCCCCAAGTGTTGTAATTCTAAAGAGCTGCTTAAATTTCAAAATTCAAAGTTTTGCATTTCTCTCCCCACAGATTTATGATGATAAGATAGATCATGCAGGTTTTCCTAGATTTTAAAACCAAACACAAAACCTAAGTAGCAATCTCACTATTACTATCACAAAGTAATGATGTGGGGATATAAAAAAATTCGTATTAACCACTTGAACATGAAGATCTATTTTAAAGCAGCTATGTGGAAACAAAGCCACCCAGATGGCACACAGAAGTCTAGCCATAAAGATGGTACAGAATGTTTTACAGGTAACTTTCACATTTTCAGAGTTTTATTCACAGATCGGGCTTCTCTGAACTTACAAGAGAGAGGCACAGTGCCTGGAACATGCTACTGCAAAAATAGTGGAAGGCCATGTTAGAGCTGTGTGCCCCTGCTAGAAGCCATGTGCTATGGTTTTTATAGTTCTATAAAATGGCATCTGTGAATAAATAAGATTTTATTTAAGTGCTAGAAGCCACACACAGTTGGAGAACAAGGGCTTGGGGATGGCAACACATGCCATCACCAGCAGATACCATATTGCAGTCATGGGGAGGGCTGGGTGTAGGAGTATGAGCAGGAGTAAGGAAGAAATTTTTTATTTCCTGTGTCACTTTATTAATGATTATATTAAATAAATGTAAACATAATTTGAGAAGGGACATCTCCCATCTCCTTCATGTCATGAAAGGCAAGTCTACTTGGGCGGGACCTGGAATTCTACAGTGATTTGCAGAGGCTCAGATTCTTACGTAGTTTCATTACTTCCAATGTATCAGACACTACTGATGCATTGGTTACATGTAGGCAATGCTTTACAGTTTTTCACACATTTTCAGAAACGGTGTTTTTATTACTGTTATCATGAAAAACAAAGTACTTATCAGTGGCAAGCCAGGCAATATTGTCCATGTTTGATACTGGTTGATATCTCAAACATCCTCTCGCACTCTGAAGATATTCAGCTCCCTTAGGCTCTTCTCATTTCTGTCTTTATATAATCAGCTAGACACAGGCTACCATTCTTCTGCTGATGAATCTCATGTTTATACTGTCAAACTCCATTCTCAACAACCAGATTTCCATTTCTCTTGGTCTGTGGGACACCATGACATGAAAAACTGTCCAGCAATTCAAATTATCCCTGAGTCCCCCACCATAATACAAACATTTTCCTTCCATAGCCTTTTTTGGTTTGTTTTAAATTTTATTTAAATTCTAGTTAGTTAACATGTAGTGCAATCACGGTTTCGGGAGTAGAATTGAGTGATTCATCACTTACATACGACACTCAGTGCTCATCACAAGTGCCCTCCTTAATGCCCATCACCCATCAAGACTTTCATAATTTCCACAATGCCGCAACATCACCAGTCACTAAGATGATCAAAACCTGGAAATTATTTTTGGTGCCTCCCTTTGCTTCAACGCCAGAGTCAAAGTCATTACCGAATCCCTGTCTTTACTTCCAAAATACACCACATTTTTCTATCTCAATTTCCATCACTCTGGCCCAAAGTGCTATTGTTTTTCACCCGAGTTACTTTAATAACTTATACTTTTGCCCACTTCCATTTATTTTCTACATAGCAATCAGAATGAACTTTTAAAACATAAATGCAGTCTATTACTTCCATTTTACAAACTCTTCTAAGGCTTCCCACTGAATATTGAATGATGTAGAAATCCCTTTTCATGGCTTTTCATCAGTCCCCATGGCACTAGCCCATTCTGGTTTCTCAGTATGCCAAGCTCTCACTCACCTCAGGTCTGTCACCCATTGATATCCTTTTTGCTTGTGGTGTTTTTCTTCCTACATTTCCCACGACTAGATCCTGTCCTGGCTTAAATGTCAGCATGGAACAGTGTCCTTCCCACTCTTTTAAAGCAGTTTTCTTAAAGCTCTGCTCCATACCAAACCTAAACATCCCATAATTTATAATACACAATAATTACAATATAATATACACTGGGCTAGTTATTTGCTTTTTTATTTTTCTTCTTAATTATAAGTTTATCTATTCTGTTTATGACTATATAAACTGCCTGGCACAGAACCTGACACACAATAGGCACTCAACATCAGTTGAATGGATTTTCTCTACTATTCTATGCATGTTAATTGACCTACTGTAGTCACATCTGTTTAGGATTGGCTCTCCAGCCTAGGCTGTGAGATCTTTAAGCCAGGGAACTGTCTCTTGCTTTTGCTTGGCACAATAGCCAACACTTGGGCCTATACATAATGAATGAATGGTTATGATTAGCCACTCAGTAATTTTTTCTCAAATTGTATTAGATCTGACACACAAAATCAACTTGGGAGATGTTATTTAGAGTAAGTAGTCTTGAGAGGTTAAAAAAAAGTAATAATCAGAGGTCAAGGAAAGCATGGATAAGGTCTGCTTGGTTAACAAAACTTGAATGATGGAAACAAGCTTGACATAGTAGTCAGAAATAACTCCAAGAGAGACCCAAGGGAGCTGATTCTCTCTTTGGATATCTAAATCTATCACTGATGTAGCAGTGTGAACTCTGGAAAAGGAGCATCTCTCAGAGTATCCTTTCCCTCATATATCAAATATGTAAAGAGGGCCTGATGTTTGCTTCTTTCACAATAATATTGGAAGAACAAATGAGGTGGTATAATGTCAAATGCCGACTGGAGAAAAGGCACTCTATGAATGGAAAACTCTCTGCAGACCCTGCTTACTGCAGTTTGAGAAGCTATATGCCAATGGCGAAGTTGTTGCACAAGACTGAAGTTGAATTCCTAGGAAAAAATGTTTCCCTGATATTAAGAAAAAGAAAAACAGACCAACAGGGAATGCTCAGAAACTGATAAAAAGAAAATCAGGTGGTAGGAAGATTTAGAGAAAAGAGAGAAAAACAGAATTGAAGGATTCTAGGGAAGGATATGCCAATTTCATAAGAAATAGGGAAGCAGTTAGAGAAACAAGGGTGGTTTCCCTTGACATCCTTCCTAATCCACTGTGGAGTCCGGTCTGAGTTTGGTCCAAGACTGGACTGCTTTGTTCCATGTCTAACTCATGCCCAACACAGGAGTTTATTTTTTTTGTAGGAACCAAGAGAGATCTACCTTATAATAGAATACTAGGTGTTATCTCATAGAATAGTTTCTCTAAAATGTTTCAGGTAGTTTTCAGATAGCAACAAAGTTGTGGAAACACTATTCTGTATGCCCTTCCCAGGTTTCCTTGTGTTGGCTCTTTCCAGAGTTAATCATTCTTATCTCTTTCAACTACCCCTCTGAATAAACAAGTTAGGAAAACACAAACGTCTCCCTATGACCAATGCCCTCACCCTGTCCTGAAACTACATAAAGCTATACGGGAATTAAAAGAGAGACTGAAGGGATGGCATTTCCCTAAGGCTTGTTGCCATATCTCCATTAAGATTCTGGGGTATGTGTTTATTTTTATGACTCTCTTTTGTGAATAGATGGCGTGAGACAGAAGTCCTAATTCCAGGGTTCATTTTACTGTGGCCTATAGTCAGACTTTCCAAGAAGAAATATGGAAAATTATGGTCCAAGCAGCGTTACTGTCCATCGAGGGGCCAAGGAGAATCCTGGACCTCATCCACCCAGCTGCTTAAAGTATCATTTATGAGCAGCAAAACAATTGTTTTGGGGTCTCAGAAGCATTATTTTGAGCTGAGTTTGTGGCATTAAGGCCCAGCTAATTATAATGATCTGATTTTACATCACTTTCACATATGAATGATTGCCACTGCATTATTTAAATGGAAGAAAAGAATGCTTGAGGAATCTTGTCCTTCTAGATGGAAAGCACAATGTGTAAGGAAGTAGAGTTGGTTATAATTCTTGCCCTACTTCATAACAAAGTCATTTCATGTTATTGTCTTGTTTAGCTTTCCAAAGTTCCAATGAAGAAGATATAAAGATTACTAGCTCTTCTTTCTAGTAGAGCTCCAGATAGATGTAACTGGCTTAATGATGGAAAGGAGAAGGCATATTGAATAAAGAAAAATATGGTCTACTCATGCAATGGAAAAATCTGCAGCAATCAAAAGAATTAGATCCATACGTATCAATATGGATAGGTTTCAAAGAGTCTTGAAGTGAAAAACTGGGATGCACAATGGTAAATCTAGTAGGATCCATGCTTTCTATTATACTTTTATTGCCTTCCTAAAGTCTGGATTTCTGATTCTTAATTTGGTAAATTTTGATCACTAAATGCCATCCAAGAGGCATTTCAATTCTCTAAATTAATAGCACTAATAAAAAAGGTGATGCCTTATATATATATTTTTTTAATCATTTAGAATTTTCTTTCCTCACTGGGTTTTTATAACAGTGAACAGAGTTAAGTCTGGCTCTAAGATCTAACAATTTGGAAACTAGCTCTGCATAAATCTACAGAATTCTGCCAAGGATGATCTGAAGAAGCTACCCATCTCTGCTGAGAATGAAAGATAAATATTCATGGTTACAATGGTGTCATGATTCTTAGCTAAAGGAGGGAGTTAGGTGTACCACTTGGTTCATGCTCCATCATCAGCGAACCACAAAATTTTAGTAGTCTAATAAAATGATTGGGGAGAGAAAGCACACTCTCTCTGCAGTCTCTCTGACTACTAGGAATATTGGAACAATAAACACTTTAATAGTTTCAGTGTCTTTTATTTAAACATTTCAGGATTCCTCCCTACGCTACTGTATGGCATTTCCAATGAATAGGGAGACAGAGAAGTAAAATATAGTATTTCTTGGGAGATGACCTAAGGCAAATCTGCTGGCACCTTTATACATGTGCTCCATGTCAAATGCATTGTCACCCCTTAGAGGAAAGGCCCTGGTAGATGACAAGCATGCTAATAATTGCTTTCTTGTAGCAAGAGCTAGCTGGTTGCAAACTCCAGATACAAACTGTAAGAACACAGAAGTAGGACAGGAAAACTCCAGGCAAATTGAAGACAACTTCCTACTCTGCTTCCTCAAGGTCTACTCTAAGTTAACATTGATGTAACTAACTAAATATCTGAGAACAAACATTTTTTATGCAATATCTAGTCTAAGATGAGGCAACAGTCAATGAGACTCATCAAGTCTTCCCACTAAGTTAAAAACAGACACCTGGGCAAAAGTCCAGTCAACCTATGGGTCTTCTGGGTGAGGGACCAAGAAGACTGGATAAGCCACTTTCTACTTTCCAGTTGCTAGTGTTTCCAGCTGGTACAGGTCCCAGGAGAGGGGAGTCTGGAAAAGATTTTCTTTTTGAGGTTTTCTAAGAATAAAAAATTTCTTCCAACTTATACTTTCATCAAAATTAAGGACTGCATACATGGCTGCTGGGATAGAAGGGCAAGAATGAAATCATCAGCCCATGCCTTCCTTTGAGGCCAGTTTCCCAGGATTAGTTCTCTTGCACATGAGCTGAAGGCACATGGATTCCATCACTTTCTAAGATAACTTATTCAGTGTTGTTATGGGCTGGATCTATTGTTTCAGCTTACAAAAGCAGTAAGGATCTTCAGACTCCAGCCAATTCATGGAAATCACCCTTTCATCTGGGTAAAGACTAGGATCCATGAGCGATGAAAATAGTTAACACTCCTCTGGTGCCGGCATATAAAACCAGGTTCTACATCTAGATACAACTCCCCCAGGTCTGAGACCTTGGTGGTAGAAGGAAGAAGAGATTTAGGTCAATATGTCTGTAGAAATGAAGGTGGGGGGGGGGGTCCCACATCTCTTTTATGAGACAAAGAAGAGTCCCACATCTCTTTTATGGGACAAAGTTAAAGGGTACTGAATCCAAATTCTGTACTTATGGAGATACCTTGTGCTGACCAAAGAGAAATAACTAGATAAGGATTACTTTTATCTGCAATTCATTTTAGTGTTTCCTTTCCAATTAGACAAGTGAAGGGAGCTTTTGCATTTTTCTAGGTGACACAGGATGCCACACTCAGATTATCCAAAATTTGGGAGAATCTGGAAGGCTGAAGACTTGGCTCCAAAGTTATTAGACACAGACCATATAATAAATGATAAGGTATACAAAAACCTCATAATCCTTGCATCTGACTCACTACTGGTCATTAGAAAAAGATAGATTAAAAAAAAAAATCACCCTGGCTTTGTGTTCATTGCTGAAAGTAGATGCTCCTGGCTCAGTATCTTCCATTCTGCTTAAGTTTGTTGTTTTCTTCTCCTGATCACATTTTTGACCTTGTTTTTCTGGTTAGATAGGTAGGAGGTATTTTTAGATCTTGTTTTCAAGATCTTCTAAAATTTCACTTTCATCTTTAAAGGCACTCCATTCCATTTATGATTCGAATGAGGAAGAACACCTCTAAATGCTCCCTTCCTTTTTTGGACAAATTCAATCTGTATTTCCTGAGCACCCACAGCATGCTAAGTGCTGGGTTCTATGATGATCAAAATAGACACTTGCTATCTTTTATTAGCTAAGTAATTTCTCAAATATTTAAAAATTTTTAAAATGCTTGAAAAGTGACAGAAGGAAACAATGACAACTGCATTAATAACAACAGAGAGAACATCATTCCCACAGGGGTGTATACGTCTAAGGAAAGTCCTTCTCCAAGGAGTGGCTTCTACCATCTAAATACTCCTCCTTTTGATCCTCTCTATGTATCCCCCCACTCCAGCCCAAGCCACCTGAATCCCACCCTGAATTCTTAACTTATCCTCATTGAAGTCTTTCTTTGACATCAGACAGAACTTGTTTGAGTTCAGTTTCCACATTTGCTAAATGGAAGTAACAAGAGGGCTTTCTCAAGGGTTTTTTTTTTTTAAGATTTTATTTATTTATTCATGAAAGAAAGACAGAGAGAAAGGCAGAGACAAAGGCAGAGGGAGAAGCAGGCTCCTTGAGGGAAGCCTGATACAGGACTTGATCCCAGGACCCCGGTATCATGACCTGAGCCAAAGGCAGATGCTCAACCACTGAGCCACCCAGGTGCCCCTCCTCAAGGGCTTTTTAAATGAGAACTGAATGAGACTATGCTTAACCTCAGGCTCAGAGTGTTAAATAAATGCTACCTAATACTATTTTTATTATTCTTAATAATAAATCATAAATATAGAAGCTTGGGAAGTCCTATACAGGAAGTGGGACCTGAGGACAGTTTTGAGGGTGTGTGTGTTACCTTGGCTAGAAAAAGGAAAGTAGAGCTAGGACCCCAGGCTCATGCTGAAACTTCTACTTCGTCAATGTGAGCAAGAGCCTAGGCAGGGCTGGGGAGGGGGGAAGAGTGGCAGGTGATGGGATGGGGGTGTTTGCGTGTTGAGGGGTGTGGCAGGGGTCAGGGAGTCAATAATGGGACTCACTAGACTGGGGAAAAAATCATTAGTGGGAGCAGTAAGCTTGGGCAACTGGAATAAAGACCACGAATATAACCTCTCAGAGAGTGACGCATATAATCCACTCATACAAATAATCCCCCAAGAACGTAGCATTCTTTTTAGGAACTTCTGATTCCCATGAGCGAAGAAGGCGGGGAGGTAGAGAAAGAATGCTTGTTCCTGGTGTCAGTAAATAGAATCTTCTAGCAAGGAAGTACATTGAATATAGTTGCAAGAGAAGTTCAACGCTCTTGAAATGCTCTAGTTGGGAAAAACTAAGCACCAGGGATTTCCATGGCCAATATGAATTTTTGCAACTCTTGAAAAATCATCATTCCTGAGGGAGTTAAGGCTCTGTTGAAAAGCTTTTCTGTTCCATAGGTTAGCAACAGGCTACCAATACAGAGTTCTGGAGACTACTTAGGATTTAAAACACAAACTCAGCTTTTGCATGTTTTTAAAACATCCCTTTAACTATGGGTTGTCTAAAAATAGCTATGCCCCAAAGAGTTTATTTCCAACATTTGACATGATTGCATTTTGCAGCCATTTGTTATATAAATAATGGTAGCAGACAAGAAATATGAAAAAACATTGCCCCTTCTCAAAGCCCAATGGATTTAATGCTTTTGTTAACTCTGGATTCCAAATCTGAGGGTTGTTTGCGGTGTGTAAAATAAAATACTCTATGCCTGCCTCAGCTTTTCTTCTGATGTAGCAGCAATTTGCAAAGGAACTATTGTTCTTCTAAGGCTCCCCTGACTTTTCTTCACTGACAACTATACATCGAGGTGGAGAGGAGTTTCAGTGTGGTGGCTGCTGAGATATTGTGAAGATTTTCAGAGCAAAGGGAATTGCTTTTTGAGATGATGACTCAAGCAGTGTTTCAAACTGCTGGTTTATTCAAGGCTTGACAATATGTAGGGCATTTTCTGGGGCTCTTATTTCTTCATCTCTCAGCTCTGATCCAGGATTATCTGAATAGAGTCCACTGTGTGTGTGTGTGTGTGTGTGTGTGTGTGTGTGTGTGTGTGTGTGTGTGTGTAAGGCAGGAGATAGGACAATTTCTTATGCTTAGAGTGGTCAACAAGGGAAAAGCAAGGGCTGGACTGTTTTGCCTTAATTCTGTTTTTCTTCTAGAACATTATCTTCCCCTTCTCCATTTTACTATCCCTCCTCCCTCCTCTCCCCTACCCCCCATCATATATTGAATGTTTATTGTATGCTATCTTTCTAACTTCCTCATCTCTAATGGTCGTACTTTAAGATGTGGTTCTTCTAATGGCTACTGCCTCTTCTAAAGCAATCCCACTCTGTAATTCTTCACTTAGAGTCTAAGTAGGAAAGACATAGTGAAGGGAAAGAAAAGGATTTTGGTCCTGAGTTAGTGAAGCTGATGGGGAGCTAAGGCTTGGGTTATGGGAATAGCTTTTGAAACAATGGTTGTTTTGTAAGGGTCTTAACTGGAGAAGTAGGATGTATGCCATACTGGTGAGGGAGAAGACCCACAGAAAGCCAGTCTTTAAAGCCAAGGGCAGAGGAAGTGAGCCTTCTGACCAAGCTCATCCAATAGGCCCAAAATTAGCCCACAGAAGCGATGGAGCAATAGCCTAGGGAATGGTTTGCCAGCCATATCACTGACTCTAAAGTGTAATGGACTTGGCAACGTGCTGAACTGACTGCCCCAACCCCTTAAACTCCTAGCGAGTAATCTTAGATTTTAATTTTAATCTTTAATGACCTAACTCGAGTTCAAGATCAACCTCTGATATCCATAGGGATAAGGACTGTGGGCATCTCATTTAATTAAATAGTGGATTTTCTTATCCCATTCTTACTTTGTCAGACTCCTTCATAAGCTCAAATTTTATACTAAGAGGCAGATACCTTTCACTCCATTGAGGGATTTTGAGAGTGATAGCCCCCTATAATCTCTACTCTGACCTTTCTCATTTTTTCCTGGTTCTTGGAAATTCCTGAGATTTATTTCCACCCCATTTAGTTCTATTTGAGACCAGGCTCAACATGTCTGTCTTTCCAGATTCTGCTGAAAACCAAATCAAACCCTTGAATGGTAAACTGCTCTTAAAAAAAAAAAAAAAAGAAAAAAAAAAGATTTTATTTATTTATTTGGGGGGGTCACTAGGGGGTGAGGGGCAGAGAAGGAAGGAGAGGGATAAGCAGACTGCACACTGAGCACGGACCCCAATGCAGGGTTCCATTTTACAATCCTGAAATCATGAAGTGAGCTGAAATCAAGAATCGGCCACTTAACCCACTGAGCCACTCAGGTGCCCCTGAACTGCTCTTCTTAAGCTTCTTGTTCCCTCAGAAAAATTAGAAAAATTATATTTGTACCATGTCAACACGGTCTTGAGCCTAGCTCAGGATCCCTTGTTCCCTGACCAACAAGCTGATGAGACTGCCCAGCTCATTTGAGTCAATCTCCTCCTCTCACACAGCTTCTGGAATTGGGCTTTGGTAGTGGCAAACTGAGGAACTGAAACTTTAATCATAGACAGATATGTTTCTCACTCTATGTTAACTCGGTTTAAGGTCCCTTGCCCTTTCTTTTTAGGCTGCCTCAAAGAGAAAAAAAAATGGAGACACAAAACACAAACAAAGATAGAAGCCAAAGGCCCAAGAAAGACTCTTATACCCCAAACAAAGAAACCAAATGGCCATTGCCGAGGCTCCACTTGGCTGGTTGCTCCTCTACCCCAAATGTGGCTGAAACTCACCTCCCTGCTGGCCTCTCTCGTTTCCACTGTTATTACAAATTTCAGCCATTTTCTTCCCTCCAAGAAAAGACAGCATTATGAAAAGTGAGCAGATAAAGGTAATCTAGGTATTACTTTTCTCTGAACACTCTTTCATCTTTTTCTTATTCCCGTTCATCCTGAAAATGGAACCATTCTTCAAAGGGGAGCCCTTTGCCAATTCTGATGACCTTGGTTAATTCTAGAGCAGGTGCTCCACAGTCATTGCATAGAAGGCAGAGGCTTTCCTTCATCCAAGCCCTTCACAATGCTAACATCTTCATACCAAAACTTGGCACTGTGGCTTCGGGGCGTTCTCAGAGGGATGGCAATACCTTCGTTACAGTTTGTGAATTTGAATTATGTAGGGCTGGTTTGGAAGCAGAGTGCCATCTGGGAGTACAGTCCCTCTCTTCCTAAAAGTCCTTAGCTGCTGGAGAACCCAAGAGGATGGGCTGGAGGAGAGGGCAGAGGGAAGAAGGCAGGCATGTCACCCAGCCTGCCAGGGCTGCACGTCTGGTCCTGACCATATACTCACAGATATTCCCATATAAGGGATAGCAAATCAATCAGACATAATAAATGTGGACCGACTTTAAATATAAGGCATCCCCTATTTTAGTCAATTTTTTTCTAAATATTTTCCTTAAAAAATGAACCTAGAGTTATTTTCCTATTCCAAACTAGAATATCATTTGCCTTCCCAGCCCAGACCACCCACCAAGTTTCTACCACTGGAAGATGGAAAGCACTAGATATGCTGTGAGGAAGCCTGCTCTATCCTCCCAATTTCCAAACCAAAGACACTTGCAGATGCAGACATATTTTTCCCCCCATGGTCTAAGTTGCAACTTTAAACAGCTTGGCAGCTTTTTCATCCTGGACTGCGATTTCCATTATGTGAGGATTCACAAGGGTTTTGTTTTCAAGTAGAGGTCATGGGTTATTCCATGGGCGTCCTCTCTCAACCCCCTTGAATCGATAACCTTCCCTCCCTGAGTGTGACCCTGATGCTTGCATAAGCTTGGGACACAGACAAGGAGTCATCCCAGGAAATGTCTGTCTGATGCACAGGTGGAGGGGGTTTAGGGAAGATGGGATACCTTGTGAACTGATGAAGAAAAAAACCAACAGAGCTTTTCATGTGCCACCCTGCTTGCTGCTCCTCATTTTACTTTGATTTAGGAGTGTAGTAATTAGTAATGTTCACATCCCTGCTTCATTGGTTCATATTTATTGTAATTTATGGCAATGATAATTCATATTCTTTTTAAAGATTTTATTTATTTATTTATTTATTTATTTATTATTCATTCATTCATTCATTCATTCATTCACGAGAGACACACAGAGAGAGGCAGAGACACAGGCAGAAGGAGAAGCAGGCTCTCTGCAGGGAGCCCAATGTGGGACTCGATCCCAGGATCCTGGGATCATGCCCTGAGCCAAAGGCAGATGCTCAACCACTGGGACACCCAGGCGTCCCATGGTAATTCATATTCACTCAACTTTACTTTAGTGACTTCTTCTCATTCCTTTGGTTTCAATATTGCATATAAATGCCCCAATGCTCTCTCCCCAGAGCCAATCCCTTCATATTTTCTACCTAAACTGGATATATTTCACAAACTCTGCACTTAATGAATGCCAAACTGTGCCCCTCACTTGGTGAAGATAACACACTCATTGTTTGAGTCTGTGTCTTGCTCAGTTTCTTCATCCTACACTTAATTGAGAAGAAAGTCTCAGGCTTTTATGCACCTCAGAAATCCTGACAATGAGGGCCAAAGGGCTTCCCTTAAGCAACATGAGGAAAATAAGAACTGTGTGGGCCCTGTTGTGACAGGGCGTTTTAGGGGCTAGGTGAGTAATGACAGGGTATAGCTGGTGTCCATGGGCTATGTTCCAGAACATTCCTTGCTTTTCCAATCCTTCTCCTAAGCCCCTCCTAATTGTGCACTCACCTAATGGAATCAAAATGGTAGCTCTGTTTTTCCAGGCTTGGTGATAGTGTAACAGTAGTCAAATGCTTTATCATTGTAAAAAGTATGTGTTGAGATGGGCAAACTTGGGTCTGAGATCCAGATACCTGGTAAATGAAGGTACAACAGGCATGGCTATGACTATTAAAGAAAGATGTGATTTGGACACCACCTCTTGGAGCCACTTGCAGTACTGCCCTGTGGCAAGTTTGTCACTCCATGGTTACTTTTGATCGCTGGATTCCATTTTCTTCATGCATGGTTTGGCTTTTGTTGCCTTTTGATACTCAGCCTCTCCAGCCTCTTTACATAAGAGTTAATATCATCTCCTTGGAACTTTCTTCCCTTAGCTGGAGTGCTGTGTACTCTCAGGGCTTCTCCTATTTCTTCCAATTATTTTTTTCCCTCTGTCTATCTCTATGGCATATTACTGCCCAACACCATCCCTGCCCCGCCCAATTCTCTCCATCACTTGCTTTTTCCTCTACGTTCTTTCCATTTTTCAATTTCTTTACAGTTTCACCAATCGCTGCTTTGTGGCAACCTCCCAGCTATGAGTGCTAGACTCAAATAGCCATCCTTCTGCTGGACACATCATTCAGGTGTACACCCTGCATGTTCTACGGTGAAGTCTAGGTCTTCAGTACATGTTCATCTTGCATGTTTACTTCCTGTAGGGGCACTCCATTCTTTTCATCACTTAAGCTGTGAGTCTCACCATCCTAAATTTTCACTCTCCCACTTCCAGTAATTCAGATTTATCCACCAACAATATTCAGTGTGCATCCATTATGTGCTGGGCCACAGGGATAGAGAAGTGAACACAACTTAAATGGTCTCTGGCTTCACAGAGCTTATATTCTATCAGCTGCTTAAATTCTGGAGACCTGGCCTAGGTAATGTCATCCATATTTAACTTGTATCTTTTCCCATAAAATGCCCCCTAGTTCAGATCCTTATCGCTTTTCCCTTTTGTTATTGCATGGCTTCGTAAATGGTCACCTCTAGTCACTGTCCCTCTGTCTCCAGTTCACTGTATATATTGCAGCCAGTATCACCTTTTTATTTCACAGCTCTTATCACATCACTTTCATGCTCAAATTCTCAACCCAGTATGAAATGGAGCACTCAGGCGGCATTTACAGGGGATAGAACTTTGGTGGATGGAAGACTCCTGATCAATCCAGGTACAGCCTATCATTTTTAAATGTTTAGTCTTTGGAAGTATATCTGTATGATTACCAATCATCTCTGCCAACTGATTCAGTCTCCACTGTCTCTCTATATCTCCATCTGGCTCATACTCTCCCCAAAGTGATTTTGTAGGATCACCTCCCACTTCTATCAGCACCCTCTCCTCTCCAACTCCCATTAGTACTTTCTTTGGGTTTAGTACTGGCTGGTCAGAAATCTAACCTACGATAAGACAGGCCTGCCTAGTCAGAGTGGTCAGGAGCATGGTTAGAATTATCTGGCCTAGTTGATCTCTCCTGGGCAACTGGGACATTATATGTATAACATTCAACCTACAATGGATATATTCACTATAACTGTATGTGCTCCATGGAGTCAATTCAATTCCTTTGGAATATTCTTCACATTCCATACATCAATGCTTAGCTCATAACCTACATTCTTTTCCTTACCCCTGAGCTACATGGTGGCTTTTATGCATATCCTTGACAGAACCTCTTCTGTTCATTAATTTAAAAAATATTGGTAGCATGCTTATCTGTAAGCAGTGAGGAGACCAGAACCTCAGACCTCAAGAAATATACTTCTTATGGGAGCAGAGAGAAAGCAATGAATATGTGAAATTTCAAATGGAGATTAAGTGCTATGAAGCTATTATAAAGCAGAGAAATGATAAGAGACAATAGCAGAGACTGAGGAGGTGTTATTTTATCAGGGTGTTCTCTTTGATATTGGAGCACGGCCAGAATGAAGTGAAGGAGCAGGCCATGCAGATATCTGCAGAAAGTGCACTGTGACCAGAGGAAGGGCCAACACACTTCCCACAGCAGAAGTATGCTGGCCCAACTCAGAGATTGGTAGGAAGGCTACAGGTGCCAGAGCTGAGAGGTGTTATTCTGTATGTTGTCAAACTGAACACCAATAAAAAATAAATTTATTATTAAAAAAAAAAGAAAAAGAAAAAGGCAAGGAGTGATAAAAATTGAGAACAGTGAGGTGGTGGGAGTCAGATCACACAGTGCCTTGTCAGTTCAGGAAAGACCTTGAGTCTCATGGTGAATGAAATGGAAAGTCTCTGGAGGGTTTTAAGAAAACGAGTGACCTAATCTTACATTAACTTCCTGCAAGGTTGGAAGAAGGAAGGCCACTTGGAATCTATTACAATAGTCCAGGTAAGAAATGATGATGGCGTAAACCATTGTAGTAGGAGGGGAAGTGGAAAGGGTTTATCAGGTTCTGGTTATATGTTGAAGGAAGAGCTGATGGCCTGGTTGTGCAGTGAGAGATAAAACAGATATAAGTTTCTACAATCTCTGGCCTGAGCATCTTGAAGCAAGGGAGTTCCATTTGCTGGAGAGAAGCACTCATGTGAGGATGATGAGGGCAAAGTGGGTAAATCGAAGTCTGGTTTTGGACCCCAAGTTCAGATCCAGCCAAGTGAAGACATTGAACCAGCAGCTGGATGTACAAATCTGGAATGCAGGGGAGAGGTAGGGGCTAGAGATATAAATCTGGGAGTCATCAGACTATATATAGATGGCTATCTAAAGCTTTGATGGGATCACACCTGGTAAGTGAACAGAGCCAGAAAGGGAGAAATCCATGGGCTGAGTTCTGAAGCCCCTCAAAGTGTAGAAATCAGGAAGGTGAGGAACCAGTATAGAAGACATCATGGGGTATCCGTGAAGCAGAAAGAGGACAAAACAGAAAGCTGGCCTAAGGCAAAGAGAAGGAATCTCCTCAAGGATGGGTTAATCAACTCCACCAAAGGCTGCTGAAAGGTGGGGTGAGATTTGTGTCAAAGCGGTGGGGTCCTTGAGGCTAGAATTCATATCTGATGCGTCATTAGTTCTCAGGGCCTCACATACACCAGATAGACCATAAACACTGAAGAAATGCCTGATAAAGAACAGTTGTGATTGGACGCAGCAAGCATGGTGTACTCCATCAGCAGATGCCTGTCCTGGGGCAAAACAAGGAAGAGATGACCGCTTTTACACATGTTCCACTGAAAGGATCCCTGAGTGCTCTTGCCTCATCTATGGGGCTCGACCTGGAGACACTCCCCATCTGTAGAACTTCAAAGGCTGTTGGAGGTGGAGCGGGAGGGCTGGGGAGGGAATGACTGCACAGAGGAACATGTTGAGGAAGAAGACAGAAACACCAGAGTGGTCGGGATGACGCTGCGTGAACACAGTGATGCAGGAATGAGAGAGAATCTGGAGATTGTGTCACGAGAAATTAAACACATGACAGGGTAGGGAAGCAGAGAGAAAAGAGAAAGCTGCAAGAGAAGGCAGAGAAAAGTGAGGTAAGCGGGAAAAGAAAATTAAAAGCAGAAGGAGACAAAGAAAAAACCTGAGTTGGTGATGCCAGGTCTGGAGAAAGAATACAAGGAACACAATGCTGAGGGATGGTGCTGGGCCTGGCCCGGGGCCCCGGAGACTGGGGTCTGATTTCCACAGGCCTCCGACAAAAGATAAATGGTCCATTCAGGGGAGCCCTCCACAAAGCCTCTGGGTGTCTGAATCCAAGATGAAACACACTGGCCAGGGTGAAAGGCTCAAGTAAACACCGACCACAAGGGCCCTGGGGTGACAAGCAACCTGTCTGTGGGTTTGCCAAGGCCATGGGCAGCCGAGCAGTCCGGGAGGCTGCAGCGTCTCCCTGGTTTGCAGCCTGTGTGTACAACACATGTGGCCATTTCAAGGGGAGAAGGGGGAGAAACCCAACTGCGTTTAACTGGGTGACCTCTCTTGTCAGCATTTGGCTAATTAAGGAAAGATATCACCTACAGATCTCTAGGTCTCGGTCCTATTTCCTGCTCGTTAAGAAATGGTTTAATGAGAAAAAAAGAAATCAAGGAAACAGAATTGAAATTATTTTCTTTTCCCCAAATGCACTGAGTGGCAGTGATTGCTTTGCCAAAAATGCTTGAACAATAGGATCCTGACACGAAGACTGAAATCTAAACAGCATGAAGAAATCTTGAAGGCCAAGCAGGCCCCATTATCTCATGCTTGCACGACTACAGTCCAAAAAATGAGTGATGATTCTCCGTTTGTGCAAGCGGGGTGGTGGGCCAAGGCCCTGACAGAGCCACTAATTGCCCATCTGCTTGTTTACACAGACCAGGGATGGTGGCCGGACAAACAGCTCATTTCCCTTGAAACTGGACCAAACCCGGGGGAGCCTGTCCTATGTGACACAGGAGGAGCTGTCACAGCTCTCCTGGGAACATGATTCCAGATCAAAGCTGGCAACCAGCGAGCTGAACAAAGACAGGTCTGCGTGGCTGGCTCTCCCTAGGTAGTGACAGGTCTGCCACCTGCCCTGTCTCCCCCCACACCGCCACGCTCCCAGGTCAGGTAGTTTTAAGATATTCAGATCCAAGAATCAACCAGAGAGTGTCACCACCAAGTGGACACCAAGGCTTTCACAGGTAGGTTTGATGCCCCCAGTGAGCCTCTCCACCTTTTCAGACCTTGAGGGGCAGGTAGCATGTGTTACGCCACGTAACTGTTTGCCATTGTGGTGTTCTTCTCGTCCCCTCAACTAGCCTGGGAGCCACTTGAGGACAGGAACCAGAAGCCCCTGGATCCCACAGCAGGACAACTTCCTTGTGAAGAGCCATTAGCCAGAAAATGCCTATGCTTGTTAATCATGATTAGCAACTCCTAACATGACATGGTGTTTGTTTTTTTACATCAGAAGACAGGTTTTCTTGAGACAAGAAAACCAAGAAAACCAGACCTCTTGGTTATACCACCAGCTAACTACACAAATTAGTAATGTCTGGCTCCTATCAGACTCCTGGAAAGAAGACGGAGAAGACTGTCTTAAGGACCTATTTCTCCTCAAAATGAGAATGGCCTTAAAAAAATCTAGGGGCACCTGGGTGGCTCAATGGTTGAGCATCTGTCTTCGGCTCAGGGCATGATCCCGGGGATCGAGTCCCACATTCGGCTCCCTGCATGGAGCCTGCTTCTCCCTCTGCCTATGGTCTCTCTGCATCTCTCATGGATAAAT
Source organism: Canis lupus familiaris (assembly GCF_011100685.1). NCBI lineage: Eukaryota > Metazoa > Chordata > Mammalia > Carnivora > Canidae > Canis > Canis lupus. Next base: position 2,396,265 of record NC_049251.1, on the reverse strand, counting down.
AAATAAAATCTTAAAAAAAATCTATCTCTGACTGCTCATACATAGTTGACTGCTAATGTGTAGCAATACGGCCATGAAGTAGGAATTGTCCAGAACTTACCATAGGTATACTGAAGACTATACTTATTAAAATTTTTTATTTATTTTTTAAAAGATTTTTTTAAAGCTAAACTGCTGAGCCACCCAGGCTGCCCACTATATATTTTTTTAAATATTTATTTATTTATTTGAGAGAGAGAGCATGAGCAGGGGGAGGGGGAGGGGACGAGGGAGAAGCAGACTCCCCACTGAGCAGGGAGTCTGCTTCTCCCATGCAGGGCTTGATCCCAGGACCCTGAGATCATGACCTGAGCCAAAGGCAGATGCCTAACCAACTGAGCCACCCAGGTACCCCTGAAGATGGCATACTTAAAAGGAGGGAGGCCTACATTAGTAAGTCAACCCAGCAATTTCAGATTTGGCCCTGTGAGCATTTAGAATACCACATATTAGAAACTTAATAAACTCATGTTGAATATACCTAAGAAGGGACCAATCCTCCCAAAGGGGAGGAGGAATCCAGCCCTGGAATCCCCATTGATGGGTCTGTGGGCCTGAGTTCTGTGAGCCAAGCTCAGCATTCCCACCTTAGTCCCACCATGCACCCATGGCCTCAGCTTTCTGCTTATCACTGCTGTGTCCCAGGCCTTAGTGAGCATCCATGTGGCTCAGACTCTACCGTTGGAGTGGTTGTGTCAGTGGCAGGGCAGAGAAAAGCCAGAAGAAGAAGAGATATCTTTTTTCTGGAAAGGGCTGTGAATAGGTCACCTTTAGGATTCTTGTATTCTCAGAAGGAGCTACGACACTATTTGAATACCTAGCTGGTGATAGCTCTATTTTTCCCAGATCAGTAGTATAAGACTGGGAACATGCGGTATCAGCACACTAAAAATACTGCTAGGGAGATAACAGCATGGTTCAAAATACTACCAAGGAGTTAATCTCCACAGACAACTGCATGCAAGTGACTAAAACCATTCCACGTGACACACAGAGCAGGTTATGTGAAAGGCATTTTAGATGCTGTGGGATCCCACTGCAGGCAGAGTACAGGGATCCCACGGATCGGTTCTATCATTAGGCAGTGCAGCAGAGGTGACTGCTTGAGGGAGACACAGTCCTCCGGGCAGTGGAGCAACCTTTGGGGTGACTAGGATAGCCACCTAAGAGGGAGGCAGAAAGTGTGAGAATGGTACAAGCACAGGGAGAAGTTGTGCTCGAGAATCTGCATGTCTCTCTCATTCATACGGAGCAGTAAGTGGACTGTGCTTTCGGACAGCTGGAGTCCTGGAAAGAGGATGCACACAACTGGTTAATTCTGCAATAGTGTGAGAAAGAGTTGTTTAAAGAAGAAAAGAGGACGTCCTCACTCCACCCTCTTACTCTCTGGAAGATACACACAGACGAGTGTCACACAGTACAAAAGGTTTGTATTACACTGAAACTGTTGCTCAAAATGGGACTTACACATAGGAACAAAATTTAAAAACAAACAAACCACCACCATTTATCACAGTTTATCCAGCCAGTGGTTTTCTTGATCCCTTTGGCTATTACTTTAGATATTTTTGCTTGGAATTTGTTTTTTTTCCTCTTTCCTGACAGCTCATTGATCTTGGTTGCGTTTGGATTATCATAGTTTGCGAGAAACAATCTAGGCTACTTTTCTAGCTTATTCTTTCTTAGATGCTTCTTGGATGGTGTCCATTTAATATTTTTGGGAAATCTGTCTGTCTCTCTGTCTTCTGTCTCTCTATAGATATACACATGGTATTTTAATCTCAGAGTATATGTAGTATGCCCCTGGAGTAGAGGTTACATAAATCCAAGGAAACAATGCCATTATTTTAAATTAAGATAGGCAGAGTTTTCAAATTGATCCATGTGGAAGATGTAATCAAAACTTCAGAACTTTAATATAAATTCCAAATTAAAAAAATTCCAAATTTTGGTTTAAAAAATTTTTTTAAGAGCAGCCCAGGTAGCTCAGAGGTTTAGCACTGCCTTCAGCCCAGGGCATGATCCTGGAGACCCAGGATCAAGTCCCACGTCGGGCTCCCTGCATGGGGCCTGCTTCTCCCTCTGCCTGTGTTTCTGCCTCTCTTTCTCTCTCTGTGTCTCTCATGAATAAATAAATAAAATTTTTTTAAAAGTTTAAAATTTTTTAAAGATTTTATTTATTTATTTGAGAGAGAGAGAGAGAGAGAGTAAGCAAGCGAGATAACAAGAGCAGGGGGTGTGGCAGAGGGAGGGGGAGAAGCAGATACTCTGCTGAGCAGGGAGCCTGACACGGGGCTTAATCCCAGGACCCTGGGATCATGACCTAAGCCAAAGGCAGATGCTTAACTGACTGAGCCACCCAGGAGCCCTTCTAGTTTCTCATCTACATTTTCAGGAGCAGAAAATTTGTATATAAACTAGTAAATGAAAAAAAATATTATTTCAGTGTGATTTAGAAGTGGCTCTTATCTATACATTGTATTAGCCACTCTCTTGCTTCCCTAACAGAAAGCATTTTAAAACCAAAGACAACTGACAGAATGGGAGAAGATGTTTGCCAAATGACATATCAGATAAAGGGCTAGTATCCCAAACCTATAAAGAACTTATCAAACTCAACACCCAAAGAACAAATAATCCAATCAAGACATGGGCAGAGGACATGAACAGACATTTCTCCAAAGAAGACATCCAGATGGCCAACAGACACATGAAAAAAGTGCTCTACATCACTTGGCACCAGGGAAATACAAATCAAAACCACAATGAGATCCTACCTCACAAGGGTCAGAATGGCTACAATTAACAAGTCAGGAAACAACAGATATTGGCAAGGGTGCGGAGAAAGGGGAACCCTCTTACATTATTCGTGGGAATGCAGGTTGGGACAGCCACTTTGGAGCATGGAGTTCCTCAAAAAGTTGGAAATAGAGCTATCCTATGACCCAGCAATTATACTACTGGGTATTTACCTCAAAGATACAGATGTAGTGATCCAAAGGGGCACCTGCGCCCCAATGTTCATAGCAGCAATGTCCACAATAGCCACACTATGGAAAGAGCCCAGATGTCCATCAACTGATGAATGGATAAAGAAGATGTACTACTCAGCCATCAAAAAAAAAATTGAAATCTTGGCATGTGCAACAATGAGGATGGAACTAGAGGGTATTATGTTAAGTGAAATAAGTCAATCAGAGAAAGACAATTATTACACTACTTACGAGGCTGTTTATTTCTTCCCATGTAGCAACTCAAAGAAATAAGTTTCTTTTAGACGGTACAGAGGAGAATGACAAAACCTTATTCCCGGGAAACACCATCTATCCTGAAGAAATTACAAGGACCAGAGCAAACACACCTATAGTTTGCTATTGATCTGACCCCTAAAGACAACAGTGATGCCTTTTCCTCAGGCAAGCACTAGTGGTCAGCTTTGCACATCCTGATAGACAGACTAAGTCAAATAAAAGCCAGAATCTACTACTGAAGGGTCTAAATATCAAGGGCCATGAAACTAAAGAACAATCAATTAAACAAAGTAGTAGCTTGCCTCCAGGATGGCCAGCATCAATTCTTTCCTTCCTTGGATATAAGCATTGTTCTCCACTGAGAAGTGGAGTCTATAGCTCTACTCCTTAAAACTGGGTTGGCTTGTAACTTCTTTGACTAAAAGTGACACAACGTCTTATCCCTAGACTTTAAAAGGATTGGTAGTTTCTGCTTCTCTTCATTCAAAACATTTTCCCTGGAAAGAGCTAGCCACTATGTAAGTAAGTCTAACTACCCGGAGACCACCATGATGAAGAAGCCCAAGCCATGTGGAGAGGTTGCATGGATTCAGATGTCCAGCCAATCCTCACCTGTGCCATCCATCCCAGCCCAGGATCCAGACATGTGCATGAAAAAGTCATCAGATGATTCCAAAACCAGCCACCTTCTGATGTCAACCTCATGGAAACTCAGGACAAGAACCACTCAGTTCAGTCTAGACAACCCACAGAGTTGTGGGAGATAGTAATACATTGTCGATCTAAGCTGCCAAATTCTGAAGTGGTTGGTTGTATTGCAAGAGACAGCCAGAATACATCCACAGATTTCTAATGCCAACAGCCTATAATCTCCACTAGCAAATATAAATTCCAGGGGCAAAGTTGTGTTCATCTTGCTCACCCCATATCAATAGCAAGTAGCACAGTGCCTAGAACATAATAAGACCTGAATTAAATTGATGTTTAATGAACATTTTGAACAGCTTATATCTGTGCTAGTATGGTAAAAGAAGGACCCATGATCAACAAAGTATCTTAGATGAAACTAAATCTGACTTGGCTCAAGAAATAAAAATCACGGCAAAGCACAAGGGAATGTAAGGAGAGGGTAAAGGGAAGGCAGAGAATATTTATACATATGATTAAGCTGGATATTGTACTGGATGGCTGATGTATGGTAGGTGATTTGATTTTCATAGTAACTTTATAGTACTGGTGTTAGCATCTGTCTTTGAGATGAGAGAACTCAGCCGTGTTTGGATAAAAATAAGTTTCCTGAGAATAGTTAGAGAAGAGATGTGAACTCAGGTTTGTATAATTCTAAAGCCAGCCCTCTTTACACTACAGTCTCCCAGGAGATTATAATAGAAACAGTAAGAAAACAATTTGAAAGAGATACAAAACCCATCCCTTGAATCTTACCCAAGACTATTGAGCTCCATTAGTTGCTGGCAACAAGTTGGACCTATTTCACCACATGGAGCTCAGACCAATTACAATTAATGCCACAGCCATGAGTACAAACTGGGAGCCAATGCCAAGGGAAGCTTAAGTTTAAGAAAGCAGATGATCACACACATATATCATGTCAGCAATGAGGCCTAATCATAGAATCATGAAACCTAAGAGAAGATTTTAGGGGAAAAGTAGTGCCTTCCTGGGAAGAAGAGCAATTCAGATCTTTAAGGGATTCCTATATTATCTATTTGAATACATTCCACTTCCCTAGAATGATTACAGTTACTCCACATTTCATTTATTTCAGCAAGGAAATGGGATGGTGAGATGAGCTTAGTAGGCAGATGGTTTGTTTATTTCAATGAATAATAGAATGTCAACAAGTTGGTAGATGCTAGGGGGAGGTGGGAAATGGTAAATAACAAAGGTTCTGGTGCCAGACTCAGACATGGAGACAGGATGTGCCATTAAGGAGCAGCACTTCAGGAAGCTAAGCATTTAAGGTTTTGTTAACTTTGTGTAAGGACACGAATTGACATGGCATATTTCCTATAGTGGAAGAAACCATAGTTTATCCCCGTTGATCCACTCAAATGCACATATCTAATTTTCAGAAGAAAAACAGTAGAAACCAATCAAAAATATAAAAGCTGGTGGAGAGAGGTAGATAGCTTTCTTCTTGATTCAAAAGATTCATAAAAGGATTAAAAAAATTTAATGATCATATTCTTTAGCCTCAGTTGACAACCTTTCAAAGTCTCATAATTCTCCCCTCTGCTATAAAACAGAGTTTGAATGTTCCAGTAATTAACAGTTATCAGAGATAAGGTCGTTTACTCTGGTGGTGTTTACTGTTATCCTCAATCTTTTAGCCACTGAGACGGGCACTTGATTCTGTGGGTCTCAAGGATCGTGTGTTTGCAGTGCAACTCGGTGGCCACTAGGTGGTAATATTGTTGATTGGGGGTAGCCATGATGGGAGATCCATGAGGCAGGCCATCTTTCATGGAATTATGTAAATACTTTCCATCAATAAGATATAACTTTGGAAATCACAATTACACTTTAAAAATACTGTAATGGTGAAATGACACACTCCTGTAGAAAACCACTGTTTTTTTATTACTTTTAGAGGAGATGGACAAGATGAACATGATTTTCCTGCTAGTATTTACAACTTTTCATTGGAATTATCTATTATTTGCCATTTGAATTTGGAATGACAGCTATTCACACCACTGAGAAAGTAACATTTTGTGATTGACTTTCTGGGCTCTCCTCTTGGAACCACCTGATAAGACTGTGATAAAACAATTGAATATGTAACAGTAGCAGCAGATGCTAACAGAGTGCCTGGTTCTGTGCTAAATGCTCCCTGCAAATGATCTCATTCCATCCTGGGCTTCTACTAGTGCTGCCACAGTTCTTCTACAGCAAAACTGACTCAGCAGAAGAAACAGATCTGCATATTTTGAAGGAATGAAGAAATCTTTCCAGAGTTGTGCATTATCTGTAAAATCATGTATTATGTGATCTGTATTCTGCAAAACAACTCCCAGAAGGCAGTATAGGCGTCAAATTCTTCCAGCATAAAGAAGACAATAACTAAGTACTTTCAAAGAGAAGTCATGTGATGGCAACTGCAATCAATCACTGATTAAAACCTTGCTGATAGTTGTCAAGAATCCAGAGAGGAAGTGGTGGCGATGCCAACAATTACATGAAGCAATTTATCATGAAAACAACTATTATGCAAGAATGCAGAGCTCAATACTGATTCCATAAAATACTTAACTATTTGTCACCACAATTCTTTCTGAAGCACAGATGACAATTCTTGTTGCTGCTGGGGAAGGTAGAATGAGGGCTTCTATTAGGACTCCTGGAACAAGAGTCCCTGCGGGGAGGGGTGAGCTACTGCCAGCAAGTCTGCTCCTTAGATGGTGAGAGAAAATAGTTATTTCTAGTTACCCACACGGGCCTTGGGACACAGGGAAAAAAAGTGATTTTCCAAGTTATTAGGATGGCAGAGTACCAACATTGGGACTGAGATCACATTGACCTTGAGTAAGTTGCTGAAATCCTCATAGTTTCCTTACCTGGAAAGTTAGTAACAATAAAATTAGCTTCAAAGAACTGAATATTAAGCGAAGCACTGTGCTTCAAACTGTTGAAGTCAAGAAGCATCCTCCCAACTCCCTGTCTGAACTGAAAAATTGAGGGAAAATTTCAGACAATTGGTATTTCTCATAGAAGGCAGGTAGGATAGTAATTATGCTCTAAAAATAACATACTGTATTAATGCTCTATAGTCATATGATGTGGTCCCATTTAATTTTCATTTTTTTAAGTTCTTTTTTTTTAAAGATTTTATACATTATTCATGAGAGACAGACAGAGAGAGAGAGAGAGAGAGAGAGAGGCAGAGACACAGGCAGAGGGAGAAGCAGACTGTGCAGGAAGCTCAATGTGGGACTCGATCCCAGGACCCCAGAATCACGCCCTGAGCCAAAGGCAGATGCTCAAACATTGAGTCACCCAGGCGTCCCTATTTAATTTTCATAATGATGCTACACAATGGACATTTTATAGATAAGAAGAAAAAGGCTCAGAGAAATTTACAAAACTGTCCAAAGTCATACAGGAAAGTTAAATGGTAAAGCTGGGATTCAGAGAGAGGTCTTCTAATTTCATGCACGATGCTCTTTCTGTTATATTCAGAAAACCTAAAAAACCCTTTTTCATCAAATGGTGTACATACAGTCATGATCAGAGGATTAAATATTGTGATTATAGCTTAATAGCATGAATAAAACTTCAGAAGTTACTAAAACCCTGCTTCTAGAGAACACAACTGAGTCCACCCTTGGTTTTTCCAAAACAAGCCAATGAAATATGTAAAGGGAATTCACAAGTGGGCCTGAAGTTCTACACTTAGAAAGAGAGTGGCTCACTTGGCTTCATGACCTTCTTCTACCTGGGAATGTTTCTACTGATCAAAAAGAGGTTATTGTCATCTCAAAGGATCTTGGATTCTGTCGTGATGAAGGGATTACATCAACACCAGCAAAACCAGCAGTAGGTGGGCACTAGTAATACTTTAATACTTAGACGGTTAAAGGCCTTACTCAAAGTTAGAAAAGTCAATTTAAGGTATAGCCCCTGTTCCACTAACACAGCTTGGTCATGTAAGTTTGGAGCTGTTGCAATGGGCACATGTGTATGCATGTCTGTCTAAATACCTGCTGCTCCAGAGAAGACCCATTAAGAGTTAATAATACTTATCCTACTCTTTTCTCCAAACCAAACCACCACCACCTCTTCCACTTGCATGTAGTTCTGAGACACTGCTTAAAAACAGCAGATAAAGCCTTTCTTTCAAAAATTACAGGTAAGGCTTAAAATACATACATCCATTGGGGAGGTCAGATCCTGAAAATCCTCTTAAGATATAAACGAATGATGCTGGTGCTACCCTGTGGTTAGGTTTAAAAGCTGGCCTGTGTCAGGGTAATCTGAAATGCAAATCCCTATACTCTCACCCTGTATGTTCAAGAAACAGTTCATTGAAAGACCTAACATACTGGGGCACCTGGGTGGCTCAGTGGTTGAGCCTCTGCCTTTGGCTCAGGTCGTGATCCTGGGGTCCTGGAATCGAGTCCCACGTGGGGCTCCCCACAGGGAGCCTGCTTCTCCCTCTGCCTGTGTCTCTGCCTCTCTCTGTGTCTCTCACGAATGAATGAATGAATGAACGAATAAATAAGTAAATAAATAAATAAAATCTTTTAATAAAAAAGATTTCAAAGAGGCCTCTTCAAGGACATTTCAGTTAGAGCATCATAAGAGTGTGACTGAACCATGAGCAAAATGAGTGATGGCAGTCTAAGTCCAGAAGAAAGAACTTGAGGGACTTTAGTGTGTGTGCATGTGTCTGTGCTGGGAGGACTCCATTGTCCAGAGCTGCTGTGGGAGGATGTTGAGGAGGAGACTGTGAGGCATGTGCATATGTAACTTTATTAGATGCTGCTAAATAGACCTCATGAAGGGAAGGAAGGAAAATACAAACAGAGCCTGAAATTTCCTTCTGAGTGGTCCAGTCCAGCCCTCAGTGGAGGGAAAGAGTCACTGAATAAGACCACTTCATTTCTAATTCCTCAGAAATTGAACAGGAAGGGCTAGATTCAGCAGACTAAGGGATCTCAACGGGTACCACAATGGGAAAATCTGAAAAGGAAGCAGTCTTTTTTTTTTTTTTCAAAGACTTCATTCATGAGAGTCAGAGAGAGAGAGAGAGAGAGGCAGAGACACAGGCAGAGGGAGAAGCAGTTGCTCTGTGGGGAGCCCCATGTGGGACTTGATCTCAGGACCCCAGGATCACCCCTGAGCCAAAGGCAGACCGCTGAGCCACCCCGGTGCCCAGGGAAGCAGTCTTAAAGACAAAACGTAAGTGCAAAGTACCATAGAAAGTTGTTTGTTTTAAGAAATTAGTTGTTTGATATTTTGAAGATGTACACATTGATTAAAAGATTTATGAAAAGCCTCCATGCCACTTCTGAACCCCGTCCATCCATTTCCTATCCACTATATAATGAACTTGTCTGGGCATTTTCAGGGGTAATATTCTAACTATTTAACAACAGCCTGGATACCAGCTAAACAGGACAACTTGCATGGTTGATACTATTGCCAGATTAATTTATTATTTGTCCTTGGAGATTTTTTGTTAAGTAGCATTCATTTTTCTTTTTCTTCTTTAGATATAATGGTAATATACCTCCTCTTCTGACCCTTGTTTTCCACTTAACATATACCTTAGAGAGTTTTCCTGTCTATACATAAAGACATTTCTCATTTTTTTTAAGCAGATGCTAGGTATTCCACCGTCTGGAAGTACCATAATTTGACCATTTCATTACTCATGGTCATTGAAGATGTCACCAATCTTTTGCCATTACAAACAATGTCTCAATAGGTAGCATGGTACAGAAATCACTTTGCATGTGTAAGATCTGAGGGTTTGGGCCTAGAAGTAGAACTGACAAGTCAGAAGGCATGTGCACATGGAGCTTTATTAGATACTGCTAAATAGATCTCCACATGGATCACAACAATTTATACTTTCACAAGCAATAGAGGACAGAGGTTTACTGTACTGTGCTGCCAAGGGGAGTCTGTTATCAAACTTCTGTGACTTTGCCAGTCTTATAAATGAAAAATGGAATTCCAATGTAATTTCTTTTGGACTTCTTTTATTTTGAGGGCAATATCTTCTCATATGTTTGAAGAGCAGTTTTTGTCACTTTTCATATTATTTGCCTTTGTATTGAATGTTGGTCTCATTTCTTAACATTGTCTCATAGCTCTTATGTATTAGGTACACTGATTTTCTATGATATTCAGTTTTTCAGTTGAGAAACTGAGGCTGACACAGATTAATTTTTATTATAATAAGGAAGTATATGGTACTTAATGTTTTATTGAGCTTGAAATGAAGAATAGATTGAATTTTATCAAGTGCCTTTTTTAGCATGTAAAGAGATGATCATACGTGTTTTCTTATTAGAGTTATTAACAGTGATGATTTATGTTAATAGACTTCTCAATATCCTATCATCTTCACATTGTGGGAATAAGCTCCCTTTGGTCATGAAATGTGCTGTTATATTTAAAAATTTTAAACTGTGGTGAGATTGATCTGTAGTTTTCCTTCTTCTGGGGGTGGGTGGGTATAATCTTTTCCAGGTATTTATATCAGTATTATACACACACAGAACTAATTTAGACATTTTTCTTCTTGTGAAATTTTCATTGGAGAGAAAGGAAAAGTAAAAGAGAATTAGATTTTTTGGAAAGACAGCTTACTGGATGTTTGGCCAAAAAAGAAAAATTGAGTAAATTAAATATACAAAGGTGAGGGGTGAGTATGGAGGGAGAGAACAGAGAAAGAGAGGGAGGAAGCAGAGAGAAGCTAATGTTGGGATGAGCAGAATGGTGCTCTTTGTAGAAATTTATGGGAAGGAAAAAAAACCAAAATAAACTGATTCAAACTAACCTTTTTAGAAAACACTCTACTTAATATTTGATAAAATAGTAGCTCCACTTTCCAAAGATTATTGCTGTGTTACTTTGGTAACTCATAAATCACAACAGACTCTCTTAATTTGACCATTGATGTTATTTGGAGCCATCCCTGGTCCTTTTTTGAAAGTGAAGTGTACAAGAAGATGGTTTGTTCTACAGAGAGTGCACATTCTCCCGGTTACACCATCCAGATCATTGGTCCTTCCTGTTCTCTATAAAAAGCCTGAATATGCTAGGGGTTGAAGAGATTAGTCTATAGTTTGAGTTTCAGTTAGGGACCTTGTCAATCTAAACTAAGTATTTATTAAGAAGGGATTATATGCATATTTGTGACATAGAAGGATGTTTTGATATCCAGGAGGTTTGACCACAGATGTGTGTTGTAGACCAAAAGTGCATCTCACCAAATTCTGGCATGATTTACCAGTTCTGAAAGAATTTAAACAGAAAACTCACAGAGTAAAAATCAAACAGCCTCCAGGCCCTTTATAAGAACCAGGCTGTTTGTTCATTAATTCCACAAATAATTATTAACACCTATCATGAGCTACACTGAGCCTCCATTCTGCTGGGATGACAAAGTGAATAGGACCAGATAGTCTCAGCCATCATGGGGTATTCAGCTTTTTAGGTAATCCTTTTTGTATTCAGTGCAGGAAATCAGAGTTGTTTTGTTTGTTTTTTAGTTTTGTAAAATTTATCTATTTACTTTTTACCAGAAAAGTTTCTTGACATAAAGAATACCTCTAATCTCAGCTGGTCAAAGAACCTCGGAAGATAATTTGAGACACTAGGACTAACATGGCTCATTCAGATTCATTTTGATTTGGTTCCACTCATGGATGCCAGCTAAAACTAATGCAGAATGAGATCAGGCCAAGTGTGGGAGAGTGCTGGTATTAGCATCAGTTTAGGTTCCAGCCCTCCCTGCCAAAGCTATAAATACAAATGACCAATTTAACAGCATGCAAAGACCACCTACAAGATCTATACCCAGGATCTAATCAGTTGCTCTGCGCCTTCTTTCAATTACAGGATCCCTGCCATGTTTATGGGGACCTTTAATGTGAGCATCACATTTTTGAAGGCCATATCATTATGACTACGTTAGATCTGAGGGTGGGAAAACATGAGCTCAAGTAATGCTCTCACAGTTACTCTGCGCTGTGCTGTAAATTGGCAGCAACAGAGCCTACTGTGGAAAAGAAAAATCATGTAAGGAAAAAGGCTTAGATACCATGGATTGCAACTCTGAAGGATGGAGGCATTAAAATTACTTTCTATTCTGCATAGGAAATGAAATTAGTTAAGAACAAGTACCACAATTTTGTCAAGTAATGCTATTTAAGGGCATTTTGAGAAGGGAAGAATGATACAAAGACAAACACATCATCCCCCCTTGAGTGTGGCAACAGGATATGATTTACAAAAGAAAAATTAAATCATCATGGTTGTTAGAAGAACTGAATTGCAGCTCATATAAAAATTAGACTATGAATCAACTGAGTCACCAAACACATATGTGACTTCTCAGGAATAGAGCACTCCATTGCTTAAGACTTTATGAGTGATAAGAATTCTAATAGAAAACTGGCTTTCCTGCCAAATACTCAAATATTATGAAAGTATGGAAGTATCTTTTCTCAACTATAGTTATTATATCCTGTGATTAGAAACTCTACTACTACTGCGAGTTCTCGTTTTACACCCTTTCTTTGGGCTTTCTCATTCATTTCTGTGACTTGAACTTCTACCCTCTATGATAGTCTCATGAACCCAATATTCTCTACCAGGATGTCTCATATGTAGGTCAATTATTACATTGTTTTCCATCCCAAATCTGGTTCTCCTCATCAGTATCAAGCCAGTTATCCACACAAGAAAACTCCTGTTTCTGTACTTCGATTGGGTTATCTCGTCCTATAATTCCTAAAAGCTTTATAAATGTGTCCCTTCGTTATTTTTCTGCGATTGCTTTTGTTCTTACCATCATTTGCCTGGACCACTGTAGAATAACTCAATATACTGCCTCTCTTTTACTATTTCAACTCTTCATATTACTCTTGGTTATAATGTATTTGTCTCTTTTTTTTTTTTAAGTATTTTTTATTTTTTAGAAGGTTTTATTTATTTATTTGAGAAAGAGAAAGAAAAAGTGCAAACACAAGCGGGGGAACCAGAGAGGGAGAGGGAGAAACAGGCTCCCTACTGAGCAGGAAGCCCCATGTGGGCTGGATCCCAGGACCCTGAGATCATGACCTGAGCTGAAGGCAGATGCCTAACTGACTGAGCCTCCCAGGAGCCCCTAATGTAGTTCTTAACCACAAAAAGCAAAGGGATTCCATGCACCATAACAAAACAAATGCAATGTGACCATGTCACTCCCATACACACTACTTTTCAGAGGCTCCCAGTTGCCTATAAGACAAAGTTCAGATCGTTTAGCAAGTCATATAGTGACTCTCCTCCCCTTTTTGGTATTGTGTTCTTCCCATATGCCCTGTGATCTAGCCACACCAAGTCTCTTGCCATTCTCCAAATACTTCATGTCTTTTATCCTGAGATTTGCAGTGTTTTCCTCTGCCTGGAATGCCCCTAACCTGTCTGCTGAGAATTCCTAATCTGCAATGTCCTCGTCCACACAACAGGTTGATAATAGTGCTGATTCCAGAGGGTTGTCATGAGGACTAAACAAGAAAGATCTTCTCCCCAGAGTGTCTGGGGGTACAGCAGTACACTGCAAATGTGAGCTACCATCCACTGATCTGCTGTCACTGCCATCATTATCAGTATCTTGGCATTAATTTTTTTTTTTTTTGTCAAAACTGAATAAAAACATCTCCTTTGTTGAAAATCTTCCCTGAGTTACCTGGAAGTGTTAGGCACTCCCCTCCTTGATTCTATATGCCTCATTATGGTAGCATATTATATCAACTTCCAATTTGATGGGATTTTCATATTTTAGCACCTGCTTTTGGGGGGTGCATCTTATGATCTATGACATATTGTGGCTTAATTGCCAGCAATTTTTCTTTCTTAGTAGTACTTGTAATAATGATGTTTCTTACAATGAATGGCATATTTAGATGAGATACTATACTTAAAACTGTATAATTGCCATAAAAATTTGATTATCCAAGGGAGATAGTGCATATTTATGGTGGAAGGAAAATCCTTTCCTCAGTAAGACATCTACATAAAAAAGATACTACTGTTTAGAGTTCCATAGCAGCCAAGAGACATTCCATTTGTATATTCTGCAAAATGGCAAACCCCCACCCATCAAACCACAGAGGAACAGCTTGATGAAGTGGTATCCACCCCTACCTGTTAGCCGAACAACAGCCAGGACCAGAGCAAAAGTGGGGAGGGCTAGCTCCAGAAATTCCATTCCAGTAACCTAGGCTTTAAGCTGAGCAAGAACATGAAGAGGGGAGTGTAGGAATGGAATGAGATGAGAATGAGTGGAGAAAAGGAATGAGATAAGAAAGGCCAAGCGACCATGTGTCTAGACTAATATTGCTAATAGAAATAAATGGTGAGCTGCCATTTTAAATTTTCTAGTAGCCATACTTAAAAACTAAAAGAAACAGGTAAATTAATAATAATACCTTATTTTATTTTATTCATTTTTTTTAAAGACTTTATTTATTTATTCATGAGAGACACAGAGAGAGAGAGAGAAAGAGAGAGGCAGAGACACAGAGGAGAAGCAGGCTCCATGCGGGAAGCCTGATGTGGAACTCCATCCCCAGTCCGCAGGATCACTCCCTGGGCCGAAGGCAGGCACCAAACTGCTGAGCCACCCAGGGATCCCCAATAATACTTTATTTTAAAACCTAATATATTCAATATATCATTTTATTGCATAATCAATATTAAAAAGTCAGAAATATTTTGTGTTTTTTCACACCTAGTCTTCAAAATCTGCTGTGTGTTTTACACTTAGAGTACATCTCATATTGGATCAGCCACATTTCAACTGCTCAATAGCATCATGTGGCTACTGCCTGCCATTTATATTGGACAGTACAATTCTAGACTGATTTTTTACCAACTCAGTTAAGTAATAAGATGATGGTAACAGGCTATTTCAATAGTGGCTCTTTCCACCACACAATATTAGGAATGTCTAAGCTTCCAATAATATTACATTTTATTTTTATATTTTAAAGTTCTGTGTAAGTGATAGCTTTCCTTTAAATTCTTTTTGTGCTTTGCTTTAGCTGTTTTTGTTTGAAGCATGAGTTGAGGTTATTTCTAACGTCCTTTCCCATCTTTCACTAGGTTGGTTCAGGGAGAACTGACTCCTTTATTCAGTTGGAGATCTTTTCCCAGTGAGACAGTCCCTGAGAAGGAAGAAGGAGTGCCTGAGATATAGCAGTCTCTTGAATAAACACCGTTCCTTTTTTTTTTTTTTTTTTTTAAATTTAAGTAGGCTCCATGGAGAGCTCCAACATGGGGCTTGAACTCACAACCCTGAGAGTAAGTCGTGCTCCACTGACTGAGCCAGCCAGGCACCCCTGAATAAACATCTTTGAAGATACACTGAATGGTGACCTAAGCTGGACAACATAAGTTCTCAATCTGCACTGCATACTGGAATCACCTGGGAAGCAAATCAATAATGCTAATGCCTGGTCACACCCCTGGAGATGCTGATAGGAAGTCTGGAGTTTGGCCTGGATATCAAATGCTTAAAAAGATCTCCCCCAGTGGATTCTAGTGTACAGCAAGGATTGAGAATCACTGCTGTAGGGTATTTCTAGAAGATTTTACTGCGGCCACACCCTCGCTGACATAAGGTCCAGTTTGCCTCAACTCGGTTTCCTCTTTCAGAACAGACCAGAAGTTTCTTGAGAAACCTAACAGAGAAGCAAACACGTAACCCCAAACAGTGATTTGCAAATTCCTTTTTGCAAGGCACTGAAGATTTTCAAGGTTCTAAATCTATTTGTACTTCTTCTTTTTCCAACAACAACAACCAAAATTAAGATTCACTACATAAGTTTGAAGATGCTAGCTGGTTTATTTTTTATTTTTTATCTTTTATTTCTTGCTAGCTGGTTTAAAGAGAAAGGAGGATAAAGCCATTATAGTACACAGGCTGATAAAACCTACCTATATACAGTGCAGAACTATCCAGATATAGAACAATAACAAAAATTAAAACAGAATCTAAGCACATATGAACTTAATTTCAAGTTAATTCTACAAATGCCAAAAGCAGAAATTATTGATTGGGGGTCAGCAAAAGGAAATCCTTCCTGCTTTTTCTTCAGGCCATTTAGGTTATATTTATCTGGCATAATCCTGAAGCAAATACATCTATTTTGATAAATCACATATACAGCACACCTAATTTTAGTCACATAACACATAAAGGTAAGTAGTATCACTGCTCTTAAGATGGCATTTTATCTGATGACATTGCTTCCATCATATATGAGGTTCAGCAGTAAAGAGAGGACTCCTGACTTCTGCTTCAACACAAACAAGCCATCATTAAGGATGAGGGGGGCAGTGATCTCTGCACCAAAGGAACAGCTGGAATGGAGTTCCTCTGACTCATGGACTGAGAATTTTCCTGCCAATTCCCAAGGTGGTTTGGCCATACTTTATGGATTCCCCCTGCTGAAATGGTCTTTTGTTGATGATGAGATATTATGTGGCCTTATTAATAAGTAGAAAGAGCATGTTAATACATCTCCAAAGGTTCCTACATGTATTTCCTCTGACCTCCTAGCAAAGACAAAAGCTCCCTCTAACTACCTTATGCTTTTTTTATTGATATAATTGACATATAACATATTAGTTTCAGATGTACAACACAACCATTTATGTGTATATTGCAAAATGATCATCACAAGAAGTCTAGTTAATATCCATCACCACATATGGTTACAACATTTTTTTCTTATGATGCAAACTTTTAAGATCTACTCTCTTCTCAACTTTCAAATATACAATACAGTATTATTAACTGTAGTCACCATGCTGTACAATACATTCCCATGATTTATTTATTTTATAACTGCAAGTTCATGCCCCACACTTATTTTTGTTTTACATAGTAAGCTGGAATGGCGGATATTTCAGAGTTTCATGTATGCACACCTGATGCAGTTCCCTACCTTTCTGGAAGAACTCTTCTAGTTTGTCCTTGAAAGGCTGGAGATACTCCTTTGGTGATTCCTTGCATACTATGATCATTTGTTTCTCACTTGCTGTGAAGAAAAGTTTGGAATTAGATTTCCTTAAGAATATGTTATTTGTGGAGCTTGTGCTCTGTGCTATGTTCTTCGGTATTAATTGCGCGAAATCCTTATCAGTCACTGTCAAAATTCCGGGGGAAAAAAAAACAGAAACAACACAACAGACAAAAAAGGTTAGCTCATTCCATACCTTTCTTCAGGAACAAAGAAATATACCACCTTTGACTTTCATTTTAGAGTTGCAGAAAGACCTCTAACTTGGGAAAGGAAAAGTAGTAGGTTTTTGGGTTCTCAAAAATGAAGAGGCAAAAACTACTGAATTCCTAGCGATTTAAAGGCCCTGATCCTCTTTGGATTCATACTTCAGAAACAGAGCTTGAATAGATTTTGCAGAAATTTCTAGGCATCCCACATCCCAGCAGGAGGAGCAAGCCTAATTCAGGTAGGACTGCATCTCTCTCTTCACACTTCCCATTCACCCAGCCTTCCCACGAATACTCCCCTAACACATGTGAAATTGTTTTACATGTGATTTACCTCAGATAGAATTTCTAATATATAATATGTCACTTATAATAGATTGGTTTTATGACAACCATGCCCCCTCAAATCAGATAGTTCTGATTTGGTAATACGGAAACCATCCTAACCCAAAGTTCACCAACACAGTGGGAATGGCTGGAAGTATCATTTACTGAGATGGGGAATAGTGGAAAGTATGATCTTTTTGCTGCCTTAAGAGAGGAGATCAAGGGTGAACTCTGAGGCTTGTTACAACTTCTTTGGTCCGTGTGAATTACAAGGCAAAATCGTTCACTAAAACCAAAGTACGGAAGATACAAGACAAGATAAAACCATGAATGGGTGCTCTTTGCTAACTAAATTCAAACTCTAGGTCCTTTCCATTATGGAAAGGCCATTTAGGTTATTTCTACCTTTCAGCTCTACTTCCCACATATATTTGACCAACCAAACCAAAATTCTGCAATGTCTCCAAATTACATCAGCCAACATTCCCAGTTCTACATCTGCATGTGGTTCTCTGCCCATTCTGTTTGCCTCTCATCCATACTTACCAGCATTTGACAAAGTCCCACTCATCCTAAAAAGTCTCTTTGACATGCTTCCACCACCACAAAGCCCTTTCCAATCCAAAGTTTTTGCATTCTTCAAATATCTCTAGTACCTTCTGTATAGTATTTGTTTTATTTTTTTAAGTTTATTTATTCATGATAGACACAGAGAGAGAAAGAGGCAGAGACATAGGCAGAGGGAGAAGCAGGCTCCATGCAGGGAGCCCGACGTGGGATTCAATTCCAGGTCTCCAGGATCACGCCCCAGGCCGAAGGCAGGCGCTAAACCACTGAGCCACCTACGGATCCCCCTCTGTATAGTATTTATGTTTTACCTTTTATTATATTAATCTGTGCACTCATATTAATCCCTGTGAAGTCTTCATCCAGGTTTCATTTACTTGTCTCCAAACTTCTCCAGAGAGCTCCATGCATATCTGGCCAAACTATATGATTTCCTCATCTAAACTACATTCTTATGTGAAGGAAGGTTAAAAAAATTTAGCAGTGTTGGCCCAGACTCAGAGTGGGCTTTCTGGGAGTCTAGTGTGACCTCCACCTCTTTTCCCTCTCTCCTCCCTTTCTAGGAGAGGTCTGCTAAGGGTCCCAGTCTCTACTCTGTAAACACTGTGATTGTTCCAAGCTGATTTGAAAGGGCTCAGTCTCTTCCAAAGACTTCTCAAGACATCTATTACTTAATGGTGTAAGGCACAAGCAAAGCAGCAAAGGTGATCCTGCAGATTGGGTCGTTCTGCCTCTGCCTCTAGCAGGAGATTGATTAGAAACACTTTAAAGATGTTCTGCTTTCAAGAATTGGCATTTTTCAATGAACTTTCATGGTCACGTGAACTTTTCTGATGATATCCAGCTATGATTCTGAGAACACAGGCAGCCATATTTTTTAAAAAGCTGGAATTTCTTATAAATTGGAAAAATCTTTTAAATTCTTTCTTGAATATAGTAGCTTTTACTATATTCAAATTCCAACAATTCCATTTTTAGAGAACTGTTCTTCACAAACACAAATAATATATGGTAAAGGCATGCCCATACTTTGGTAATAGGACATAATTAAACCTAGGAAAATAATTTCTTGAAAGTCGCTTTTCCCTAGCCAAAGCAAAGCCAAAGGCAGAGGTTGTTTTCCCAAAACCAAAAGCAAAACCTCTACTTCTACCTGAATTAAAAAGATTGATCATTGTGGCTCTCTCTTCATCCTGGTTGTGGTGACAGGGCCCACAGGGTCCATCAAACAGCTGAGATTTTGTGAGGTCATGGAGTGGTGTGGTAAAGGGATTGTGGTGGAATCAAGTCCCATCCAGGCTTGGGTGGGATGTGGCTTGTTTCTCTCTGCAAAACGGGGACACTCCCCCCTTAACTGATGTGATATCAGAATCAAGTGAGATAATGCACATAAAATGGTTTGCACAATGGCTGGCACTGGCAAGAGGCCTCAAAAAGATTATTTGTTATTTTTGTGGTTTAGTAAAATTGGCCAGAAAACACGCCACAACTAGGATGGCAAGGGAGTCATGGCTGAGAATCAGTGACTACAAATGCAGCACACCATATTTAGGGAAACATCCTTCCCATGCAAATCTCCTGTTTAAAACACAGGGGTGATATTTTCTGTTCTCCTGCTGAAGTCCTACCACCCACTGTCAGGATTCACTGAAGAAACTGCCAAGAAAGATGAAGCAGGTATGAAGCAAGAGCCCTACATGTCTGAGCCTCACGGTTCTGAAATCAGAAATGAAGCCAGCGTGCATGGGAGCAGCATCTCTGCTGTGCTCAGAGGGTCTCACTGCACCCCGAGAGGCCTGGCCTCCCATGTGGCCTGTTAGAACGAAACTTCTTTACGTGATCAGAGCAGATGGCTGCCCTCTGACCGACCCTCTGACAGTCTCAGGCCAGTGGCATGTCCAGTGGCCAGGCAAGCTCACCCACTCCCACTCATTCACTTGGCTTATCCGAGGTGCTTTCTGGCAGACAAATGGGAGACCTGAAGATGAATTAATGATGACACCAGAGACTGACCATGAACAAAGAACAGAGGTCACTGACAGATCCACAAATGTCTTTTATAGTCCAGCCAGAGGGGGCGTATTCAATATCCCTAGACCACCAAGGTCGCCTGGGACAGTCTGTGCCAGGAGTTCCAATGTTTAAAGCCAAAGTCGCCCTACATTTCTCTTGTTCGTTATCTATTACACTTTTGGCAAAAGTAAAAATATATTGATTCCTGAAGTTAGCTACTAAATGGTGATTGTGAGAAAGATTAAATATTGAAAACCAGAACATAATGGAATAACAGATACTAAATTGAGAGAGTTATTTTAACTCATTGAAAAGTTAAGTGCTTGTGAAGCATTTTAGGGAAAGATATGGACTTGAAAGTTTTAAAATTTCAGATATTAGACTGTTAAGGTCATAGGTGATTCTCTCTCTCTCTCTCTCTCTCTTTTTGTTACCTAAGAATAAGGAATAAGGTTTGATGGAGCCACTTAAAAAGCCTGGGTAGGTTACAAGAATATAGAGGCCTGGCCCAGGTACAACTAATCAAACCAAAGACATGTTTAATTGCTCAAATGTACACGGGCATCTTCTAGAACATGAAGCATGTTCCTCTGAGTTGAAGGACCTGTGGGTTTAGTGGAATCAGAATACATTTTTAGAAGAAAGGAGAGATTTATCTAGACTCTGCTTTTTTTAGTCTAGAATCCTCTCTTCTCTGCTTATCTAATTCCTACCTCACCCCCTCTAGGGCTCTGTGCCAGTTCTACATTTCCCTCAGTTTTACAAGATGCCCATGCTTTCCAAAAGCTGCAAGCTTCAAGGACCATTATGGAGGATTGTCGTAGAAACATACAGAGCTATGACTTAAGCAAATTTTTATTTATTTATTTAAAGATTTTTATTTATTGATTCATGAGAGACACAGAGAGAGAGAGAGAGAGAGAGAGAGAAAGAGAGAGAGAGAGAGGCAGAGGGAGAAGCAGGCTCCATGCAGCGAGCCTGATGCAGGACTCGATCCCAGGATTCTAGGATCACGCCCTAAGCTGAAGGCAGGCACTTTAACTGCTGAGCCACCCAGGTATCCCTTAAGCAAATTTTTAATTTTATCAATGGGGTTTACCTGAGAGATACAAATCAGAGTTAGATATAAAGGGCATAGAATGCCGGGTTGAGGAGTTTCTCCTCAAGGAATTCACTCAACAAATACACCAGTTCATCCAATATCCCCGTGTGTGCCAACTCTGTGCCACAATGTGTACTTGGTACCTGAGGATCTATCAGTGAAAAAACAAAACAAAACAAAACAAAACAAACAAACAAAAAAAACCAGAGTAAAATCTCTGCCCTCAAACATTGTAGCAAATAGGTCACCAACAACATCTTGTCCATGGGTAGGGCACAGGGTAATTTCTGTTTCTAGTAATTTGAACTGCATGCAAACAATGTGACTCATTATCTTCCACATTAATATCCTGTACTCTAGAGTCTCTGTTTAGTAATACCAGGGCAGTATAGTGTCCTTCCCTAGTGCTTCCCCTGTGAAACACACACACATAGAAAGACAAAGCTTTTAGTTTTCTACCTCCAAACACACTTTTATTAAAAGAAACTAAAAGCAAATTCAGAAATCAAAATCACAACATTAGCACAATAAATGTATGCAGATCTTTTTCATGATCTTGGCCTTGAACTGAATGGCTAGCGAATGACACAACATCCAATGTGTTAAAATAGTAAAATAAAACCAGCCTTTTGCCAGCTAAAATTGAGGGATTTATATGAAAGGGAAAAATTATATATAACACTGATAAAATATTGGGATGCCTGGGTGGCTCAGCGGTTAAGTGCCTGTGTTGGCCCGGGGCATGATCCTGGGGTCCCAGGATTGAGTCCCATATCGGGCTCCCTGATGGAGCCTGCTTCTCCCTCTGCCTGTCTCTCTCTCTCTCTCTCTCTCTCTCTCTCTCTCTGTGTCTCATGAATAAGTAAATAAGATCTTAAAAAAAATAAAACTGATAAAATATTAAGAATTTTAAAACTCTGGCTATTAAAGTAGGCCCAAAAGACAGTGTACTATTTTGTGGTTATTTTTTGCACTTTTTTTTTTTTTTAAGGCTACATGAAGGAAGACGAAGGCTTCAAGTTGATTTAAGTCAAACACAAATGATAAAAGCTTGAAATAAAAAATGCCTATTTCATGTTCCTGAGCTCTGATGCTAAATATGGGAGAGCATTTTAAGGCTAAGCATGGTGAGTGGTAAGTGGTATCAGAGAAAATCCTGGGGTGGGAGAAGTAGAAAATCTTTTTTTTTTTTTTTTTTTTTTTTTTGAGAAGTAGAAAATCTAATCTAGAAGAGACCTAGACCTACTCCACAGGGGGCTGCTAGACACATTTTGCTAAATCTTCTCCCTACAGCCAAATTTCTGGGTTTGAATCAGACAACTGTGCATTAATGACCCCAGTGTGGACAACCTGTAGATATGTAATCAAAGGTGTTTACCTTTGATTCTTTACCCTTAGTTTGGGAATCCAGTTGATGTAACTATTATGCCTAAATCATTCCTTTTAGTGACTGTATTCATCCAAAGGAAAAAAGTCTGTATCCAGAGTGATCAAAAAATTTGGCTGAGCAACTGAGTAGTAGGAGTAAAACCATAGGCCTTATATGCATGGTACCTGGGTCAGAATGTTACTTCAGAACAATGTAGATCACAGACAGACTGACACACACCAGCACTGCTTTGTGCCTGTACATATACAGGGTGTAGGCCTTAAAAGCCGATTAGAACATTATGTTGAGTGAAGGAAGCCCATCACAAAGAACTACATATTGTATAATTCCATTTATAGGAGATGTCCACAATAAGCA
This sequence comes from Canis lupus familiaris, assembly GCF_011100685.1. Taxonomy (NCBI): domain Eukaryota; kingdom Metazoa; phylum Chordata; class Mammalia; order Carnivora; family Canidae; genus Canis; species Canis lupus. The sequence goes on along the minus strand of NC_049251.1, from coordinate 2,373,241 downwards.
AATCAGAGGAGCCACAAAGTAGATCACAGTTGCCTAGGGCCGGGAGAGGAAAGGATGGAGAGGCTGAGGGGGTGATGAGGTTTCTTTTTGGAGTAATGAAAACTTTCTAAAATTGTGGTAATGGATGCGTGACTCTGTGAATACACCCAAAAATCATTAGTTTTTACATTTTAAATGGATGAATTAGGTAGAATGTGATTACATCTCATAAAGGCAATTCTAAAAAAAAGCTAATTAGAAACTGAGTCTTAAGCTGGAACAATAATGAGCAGATAAGTGAAGAATATCCTATTTGTGCCTTTTTTTTTGCATGTAGTGATTTTTCAATTCTTAGATGTGACTATGTCTTCATTTCAACAGTTATCTTTATTAAACTGAAGTAGGAGATGAGTTTGAACTATAACCCGTATTTGAGAAATCAAACACACTAGTCTTTAAAAGGTACCAATAGGGATCCCTGGGTGGTGCAGCGGTTTAGCGCCTGCCTTTGGCCCAGGGTGCGATCCTGGAGACCTGGGATCGAATCCCACGTCGGGCTCCCGGTGCATGGAGCCTGCTTCTCCCTCTGCCTATGTCTCTCTCTCTCTCTCTCTGTGTGTGACTATCATTAAAAAAAAAATTAATTAATTAAAAAAAAAGGTACCAATAAACATTATCAAAATAAAAGACCCATTAAATAAATAGAGTCAAGACAAATCTAGCAAGATACTTAAAGAATCTGCTAACTTAAAAAAATTCAAACAAAAGCTTCAGTATTTTCTTGTGGTATAATGCTTATGTATATTAATCTATCTGTAGTATCTACACACATACCAACAAACAAAACTTCAAAAAATTGTCTTCCTTGAACTACTCTTAATCTAAAGGTACATTTATTTCTTCATTTTCCATACCCTTTATCAAGTGGGAAAGTTATTTAATACTTCTAAGTTTCTTGATGTATAAAGTTTCATAAGGACGAAACAAAATGTACACGAAAAACCCTTTGCATATTGAGCAGTAAAATGCCACCAGCAATATTCTTTACCCGTTTGAAATATTCAAACACTGCTAAGGCCAGTAAGATAACATACTGTATGCAGCTTTACCCTTTGCATTTCCAGTAACAAGGGAAAAATAACAACCACCCTACAAACTCTTTGAATTAAGTTGACATTCCTAGTATTTGTTTAGTAAATAGATATTATGTTATAAATACCCTAATCCTTTTCACAGCCAAATTATCTTTTAAAGATTGCTTAGGCTCACTTTTTCTATTTCTTATTCACTGAACACTTCCAGACCCATTGAAATTCATTTCATCCCAAGTATAACACTGAGAAAATGCTCTGAAGTCCCCAAGGAACCCATCCTACGCACAGTGCCCTCTTAATTTTCTTTTTTTTTAATATTTTATTTATTCATTAAAGACACAGAGGAGAGAGAGGCAGAGACACAAGCAGAGGGAGAAGCAGGCTCCATGCAGGGAGCCCGATGTGGGACTCGATCCCGGGACTCCAGGATCACACCCTGGGCCAAAGGCAGGCGCTAAACCACTGAGCCACTCAAGGATTCCCTTAATTTTCTTTTTAATCTCATTTTAGTTCACAGCCCAGCAGGATTCCACTTCGTTGAACAAATTTCTGCCCTTCCTAAAACACTTTTCCCCTAGCCCTGTGCCCCTGCTCCTGGATTTCCGTCTACCTCTGACCATGCTATCTTCTTTGCCATCTCATTCTTCTATATCCAACCACTAAACATAAAAGTTCTCTACCATTTCTTTTTCTCTCATGCTATGCTCTCTACCTCTGGAAAATCTCATGCAGGTGCAGGTAAACACTGCAGTAACCATCACCAGGACAACGACTCTCCCAAGGTGACAAGTCTAGACCATCATTTCAACTCCAAAAGAGCTCTTGAATCCATCACCTGCCACCAGGCTGCCTGAGTACCTTCTTACCTGGTCTTTCCACATGTACCCTTGCTTTCTTCTGATTTTTTCCCCACAGTGAAGTCAGTGCCCTTTATAAAATATACATCTGATTATACCAATCCCTTGCTTAAACCTGCCAGCGGCTTCCATTACTCCTAGAGATTGGTCTTTCCAAGGCCCTGCATGGGCTGGCTCCTGCTTACTTCCCCAGGCTCACTCTACTGTCCTGGCCACACTCTGTGCTCTAGCCACATGGCCCTCTCCCAGTTCCTCAAACATGATCACTTCCCTCGCACCATCAGTGTGTTCCTTCGCCAGTGACATTCTTCTTTACCTCTAGTGCCTCTAGTACCTCTAGTGGTTAGTTACTGTTCTGATCTCAGCTCAAAGGTCATTTCATCAGTATTTCTTTTCAACCCCTCACTCTATACTAATGAGGTGTGTTACAGTCTTAAGCACTGTATACTTCTTTGTAATTATTATTTTCATGGTTGGCCATCTCTTATTAGGGAGAGTGTATTTTGCATACTATTCTATCCCCAGCATGTATGATAATGTCTAGCCCACATGAAGAAATTCAATGAGTATTTGCTAAATAAATGAATAAACTACCAGATGAGTAAAGGGAGGTCTTATACACATGCAGTACAGATCTCAGTACCTAGATAGCACTTGGTTTCAGTATCACACGTACATTCACAGACATATATACACACAGGTACGTGAAAAATATATCTCTTTATATGTGTATGCATAATCCATGTAAATGCTTGTAGGGGTAGAGAAAGCACAAGTGGACTGGATATCATGCCATTTTCATTCACATTCATTCATTTAGATATGAGATACAGGTTTTTTTCAATCGCAAAAGTTAAATTCAGAGTTTTTAGACAGGACATAGTCATTATTGGAAACAAAAAATCTTTGATTAATTCTTGGGGTCAAGCACCCCACCATCCCCAGATGAGGGCTTCAGGGAAATGGGTACTGTCTTCTATAACAGAATGAAAAGAGTCTGGGTCTCTTTCAGAAGGAGAGATGGAACAGAGAAAGGAGAGCAAGAGAGGAGTACATGAATGGTGATATCTGGCCCCTGGGACACCCCTATAGTTTCAATAAAGCCTCCTGAACTCACAGTGGTTGCTGTGAGCATGTGCTATGAATACTAAAGCAGGGGCTGAGCTTTATGCCGAGTTTGGACCTCACACAGAACAAAGACCCTTTACAAGGGGGTAGAGGTGCCCCCCATGCACCTCTCCAATCCTCTCGTCAAATCTTATAGATAGCTTTGTTTTTCTACAGAGATGAGATTTTGGAGTAAATTGTTCTTAGATCACAGGAGACAAGGTGGTTTCTAGCCCTACTGTGCATATACATGGGTTATGCAAATATCACGCATTCAAAATACCGAGTATCTGCAACAGGCTATTGTGTTAAATGTTGAAGGGCAAACTATTTAACCAGACCTATTGGTCATCTCTCCTCTAAAAATGGTCATAAGAATCTAGAAACAGAGACAAACAATGAAATCAACAAATTGTAATACACTGCAGTGTCATGGGACACTGCGTAGGGGCTTCCAACTCAGACTAGGGTTGGGAAGTGGTGGCCAGAGAAAGTTCTCCAAAATAGATAACTTATGAGTTCAATTGCAAAGGTCAGGAGGAGTTAGCTAGCCAGCCAAGGAGAATGAAGGAAGAGGGAAGTAGTTTCTGAAAGAGGAAATATGATGAGTAAAAGTAAAGCATGATGGGAATGCATGTCTTATGGGATAAATTAAGTGGTAATAGTACGCCTGGACCTCAGGGACATACTGCTGTTCTTTTTCCCAGCTCTTTAGTGTCCTGTGGCTAGATTTTGATTCAAAGGAACTGGACTAATGGAATTGGATTCAAAGGAGCTGGAGCCACTCAGGGAAAAGGAGGTCACAAAGTGCCATAGAAGTAAGAGGCTTGTCATTTTAAGTAAGATGGTAAGGAAAAGTCTCACTGTGAAGATATTTGGCTAGAGACTTGGCCAGAGTAAGGGAGAGAGCCATGAGCCAGTTTGAGGGCAGTCAAGGGTGTTATTTAAGACATGTTAAGTATGAGATGTCAATTAGATACTCATATTATGTATAAAAGTTTAGGCTGCATGGCTGGGATAGAAAAATGTAGCCAGAGAAGGGGCTGTAGGACAAACCCTGGGCGCACACAGGCAGTGGAGGAGAGGCCAGCAAAGGATGGAGATGAGCAGCTGGATAAAGTAGGTGTATGGAGTCACATGATCTGAGAGGAACCCGGCACTGCAAGAAAAAAAGAGCAGTCAGCTCTGTGCAATACTGTTGAAAGGTCAAGTAGAAAGAGAAATGACTACTGATTCTAGCAACATAGAGGTCTCTGGTCGTCTCAAAAGCAGTTTCAGAGTCTGGAGGATGGAAGAAGGAAGCCGAATTAGGGAAGGGGGAGGTAGGTAGAGGCAGATTTCTATAGCCACTCATTTAAGAAATTCAGCTAGAGAAAATATGGAAAAATGAAGAAAATCTTTCCATCCAAGAAGATATTATCTAGAGCTACTCTGATCAAGAATGGGTGCTCCTTTCCCCAGAGGAATGCTGTGTAAAAATAAACCCACCAGGAAGCTTGAGCCCAGGGGAATCCCATGATGCTGATTCACTTCACAGAGGGAGGCTGCCCAAGATCACATTCACCTTAATGTCCCATGATCATGAGTATTCTCCATGAAAAAATTTAAGCAGAAGTGACAGGGCCAAGTGAGGACATGCCAACATGCTTTAGGACTTTTGGAAAGACTTGCAAAACTGGGCCGCTGACCACAGCCTCTGCACGGAATTGTCTGAAGCACTATTCAAAAGTCCCTCCTGTCAAACATCACAGCTGAGTCAGAATTTGCACTGTGATGATTATGTGGTTATAGATGCAGCCTGGGTCTGAGAGACATTAGTATGAAAGATATTCATTAATCACCCACCCATGACTAGGTCTAAATATAGATGGATTGGGCATGACTTGATTTATAGGGTGTTAATCGATCCATCCATTTATTTAAAAATATCCCTCCCCAAGGTTCCCATGAACATCAGAAGCTTAGACTGAAGATACCAACTCCAGAAGATCTCTTCAGACATGCATATATGTTAGTTAAAAAAAGAAAACACCATCGAAGAAGAATTCATTAACACCTTAGTGTAAATTTATTTCTCAGACTGGATTGAAAAGGCTAGGGATTTCAAGCAATAGACAGGGAAGCTGTGTTATAATAGAAGGTAAAGGCACATCAGTGAGGCTCTGATCTCCAAGTAGACTGTATTAACAGGCAGCCTTAGGCAGGCAGTCCCAAACACAAAGTTCCTGGGCATCTCAAGGACAAGGGAATGCATCTTGAGGAGAAGGACAGCAAGTCCCTTCTAAAAAATATTATGAAGGTAACACACATGAAGAAACATGAAAAATATTTACTCTCCCGAAAAAATAGTAGTAGTATGCCTTATTCTCACAGAAATTATGTTCTCAGTCAAGCCCTCAAATCAGGGAAATGGTTTCCCCATAGAAATGCTTAAGTTAGGGATGCCTGGGTGGCTCAGCTGATTGAACATCTGCCTTTGGCTCAGGTCATGACCCCGGAGTCCTGGGATCAAGTCCTGCATCTGGCTCCCTGCAGGGAACCTGCTTCTCCCTCTGCCTTTGTCTCTGCCTCTCTGTGTCTCTCATGAATAAATAAAATCTTTGGAAAAAAATGCTTAAGTTAAAAAGAACATCTCCTGGAGCCAAAATGCTTAGTACATGGTAGTTTTTACTAAAATTAAGTGACAAATTCTTTCATACATAGACTCTTGAAGGCAACAGGACTGCCTTGTAGAATTTAAGGAAATCAGTGAGGGGAAGAGGTAACAATGCTGCTCTTAGGACTATTTCCTTCCAGCAGGTCAATAGCTGGCTACAAGGAGACTAGTGATTAAGATACATAAACCCCATTAGCAAAAAGACAACCTGTTTCCACATGGCTCCACCAGGACAGCTGGAAGCCTTCCATAAGTGTCTCTGACCCCTGGGCCCACGTTCTCTTTTCAGCTTCTACTGTTTAGTCACATTAACCGTAATTTCCTACTCTGGAGAGTGTTTACATCTAGATAAACCATGAAGAAATTAAAATAAAAAAAAAAACAGAAGAAGAAAATGGAAAGGCATAAGGAGAAGAAAGAAAAAGATGGAAAGTTATTTTAAAACACACAACCTAAACTGGTGGTTGGATTTTGGTATCTATTCTTGGCTACAGGAATCACTGGCAAGGCATGAAGCTGGCAACTACCACTAATCAGTTTGCCACTGTTTTCAGATTTAATGCGATATTTGGCTCAGGCATTTAAAAAAAAAATCCCTATTCCAGCTAAAATATTTACACAGTCCTATGTGTCTCACTTAATGCCTGTTAAGCAATCGTCTTTTAAAACTCCACAGACACTTGTAAATCTGTCGGGAGAATTGTGGCCTATAAACAAGGCTTCATATAAAGAGGGCTGTGCTGTCAGTTCACTAAGAGTTGGGACTTCTCAGAATATGTCTGAAAATGAAGCTAAAATTCAGAAATAGTTTAGAGCTATTTCTTGGGTGACAAAACGGCCAACGGACTGGCTGGCGGGCTGCTGTTAGTGGCGTTCCCGGGAAGCCTGCAGACACGGCCCTCAGCTAGTTAAAGTCTCGCTCCCCTGTAAACCTGTCACTGATCCTACCTCGCTGTTGAGTGACAGTGGCCCAGGGAAAGTGACTGGTCCAGTTAGAGAAGGCAGGGTAGGGAAGGCGAGCTGGGGAGGCCCGCCAGGCCAGGGGAGGCTGTCGTTGGGTTCTGTGGGTGCGTGGGATGCGTCAGGAGGGAGGGAGGCTTTTAGAGGAGAGGAGAAATGTAGGGCAGTGCTGAAGTGGGGGGGGGAGGCGATGGCTGAAATAATGACACAGAGGCAGTAGTCCCCCCTCACCCCCCTAGCGGAGAGGCTGGGCATAGCAGACTCCGATATGCCTATGGAACTCCCTAGGGTCTTCATCAGTCCTGAGGTCATGGGAAGGCGAGGGGGACCCCTGGTAAGCTACATCCCACTGGTCCGCGGAGCCCCGGAAATCTGTCCCTGGCTTCCAGATGAGTCAGGTACTTGTGACAGGACTTGGTTCACTTGTTCAGTTACTCCCATTAGATTAGCTGCCTCTTTACTTTCACTCCGTGTCACTGACTTCAGCACATTGTTGACTGTGATTCACAATGACCTGGATCACAGCTTTAGGAAAGACAATACGGGAAATGTATATAAACCAGCTTAGAAGCTTGGCTCCAGCTTAAATCATCCAATTTGAGGGCAGGGGTCTGGTTAGGGGAAGGATGTGTCCTGGATCTAGTCCCCCAAACTTGAGGTAGCAAATACTTGTAGATTCCTCTTCATGCTCCTACGATCAGGAAGGGGCTTTGCAAATATTTGTGCATCTGTGGATGAGCCGGAGGGCAAACTTGGCTCACCTTCACCCCTGTCCTACTGACAGCAAGTTTTAATCACTGTTCTTAGGGACAGATTCCTGTCCTTGAGAGAAATCAGAAGACTAAGTAGGGATGAACTTCCCCCCTAGAAAATGAGGGTGACACTTGCTCTTAGAATGTGTTTATAAATGACTTGATATTTCAGTTAGTTTATTTAAAATTAGCAGCTAACTCAGGGCTTTGAATAAATATTTGCTAGACAAATGAACTGACTGAGAAGATCAAACAAGGCCCTCATATTTTGGAGGGTTTTTTTTTTAATACCTGAAAATTTGATAGTGTTTTTATTATTTTTTTATTTATTTATTTAATTTATTTATGATAGTCACAGAGAGAGAGAGAGAGACAGAGGCAGAGACACAGGCAGAGGGAGAAGCAGGCTCCATGCACTGGGAGCCCGATGTGGGATTCAATCCTGGGTCTCCAGGATCGCACCCTGGGCCAAAGGCAGGCGCTAAACCGCTGCGCCACCCAGGGATCCCTGATAGTGTTTTTAAAGTTCATCAAAATAGTCAAGAAAAACAGTATAAAAACAATAGTCAAATTAGCAGTTTTAGCACATTAGCCATTATGGATTTCCATGAGCTTTATTCTTTTTTTAAGTTTTGGCACAGAAGAAGTTACTGGGTTAATGGTACCTGGTCATCCACAGAGAGTTGGACATGTTGCTGTTCATCTCTGTACCTGATAATTCCTTGAAAATTATACCAAGTTCTCAACTTGTATGACTGATAACAAATGGCTCTTAATGGCCAAAGGTGTCTTAGACCTTAGTCTGCCCTATATGTTTCATTTTATTCCTCACAAGAATTCTATGAGCTCAGTCCTTATGCTTTTTGGTAGGTAAGGGTGAGTAAAATTTCACAGATCTTAAGTGGGTGAGTCAGAATCTGAACCCAAGGATGTCAGACCTGCTGGCCTTGTGCTATACAGCCTCTGACCCCAACCACCCACAGGGGTGTTGTAGGAACAATGTGGAATACCCATGAAAGTGCTCTGCAAAAGGTAAGGAACAAAGGCAACAAAAGCTGAAAATCACCCAGTGCCACCCAGTGGGACCCCTTCATTTTACACGGAGAAACAGAAGGCTGAGGAGGTTAGCTGGAGGTCATGTGATTAAGTGGCACAGAGGAGACCCAGAGCAGGGCCCAGAGCTCTCAGGCAGGTCACTGGTCTCTCCACAGGTACCTAAAGAGTAAAGTCACAGTCCACGACTTCTATCCATCCGTAGACCTGTTCTGAGGCCAAGAAATCTAGGAAGAAATCTGGAAGAGATAAGGACATTGGCAAAAACTCCAATCTCCTTTGCTAGGGCTGAAGAGGTCTCCCTCTGACCTCACTCATTTCACTGTCTGACATGAAAAGAATCCACTTGTGGACTGTGAATCTTCCAGGGTCCAAGATACACAATTTACTTAGGCAGGAAAATATTTTGATATTCACAAACCCACCCACAAATCTATTTCTGTGAAGAAATGTGTTGACCCGACACAAGTTTATGGTAACATAGCGTGAGCTCTGGCTCAGTAATTGAAAGATCCAAGTTCTCTGCTGGCCATTCGGCTTTTTATCTTGGAGACCCACATTCTCTGCTTCGTAGGCCTGCCCTAAGCATGTCAGAGGATGAAGTTACATCCACAAGTAGGGTACCACCATGACAACTACATCACTACCTTTTTCTTTTTACAAATGGGAATGTGAAAGGCACTTCCTTCATAAAGTTGCCAAATAAATGCTACTTTCTACTTATCCTGCCCCATTCCCACAGCATGCTGAAAGCTTGCAGCTGAAAGGCCACACTCTATGACTGTGAAAAAGCATTATTTCTGTAAATTTAAGTAGAAGCAGCTAAAATATTGTTGTCAAATATAGGTGGGAGAGAACAGTAGAGGCTAGGGAGACATGGCAACTCAGGGCAACTTGGTACTCAGGTTTGGGTCCTGGAACAGAAGGAGGACATTAATGGAAAACTGGTGAAGTCCAGAGAGATACGAAACTTTAGTTAATTGAAATGTGTCAGTGCCATTTCTTAGTTTCGATGAATACATCCCAAAAACGTGAGATATTGTCAAAATAACATCAGCACTGGGGAAAATGGATAAGGGGTATATGAGTATTCTCTATACTATCCTTGCAACTTTTCTGTAAACCTAAAGTTATTCCAAACTAAACATAAAAAGTTCATTTTGAAAAAAGTGTGGGAATGATGCTATATTTAACTGGTTTTACGTTAAAGATTAAGGGACCCAAGTATGATTTTCTATGATTCTTGAATTGGGCCAACTTTTCTCATTAACTGACCACACTGGCTAAGGGGTCTACTCTATACTGATGATGTCTAGGTGGTCTCAATGCCAGAATTTTTGAGGCATGGATTAATTCCAGAGCAGATTTTTGCCATTTAGAAAGAGAATACCTGAGATCTAAACTTGGTATAATTTTGCAGTTAACTTTTATATCCTATATCCTGTACATGGCCAGAATTCCAGGGATTCTTAGATGTTCAATGAACAAAGTCTAGGGCAGAGACCAGTAACTCTCACTGAGTAAAGAGAACTGTTGAAGACACTGGAATAGCATAGTAAGGATCATCTTAGAAATTCAGAGTTGAAATTCACTTTCAAAATCATCTAGCACAACTCCCCTTCCTAATGTCATCTATCCTACGCAGCTATTGTAACACCGTTTCTGATCGGAAGTGGGTACAACACCCACTACCTCTCATGGCCATGAGTTCTCCCTTTGTACAATTTTATAATATATCTCCCTAAGGTTTCTACCTATTTGTATCCGATTGACATCTTCGCCCATAAGGAAATAATCTAATTTTCCATTAATAGCAAGGTCAGCAATTACCAGAAGTTGAGTCTTTTCTACCACTTATTAATTGGCTCACTCATCCACTTAACTCTGTGGCAGGTATTGATTGACACCGTAGATATAAACACTGAAGAGGTCATTAGATTTCTGCCCTCAAGGAGCAGGGGAGGAGGGAAGGTAGGGAGATATTTACAAATAAATAGGAAACCATAGCACTATCCAAACAGGGAGTCCTGATGCAGAGCTCACTGTTCACAGAGCTGCTATAGTCTGGGTGACTGGGGAAGCCTGGAGGTATGGGAATATCTAAAATCAGGACATTCGAGGCAGAATGAATAGCTGCTGCAAAGGTCCCAAAACATAAACAAGCTTATTGGGTTGGAACACAAAGTCCTGTGAGGCTGGAGCAGGTGGGGTGGCATGAGAAGTGACAGCAAAGGTAGCAGAGGTCCAACCATATAGAAACTTGTAAGGCATAGATGCAGGTTTTCAGGTTGGATTTTATTCCAAGAGCCACGAATATGAAACAAGGTGGCCTGACTTGTCTGATGAGCAGAGACTGAATTAAAGAGAGGGCATGCGTGGGAGCATGGGCCCTGGTGAGGGAAGGTGCTGCTTGGATGAGAAACGTGCTGGGGATGCAGAGGGCATTGAACAGACTCAAGGCTTGTCTTGGGGAAAGACTGAACCAGATTTGCTCTGGGACTGGATATCAGAAATGAGAGCATAAAGGGAGTCAGGGAAAAGTATTATTCATTTTGCTGATATTTTGTGTTGGGACTCCTTCATATGGCTCAGGGCTCTCCTTCAAACAACCCGCGAGGCAGGCATGGCAACTGCCTTTCTCCACGAGGGCACAGAGACACGAAGGGATGACAGGACATGTCAAGGGTCACAGAGCTTGCGGAGCAAGGATCCGAACTCAGGGCCCGTGACTCAGACCATTCCATGACAGTAGCTTTTCAGTGTTTTATACTTCTTGTCAGAGAAAAGTAAAACAAAATCATTTCTATTCATTGTGTTGATTTATAATAAAAGGTTGAAGTAGAGGGAGAGCTAAGAGGAGGACACTGGTGGGACATAACTCATCCTTCCCACCTAGAGATGTCACAACCTTGGCTTCAAAGGAAAACACAAGTCTCTTTTCCATTAATTAAATGAATGAATCAGGTTTCAGTTTCCGTATCCTCTCTCCTTTCTGTACGACTTGTCTTTGAAGGCATCCCATTTGGGAAATGGGTGACCTTTACCCACCACAACGCACTTAATTCAATGCTTTGCATCAAAAGTCACCACGCTGATCAACATTTTACACCCACTGCCTTTCTGAAATACTTACTACAAACCCAGTCCCTCATGTCTGTTTTGTTGAAATCACTTTACGAAAATAAATCATATCAAAGTTTTTTTTTATTGTTTCTAAAACTTTGCTTGCAAAACTAAATATTTTTAACACCATGGCAACATTGTCAGGACTCTGGCTAATGTATCCATCCCCATACCGGAGTCTGGGCTTAGCAAACTACTGCCTTGGACAAATGGGCCGCGAAGGTGGAAAGAGCTAATAAATTAGGCATGGTCAATAATCATTCAAGTCACGTCTTCTGGAGCTTCTTTCAAGGTGACGAATTAGCCACGCAGCCCTGATGGCTGATTCCCCTTGCTCCCTCCCAGGGCACACAGTGCACTTCAAGCAAACTGTGAATCCCATGGCTTCTGAATGAGTTTGGATAAAACCTCCCATGCCTCCCCTAGTACTTCCTCAGACATCTGCTCCTCTGACACCTCCAGTATCCTGGAGTTGGGTAGGAGAAGATGATCAGCTGCAGGGTTTCCATGGAGGTTCACGGAGCTTCAGGGATCCATCAGAGTTGCATGGCTGGTAAGACGCAGAACTGAATTTTTAAGATTGATTTTAAGTTAATTTCTTGAATCCCAAGCTAGGATGCCACAGAGATTTAAGTGTCACTTACAAATGCTTCAGTCTGTGGCTGTTGCCATGTTGGTATATTCATCAGAGCTATACCTGCACATAGTTAAAAGAACACATGTAGCCTTGTGTGTTGCAGGAAAAACAGGTTCCCATTTCCACCCACAATTGTCACCCCGTCCTTCCCTCCCCGGAGGCAGCCACTTGTGCGAATTTGACCTGATTACTTCAGCACTTAATTGCACGTCTCCAACAACTTCCTATCGGCACTCTTGTAGTTTTTTCTTTATGCAGCCCCGCACCCACCAAACGTGAGCCCCTCCCAGTATAGCATGACTATGGTTTGACCACACGAGCATCCCACCTTAACACCACTATGACTTTGCAAAAACCAGCTCCCAGTCCCAGCTGATTTATAAATTCTAATTTGCCTTTCCTCAACGTCCCCCTCAAGCTCCCTCACTCTCACCCTTGTAATACTTTTCTGTTTTCCTCTGTTTTCCATGTGCTTATCACTAAATGAACTCCAAATTGTCGCTAGTTGTGTAACTCTGGTCAACACATTCCAGATACATCAGATACGTGCATTGCACGTCCCTCAAGGATCTTCTCCATGATTCTGTTGACCTAATCCGATCTGAAATGTTTGCTCTCTCTGCCTGGCTGTCATCCAAGGCTGTGTATCCTGGCTTAGCTCTTCACCTGTCTTCTCCATTGGATCTGTAATTTCCTGTCTTCCTATTTCATGATAGAGCACATTCTCTAGTAGCATCCTAAGGATGGTTGCTTGGGAGATAAATTTTTTGATGACTTACATGTTTGAAAATAATTTCCATTTGCCTTCATATTTGATTGATACTTTGGTGAATATACAATTCTGGATTGGAAATAATTTTCCTTCAGAATTCTGATCCGTTTTTAGCTTCTGGTGTTGCTATTGAAAAGTCTGAAGCCATTCTGCTTCCTGATTCTGGGTGATTTCTTTCCATATCTCACTCCTCACCCCCGCCCCTTCTAAAAGCATAGAAGCTTTTCTTTTTGTCTTGAGTATTCTGAAATTTTCTAACAATGGTATGGATCTACTTTATTCCATTGTGCTGGAATCTCTTTGGGCCTTTTATTTTTTTTTAATATTTTATTTATTTGAGAGAAAGAGTAAGCATGAGTGGAGGACAGGGGTAGAGGCCAAGGGAGAAGCAGTCTCCCCCCTCAATAGGGAGCCCCATGCAGTGCTTGATCCCAGGACCCCAAGAACATGACCTGAGCCAAAGGCAGATGCTTAACCAAATGAGCCACCCAGATGCCCCTCTTTGGGCCTTTTAAAATTAGGACCTTGTGTCCATCATTTTGGGAAATTTTCTTGAATGATTTTGTTGATTTACTTATGTATGACTATGTATGAATGTTTATATATGTATACATATTAATTTACATATGAATTTGCGGTATGTATGAATCATGTGGTTAAAAATTGGGTTGTTTCTCACTTTTCTCCACTCCTGGATTAGAATTCCACTTTCTTGTTTGGCAAATTCATTTACTACTTCTTTCTTTCTTTTTCTTTCTTCTTTCTTTTCTTTTCTTTCTTTTCTTTCTTTTCTTTCTTTTCTTTCTTTCTTTCTTTCTTCTTTCTTTCTTTCTTTCTTTCCTTCCTTCCTTCCTTCCTTCCTTCTTTCTTTCTTTCTTTCTTTCTTTCTTTCTTTCTTTCTTTCTTTCTTTCTTTCTTTCTTTCTTTCCATTTATTTAGGTTACCTCTACCATCTTTTTAAATTTTAATTTAAATTGAATTAACATATAGTGTATTATTAGTTTCAGAGGTAGAGTGCAGTGATTCATCAGTTGTACATAAAACCCAGTGCGCATTACATCACCCAGTTACCCCATTCCCCTACTCGTCTTCCCTCCATCAGGCCTCAGTATGTTTCCTAGGATTAAGAGTCTCTTATGGTTTGTCTCCCTCTCTGATTTTGTCTTGTTTTTGTCTATTTCTTGAGCTTCTGAAATTTTGCCGTTATGGTTTTCTCTTTCATTCTGTGCCCTTCACTTCATGCTTTCAAAGAATTCCCTTTACTATTTTTTAATACAATTTTCAAGAGGAGGGATGCCTGGGTGGCTCAGCATTGAGCATCTGCCTTTGGCTCAGGGCATGATCCTGGAGTCCTGGGATAGAGTCCTACAGCAGGCTCCCTGTAGGGAGCCTGCTTCTCCCTCTGCTTGTCTCTCTGCCTCTCTCTCATGAATAAATAAATAAAATCTTAAAAAAATTTTTTTTTCAAGAGGAACTGAAATCCTACATGAGTGTTCAATCCAAATCAAGGTTCAACTGGCCATCTTTTCCCAGAGGCTGTCCCAAAGTTTTCCAAAGTCTTTATATTTCTCCCCTCACCAAAGTCATACTGCTTATGGACCATGCTCATTGAGTAAATAAAGAAAAGACTCATGGGCACCTGGGTGGCTCAGTCAATTGGGTGTCTGGCTCTTGATTTCAGCTCAGGTCATCATCTCAGGGTCGTGACATGGATCCCCATGTCAGGATCTGTGCTGGGTGTGGATCCTGCTTAAGATTTTTTCTCTCCCTCTCCTTCTGCTCCTCCCCAGCCCCCTCTCTCTCACCCTTCCCTCTCTAAAAAAAACCAAAAACAAAACCAAAAAAGAATATTCATTCTCATGGTGAGATCTAGTTTTCTTTTCTTTCTCTCTTAAAGAATACTTACACTCTTGGGGAGAGAAAGCTACTTGATAGAAGTCATTTATCCTGCACAGTCAGGGCTGGTCCTGAGCAGAGAAGCAACAGTCTGCTCTGCTGTGTGACTTGACAAGTCCAGGAAGTTTCCTTTAATTTCTTATCTATGCCAAAACCACATTACATGTAATTTCCACAAATGAAGAGATAACAAAGGAGTCAAAACCATGCAGGTTGCCTTAAGCAGCCATGTAGTCCTCTGTGTCATCTGGCTACCCACATCAGACCAGTGGACCCTCCTTCTGAGTCATAAAGGAATATACAACATAGGCTAGGTGATTTTGAGAGAGACCAAGACAGAGACAGCATTAGAGACACCAAAAGATATGGAGCGAGGGGGAGATCCCTGGGTGGCCCAGGGCGCGATCCTGGAGACCCTGGATCGAGTCCCACGTCGGGCTCTCTGTATGATGCCTGCTTCTCCCTCTGCCTCTCTCTCTCTCTGTGTCTCTATGAATAAATAAATAAAATCCTTAAAAAAATAATAAATAAAATAAAATACTTAAAAAAAAAAAAAAAAAAGATATGGAGCGAGGGGATCCCTGGGTGGCTCAGCCGTTTGGCGCCTGCCTTCGGCCCAGGGCATGATCCTGGAGATCCGGGATCGAGTCTCGCATTGGGCTTTCTGCATGGAGCCTGCATCTCCCTCTGCCTGTGTCTTTGCCTCTCTCTCTCTCTCTGTCTCTCATGAATAATTAAAATCTTAAAAAAAATTTTTAAAAATGGAGGGAGAGGTGCTAGGATTACAACAGATTTGCTCGGTAGTTATCAATAGAGACCAAAAAAGCCTAAAGTCAATCCAACAGTTACCTGTAATCCCTTTAGAAGATGAATGAGGGAAATAAGTGGGGCTTACTCTTCAGGCTTTCTCATTCTTGATCATATTGTTAGTGCCTGAGGGGTGGGCCTATGAACAGTAGAAAAATAAAGAAAGCATGGTGCAGAGGGTATGAGCTTTATAATCAGATAAACCTGCCTCTGATCTCAACTTCATCATTAGTAGCAAAGTTGCTTCAGCTTCCTTACTGTCAAAATGCAGGCAGTCCTTATTTGGAAGTAGTTTTAAGAAACAGAAATGATGTAAGCAAATCCATAGGTATTTAGTTAGTGCTCATTAAATGGCAAGCACGGTCATTAGTGACGGTGGAAATGGATATGCACTGCACCCTGGAACATACTTACCATGCCTGGGTCCATGACCATCTTTGAAGGGAGAATTTTATCCCTGGGGTTGTTTAGAATTGCCAGTACGTAACAGTATATATCCAACTGGCTAAATGACTGCCCCTGTATCAGTCTCTGCCTAGGGCCATGAGAAACCAATGTAAAAACATTCCCATTGCCTGCTTTTATATGTGGAGGTATGCGGTTCCTTCCCCAACTCCTTTTCTTTTAGCTCATTATACTGGTATTGACTGTATACCTCTAAATAACATGAGTATTAATTTTGGGGTGGGCCTTCAACAGGGATTGGAGCTAAACAAATGAATTCAATCTGTCTTCTTTATCTGGAAAACACATTGACTATCATTTGGGAAATCTACAAACAACAACAAAAACACCCTACAACAAAAAGCCCCTCTCCCTCTTGAACTTTTATTTTCATGTATGTATGAATTAATATTCTCCTGTACTTTATATCTGGAGGTAGAATGTTCAGGTCCTAGTGTTATACAATACAGATGTGCAAAATCAAGATGGCCCTGAGCTAATGTGGTCCCTCCATCAGAATAAGGCCACTGGGAATGAAGATGCTTAAGGTGGTGGCAGCTGTATTTTAAAGTTAGTTTGGAAATATTACTACTATTCAAGCTTAGAATAA
Source organism: Canis lupus familiaris (assembly GCF_011100685.1). Lineage (NCBI taxonomy): Eukaryota > Metazoa > Chordata > Mammalia > Carnivora > Canidae > Canis > Canis lupus. The sequence goes on along the minus strand of NC_049251.1, from coordinate 2,356,494 downwards.
AGATTTTTAACAGTTGTTGAATGCCTGGACTATGCATTTTATGCAGAGTCTCATTCAGAGAAAGTTTTAAAAAGTTAACATTTTAGGATAAATATTTATAGGATAAACATTTATAGAGTGATAACAGATATCAAAAAGTCAACAGACGCTCTTTCTTAAACTGTTATATTCCTAAATATATCTAAATGGTACAGAAGAAAGGACATGTTCAAATACATATTCTTAAATACTTAGGGAGAAGGACATCATGAAAATGATCTTAAAACACACACACACGCACACACACACATACACACACACACACTTGCATCTCAGCCAACATTCTCAAACAAGTTTGAATATCTTACACTGAGAGCTAACTGCCAATTACATTTTCCCAATTTATATATAGAATAGCAAGGCTAATAATGCATCATTTTCAAGCAAGACTTAGCATACTGCCTACATTTAAGGCAGGAGATACTAAGTAACTACTGCTAGTTAATAAGAGTGATTTAATTTTGTTCCTAAACTTTTGAGAACATGCTGACTTCTCAACACCTATCTGAAGAGCTCCTGTCTCATTTTCCTTTTTTTTCTTTTTAAAAACTTATTTGAGAGAGAGAGCGATAGAGCGAGAGAGTGAGCATGAGCAGGGTGAGGGTCAGAGGGAGAAGCAGAATCCCCGCTGAGCAGGGAGCCTGATGTGGGACTTGATCCCGGGACGTCAGGATACGTCCTGCCTGTCCAAAGGGAGACGCTCAACCGACTGAGCCCCCCAGGCACCCCTGTCTCAGTTTTCAACAACCAAAAATTAATTCAGCTTTCCTACTTTCATAACCACAATGAACTTTTCATAAGAAAATACTATCATAGGATCCTATCAAATCAATAAGGATTTAAGGTTGGTGATGCCAGAGCAATTCTGAATGACACCAATGTTCCTAATTTTGGCTTTCAGGCATCAAGACACCAGAGAGGATTTGGCCCATTCTATTTGTTCCAAGGAGAACAAATTAATTGGGGACAGTGTTGCCAGGATAACTAAGGCCATACTAAAGGGTGTAGGTCATAATTGTTCATTGCAGCTCCTCCTATTGTGGTTGTCCTAGAATGACCCCATGAACCAACAATAGTGATCTTTATATTAAAAATTTGATAGTAATATTAACATCCCTTCTTTTTTTAAAAAAGATTTTATTTATTTATTCATGAGAGACAAAGAGAGGAAGAGGCAGAGACACTGACAGAGGGAGAAGCAGGCTCCATGCAGGGAGCTGATGTGGGACTTGATCCCAGGACTCTGGGATCATAGCCTGAGCCAAAGGCAGATGTTCAACCACTGAGCCACTAGGCTTCCCTAACATGCCTTCTTAAACTGTATCTCACAGACTGCGTGCTCTGCAACACATTACTAAGTATTCAGTGAAGGAATACTGAAGAAAAACCAGTTTTAGGTTGGGAAATGCTTTAAACAGAATTAAACCATTATGTTTTGTTTTTTCACCTCAGGATTTCACAGAGTCTTTGTATCAGCTCATGTGTACTGTGAATCCCTAGGACATGATTTTAGTATAGAGCATTTCTAGGCTTGTTTGATTATGGACTCTTTCTTCAGAGAGCACCAATTCACATTTTATGCAATACTGGTGAATGCCACTACTTGAGAAATTGTACATCTTATGGCCTCAGCACCGGGGTGTGTGTGCACGTGTAGGTGTGTATGTGTCTGGTTTAAGTGGCACAATCAGGAAGGATACATCGCACAGTGCATTTCTTCTTATTGCTTCTCTAACAAATTATCACAAACTTAAGTGGCTTAAAACAGTACAAACGTATCACCTTATAGCTCTCTGTGTTAGAAGTCTAATGTGTGCCTACTGGGCTGCAATCAAGGTGTGTTGACAGGGCTGTGTTCCCTTCTGGGGGCTCTTGGGAAGGATCTGCTCCTTGCCTTTTCCAGTATTGGAGGCTTCCCACATTCCTCCACCATCTTCAAAGCCTGCAATACTGCATCTCTCTGATCATTCTACTGTACTATTTCCCGCTGGCCGCAGACAAGGAAAATTCTCAGTGTTTAAAGATTCATTTTAAAGATCCACGTGATTAGATTAGGTCCACTTGGATAGTCCAAGATAATCTCCCCAACGCAACATCGGCAAAATTCCCTTTTGCCATGTAAGGTAATATATTTCAGGGATTAGGGTCTGGACATTTTCGGGAGCCATTATTCTGCCTACCACATACGGGTTGGTAAAAATACCTTGGGAGTTCTGGCCAGCAAACAAGGCCAAAGAACAAGAAAGATAGCAACCACTCCTATCATTTTTCCCCCTAATTATTACTTATCACAGTATCAGGGAAGTTAAAATTATTGTGTCGTTTGGGGATATGGAAGAGTAAAGAAAACATGGAACATGTTCCCAAGCACCAAGAATCTGGTTCTGTTTCCACAAGGTAGAAAAGAGACCACAAGTGCTCTGGAGGTCAGATGTTCCACAAACGTATCCAGCAGGCTGCTCAGTGATATGGGCATGATTCTACAAGGTGCGCATTTTCCAGGAAAAGGTACATATCCCTAATCAGTTTTACCAAAGTTTTCTTTACTAACAGACCATGCATTTGTTACCTCCTCTGACGCAGGCTCTGTAATTGTCCCATTTGGCTGGTCAGAAAATGAATCTTCTTTATGGTTCTGTTACCTGACAAGACCTTGCTTCCACTGAACCAGTAAAACGTACATAATCTGGTTCCAGAGCCAAAATTCTTAATCCAGAGCACAGTAATGTTGTCTGTTCACTTTTGTGTGTGTATGTATCTATTCATTTTTATGTCCCATCTTTCTCATACGTCTTCCCTCTCCCATCTGAACCCAAAGTAAATTCTTTCCTGTCTCCCTCTGGTCTGAGGGCCTACACATGTCTCTGAGAGCACATGTGTGCAGATGCACACACTCAGTGACCCTCCTTTTGTCACAGGTACCTTCATGAGGCTTTCTGCCTTGAATACATGACTTTCCATTTTGATCTGTGATGAGATATGGAGATCTCTGTGTCCCAGGTAGGATGCATCACAAGCACACACCTTAGAGTCCTATGTGGCTTCAAAAGGTGGCTCGGTCATCACTTGTAACTTGGCAAGTAATGTGAGCACCACGAACTTTGGGTTCCTCGTGCTGGAAGAGATTGAGAACAATATCTGCTTCCCAGGGTCATTGGAAAGATTAAGAGATGATTATGCAAAGCATCTGATATATGATAATTGCATAATAGACTGTAGCTGATACGATTATCAACTACCTATGTAAGCGTGCTCTCCAGAGCTCTTGTTTCTGTGAAAGATGCTCAATGGCAATGTCCATTTGTAGCAGTGAAATTTGCACAACCAACAACTCTAGTGTAACTCATACCCTTTTGCTAAGGTGTGCTTCAAACCTGTTTTCTTCTGAAGGACTGTGCCTGCCTGGAGAAATGGGGCCTGAGATGTCTTGAAATTTGCTAATCACATCTGGTTTAGCTTTAGACATTTTCTGGGGTTTTGCCAGCAGCCACGACATTTTAATGGCTACAATAAACCTCAAAGCCTCATCAAATCTTTGTGTATGTGTGAAAATTATGTCCTCTTCAATTAAACATTCAATCTAGGCTCACACCAAGGCCTTATGGAAAAGGACGATGAAACGGACCGCCACGACTCTGGCCATCTTGCCAGATGGCATTTAGGAGAAAAAGAAATTCATTAGAGAACCAATGGTCTGTATTTTCTTTAAATATTTACTAGGTACCTTTCATGTGTGAAAAACACTGGCATCTCTAAAGATTAGCAGGGCATTTTTGTTTAAATATCCAATGTGTATGCAGGGGCGGGTGGGGAGTTCCACTCCTCTTTGCCTTGTGGTACCTTGTGTCTTTTGGTGAAGCTCGGTACAGAGGAGAAAAACAACCAAGGCAATGTTTGGTTTTCCATCATTTTAAAGAGGGTCCTCCAGTTTCAGAACTTCTTGTGGTTCCTTAAAATGGACTAAGGAAATGTATCAGTTGAGTAGTAAGAGGTGTGCAAAGGCACCTGGGATCTCCTTGCAGAAAATAAGATCCACCAAAGGGGGGAGCCTTTGTGGGAACACCTGCCTATTCCCTGTCCTCCCAGTTTACTCTTTGCATTTATTTATTCATGAGAGACACAGAGAGAGGCAGAGACACAGGCAGAGGGAGAAGTAGGCTCCCGGCAGGGAGCCCCGTGGGGACTTGATCTCAAGACCCTGGGATCACGACCTGAGCCACCCAGGTGTCATCCAATTCACTCTTCTCATCCCTTTATTATTAATCAATCACCAAACACTTGCAGATGTCAAAGGAGGCGGCCTAGCCAGGATGCACAGAAAAGCCAGCCCTTCTAAGGAAGGCAGAAGAGGAATGATCATGTATACATCAGGTTTCTGCTCAAAAAACTACACAAGAGAGGGCCAGGAGCCAGGAGGCTAGAGGGGCTGTGTGTTCAGGGGCAGCCATGGGGTGAACAAGCAAGGCTCTTCTCAGCTATGGCTAAGCTTGTAGCCAGACGGAGGACTGGCCTGGGCCCCAGTTCTGCCACTGGAGAGCCACAGAAGAAACCATCCCAGTATGGCTTGCCCTGTTGAACTATGACAAGAACCAAGTGCCTCATCTTAGACAAGGATAAAACTGTCAGGTTTTTAGGAGAGGGAAAAGAATGACCAGAAGTTCATATATCGCATTCCGAAATGAAGCAGCCACTTGGTCAAACACACACTTTCAACCACATCAGCGGGTGGAAAAAAAAAATCCACATGTTACTTTAAAAATAATTCACAAGGTCGATATATTCTATTCCCTTGTAATCACTCCCAGTTAAGCAAGTTTTATGCCCAAAGTAAAACTAAGCGGCCCTCCCTGCCACCAGGAGCTCTGTCCCACGTCCCTTCCATCTCCAGGCAGCTCTTCATCTGAGACTTGGGTTTCTGAGCTCTCTTGCACAATAAACATTTTTAAAATGTTTATTTTATGTCTTGATGTAAAAATATTCCTGGTTCAAGCTCTTCATTTCCTCAAGCTCGCCTTTTGGCACTCTGTGCTCCATTTCCACATTAACACGCTCCCTAAATCCTCCATGGAGCTCTTCAACTGGAGTTATACAAGCTCCAATGCAAGTATTTATATACTTGGATAAAGAGATGTCTCCACAGTGAAAACACAAGACTCTAGCAATGCCAAAGGAACATTCCTGCTCAGGAGGGACATATTTTCACCTTTTAAAAAAAGCCAAAAAGGACTCTCAGCATTACACTGTGGACAATTAAAAATGTAAATTAAACTAAAACAGAATGCTAACTACGGGTCCTGCCATTTTTATTAGATTCCTATACAGAAACTGAATAAACAGAGATGTGTGCATGCACATGTGTGATGCGTATAAGGCAGTGTAGTAAGCTAGCCTAGAAACCACATGAGCTCTAATTAGATGGACCTGATCAGAGCCCAGGAAATGTGCCTCTTGCTGGCTTGCAAACATAACTTCTCTAAACCTCATTTTTCTCATCTGCAAAATGGAGTCGGTATAGTTTCTGCTTATTAGGGTCATTGTAATAATATGAGACGATAGTAAGCATTCAATAAAAAGGTTGCTGCTTTTATCATGAAGATGACATCTATTATATGTTAGAAAATGTAGATGTAAAAGCTGTAGACATAAGAAGCACAAATTAACACTAATAAAAGAAAGGGCTATGCAAACCCAGTGCCTCCAAATAGCGCCTAAAAGATGGAAAGTTTCATGAGGGCCATGGTGCACCATAACTGAACTCTGCAGCAATTCCACCCTGTGAACCAGACATCAATGATCCTCTTCAATCATTTAAAAAAATAAAATATCTTAGCTATTATCATAATAACAGAAGAGTTCCTGTTACCTTCTAGTTGTCTCTTGAGTTTTCTCAAATCTTTTATGAGGTCTTCAAACTTGACTTGGGAAGCCAGAAAGAAATCTTGTGGTTCGGGCAGAGGGAAAACACTCTTTTCTGTTCCTGCTTCCTAAAAGACAATGGTTAACAAAAGTACATTATACTTTCCGATTGTCATTTTCAATTGAAATTCCAAAACATCTTTTATTGGATGTGCAAATAAGAATCAGAGAAACACTCCTCTGCTGTTCCTAAATTTGGACTGGTTACTCAGAAATGCTTTTGTGTCTTCTACAGTATCATTTTGATCTTATTGATACTGAGGTTGGCTCTGGCTCTGGCATGGGTCTTGTTCTATTTTGTTTCATGAGTCAAAGAGAAAATTGTCAGGTATGTCCTGATCTTGGACGCCCTACTCCCATGGAAAAAGACATGGGAGGGACACATGAAAGTACTTAAATTCAAAGTCCCTATTTGAGTTTCACATGGCAGCAATTAGATAACTTATCCGTGAGGTATGGCAATGGGTGTGAACTGGAAGGTGCTGGACAAGACAGCACCGCAATGGGAGAAACAGTCACGCTGCCTTATGCTGTTCCCTACCTTTTGCTGTAGCTTAAAGCTCAGAGGTGTGTGTGTGTGTGTGTGTGTGTGTGTGTGTGTGAGATATCAAATTCTTCACATATTTATAAAGATTTGTCAAATCTTGTTTGGCTTATCTTGGATACTTGCTGAGGGCATGGTTGGCCATAGTTTTTGACAAGCTCCCCAACTCTACCTCGTAGAGGATCTAAGCTGGGAAATAAGCTTCAGACACATGGAAAGAAAGCTGGGCCTCAAATACATCTTTTCCAGTCCCATCTGCTTTCTCCCTGAGGTTGTTTAATGTAAGCTCTGAATCTTGCATATCTCAGGCAGTCTTCAGCCCTTCCTCTCTCCACACAGGCTACTCTGCCAGCTTTCCTTCACATTCCATTTCTCTTACTGCCATTAGGACTAACTCCAAACTCTGAAACTGCTTTATAAGGCACTTTATGATCTGGCCTCTGTCTATGCCCTCAGCCGTCTTCTACCTTCCCCTATCTCAACCTCCCTCCCCTTAACATCCATAAAATGACAGCACTGGCCACATTCTCTTATGTCTGGACTTTTGTCTATAAAGCCATCCCTTTCTAACTCTTCTACACAAAGTCTTCATGCCTTCTTGTTCATATCATTCTTCAAGTCTTAAGACAGATAGCACTTCCTCCAAGATCACCTCTCACCTCCCAGCATGTGGGTGTTTCCAAGAGTCCTTAGGGTGTACCATTATCACAGCACTTATCAACATCATTTTCAACATTGCCACATTAGCTTATGTGTGTCCTCTGGTAGACTATAAACACTGTGATGGCAGTAATTGTGTTTTATTCTTGGTAGTGCATACAACATCTGGCCTCTCAAACTTTGTTTGGCACCCTTACATATAGCCTGTAAAAGGTTGTTCTGAAAAGTGTGTACCCTTTAGCAGGAGACAACTAACTTACTGTCATATTTTCTTGCGGTTTCAGGAATTCTCTGGACCTGTCCCCTTCCTTTAAGATCATTAGCTTCACTTGAGATGCTAAGAAAGGTGGTTTTCCTTGTTTTACTGAAATATCTTACATGATCAGTGTACTTTGTCCCCCTATCTCCCTAAAATTATTTTGCTCCTTTCAAAATAATGGAAGCAGTACTGTAGTCTGAGTGCCAGGATGGAAATCATCTAAGATGCTTGCCACAAAACTCCATGGCAATCTACATTGGAAACTCATGTATATTATCTCTTCCTATTTTCCAAAGCTTTATCATATTCAGTCCTGGCTTCAGGGGTTTTTGTTTTGTTTTGTTTTAAGCTAGAAAATGAGAAAGTGCTGCTGAGCAAATCAGCCTGGTAGTAGCTCTTGAAAAAGCTGCTCAATTAGAGTTCAAAAGACATGGCTGGAGATGAAATTCTGTAAACTTCACAGACTTAGACTTGGACCAAAAACCAGCATGAGTGGAAGGAGGCTTGGAGCAGGATTCACCTTTATTCAGCTAATTGCTCATCACCACTAACCACAAAAATCATCACTTATGCTCCTACGGGGAGGGGATAGCTTAATAAATCACATAATTCTATACTCTTGCTGAGTGAAATGGATTTTTGCACAGTGAAAACCGGGAGAGCCGCACACAAATGTTGACTTCTGAATTTTCCCCAAACTGGGCCATCCCATATTTGAAACTACTCTTACTGTGAGATTTTGCTCTGAAGTCAATTCTACTGCATTCAGCTCTCCTCATGAATCACACTTCACTGGCAAATTTCAGCCCTCCAACATAATGCATCTGACTTGGTTGAGACAGACACTACAAAGTAATTCTACTTATGCTAGATGAGAAAGGGTACTTCTCAAGATTCTTCAGGATAATTCCTCTGTTACATTGGTACCTGCTGTCAGAACTTCATTTATTTGCATACTGCCAGAGCTTCAACATGCCTGCCCTATTCTACCAGAAAAAAAGCTCTCACCACTTTGCACCTAGTTATCTACAGATGCTACTCATTGCCCTCTTGTAGATATTTGCAGTAGATTCAACCCAGTAAGTATTTGTCAGACCCTAAATTACAAACAACAATGAGCTCTGGACCTCAAGGAGCAATGCCAAGCTAACAGGCAATTGCTCATTGGTATCTACATGCAGGGCAGAGTAAGACGTATCACAACAGAGGTTCAACCCAAGTGTTCCCAGGCTTTAAAGGGGAAAAGATGAGGAAGTAAACAAAGGGTCCATGGAAGAAGGGCCATGTAAGATTGCACTAGTTTTTATTTGATCTTCTTTCCCATTTACAAAGATGACTCATGTTCGTTATGTCTAACTGAAAGACAGAAGAAAGTAAAAATCTCTTCCAATCCTACCACACAGAGATAATCAAACATTTATATATATGGCTGATATACCAGGTTTTTCTGTGCATTTATGCATCTTTATTCTACATTATTATCAAATTATATTCTATATTAAACGTATGTTTGTATTATAAAAGCAGATCAAGAGTATTTTCTAATGCCACTACATTTTCTCCTATATACTTCTCATGGCAGTGTATTATTCCATTTTATAACTCTAGCATAATTTTTTGACCTTAGTCTCTAGCTTTGGCCATCTACCAAAAACTTTGCTATACTTTTTTATTACAAATGATTATAAGTAAAATAGTGATACATGTCCTTATTTATTTCCTTAGGATAAAAATTTCTAGGAAGATCATATGTATTTCTAGGGCTTCTGATATAGAAAGGTTAAAGTTTTGCTAACTCATACTGCACATTTGCATGAATGAGGAAAAAGTGTCCCCTATAAGTAGGCACAGCTCCCTGGGGAGACAGCTTGACAAATACATGGCAACTTTATATGGAATTTTTTAAAGGCACCCTTTATAGAATGCAATTTGGTGAGTCAAGGGCAGTCAAGATATGGGTCCCATATACCTAGAGATATTAAACAAAAAATAACTCAGCCATTCATGATAGAATTGAGAAAGGTTTGATCCATTTAGATTGCTAGCTCTATATTCCTAGTTGGCAATTTAAATCTTCTGTTTCTTTTTGTCGTTGCTGTTTGGGTAAATTGCCTGCAGTCTCTTATGGGTTTGTTTTGTTTTGTTTTGTTTTTTAAATGAAAGGAGACCAGTTGTCCTTTCCATGTTGATTCTTAAAAGTGTGTTACCTAATATGTTGCAAATATATATGTTGCTACTGGGAGCTTTTCCCAAAAGGCCTTTTGATTTATTATTTCAAGAGAGTATTAATAAGACAAAACAAAAGATCAATAGAAAGGCTAGTGACAAGGATAGTTCCAGTTAGAGATAACATCGGATTGAAAACCTAAGTGTGAGAAAACATAGAGTGTATTTGGAAAACACTGGGTCTTGAGTTGGATCACAGAGAGTGTGTAGGGGGAAAGTAATAAAAGCATGGTTGTAAAAGACTGGAGTTAAATTAGGTAGAGTTGGGAATCCCTGGGTGGCTCAGTGGTTTAGTGCCTGCCTTCGGCCCGGGGTGTGAGCCTGGAGTCCTGGGATCGAGTCCCATGTCAGGCTCCCTGCATGGAGCCTGCTTCTCCCTCTGCCTGTGTCTCTGCCTCTCTCTCTGTGTCTCTCATGAATAAAAAAATAAAATCTTAAAAAAAAATTAGGTAGAGTTTTAAGTTGCTTGCAAATGAGGAGCCCTTTCTGTTTTTGAGTAAATAAGTGATATAATATGACCAGAACTATAAAAACTGGTCAGGCCTTGGGTGTGGGATGGACTGGAGTGGGAATGAAGGCTATGGTGGGGAGACGGGCTGGAAAACAACAGGAATACTTCAAGTGAGTTACCTTAATGCCTGGATAAGTGGGTCCTTTCTCTTTTCTTTTTGATAAGTCTGGCTAGGGGTTATCTTGTTAATTCTCTCAAAGAACCCGTTCCTAGTTTTGTTGACCTGTTCTACTGTTCTTTTGGTTTCTATTTCATTGATTTCTCCTCTAATCCTTTTTATTTCTTTTCTCCTGCTGGTTTAGGCTTTATTTGCTGTTCTTCCTCCAGCTCCTTCAGGTGTAAGGTTAGGTCGTGTATTTGAGACTTTTCTTGTTTCTTGAGAAAGGCTTATATTGCTATAAACTTCCCTCTTAGGACCAACTTTGCTGCATCCCAAAGGTTCTAAACTACTGTGTTTTCATTTTCATTTGCTTCCATGAATTTTTAAAACTCTTCTTTGATTACCTGGTTGACCCATTCATTCTTTGGTAGGATGTTCTTTAACCTCCATGCATTTGTGTTCCTTCCAAATTTTCTCTTGTGAGTTCAAGTTTTAAAGCATTGTGATCTGAGAATATGCAGGGAATGATCTCAATCTTTTGATATCAGTTGAGACCTGATTTGTAACCCAGTATGTGATCTATTTTGGAGAAAATTCCATGTGCACTTGAGAAGAATGTGTGTTCTATTGCTTTAGGATTAAATGCTCTGAAAATTATCATATTTCACTCATGTGGAATTTCAGAAACAAAACAGAGGATCAGAGGGAAGGTTGGGGAAAAATAAAATAAGATGAAAATAGAGACAGAGATAAACCATAAAAGAATCTCAACTCTAGGAAACAAACTAAGGGTTGCTGTAGGGGAGGAGTTAGGGGATGGGGTAATGGGTGATGGGCATTAAAGGAAGCATGTGATGTAATGAGCACTGGGTGTTACATGCATCTGATGAATCCCTGAACTCTACCTCTGAAACTAATAATACATGATATGTTCATTAACTGAATTTAAATAAAATAAATTATTGAAAAGAAGCCTGGATAAGTGGGGCATAGGGATGGAAAATAGGGAAGAAACATGAGAAACAATTTAGTTGAAGGACAGAGAGGAACCAAAGAGGAGGACAAGTTTCATGCCTGAATGACTAAATGATAATCTCCTCAGTAGAAACAGGAGAAGTTTAAGGGGGGTGGGAGATGATTTACTATAGATACACTGAGAAGGGTTAGATGAGGAGGGGAGGAGACAAGACAGTAGATTTTATCAGTACCTAGCTTGTCTTCTGGGTGGAATTATAGGTCTTTTGAAAACAAGGCCCTGGAATCTACTTTTTTTCCCTTGGTGCCTCAGAAAAACTATGCTCATGTGGCAAGCTAAGCAGGACAACGTTTTCCTGAGACTTTCCCCCTTCATATTGATTGCTGCATTTCCCAACACCACACAACAGTGCCTCTTTCTTCTCAAAGTTAGGACTCCTTGTTCTCAATTTAATGAGAAGGAATAAAACATAGAAAACTGTGCTCAGGTGGATTCCCACTGAAAAATTTTTTTCTAATTGCAAATGTAATCTAAGCAGAGAGGATGGATTTCAAATTCCACTTCTTTAACTTGTTCACAGATGAACATTACTGATAAGGTATTGGGTATTACTGCCTTTTCATTTCCTAAATTTTGGTCTGCAGCCCAGAACTAGTTTCAGACACAACCAATTACTGAACGGATATAGATTTCACGGAGACACTCACGATGTGGTGGCACCCAGATAATCAGGGGTCTCTCTAAAACTGTGTTATATTAGCAGGTTAAGAGTCAGTGGTTTGAGAGGTACTGAATAATGCTTCTCTTTACAAGAGTCAACTAAACTTTCTTGGCTTCAGTGTTCCCATCTGTAAACCAAGGAGCCTGGATAGTTCTCAAATTCTGTGTTGGACTTGAAATTCATCCATCCATCCATCATCCAACTTCTGAATGCCAACAACGTGTAAGAGTTGGAACCCCATTAGTGTAGTTTTCCATATAATGGCATTTCTTACCTGATCATAGTAACGCAGGTAATATTTCACGACATAGTCCACCAGATTAATCCCATTATCCTAGGGTTAAAAGAGAAACTTAAATGAAAATCATTCACATGAGACTACCATGTTATGTAGTTGAGTACTGAAATCTCAGTTTGAGACCCTAATACTTTTAATTCGTGATACCTGGTCCTACTTCTGTTTGTGATTGGCAAGATTTCCCCTCTCTTCTTTTTCTCATCAATTTTTTTTTAATGGCATCTATACAAAGAAATGACACTTGCTATTCTTTGTTGGGGGGGAAAACCCAAACAGATAATCCATAAGACCTCTGAGGTGATTGCTAAAATAAACAAATACACAGAATGGCTCATTATTTTCTGGCATAAAGCCAAGACAGGAGGGAGTAGGGGAGTGCCAAAGGGAACCAGGGACTAGAACAGAAAACCATCCCTCCCTTCCCACCTTTCAAAAAAAAAATGTGTGTTCTTAATGGCTTGAAAAACAATCAGGACAGCTTAAAAGGAACGCCATGCCACTTTATGACCCTAGGAGGCCGGGGGCAAGCAGGCCCTCCCACAAGGCAGCCTTTGTGTCTTGTTCACATGGGTCTAATTCTAATTTGCCTGTGTGTTTGCCCTCCCTTCACTCCCCCTGCTCCCCATGGGACGCCTAGATATGGGCTGGTTGTTTCTAAAGAGGGAGCTCTGCAGGGGTGTGGAGCCAAATGATAATCAGCCTCTGAGAGTTTGACAGTAGACCCCAGCCCGATTGTTGTGGGCAAAAGAATAATTCAAATGCTCAGCTCAACTGGTGATTCAACATTGCTCCCTACTCAGGAATGAGTAAATTACAAGTAGCTGACACTAAATTCCAACAGAATCAAGCCTTGTGCTCTGATGGATACTGTGCGCTGTTTCTTCTCTCATTACAGTTCAACATCCAATTGTTTTCTTTTAGGTCAAACCAATATTGGAGGTTTTGTCATCTCAGTAAGATTAAACATGAAAAACCTATCTTTATTCAAACATCAAAAGGAAGCAAAGAAAAAAATGTATTGTTAGCAGGAGAAAGGAGATGAAGGGAGCAACCAAGATTTTTTTTTTTTTAATTAACGATATAGAAGGAATATAATGGCAAGTTATGGAATCTAATTATGAAAAATAAATACCCGACTTTTGACGTCCTTGAGTTTGGGCAGAATTTCTAAGCTATATCCATCTGCTTGTCCCCGAGTCCTATTTCCTCCATTCATATAATTTCCAAAAGCCAGAATGAGAGCTAAAATATCCTTCACACTCTTCATGTGCAGCAAACCCTGTGACAGCAAACACCAATTATTACAGAGCTGAACTTCAAAGGCACCTATGTTCATTCAACAACAGAAATTTACTGAGTACTCATCAGGCTGTTTGGTGGCATGGTGCTAGCTGGATTGGCAGCTGGTGAAATGGAAAATACACTTTATTAAGACATAAGAGTCTGAAAAAAAACATATTAATCAGTCATCGTTTTCTATCCTTTTGATGAATTATGAACTGTGCATGTGTCTACGTTGCAGATTAGATATTTACATTTTTGCTTCAGCCAGTTTTATTTTTTAAATACTTAAAAATATTTGTGAATTGCAAAAAGAGAGTTGTTATAGTCAGACTTTTACAGTTGGTGATTTCTAAGCAGAGAGGATTGGTTTAATATCATTTGAGGGTTTGTTTTTGGACAATGTTTCTATATAAACAGTACAGTTATATGTAGGATAGGTTTAATAGCAACTCTATTCTTCTTTATCCCTGGGTATAATCCTCAGAGGTGAACCACAATAATAGTATTTTAAGCATATGTTTATTACTTGCGATATGTCCATTAACTTGAACAATTTCAATCTGTGTAGGGTTTTCTTCACTTCCTTGTCCCATTTATTCCTCTTCTTTTTCTTCTCAAAGTGCAATTTTTAAAAAATTGATACTCCCCCACTCCCCGCTTCTTTACAGTTTTAGTTGACTTTATATTCTTTTATTTTAGGGTAAAGAATGAAAGGCAAATGCAGCTCTAGGCCAACCTCTCTTCCTGCCCTTTAGGGTGTTATTAGAGGGTGTATATTATACCTGGGAAGTATTTATACTTTCTTTATTGAAATCTTTTATACTTTGGAAGGAAAAGAATCACGTCTTCAGGTAAAAACTAAATATTGTAGTATGTGTGGAGAGGATTATCATGTTCTTAAGGACATGGGTTATCGTGAGAAAAAACAAATATTAAAATTTACAAGGAATTACCAGTGTGGTAAAGCCCACAAAAACGTATTTGTTTGCCACTCATTATCATAATAATTTATTTCGCTTACCAAGTCTCTAGAATCTTTTTATTTCACTATGGAGACACATTTCAGATGATCAGGTGAATGGGTCTAACACAAAATCTCTGGCAATCCAGTTAGATGAGTAGCAAGCAAACTACGCTATTTAGGTTAGTTTTACATGGCCAGTATGTACCTGAGAAGGTATCTGGAATACCTAAGAAGATGGCTATAGAAGAGTCATTTTTTATTCCTTCTCCCCATCAGTCTGCATCTGACTTTCCTCCTCTCTTCCTCATTCATTCACCTGCATGCACACACATACTCACACTGGAGATAATCATCATAACTCTACTTAAAAAAAAAACACATAATCTTAAATCCAAAAGTTTTCTACAAAAGAATTCCAGTTGATTCTTCCACTCCCTATTTCCTCCTTTACTAGAGTAAAACTAGCCTCTTAAATCAGACAGCAAACATACCTTGGAAGCTCCTGTGACGATCTCTACCTTTCGGTGCAAGGAGGTGATACTCTCAGAAAAGACAGATCTGAAGATTATGCACTGAGCCCGTTCAGCAAAATTCGGGATCTGGGCTAACTCGTGTAAAAATCTGCAAAAATTAATAATGAATCACCTCGCTTCACATGCAATCACAAAGAGAGAGAGAGAAAAAAAAAAAGACAGCTGAAAAAGATTCACCATGAGAGCATTCCTTACTTGATGATGTCAATTTAGCAATTCTAAAATATCTCTGACAGGCACACCTGAGGTACTCCAAGGGTCTGTGTTCTATTGTTGACAATAAAGACATTTTTTAAAAAAAATGGGTTTCTATGATGGTATATAAATGTACGGTGTATAAGGTGCTTGAGGAACAGAAAGTTAATGCAATTATACTGAACCACCATGAATCATCTCCTGCTGTGCAAACAGAAGATCAAACCCAAATAAAAAGCATTACCTTGAGCACATGAAAATAAATACATAATGAACTCCCTTTATAACGCAGCACTCTTTAAGGGTCTATTTCACACAGGCAAAGTCAAATGAAGGCTGGAGGCAGATGTCTAGAGAAATGACAAAATGTCTCTTCCTAAAGTGAGATTACTTCTATTCCTTTTCCCTGAATTAGACAATAGTCTACAGAGACCCTATTCTACAGATATTTGCTTGCTTTTCCTCATCAGCTTACCTATGAAGACAGAGTTCATAGCTCAGTGAGTGGAACAAAGCAGGCACTCATTAAGTGGACATCAATCTTAAAAATTATGGTGAGACATTTTAAAAGCTGAAGGTGAGTACTAATCTACACACAGAAGCTCACTGTCTGAGCAGCTGGGCACTGGTGCCCTTTGCAAAAATAAGTTGGAAGAGCTACGCACTCTTCAGGCCAACTACCAGAAGAGGAGGCATAAACTAAAATGGGCGGAGAGAGTTGGTCATGAATTCAGAGGAGAGAATCCACTAACACCTATTAAATTCATTTTGGGGCTGAAATGATGATTAACTGATATTTCTGAAAGTCTTGGTCAATGCCTAACATCATTACTTTGACATTTTGCGATCTCACACCAAGAATGCTTTTCCATAGGAGCAAAGCTGATTCCTTCTTTTTTCCATACCCAAGGCAGTTTCCTTAACTTATACTTGGTACCTCTTTTACTTTGCTTTTTTTTTTTTTAATTTTTATTTATTTATGATAGTCACAGAGAGAGAGAGAGAGAGAGAGAGAGAGAGAGAGAGGCAGAGACACAGGCAGAGGGAGAAGCAGGCTCCATGCACCGGGAGCCCGACATGGGATTCGATCCCGGGTCTCCAGGATCGCGCCCTGGGCCAAAGGCAGGCGCCAAACCGCTGCGCCACCCAGGGATCCCTACTTTGCTTTTTTTAAGGGAGACTTGTATTTTAATAAGATTCTAATTATTAGCTTTTTAAAAAATGTATCCTACATTCAGGATCCAAGTCATAATCTTTTTTTTTTTTCTTTCTTTTTCTTCTTCTTTTTTTAAGTAAGCTCTATGAGATCAAGAGTTGCCTGCCTTGACTCTGAGCCAGCCAGGTGCCCCTTTATTCAGTTTTCTTTTAATGATACTGAGATGAAGCAAGGAATGCCCATATAAATAAACATACCTTTGTTTTAAAGTTCTGTATTTCTCATTATTATGAAAGCCATGTGATGAGATGTAAAAGCAGAAACCCATAGGTACTCTGAATTGGGACAAGATGAAAAATTATACCTTATATGTAAATTGTTTCTTACAGATAAGGTTTCAACCACTGATTCACTTGTGACCCAAATCAGGGGTATCACCAGCTTTCACAAATATAAGCAGTGAAAAGCTTGTGGGACTGGTGGCATCTGGTCCTGAGGGGTACGTTGGGAAGTTTTACTTATTCAGATAATGCCAAGAGCTACCTCCAGTGTCATGCCCTGCCTTTCTCCTCTTCCTGCAGTAACCACCAGACACTCTTCCCCAAAAAGGACCCAGATCTGCAGAGTACATGAATTTTCTAGTTTAAATAAACACACAGAGAAAGTGAAGCCTTTATGGAGAGCGTGTGAGAGAAGATTCAGATCGACACCTCAGCTCATCAACAAGAACATAGGTGAAAAGGATGAAATGCTAGATGAATAATTACTTATAACTAGTCTCAAGAAAAGGAGGTTTGGGGCCAATATAAGGAGACATGCCCATTGGCTCACCGACATAATATTACCCAGAAAAGAGTGAAGAACAATCACAAGGTTCTTCAGGATAAAGCTTTATTGGGATTAGGAACTGGATGAGGAAGTTTCTCAAAGAGCCTGAAAGATCCAGAGCTCTACACATGAAGAAGGGTCTGAAATACATATCCAGAGTTAGAGGGCGAAGGGAAGTTCAAGAATACTACACTACTTTTGGATAGATCTGTAGGAATAGGTCAGTGAAAACTAATACCAGAGCGTGAGTCACCAAGAATGTTAGTCAATTTTTTAGACACGTATGAAGCATTTATGGTGTGTCAGGCACCAGGCTAAGACCTGAGAATAGAATTTAACTTACACACAGCTCCTTGTTGATAACCTGAAAAATAAATCACCAATTACCGTAGAGTGTGGGAAGTATTATCAACAATGGGGGCTTATGATAGCCATGTGCAGGGCATCCGGATCAGAGCCCTAGATGGACAATGTCAGCCACGGTTCCTTGGATCCCTCTGGTGCTTGTGCCAGATACATATGAGCAACTGTCAGGGAAGGCGCAGGCAGGATGAATGCAGGGGAAGATAACTAGAAGTCAGATGATAAAACAGGGCTTTGTATTCTAAAATAAAGGGTTTAAACTTTTCCTGAACGAATGAAGGGTTTTAAGCAGAGAAGTGATACTTTGGGCTTTTTGTCCTAAAGACGAGCATGGCAGTGGCTCAGCTGATTGGTTGGAGGGGGCAGCAGAGTAGAGGCTGGAAGACTTTCTGGATGGCAGTTGCAGAGTTCTAGGAGGGTGGGCCAGGGGTGAGTGGAGAGAGGCCAGCGCATGAGAGCTACTCCGGCGGCAGGAACCAGAGTAACTGACCAACCCCAGGGATGCTGAGAAGCATTCAGAATGACTTGCAGGTTTTTGGCTTGGACACCTGATAGAATGTGAGGATAAGAATTACTGGAGACATAAATTTGGAAAAACTATGATTTTATGTGACTTTGTGTCCCAAAATAGCCAGGCAAAGGTTTGAGTTAGAGTAGCATAGCACCTTTCTCATTTATCTGGAATAGTACCTGAGGTACAACTAACCTCAAAGGCAAACTTCTGTCTGATAAATATCTTATTCACCTCAGCTGCACTTTATACTCTATCCATGAGGGCAGGGACAAGAACTCTTCCACAAATCCCCAAGTATAGGTCTTGGATGTTGGGCCTTGGTACCTATGAATAGGTCTAGATTGATTTTTCTTTTGGACTAGTGTACCTTTATAACCTAGGGCCAGTTATAAAGAGGACTAAACAACCACAAAGAAGCCACAAACTGGGGAATCTTCTCATTCTTTCCCAGTGTAGCCTTATTTTCCCAGGAAGGGCTGCAACTCTGTCTGTAGGAGAAAAGATCTGCACGTGACGTGGTGTGGGATCCCCATCCACAGCATCGACTAAGCTGACAGGTGAAATGATGCAATTTGGCCCATTGTTTTCACATTTAGTTTATCATCCCCTTAACACCCAAATGGTCCCATATCAGGTGTGTGTGAACAAGGGCCGTGTACACAGCACAATGTATACTGTTCTTCCACAAAGGGTACACTAACAGAGTCTTGTCTCACCAAGTCAATGTGTTTTCTTTGTGAGGTCCCTGAGGCAAGTGGGGACTCCAGTGGAACATCTCGATAGGCTGCACCTGGTATCCTCAATCTAGGCCATGAAAAGCATGTGTTTGACCTAATCAAACCCAATAGAGTCTCATCTCACCTCACCACCATCCTAAAGCAGAATGCAAAGAGTTCAGGGCCATCCTTGAAGGGAATGGCTCTCAGGCAGCTTGGGCCCAAGCAGATGACTACTGTGTGGGAAATGGCATTCTAAATCTGGCACTGGGCTGCAAGAAGGCTGATAAGGTGAATGATGAGACCACCCTTTCCATGCTATGATTTATAGGACTCAGCATCACAAGGATCTTAGGAAATCGCAATGTTGAAACTACAAATGATTCATATTTTCCAGTATGTAAAACATGCTTATAGTCAACTAACTTGGAGCCAGCCGATGGCAAGTGAGTTGCCAGGAAATCAGACTCTGGCTAAAATCAAGCAAATGCTGCACTATGCAGGAGGTCAAGAGCAAAGGTGAAATTCACTCAGGCTTGAAGCCCTAACCTCTGTCCACCTTACCTACCAGCAACTGAATCTGAGCACATCACCCCACCAGGACAACATGACAGTCCTCTTGCTGTCAGTGATAGCTTAGCATCTTTGGGAAGCCTCACTGCTGTGACTATTCACAAACTTTGAAAATGCTCTCTTATCCAAATCATCAGTAGAGAAAGCAGGAATCATAAGTTACCTCTTAATGACCTGCCACCATTATTCTGTTTCCTGGCAATTAATTTTAAAACATAATGCTAGAATGACATTACCCTAAAAGGAAAAGGGGAACACTTATAGTGGCAGAAACCCACTCTTCATTTCACTGGGTCAGCCACTCCCAGAGCATGGAGCAGGAGTTGGCAAATTATAGCCCACAGGCCAAAATCAGCTTGTCACTCGGGTTTATATGGCCCACCAGCTGAGAATGGTTTTTATATTTTTAAGTGGTTGAAAAAGAATCAATGGAAAGATCATGTTTTATGACATCTACACAAATAGTATAACATTCAATTTCAGTGTCCCTAAATAAAATTCTACTGATACACAGTCGTGCCCATTTGTTTATGTATTGTCTATGGTTGCTTTTGCACTACAACAGATTTAAGTACCTCCAACAAAGCCTAAAATACTATTTGATCCCTTACATGAAAAGTGTGCAAACTCCAGGCTTAGAGATCATTGCTCAATGTAGCATAGTTGGGACTACCCAAATGCTTGATGTGTCCTTTTGTCCCTGTTAAGGACTGAATGTTTGTGCTCCCCCAAAACTTATATGTTGAAATCCTAACCCTTAATGTGATGGGTTAAGGAGGTAGGGCCTCTGGGAGGTAATTAAGTCATGAGTGTTGACCCATCATTAGTGAAATTAGTGCCCTTAGGAGAAGAGAGACGAGAGCTTGTTTCCTTCTCTTTGCTTTCTGCCACGGGAGGATACCGAGAGAAGTTGGCAGTCTGCATGCTGGAAGAGGGTTCTCACCAAAACCCAACCGTAATGGTACCCCAAACTCAGACTTCAATCTCCAGAACAATGAGATAAATTTCTGTTGTTTATAAGTCACCCAGTTTAGGATATTTTGTTATAGCAGCGCAAGCAGACTAGGATAGTCTTCAAAAACTCCCTATGGCCTTGTCAGTGTCTAAATATCCCATTATTAGGCACTTCACATTCAGTCGTTAGCATCTTAGTGGGAATTGATTTATTATTTTAGGAAACATGACTTGGGAGTGGATCACAGGACAGGGGCAGGAACTGGCAGGGAGGGTAGCTCAAATCAGTGGACCAGAAGGGCATTAGAACTTCATTTGCACTGATTCACAATATCCCTAGGCTTCATGAACTAAGTTGGGGCAGAGTTGGGGTGGAGTGGGGAGTGGTTCCTGGATTCTGCCCCATGTGAGAACAATTCATCTAAGGTTCTCAAAATTATCATGAAAGCTTGCCAATAACTGGGCAAACCTAGAAATCCCCACCCACTCATTTAGAGATATTTTCCTGGACCTAAATGCCCAGGCAATCCAAGGGGAGTGGGGTATTCTAGTGGATCCAAGGGCAAGCCATGAAAGTTTCAAAACAAGACACAGGAACTTCGATGTCTCTGGAGCCCACTTGTTACCCTAAACATAATTCTTAGTTTCTACTTTGTTTTCTATCCCCTGCCTCATCTCCACGTTGTGGGGAGTGGCCTGACCTGGACATGAATGGAAACACTTGAGGTGGTAACAGGCAAAGGATCCCTGTGTTCACTCTGGGCTCATTTCACATTCTCAGTTCTGGGCCATGAAAAGGTAGGTAGGGTCCCAGGGCTGCAGGGTTCCATACACTTATCTGTGGCTTGCAGACCCCAAGAGCCCAGCCAAGGTGAGAGTCACTCAGTTCCTCATTAGAGGGCTAGGCTTTCAAAGGCTGTGGTGCGACAGCTCAAACCATAGAGAAACAACTCTAGACCCTGAACAGAAAAACAAGCACATGTACAGAGGATGAAAAGGTCACCTGTCATTTGGACAGAGCAGGTGGAGGGATCTGGGGGAAAGCTGGCACGTTCGGGCTACGTTTTCCAGATACAACACTTAGGAAAATCCATTTGAATCCTATGACTCTAACCTCATCTTTTTAACTTCATCAGCAGAACCCTAATCAGAGCAATGACTTCTTCCTTCCTCAGTTACTCTTTTGGCCAGAATGTTTAGTCTAGGAGGAATTAACAAGCTGCTAGAACAAGAAAGGGGAATCATGAGGGGTGGGGGAAGGGGTTGAGACATATTAGATCCAGCAGCATAAATCTCCCGGCTGCTTTTCCCGGCAATCAGGTCATTCTGCTGCACGCAATAGGTCATGGGAATGGTGGTGCTAGGACTTAGCTCACTGCACAGTTTAGGTGCAATTACTCAGAGTTGGGCGGCCAGAGGACAGAGATTGCACTTGTCCTTTTGGTCTACAAGAAAAGTGTTCAAGGGTCCTTACTGCTCAGGTTTATCCAGCAACTTCAATTCTTCTTCCTTGGATGTCTCGTAATACTTCCTTATTTTAACCAGTTCGTCCTCTTGGGCTCTCTGCGTTGAAATAGATATCAAACAAAGCACACAACAAATGAACAGTGAGAACTAGCTAGAGCAACTGTGTCTCAAAGTGTGGTCTCTGGACCAGCAGCGCTGGCATCACCTGTTTCTAGTTAGAAATGCAAACAATTGGCCCTACCCCAGGCATAAGAAGCCCCAAGGGTGGGGCCCAGCAAGCCTTCTGAGTGATTCTGATGCACGCTAACATTTGAGAACCACTGACTAAAGCAAATGGTCATAACGAGCGACTGTAGGTGGATAGAGAAGTCAGGACATTTGAATCCCGTCTTTTCCCATGGAAACAAGTATCAGCCAGTTGTCCTTATCATTTATTTCCTGACCCTTAGAACAGTCCTCCTAACTTACGTAGGCTCCTGACTTTTGAATTTCTATTCTCAACCTTCTCTTTTTCTGAGTTTTGTGAACGCTCATCTGTACTGCTTATTTTGGCATTTAGTTATGTATTTTCTCAATTTATCCAACAATTTCAGTTGCATGCAGGTTTCCTCTACTGTGAGCTAACAAGTGCTGCCCATGTGCAGAGTCCTGAGCTCATGGTAACAACAAAGGCAATCTAGAAGGCACTTTGCTTTTTACAAAATCCATCAATATCAATTACTGTATCTTTGTTTTTCAGATGATTCTATCAAACTTGTACTAAGGACTGGAAAAAGGGCCTGACTCAGAACCTCTCTTTCTCCCATGATACCACGCTGTCCTCCAGGTACTCAACAAATGCACTGTCAGCTCCCAGAGGCCTGGTATTTGTGCACTTTCTTGTCTATTAACAAAAGCCTTACTGATGAAATGGGAGAAGTTACCACCGAATTGTACTAAACAGCTCCTGATATGTATAAAGGATGTGAAAATGTGTAGGGAACTGGCAATCCCAGAAGGCTGGATTATCATACTCTCGAAATTTTCATTAAGGGACTTAAGGTCCCAGGGGACATAGCACTGAAATGAATAATTTTTTTTTTTTTGAGCTCGGCGACCAGGGCACACTATTAGGGTTCCAGGCAACTTCTGGGGAAATACCACTGCTTCAGTAAAGAGAATCTGGTTCACTCTATTTTCAAATCCTAACAGAGTCAATGAATCAGGAATGTTAACAACCATGGAAATTCTGATTCTCCTGTGTCATCTTCTCAAGAGGGTCTGCCAATTTGCTGGTTATTCCACACATAACCCAAACTTAAAGACCTCGTATGTGTATAGTGCTGTTTATTTTCAAAATATATTGCTACTGCTACCCATATCGAATTCTGTTTTAATACAAATATCAGATAGAGACCTTTATAATCCCCATTGCACTGACAATCAAACAGGCTTAAGGAATTTGGCTCAAAGTCACTCAGAAGTCAATAGTAGAGTGGGATCTCAAATCTAAAATTGTCTGACTCTAAATCCAAAGCTCACACCCACCATCTTATACTCCTTCTCACATTCAATGTCATTAGTGCATCTAATCTAAAAGTAATCATCCAAGGTGGTATTAGTATTCTCATTCCTCAGAGGAAGACACTGCTGTACACCACAGGAAACTGGTAGTTTAACTTCACTTGCTGTGACAATAAGGTGCAGGGCTGGGTTCCATGGCATGGAAGGGGTCTCTACCTTGAACCACCCTCCCAGGCAGGTGTGCAAAGAGATCTGCTAACCCAGATACCACAGTGGGGTTGGGAACTAGTGCTTTCTTTCATATATGCTCTCATTTGAGCATACGTTTACAGAAACTGCCTTTCTCTCTCCCTTGCTATGTCAAAATCTTTACTGCAAAAGAACATGAATGACTTAGTGATGGGGGGGCAGAAGGAGTCACATATAACCATTTTTTAGATTCAACGTTTTTTAAATTAGTGAAGAAGATATGAAAACCTGAAAACTCTGCCTCTGCATGTCTTCGATACTCACATTTTCATATAAGGCTGCCAGGGTCTCCAGATCAACCACAGAGTCGTCCACGTTGAAAATGGCTGCCATGTACCCAAAAAGGAAGAGGAAGAACAAGATAAAAGGTTTGATTAGACTCCCCCACACTGGCATGCTAGCCACACTCCACGTCTAGCTTCCAGGCAATGTAACACTGCACTTTCTTATACAAGTTGCGTCTTTCCACATCTTCTTGCTGCTTTTATTTTTGTGCCAGGGGGGCTCCGATGAAAGAAACCAAAATGGCTCCTATCGCTAGCCAAGCCGTGGCCCTGCCTGGTTTAATTCCTCAAGTTCCGTGTCCTCTCTGCAGTTTAATTTAGGCTCCACAGGAGAAGTGTTTGTGCTTTAAAATGAAATCAGTTTGTAGGTTTGAAGCACAATTTTAAATCTTTCTTCCCGGCTGGTAATTGAAGAGATTTAGTACCTAATGCACCAGAACTGACTCTTGCCCATTACTAGGAAGAGAGAAAAAAAGACAATGTTGGCAAATTAAATGAATTCAGGCATGTGATTTTAGGCACCTTTCCATGGCCACTGCAAACATCTTGTTTGGATTAAAAAGACAAGAAAAAGCAATAATTGCATCAATGGCAAATTAAGATTATGGAAACCTCCCATGAGTTAGTCTTAAGGCAAGTTGTCATTCCCATGGTTTTATTAGGATTCTACTTGTTGTTCTATATCTTTAAGTCACTTAACTGCTAACATATATGCTTATGATTTCATCTAGAGAGATTCCTTCCCATATATGCTGGGTACAAACACTGAAATTGTAAAGCCTTAATGGATTTGGCAATCAAAGTGTTTGAAATAGGCAGCTCCACATCTTTAAATAATTATTCAAAACTAATAAGGTT
Source organism: Canis lupus familiaris (assembly GCF_011100685.1). Classification (NCBI taxonomy): domain Eukaryota; kingdom Metazoa; phylum Chordata; class Mammalia; order Carnivora; family Canidae; genus Canis; species Canis lupus. The sequence goes on along the minus strand of NC_049251.1, from coordinate 2,331,803 downwards.
TGTTCTCTCAACCCCACCTCCCTTCTCTGACTTTACATTGTGAAATTAACCAGCACGCTAGTAAATTTTCTCCATGGCAGGCTAATTAATTTTATTAAACCAACCAGTGATATTTAGAATGCCTTAAAATTTTGCTTTGTCAACCATTATTCCATTCATTGGCATTACACCATGATTTTTGGAGAAGGTAGGGATCAAGGTAAAGGGCAGGTTCCTTTCAAATTGTTTTGCATCTTCTGTAGCTGAATCATATATGAACCCCCTTATACAATTTTAATAAAGTTAATGAACTGAGCTAAGATCACATAACTTCACAGAACACCAAAAAACGTACTTAAAATTCCTTCGCAGGCCACCTTCTCTAACTTAGGGTTAATCAACAAGCTATTCTTAGATATGGGAGAGTGGGGAAAGAAGAGGTTAACATGTTAGTGAAAAAGTCAGCTCAGATTCCACTAAGACAAAAGAAAACCACACTTCTAAAAAGCCTAATCTGAAACCACAAAATTAAAATGTAGTTTGAGGAAAGAATGGAAGAATTTACCCTCCCAGGATGGTTATTTTGTGTGTGGAGATCATATGAATTCAGTAATTCATTAGAAAGACCATGAATTTCTGCCTGTTTGGTGCTTTAAAAAAATAACTAGGAACAAGGCCTAATTTATGTAAATTCCAACCTTCTCCTACAAAAATTGGCCAACGGGAATGCAATAAGAAAAGCTAAAATTCTACAGTCTATCAGAGAAGTTCTCTGCTAAATTAATCCTACATTGTAGGTATACTCTATGAATTGCAAGCTTAGATATAACCAAGTGATCTTAACTAATGACAAAGAGAATGACCTATGGGTTGTTTTTCTGGTGAGTAAACATTTGGTTTTTAAAAGTTAATCAGTCTAGGTCCCAGATATGCAGTTTGACAGGTTGTATCATCAGTCAATTCTTCTCCAGTGTGCTAGGCAGCAGCAAGAAAACATCTGGAGGATGGGCCTGGAGAATAAGCATGGGCTCTGGAGACATTTATTCATTCATTCACCCACCCATGAATAAATATTTGTTGAATGTGTATTAAGTTCTAGAAACTGTTCTAAAATGCTGTGATTATATAAATCAAAAGTGTGTAAGAGGTTCAAAACACTTGATCTCATGAATTTTTTTTAAAGATTTTGTTTATTTATTCACGAGAGACAAGAGAGAGGCAGAGACACAGGCAGAGGGCGAAGCAGGCTCCCTGCGGGGAGCCCAATGTGGGACTCGATCCCAAGACCCCAGGATCCCTAAGCCAAAGGCGGATGCTCCACCACTGAGCCACCCAGACATTCTGATCTCATAAAATTTATTCTCTAGCTGAAGGGATACAAAATAAATAACTTATTTCAGATAACAATACACTGTGAAGAAAGTAGAGAAATGAGCAGCATGACACAGGATGGTCAATGAAGGCTTCTTTGAGGAGGCAACATGTAAGCTAAGAGCTGAAGAGGTCAGTTCTGTAAAATGTTCGGGAGAACTTTCTAGGGAAAGGTAACTTCAAAATGAAGTTTCTTTTTCTGAGGAAGGAACAAGCTTAAGGTACAGAAAGAGACCAAGATGACTGTCATGGAAGGAGCAAAATTTATTCCCTATGTGATCCTAACAGGTTAAAGTGTCGAAGCTCAGCACATCCATCAAATGAGTCTACTATCATATGCTGAAGAGACGAAATGAGGGAATATGTATGCTTGGCATAGCACCTAGATAGAGCCTGGTATGAACTCAGAATGGTTCCAATGAACGATGATGAGTAGGATTTTAAGTACACACATGGTTAATGCGTTTTAATGCTTGTTAATGCCTTATCTCCTTTAACATCTGGAAAGAATTAGAGAAAGCAGACTACAACTATGGAGTAGTTTATGTTATAAATGAAACTTTCCAGAATTCATGAGTGTTTCAGATAGGAAACCCTGCTCGAAATTCAACTTCAGGAAGCATTATTAACAGTCAAGGTATATGCACACATAGTTGTAATTACAAAAAATAATGCCTCAGAGGTCTTCAGAGAAATCCGAGGTACTTTGGGATCTATTCAGAACATCAACCTCATTTGCATCTCCAATTTCCATCTTTCCCACCAATCTACTGTACGTCATACCACCACCATTATTTTTTTAAAACCATGTGTCTCAACATTGTACTTTGATGTTGACAATATCCCATATGTCTTTCCTTTAAGTATCAGGTAAGGTCCATCCAGGTAAGCCTGATGTTGAAGCCCATTCCTTTCCTGGACCCAAGCTATGCTTCCAATTTCATCTCCTACCACTTCCACTTTTCTCCCAGGTACCCTGTGCTCCAGCCACTGGGGGCAACATACTGTGGCTTCCTCCCTCCTTACAGCTCTTCCCCAAATGCCTAGGGGATTGGTTTCCTGCTCTGGAAGGAACCCTTTGAACTTCAGATCCTTAAGTCCTTGCTCTGTACCTCTTCCATGGCCCTAACACAAGTATTTTACACAGAGGAAGAGAGTCTCATAAAGAACTTGTGTTACTACGTGTACCAGAAGAGTTTCCCTCCTCTGCTGGGAATGCAGAAGGCCTGTAGCCAGGGGTTATTTCTATGCATTTTGTTAACCCCTGCACCCAGCATAGCACCTGGGGTGCTACAAGGATAAACGTGTGTGGATGGGATAGAGCCTGTAGGAATCTCCCAAAATGAGTCCTTCTGTTGAGTATCAGGAAAAGTTTCTTTCTTTTCTTTTCTTTCTTTAGGAAGGTAAGGAAGGAAGTGAATGAGGAAGGTAAGGAAGGAAGTGCTAGTGGAAGGAGGAAGGTCTTCTGTCAGGGGTTATTCTTGTTAGTAGTTCTTTCTTTTCGTTCTTTCTTTCTTCTTTCTTTCTTTTCTTGCTTTCTTCGTTTCTTTCTTTCTTTTGCTTCGTCTTTCATTTCTTTTCTTTCTTTCTTTCTTTCTTTCTTTCTTTCTTTCTTTCTTTCTTTCTTTCTTAATAAAGATTCATTTATCTATCCATGAGAGACACAGAGAGAGGGGCAGAGACACAGACTGAGGGAGAAGCAGGCTCCATGCAGGGAGCCCAATGTGGGACTCGATCTCAGGACCCGGGGTCATGCCCTGAGCTAAAGGCAGACCCTCAACCACTGAGTCACCCAGGTGTCCCTCAGGAAAAGTTTCTTGAAAAAGAAAACAGAAACTTTAAAAAAGGATACAATTTGGCAGATGAAAATGCTTATGGGGAATATATCTGAATTAGGGTAATTTGCTCACCCCTATTAATCCCCGGTTAAAAAAAAAAAATCAAAGTTTAATCAGCTGAGTTGCATTATCATGCTCTCATCCACATACTCAGTATAGATACACTGCGTGCCTGAATAGTCCATACCAAAAAACAATTAAGTTTCACAAGTAAATTTTCTTGTTTTCAAGGAAAGAATAATTTTTACCTCCAGAAATGTTTTAAACAGCAGTATCGCCTTATGTAAATAGGCTACAAGTAAAAATTCAACAGTTATATTGCTTCAGGCAGACACATGAAACTCTCATTTAAAGCCACATTCGTTCCAAGCAAGGACTATCTGTAAATTTATAACAAGTGCCAGTGAACACCTACTAGAAGGATGTGAGACATGTCAAGTGGAAGAAGCAGATGCAGACGGGCTCATGGTAGGCGCAGGCAATGGCAGGTAGTTCAAACCTGGCTTGAAGAGAGCATTAATTCCAATCTGGAGCACACTGGGTGCAATTCTGAATGCCACAAGGAAGGGCCTGTAATGCCCTCCACATGTAGCAGGGAGGCACTGAGCAGCTACCAGCAGTGGTGTGAGCTGAGCAGGGTTATATTCCACAGGACATGTCAACATTTGGAAAAACTGGCTTAGAACCTATTCCAATGAACAAAAGGTAGCAAATACCATGGATGGAAGGCATGGAACTGGGGGGCAGGACACATCAGAACACAATGGAGTGGCATCACTAACTTGCTACGGGACTGAGGAAACAGACATAAGACCACCCGAGGCTTTGCCACTAGATTTGGAGGAAGAGCTTTGGACAGAAGTAGGCAGAGGGGCCTACGGGCTGGATATGATCTTACCCCAGGGGCCAGGAGCAGGAATGGGAGAGAGGAAGACTACTGGAGAAGGAAGGATTAGATAGACTAATTGGGGGTCAATACCAAGTAGTCCATTAAGGCTTTCCTTTTTCCATGGAAGGATCTTAAAGACACAAGGAAAAAAGGGAAATAAAATTCAGAGGTGGAAGAAGCATTATGAAGAGACATCCTGGTTGAGTCCAGGAGCTTCAGGAAATCATTTCTATTATCTCTCTTCTACAGAGTAGCCAAGCAAGGTTAGGTGACTGGCCAAGAGTCTACAGAGTGAAAAGGCACAGGTACTGGGACTCCTGGGAGGGTGGTTCTGCATGCAGATGATTCTGCTTCCTGGTCACCAAAACCAGTCTGAGTTCCTACATAGGGCTGGAATCAACACCTGGTGATTCTGCTCCCCAAACTCTGGCATGGCGTACTAGGGAACCAGTTCTCGAAGGCATTTATTGTCAAACTCAAAAGCATTGCATGAATCCATTTAATTAGGTAACTGGTGGTTACAATACAAAAAGAGAGCAGTCATTGATTAAGTTACTTTTGGAGTGGCCCAGGATCACTTAGCTCCCTCCTTTTTATATTTTAAAAAACCTACTCTTTCTTGCTCTGACACACACGGACATCCCCTTTATCTTAAGTCCGATTAGCGAATGCCAGCCTACACGCTTCCACGGTGTGCCTCACAGGCCTGATGCAGTCGTTCCAGGCCAGTGTAGCTTTTGTTCCCATCTGTACAGGGCTCATTATACCGACACTCCTGCAGATGGTGTCAGAAAGGTGAAGTGTCAAACCCACAAAGGGGCGACCCCAACAACTCCCTGCTACCGCAATATCAATCATGCTTGGTGGTTTTTACTTTTATCTTCCTCTTCCCTTAGTTGTTCTCTGCTCGCACTGTCAGTTTGGTTAGACTATTTCACCTACACCTCACAATATGTCGAGAGGAAATAGACACACGCTGTGAAAAGCTGGTAATTTTATTGGGTTCCTTTACCTTTAAAAATCTGTTACTTGGTCAAGTCTGGTTTCTGGGCTCCTTTTTTTGCAGGGAAATTGAGGCAAACATTTTTATGTGGTCCTCTGGTGCCTGCTCTGTGCTCCAAGAATTACGTACATGCAGATCATTAGAGTAGTGCTGGGCCCATTAAGATATAATAACCGTCAGCGGGGACACAAAGCAGATCAGTGTCGCAGAGTCCAACTCCCAGGCACACATAAAACCGCACGCCCGCGGCGGGCTTAGGCTCAGGGGCAGGGCTCACGCCATCCTAAGTTCCCGCCGCTTGGGGCAGCTTGTCAGGAGGGGATGCTCTCGGCCCCCAGCCACTAACCCTGAACGCCTGTCACTGGTCGGTCCCCAAGCACACGTACCTTTGCCAACTAGACAAAAAATGCCTGCGCTTGCCACCTGAGGGGCTTCTAATTGGTAAAAAAAAAACCAGCAGTTACTTAAAGGAGCTGTTTCTTTTTTGACTGACCTCTGGGCAGGAAACACGTGGAAGCCTGAGGCAGGAAAGGCCCACTCTGTGGGGTCTGTGAGAGGAGCCAGGGTGAACCTGGCTGCCCCAGTGTGGAAGGTGTGGGGCTGCAGTGGCCTACTGCATGGTGGCTGTTGTTGACTCGAGAAATCACCTCTCCGCAGCCTGGTGATGCCTCCTTGTATCTCCTTCAACTACTCGTTGAACATACTGCACCAAGTGGGTATTTAACAACTGCTTGCAAATGAGCTAGATTTATTCTCAGCCCGTGAAAGCAAAGATTAAGAGGGTGACTTGACTCTATTAATAGAGATTATTTTCTTAACAATGTTAACTTCCCAGTGGCCAACATAAAACGTGGCTGTTTTGCCCAAGTTACTGATATTCTTAGGGCTTGATACATATTCAACTTGTGGGGGAAAGAGAATGAGATGGGTACCATATCAAAGGCAGCTTTGGGACTTTAGAGCTCCCAGGTAACCTAACCCCTCAAAAGTCCCACAAACCTCCCATCCTGATCCCTACCAAGGAAAATGGCAAGGATGTGGGTCATGGAATGAGGCAGTGATGAATCCGAGTGCTGAGGAAAGGCACAACAGGAATATCTCCCCACCTTGTAACAAGGAGGCCATCATGTAAAGACCAAATTCATGACAAAGCTGGGTGAGAGCTGAGAAGGAAGAGGCCTGGCGAAGAGAGGTGTGGAGTAGGGGAGAACCTGCCTCCATTGAGAGCTCTGTTGCTAGGTCTCTTTGCCACCATCAAGATGCCTTACTGGTCCCTACCCGCCACTCCATCTGTCCCTCGTCTAGGGACAGACGGATATAGGGATGCACAAGGCCTAGCTCTATGCGTCTATCCTAATGAAGTGCCAAGGGCACCAACTATGAAAGCAGCTTCAAGTAATCTGTCTACTATACCAGAGGGTGAGTATAGTAGGCAGGCCTTGCTGGGGATACACACTTAATTAATAGCTGCATTTATTGGGCCCTCCCTGTGTTGTTCTAAGTGTTTCATATTTAATTGTATGATGTGGGTGCTATTGCGCTCCCTAGTTTTATAGATGATGAAACTAAGGCATAAAGTCACACAGCTTGATTTCTCAGGCTCAGTTCTATAATCAACACTTGGTCTTAGCCAAAAGGCCAAGAAGTGATTCAGTTCTATAATCAAATTTAATGAACTATGATTGTACTTTTTTTTCAAAGATTTATTTATTTATTCAGGGGGTGGGGAGGGAGAGCACAGATATGTGTGGGGAGTGGGGGCAGGGAGAAAACCTCAAGCAGCCTCCTTGCTGAGTGCAGAGCCTGATGCATGGGGCTCCATCCCAAGACCCATGAGATCATGACCTGAGCTGAAACCAAGAGTCAGGCGCTCAACCAAATGAGCCACCCAGGCGCCCGATTGCACTTCTTTATCCGTTGTGTTAGGCTATAAATAATCACCCCACCTAAAATCCTCACCATCTTAAAAAAACAAAAAAGTCAGCAAACCAACTACCCACAACAGCCTCTATTGACACTTGTTTTTAAATGGCATTACGTGCTCTTTACATTAATCAGCAGCCTCCTAGTGGGAACCATATGTAGCCCATACAACAAAAGCTTCAGTTGTGTATTATACACATCCACAACCTCACCATTATCTATCACTGATACTTAATTCTAATATGCTATCTCAATATACATAATAAAACAATCTCAATTTTAATCTTTGTCAACTATTTGCAGTCATTCAAAATAATCAGTATTGCAGTTAAAATCAAAGCAAAAAGAATTTTTTTTTTAATTTTATTCATTTATTTGGGACAGAGAGAAAGTGAGAGGTGGAGCATGAGTACAGGGGGAGTGGCAGGCATTGGGAAAAGCAGACTCCCCACTGAGCAGGGGGCCAGATGCAGGGCTTCAACCCAGGACTCTGGGATCATGACAAGGGCCGAAGACAGACACTCAACCGAATGAGCCACCCAGGTGCACTGCCAAAAGAATTTCTAAAAAATAGAAATATGGAACCTGAAAAGGCATTGTCTTAAAGGAAAATAAAAATATAAAAAAGATAAACTCTAGACTAACATAAAGTTCTTTCTTGAAAAGATATTAATAAGTATGATTTTATACGGCATGCCGGAACAGACTAAAGAGGGAGGCAAAAGCACAAAGAATGAAGAAATGCAAACAAACAAAAGTTGCCTCCGGACCCATAAAGAATAAGAACTACCTGGGGACTATATTTACAGTCTTCCCTGTGTTACCTAATGCCTGCCCGTGTGGCATGTTAGCTGGTACAGACCTTAATTTGGGCTTTGATGGAAGCACGAGGCTGGCCGGGAGGTGGGAGAAATGACAATCCCAAAGGGGACACTTAACCTATTTCATCTCTTCCGAACACTCACAATCGCTCAAACTTATAAAGCCAAACCAACTCCCAATTCTCACCCATGTTTGGGCATGCCTCGAGGTGCCCACGGTGTCATTTTATAGGTGCAATTAAAATTGTCTATGGTTCAAACCTCAAAGAAAGGCATAGGCAGGGAACTGACAAAACCTCTCCTCCTTCATCCCCTCTCTTCTCTGTAGGGCAGGGGAATGAGAAACAGTTTGGCTTAAGCCGCTTCTGTTCTTCCATTAGTTCTGGTTCTTTTAAGCCAAAATTGCATTCCGGCAGATTGGATGGTCTCAGCTAGTTGCCTTAGGGAAAGTACAAAGAACTGCCCACCCTCTACTTTCTGGACTGAGCTCTGTGAGCCAAGGAATGTACAGCGGTTTAGAAAGAGGTGGGTGGGAGCCCTGCCTCTCAGGTGTCTTAAGACTTGGCAGGAGGAGGAAAAAAAGGTGGGAAAGCGAAGGGAGGAAGTATCAAAGCTATTGTTTCCATTCACAGAGAGATGTTTTTAAAAATTAAGCTCTTTCAATATTTAATAGGTTGGCAGATCCTGGCACCTTTATCCAGTATGTCAGCAGGTCAGGAGCATATAAGCACTTTGGTGGGCAAACCCTTACATGGTATCCTCACTCCTTCTTTTACTTTCAACATACTGTGATTTTTTTTGGGGGGGGGGGGTGCAATTAAATGAAGTTTTATAATTCTAAAATCTTTTTTTTTTTTTAACTAAACTAATCTAGACAAAAGAAATAAGTTGGCTTCAAAAGATTCTGGCAGAGAAACCCCAGAAGATGATCTATCAACAATAAGAAAATGACAGAGCAGACACTTGGACTGCCAGTAAGTTCTCCACCAGCTTGGGAATGAGTTAAGAAGCAAGAACAGTTGAATCAGATTTGTCAGACACTGGCCTCCATACAATAGAATTTATCATGGGAATATGTGAAATGTGGATTTAGATACACTGCCGTTAGTAATGCGTTTCACCCTGTTTACATATTGAGCCTTGAGATTTTAGCCAGTGAGAACCCAGAGCCATCAAAATCAGAATTAGCAAGACCTTTACAAATGATATTAATCTCACTTCAATTCATATTTTGCCATGTGTTTTACAATGTGAATATTAGTTCTGTCACATGCTTACATGACATACATGTTTCAGAGAACACAGCATGAGAAGCATATCCTGAAACGTTTTACTGGCAGGGGTGCACAATACAAATTTTGGAGACCACCTGTCTTTAGTGGAGGGTCTTCCAGGCTAGAATTAGAACACTCCTCAGGGAAATCCTAGACAATTCATGGTGGATTTCAGATGCCTGGTAAGACGTACTCTGTTTTAGACACCTGTCATAATCCTGGACAGAGATTTCTAGAAATAAGGGAGCAAAGTCCAGTGAGCATTCTCAGATCTGGGTTTTAGACTCCTGGCACGTAACTAACTGGCATCCTTTTCACATTTTGACTTGAGACTCCCAAACAGAAAGATAAGTCTTTGATGCAACCAAACTCCCAAACCAAGATTCTGGGCTGGTAGGAAGTAAACTGAAAAATGTTTTATTTTGATGTTAGATTAAATATTATAAATACAAATTCTGAGTGTACGGGAAATTCCAAATGAATGCCAGGAGGTTTCTGGCACCTAGTCTGTTGCAAGGCATACAGAGGTTTATGTCAAGAACAGTCAACAGCAATTTTCCATCTCCCCTGGGAAAAGAATGAGAGGAAATCACTAACATGGAATGAAAACACTAATTTGCAATCATGTAGTCAGTCACTGTGTCCAAGGATGCCAAAATGCTTTTAAATACAAGTCATCCAGTTTAGCAGATGGAAAGCCAGCAAGAAGTAAATCACTGATTCAGAATCTCTCCTGGACCAAACACAAGTGCTGTGGGGATTATGGTGAGTCTCCTGAAACCATTCTTCCCCCACAACCACGGCCCTGTCTTTAGTCATGTGGTGCTTCACACTTTAGTCTGTTTAGGGACATGGCTTTCTCCTACATGATATCCAACACCATTTTGGGTAGAAAGAAACAGATGGGATGCTCACGTTTTTGGAGATGTTCTATCTCCAGCACAGCCTCATCTACTTCGCATCGGGCTAGACTCTTCAGATGCTCATTGAACATGTAAGTTGCAATGTCTCCAGTCATTTCAGACTCACATCATCTAAAAACAGAATTGATTTTCCTGCTTCTACCTATGCTTTTCTTCCTGTATTTCCAGTGTAAAATGTTTTGGTGCCATTCTATACATTCTTGTTGAAGCCAGAAATCCAAGGTGCATATAAGATGACCTCTCCATCACTGCTTGCCTCTGATGTGGCTAAATGGAGCAATTTTCTCTCCAAATAGCCCTTGTATGTGGTCTCCTCTATATTTCTATAGACACAGCCTTAGTTTTGGCCATCACCACTTATTATCTCAATCATCACAATCCCTAACAGGTTTATCTACTTAGTATGATTTCTGTTTTTCCATTCAACAGATACTTGAAGATCATTGCCCCAGGTGCCAGGCCCCATGCAAGTGCTAGGGACACATCACTGAACAATCTCCCTCTTGGAACTTATATTCTGGTGGTGGATGTACATGAAAACATTAGTAGAAGAACAAATGAAATATTGAATGCAGGGTGGAACATAAGAGAATTAACTTAGCTTAAGTTTGGGAGGGTCTCTGAGGCATCCTATGTGCTAAAAACCTAAGAAAGAAGAGAAGCTAGCTATAGAGGGGTGGAAAAGCCTTTCAAACAGAGGGAATGTGCAATGCTGCTCCTTCAAAAAGTGTTATGCCTTCAAAGACACAGAAAAAGAAAAGAACTTTGATTCTTAAGGAATCAAAGAGGACTGCTATGGTTAGCATGCAGTGAGATGGGAAACAAAAACCACCAAGGAAAGTAGCAGGTACCGGCTGGGGCCAGAGCACACAAGACCTTTGGAGGCCATTCTTCCATAGCCTGAGAGGTATTCCGTACTCAGACTTAGGTCACAGCACTGATACTCATAAATTCTCTCACCCTATTACTCATGGGGTAATGTCCAAATTTCATGTGATGATATTCAGGGCCCTTCCAGCCCCATCCCCGAAAACAGCCCACATTCACATGTGATCTATATATTGGGGTAGGGCCTCCTCACATGCCTTCTGTTCTCAGCTGGAAAAACTCCTCTGTGTGGGGGGACCATTGTTTCATCCTTTAAGACTTCACAGGAGAGGTCAAGATACTACTTCCTGTTATTTCAGAGACAGCTCTCTTGTCCTTGTAGGCTGCTTTATGTACCCCCTCTCCCCCACCATCCTGTGCACTCCTGAGAGTGTCAGAGAGTCTGGAGCTTACATGCGGTGGTGGTCATGGTGCCTGATACAGAACGAGCATTCAATCCATATTTACTGAGGGAGGGAAGGCAGGAAGGAAGTTTTGTCTCAATGCACTCACTAGAGAGCAATAGATGACATTCTGATTCCATCTATTCTAAGGTTTAGTCTATTTTTTTAATCAAATTAAATTTCTCAAAAAAAAAAAAAAACAAGTGGCCTTTATAAGTGATACATTACCTCAATTAGTTGTAAACAAGGCTTAATTATCAGAGAAATTCTTAGGAAAAAAACTGTAACATGACATAAAGGAACCAGCTTGCTATCTGTAAGACCTGGATGTACAGAGCTTCCAAAATTCTACTTCTTGAATATACATTATAGGCAGTGTCTAGTGGACAACAGAAAAGTGACCGCCTTTCCCAGTGAGGAAGACAAGGTTGCCTTTTAAGAGTTGAACCAGGAAAAAGCAGATTATCCAGCTCTGGGAAATGAGTATGAACCGACATACCCAAAACTATTATCAAGGTGACCACACTGTCGTCCCAGCAAGGATGAAAAAAATAAAGCATACACAAATATACACTGAGAGAAGAGACAAGTGATATGGACTCAACGATGAACAGATGTGATAAATATTTTCATCATGACAGAGGAAAAATCTTTTCCTGAAGTGAATATGCTCATTTTTTTGGTTTATACATCAGCTCCTTGTGAGTTTGGGAAATATAAGTTAGTGTGTCTGTCTTTGTGCACTGACAAAGGCAAATGTATGGCCAAAGGCTGGAGAACAGTCTCTGGACTGTGGTCATTTCACCAGGGCCGATGTGCTGTGTGACCTTGCCTGGCTGCCAGCTGGCTGGCCCCCGATCAGACCTCACTGCAGCCTCTCTCATGTTAAAACACGCTTTCTGGGCCAACATCAGCACAGGGAGTCCTTTCATCACGATGACAACACAAGGCCAAGTGCATTCCATTCACGACCAGACACAGACTCAGAACGAAATGTAACTGACACAGCTTGGGCTCCTGAGTGACCTTCAGATGCCAGTGTCAGTCAAATGATTCTAAAGAAAAATTAAGCTCGGGTTTTATTCATCTGGAATGCATTACTAAATGAAGACATGGAATAGAGGTGATTTTTTTTTTTTTTTTTTTTTTTTAGAATGTAAGAGCCAACTCTATGATGGGGAATGGAGGTCCTTGAAACAGGAGGAAGAACTAAAATGGTGCCCACAAGTCCTACAGATCTGTGATGCTACAACTGGTATTTCCAATGCTGACACTAAGTCTGCTCCTGCTTCATGTAAGTGTGTTCTTGTCAAGAGTAGAGTCTTGGAGAAGGTACAGGTAAGCTAATCTCTTATCTAACTCACAATGAGCACTCACTCCAATGAGACTCCATGGGAAAGTTTATAGTCTAGAGTTGGAAACTGAAACACCATGTGGCTGGAATGTCTGTCATTATATAGCAACCTGATACACTACAGCACCATGCCTAAGAAGAACTGAATCGAGCCTAAGGTGCTGCTGCCATTAAGAAGACTCATTTCCATGGTGCCATACAGCATGGTGATGAAACCCAGCATGTTTGGTTTTCAACAAGCTTAGGAAGAGTACTGTTATTTAGGATAAGACTCTGCCACTAGGTCTGGAGAATTGCTTTCCAAACCCAGACTACCTCAAAAAAGCTTGTCTTTGACAAAAGATCATACATTTTCCTACTGATTTATCTGTTTATTTTTTTCCCATTTTTCCCCTTTGATGGGGCATCACAGTTTCCTGGTTTGAATTTACCAGAAACTCAATTCTTCTAGAATATCCGGCCCCTATAATCGCTAAAGAATCCTCATCTCATTTTGATGGTGGCCCTGATTCAAATCCCCTCCTGCAACATTTTCTGAGTTTATTATCCCCCCCCTTATGCATTTGCTTCTACTTAATTAAGCTTAAGTATTACAAATAGCTTGTTTACATACCCTGTGACCATCATCTACTTCAGAATATTTTTAGTTTTACGTGGAACTTTTGATGTTTGCAATAAAGCAAACATTTTAAATCTTAATAATAAAGCTCCTTTGAGAGAAGTAGCGTGTGTTCCTCAAGTGTCTTTTGGTTCAGGACCTCTGGAAGTCTTCTGCTGTGTACCTGGGTAAAACAACCCAGAAGCAACACAAAGTAAACCTGAAGGGCAATGTGGTTTGAGAGTATCTCCTCTGTCAAACCCACACTAAACTCAGCTGAAACTATCTATGGGAGATCCTATGACCACTCAGAAAAGATTATTGATGACATGTCCAAATAAAGATTTACATTTAATTGATTACTGAGAAAGGGAAGTATTGTTTTCATGCAAGTCACAGATTTCAAAAAGGTACAATAGTGTTTGGTCTATTTTTTCTAGAGACTAAGAAAAACGTATATAAGTAAAATGTCTTTTTTTTTAAATGTTGTATTTCAAATTAAGCCAAAAGAGGACCAAGTTAAAATAGCATCACTTGAAAAAAAAGAAGGGATTAAGAAACAATGACATAATCAGGTAGATGAAGAAGCAAAGTGTTTCACCATAGAAGTATTCCAGCTAATGGAGAAGAAATGATAGAGTTAGTGTATCACTATTTTGCAAACTTCTAATGAAATAATGAATCTAGGCAAAGATCTTTAGTGCCCACTAACAACATAAAGAAACAAATAGATATTATGTATTTCTTGATATAATATGAAACAGCATTTATGAAACATTCTTCCCCTACTCGGATCAAGTCTGTAGTTTTCAATTAGCAATAATCATGCCATGGATAAGCCTCATTGGCTACAATAATGCCACTGCACAGAGCTGAAGGATCAAGTCTGTAGATCAATCTAACACTTTACAGGAACCACAGAGGACAGAAAAACATAATAAGTGAAAATATGGCAATGCAATCAGAAAATCTACAATGTGGGGAAACTTCATAGGATAAATGACCTGGTTTAAAAAAACAAAAACAAAAACAAAAACAAAAACAAAACAAAAACTAATTACAAAGGAAAAAAAATTATAAAGGAAAAAAGTGAGATATGGTGCAGAAACTTCTAGATTAAAAGAAAATGAGAGATACACAGGAAAGACAACGCACAAAAGTTGTTTAAACCCACATTCAAACTAATAATGAACAAATGGATGAATTAGTGAGTATACAGCTGGGGAAATTAGAACTACATATAGGATGAGAACTGAGAAATCACTGTAAATGTTTTTAAATGCATGACAACTGCACTAGAATTATGCTTGAAAAAGCATCCTTAACTTTTTATCAGTGTTCTGACATTTTAACAGGTGAATTATAAAATGTCTAGGATTTGCTTTATAACACCCTAGCTGGGGAGGGAAGGTACTTCAGATGGAACAAGAGTGAGCTGGTGGTTTTGTAGCTGGGTATTGGGTACATGGGATTTACTATGGCATTCTAATCATTTATATGCTTGAAACTTTTCACAATAAAATGTTGAAAAATTTTAAAGTTGGAAAAAAAAGCGATGGAGGAGACTTACCCTGCTGGATATCCTTCATTTCTAAATGCAAACTAGATATCAAGATTCCCACAGTTTGAGATCGTTTTCCATCCAATAACTTGATGATCTGGAATTTAAAAATAAAATTAACACAAGCTCAAATGACCATGAACTCTTTCAGAAGTATACCAAAAATATTGACTTTTAGATACTTTGATGAACTAAACTGATGCAACAGCCACTCTATTTTAACAAGACTTTAATTTGAAAGTGACTTACCTACAACTATAGACATTTTAGAAAAGAGAGGGAAAACACCAGCCCAAACTCTCTCCATCTAATCTAAGAACTAAAATCTTTATGATACTGTATTCCAATCTTTTTATTGAAACACTTATAAACTGTAACTGCAACATATGTATAATTGTATATACAATGTTTCCACTTATCATTGGATAACATTCCCACATTGTTACTTCTGAGGTCACTTCAGAGCCTCCAATCTTCTTGGCTGTGTCATCTGCCCAGTGGTTTAAGGAAAAGATCAGTGTGATCTCAACTCAGCTGTCTACCAGTGATGCGGCCTTGGAAAAGTGATTTCATGTGTAGGAAAAGTTCAACTTCTTCATCAAGGAGTAGGGCTGGCTATATTTATTTTGCACATTTATTCTAAAAATTACATGGGGTAATATATGTAGAGCACTCATATAGTATATTCTTAACATAGATTATTTAAGTAAAACTTCCCTGTCTTAGGGAGTTGACTTGCTTCATATTTGTGCTATTTTTAATATAAACAATACAATACTTTGTACATTAAACCTTAATTTTAAATTGCTTAGAATTGTTCTTTTATAATAATAATATAGGTATATTAAAACTTTACAAAAAAAATAAAATAAAACTTTACAGTCTTCTTATAAACTCCAAATGCCTTTTTGCCAATTATGGAGAGAGAGCTCTACACAGTTTTAGTCTCTCTAAACCTAGTAAGCCAAATCAGTTCCTTCTAATACATCACACAGTGGCCACTAAGGGGGGGGGGGGGGGGTTGGAAACAATCTTTTGTCTCATGTGACACAACTACAAAAATCGATAGGGAATGCACACAAAACCTGAAGTTTTTTTTAATGTACTTTGTGGGGTAAAATACAAATTAAACTCAATTGCTATGCTTCCCCTTCCACCTAGGTATTTATAAGCTTACATTTAAAATATAGTGAAGACACAGCCAGTAAGAAACATCTATATTTATATTGGCACTAAACTAGCTGAATCACATGCTAGTTAAACAATAAGGAATAATGAGTTTGTTCCAAGATTGTCTAATTATCAATCTATCATATCAGTCAACCCTGAATCAGTTATTGCCAGTCCTTTATCTTTCCTTTCCCTGCTCAGAATGGCTACTTTTATATAACTGTTAGACCTAAAATATAGTAAATACCAAGTTTTCATCAAAATAAAAGGAATTCTGGGTGCCTGGGTGGCTCAGTGGTTGAGCATCTACCGTTGGCTCAGGGCGTGATCCTGGGGTTCTGGGATCGAGTTCCCCATTGGGCTCCCTGCATGGAGCCTGCTTCCCCCTCCTCCTGTGTCTCTGCCTCTCTCTCTATATATCTCTCATGAATAAATAAATAAGATCCTTAAAAAAAAGATAAAAGGAGTTCTGATTTTTTAGTTCAATGTGTTTAATAATTTCAACATTAGTCTTAGAGAAAGATTCTTGGGGGATAAAGAATTTCAAGAGTTTTTAAAAGAAATAAGAAGGTAGGTACTTAGTCTTTTACTTTTTTTTTTATATGAAAGCAAAACCAAAAGAAAAAGAGATTATATATAATCAAATATTTTCTTTAAAAATGCAATTTCTGGCTTTTTCTTAGACTGAAAACACTAATTTTAAAGTGAAATGATTTTTAAAAGTCCAGTACAAAATTAAGAAAAACCACATAAGTTTTATGTAAGTATTCAGCCATGAATTCATTCATTCAACAAATACCTGCTGTGAATCTTTTACGTGCCTGGCACAGCTTTGGACTCTAAGGATACAGAGGTAATCCAGACAGATTGAGTCCTTGCTTGCCCTTGTAAAGTCTGGAGAGCTTAGTTATCTAAGACAGTCACTTTGGTTTTGTTTTGCTTTCTCAAGATTGCCTTGGCTATTTGAGGTCTTTTGTGGTTTCATATACACTTTAGGATTATTTGTTCTATTTCTTTGAAAAAAAATGACATTGGAATTTTTATAGGGATTCCACTGAACCTATAGATTGCTTTGGGCAGTATGGACATTTTGACAATATTCATTCTTCCAATCCATAAACACAGAATACCTTTCCATTTAATTGTCTTAAATTTAATTGTCAGGGTCTTAAACTTTTCAGTGTATAGGTCTGTCACCTCGTTTAAATTTATTCCTAGATACTTTATTCTTTTCAATATGATTATAAATGAGTTTATTTTCTAAATTTCTGGGATTATTCACTGCTAGTATATGGAAATGCAACAGATTTTTGTATATTTATTTTATACCTTGAAATTTTACTGAATTCGTTTATTAGTTCTACTGGTTTTGGGAATAGAGTCTTTAGTCTATATATAAATTAAGGTTATTTGCAAATAACCTTCTTCCTTCTTCCTTTCCAATCTGGATGCATTTTATTTCTTTTCTTTGCCTAAGTCCTCTGGCTAGTTCTTCCCAGTATTGTGTTGAATAAAAGCGGTAAGAGAGGGAGGACATCCTTTCCTGATCCTGATTCAGCCTTGAGTATGCTGTTAGCTGTGGGCTTGTCATATATGGCCTCTATTATGTTGAGGTATGTTCCTTCTCTACCCACTTTATTGATATTGAACTATTCTTGCAGGCCTGGAATAAATCCCACTTGTTCATGATGTATGATCCTTTTGATATATCATTGAGTTTGGTTTGCTAAAATTTTGTCAAGGATTTTTGCATCTATGTTTATCAAAGATATTGATTGAGCTGTGGTTTTCTTTCTTTGGTGGTACCCATGTCTGGTTTTAGTATCAGGGTAATGCTGGATTTGTAAAATGAGTTTGGAAGCATTCCTTCCTCTAGTTTTTTGGAAGAGTTTGAGAAGGATGCAGTTTAGATCTTCTTTGAATGTTCGGTAGAATTCATAGTGGTGCCATACGGTCTTGGCTTTTGTTTGTTGGCAGGTTTTTTATTACTCATTTAATCTCCTTACTAGTAATCAGTCTGTTTAGATTTACTATGATTCAGTCATAGGAGACTGGGTTTCTAGTGATTTATCCATTTTATCTAGAATGTCCAACTTATTGGCATGTAGTCATTCAAAGTAATCTGTTATATTCCTTTGTATTTATGTCTTATCAATTGTAACTTCTTTTTCACTTCTAATTTTACTTATTTGAGCCTTTCCTCTATTTTTCTCAGTGAGTCTAGCTAAAGATTTGTCAATTTTATTTATCTTTTCAAAGAACCAGCCCTTAATTTCCTTGATCTTGTCTTTTTAATCTCTATTTCATTTATTTCTACTCTGGTCTTTGTTATTTTGTTCTTCCTACTAAATTTGGGCTACATTTGTTCTTTTTCTAGTTCCTTCAGGTATGAATTTTGATTATTTAAGATTTTTCTTGTTTCTTGCAGTAGGCCTATATCTTCATGAACTTCCCCCTTAGAACCACTTTTGCTGCATCTCATCGATTTTAGCATGTTATATTCCTATTTTCATTTGCCTCTAGGTATTCTTTTATTTCTCCCTTGATTTCTTTGCTGACCTACTGGTTATTCAGTAGCATATTGTTTAATCTTCACTTATTTGTGATTTTTTTCCACTTTTCTTCTCGTAATTGATTTCTAGCTTCATACTGTTGTAGTCACAAAAAAATGCTTGACATGATTTCAACCTTCTTAAATCTATTGAGACTTGTTTTATGGCCTAACATGGTCTGCTTTGGTAATGTTCCATATGTACTTGAAAAAATTATATATTTTTATTGTTTTTGGAAGGAATTTTCTGTGTATATCTGTTAATTCCATCTGGTTTAATGTGTCATTTAAAGCCAATGTTACCTTATTCCAGCAATTCTACTAAAAGGTATTTATCTGAAGAAAACAAATACACTAATTTGAAAAGATATATACATCCCATTTTCATTGCAGCATTATTTATAATGGCCAAGATACGGAAACAACCTAAGTGTCCATTGATGGATGTGCAAGTGAAGAAGATGTGGTATATATACAAAGGAATACTACTCCTCCATAAAAAAGAATGAAATCCTGCCATATGCAACAACATGGATGAACTTTGGGGGTATTATGCTAAGTGAAATAAGCTAGACAGAAAAAAGACAAATACCATAGAATTCACTTATATGTGGAATCTAAAAAAACAAAACAAAATTCGCAGATACAGAGAACAGAAGGGTATTCACTGGAGTGGAGGAAGGTTGGGGGCAGACAAAAATGGATGAAGGGTGTAAAGAGATATAAACTTTGAATTATAAAATAAGTAACCCATAGTAATGTAATGTCCAATACGGTGACTGTAGTCAATAATGCTACAGTACATATTTGAAAATTTTGAAGAGAGCAAATCCTGTAAGTTCTCATCACAAGAAAAAAAGTTTTGTAGGTTGTTTGTATGGTGATGGTAACTACATTTATTGTGGCAGTCATTTTGCAATGTGTACAAATACTGAATCATTATGTTGTGCATTGAAAATGAATGTTGTATATCAATTATACCTCCAAAAAAATCACTTTGTTAAAATTGCTTTAAAGAACCAAACAGGCAAATAAAACATCACTTGAACTAATTGAAAAGAAAATTCAAAAGAAGAAAGGCTTTGGGAATTGACTAGATTCATTCTCAAATGTCCAGGATAGTGACTGATTAAACCTTCATCACAGGGGATGCCTGGGTGGCTCAGCGGTTAAGTGCCCCCTTTAGGCCCAGGGCATGATTCTGGAGTCCAGGATTGGGTCCCACATCGGCCTCCCCACAGGGAGCCTGCTTCTCCCTCTGCCTGTGTCTCTACCTCTCTCCGTGTCTCTCATGAATAAATAAATAAAATCTTAAAAAACAAAAAACAAACCCTTCATCATGGCATACACACTGACATCGTGGACAGGCATAGAAATCAAATTTATGATGAGATCACAAATGGGTAGCAACAATTTCTTCAAACAAACACCCACCAAGCTACTTAGGTACAGTTCTGAAAACCATGAGTAGTAACACATTCTACCTACAGGAAAGACAAAGTTTAAATGCAAGTTCTTCTAATAGCTAATTAAAAGAAGGCAAGAGAACAATCAGAAGGGAATTGAGAGAGAGGGGAAAAGATTGAGACTAAGATTATCTGTCACTGGGAAAAACAAGCATATATATCTCTGCAGTGTTCATCCAGGCTGAATTATGGAAAGGATGTCACCACAATCAGCCATCCTCGTATTTTGTCTAATGGCTTGACATGGCAAGTGTCTGAAAAGAGTGTTATTACTCTTAAGCTGGACTAAAACCTTAAGAGTTGTATGAAATGTAGTGCTTCCTCCCCAAAGGGGAGCATTTGTCAGAGCAATTGTATTCTCCTCCCTATTTGTACCAAATTCCTTACCTCTGACTAGACCTTTAAAAATAGACCTCTAAGTTTCCATGTAATCTCTCTTCAATTGTGGAATAATACAAGGTTTCTCAAAAACAGCCCAAATGTGGTAGGAGCACAATGGACACTGAATGTATGTATGTCTTAAGACCTCTTAGTTTGCTTGTTTCTTTCCTTCCTTCCTTCCCTCCTTCCTTCCCTCCCTACCTTCTAGATTGGAAGGCTTAATGATAATAATAAAAGAACATGAAATCTACTCTATTAATGAATTTTTAAATGTTCAGTAGAGCATTATTAACTGTAACACATTGTTGTACAGCAGGTTTCTACAATTTTTTCATACTAAATGATGGAGACTCTATAGACAGCTACTGCCCATATTTCCTTCTTCCTCCAGCCCCTAGACGTTTTCTGCTTCTACTTTCTATGAGCTTCTTCTGTGAGCTTCTATGAGCTTCTACTTCTATGAGCTTGACTACTTTAGATGCCTCATATAAGTGGAATCATGCAGTAGTTTTCCTTCTGAGACTGGGCTGATTTCACTTGGCATCATTTTCTCAAAGTTCATTCATATTGTAGCATGTGATATAATTTCCTTAAGGCTGGATAATATGCTTACACATACAAACACACACACACTCACACACAAATCACATTGTCTTTGTCCATTCATCTATTGATGGGCATTTAGGTTACTTCCACTTCTTGGCTATTGTGAATACTGCTTCAGTGAACATGGGAGCGCAATTATCCCCTTGACATTCTGTTTTCAATTCTTCTGGATAAATACCCAGAAGTGAGGCTGCTGGGTCATGTGGTAGTTGTATTTTTTTTTTTAAGGAACCTCCATACTGTTTTTTACAGTAGCGGTACCATTTTACATTCCCATCAATAATGCACAGGAGTTCCAATTTTTCCACATATTATCGAACACTTGTTCTTTTCTTAATTTTTCCTTTTTGAAAAATTATAGCTATTCTAACAGATGTAAGATGATACCTCACTGTGGTGTCGATTTGCATTTCCTGATTAGTGATGTTGAACATCTTTTCATACACCTTTGACCATTTGTAGGTCTTCTTTGGAGAAATGTCTCTATTTTTAAGTCCTTTGCCCATTTTCCTTTTTTTTTTTTTTTGCATTTATTTATTTATTTATTTTTATAAATTTATTTTTTATTGGTGTTCAATTTGCCAACATATAGAATAACACCCAGTGCTCATCCCATCAAGTGCCCCGCTCAGTGCCCGTCACCCAATCACCCCCACCCCCCGCCCACCTCCCTTTCTACCACCCCTAGTTAGTTCGTTTCCCAGAGTTAGGAGTTTCTCATGTTCTGTCTTCCCTTCTGATATTTCCCACTCATTTTTTATCCTTTCCCCTTTATTTCCTTTCACTATTTTTTTTTTTAGGTATACAATGCAGATTTATTTAGAATGAAAAAAGGAACCATAATAAATTACAAATCTAAAGAGGTAACAAATACCCAAATATTACAGAACTCAGAAAATATTGTTTTTATTCTTATTTTTTATTTTATTTTTTTATTTTTTGCCAAATACTCTGCCAAATATTTTATTTTATTTCATTATTTTTTTTAATTTATTTTTTATTGGTGTTCAATTTACCAACATACAGAATAACCCCCAGTGCCCGTCACCCATTCACTCCCACCCCCCGCCCTCCTCCCCTTCTACCACCCCTAGTTCGTTTCCCAGAGTTAGGAGTCTTTACGTTCTGTCTCCCTTTCTGATATTTCCCACACATTTCTTCTCCCTTCCCTTATATTCCCTTTCACTATTATTTATATTCCCAAATGAATGAGAACATATAATGTTTGTCCTTCTCCGATTGACTTACTTCACTCAGCATAATACCCTCCAGTTCCATCCACGTTGAAGCAAATGGTGGGTATTTGTCGTTTCTAATGGCTGAGTAATATTCCATTGTATACATAAACCACATCTTTTTTATCCATTCATCTTTTGATGGACACCGAGGCTCCTTCCACAGTTTGCCCATTGCTGCTAGAAAACATTGGGGTGCAGGTGTCCCTGCGTTTCATTGCATTTGTATCTTTGGGGTAAATCCCCAACAGTGCAATTGCTGGGTCGTAGGGCAGGTCTATTTTTAACTCTTTGAGGAACCTCCACACAGTTTTCCAGAGTGGCTGCACCAGTTCACATTCCCACCAACAGTGTAAGAGGGTTCCCTTTTCTCCGCATCCTCTCCAACATTTGTGGTTTCCTGCCTTGTTAATTTTCCCCCTTCTCACTGGTGTGAGGTGGTATCTCATTGTGGTTTGGATTTGTATTTCCCTGATGGCAAGTGATGCGGAGCATTTTCTCATGTGCATGTTGGCCATGTCTATGTCTTCCTCTGTGAGATTTCTGTTCATGTCTTTTGCCCATTTCATGACTGGATTGTTTGTTTCTTTGCTGTTGAGTTTAAGAAGTTCTTTACAGATCTTGGAAACTAGCCCTTTATCTGATACGTCATTTGCAAATATCTTCTCCCATTCTGTAGGTTGTCTTTTAGTTTTGTTGACTGTATCCTTTGCTGTGCAAAAGCTTTCACTATTTATATTCCTCAAATGAATGAGACCATGTAATGTTTGTCCTTCTCCGATTGACTTATTTCACTCAGCATAATACCCTCCAGTTCCATCCACGTCAAAGCAAATGGTGGGTATTTGTCATTTCTAATGGCTAATATTCCATTGTATACATAAACCACATCTTCTTTATCCATTCATCTTTCGATGGACACCGAGGCTCCTTCCACAGTTTGGCTATTGTGGACATTGCTGCTATAAACATTGGGGTACAGATGCATTTCACTGCATCTGTATCTTTGGGGTAAATCCCCAACAGTGCAATTGCTGGGTCGTAGGGCAGGTCTATTTTTAACTCTTTGAGGAACCTCCACACAGTTTTCCAGAGTGGCTGCACCAGTTCACATTCCCACCAATAGTGTAAGAGGGTTCCCCTTTCTCCACATCCTCTCCAACATTTGTGGTTTCCTGCCTTGTTAATTTTCTTAATTTTCCCCATTCTCACTGGTGTGAGGTGGTATCTCATTGTGGTTTTGATTTGTATTTCCCTGATTCTTTGCCCATTTTTCAATCAGGTTTCTCTTTTGTTGAGTTGTAGGCATTCCTTATATGCTTTGGGACATTAATGCCTCATCAGATATATGGCTTGCAAATATTTTCTCCCATTCCATAGGTTGTCCTTTCACTCTGCTGTTTCCTCTATTATGCAGAAGCTTTTCAGTTTGATGTAGTCCCACTTACCTAATTTTGCTTTTGTTGCCTGTGCTTTGGTGTCATATCCAGGAAATAATTTTAAGACCAATGTTATGAAGCTTTCTTCCCTATATTTTCTTCTAGGAATTTTATAGTTTCATATTTTTTAAAATAAAAGGTATTAATTTATTCATGAGAGACACAGAGAGAGAGGAAGACACAGGCAGAGGGAGAAGCAGGCTCCCTGTGGGGAGCCGGATTTGGGACTCAATCCCAGGACCCCGGGATCACGACCTGAGTCAAAGGCAGATGCTCAACTACTGAGCCACCTAGGTGCCCCATAGTCTCAGATCTTACATTTAAGTCTTTAATCCATTTTGAGTTGGTTTCTGTTTATGCTGTAAGACAAAGGTCAAATTTCATTCTTTTGCTTGTGGATATGCAGGTTTTATTGAGGAGGAGCCTATCCTTTCCCTGTTTTGTAGTTTTGGCACCCTCATTGAAGATCATTTGACCATAATTGTATGGGTTTATTTTTGGGCTCTCTATTCTTTTCCATTGGTCTCTATGCTTGTTTTGATAGTAATACCATACTGTTTTGAATACCATAGCTTGTAATAAGTTTGGAAGTTAGGAAGTGGGGGACAATATCAAACAAATGACAAGGAGAAAATAAAGTAAAGATAGGGCTAAGAAAAAGAACAGAATATATGTTTTAAAAAATCCTTAAGTCCAATATGTAAAATGATTAAGGGGAAGCACATGGAAGAATACATAATCAACAGACCAAGTGAGAGTTCAGGTGATTAAAAAGGCTGACCCAAGACTTCAGCATATATTCCGATCTTTCTGAAACCGGTTAAAAGATTGGGCTGTGCAAGATGTGAGGAGACGGTGTCAGCAAGAGGGAAGAAGGGGAAAAAAGAGAGGTGCTCTGTGGGTTCTCCGGTCATATTTTAGAAGCTTCTGCCCAACTCTTGGCCAATGTGGTCACAGGAACACAGATTGGGACAGGCAAAGTTTCCTTTGTTTAACACACATGTTAAATGACTCCTGTTTGCCAGGTACTGAGCTTGGGACTAAAGACTAGTATAAACTTTGGTCTTTGGAGAGTTGTCAAGTTTAGAGAAATATTTGTTATTTTTTTCTATTTTCTTTTTGTGAGTTCATTATTTTTAATTACAAAAGCAACAAATGCTTAACTGTAATGAAAACTACAAACTATAAAGAATGTAAAAAAGTAAAAGGTGAAATATTCTCTCATCTCCCAGTTCCACTGCCAAGTTACCACCCCCAGTAATGGGGGTTCGTCTCCTTCCAGATCTAAACATGTGTGCATGGCCACATATGTATAGGCATATGTGTAGGATTTTAGCTTTATAAAAATGACAAGCAATACACTTTGTTCTGCAACTTTTCCCCCTTGTTCTGTGTAATTCTTTTTCTTTTCTAAATATATTACTGATACCTTCCATGTCAGTGTAGACAGGACCAATTTAAGTATGGTACATAATTTAAGTATTCCTCTATTGATGGACATTTAGAAATTCTCCAAAATTTGTCTATTATTAACAATGCTGTAAAGAGCAGCCCTGCAGATAGCCACTTGAGCTTATATTTCTATAGAAGAGATTTACAGAAGTTGTTCAAACAATACATCCATTTTTAGTTTTGATAGATATTGCCAAATTGTTTCTAATAGATGCTATCAATTTACTCTCCTGACAAATATTGGAGAGTGACTGTTTTCCTAGTCCTTCACCCTTTTGGGTATGATCAGTTTAAAAATTTTTGGCCAATATGATAAGTAAAATGTTTTTTCACTCTTCTACATTTCTAATGATTTAATAGTAAGGTTAAACATTTGGTTATTGGTAACATGTTCTTGTGGATTGTCTTTGTATCCTTTTTACTATGTTTTCCAATTACTAGATCTATTAGGCTGGTACACAGCAAAGAAATTTAAATAAGGACATGTCTGAATAGCAAAAAGAAAGAGATTTACACAGAGATTGCCGTGGTAAGGAGGCATTTTCTAAGGGAAGAAGAGAGAGAAGAATTACCTTTTATTGTGCCCCCCAGTGATGCACTAGGTATTATGCTAGCTCTGCACACAAGGCAATCCAAATGGACAGTTGTGAATTAGAGGCAGTGAGCATCAGGATACACTAAACTTTTATTCCTTTAGTGGCTCCCTATGGATTTCTAGAGAGAATGACACTTCACATTCAAGAGGCTTATAAAGTAAGTGTAGTCTCCTCATTGCTAGGGCACTGAAGCAAGGGACACAAAAATAGAAGAATACATTGTTCTGATAACCCAATACTTTTGTTGTTCTTTTGATATTTGTGATCGAATCTCACAACTTCTTACCCAGATACACACCTGTTATCAGAGGCATTTGCCTTCATTGCAGAGTAGCTAGGAAGAAAATATCAAGGAGGGAAGAAGATGGGAGTAAAGAAAACTGATGGAGAAAATAAAGAGAAGAAAGGAGAACAAAGATTGAGAACATGATAAAAGGTTGAAAAAAAAAAAGATGATCACCTAGTTATCAACCTATAATTATTACATTGTTTTTCAAATAACTTTTTAGAATCGTGCTAAAATTTCAAATAACTAGATCAATTTGTGTAGAACCCTCTATTAACTGAAAATTCCCCTTGCTTTTCTTTCATTACATTACATGCATTCTTAGTAAGGCGACCTCTAGATAAAGTGAACTTCAAAAATTCTTCTCTGAAGAGAAAGAACACATGACAAAAATATAAACTATTATTGGATATTTATTCTCTCCCATCCACTAGCTTCTCTAAGATATCCTAGGCTTGGAAGGAATCAAACCTAATCATCTACACATTCCATATCTACATTACTGAACAGTGTGAACTGGTGATCATAGGATTATCTGGAACATTTTTAGAACCGTAATGTTCCTGAGATTGTCAGATATTTAATCGTCTGTCCTTTTTATAGTAGGAGATTTAACTGACACATTTAAAAAAATAGCCACAGGATTTAAAATACAAAAGTTCTATCAAAACATTTATTAATTAAACAATTTAATTAATCAACACCAACCCATTATTTAAGCCTACTAGTTGTTATTATTCTGTGCCATTTTAACACTTTTTGGAAGTTGGCCCAAGCCAAAGGTTCCCAACAATGTTACAATGTAAGTAGAAATAGAAATACGACTAAGAACTATAGCTATAAATACAATGGTCCTTCTCGCTTTTAACTTTAGCATGCTGAGCAGCCACAGGCTCTTGGCCAGCTATGAAAAGTCATCAGCATCAAAGTCTGGCAACTAGTTGTTAAGAGAAAAGTCAGGAGACCAGCCTTCTATTTCTAGAACTTCCCTGACTCATCCTTACACCAATACTGAAATGTAGTCAGTCAATTCAACAAAATTCACAATATGCGAACTCCTATGTTGGTATACTACCACAAAGGGTGTATATATACACACACACACATACACACACACACACATATATATGTTCAGTGGGAGTTCAAAGACTAGTGTAAAGGGGAAACTCATATAAATAAGTCTGATACAAAGGAGTTACTAATAGGGATCAGTGAATATAAAGAGATTCTAATTGTCCTTCCTCTATAATCTCCCGTATATGAGCCAGGACTCACTGAAAATGGGGGTTTTGAAGGAGATGGCTGTTTGGGACACAATCTTCCCCTGGGTAGCCTAAGAGCACTTCCCAAAGTTATATTCAGTGTCCCTTTCCTGAAACAAAAATCCAGGTCTCATGCTCAGAAAACTACCCCATGAAGGAGATTTGAAAGATGATAAGCTCAGCAGACCATGAGCCCCCAAATGCCATGATAGCTCATGTTCTGCTTAGACATATAGAAGGGGGCTCTTTCCATCTTGCATAACCAATGGGGTAAAGGTTCTTCTAGGCATTAGAACTAATAAGCAGCCAGGACTTTCAGACTGCAGAAGACCTTGAAGCCAGGCCACCATATTTGATTGTTGGACATTGGTAGGCTTCCTGATTTTATCGATCCATAGCTTCATAATGTGAATGTCAAACAAATGTTTTTCCATGTTTATGTGGAACCAGTCGGTGGAATTATCCCTTGAAGTTTCTGATGTGACTTCCTCCCCATGTAGATTCTTAGGGAAAAAAGTGGCCATGCCATGCTGTTCAAGAAAGATACTTCAGAGAATATTTATGAGATGGTATAAGTACCATAAAAGTTTGCTCATTCAGTGCATACACTAGTTGAAATGGGTTTTGGGATCGTTTACCATTAGCATTGAAGAAACTTGCAAATGTTGTAGACAATACTTTACCTTCTGCCTTTGGGTAGGCTCAGAAATTAAAGATGGACCTGACTTTACAAGGGAGAGTTCATTCTTTTAGAGATTATTAAGGTTACCTTCATACAACGTACGCATATTTATAGTCATCTTATATCATCAAATAAATAAAACACAGTGTACCTCAGCTAATTGTGAAAATGGCCTAAACTTTTCATCCTATTCCTATTCTGTGACTACTCTCAATGCCTATTTTTCATTTTTCTTTGTCCTCACGTGCATATTACTTGATTTGTCATAAAGCTCATTTTCTAGTATTAAGTAACTTTTGGCACCAAGGAGTTTCACTTAATGTCTGATTCAAATTCCTCATGCTTCCATTTCAAATAATCTTTTCCTGTGCTCAGGGAAGGCAGATAATAGCTAGTCTCATCATCCTCTACACAAAGCTCCTTCATAAACTTTATGACTGTCATTTGTTATTTTTTTAAACAAGAGATGCTTTCTACCACATCTTTAAAAATCAGGTTTTGAGAAACGTCAGCAAGCTCTCAGTTTATCTTGGTCCTATCTGGAGTCAGCTGAACTTGGCAGCACACAGCTTTCTCCGAGGTATAATTACAGTCTGGAGGAGAATGCAATTTGTGCAGCATTCCACTGACCTACAAGCTGACCTTGTGCAGGGGCAAATTCACAGGTTGCGTTAAACCCTATTAGACATGCCTAGTTTAAGGCAAAGCTTTTCCAGACCCCCGCCTCATGCTGGATTAGGGCATATCACACATGCGTACTATTACATTGCCTAAGGAGCTCTTGCAATGCCTTCCAGAGAGGGGATAGGCAGGCCGACATCCCACACTGCCTAATCCTGCACCTTGAGCTAGTGTATCCAAATGATTATTATTTCTTACATATGTGATTTTTAGAAGAACCTGCCTCTTTGAATAAGAATTAAGACAGAAACGGGCAGATTTGCTACATTGGAAAAACCACACCCTGACTACTCAGCTAGAAAAGTCTTGCCAGACAGACTGAGAAAGAACTCCTGCCAGGCCCAGCGGGATTTTTCACATCTACATAAAATCCACATATATCTTCAGCTTTCTGCCTGTGCTTGGCAGATGTGGCCAGAAGTAAAAATAAAAATAAATGGTCTGAATAGACCACAAATACTGGAAGCCTACTTGGCCAAGTGAGTTCAGCACAGCTACAAAATTAAGAGAATTATGGAAGCCTTCTTCTTCCAGGGAGCCTTCCCTGTCTGGAAATGAAGACGATGGATTTCTACACCTCTATCTTCACTAGATATTGAACACATTCAAACCTATATCAGATCAGGTAGGTACTCTGTTCTTTGGTTTAGTCCTCACATTTGAAATTTGTCAGTTTCAGTCACAGGATTTCCATCTCCAGTGAAGTTGGTTTTATCATAGAACAGGCACCACGTCTAGTTAAATACAGCCATATATGTTGTTACCAATAAATATCTCCTGGGCACTTTAGGCAAATAAAAGCATGTGAAAGTTGCTGTCTTTTCTGTCTGAATTACCCTCTCCTTCACCAAAAACAAATAAATAAAAGATCCACATATATAGGCAGATATCTACTTACATGACAGGGATATATTTCAATTATCCATGTGCAGGTCACGTTTGACTCTATAGAACCAATGAGTGAGTGGTTTGCCTCTCAAGGAAATTGAAGATAGTTTAAAATACACAGAAATGAGACCATCTGCCTCTCCAAAGCAAAATTCTAAAAAAAAAAAAATCCCATTATTTCTATTTTTGTGCCTTCAGACTGGTGATCTTTGGCTTAGGCTTCATATCAATACTCCCTGAATGCCACTACTTGGCAAAACCACAGACATTAAAAAGCTGGTTTAAAGCACATGCACTACTAATGAGAAATCAGGTTATCTCGTCAACAGTTATCCCTTGAATTTGTAAGCCACTGGCTGCCAAAGGGATCCAGGGACTTTCATAATGACTGCTGCATTTATCTTGAAGACATTCTTGTGGACTAATTTGGTAGGCGGATAGAATCCTACAGTAGAGACAGAAATTGACGAACCTATCCTACAGGCTACAATCTCTAAGAGTCAAGCTGATAACCTACACTGGATACATCGAAATCATAAATAAGTGTGGACCCCAAACTGGCTGGATTGGGGAGCAGCATCTTCTAGGGACAAGATATGGTACAACAGGGAAACCTTGGGTTTAGTGCTCTCCTACTGACCTGTCACCTGTTCGCAACCCCATCCTTGCCAAATTGCAAATTCTTATTTTATAATTAATAGAAATCTAATTTGGAAGCTAGAATGAGAATTTCCCAAGGGAATTCTAAGAGGTGATATAAGATAACACAAGGTCATGAAGCACAATAGCCTATGGATGCAGGCCTTATATACAAAATTTTTTAAATTCATGGGATGAAACAATTGACACAATTACACTTCATAGGTGTGGCTATTCTTGTGCCCTCCATGCCATTTCTAATGTGGCAGTGACTGGAGATGGGACAGGTAAGTAATTCCTCCTCCCAGTCAATGCCAGAAACGAGGGCCAGCTAGAGGGGAACGGCAAGACTAGAGTCAGCAGTCATCTTGCTGTCTCTCCTCAGGGAGAGTGAGCACTTCTTTGGAAACATGCAATTGTTTCTTGGCAGGTGCCCAGGAAAATAAATGCTGACTCAGGTTCCTTGTCCCTTTCTCCTGTGTTCCCTCCCCTGCCACTCTTTGGCATCACAGCCAGAGGAGTCAGTTGGCTGGCTCCATGGTGCCATATTATGAAGTGTCACCTGACTTGCTACAAACAAGCCCTCACTTCTGATGGGTCAGTATGGCCAGGTATGCTTCTGGGTAGTGGCCTCCATCAACTGGCCTGATGATGCCATTAAAATAAGCTTTCCACACATAGCCTGATTATCTGTCCCACTAAATGTTTCAAGGAAAACTAAGCTTCACTGTTCTGTCAGACTGCTAGGTCTGAATCTCTTCCATGGCCTTATTTTTGGGGACACATAAAATTGCTCAGATGAAGTTTACTTTAAGGATTTAGGCTCTTCACCAAGAAATGTGAAAAGGCGAATTGTCATCCTGTCTTGCATCTGAGAACATATTTGGCAACCCATGCCCTTACTGAGAGACAGAAAAGCCCTTTTATTGGTTTTCAGACCAGTGAATTCTGCTCAGAAAGCAAATGGAGAGAAGATCACAGCAGGTGAAGGCTGAGGCTGAGACAGGAGTGGGGGTGGGGTACCATGGGGCGGAGGGGGGTGGGAATATGGGCAGGAGATAATCCTGATGGTTTGGGAATTTTTGTGCCAATATGAAATCATATGCATTTTCCCACTGATCAGAGACTTAGGAGAGAAAATGACCAGGAGACATCAGTGTATTCATTTCCCCAACTTCAAGCGGGACCAAAGTACCATCACACAAAGGTAGAGGTGAGAAATGTCATCCTATTATTTCAGAGAGCTCAAAGCCTCTTCAAGAGTGCTTGGCTGTAACGGGCATGAAACAATTCTAAACTACTGACAGCTGACCTGGTGAGAAGCAGTTGGACAGAGGGCTACGTGGCAGAAAGAAAATGAAAAAGAAAACAGAAGACTATGAAAAGATCCAACCCCTAGTAAAATATAAAACAAAACCAAAACAAAACACAACACAGGCCCAACTGTCCAAGACTCTGCTTTTTAAACTGATGGTGTGAATGCTAAGCTACAGTGGTCCAAGAGTGAGAGGAAAGAGGGATTCTCTTTGGGACAAATGTTAATAACTTCAGGATAACCCACAAATATTCAATTCATGGCTTCAGGTGGCCTCCAACCATCAGGGCTCAAACTCTCCTAAGGCCAGGAGCTTATTCCACATATATAACTTAACCTTTAACGCTGTATGGAGAATTTATTTACTCTCTGTTTTAGGAGGGATGGGAGTAGAGTGGTTCACCATCCAAGATATAACAGAGGCATCAAGCTTTACATCAGGTTTTACTGTTGTTTTAAATTTCCATATTATAATTCTACTGTAAAATCCCATCCCAACAAGCAATGTACCTGGCTATCAAAATGAGTAGTGTAAATGTTCTTTCTCCTCCCCTCTCTCCTCACTGGATCCAGCACTGAGGACAACAGTGAAAGCTTTTGTTCAGTTATTCCTAAATTGGGATTCCATGGGATCGGGATCCTATATACTTCTACAAACTGTAGGAAAAGCCTGTGGTTGTCCATAGAAAGCTGTCGTATAAGGCAATTAAAAATTTGTGGGATATCCTCTAGAAGTTTAGTGTGCATGTGAATTACCAGGGACCTCATTAAAAAAAAAAAAAAAAACAGATTCTCATTCACTAGGAATGAGATAGGACCTATTTTGGATTGAACTGCATTCCTCCTACAAAAGATATGTTGAAGTGTGAATCTCCAATAGCTCAGATTGATGTGATTTGGAAATGGGGCCAGGTGTAATTAATAAAGATGAGGTCATAGTGGAGTCAGATGGGCCCCTAATCCAATGTGGCTGGTATCCGCAAAGGAAAATGGCCATGGGAGACACAGAGACAAAGAGGGAGAATGCCAAGTAATGAGAAAGGCAGAGAATGGAATTGCACTGCTGTATGCCAAGGGATGGCAGACATGGCCAGCCAACCACCAACAGATGGGATGTGGTGAAGGAGGATTCCCCTACTGGTTCCATGGAGAGGATGGCTCTTTCCAATACCTCGATTTCAGACTCCCAGCCTCCAGAACTATGAGACAATAAATTTGTTGTTTTTAGTCACCCAGTGTGTTAAGGCAGGCCTAGGAAACTAACACAGGGGCTGAGGGCCTTCTATTTCTAGTAAGCTACCAGGTAATGCTTATGCTGCTACTTCACACGTCACACTTTGCAAAGTCAGGTGACCTCAAATAAATATCCTGTTTGGTCACTCTTACTGGCGCTTAGCACAGTGACATATACATGTACGTATATGTATATATACATAGGTTTATACATATGTATAAACGTAGGTTTATAAGATCCCTGATTCCCAGAGGTTCTTTCCTGACTGACCAGCTGGAAATGTGCCCCTGTCTCTAGCAGTCTCCAAAAGCTATATGTCCAGTCAAGGACGACTGCTTTCTTACGTAAGGGCCAACTCTGGGAATGCAGATAGCCATGCTGGTCTCCTAAGGATTCTAAAAAAACAAAGTTTGTAAGACTTTGGACTTGCTGACTTATCCGTATTTCTCATTTAATTCTAAGACATTCAGTCTCCTATATATCCTTGGTGACTCAAATAAGGCTTTTTCTCTCCAAAGCTTAGAATGTTAGGCTTTTGAAAAGAACACATGCTAATAATTACTCCAAGCTGGGTAGTGATGATGGGCAACAGAAATCTTATTATCTTCAATGTCATTTGAGGTCTTTGATATGATAATCACTGCATTCAAGATATCAGAAATGATGGATGGCCTTTGATTCAGGGTGCACTGCGATGCAAATTACCTGGCTCTTTCCCACTCCTGCTCAGATGGTGGAGAGCTAGTGAAAGTGGGCACTTCTAGTTTCAGGGCCTCAAGCCACCAGGAGGCAAAATCAGTGGCAAAACTCAAAAGAGTTTCAAAGTCCCTTCTTTAAGGGAAGCCTGGGGCTACTTTAGTTTTCCCTTTTATGGACACACTTCACCTAGGACAACCCTGTGCATGGTCTTAATGTGCAGCCATTGCTGAAATGTACAGCTATTTACAACCTAAGTCCTTCTACTCTGTTAACCTTCTGGGCAACAGCAGTAGACATAAGAGCCACTGCTTCCAGTAGGCTGACTGAGTTCCTTCAATAAACATGCCATAAGGATTCCAGGAAATTCTAGCAAGGAAGGAAAGATGAAAGAGCAAGGTGTATAGGTACCTTAAAACTGCTATAACATGCTGTCAGGGCTTACAGTATGGAACCCAGCACCTCTCTCCGAGTCAGTGATTAGTCTTCATCATTGTCCTCGCACTCACAGTGCAGCCACCAGGGAAAGCGAGCACATGCTATATGCTATCCTGCAGGTCGCCACGTGGACGGAATAACACAGTGATCCAAAATATTTACTTACTGTTATCCCTGAAGAATAAGCCCCTACCTGAGTCCTGACTACAGTCATCAGTGTATGTACCCTGAGGTTCTTGTAGGAATGAATCACCTCCTGATAGCAGGCAAGTGCAAAAAGCACACAGTAGGTGATTTGCCCAGAGTCACCAGCCACCTGACTACTAGGCCTGTGCACTCACCCTTGAAATACATCTCATTCCTGCAAGGCAATAGCCTCTAAAACGTGAAAATCAAAATGCGTATGAGTTTTAGGGTAGCAAAGGAAAGGTCTTTTGCTTCCTTTTCTCCTCTAAAACCAACCCCGAATTGTGGGACTGAATATCAAAACCAAAACCTGTCTTCAGTGAAACTAGGAGGCCCCCTGCAATTATCAAAACAGAAAATGTGAAGGCAGAAGTCGTTAAAAGAGTAGCAAATTCCACAGCATGGTAGAAGGACAAACCTGGTTGTCTGCAGGGGAAGGGAGAACCTCGGACATGCACAAATTAGAGGGGGATCATGTGCTCGCGGAGGCAATGATGAGGTGGGGAGCCAAAAATAAGGGGATAATTTAAAAGTGGTATACAGTGCAAGTAGATGCCAGATGTATAATCTCACCTGTGTTCATAAAGAAATTCCATCTGAAAAAACATATCAGTCTAAAAGCAAAGACAAGGGGCTCCTGGGTGGCTACGTGGGTTAAGCACCTGCCTTCAGCTCAGGTCATGATCCAAAAGGGAGCCCACATCAGGCTCCCTGCTCAGCAGGGAGTCTGCTTCTCCCTCTGCCCGTTCCCCTACAACTCCATATTATCTCTCTCTCTCTCTCTCAAATAAATAAATAAAATATTTTAGAAATAAGATAAATAAAATAAATAAAATAAAATAAAATAAAAGACAAACTCCCAACTGAAGTGTCTGGTCTGCAACTGTTTGCTCCACCATGGGATCCACCACTGGGCAAATCTTGTCCATTTCTACTGAGCTTCCATCCAGATTTATCACACCTCAGTCTCATATGTGCAATAGCAGCCAAAGATCACCAACTATTTGAAGACTCCTTTAACATGCAATACAGATGTGAGAACCAAAAAAATATTAAAAAGGAACTTGGAAGCTGGAACAGTAGGAAAGAAGTAAGCAAAAGACATATGTAAAGAAACTATAATTTATGAACTTAAGAAGTTAATTAAAAAATGTAAAATGAACTTTGAAATACAAAAATCTTTGTCTATCAAAATAGGAAGTCCATAGTGCTAAGAAAGTGAGAACTACTAACACCTTTGGAAGCACTCTAACTTACCTAAATCTTCCCCAAAGGACCCACTCTTCTGATTTTATGTTTATTATTGCCTTGCTTTTATTTTTTATTATAAATAATTTTATCACAAATGTAGGATTCCATAAACTTTATAGACTTTCACAATTTTGACCTTCAAGTCAATGGAATTATCCATGACTTTTGTCACTGAACATCTCACTTAAAAATCATCGATGTGGATAAGCTAACTCATTTTCAAAGCTGTATAGAATTCTATTCTGTGCCCTAACCTCAGTCTACTCATCTACTCTGGTGATAGTGTCATTTTCATATTTTTGCTATTATAAACAAAGCCTTTACAAACATTCTCATAGGAATCTTCTGGTACAAATGTGTAGAAGTTTGAACAGAGGGTGTACATGTTCACATGAACCAGGTAAAGCCAATGTGCTTTCCAAGTGCATGCAACACTTGACTTCCCAATTATCACACTGAGAATTCCTACCATTCCACATCCCTCTGAAATTTCACGGTTCTACTATTAATTTTTGCCAAGCTGGTGGGTATAAAATGAGATCTCTGCATTTCCTAGTTGCTGACTTGTTGATTATCTCTTCACATGTTTATTGACCATTCCAGGACAAGCCTTTTCATGTCTTTAGCCTATTTTCCTAGTAGAAGGTGATCAACTGATTACTGATCAGTAAAAATTCTATATATATTTTGGAGAGTAATTCTTCAGTTATATATGTTATGAATGTTTTCCCTAAGCTTGCAGCTTATCTTTTCATATTTTTGGGCTATCTTTTGATGAACAGGAGTTTTTTATTTTAGTGCACATATTTCTTATTTGATTTATACTTTTTGTGTCTTTTCCATGTGAGGTTAAATCATAGGCTCCTATATTCTTTTTAAAAACTATTAACTTTTTCCTTTCATGTACTTGATGCATCTGGAATTGATTTTTATTCATGATATGAGGGAGGGATCTATTTTCTTTCCTTTGGGATATATATATATATATAATTTTTACAATATTTCTTAATAGTCAATTTTACCCACTGAACTGAGATACCACATTTATCATATATTGATTTTTGCTTCTGAACCCTCAACTCTATTAATCTTTGTTTAGTTTTCTGTGCCAATTATTACCATACCATAACTACCTTATTTTTCTTGATATGAGATAGAATAAGTATCCTGATTTTTCTTTTTCAGATTTTTTTTTTCTTTTTCTGAGTTTTATGTTTCTTATTCTCTTACTTAAGGAAAAATAGTTTTGCTACAGATACATATATGATTCTATAAAATTCCTTGGATTTTCATGTGTTTAACTTCAGGCCAGTGGAATTATTTTATTGTGACTTTTTTACTAAACATCACAATTAAGGTTGTGTTTGTCACATTATTTTTTGAACCTCTGCTCTTTGACACAAATTTTTAGAATAAGCTTGTCAAACTCCAAATAATCCTATTTAGGTTTTGATTGGAATTACTTTGAAACTAGATATCAATTTGGGGTTAACTGACATCTTTATAATACTGGTTTTCCTATTCATAAAGAGAATATCTCTGCTTTCATTTAGGTCTACTTTAATGCTTTCAATACAGTAATTTTTATTCATTGCTGGATTCAATTAGCCAATCTGCTATTTAGGATCTTCACATCTATATTAGAGAAATTAGCCTGTAACGTTTCTTTACTTCCTGTCCTTGTCTGATATTGCTAGCAAGGCTATATACCCGCTTTGAGTGTAACATCATTTTCTAGTCTCTAAAGCATTTTGTGTAAGAAGGAACTGTTTGATGTAATCAAACCATCTGGTACTCTGTGGGGAGATTTTAAATTACTGATCCAATTTCCTTAATATTTATAGGCATTCGGGCGTTCTGTTTCTTCTGGATTCTGATTTGTTAATTCATATTTTTCTAGGAAGTTGTTTATTTCATGTTCTTTAATTAGCAAAAGCTTGTTCATGGTATTCCCTTATATCTTATACATTTCTATTACATCTTGTAGTTATATTCACTTTTACTTTCCTAGTATTTTTATATATGTTTGTTCTGCTCAATCCTGCCAAAAGTGTGTCAATTTATTGTTTTCAAAGAACAAATCTTTAACTTTACTGATCTTTTGTACTGTTTTAAAAGTTTTTAAAATTCCCATTCTCATTTTTAAAAACTTGGTTGAAGCATATGAAATTGTAAATATTTGATCCCATTTGACCTAAAAAATGGCTTTTCTTGTCATTTAACCTAATATTTTTTCTAATTTCTTTGGCTTTATTTTTTAGCTATTAATTTTGAAAGCTAAATTATTTTTTACCTTTTTCTTTCCTAATATAAACACTTATAATCATACATTTCCAGGAGTCTTGATAACCAATATTTTTATTTTCTGAGTTAAATGTGTTTTTTGAGTCCCATTATAACTTCTTTCTTGATCCATAAATTATTTACAGGTATTAATGTAAAATTTAAAAGGCAAGGAGGTTTTTGTTATTAGCATATTTAAGTTCTCTTTCTATTTATTTATAATTTCAGTTTGATCAGAGGATGTGGTCTGTATGAAAAACACTTGAAATTTATTGATATTAGCAGGACATTTTCATTTTCTTAAGCCTTTTAATACTGCTTAACTCTTTTTCTTTTCTTTTCTTTCTTTTTTTTTTTTTTAAAGAGAGGGAGAAAGAGAGAAGGGAGGAGGGACAGATGGAGGGAGGGAGGGAGGGGGAGAGAGAGAATCTTAAGCAGGCTCCATGCCTGGCATGGAGCCCAATGCGGGGCTCAGTCTCACAACCCTGAGATCACAATCTGAGCTGAAGAGTTGGCTGTTTCACTGACTAAGCCACCCAGGTGCCCCATAATACTGCTTATGTCTTAAAATTACATCCATGTATAATGCTGATGAAAATTAAAGTATAATAGCTATTCAGTCTATTTTTTTTATGGAAACCAACCTAAAATATCATACTTTAAATTCCATCATCACCTAAATCAGCCATTCTAGACATGCTTATATTTATTTGTAGCTTAACATGTTCTAAAAGGATTCATGCAGGCCACCTATGTCCCTGCCAACAGCTGGCACACTTAAAACTGTACTGCAAACATGGATTACCAAGCTAAATAAAAATAGTACTAGAAAATAGAGGCAAATTTTCTCACCTTTTTGTTCTATTACATTGTTTTCTCTTGGCACACCTTGAGGACATTCACCTCTGAGCATCCAATTTAAATTCATTAAAAAAAATCACATTGTCCTGTCCCAGTGGGACACACACAGAAAGGACAGAGTAAAAGTGACCTCCTATAGCTCTCTAGGGGCTCAGACGCCATCACTGAATGAGAAATGGCAACTCTGCTCGAGTCCCCTCTGAAGTAGGTACTATTATTATTCTCACCTTATAGAGGAGGAAATTGTACAGAGGAGCCTTAGAAGGATGAAGAGCCTTTCCCCATGGATACAGTGATGAGTCAGAAAGAAACCCATGTTGAACCACTACACTACCCCCTTCTGTCCTGACTAGTTGTGACTTTCGGTGTACTGGGTGTGCTGAAACAGCCAGTCAGAGGCCTAGAGCTCAGGCCTCCATGACAGCCTTGCCACTGGCTTCTTGGTGAGTGACTCTGGGGCAAACCCCAAGATCTCAGGTGACAGGACTCACAGACAAGCACAGGGACTTTGTACCTATCTCCTTCCACATGTACCTTCAAACTCAGAGGCTTACCCCTTCCTCTGGTGGCAAATGAATGGCTGCATCCTACAGGGCTGAGTTATGTGGATATCGGCGCACCCCAAGAGGATATGTAATACAAAACAAAGACATCACATGGTCCAGTTTCTCCAAGGTCTAACTAAATCAGGCTAAACATTGTATACTTTAGACATTTTGCTGCTACATTCTGAATCAATTCTTCTCTAAGCAACCATCTCAATGTCTCATTTTTTCCATTAGTAACATAATTATAGTACAGAATGAACTATCTATAATGAGCCCCAGCTCAAGTTATGTGGCTTTCAGTTGGCTACATTTTAAATAATTCTTTGTTAATTAATGCACCTTATCCCAGTGTTGTAAGTACCATTTATGTTCCTAAGTTGGACAGGGAAGAAGAGAACCACGCCCAGAGTGTAGCATCCAAAATCCTCAAAATCAATATAAATGCAATAACCATTTGAAAGCAAAGTTTAAAAGTTAGTTTTTGTGCTTGCTGTAAACTAAGGAAGTTGTACAAGAGTCTACAAGAAAGTAAAAAGTGATGTGATAATTAGGTCATGAATTAACCCCCTGGTTCTTGCAGCTCTAAATTATTTTTAAAGACCCCCTTCTCACCTCCTAGGATATTTTGCACATGCAAAATGCCTAATTGACTAATAAGGCACCTAGCATAAAAGGTAATTAATGAAAATGAAAACACTAAAACTCAGGTTATTTAGTAACCAGAGCCTGGAGCCAGATCCCAATTAAACCACTCCTGGGTGGAGGAAGGGATCAGAATGCCCAATAGGTTCCATCTGGCTGCTTCGGTGGGTCAATCTAGAGCCTCATGTTCTTCTCAAATTAGCCTTTCCACCCTCTCCTTTCCATCACAATGAGAAGCTAGGACAGTCCCCCTCACACTGGACTGGAGGGCTCCTGGTCTCTCCCACTCACATGTAAGGGGCTTGGCAGCTAAGCAATCCAGCTGGAAGCAAGCATGATTCACTAGCTCTTCTCAGCCCAATCCCTTTTGTCATTCATTCCACTGGAGGGGCCCCTAACCTTCCAGTCTCATTTGTACCCCACCCAGGAGATCTGATAATGGTCCTGGCAGAGCTGGGGCTTTTCTTAACTTCTGGCAGGGGCCTCGCTGACCCATAACATGGCTCTACACATGATTTCTTCTCATACTGTCTTTGTAAATTGACCATGGCTAACCTTGCTGCCCTAATCAGATCAATCAGAATAACATTTCTTTAGCTGCTGCATGCTGGCAGCCTCCTTCCCTGGCTGAGCCGTGACTCAGAGTCAGGCTCAGAAGGCGAAGGCGGGTTTTGGAGTTGCCAGTGGTCTCAGGTTTCCTTTGCTTTTATCACAGTTGGTGAGCTTTGTAAGGCCCGTGTTTACAGCCATGCAAATTAGCCTCAGCTGGAGAGAAATCAGGTCAGGCCTAACCAAAATCAAGCTCTGGGCCAAAAGGTATTTTATCAACAATTGGAAGTGTGGCCATAGTCGTGGGGTCAAGCTAGACTGTCTTGAAAAACACATGGGCAGCTCTGTCTGGTATAACCTGAACTCTGGGCTGGCCCCTGGATCCCGGACACTCTGAAAGAGGAGGGAGGGAGGATGGTGGAGGGCCAAACCAGCCTGGGGGGTGGGGGGCTGGCCAGGCTGACTAGTGGCAGATGTGGCCAAATGCATTTTCTATTGAGTGGAGACAAGTGTGAGGAGGGAACACCACATCTTTGAGGGGAAAAACCTGAAGCAGAAGGCTGGCGTGCATTATATCCCATGCTACTCACCAAGGAAGCACAGTCCAAATGTGCAGGTTCTTTCTGCTCCCACACTTGTACACACTTGGTTTCAAGATGTGTGTGTGCGTGAAGGTGTCCACACAGATATGATCTGATATTCGGCATCTGGAAAGCATCTTTAAAAACATGCACTTTG
The DNA here is from genome assembly GCF_011100685.1 of Canis lupus familiaris. NCBI lineage: Eukaryota > Metazoa > Chordata > Mammalia > Carnivora > Canidae > Canis > Canis lupus. Next base: position 2,290,923 of record NC_049251.1, on the reverse strand, counting down.
GATGCCATGACCATTACAGAGACTCGGGCCAGAAATGTGACGTGACTGGACACACACACAGCACCTGCTAACTACTTACCTCGAAGACAAGACCTCTGGTGCCTTTCCATTGCAATTTTCCCCATCAAATTCCCAGTCCTTCAACACCCCGGTACACAAAGAAACTTAGTTTATTTTAAGAGAATTCTCCAGTTCATTTATGTCTCTTAAATTGGGGGTTATTGACAACTATTCCCTGAGCTCCCACATATCTATGACTTCCACAACATGGAGTGATGGTATCAAGTGGCTTGATCTAGCAGATGGTGCCTGGGGGCTGAGTGCTAAGATGCTGGTTCACATGTAAGCCCTCATCTGTCTTCTCTCTAGTAAGTTAAAGGAAAGTTGGTGTATCTTGAGTGCCTCTATTTTCAAGGTGGAAGTAACAATGGATCGTTGTAATTCATCTAAAGTTTGTGTCTTTAAACAGATGAGAATGGAGACCTAGAGAATTTCAGGAACTTGCCCAAGATTCAACAGTTGGCTAAGGTCAGAGCCAGACATAGAAACCAGGCCTAATGACACCAAAGCCAGTGCTTCATTCACTAAACGATGACCAAGGAATACAGGTCAGCCTTCTCCAAGTGAACTTCAAGTCAGTACTTGTAGTTAAAGTGAGACCATCAAACCCAAGTAATTAAGAGACAAGCTCTGGGGTGGTTGTTAGATCCATTTCCTTACCACTAAAAAGCTGTGCGAGGCTGGAAAAGTTATATAACCCCTCTAGGCTAACAATCCCTCATCTGCGAAATGGGAATAATAGCAGTAACCCTCTTCTTGGGTTCTTGTGACAATGAGATAAGTTAATATGTGCCAAACACTCAACCAAAATCATGTACTATTATCGCTGTTGAAATCCTTGTCATCTTCACTTGAAATACATTACATAAATGCAAGGTTAATTAAGACTTATTTCTGTCCACATTAAGCATGTACCTGTGTGAGCACATGACTGTCATGTATACTGAAGATGTGTGCACTTTGCAAAGCATTTACTAGTTCAGTTGAGAAAGTACCCAGCGACCTGATTTTGTGACTTAAATGCACCTGTACGATTTTTACCTATTCTTGTTATAGCCTCACATACTTTTAGCTCAGAAGTGGAGGCCAGGGGACTCACTATATTGGCACTCATCACTGTCTAGCTCCAGTCCATGTCATAAGTCTTAGAAAAGGGCCTGAATTCAGCATAAATAAAAAAAGAGGTCCAGAAAAATATAGGCAAAAATTCAAAACTTTCTTCAACCAGGTGGAAGGATGCTTTTTAAAAATATAAATATTTGGAATGATTTTCTCTTAGCCTATCTTGTTATATCTAATCAGATTTTTTTTTTACAATTTTATTTGTTTATTCATGAGACACACACAAAGAGAGGCAGAGACACAGGCAGAGGGAGAAGCAGGCTCCCTGTCGGGAGGGAACCCAGGATCACGCCCTGAGCCAAAGGCAGACGCTCAACCACTGAGCCACCCAGGTGGCCTGATTTTTTTGTTTTTTAAAACAAAATCTATATTTGAATATATCTTCACTCTTTTTTTTAAACTCCCCTCCCTTTAGATATGGAAGATTTAAAGAGCTCTGTGTGTGTGCACGCGTGCAAGCATGTTGTGAAGGTGATTCCAGGATCAGTTACATAGGGGCTAATCCTAACAGAGCACGCATTTTTATACTGTGATCATTCATGCTAATAAGCACTGGAACTACGTCAAATAATAATTTCTATTCTACTAATACCTACAAGCCTTCTTACTACACACTTGGCTCCTGATACTTTGTGGGGATAACGTGCTCTCATGGTCCACAATGAAGAGACTTAACAAGACTTAACAAGGAGGTCACTGAGGGGCAGTTAACTCTTGTGTGGCTCCCCTTCTCCCTGCTCAAAGCAGTGCCTCTAGCCTAGTGTCTGGGCATTCTAAGGAGCCCTCTTGTGGCTGGGGACGTAATGAGCATCCTCATGACAAGGCCAGGGGCTGGAGTCCGCAGGGTTACTGCTCAACAGCCAACAGAGAAATATAGCTGGGCTCCAAAAATAATATTCAGATTTAACATTCTGAAAGAATCATTGATCTCAATAATCGACAAGCTCTAGCCACTTTTTTTTTTTAAATAAGCAAATAAAGTCAAAATACAACTTAACTTTTTGGGCCACCTTATTTCCAAATAAAACTTGCAAGGCACAACTTTTGTAAACTGGTGCCAGTCATGGAGTAGATGCTCTCATTTGCTTTCAGTAGCTCTGGCCAGTCAGGGGCCTTTAAGCTGAAGAACAGGAAAGCCCTTATCATTCCAGAATCTGGACACAGCGCTAGTGACCTCAAGGTCATATATGTTGGTGCCATCAACATATGGGCAAGTTATTTCACTCATTTCTACAGATGATAACCTCTAACCTCACTGCTCATTTTTCAAACACATGAGAAATATAAAGCAAATCATCCCCGCTTCTGGGAGAAAAAAATAAAGCACATACCTTACTAAGTCAGCCCAGAGAAATCATTTCTGTATACAAAAGCTGAAGTTATATAAACTTAGCAGGCAACAGGTATGAAAACCCTATAGATTTATGTTCAGGCTTCCAAACAACGTTCTCGTTCTACCCTTCTCCCCTCCCTGCTAAACTGAGACACCAAGTCTGGGATTTGAGAATTACAGCTGTGATCCTGGCCAAAGTGACCAAATTACAACTGAAGGCACTTGGCTCCAGGAAGTTTCAATAGACTTGTGTCTGCTGAAGCACTGCAACCCCTCCCCAGCGGTCCCTGTCCCCACCCCCACCCAGAGTGCTCAGGGAGTAGTCTTCATCTTATTAATTCTTAGGAAATATCTATTAAAAAGGCAAAGGGAGGGGAATTATTTTATGTATCTTTACAGAGGAGGGAACAAGCACAGAGATTATTTATAATTCAAAGTGAGATCTTGGCATCTCAAGAGAGGAAAAATAGTGACAGGTCATGCTGATTTTTCTGAAAGTTGTAGGGTGGGCTTGGAAAGCAAGTGGAAAGTTTATCAGAGCAGCCACTTCTTTGACAGGTACCGGGAGAAAGACTCTCAGACGATGAAGACACATTCCTAGCTCCTGTCAAGGTGACCTACCTTTCCCTAGGAACAAATGTAACCCAGAGGCTATAGAAGTATGGGCATATTGACAGTGGAAACTCTGTTTTACAGGGCAAAAGACTATATACATCAGTGTAAGATGAACTACCTACCAGATGTCTGCATGTGTCATTAAGAGAAGTTGTAGAATTCTATAAATCCTGAAAAACAGGAATGGTCTAGAGATCACCATTTGCAGATTTTTCCAGAAATGGACATACTAATATTTTAAGACTCCTCAATGACCTCGGGAAACAATGATGTTCAAGAATTTCTTCATAAAACATTCTCATTGGTTCACAGACTAAGACTATTAATACATAGTCTTAGGAAGCACTTAAAGTACTTTCATAACCATGATTTCATTTTATCCCCATAACAAACCTGTAAAGGGTTGATATTCCCCATTTCATAGAAAAGGGATCTGTGTGGGAAAGTGAAACGACGTGTTCTGAGGTTATCAGGGACCAAAAAAAATATATAGGAGACAGTACTGAGTGTTGGTGGTGCCAACAGGAGCTGATGTTTTCAGCTCTGGTTCTCAATTTGGAGACTGCTATATTTGCAGTGTCAGAATGGTTTGGTGTCACAAATGAGGATGGCACATGCCCAAGTATGGGATACAAATCTAAGTATTACAGCTGGTATTTAGAATGGTTGATACATGCAAAGGAAAACTGCTCTAAATCTAAATATCTTGTTGTTGGAGTTATACCTAAAGCATCCTTTTATTCAAAGATTTAGGTTCCTACCGGAAGACTGAATCTGAAAAAAAAAATACCTCGGGATACTTTTCCTATACTTTTACAGTATAGGAAATATTTTGGATTTGCACAAGTGTAGCTGTATTTTGTTGGTGATTTTGTTAATTACCCCTCTCATTTATAAACATTGGCTCAGTTATCCCAATAAAATCTGTGACCATCATTCACATGGCAAATCCATGTTTAAATTAAGGGGAATTGAAGACACATCCTGAGGCTCTTGTACATCCTCTCCAGTGTCTGTTGTCACCAACACTTTCCTGATTACCGGTGTGCAAACCAAGAAGTCATGTCTTCTTTCTAGGTCTCAGTTTCTCACGTGCCAAATGAGGGCACTGAATTCACTGATTGGTAAGGTTCCTTCTAATCCTCAGATGATAAGATATTATAGAACAGGATCCCTGGCTCAGCCTAAGAATATATGTAACTTCTTACTGATAACCACTGCCGGTGACAGGAACTTCAAATGCAATTATAGAAGATGAAATAGAAACTAGTGTCTTGAGTCCAGCAGAAGCTTAGACAGTTCTGACAGCTGCTTCTGAAGTAGGAATGTCGAGTGGGCCGAGGAATGAAGACTAGCTCTGCTTAGGAGGTATTCCCATGTAGGTCTCAAAGTTGGCTGAGCCCCCACGACCAAGATTCAGAATGTTTGACTTCTAAATCTCTAACATACACTCCACTCCGATCATTAGAAATGAGACCCAATTGGCCAGGGTTCATCCTGGTCACCTTGTGTGGGAATCATTCTGAGGTTAGGCTGAAGAAGTTGGGCCTCTGATGCTGAAACTCCTCAGCTGTTCAAAACCTCTGCAATTTACTTTCACTTTCATTTTAAGAGAAACAACAACAACAAAAAAATCTGACTCTTGGAAGAGACCAAGGCATCCATCTCAATGTGTGAAATGTGACCAGGGGCACAGAGGGCAGGCTCAGAGTTTTCTGGCATTGGTTCAGCTCGGGTTTTTTTCTTTTTCTTTTCTTTCCTTAAAAATTTTATTTATTCGCTCATGAGTCACAGAGAGAGAGGGAGAGACACAGGCAGAGGGAAAAGCAAGCTCCCTGCAGGGAGCCTGATGTGGGACTCGATCCTAGGACCCTGGGATCATGCCCTGAGCTGAAGGCAGGTGCTCAACCGCTGAGCTACCCAGGTGCCCTGTTTTTTTCCATTTTTCCCCCTAAAACTAAAATCCCAGCTTTAGCATAGGCCATAAGCTCACTGAATACACCCACCAGGCTCAAGACCATCAAGCCTAACAGATCTACAGGTTTGCCTCCACTTGAAGAGAGATATGGAGGCATACCTCATTTAATAACTACTTAGAATAATAATATGAGTAGTCATTATCTCAGGTTATAGTGAGGGGATGGAGGCAAAAGAGGAAGGACTCTGACCTAGGTTGCACAGCCCAAGCAGTGCATGGCTCAGGCTGCCATTGAACTTCACATCTGGGTGACTGCTCTGGGAACCTTGAACTTGCTCTCTGATATATAGCTGGTGGCCTTTGACTTCAAGTCCTCATGTCTTTGCTCAGAAGTCAGCTTCTCCGTGAGGACTATTCTGAACACTCCACTTAAAACTGAAGCCCTCCTCCCGCCCCTTCACCCTGCCCCTGCCAAAATTCATCTTCCTTACCCTCTCTATCGCATAGTTTAATGTTTTGTTTCTAACATTGATTTTTAATGTAAGTATCACATGGCAAAGGTCTTTGGGGTTTCCTCATCAAACAATCCCAGATGCTCATACTATACTATTCAATAAAACTTTTTATAATGACAATCTTAAAAAAAAAATCTGTGCTATATGGTAGCTACTAGCCACAAAAACAAAACTGAAAAAGTGGCAAGTGCCACTAAAGGACTGAATTTTTAGTTTTATCTAATTGTATAAATTAAATGTAAACAGCCACGTGTGACTAATAGTTACCATCCTGAATCACATGGGCCTAAAATAAAATCAAGCATAAATACACTCCCAGTAAATATTTGTTAAATGAATGGATTTATAAATAAGTTAATGAGTAAAACATATTTTCCATATAATATACGGCCTACTTCCACTGATTGCAAGTTAAATTTTATATTTTTTCAATAGAATTATTAGCTGAAAAGAGTTTAGATTAAATTAAGAAAAGTTTGAAAATTCAGACATGACTGAAAGTACAAGCACAGATTTCTCAAATTATTGACTCCCTATTGTCATCAGTGACTTAAAACCTTCCAAAACATTTCTGGAAAACAGAATGATAGCAAACCAGCAGCGCATAATGAATTCCCACATACAACAAAAAAAGAGAATGATTACTAGAGTCACTCAATACCTTTTTGACCTTGTTCTTTTTCTCATAAGTCTCTGACAGAGGCTTTTTCTTCTGCTGAGTTGTGTCTTTGGAGAATAAATACTCAAATTCACTAGTATCCTGAATATCAGGTTCTTCTAAGGAATCCCATAAGGTTGGTGTAGCATTTTGGCTTAAAAGAGAAAAATGACAAGGTAAACATTAACCTCAGAACAGAATATCATGAAATTTCTTATTCATTTTATAACTCACTTAAGATATATATATTTATATATATATACAATATATATTTATTTGTATTTCCTTCTAGCAAAACTTGATGAAAAGCTTTTCATGTTACACTTTTTAATGTCAAAATATACTCTAGAACATCAAAGCCGACACCCATTTCCACAAATGAATGATCATCGCATACAATCAAAGAGAGAGAGAGAGATCTAGAGAGATCATATGGGACCAGAAACCCTGGGATTCACAGGATGGAGGCCATGTAAGCTGTTCCTCCCTCAGTCTGTGGTGTTTCTTTCCATCATGGGTAAAAATGAGCATCATATAAATGCTGAAAAGATAACCAATTCTGAGATATTAATGGGATAATTCTTTTAAAAAATTCTTAAAAAGAATAAAATTCTTCACCTTCGACTAAAGTAAAGATTTATTCTCTCTTTGGACTCTTTCTAGTTTTTCTAAAAATGGTTTTTAGGGATCCCTGGGTGGTGCAGCAATTTAGCATCTGTCTTTGGCCCAGGGCACGATCCTGGAGACCCGGGATTGAGTCCCACGTCGGGCTCCCGGTGCATGGAGCCTGCTTCCCCCTCTGCCTGTGTCTCTGCCTCTCTCTCTCATTCTGTGTGACTATCATAAATAAATAAAAAAAATTTAAAAAAAAGGTTTAAAAAAATGGTTTTTAGGATTAGCTCAGGTTAACTTAGGGCAGGACCCATAATTTGTGAACAGACTGAGCTCATTTAAAAATACTTGATTTAATAACTTTTCCCCACCAACAGTTATATTCAACAATGAAAATGAACCAAAAAACTTCATTGTACCAGGCCCACAGAGATTTCAACTAATGCAGCCATGGGGAGGCTGTATTTTTTGTTTCTGTTTTTTGTTTTTGTCTTAGAAAAACAAGGGCACCCTAGTTTTGAAACAAAGAAAGAGAAGATATGGAGAATCAGGTACAAAAGAACAGCCTCTGAGACCACACTTGAAAGGGTTTCCTTCAGAACACATTTTCCCCCAAGTGTCTGCTTTCTTATCTTATTTTCAAACCCATAGACAGAATACCCGTAGACAGAAAAAAATAATGTTTCATTCACACATGTATTGTTTTGTAAATATATGTATATATTATGATCCATAATGTCTATAAGTAACTACCCCTTGTTTTAATATGTATTTTCTCTGTCACTGAAAACTAAAAGAACTATTATTATATGGAGCGGCCCACAAAATTTTTTGATGCTAAAAGGTGATTTTCTTTTTTTTTTTTAAGATTTTATTTATTTATTCATGAGAGAAAAACAGAGAGGCAGAGACATAGACAGAGGGAGAAGCAGGCTCCCTGTGGGAAGTCTGATGTGGGATTTGATTCCAAGACTCTAGGATCACACCCTAAGCTAAAGACAGATGCTCAACCACTGAGTCACCCAGGCATCCCTAAAAGGTAATTTTCACATTCAGCACTGTTGGGAAGATGGACTTCTCGGATTTCTGTGTTCACCTTTTGCTATATGGCTGCCTTTCCCATGAAATAGGGACATTTTGGCGTGTTCAGATTCACTTCTCTACACTTTTTTAAATAATATAATAATTGAGCCATTTAAGAGTATATGTGTGACATGTATAACACAGGACAGTATAATGAATACCTATAAAATCATCACCCAAGATCTAGAAGACTTCCAATGAAGTACATGCAACCATGTGTTCCTGCCCCAGCCACCCACCTCTACCACTCATTTAACTTCCATTTGAGATGCAAACATCATTAATGTTTAAGTGCTTATCTCAGCAGCACTTAGAAAAGGGGCTCTTGATGACAGAAAAGATGGCAGGGAATTCTGAAGCATGCAGCCTGTTAAGGGTTACTGGTCTGCCCCTCATGAAGGTTCTGGAAAGCTGAGGAGAGGGTATATAGAGGGAGGTGGTGTGATGCATAAGGGAAATTCGATTGTTCAGACCCATCCATCCCCCACCCTCCAACCCTGCACCTGTACTGCTTGGCCTCAGCTCCAAGGACTCTGAGCTCACACTAGTAGGGCTAGTGCTACAACCCACTCCTATTCTAGAGTAAGTAGGCTTTGGCAGGTTGAGCCCTTCCTTCATCACCATGTATTACATCTGATAACGAATAAAAGAATTTTGGAATACTACTTCTCAGTGAGTTGGGGACAGCTAGCATTTGGTGGGTTGGTACCAAGGACTCAATCACTATCGACCATCTCATCTATTATAATGGCCAACTTCCTCTCTCACGACTGAATGTTGAAATCTAGCTCACAAGAAAAGGAAGGTAGAAGAAGGAAGGAAGAAAGACTAGAGGGGAGAAATGGTGGGAGAAGGAGGGAGAAGTGGAAGAAAGAGGAAAGATAAAGGAAAAATAGATATTAGGAAGTCAAAAAAGTAGATAGGCGAGGATTTCTTTTTCTTTAAATAATTCTTCCCTATTCTAGAAGCCAGAAAATAGAAACCAAAGAATGCAAAGGAGAAGTTAAAAATCAGCTCATGTCAGTAGTGAAAAGCCATCTAATTGGATGAGAGGCAGTGAATACATAATAGAGAAAAATCATATTTTACTCCTGGCTCCCCAGAAGACCAAGTACAAAATTTATCATGCATATATTATATACAAAGTGCTCACCTTTCTGGTTATACAAAACACTAAAAGCCCATTTCCTCTCTTTTTGATAAATACACCTCAAATAATTTTAGTTTTGTACATAAATCAATACTATACAGAATCTCTACAGCCTTTTCATGTAAAAGAAGTATCCATGCTCTGAGGGTGCAAAACAATCTTGAGGGACCCACGATAGGAGAGGCTAAATGGCTAAATGTGTGGAGCAGCAGGCAGTGGCCACGTTGCAGTCTTCACGTGGGGAAGTCAGTATATTCATCTCCTTTTCATTTCGCTCAAAGCTGAACTTATAGTGAAACTAGTAAGAGCTTGAGTATGTCATTGTTTTCTTTCTCAAAATGGCCAATGACATAAAGAGGGAAAAACATAATGATTTTCTCCAGCTTGACTCTGTCCCTTCTTGGCCAGTGGGCAAAGGGCCTGTATCTCCCAGCAGTTCTGTTCTACCACTGCTCTGGTGGAGGATGTTGGCTGCTGCTGAAGTCTTGAGGGGAATGGAGTGGGGGCAGGCTAGTAAGACATAGGTGTGGAACACTTACACGTACTGTCAGGACATACCACCCGAGGGCACACAGGTGGGACTCATCACCCTGGAATGTTGGTACATTAATTCAAGAGCACTAATAAGGGAATACAGCTCCAAATAAATATTCTGGGAAACTATTTCTTAGGAAATGTCAACTGAGTCCTGAACGGGACAAAAAGGAATACTAGTATTGCAGCTAATCATTAGGAGCTATTTCAAGATCTTTTCTCTCTCTCTCTCTTTTAAACCATTCATTTGGGAAATAACAAAGTATCAGCATTTTTTTTTTAAAGTATCAGGATTTTCCACACATAAACCCTTGGTCCTTATTTCATGGCTAGAGGAAAGAGGCCAATATGAAGCACATAATCAACGAGGTTCATCATATGCTTAGTTTGAAGGTAATCCCCACTCCTCCTATAGTGGTTTCCAGTTGCTTTATAATTGTAAATTTCATGTTATTTTTCATATCCTGTCTTCCACATACAAAATGTTATATAAATTGAAAGATTCACCACCACACGTTGATTTGAGGAATAAGCTAAAAAATTTACTTTTAAAAATGTGTTCCCTATTTGCTGTTCTTCGCAAACAAATGGACTTCAAATCTAGAGATTGTGAAAAAGCAACCCAACATCTCTCTCATTGTCCTCTTGACAGACTGAAATGAGGCAGAAGAAATTAGATTCAAATATATTTGAATGGAAGTTTCCAACCAACCTATCTTGCTGCCTTACAGACTCAGCTTAACAAGCTCTACAAATGTTAGGTGTGCTATATCAGCACTTTCACTGAAGGGCAACAAGGCATAAGATGTGAGGGCATGTAGCAGTTAGGGGAATGAGAGTTCAAGCAGAGATTTTTCTATTGTTTGACTCAATCCTGACCTAAAGAGCTAATGATTCAGCTATGCCTGGCTCTTCTAATAAAACCCGAAAAATGACACTTACCTGTTAAATGTCCAGATCATAAGGTTGAGGATCCCATCTAAAGACAAGACAGATATTCTAAAAATCTTCAGTGAACCTAAGTATAGGTTCAGGCTCAATGTCTTTATGATTACTTGCTAGCTGTAGCGATGTTGGAGAAGGCTCTAACCTAGACCACCGCTCTTCTCTAACAAGAGTCTGTAAAATGGAACCTTTATCTTACAGAAGGATCTGACATTGTAGACACTGTTTCTTCCAGCAAGAGTCTGTAATAAATACAGACAAGACCTGGTAGAGGCACACATTCTCCCCCTAAACATTCGAACCTTGTTTATCCAAGGTATTCACTGTACTGTATCTGAGAATGAATGCTACAGTACACAGATATCCAACTGGTAAGAATAAAATGTCACTTGTGCAAAATCCTGGGAATTCACAATCTGAGAAGGGGCCAGAGGACTGAGGCTTACCTTTTATCACTTATTTGTATTCTAGTCCAGTACAAAGGCTTCATGGGGCAGCTTGGCTCAATGGCTGGCTTCCGAGGACACTGGCTAGAAGGGCCAACTCCGAAGAAAAGTCCAGGAGGAGGTGGGGGTGCAAGTCCTGGAGGTGTGGGAGCAGGAGGAGGCCCCCCACTGTTGAGCAGAGTAGAGGAATTAGGAAGCGGTGGTGGAGGAGGAGGCAGAGGAGGCCCAGCACTTGGCGGCAGTGGAAGGGGTGGAGGGGGTGGCGGTCCAGCACTCACAGGTGGTGCTGGAGGTACTGGTAGCAAAGGTTCAAGTCCAGGGGGGAGGGGAGGGGGAGGAGGGGGAGGGATGACTGCTGGTAGGGGTGGTGCAGGAGGGGGAGGTGATGTCTTTTGCTGACTTGGTGAAATGCATTCCACAGCCTGAAGTGGTACATGGATGTCTTTGTTGTCATTTGGGGGAGAAAGCTGACTTAAAGAGGAGATATTCAGCTTTTTGGGTATTATCTGGTTATTTCTGATTGTCTTGCCTTCACCTTCACAGGGTTTGAGAAAAGTCTCTCTGTCTGTCTGGATGCACACATTTCTGTAGGTCTTTGGAGGATGATCATCGTCAGTGGAGATACACGCATCTCTCATCTCTTCACATCCTCCTCGCCGTCGGTGTTCTAACTCCTGTTTGAGATTTTCAATGGTTTCTTCTAGTCTTGCTGTAACCACGGCATGCTCCCCTCGGATATGAAATGCCTGAAGTTCAAACTGAGCCTGTAGAGACAGCAGTGAGGAAGAAAGTAAAAGAATTTATAAAAAAACAAATATCAGAAATAAAAACTTCAAAGCTATCCCTGGGCCACCATAGCACAGCCCACATCAACACAGGGAAAGACAGAGATATTCTTTAGAGGATTTAACAGGCTATAAATTTCACCTTATGAATTTGCTGGGGGAATAATTACCATAGATTAAGGCTTAAAGCAAAACTGCCCCCCTAAGAACTTGCACCGAGTTTTAATATCAAATGCAAAACAAAGTGTTCATAACAATATGCACATGCTTGAATATATCTTTCACTACTTTTGGCTTGGAAAAAGAAAAAAAAATGGAGATACTAGCCAGAAGGCTATCCTCATAGTCTCCTTACCTCTTCTATTGGGTTTCTGGGCCAACACAGCAGAAACAAAAGGTGTGAGAAGAAGCTATCACACGTGTAATTTCTAGAGGTTTCCACATCAAAGCTGTTTCTGATCAGTATTTGGGTCTACTTCATAATCTTTCATAATATGGTAATAAATAAGCAATACAAATGCACAGAAAATGGGAACATTAAGGTTTGCTCTTTTTCTCTTCCACATACCCAGTATTTTAAACTATATTTTATAAGACATTGACCTTTTTTCTATCTCAATTTTTTATTTGAATTCTAATTAGTTAACATATAGTGTAATATTGGTTTCTGGAGTAGAACTTCATGATTCCTCACTTACATAAAACCTCCAGCACTCATCACAACAAGTGCCCTCCTTAATACTCATCACCCATTCAGTTCATTCTCTGCCTACCTCCCTCCATCAACCCTCAGTACCCTCAGTTTGTTCTTCATAGAGTCTCTTATGGTTTGCTTTTCTTTTTTTCCCCTTCCTCTATGTTCATCTGTTTTTTTAGATTCCACATATAAGGGAAATCATATGGTATTTGTCTTTCCCTGACTGACTTATTTCACTCAGCATAACACCCTCTAGCTCCATCCATGCCATTGTAAATGGCAAGATTTCATTCTTTCTGATGGTGGAGCAATATTCTGTTATATGTGTGTGTATACACACACACACACACACACACACACACACACACCACTTCTTCCTTATCCACTCATCAGTCAGTGGCCATTTGGGCTCTTTCTATAATTTGGCTATTGTTGATAATGTTTTTTTTTATAAACATCAGGGCACATGTGTCCCTTCAAATCAGTATTTTTGTGTCCTTTGGGTAAATATATAGTAGTATGATTCCCGGGTCATAGGGTAGTTCTAACTTTTTGAGGAACCTCCAAATTTTCTCCAGAGTGGCTACACCAGTTTGCATTCCCACCAACCGTGTAAGAACATCCCCCTTTCTCTGCATCCTTGCCAATATGTTGTTTCCTGTGTTAATTTTAGCCATTCTGACAGGTGTGAGATGGTATCTCATTGTGGTTTTGTTTTTGTATTTGTTTTGTATTTCCCTGACGGCAAGTGATGTTGAACATGTGTCTATTGGCTATCTGGATGTCTTCTTTGGAAGAATGTCTGCATATCTTCAGCCCATTTCTTAATTGGATTATTTATTTCCTGAGTGTTTGAGAAGTTTTTTATAGATTTTGGATACTAACCCTTTATCAGATATGTCATTTGCAAATATCTTCTACCATTTCATAGGTTGTCTTTTAGTCTTATTCATGGTTTCCATTGCTGTGCAGAAGCCTTTTTTCTTGATGAAGTTCCAATAGTTCATTTTGCTTTTGTTTCCCTTGGGTCCAGAGACATGACTAGTAAGAAATTGCTATGGCTGAGGTCAAAGAGGTTACCTGCCTGTGTTTTCCTCTAGGATTTTGATGAATTTGTGTCTCACATTTAGGTCTTTCATCCATTTTGGATTTTTTTTATCTATATGGTGTAAAACAGTGGTCCAGTTTTCCCATCACCATTTGTTAAAGAGACTTTTTTTCCATTGGGTAGTCTTTCCTGCTTTGTCAAACATTAGTTGACCATAAAGTTGTGGGTCTATTTCTGGGTTTTCTATTCTGTTCCAATGATCTATGTGTCTGTTTTTTGTGCCAGTTCCATACTATCTTGATGCCTACAGCTTTGTAACAGAGCTTGAAGTCTAGAATTGTGATGCCTCCCAGCTTTGCTTTTCAAGATTGCTTTGGCTATTCAGGGCCTTTGTGGTTCCATACAAATTTTAACATTGTTTGTTCTAGCTCTGTGAAAAATGCGGGTGATATTTTGTTAGGGATCGCATTCAATGTGTAGATTACTTTGGGTAGTATAGACATTTTAACAATTTATGTTCTTGCAATCCATGAGCATGGAATGTTTCCCATGTCTTTGTGTCCTCTTCAATTTCTTTTATTAGTGTTGTGTAGTTTTCAGAGTATAGATCATTTACCTCTTTGGTTAGGTTTACTTCTAGATATCTTAAAATTTTTGGTGCAGTTGTAAATGGGAAGGACATTCACCTTTTTAAACACTTATCTTTTCAGGTATTTCAATGCCTTGAGAGTCTATGGTTTTACACTTATTAGCACAGAGCTGACATGCTCTCGATCATTAACTAGTCTGTTTCCTCGGCTTCAAAGCCTTTAGCCTACTATGATTAAATGGGAAGCAGTCAAATTTATGGTGTTATTAGGGTTTCTAGAATCCAGTTTCATGGTAATTAAAAATTCCTGATGACCTTATTTAATTTCTGCCTTTCTCGTCAGATTATACATTCCATGAGATACAATCAGGGAGGCTACCTGCCTTCACCTCTGTATCCTAGCAGCTAGCATGACAAGTACATAATACTGAAGAGATGGATAGATAAAAACCACTGCAACAGTTCTATCCAGTCATTGTCCTATGGGCCTTCCTGATGGCTAACCAAACTCTTCACTATAATTTCAGCCCCCAAATGTCTAGAACGCCAAAGTGTATACAAGAGCAGATCCTTTTTGCATAGGAAAGGTAGAGAATATTTGTAATGACCTCATCAGAGAAGGTAAAGACATGTGAAAATTCTCCACATTAAGACAAATTTTTTATACTAATTTTATACTATAGAAAGCTGTATTTATACTAGTCTTTTCCCCTTATGAACCAACTCCCAAATAACTGTGGTCAGAAGAGCCAGAGTCAAGGTTTTTCTAAAGTTGATTTTTTTTTTTCATCTGTGAACACAGATGATGTGTTCATCTGATGCAACTCTGAAAAAAACAGGAGAAATCTAGACACCATCTATTTCTTGTACAGCAAGTTAGGCACCTGAGCTCTAGATTCATACTTCCTGGTTTGCAGCCCAGCTTAGCCATTTGGTAGCTTTATAACCTTATACAGGGAACTTTGTGTCTTCAAGCCTGAGTTTCCCCAAGTGTAAAGTGAAGATGATCATGTGCCATTTCAAGGGTTTTTAGAAAGGTATATGACATCTGAATAAATGTTACTATCATTTAGTAACATTTACTAATGTTACTGTTGCTAATGCTAATAGAAGAAAAGACTAACAGATTTTCAATGATTCTTTCACATTTCCAAATAATGCCACCTTTGTGGAATGATGGGCACAAGACCAGGAAAAGCTTTGTCAAGTCTGGATAAACAAGACATTTCAAATATAAAAGTTTGCCCAGTCTTTCCAGAGTTCAACTACCAAGTGCCTGGAAGTAATTTCAAACTTCATTCAACTATGTGATCAAGATTATCTGTGTTTCAACGACCTGCCCATCGCCATCTGTTCCCCACTCCCCTGCCCACCTCTATCTACAGCCTGCCTTGATGACCACAGAATCCCTCACCAACATGACAGTTTCATTACAGTGACTGATTCTTTTCTGCCACAAACTAACTCTTGCCTGTTGTTCCCAACTAACCTTCTTCCAAGAAATTTGAGACAAATAGCAATGATAAACTAATAACTTTCTTCAATTTTCAATTTCTTAATATGAAAAAGTTGCAAAGACACGTTCCACTGAGAAACATTCCCTCAATCACATGACTGACCTGCATCTACAGCAAACACCTTGGTCCTGCCCCACCCCCTCTCAACCAATGGTCTTCTGAAGCCACTGGAGCTGATATATGGACCTACACACTGTTTTGGTGACTATAGCGCATTTGCTTAGTTCAGTGGGGTAGAGCGCAAATCAGGCAGATTATTTGACCTCTCTGGACCCCCATTAGTACCATGGGGATATTAACAGATTCCACCTCACAAGACAGCTAAGAAGTAAATGAGTCGATAAACATAAAACAGTATATAAAGGAGTATTTGGAACACAGTAGGTGCCACATCAATTTGCCATCATTATTACTGTTTCTTTGCTGCCTGACAGATCCCAGAGGCCAGTGGCCACACCATCTTGCTTTCAGCTCTCCGCAGGCTCCTCACACCATGTTCTATCCATCTAAAGCAAAAATAGGGCAGCCCCAGTGGCACAGCGGTTTAGTGGTGCCTGCAGCCCAGGGCGTGATCCTGGAGACCCGGGATCGAGTCCCACATCAGGCTCCCTGTGTGGAGCCTGCTTCTCCCTCTGCCTTGTCTCTGCCTCTCTGTGTCTCCATGAATAAATAAATAAAATCTTTTAAAAAAATAAAGCAAAAACAAAGATACCTCTTTTTTTTGAAGGGGTGATGGGGAGGGGCAGAGGGAGAGGGAGAATCATCAAGCAGACTCCCCGCTGAGCAAGAGCCCCACACGGGGCTTGATCTCAGGACCCTTAAATCATGACCTGAGCTGAAATCAAGAGTCGGATGCTTAACCGACTGAGCCACCTAGGCACCCCTAAAGATATCTTCTTTAATCCGTTCTATCTGTTGCCCTTTCTCATTGTCTCTTCTTCACAGCAGAATTTTTGGTGAAAAAAGCATACAACTCTTGCTTCATCTATTTTCTCATCCATTCCCCTTTAATCCAATTACAACTGGCTTCTGCCCCCTGTCCCTCACCCCCAACTCTTTGAAATCCTGTGATTTGAGTCTTATATTTGGTCAGCACTTTGAAGTTATCTTGTCCTCTAGGCTGTATTGTTAGAGTTGACTATTGTCCATGCCTTGAGATTTTCCCTGCTTCCCTGAACCCTATATACTTTCTCTACCCACCCCCACTTTCCTCCCATTCCTCAGCTCTCTCCAGTCAGTCTGGAGACTCCTCTCCCTCCATTCATCCCTTAAATGTTGTTCCCCAGACATCTGGCTTGCCATTTTACCCTTATCACACAATCTTTCTAGACCATCTTGCATGCTTATATGGTAAGCAATAATTACTTACTAGACAATATTACTTCCAAAGTGGTACCTTAAACTCATAATTCCAACTATTCTCTTGACAGGTCTACCTGCACCTCAAATTCAACATGTATGAACTCATCATGAACTCATCATTGCCAAACCTCAATTTGTTCCTCCTCTGAAATTCCTTCTTGCAGTTAATGGCATCATCATCTTCCCAGTCATCACATTCAGAAACCTGGATGTCCTACTGGATTTCTTGTTTTCTCTCTCTCATTCCCATCATATGGTTTATCAACCAACCTCACTGATTTCTCTGATTCATTTCCTTCCTTTCATCCCAACTGCCTCAACTTTTCACTGGGTCCTCTTTCTCTGGACAAAGGAAAGAGCCACCTAACTAATCTTCCTGACCACAGTTTAGCCATACTGGTTCCAGGAGAATTTTTTTTAATAAGTAAAGATTTCTATTCCTTAATATCTCCTTAATAATTGGCCATTGGGATGCCTGGGTGGCTCAGCGGTTGAGCATTTGCCTTCGGCCCAGGGTGTCATCCTGGAGTCCCGGGATCGAGTCCCACGTCTGGCTCCCTGCAGGGAGCCTGCATCTCCCTCTGCCTGTGTCTCTGCCTCTCTCTCTCCTCTCTCTGCATCTCTCATGAGGAAATAAATAAATTAAATATTTAAAAAAAATAATAATTGGCCATTACTTACAGACTGACACCAAAACTTCTTAGCCTGGACCTAATGAAGTCTCCTCTGATCTATTTTCTGTCAACTTTCTTCACTTTTGGCTCCTACCTCTTCCCCAGATATGCCCTGGACACCATTCTTGCATAGCATCTTGCCTCTCCCAGGACCATGTTCTTTTATGCATCTGGGCCCTTGCAAACACTGTTTTCTCTCAACTCCCCTCCTCGCCCACAGACCCAAAGTAAGGGGGACAGATCACTAAGCATAGATTTCATGAGTGGCTTCCTCACAATCTGTATCCACTGATATGAAGAATTCCCAAATAAGAAAGAATACCGAGTTCCATGTACTCCATTCCAATATGTTGGGATTATAATAAGAAAGCCTCTGACCACTTAAATTCAAATGGCCCAAACAGACAACTTATCTTTGCCCTTCCCAGTTTACAACCCCTTCTGATATTGTCTTGATTGTGGCTCAGGAGGACAGCATGGCAGAGTAATTCAAAATGATTAAAGTAGGAAGTACCTCATTCACTCTGCATCTGTCCACATCCTAGAAAAATTATTTCAAGTTGCACCTAGCTATAATAATGAAGCATCTCAAGTCCACACATACTATGTGAATTGAGGCTTTGGCAAAGCTAGTTTTTAACCCTGTTTTCCACTCGACTTCTTGTTAAGCGCCCCTTTGCACATCCACTTTGCACATGGAAACCTCTCCTTTACCTAGAGCCACAGCTAGAAGGACTGCTAGTGATTTGGTGAATCACTGAGTAGAACTTTTTGTCAGGTAATCATGTACTCCTTCCTGGACATTGTTTGCCTAAGGTCATAGGAGTACTTATGAAATGTCAAGCCTTATTTCCTTATAGCCAAAGCTACAGATGATGTTGGGTCAAGAGAACATAATCCTTTTGAATCCTGGTGACTCTCCTTTCAGTCTCCTTTACTTTCATATTGAACATGATACTCATACACAGGAGACAAGATAGTTATGAACCTTCCATTTATTCCTAGTTAAATGATCTTTGGATCATATGAAGCACTAGGAGTTTCCCTCTCCCTGCCCCCTCCCTGTTACAAATTTGTTCTTTCTACATTCATCCCAATATATCATTTGAAAGGAGACAGGTGCTAACGTTTGACACCTTTCCAGGATTCCTCAGTTTTATTTACCAGATGCCATCCATGTTTTACTCACCTTCTTCTACTCATAACTTGAATTGCTTCTACTGCCTTCATTTTTAATTGTACCCTCTTCCCACTTGCAATAGCCTAGTGATCTATATCTGTCTCCTTCTAAGAAAGATTCAAATTCACAATCCTTATGAGAACAACCCCAATTAAACCATTATGTTTTAATTTTCCTTTTCTTTACTGGCTTTACTTATATCTATTTAATGTCATGCTTCTCAGCCTGCTCCCCCTTAGAAACACCTAGAGAGCTCTGTAAAAGATACTTATGAGCAGGACCATCCTCAGAGATCTGAGATGGTATCCTTGCACTGATATCCTTAAAGCTTGCCAAGGGATTCCAAAGGGCATCCAGAGTTGAAATCAATAGCAACTGTCCTTCATCGTCACTCTGCTCCAAGCACAGCCGAGACAGCATGATGCTACAATATCAGTGCATTCTTTTTAGCAATGACTTACCTGTGGGTCATTTCAGAACTGCCAAACAAAGACGTGCTATTTGAAAAAGCCCCTTCCTGATTCTGATATGTCCCTCTAAGGGGACTACCCCTTCATTACCTATATTGAAAATAGTTATTCTTGACAGCAGGTAAGTCTACATTCTTTCCAAAATACCTCATGGCTCTTTAAAACCTGGCCTCTGCTAACTTTTCCAGATATTTCCCTATACTTTCCCTTGTGCCACGCCGTTACAGAATCAAGCATACATTCAAATCTCACATTTTTATGCTTTTGCACATGCTATTTGCACTACTTAAAAACACCTTTTCTCTCCATTTTCACCTAGCAAAATCCCCAAAGGAAAATTCAGTCAAGTTCAGCTGAATCTTCTGGCTTAAACTTTTCTTGACTTCTCTTGACGAAAGTTTTTCTTTGACTTTGTCGCCAAAGAACTTGCTAGGTTCACATAACATTATAGACATTTATGCTTATCTCTTTGTAAATCTAAAAGCGCCAGGCAGTTGGGGACCATGCCTTATTCATGTTTGAACATTGCACATTGCTTGGCTAGCTAGTGATCCATAAATGCTTATGGAATTGAATTATTTCCTTAGTTTTAAATATTCAGATTTCTTTGTGCCTCTGTATTACCCACACAACTAGACTTGCAGCTTCAGAAAAATTTTAAAACAGAATCACATGTAGTACTTCCTCTTTGACGGTCCCAAGCACAACATAAACTATGAGATTTCATAGTCGTATTGCCTACAAAATTCAAATAAAAGATCCAGGGTTGTTTTTTTCTTTTTTAGAGTGTGGGTATTTCTAAAAGTTGACATTCATTTTAATTTTAACAACTCAAAATACTGTAGATTAGTGTACTTTCCACAACAGTCTTAAAGGCTGATCCCAGAAGTATAATAAACTATCCAGTAGAACTGAACCACATTTGTGATTTTAATCTGATTAGGGACTGGACTCTAGGTAACTCCCCCAGCCTCCTCAGGGGCTGGTCCTTCCTTCCCCTTACCAAATCCTCACTATTTTTTAATATCCTTCACATTACCAACTACTCAGAGATATCATTGAAGGAACACACTGTACTGAAACCCAAGCAACAGAGGGAGTCTTTTGCTTCTCTGGTCCCCACAAACAAGGCTGTCAAAAAGAACGTGGAAAAGTGCCTGCTAATGAAAGACATCATGATGGTGCCAAACAATGTGGAAAAATCATCTGTTAGCATTCTGTTGTTATGAACAATCTCTCCCAGTGATGCTGCCAGGGCCAGTAAAAAATCAGGTTATCTACTATACAACTCGAGTAAGTCAGCCTTTTCCAGGGACTCTCCCAAATTCTACATTCGAGGCTGGGGAAAGTTAGAATATTCCCCGGGACTGCACAGAAGCACAACTGAAGCTTCACCACTTCGGAGAAGTAGAGTCTGAGCAGCCAGAAGGAAAGAAAACAGGGCTCAAGAGCATCAAGTGCCTCAAAGGGATGGAATTGGGGCCTTACAGAGTGCTCAGGTGAGGTGAGAAGACAGTGACTGTATGGCTTTGGATGTGCGCACCCTGGCTTTTCTATTTTGTTTTTGAAGGCTGCACAATGGCAGTTAGGGTTCCTGACAAGTGTCTCATGACACTTATTACTATAAAAACCAGTCTCTATTAACAACAACAACAAAAAAATGGCATCGGGCTTGACAAAATTCCCAAAAGCTAACAAAAGCTGGTTTTAATGAACTATTATCAATAATTTTTTTTTATTCTTATCAGAAATAAATCACATCATGTTATAACTAAGAGGCCATCTCAAGGACACTCAAAAACATGAGGCACATCTGATACATCAACGTAATTAGAACTTGCTAGGAGGAATAAATAAATAAACTGGGCAGGAAAAGGAGTAAAGAGCAATCAAAAGATAAAATGGCACTTAAGTTGACTTGGGAGTAAAACCCATTCTATGCAAAGCTGTAGAATACAAAGTTAAATTGCGCATGTAAAAATGGTGCTATCTCCAGTAATCGTCTACCATGCTGCTGCTCAGTCAAGATAGTGAGAGAAAAGAAACCAACATAAAGTAAGTGTGCTAGACGCCATGCCAGATGCCTTAATTTAATCCTTGCAACTCTGCAAGGCAGACAGTCTGGGGGATGTGTTAACTTCTGTAAGACCCCATATCTGGAAAATGGTGACAAAGAAACTTAAATCTGGTTGATAGTAAATTCACACTTCTTCCACTTTACCATTTTGAATTGACAGAAGCTAAAATAATAGTATTTCATAATAATGTTTAAAACTGAAAAACAGCTAACACACAATGTTAGTTTCAGGTATACAACCCAGTAATTCAACCACACTATATGTTCTACAGTGCTCACCACAGATGTTTAGCTACCACCTGTCACCAGACAATGCTTATTACAATACCATTGACTATATTCTCTATCCTGTTCCTTTCATCCTTCTGACTTCTTTATTCCATTACCAGAAGCCTGTACCTCCCACTCCCCTTCACCCATTTCATCCATCCCCCCCCAAACCCTTCCCATCTGGTAACCATAAGTTTGTTCTCTGTACTTATAGGTCTGTTTGGTTTTTTGTTTTTTTAGATTAGACATGTAAGTATCACTACATAGTATGGGTCTTTCTCTGACTTTTTTCACTTGGCACAATACCCTCTAGGTCCATCCATGTTGTCACAAATATCAAGGTCCAGTTATTTTTTAATGACTCAGTAATAGTTCATTGTGTACCAGGTCTTCTTTTCTTTAAGATTTATTTATTTATTCATGAGAGACAGAGAGAGGGGCAGAGACGTAGGCAGAGGGAGCAGCAGGCTCTTTGCAGGAGTCCCATGCAGAACTCAATCCCAGATCCTGGGATCATGACCTGAGCCAAAGGCAGACGCTCAACCGCTGAGCCATCCAGGTGTCCCTGTACCACGTCTTCTTTATCCATTCATCTATTGATGGATACTTGGGTCGCTTCCATATCTCATTTAAATAATGTTGCAATAAACAGAGGAGCATATATATCTTTTCAAATTAGTGTTTTCTCTTATATTACTATTTTTAATTTTCTGAGGAAACTCCATGTATTTTCCTATACTGGTTGTACCAATTTACATCCCTGCCATCAATGCACAGGGTTTCTTTTTGTCCACATCCTCACCAACTCTTGTTGTTTCTTGTCTTTTTGATTCTAGTCATTCTGACTGGTGTGAGGTGATAGCTCATTATTGTTTTGATTTGCATCTCCCTGATGTTGAGCAACTTTTCATCTGTCTGTTGGCTAGTTGCATGTCTTCTTTGGGAAAATGTCTATTCAGGTCCTCTGCCCATTTTTAAGTCAGATTATTTGGGGGTTTTTGGTGTTGAGTTGTATAAGTTCTTTATGTATTTTTTATATTAACCCTTATTTTATACATCATTTGGAAATATCTTCTCTCATTCAGCGTGTTGCCTTTTCTTTTTATTGACAGTTTCCTTCACCATGCAGAAGATTTTAATTTTAGAGTAGTCCCAATAATGTAGTTTTGCTTTTGTTCCCCTTGCCTGAGGAGTCATATCTAGAAAAGTGTTGCTAAAGCCAATGTCCAAGACATTATTGCCTATGTTTTCTTTAAGAAGCTTTATAGTTTCATTGTCTTACATTAGATCTTTAATTCATTTTTAGTTTTTTTTTTTTTTTTTTTGTATTTGGTATAAGAAACTGGTCCATGATAATTATTGAGTAACAACATTACATACTACCTATGGCTTACAATGCATTTGTATTACATTAATGTTTATAATTATGCCAATGACCTCTGACAAGGCTGGTACTGTAACCGTTTTCCAGTTGAAAAAGGGTATAGAGACAGTAAGTAAACTGCCAATGAGATAAACTCAAATTTAGACCTTTTTGCTTTAGATTTTTTCACCTTATCCCAGATCCTCAGTTATTAATAATCCTTCCCATTTAAAATTCTCAAATTGGAATGCCAACACAAAAATAGAGATTTTTTTTTTGACAAAAGATGCTTTCTCAAAAATATTTAAAATATTTGCCCTCTATTCTTCTGGAAAAGAACTGAGTTTTTCTGTTTTTTTTTCTGGAATTTCTATTCTGGAATAGATCTGAAGTTTTTTGGTTCCTAGGAAAGAGGAGAAGAAAGCACTGGCTGAGGGTCAAAAGATCTGGATTCTACTCCTGGTTATCTCAGTCATTAGCTACTTGTACTTCCAAATTTTTTTTACTTCCTGTCATCCTCATTTTATTAATATCTAAAATGAGAGATGTAAAATACTTAGTAAGTTTTCCTTTAGTTCTAAAATGCTAATAATTTTCACACCCAAGACTTTATCATATCTCTTTCCCTCAAAACTTCCTAGAATAAAGCATGAGAAAGACTTAAAGCACAATATTATCTAAGCCATATAGGGTCCCAACTCTCATTATTAATGCAAATGTACACATGAGGTCAAACAGACTCATTTAGGTGCTCTGAAAACACACTAGTGGCTCAATTTGCTGTTTCGATGAGGTCATGCTTTATTTTTGCAATCTTAGGTTACTCTGAGGATTCAGGAATATACTTCAAAAATAAACAAATATAACCATGGATCATCATCCAAGGAAATAGTGGGGAAGGAAAACAAAAAAAAGTTTTGAAATCTGGACTGAGGTTCCTACCTGGGAAACAAAACAAAACAAAACTTAATTGTACCCAGAGTGCTCTTGTGGAATAAAAGAAAAAAAAATCATTACTCACAGGGGATTCTGGTAACATTTTATTTCTAACTTATTAACATCACAAAATGTAGGGTAAGTCACAGAATGGATATACCTTGGGATATCCACGAAAATGATTTTCAGACTTCATTTTCACAAAAATTAAATCTAAATTTAATGAGCAAACCCAAGACTGCACGTTTTTGGGCAACGAGCCAAGACACTAACTCCTCTATTAAGAGAGAGGACTTGGAATTTTATGTTGTATTATTATCACCACTGGAACTACAGCCAGTCCAATAAGGTATGTACGACCCATTGAAGAGTACACGTGAGCTTAGAAGCAACAGATGGTAAATACTGATCCTCAATGTGGCGACAAACTGAGGTTCCTCAAGTAAGTATAGCAATTACTTTACTGTTTCCTTCTCAACTCATGAACTGTCTATGAAGGGACACCATTTTATGGCCAATGTCAACCTGTCCCATAGTATCATTTTGGAAACTATAAAGTGGATTCCTCAATTACGTTTGCCACACCTACTACCCAACCTTATATATTTTTTTTTTCCTTGAAGTGAGAAGTGATAGTAGGTCACTTAAATAGTGTTATCAAATGGGAGCAAGTGAGGGGGGGCTAGCTGTTGAGTTCTGTCTGGTACTAAAAGTAAAGGTGACACTTATGCATAAACTCTGGGATTAACGATTAGAAAAAAGTTTCCACATCTTTTCCAAAGCATAGTTCTCTGATAGCAAGGAAGAGATCAGGGCATGATTGTGACAAATATCTACTTATGGACTTAAACTTCATAGTGGTAATATATGAACCAGACAGACTGTATCTCACTTTTACCAAAGTCTGACTACCATCTAATATTCAAATAAGCTTTAATGAGCATCTATAATGCATCAGATCTTGTGAAAAAAGTCAGAGAAATGACATTAATTAAGAAACAATCCATGCTTTGAGACATTCTGGCTGAGAAGAAATATTTGTGAGTTATTCCCAATTTTTAAGACAGCTGAGCTGTATGGATTTTACATTATTATTATTGACACATAACATTTTCCTTGAGAACTAAAAAAAACCAAGGACCATAGTTGATTTGTCCAGCAAAGATATCCCAGGTTATTCATGTTGCTTTTACTACACAAGAACAGGCCACTCCGGGCCTAAACACTTAAAACTAACCTCTCGGAATATATTTTCAATGAGTAAGCCGGAGGATTTGGCTTCCTACCTTAACATTTTGAATAAATGACCAATGATGTGTGCCTAGGCCACAACCACCTTCTCCTTGCCACTTCGAGTCTTCCTAGGGATTAGTCACTTGATAAATCTGCCATTGAATGGATTTAAAATTATAGGCTAATCGACAAGGAAAACAAACAAGAGGGTTTACATGTTTTTCATTAAGATCTGGGCTCTGGCCTAGGACATGTCCTCTAAGGAAGCTAGGAAGGGAAAGGTCTTAAATTTCCAAAAATTGCTCACCCCAGCCAAAAGGCACACTCATTATACAAGATATAAATTGAGATGCCAGAAAAGGGCTCACAAAATTAGGGATAGTCTTCGTTCTCTAAGTAATAGACCCAAGGAGAAATATTTTCTACTATAATTGGAGAGACTGGGTCAGGTAATGGAAAAAACACTAAAATAGCGGTCAGAGTGCCTGGATTTAGTTCAGCATAAGATTGCTGTAGAACCTCAAATTCCCATCTTATCTCTGGCTATTGTCTTCATCTGTAAAATAATCAGGTTAGAAAAAGATCAGAAGGCTTACAAACCAGGTATCTTGGGATCCATGGAGGTATCTAAGCAGTTCTGCAAACACTTAGTTATAATGCTATTTTAAAAGGATATTTAACCTAAGAACAAGATTAGCCTTTAAGAAAGACATAAAGTTATATGAAAAAAAATATACCCATTTCAATACTAATGGCACATCTAGTACTAAGGTATTTGGCTTTGTTTACGTTTTTCCGGCAATCTGGAATACAAAGTTTTCCCTGACATATTTCAGGATCTGTTTGGATGTTTTGAAGACAAATTTCATTGATTAGGAAAGTTGTAACTCTACACTGGTCTCTCTTTTAAAATTCAAGCTTGCACTTATACATGCAGGTATATCGCTACAGCAGAGTTAACATATTTAATTAAGCAGAGCCAAGGCTCAGGTTCATCAGCTCTGTGCAGGCTCCTACATTGGCAAACCAGTCTGTTGTTTGATAAAAAGCAAAAGAATGAGCAGAAAAACAGGCGATTCTGGCACTTATTTTCATAATTGATGCTTTTAGACAGAGTGATGTGAATGATTAAAAATAACTGCAGCCATTTTTAATTGTCACTAATTCAACTGTAAAAATTCCCTGCAATTCATATTTCAATCTTAGGTATTGTTTTAACTGAATGCAACCTTAGGATTCTAAGGGAAATTTTTTAAATTGCTCCCATTTTTAACTATATATTTTATAAAATGTGATTTTTTTGTGATTTTATTTTAGTAAAATAAAAAAAGTAATTGGATGCTATGGTTAATATAAGACTCAAAACTTAAAACTCCTAAATTCAAGTTTGTGTTTATCAAAAAAGCATCTTCATGAAAACATGTAAGAGTACCTTTATGATCCTGGATTAGACAGAGTTTTTTTTTTTAATTGAAGTATAATTAACATGCAGTGTTATATTAGTTTCATATGTATAATACAGAAATTCAACAATTCTATACATTACTCAGTGCTCGACATAGTAAATGTACTCTTAACGAGGTCTTAAATATGCCATCAAAAGCAAAATCCACCACAAAAATTGGTAAATTGGAATTTTTCAAAAGTCCAATTTTTGCAAGGCAGTGTTAAAATAAAACATAAGCCTCAGACTGGGAGAAAATTTTCTGCAAATTACGTATCTGACAAAGACTTGTACCTAGAATGTAAAAAAACTTTCAAAACAAAAATTAAATTAAGGAGGACACATGATGAGATGGGCACTGGGTGTTATATTATATACTGGCAAATTGAATTTAAATAAAATTTAAAAAGAAATTAAAAAAAATAACCTCCTCCTTCCAGGATGGAAGGATTCAAACAGATTCAAATAGCACATGAAAGAAGATACATGAATAACATTTATGCACACAAAAAAGATGCTCAACATCCCTTATCTAAACCACAATGAGATACCACTACATATTTATTGAAAGGAAGGGAGAGAGAGGAAGGAAAACTGACGTATCTGACAATATCATGGACTAGTGAGGATATGAAGCAACTAGGACTCTCCTAGGTGACCAATGGGAACGTAAAATGGCACCCCCACTTTAGAAAACAATTTCCCTGTTCCTTATAAAGCTAAATACACACTTTTTCCATGTTATCCAACAATACCACTTCTAAGTATTTGCCCAAGCGAAATGAGACATCTTAAAATGAAAATCCATATACATATGTTTTTAGCAGCTATATTAATAGTCACTCATGATTATTCTTGTGGGTCAACTTGACTGGGCCACTGGGTGCCCAGTAATTTGGCCAAACATTTTTCAAACTGTTCTTTGAGGGTGTTTTTAAATGAGATTAACATCTGAATCAATCAGTAGACTAAAGCAGACTGAGTAAAGCAGGTTGCTTTCCCTAATGGGGATGGTACTCACCATCCATTCAAGTTTAAGGCCTGAATAGAACAAACTCCTCCTAACTTCCTTTGAACTGAGACTTTAGCCTCTTCCTGCCTTGGAATGGAATCATCAACACTGGCTCTTCCTTGGATCCCAAGCCTGTTGGTCTTCAGGCTGAAGTATGGCACCCATTCTCCGGGTCTCCAACATGTCAACTCACCTTGGAGATATTGGGACTTGTCAGGTTCCATAACTGCATGAGTCATTCCTGAAAATAAATCTTTCTCTATATACACATATACACTCAATTATTTTAGTTTAGTTTAGTTTAGTTTATTATTTTATTTATTTTCTTGTGGAGAACCCTAGCACTTTGCCAAAATTGGAAGCCACCCAAATGTTCTTCAATAGGGAAAGGATAAACAAATGGTGGTACATGCACAAAGTAAAATCTACTCAGAAATAAAAAGGAATGGAATACTCTTAGGTCCAACAATATGGATGAACCTCAAAAGTGTTAAGAAAAGAAGCTGGGGGATGCCTGGGTGGCTCAGTGGTTAAGCATCTGCCTTCAGCCCAGGGTGTGATCCTGGAGTCCCGGATGGAGTCCCGCATTGGGCTCCCTGCATGAAGCCTGCTTCTCTCTCTGCCTATGTCTCTGCCTCTCTTCTCTCTCTCTGTCTCTCATGAATAAATAAAAAAAATCTTAAAAAAAAAAAAAAGGAAAGAAGCTGGACTCAAAAGGCCACATACTATATGACTCCATTCATATCAAAATCTGGGAAAGTCAAGGCTATAGGACAGAAAAAGCAGAAATGGTTGCCAAGGGCTTGAGGTCAGGAGAGAGGATGTTTTCCAAGGCACACAGAAAAATTTTCTGTGGTGATGGAATGTTCTATGTCTTCATTGTGGTTATGGTAACATGACTGCATGGTTTTGTCAAAACTTGTACACTATAAAGGGTGATTTTTAGTGTGTTTAAAAGAATCTCAAATTTAAAAAGCATCTTACAGATTGACATTATAATAATATGTACACATTTGTATAAATTTAAAACTGTAAAATAAATACATACTAATAAAATGCCACCTATCAGTTGGGCTTCCAAGCAACTTTGTTGTGTTTGAGAAGACATTACTACAGACACAGAGTAAAATGAGTCCCAAAAACATCTAAAGAAGTCCCTAGAACAAAGGTCTAACTTCCCTAACATAAAAGTTTAACCTTTCTCATCAATGCTATAGCATTTTCACACTTGTGGCCCAGGTTCTGGAACTTTCTCTGTCTAGGTCAGGGCTCAGATGGGGTTAGTGGTGACCATCTAAGACAGTACCACTACATTCAGCATCATTCTCATATCAACTGCTATGTGACAACACATCCAGGGAGCAAGCAACGTCTATTAAGAGCTCAGAGATTGGGAAGGATGTTACATTGCCTTTAACACTGTGATGTCTCATTACTTCCCCTCTGTCAGTCTCTTTCCTATCACATTATTTATGACAAGTCTGATTTTCTCATTGTAATTGATCATGAAGTGTTTTCAAGGATACCAGTTCCTACTTCTCTGCTTCGGTAAGTAAAAAGACCTAACAACGTCTTCTATTCTTAGGTCAACATGAAGAATTTTCTCTATTAATGTTTTTTTCTAATGTTACCTCCAAGGAAGGATCAGGGCATTAGGAAAGTGTGCTTTGGGTTTGCAATAGGTTGATAGGTGGTGTCTCTGTGACTAGAGGGAAAAAACCAAAACGATAAAAATGGTCTATTCCACAGGACTATTAGAGCAGCTTCCTCTTTTATTCACAGGATCTCCAAGACATAAGGGGCCTATGATCCCATCAGTGTTATAGGCTGGCAAATTCTATTCTGTAAAACAAGGATCACATTTTCTCTCTTGCTTCCCAATATACTTTTCATGGAAGGTGAAAGAATCTCAGAATAATGTACCCAGGAGAAATCAAGAATAACTGACTGAAAAATACTCCAGAGTTTATTTAATATTGGATACAATTAATATGTATATGCCTGCTTAGATGGTGACCTTAGAGAAACAGATGAACATAACGCAGTTAAATAAAAGTCAACCTTATTTTCTAAATTAAAGGCCTTAAGTAGGATCCAAATACCCTGAGCATGAACATTCAAATGCACTAGAATTGTATCATTTAACAAAAAGCTAGGATATCGCTATGTACAAGACACAATGTTTATGTCAAAGTTCTTCTCAAGCAATATTTTGCATATTCATTGACACATATCTCTCTTGCCTTTTTACCTCTACCTAAAAAGTGCTTGAGTCCTTCTTCTCAAATGTGCCCCCTTCTCACAAATAAGAGAACATGTGCCTTAACTCTACCCCATCCTCAAGAAAAAAAATCTCCCGTTATGTTCATTGACAAGTGTTGCTCTAAAAGATTTGCAGTTGTCAGCTGTATTTGCATTTTTACCATATTCTTTGTGTACTTTCTCAAAATCCAGTCTCAGTCGCCACCATTTTACTGAAAAGGCTCATGAAAAACCACTGTTAATGGCTTCCTGAATTACTCCATTTGGTGGATTTTTCCTCCATCTCTTTTGGGGCTCTGCAGCTGAACTTAAGAGTACAACACCCAGGTCCTCTTCCTACCGTGCAATCACTCTACCTACTGCTACCTTCCCTTCCTCCTTCCATCTTCCAAGTACCTCAATTACATTAAGTTAAGAGGACAAATGTTTTCATCTCCCCTTTTCACTGATGTAGTCCTAGAGCCACGAGTAGTGTCTGTCCTGCCAGGAACTACTCTCAGGGGTGCCCATGCAATACCTTTTACAAATATGATGAAAGCTCCCTGACTTGTATGATTACTGCTATTATCTCTTAACTAGGTCCTGATAAGTGCATTGCTGATGTGAGACTGTGTTCTTTCCAACAAGCCTCATGAAATTCCTAAGTCCAAAGTTTTAGGTCCATCTCCATCCAGACCTGATTAACTCTGTCTCATTCAGTGGACATCCAAACTGAGTTACTTTATAATAAGCACAGGACCTACATGGGGGTCAACAAATTGACCCCAAATTAGTCAAAATTAACATTCTACACCAAAAATGTTAATAATGCCATTGTTTTGAATACACACTTTTATTGGTATGCGTTTTTATAGTTCCAAACATCTTTACACCTTAAAATCATTAAGTGATTAAGTGAAGTCATAAATATGAGTTATCTCATGTGTATTCAAATGTTGTGACTTATTTTCCAATCTTCCTTCACCAGGATAGACACCAAAGTGATGGGGTCATAGAAATGCCTTGATTGACAAGAAGTCTTGAAACAGCACCTGTGACGATGTGAGTGACTGGTTTATTCTTCAAGGTGGCTAGGCTCTTTCTGAGTTTCTGTATACAAGCAATCAAGTTTACTAAACATCTCCAGCTACAGATCGATCTACCTAGGAAGGGGCAGAAATATTTCTAGAGCCGTGCTTGCTTCATTTGGGATCCTTGTAATTGAGGTTGACAGGAAACAAGTGACAAAGCACATCTGTAATACCTATTCTTGAAAACAGAGAGACCTAGAATAATGGTCAGGGAATTCTAAAAGTTCACAGAGAAGGTCCCCTGACTAGGGGGCATCAATACACATCATTTTTAGAAACAGTTTTGGCAAAGTATTACACTGATTAATTTGAGCTCACAAAGATCTGATGTAATATTTAAAAACAGATCTCTTCTTTGTGTAAACATGGATTAAGAAAAATGTAAATCCCCCATGTAGGTTTATTTTTTTATAAGAATATTAATTATATATTTATAAATCTAGGGTGCTGAATGCCTTTAACAGTTATGATAATAAATGGAATTTGGTAGAACATTTATTCCAATTACTAGATGTTTAACGATACTTGGAACATCAAGATGCATGTGAAATTATACTCAAGTATGAGGCACACAATAACTTGGAAAAGATCAGATCTCATTTTGACTTGTTTTCTCTTGGAATATAGACAAACCACATTCTTGTTTTCCTCCTGCACTACCCCCCTTATCCCCACCAAACTTAGATTAAACTATATTACTTTTGATTGATAGTCATCTCCATAATTTGTGCTTTTTGAAAGGATAATTGTTACAAGAATTACATTTTTCAGTTTTCCAGGAATTACACGATATGAATTTAAATCAGAATTCTTATTTCCTAAGTGATCAAACACTGAACATAATTCATGAAATGTTTTCAAAATAAATGTTTAACTGTTCTGTGCAAAGCTTAAATGTCACATCAAATTTAGTTTGACAGGGGGCTGAAATGGCTATAATTTTCTCTCCACCAATTTTTCTATTTTAGACATTACAGCTACACGTATTAATAATGTGAAAAGGTAGGGGCACTATTACTTGAACACTCATACATAATTTCTTCACAAGTCATTCAAAAGTTAATAACTAAATACACAGGTTAAGGATGACACAGGACCAGCTATATCATGTCTATCAAACCCCATGACTGCTGTAGTGTTTTATACCAACAACATGCCACTATCTCATGGAATGTGTTTGTCAGCTACAAGAGCTTGATCCTGCCAGTTTTATGCCATGCACCCTTCATGAGAACATGAACTGGCTCCATTCTAAATAACTACAAACTACTTACACTTAAATATTTAGATTACTAGGAATCTCAATGTTGGACCATCACCTTCCCCTCACCACACATTGGAGCAATAGAAAGCTTTCTGACTACATGCCGTTGAATACAGTATTAATACACATATGAAACAGATTAGAATGGTGGAGGTGTTTGGAAGAAAGGAATTTTGATTTTTATAAAGATGGACATGAAGATCATTCTTCTTGGTCCAAATTTACTACATGAAAACATTCCACAGTCTCAAATATGGTTGCCAAATATAAAAGCAAATCACTTCTCAATCACTTTCTTTTACTTTCCTTTATATGCTTTTCATATTTTCGTATCAACATAACAACAGGTAAGAATAAAAGTATAGAATTAAACCCAAATAAGATGTACCTGTGAGGAAAGCACCTAACAGTCCAGTATTCAAAGTTGGAGCTTATAAAGAAGGAAACATTTGTCTGTTTCTGGATATAATTGGTTTTATAAAAGCTACTTTTTAGGGGGTTTGCTATGCAAAATCTTCCAGCAACATTCACATCTCCTCAGTACTGGTTTTGAAAAATAATCTTTTGTTGGGCATTTGGGTGGCTCGGTCGGTTAAGCATATCTGTCTTTGACTCAGGTCATGATCCTAGGGTCCTGGGATTGAGTCCCACATTGGGCTCCCTGCTCAGCAGGGAGTTTGCTTCTCCCTCTCCTTCTGCCCCTCCCCCACTGCTCGCATTCTCTCTCATGCTCTCTCAAATAAATTTTTTAAAAATTTTTTAAAAAATTTATTTATGATAGTTACACAGAGAGAGAGAGAGAGAGAGGCAGAGACATAGGCAGAGGGAGGAGCAGGCTCCATACACCAGGAGCCCGACGTGGGATTCAATCCCGGGTCTCCAGGATTGCGCCCTGGGCCAAAGGCAGGGGCCAAAGGCAGGCGCCAAACCGCTGCGCCACCCAGGGATCCCGTAAATAAATACTTTTTAAATAAATAAAATTTGAAATAAACATTTTCTTATGGCAGAAACCTTTTCTTTGGTTGCAGGTTAGAGGGAAAAAATGTAAAATAATTCCAAGAGATACTCCTGATAGCTGGCAGCCTCTGCCTCTCCCCCTCCTTTTTTAGAAGATAATTAGGTTGCTAATGAGCAAGAAGTGAGTGATGCTGTAGGAGTCCAATGTTTGAATCTAAGTGACAACAGAGTTACTTTGGCCACTGATCCCTATCTCACAAGTCTAGAAAATCTCCTATGAAAATTATAAATGAATCTCTCAAGCTCTATTTATAAATCCTGGGTACAATTTGAAATCTGCAGAGACAAAAAGAGAGGAAAGGAGGGGGGAAAAAGTATTAGACAACCTTCTGACCTCAGAAAGGTGATGGCAGGCAAAAAGTTGAAATTGAATGAGATATTTGGAAGAGGTTGCCTTATTTTCCTCCAATTGACTTGTCCATTCTTAAAAGAATTATGTTTAATTTTGTTGGTGTGTTCAAAGATTTTGGTTTTTTTTTTTTAAGATTTTATTTATATATTCCTGAGAGACACAGAGAGAGAGGCAGAGACACAGGCAGAGGGAGAAGCAGGCTCACTGCGGGGAGCCCGATGCGGAACTCGATCCCAGGACCCCAGGATCACGCCCTGAGCCGAAGGCAGACCTCAACCACTGAGCCACCCAGGCATCCCCAAAATTTTGGTTTTAAACATGTTCTGTTACACCTTTGCATACTCTCAGTATGCAATGAGAGCCACCATCCACCACTACTAATGACCACACATTCACCGTAATTTGTTTCAACGTGCAACATCTAATAAATGTGCATCTAAGATGATGAGAAACAGAGAGTATTCTCCCAGTAGAAAACCATAAGTTGTCAAAATTATGTTTTGAAAACGTTCCAAGAACATAGTTTTCCTAGTATAATTCTCCCATGTCTCTAAATGTGAAAAATACTGCCTGCAAAATCACTTTAGTTTAAATCTAGTTCCACTATGGAGGAAGAAAAAGGGAAAACCAATCAGCGGTTAATTTATGCACTAATGCATGTATTACTGTGATAGAAGATTCATCTGTTTGCTATTTATTGAAGGTTTATGTCAATCTTATGTTCGGCACAGAAGGTAAAGGAGAGACAATATCTCTGCTTTCAAGATTGTAAGATGAGAAAAAGTCTTATTAAATGCCTGGGTCAGGTATAAAGAGCCAAGGGGTTGAGCAGGGAGCCCTGGGAAATCAAGAGATGGTTTCATATATGATGAGGAGCCCTTCCTGGGCTGCAAAGGATTGGCAAAGGTGGAATGGCAGATTGTGAATAATCCAAGTAAAAGAAGGCAGAGTGATGGGAAAGCATATGAAAATAGTGGAATAAAGGACTAGTTAGAAGTTTGAGTATGATTTTAAAAGGTCTGAAATACCACACACTAAGAACTTTGAACTCGATAAAGAATAGTGAACCACTAAAGGTGGGAAAGACAGAGAAACAACAATCTCTAAGTAATTTATAACATGTCTTGAATATAGGCAATATCTAAGGGCCTAAATTAGAAGAAGAGCCTAAACAGAAGCTGAGTGCCAAGGAACAAGTATATGTAAGAGACTATGGAGCTAAAATGATCCTAATTTAGCAATCCACAAGATACAGAAGCTAAGCGTGAAGTTGCCAAAGATGGCTGAGATTTTGTACCTGGACTCTTACTCTTAGGAGAACAGTGGAACCTTAAATATATAGGGCAGCCCCCCAAAAGACTGTTTTATGCTGTGTTTGTATTGGGTGGGGGAAAAGTCAGAAGGAGACAAGTAGACGAGTCTTTTCAATCCTGGGATTGTAAGAATTGATGCACTGGCTTCAGAAATTTTAAATTTTGAGATACTGAAACCAGTTCCCAGGGCAGATTTTCCAGCAAAAAAACGAGAACTTTTCCTGGAGCTGGAACTCAGGGAAACATTTGAATGCAAACAAATAGCTCTAAAAAAGACTTTACATACAGATAGCAGTCAATGAAATATTTTTTTTAAAAAAAATGTTATTTATTCATGAGAGACACAGAAAGAGAGGCAGAGACATAGGCAGAGGGAGTCCCCCCACCCCCCCACCTGCGATGTGGAACTTGATCCCAAGACTCCAGAATGACAACCTGAGCCAAAGGCAGATGCTCAACCATTGAGCCACCAATGTGCCCCAGCCAATAAAATCTTTAAGAGACAACTCATGGAAGGTCAGGTAACTAAAGGCTACCTTTCTCAGGGTCACATTTGGGGGATGCTGTGGAGGCAGGGCTGGGGGGAAGCAAAGAAGATGGAGAAGCATACTCAAAGGAGGAGGAAAAATGAGAATGCAGTGTCCTAGAGGTCAAGGGAGGAGATCCGAGAAGGACCTCAACACTGACACTCGATTTAGAATCCAAGCCAATGAAGACCAATAGGGGACCAACAGCAGGAGATAATTACTTCATCTGTGGTCTTAGCCGTTTCTTTTCGTACGTATGGAGGCCAAAGTTTAAAACGAGGCAATGAAACAAAGGTGTGCATAGTCTAGAGATGAAGGCACACATTCTTTTTTATTTTCTGCTTGTCTTCTATGCCCTTTCCCTTTTCCCCTAAAGCTAATTCAAATTCCTGGGTTTCTGATTGCACCCTTTCCTGTGTTCTCCAGGAACGTTTCCTTAATTTGCTCCTCTCTGGCTGGCTCTCCCCTTTACCTACTCAGGTCTCCTATTGAAAATGCACAACTACTCAGGCTGGTTCTATGCATAATCTATGCCTAGTGCATATCCGTTCTTCTCATTGCATAGCAACTTCACAAACATTAGCCTAGGTAATCTGAATCCTACCTGTGGTAAGGTAGGATCCCCATTTTGTAGACTGTCCCAAACCACAATCATGGAGGTATCCACTAAGACTCAAGACTGGATCTTCTGTCAAGCCTCATGTTCTTTCTCCTATGCAGAGCTGTCTCCAGATATGTGTCAAGATGTCGGCAGTAGACTCTGTTTCTGTCTAAACATTACGAAGTACCTGGCTTGCTGTCAGAGACCAAACGTTAAATGGCTGAAATAGCTTGATAGATTGTGTGAAAATTTTATGGTCCTTCTGTCAGACACCATAATTTACTATCACATAATACACAGAAGAATCAAAAGAAACCATCCCACAAGGGCAAACAATGTGGAGGCGGTGGCCCTTTGACACTCTAAGGCCACAGGCATTATATGGATCCAATAAGAAAGCTGCTTCTACGAGTGAGAAAACAACCTCTTGATCTTGCAAAATGTTTTTGGACACCTAAAGGCTCTTTTATTACTGAGGCTGATTAAAATGAAAAGCTTAAACGACTAAAATGTTCTTTTTGATGAGTTTTTGCCATGAACCTTGGACCCTGTAGTCCAGTGGGATTGGAGTCCTTTGATCCTAGGCACTCACATAAATTCAGAGTCATAAAACAACATTGGATTTGATTTTACTAGTGTGGCTGATGTTGCCAGATTTGTAATGCAATCTTGTTTTCTCCCCTCCTCAGTTTTTGGGCCCATCCACCTTTATTTTATAGCCAAAGGAAAGGAGTTTCCATTTGTCTTTGGCAATCAAGCTCCAAGAGTGAGCCACTACTCTAGAATGCCGGAATTCCGGAGAAAAATAATGATACTGTATTATATTCATCAACATCAGAAGAAAAAAAAAAAACACATCAGAAGAATCACTGTTATTTTAGGTGCTGAAAATAAAATATCAAAAAGCCCATTTTCCGGATGAAAATACTTACAGATTTTCACTACTTAGGAGTTAGAGGATAATGTGGCTGAGAACTATATGACAAGTCTGAAGTAGGAAGAATATCAGATTTAGTGTTCATAAATTTCTAGCAAGACTAACTGAAAATTAATTTAAAAAAAATAAAAAGATCCCCAGGTTATCTATTAATGAGTGGCAGACCCCATCTTAGCTTTCAAACCTCATTTACCTAAAAAAACCCCAAACCGCCCCCGCAAAAACAAAACAAAACAAAACAAAACAAAACCTGCTATCTATGGAAGAAGTAAAAGAAATATTCAGTGAGACATTTAACAAAAGATATGCCATAAATAAAACTTATATGTTTAATTCACTTCCATTCCCAATCTTTTAATGATTTTCCATTTAATCCCCTTTTAATGATCTGTACCACAATATTCCTATAACTTCTAATTCCAGAAATGAAGGTTTTACTATAAAAGGTCTGAGGGAAGACAAGCACAAATACTTTTACAGAGACCAAGTGATCAATAGTGGGTCACAACTGTTCATTTTTTTATGGAGTAAAACAGTAGTTTGGACTCAGAAAGATCAATGACATACTTAGCCTTTTCACTAGAGCAGGGAATACTAATTTTAGGTTGGATAAACAGTTTACAGTATTTTTTTATGGCTTGCCTGAAGGCTGGGAAATTGTTCACCAGAATAATTCTGTAAAATAACATGGGGCACAAGGGTCACGATAGGTCTAATTCGAATTTGAAAAGAGTTACCAGAGAATACAGTGTCACTATCCAGTGGGCAATGCCTCATGATACTGTCAGTTATAGTTTCTCAATCCCTGCCTGAGGCTCCAGTGAACATTTCAAAGTGTTCCAGCCAGAAGAATATAATTCTGACACACATTCACCACCTTGCGTTTGTGAATATATTAGATTAAGCATAAATGAACTTGCCATTTTATAAGTCAAAATAGGCCAAATGTCAGCAATTTCATATGGTTCAACTTATAAACCTCAACCAAGTTTGAAAAAATTTTTGTGTTTTATCAATTAATACTTTAAATTATGTGCATTATATTTCTTTGCAGCAGATATGACTCATGCCATATTCTTATTAATAAACTGTATCAGATACCCACAACAGCTTCCAGAGTATAAAAAATTGTCATCTATTTGTAGAGAAGAGTGATTGCCTTGGTGTTATGCATACATACAGTAATGATGAGGGAAGGGTATGCAGATACCAAGAAACAGTGTCCTCCTTTCATGCTTGAAAGCATAGCATTATTGTCAGCACTCTCTTCCCCCTATTATTTACTTATTCAAAAAATATTTGTTGTGTACTTACAATGTTCAAGTAGGGGTCTAGGTACCCAATGGAGAATCAAGCTGTGCAAACATTCACAGGGAAGCCACAATGGCAGTGTCATCAGCTCCAGCTTTAGCAGAAGCAACCATCAGCACTGGAGAGAAGGTTCACGATTCTTGCCAGAGCACGTGAGTTCTCTCTCTCGCCCCAACCTACGCCAAGCCAGTATTACCTCCTACCTCTAGGCTAGCAACAGTTGCCAACTGTCCTCTCCACTTGCACTCTAGCTTCCCTACTATCTACCCTCTACAACAGCAGCCTAAGAGGGAGGCAGGTCTTTTGAAAATGCCAATATTTTCATATCTCACACTTCTCTGCTCAGAATTAGATTCCCAGTGTTCTGAGGATGAAATTGGAAAACCTTAAGGACCAAGAAGGCCCTTCCAGATTATGGTTTCTTGCCCTCCTCTATGGCAGTGCTTTTCAAACCATGGCCCATGATCCATTCATGGGATGAAAATCAATTTATGCTTTCCCATCAGCATTTTTTTTTAAATATAAGAGAGTTAAATATATCAGAAGAAGTTCACCTGAAATTAGTTCTGTTTAATAGAACTCTTATTTCTCACAAATATGTAATCTAGGTTTCGATGTGAAATCCATTGCTTATTCCAAGATGCAATTTAAAAATTTTGCAAGCCACTACTCCAGACCTTCATCCTCAACCTTTATCTTCTGTCCAGTCATACTGGCCTCCTCATAGTCCTTCAAACCAGCCAAGCTCCTCCTCACCCTTCAGGCCTCTGCTTAAATGGCACTTCCTAAAGGAATACTTCCGTGACTTCAAAGCTAAATTACATCCTATCATAGCAACCTATACTGTATTTCGCTCCACTGTAATATTATACTTCCTGAGTGATTATTTTTATCAAGATCTTTCTCTTTGACTGGACTACAAGCTCCCAGAGGGCAGGAACCATGTCTATTCTGTTCCTTCTTCCAGCATCTAGCACAGCACCTGACACCCAGTAGGCACTTAATATCTAGTGAATGATAGAATTCTAATTCTCTCCTAATGTTTCCACTTGATGAAACATAGATGATCACTTTCATAAGGCACTGTTTTCTGGTGTCTCTTTTTCTTTTGTCATATAGAATGTGCATACACATGTATGGTCATCAACACATCACATATTGCTTCTTAACTACGTTGAGCCTTATGCCTATGAGTATAGACCTATACGTACATATCTGTGCATGTTGTTCTGAGAATGAAATTAAGAGCAGTTTTATTCTTCATGTGTTTAAAGCAAAGTTCTGAACTGGAAAGCTGCTTCAATACAAAGAAAATCTACTTGGAGCTTTATTAAGAGAAAAAGGGTCAAGCTGACCTCTGGTGGTAAGAATGGGGAATGGCTTCTAAAATAATTGTAAAATACCCAGATTATCTGTCACACAAACCCATATATCCATGGTATATACCCTTCTTTAAATTATGCAAATTATATGTATTTGCAACAGATAGGAGTCATACCATACAAAATACCAGAATGAAATACAGATAAGTGTATTACAGAGACACAGTAGCTTCCAGAAACAGAAAAAACGACTGCCACTTATTTATGGTAATCAGAAAATCGGAGACTTGATAATTCTCTTAGTTGAGATCTAGGATCTGAAATTCTCAAATTATGCTAAAAGTAGATAATATTTTTAAAAGTAGATGTTAACACTCATATAGTCTTTGATTAGTCTCTAGGTAATACTAGGTACTTATTTTAGGCTCTGTTGCTATTTGACTTTTATGGCATAAATTCTGTTTTTCTAACTAGATAGTAAATCCTCTGAGTAAAGAATTTATGTGAGGATTAAATAATCCAAAAGATGTGCTAAGTAGAGTGTCTGGCATATACTAATCCAGTAATATAGTAAATGTTAGCTGCTATTGTTATCATTATTGAATGATGTTTTATGTCTGGCACACCTCTTAGGTTTGAGAGGCACTCAATTGGTATTTGATCATAAAAAGCAGAATTACATATATGAAATTATATTTTAGGAAGTGCTTATCTTTATAGCAAAAACAATTTGAAATGCGACATCTTGCCTCGGTACCCCCCAAATCTATGTTGTAACTGTTGGGATGATTTTACATATTTAGAGGTTTATTTGACAAAATCACAGCAGCAACAATAGTTCCACTAATAGGAGGTAATGGAAATGAGAGCATCACACTTCTATGACAAAAATATGAAAAGCAATGCTCTTTGGACCATTAGATATAACACTAATTACAGAATGTTTTTTATTTTATATAGGTACAGAGTCTATAATGAAAGAACTTTACCACCAAAAAATAAACTTCAACAGCCACTGACTTAAACTAAACATGCTGGTCATCAGAAAAATTACAATAGTTATAATTTATGGGCTACCTACTACTACATGCCATTGTACCTCCAATCCCATACGTGACTACCACAGTACTTACCCTCAGCACACACATCAACCAAGTTATAATATCATCATCACCTCTTTCTAATGATAAAATGAAGCTCAGAAAGGCTTAAGTAATTTGTTCAAGACAACACATACAGTATATAGTAATGCTAGGATTCAAACTCAAGGAAGAATCCACATCTGGGTTTTTATACAACTGTATTGCCTGGAATTAAGTTGAATTTCATCCAACAAATGGTTAGTTGACTTCACTATACAGATTCATTCTTCAGCAAGTTCTGTTTCTAAGGCAGTGCCTGGGGAACAGGGGAAGTGCTTAGGGAACAGGGGACACTACACAGCAGGGCACCACAAGACCTCTTCTTCTTAGGGCCATTGTCCTCAAGAGCAGGAGACAAAGATGACTTTTCTAACACAGAGAAACAGGCATAGAGACTTAGATAAAATGAGAAGACAGAGAAATGTACCCCAAATGAAAGAACAGGACAAGTCCAGGGGCAGAGATCTAAGCAAAATAGGTACAAGTAACATGCCCTGCCCAATGGAGTATTTAAAGTAGTGATCATAAGGATACTCACTGGACTTGAGAAAAGAGTGGAAGACATGCATGAGATCCTTAATGACACAGAGATAAGGAATAACATAGCATAGATAAAGGGCTTAATAAACTAAATGAGAAACATACTTAATGGAATGAATAGCCGGCTGGAAGAAGCAGAGGAACAAATTAATGACCCAGAAGAAAGAGTAATGGAAAGTAATTAAGCTGAATTAAAGAAAGAAAAAGAATTATGCATAATGGGAATAGACTTAGGGAACTCAGTAGCTCCATCAAATGTAATAACATTCGAATTTCAGGAGTCCCAGGAAAAGAAGAGAGAGAAAATGGAGAAGAAACTTATTTGAAGACATATTAGCTGAAAACTTCCCTATTCTGGGGAAAGAAACAAATATCCAGATCCAGAAGTCACAGAAAACCCCCAGCAAAATCAACAAAAGCAGATCCAGACCAAGACCTATTGACCTATTGTAATTAAAATGGCAAAGTATAGTGATAAAGAAAAAAAAAAAAACAACTAAAAAGCAGCAAGACAAAAGAAGACAGTAGCATGCAAGGGAAACCCTACAAGGCAAGTAGGAGATTTTTCAGCAGAAACTTTACAAGCCGGAAGAGAGTGACATGATCTATTCAAAGTGCTAACTGGGAAAAATCTGTAACCAGGAATACTCTATCTAACATTCAGAATAGAAGGAGAGATAAAGAGTTTCCTAGACAAACAAGCACTAACAGAGTTCATGACCACTAACCACCACTGTGAGAGATATCAAAGGGGATTCTTTGTAGAAAGGAGAGACCAAAAATGACAGTATGGAGGTAGGAAACACAAAAGCAGTTAACAATGAATGTGTCTGTAAGATATCAGTCAAGAACACTCACAAAATAAAATGATGTAAAACATGACAACATATACCTAAAACGTGAGGAGGAGAGGACTAAAGAATGGGTTCAAATTTAAAGAACAATCAACTTAATATAGACTGCTTTATGCAAAAGTGGTTATATACAAATCCAAAGGTAACCATATATCCAAAGCCGCTAATAAGTAGGCAAAGAATAAAGAGAAAGAAATCCAAATATGTCACTAAGCAAATCAGTTGAACCATGAAATAAAGACAAGAAAGGATCAGAGAAAAATCTTCAGAAACAACCACAAAACAAATAATAATATCACAATAAATACATATCAATTATTACTTCGAATGTAAATGGACTAAATGCTCCAATAAAAAGATATAGGGTGACAGAACAGATTAAAAAACAAACAAACCAAGACCCATCTATAATACTGCCTACATGA
The DNA here is from genome assembly GCF_011100685.1 of Canis lupus familiaris. Taxonomy (NCBI): domain Eukaryota; kingdom Metazoa; phylum Chordata; class Mammalia; order Carnivora; family Canidae; genus Canis; species Canis lupus. The sequence continues at coordinate 2,248,338 of NC_049251.1, read as the reverse complement.
GTCTCATTTTAGACTTAAGGCACCTGTAGACTAAAAGTGAGGGGATGGAGAAACATCTATCATGCAAGTGGATGTCAAAAAAAAAAGCAAGATTAGCAATACTTATTATTGGACGAAATAGACTTTAAAATAAAGACTGTAATAAGAGACGAAGAAGGGCACTATGTAATCATACAAGGGACAATCCAATAAGAAGATCTAATGATTGTTAATATTTATGCACCCAACATAGGAACACTCAAATATATAAAACAGTTAATAACAAACATAAAGAAAATAATTGATAATAATACAATAATAAAGAGAGACTTTAATACCTCACATCAATGGACAGATCATCTAAACAGAAAAATCAACAAGAAAACAACAGCTTCAATTGACACACTGGACTAGATGGGTTTAACAGATACATTCAAAACATTCCATTCTAAAACATCAGAATACACATTTTTTTTCAATTGTATGTGGAACATTCTCGGAATAGGTCACATATTAGGCCACAAACAAGCCCCCACAAATTTAATAAGATCAAAGTCATATCATGCTTCTTTTCTGACCACAATGCTGTGAAACTAGAAGTCGACCACAAGAAAAAATCTGCAAAGAGGATTATGGAGGTTAAATAACACCCCACTAAACGATGAATGGGTCAAGCAGGAAATGAAAGAAATCAAAAAGTACATGGAAACAAATGAAAAGACAATGGTCTAAAACCTCTGTGTTGTAGCAAAAAGTGGTTCACAGGAAGTTTATAGTAATACAAGCCCACCTTAAGAAGCAAGAAAAATCTCAAGAAACGATCTAACCTTATACCTAAAGGATCTGCAAAAGAACAACAAACAAAAGCTAAAGGCAGCAGAAGGAAGGAAATAATAAAGGTTAGCACAGAAATAAATGACATAGAAACTGAAAAAACAATACAACAGATCAATGAAAACAGGAGCTGGTTCTTAAAAAAAGAAAAATCAATAAAATTGATAAACCTCTAGCCAGACTTATCAAGGAAAAAAGAGAAAGGACTCAAATAAATAAAATCACAAATGAGAGAAGAGAAATAACAAACAACACCACAGAAATACAAACAATTATAAGAGAATATTATGAAAAACTATCCTCCAACAAATTGGGACAACCTAGAAGAAACAGATAAATTCCTGGAAACATATAACCTCCCAAAACTGGAACCTGAAGAAACAGAAAAGTCGAACAGACCAATAACTAGCAAAAGAATTGAATCAGTAATCAAAAAAACTCCGAACAAACAAAACTCCAGGACCAGATGTAGCTTTGCAGGGAAAATCAACCAAACATTTAAAGAGTTAATACCTATTCTTCCCAAACCATTCCAAAAAATAGAAAAGAAAAGAAACCTTCCAAATTCATCTTACGAGGCCAGCATTACCTTGAAACCAAAACCATATAAAGACACCACTAAAAAAGAGAACCACCGGCCAATATCCCTGATGAACACAGATATGATATCTGTGGTCTTCCAGGGAGCCAACAGCCTAAGAAGCATCTCAACCCCAGTAAACCAACAAATCCACTGAATGCATAACATTGTATTCTATACCCACAATGAAACAATGAATTAAAATATTTTTCAACATTTTAAATTTTGCCTTCTCTTTAGACATCTTGGTAATTAATTATACTAACAGCAACACTTATGGGAATACTACGAGGGTTTAATGAAATCATCATTTTTCATAATTGTGAAGGTTTTGTTTATCCCTCTACAAATGACTCCCTCTTCCTCACAGTATTCTCCAGGAACTAACAGATTTAAATGTATTGTGTTGATAACCAAGAATATAACAAATGGAAAGGGCTCAGTATTTATGTTTCTTTATAAGTTTAGCTGTATCAGCTCATATGTAGCTTATAATCAATTCTGTGTCAACAGCATGTGTAAAATGAGAAAGGGATCTGTGGGGTGGATTGAAGAGAGAAAAGGAAGTCTACAAGTTTTGTTTAATGGAAGCCAACATACCATTTGGTTCTCTTGGGGACAACAAGGTACAACGTAAGTTAATTTCTAGTTTGGCATCTGTCCCTGGATCATTTCACAGTGGGAGTTACCATATTAGCAATGTGACTGCATTGCACAATGAGCAGGTGCCTGCCAGAGGCCATCAGTCAGTCAAGTTTCCCCTCACTTATGGACTATCCATGTGATGAATGGGGGAAATGAGAAAGGTTCCTGTGAGGGAAATGTCACTGCTGGCTAGTTCTTTCTTCTGTCCTACAATGCGAAAAACATTACTTAAAAAGAGATAAAACGGTGTTATTTCCATGGCACCTACTTCCAAGTTGCTCAAAGTGCTGATCAAAAACAACATTCTTAAATTATCCAGAGCTCCTCAAAAGCCAGGCGGAGGGCATGCAGCACATTCACACACTCCAACTTTCAAAAGTGAAGAAGCAGAGAGCCAAAGAAGCCGGGGCCATCCCATGCTCATGCTTCCCTCCTGTCATAAAGAACTGGCCCGCTTGTAAAAGTTTCATTTATCATTTTAAGAGCTGCATCCTTCACTGAGTCAGGCATCTAAGAAAGCACTAGGAAGCGAGCATGCAGAGCATTACTGAAACATGAACACACTGCCCCCAAAGAGATGGGCAGAACTGAGAAGAAAGCCCATGTTAGAGAGGGGAACCTCCAAAAGAGTGTAAAAGATAAAAAAGGGCATGTGTGTAAATAGCGGGGATTTACAGATTCTGAGTTAGATAACCCCAAGTCTGAAAGGGCAAGGTTATGGATAAACTGAATTTTTTTTCCCAAGTATGGTGGGACAAATAATAAAATTCAAAGGCATTGGGGGCGCCTGGGTGGCTCAGTGGTTGAGCATCTGCCTTTGGCTCATGGCATGATCCTGGGGTCCTGGGATCAAGTCCTGCCTCAGGCTCCCTGCAGGGAGCCTGCTTCTCCCTCTCCCTCTGCCTATGTCTCTGCCTCTCTCTCTGTGTCTCTCATGAATATAAAAAGTTTTAAAAAATAAGTAAATAAAATAAATAAATAAAATTTTATAAATAAATAAAATTCAAAGGCACTATTAGAGATTATATGGCCTGGTCCCTCGTTTTAGATATTAGGAAACTGAGCTGAAAGCCCTGCCAAAGTTCACATTATTCATCATCCCAAACTTAAGACCACAATCCAGACCTTCTGATTCTGGATCTAATGTTCTTTCCAGTAATGCTTCACTGATTAATGTAAAGGGTATCAGTTTCAGAGTCAGACAGGTCTAGGTAAATTCAAATTCAGGTTCCTCCACTGACTAGTCTGGGAGCCTCGTGTTTTATCAAGTGTAAAATGGTGACAAATCTATTACTTAGCTTATATTTCTACATTTATGCTTTATAATACTAATGTTAAGTACCTAGAACAAAGGTTGGTGCAAAGTAGGGATAAGATTAAATTTAGGTACTATTATTTTTCAGTTATAGGTTGTTAGATAAGATATGTTTACGTACCATCTATGTGGCCAAGCACTTTGCTAGGTACTTTCAGAGAGAGTAAAAAAAATTCATTTTTCTCTCCAAGATGCTTACCACCAGCAGATTAATAAATAGGACTTTGACAGTATAAAAAAATGTAACAAAACCATTTGAAGACTTTAACTTGAACTTAAGGAGTGGATTATACGTTGAGAAAACATTATATGAATAAACACAGAACAGTATTCAAAAAAACTTTGATCCTAGGAATCTCAAGGAAGTAACTCTTTATTTGTAGCATGGGAGATTAGTTTTACCATGTGCCTTAAAAGGGCCGGTCTGAAATACATTTCATTTCCACCCAATAGTCATGAACTTGTACAATGGTAACTCCAGGCAAACACTTCTCAGATAAGTGAGAACCTGGAAAGGGAAGGTACTGTCTTTTCAAAAATGAAGTCTGCAATACAGAACTATCCAAAAATGAAAAATGAGCCAGATGATGCTGAGTATCATAAAGGGATCATAAACCTTCAAAGTAGAGTTTGCTAAATGAAGGGCACACTTGAACAAAATTGCAAGATTTCTGTGGCTACATCATAAATGACAATGTAGTGAAGTCAAAAAATGTCTGATCTGCTACCACTCTCCTACTGGAGATCTGAGTCGGCCAAGTGCTCTCAATTTATGTAGATGGTGTGTAAATTCATTCCAAGCATAAATAAATCTTTGCTGTAGAATATAAGGAGAATATGCATGTAAGTTGCTATATATTTCAAAAAGCCAGTTCTAGGACAAAGCCTGAGGACTAAGTGCTTTAGTAGTGCACAGAGCTCCATACATCTTAACTGCAAAGCATGCATGAGATTACAAACTCCAAACACCTCCCACTTACTAGCCTTGGGACTCTGGATTAGAAAGGTCAACCTCCAATCAAATTACGTTAGGTGGTAAGGTTTCCATTTTGCTAAGGGGGAAACTGAATAATTAAGTGACTTCTCTACAAATCTATACTCAAAAACAATAGACAGCTGGAGTGCCTGGTTGGGGCAGTTGGTTGAGCGACCAACTCCTGATTTTGGCTCAAGTCCTGATGTCAGTGTTATAGGACTGAATTCCATGTCAGGCTCTGTGCTCAGCAGATAGTCTGCTGGAGACTCTCTCCCTCTCCTCTGCTCCTCCGGCTCTCCCCCACAAATAATTTTTTTTTTAAATAGCTGATTTTAGGTTCTCTGTTTATTAAATCATGCCATTTATTTAAAGTCTGTAGAAACAAACTAAAAAAACTAAAGTGATACATATCAATTCTCGTATATAGTGGTGGAATGCGTCAATTTTCCTGTATATGTTAAGTATGAAATCATTTTTATTCTAGAAAGGTATGCTGAAGAAGTCCTGAAGCACATCTGACATTCTTGACCTGTAAGTGGAGAAAGGAAACCTAATAAGGGCTGCTGACGGAAATCACGTATAAGGAAATGAACATCGAGGTACCAGCTCTGTCACTCACTGTGTTCTACTAGTCCTGTCACAACAGATGTGGTTGTTTCTTTGTGTAATAAAACAAGTGAGGATGGTGTTCAACGAACACACACAAGCACAGTCAGGCTGGGTCACTGTCTGTTTTGTGAACTACCTCTGTTCTGACTTAGTATTGCTGCCCATCTAGTTATTTTCAACTGCCAGAGAATGGGGGTTAATTAAAGCAGAAAGGAGCCAAGTAGATGAAATGGCCCAGCGTGGGGACAGTGGCAAACTGGAGAACATATACCTCAGTTGAAATAAACACCTGCTTCCTCAATCCCAGCTGGTTGAAGTCAAACAAAAATAAGCCCACTGTTGCTAGGTTTTCTCATGTTTTTTTTAGAAGCAGCTAGAAACTCCTCCATATTTTAAAATATGTATTCCTAATTCAACCTTTAAAATGCTGTGCTGGCCCAAAAACCTTTCTTCAGGTCAGGTCAGGGATAGGAGTTCTCAGGTTCCTATTGAAGGTTGTCAGTCGATGATTGCTGGAATAGTCCCAAACTACAGGCAAGTGAATAGACTGGGTACACTGCCCCCATCCTGATGGCTATAGTGTGTCATGGCCGCAGGATTTCAGCAATTTTGTATGAATTGTAAATATGGTACCTAAAGAATTTAAGTTTACTAATAGCATCCAGGGAACAGATCATTCTTTCCCAAAGAAAACTTAAGGTAAATTAGGAACATTTTTTAGCCTTTTTTATTGTCAATCATATCTCAATTTAACTCTTATTTTGAACTGGAGATCATGATCCCAATATAATCCTTCCCTTTCCATTTACTTTTCTCTTTTCCTTCTCCAACCTTCCCTTAGTTTGAGATGTAAGATAATAGGACTCTTGTGGAAATGACACAAGATAATGTATGTAGTATACATAGAACAATGCCCAGCACAAAGTAAGAACTCAAACAGTAAGAGCCTGCTGATAACTGTGAAAATTATTTAGCTATCAAAGCCCTCATAAGGCTGGTCTGAAACCTCGGGAAGCCAGTGTTAACTTACGACCTAGCTGTTCACAAACTTCTGCTCACAGAATCACTTCTGTGCCTACCCTCTTTAGCAGTCTGTTTCTTAAATTGATCCCCATTTCACTTCCTTTGAGACAGCTGAGACTCTTTTCACACCAAAACAAAGAAGAGACGTCTCTGTAGAGCATTTTGTAACAAAGGAGCTAAGAGCCACCACCTCTCTTCCCCCCCCCAGGAGACAAAGGTACTTCCCCCCCCCCTTTTTTTTTTGCTTGTTTCTTTTTTTTTTTTTTTAAACATTTTTTTTATTTATTTATGATAGTCATACAGAGAGAGAGAGAGGCAGAGACACAACAGGCAGAGGGAGAAGCAGGCTCCATGCACCGGGAGCCCGACGTGGGATTCGATCCCGGGTCTCCAGGATCGCGCCCTGGGCCAAAGGCAGGCGCCAAACCGCTGCGCCACCCAGGGATCCCCTGCTTGTTTGTTTCTTTGTGAAATGGACTCATTCTTCCCTCCAAACTGCTTAAGACAAGCTGAATTTATGCACCAAATGACCTATTTAATAACCTTTCTTTGCTATTTGCAATGGCTTTATCTATAATCCAATACAGTGTCTCAGTTATTTTAAAAAGCACATTACCACTTATTGGAAACAAGAATATTCGATCTACAAATTCATTAAATTAGCAAGTAATGAGTTAGCACTGAATAAACACCAAGTTTTATTTAAATTTTGCTATTGTCCCTTAAGGCATGGGTCAATCCAACCATCAGTAAACTAGAATCAGTGCCCGATTCAATATTTAGTTATTTGAAATTAAAACCCTACAACTTCCTGTTATAGGCACTGCAAACAAAGACCAAACATTAAGGGAATGACAATTAGATAGTGGAAGGAATAAATAATCCCTCAGTCTTTCTGAGATCAAGTCAGCAATCTCCAAGCACCCCTTAGGGATAGAGAATGGATGGCTCAGCACAACTCTGGCTCCTATGACATCCTATTGCAAGGATGTCCTGAGATGGATGGATACAAAAACATGAATGGGAATAAGCCAAACAAAATAGTTTACAGTGCGCATAGGGAAAACAGATTTTTTTAATAAATTTATTTTTTGGGATCCCTGGGTGGCGCAGCGGTTTGGCGCCTGCCTTTGGCCCAGGGCGCGATCCTAGAGACCCAGGATCGAATCCCACGTCGGGCTCCCGGTGCATGGAGCCTGCTTCTCCCTCTGCCTGTGTCTCTGCCTCTCTCTCTCTCTCTCTCTCTGACTATCATAAATAAATAAAAACTAAAAAAAAAATAAAAATAAAAAATAAATTTATTTTTTTATTGGTGTTCAATTTGTCAACATACAGAATAACACCCAGTGCTCATCCCGTCAAGTGCCCACCTCAGTACCCGCCACTCAGTCACCCCCACCCCCCGCCCACCTCCCCTTCCACCACCCCTAGTTCGGGAAAACAGATTTTTAAAGACTTCCTACAAACAGTAAAAGTCTAAATATCTTGTTTCCTGCTTTACAAATAAAACCGATATTTTCTCTAAGCATATCCCTTTCCCACTCAAATGCACTTGTGGCATTTCTTAGAAATAGGAATTGAATTACATTAAAAATGGAGTTCAAGTCTTCCCTTCCCATGATAAATGCAGGCAGGGCCCACTGGCAGGTACCAGCTGCAGATGCCGTCTAGGTAAATATGGCAACAAAAGGGGAGTATTTACTTTGGCCCATGAGAAAACGAAGCATCAGTCTCATATAACCGGTTCAGTAGAATCAAAGAGATATACCTGTAGGTTTTCAATTTCTTCTTTGTGTTCCCTCTTCAAGTGTAAAATAGCAGCTTGATATTCTGTAAGATCACAAAAGAAGGCAATTACAAAGAAGCACACAAAATTATGCACAAAATGCAAGTGAGAATCTCCAAGATGCCAGAGTCCCTCCTACAAGTAAACTAAGTAAATAAACGCCACAGCTGGACATTAACCTGACAAGAGATGTTGAAAAATGGGACAAGATAGGACAAGTAGCTCAGGATAGAAGGGAAATTTCCTTCCATTTGGCAAATTCTGAATTATGAGAGGCCCCAAGTTAAGCAGATAGGACAGGGTTAAAAAAGAAAAAAAATAAAACGCCATGATGAGTGTTCCAGATAAAGACTGGGTCAGGTGTTTGTCTTTAAGGAGGAGCTGGAAGCTCAGGCGGCACTGAGAATACAGACGAGTTAAGAGCAGACACACATTGGGGGATGCCTGGGTGGCTCAGCGGTTGACTGCCTTTGGCTCAGAGCAGGATCCTGGGTCAGGGGATGGGGTCCGCATTGGGCTCCCCATGGGGAGCCTGCTTCTCCCTCTGCCTCTCTGTGTCTCATGAATACATAAATAAAAAAATTTTTTAAAAAAGCAGACACACAGGAAACAAAACTTTGTATGTAAGATCAGAGAACTCTATTTTTAACTGCTTAAAAAAAAAAAAATCTCCATTTGAATGCAAGGCTAAAAAGCAAGCACCCAGGGCTGATTTTAATCTTTAGATCACTTCAGAAAGTCAAGACCATTTGTCATTTGGACGAGATAATCTAGGGTGCCTTGAAGTTGAAAGGAGGACAAAAATAAATTTTGATCCAATTTTAGCCTGAGTCTAATAACCTTGATTCCAACAAAAAAATTCCAAGTGTATACAAGAACTCCAGCCAACAACCAAAACTACCAGCCCGCTGGCTAAGCATGAAGCAGCTTGGACAACTTTATTTCCAGCAAGAGGACTAAGTATGCGGGGTCACAGAACTATACAGACTGGAGGACCACAAAGCAAAATGCTATGGAAAAACATTTTTGTAGGATAAGTTGTTTTCTTAACAATGTGTTTGGGGTTATGAGTATGAGTACTAAAGAAGTAGTTAGATGTTGTTTAAAAAATATATAAAAGGACAGACTATTTCTTCAAGTGGATTTCAGAAATCAGGCATGAAAACTCAGGTGTCAAACCAAAAATGGATGAGGGAAATCATTGGTAAAGCCATAACAGGACAGGAGTATTGCTGTTATTATAAATGGTCACACTGCTGCTCTTACAGGGAATGTGTCGTACTGAGCTGTGAATCTGTCAGCAAGTTCTGTGAATTTTACATCCAAACTACACCTTGAATCAAACCCCACACTCATCAATCACCACTATGGTCTAAGCCACCATAGTCTTCTCCTGGACCTCTGTAATATCCTAGAAAGATCAACTGCTTTGACTCTCACTACCACCACCTTAACCCATTCTCCTCACAGCAGTCTGAATGATCTAGTAAAGGCATGAACCAGATTATGTCTCATCCCCAGCTTTTCAATGCACTTAGAGTGAAATCCTAACTCCTTACTGCAGCACATAGCGTCGTCCTTCATGACCTGGCTCCCACATACCTCTCCCTGTCTTTGCCTTGTTCATTACAGACCAGGCACTCTGACTTTCTTGAACTTGTCAAGTTTTTCTACCACAAAATCTTTACAATACTGGAGATAATGATAACAGACTGTATTTACTGAGCATTTACTGTATATCAGGCATTATCTAAGTATTTCATATATATATTGACTCATTTTTCCTCCTACAATAACCCTATGATGTAGGTACATTACCCCCATGAATGATGAAGAAATCAATGCATTAAGAAATTAAGCAGCTTTCTTATTCAAAAAAGATGGATAAATTGCAGAGCTAGGAAATACACGTAATTGAAGGGTGAATGTATAAACAAATTGTGGTATATCTATAGAATGGAATACTGCTCAGCAATACTAAGGAATTACTATTGATACATACATCAACATAAATCAACCTCAAAGACATTATGCAGAGTGAAAAAGTCTCAGAGGGCTAAGTATTGTTTACGTCCATTCATATGACATTCTGGAAAAGAAAGTTATAGGGATAAAAACAGATCAGAGCATCAGTGGGCAGAGGTGGGAAGGAGGGGGGCTAGAATTTGACTAAAAAGGAATGGCACACAAAGGAATTTTGGGGGTGAAACCTTTCTTAATAACCTTTCTTAATCCTGATTACCATGCTGGCTACATGAATTCACACATGAGTTAAAATTCATAAAACTGTGTATCAAAAAGAAGAAGTTCATTCAATAATGTGTTAATTTTTTTTAAGATTTTATTTATTTATTCATGAGAAACAGAGATATAGAGAGAGAGAGAGGCAGAGACACAGGCAGAGGGAGAAGCAGGCTCCATGCATGGAGTCTGACGTGGGACTCGATCCTGAGTCTGCAGGATCACGCCCTCGGCTGAAGGCGGTGCTAAACCGCTGAGCCACCCAGGCTGCCCCCATAGTGTGTTAATTTTTTAAAAAAATCAACAAATATTTTACTTTTAAATGTTTTCTCTAGGAGACTCCATAACTCATGAAGACCTGTTACTACTATTTCTATTCATTATTTTCCTAAGATACTAGCAGATGCAATAGGATAAGAAAAAAAGAAAACGTGGGTGCACACACACACACACACACACACACACACATGCATTTACATATAAAAAATAAAGGAAAAAATTAAGCTATTATTATGATCATATATTTAGAAAAATCCAAGACTGCCTGCAGATAACATGTTAGAATTAATATATGAGTTTAGTAGATTTGCTAAATATAAAATAAGTATACAAAATCCTGATACCAGCAAGTTTCACACAGAAAACCTGGGGCACCGGGGTGGCTCAGTGGTTGAGCATCTGCCTTTGGCTCAGGTCATGATCCCGGGGTCCTGGAATTGAGTCCTGCCTCAGGCTCCCTGGAGGAAGCCTGCTTCTCCCTCTGCCTTGTCTCTGCCTCTCTCTGTGTGTCTCTTATGAAGGAATAAAATCTTAAAAAAAAAAAAAAAAAAAAAGGAAAACCTAACATTCACAGTACCTCTAAAAATACAAAGTACTTAGAAAAACCTCATTAATTTGTAAGACCTCATGAGAAAACAAAAACATCATATTGAAATATACTGCCAAGACACAGAGAGTGAGCAAGCTATGTTTTTAATAAGACTCAATTTGTAAAGTTGTTAATTTTCCCAAGTTGATTTATTGATTCAGTGCAATGCTGTTAAACATTTCTAAGGGTTTGCGTTTTTTTTTTTGAATAAAGAGTTCATTCTAAAACATATACCGAAGCACAGATATGCAAAAAAACAATAAGAGCCAAGAAACTCTTGAAAATACAAAAATAAGACAACTTGCCTTACACTCTGATAAGAATTATTTTTATCACAACATAATTAAAGTAGCACAGTGTTGAAAGAGGGCTCATCGATAACAGAACAGACTATAGGGCTCAGAAAGACATGGTGAATTCATGGTCACTTTACAAGACAGAAGTATCATGGAAGACCTTTGTTTACACTAAGAATGTTCTTTCTAATAATTATTGGTTAGGAAAAGTGGATATGCCTATGGAAAAACAAAAATTGGATCCCAATTTAATATCTGATAATAACCAATTTTAAGGTGATTAAAACTTAAACTGTAAAAAACAAAACTACAAATGTTTAATAAGACAATACAACAGAATATTTTTATAATTTCAGGTCACAAAAAAACTTAAGATTCAAAAAGCATTACATATAAAGGAAAGAAAATTTGACTACATTAAAATTAAGAACTTCATTTCACCAAAATACATCATAGAGGGAAAAGACAAGGCCACAGATTGGGAAAATACACTTAAATAATCAAAAATCATGTGTGTGTGTGTGTGTGTGTGTGCGCACACGCATGTGCATTATTTCCTACAAAACTACAAAAAAATGAAAAATGGGTGAAAAAATGCCAACAGGCACCTAAAAAGACAACATGCTAATACAGATATATTCAAAGGTACTCATCCTCATTAGTAATCAGGAATACTGGAAGGCTGACAAAACTTGAATACTCACATAATCGTGGCAAGAGTACAAACTGGTACAATCACTATGAAAAATGCTTGGTATTTTTCTAATAAAGTTGCAGCTACTCATACCTCCCTACTCAACAATCTGCATCCTGGCTACACATCAATGGAAAAATTACCTATAAAAGGAAAGCAAATAATAGTAACAAAAGTCAGGATAATGGTGGGATCCAGGAAAAGACAAAGTGAGTCGGGTTATGATTGAGCAAGGTGGCATCACATGAGGGGGTCAATGAAAAATTATTCTTTAACCTCTATGTGTTTTATGTCATTTTCTGTATGTATACCTAACATTAAAATGTAAGGAAAAAAAGCATAATCAAAACTCAATTCCAGGCCTTTACAAAATTGGCAAATTGTAGCTAAGCCAACCTTCTTACAAAACTGATGCTCCTTGGAAATAACATATACATTCTAAATAGAAATTACACAGAATATATTTGAAATTATTCATTTTGTGTAAATTGTACCTGTAAGGGTGTGACAGATATAGTTATGACTAATTTAGAGATTGATGGAGACTATCGCAAAGCTAACACCCAGCAAATCATGACTCATCCCTTCTTCAAATATTTTTTAATATTTCCCAGTGTAACAAGTGGCAAAGAACACATCCCCATTGCTGAGAAGGAATGCTCATGCCATGGATTTACAAGAGAATATAAAAGTTACAGAATAATGAGTCTAGGCAAGACTGGTGGTTTCCAAACATGACTAGTTAGTGGCAGTCCCCTCCTCTACATTTTCTAAGTTTGCAGATGCAAAGGTAGAGCCCTTCTTTCTCGGACGTGAGGGTAGTGAGGCAGAAATCTCAATTCAAGACTAAGGATGTTTTTGTTTGTTAAAAAGAGAATTTCACCCTGGTCTCCAGTAGCTCTGGGACTACCACATGAAAAAGAGAAATCAAGATTTTGAGTTTCAGGGCTTGAGAAGGGCAGACCACTTGGAGGCTACATTAGCCCAAAGGAAATTAACAAATAAATTCAATTAACCCAGCCCACAAGAAAGAAGCTCGAAGAATATTTTTATGAAAATAATATATTATATGAAAAGACAGAAATAGGAAAAAGGATCCTGACCGGCAGGATTCAACGTTTTGGGGAAAAATATTTAAGAACTTACCTCCATTTAAAAAAAAAAAAAAAATTCTTTCTAGTCAAGTACTTAATCTAATTTGAATGGATCCCTTTTGTAGCACAAACCTTCTTTTTTTTTTTTTTTTTTCAATCAGCTCACAACAACAAAACAGGCTTTCTGCCGAGTATCATGAGAGTATGCATCTTCCAATTCACCAAGAGCAGAATTGAAGGTGATCTCACTAACATAGGGAGGCATGTAGTCACCAAAACTAGAGTTCCACTCAGTTTCCCTTAATTATAAATGGGTACAAGTAACACTGAGTGCTATTTTTCAGTAACTGTTCTAAGCACTTGAGACAGATAATTAATATATGACATCTTCACATCACACTCACAAGGTGGGTTTACAGATAAGGAAACTGAGGTACACAGTTTGAACACCTTTCCCCAACTCAAATGCTAGTAAGTGCCGGCAAGGTCCTTCTGGCCCACAAGCCTGTGATTTTTGCCCTGTGGAGTTGTTCGTTTGCTACTACTGTTCTTCTTATAGTTGGGTAAGCTTCAGGTACAACCAATGCTCAAAGTTCCCAGGCATTTAAAGGTTGCTGGCTTCACCCAATCACTAGAATCACTAGTGGACTTGATAAATCCTTTCTGTAACTTTTTAAAAGGGGCCTAGGGCATTTTTAACCCCAGGGAGGTTTGACGAGTCCAGGGTTAACATGAACAGTGTGAGTTACAATGGCTGGTCCCATCAAGTTATGTGATTATGATTCATCTATTTTCTCTATTGGGACTTTCAGAACTATGGCCACCAGTTTGTGGTTGTATCTGGTTTTCACTTATATGCTCTTACATGTATCCAAACCCTTCCCCTACACAGATACACACACATCCCATTGGAAGAAATGGATCATGCATACAGTTGGAGAATTAGAGAATTAGAGAATTCCTGATTCCCTAATGGATGAGAACTGTGGCTCTCTTCCTGCTCATGCATTCTAATTTGCACTGCCTTCACCTTTCATTGGCTTGACCCATTGCCTCACATTGCTACACACAGGTTAAAGCACATACCTTCAGTCTTAAAGGCAAAGGATCCTTTCTCTGAATTTATACCTGGAGAATATTCAGTCAGAGTTTCCAAAGCTTTGCATGCACAATATGAGGTCTTTTTTTTTTTTTTTTTGGCTAATAGACAGCTGAACTTTAACAGGTGAATATTTATTTTAATATATGTTAGGAAAAAAATCAAAATAGCACATTAAGCCCACAACTTCATGAATATTACTGTTATAAGATAGTGTTGGCCAAAGTTTAGTCTCTGGAACTAAAGATCACTGGGAACTTCTCAGAAATGCTAATTCTCAGGCCCACCCCAGACTCAATAAAAACTCAGAGGATGCTCTAACAAGGCTCCCAAGTGGTCATGATGCATTCTATAGTTTGAGAACCACTGCCTCTGAAGATAGGTTACTTTTACTCACACAGAAAGTCCTACACAGTACAAAAAAGGTTAAAATTTTTAAAGTAGTAAAAATGTATAAATATATGCTCCAAGTCACAGAGCTGGTACACAAGAGATGTCATTTGGGAATTACTGAGGGATGAATTCAAACAAAGTTACCCAAGAACAAATGCAGAAACTTTCTCCAACTATCCCTAACATTAATAAAAATGGTGCTGGATCATCAAAGGTAAAATCACAGACAACTTACTTCAATACCTAAGAATAAAATAAAATTTGAGCTTTCATATTTATATGCTCAGGAGGGCAAAGCATTTGGCCTGTTCTTGGTACACGGTAGGTCTTCTAGATTTGTTTCCCTCGCCATGGGAGGGAAACATGCATAAACAATGCATGTAGTTGTACAGGTCAGGGCAGGGATCGCTGCTTTGGTATCTGTTAGAAACAATCGAGGAAGATTAAAGTCAGTGGAGTCCAGAGAAAAAAATGGGGTATAATCCAAGTCAACAGCTGCCAGCAGGTCCATCACCTGAAATAAATATCAATATAACACCTCTTTATCAGTGGACCTGCAACAATAACAGTGGAAGTGTATAATAAGGAGCCCAAATTTTTTTTTTTTTTTTTTTTTGATGCCAGACTGCTAATAATACCTCTCCCTCGTCCCCTTTGCCTCACATCTGGACAATCTAAATAACGAGCCTTTGACATAAGCAGGGAATTAGAACCACACAAGCTACTGCCCGTAAGTGGGGATCCTCAGCCCAGCTCTATCCCCTAAACACTGTAAAATCCCAAACCAGTCTCCTTCCTTTCAAGGCCTTTTCTGGCCTGCTCTCCCCAGAAGTCTCATTATTTTAGTAAGTGAACGTTTTCCTACCCTCTTTTGTGTGTGGTATATGTGTGGAGTCATCAATCTTAGCATCTGAATCAAATTTGGATAGAGATTCATCCTGTCTCCTCAAAAAGGATGAGGTCATGTAGAAGTTATACGAATCATCAGTGAAAGTAGCCATTATGTTGTTCTAGATAGGTATAAAAAGGAGATGACTAGTTTCCATTATCAGAAAAATACATGATTGGACAAGAGCTGGAAGACATCCCGCGAGGTTAGGAATTTATCTTTCAATCTCTCTCTGTGGTTAAGGACATTTAGGATTTTTTCAGGCAGAAATATAAAAATGCCAGTATTCATAGACTGGGAGATTATCCCAACTCTTGAAGCCTAGGAGTTTCTCTCTAAGCCTGGTAGCTCTTTCATTCATGTGTTTAGTGTCTCCACAAGCCAGGCACTGTCGAGGCAGTGGGTGGGTGTAAGAAAGGGAACAGCACACATTTCCAGCCTGAAAGACTTCTCTTTTCTTTTTTTTTTTTTTTTTTTAATTTTTTATTTATTATTTATGATAGTCACAAAGAGAGAGAGAGAGAGAGAGGCAGAGACACAGGCAGAGGGAGAAGCAGGCTCCATGCACCGGGAGCCCGATGTGGGATTCGATCCCGGGTCTCCAGGATCGCGCCCTGGGCCAAAGGCAGGCGCTAAACCGCTGCGCCACCCAGGGATCCCCAAGACTTCTCTTTTCAATTGTCTTAGAAGCTTTTCGCACTTACACTGAAGTATTAACACATGAAGCTTTTGTTTTCTTAAAAGATTTTATTCCATTCACTTGTTTGATACACAGCTGTCAAAGCCTGGAACATTGCTCAGCAGGTACTCATGCACTCATGCCTGCCCTTTCTGCTTGGGATACAGAGTATCTCCAAAAGCCCCAGGAGATACTCTCTTAGGGGAGAGTGAACTGACATGATGGGAAAGAGACCATTTAAATTTGCTTGCACCCAGTTTGGCCTGCCTCCTTCACTCCCACTCTTTCACAAAAGAACATACCCCAGGTGACCACTCCTCAGTCTGCCTGGGGCCCACAGCACAGACCTATGCCCTCACCATAGTCAGTGGCCACATCCAGTCTGTGCACAGCGTGCAACAGCCCAGCCTGCCTCGGTTGAACCACAGATGACTTCTGCAAATAAATGCTTGAGATTGAAAACTACTAGGTTTCAGTACAGCCTGTTACACAGCATTATTGCAGTCGTAGTTGATAAACGTGCTAAGTGTCCAGCTAAGCTTACTATGTGGAGACTCAGACCACTTTAGAGGCTTTCAATAACTGGAACGGACAGAAAAGGGCTTAGGGAAGAGGATAAACTGAAGGGAAGCGGGCGATGATTAAGGTATGTGTATCCTTTAAATACTTAGCAGTTGAGTCTGTATGTCCCAAGGTGATGGTATAAGATAGGTACAAAGGTCAGCAAATTCATGGCTATATGTCTTGACTTTACCCAGATGCCCCAGGCACGTATTCAGGGCCAGGCCCCATTAGACAGCTTACCACCGGGACATCCATTCAATGAAATTCCAGCTCCCGGTGCGGGATAACTCACCTTTCCCTGTGGTTTTCTTCTGAAACCCCTATTTTCTGTTAAAGGAGAGATACTAAACAGCTTTGAACCCCAGGAACATAACAAGCTCCCTACGACTTATATTTCCCTTTCTATTCATGTAGCATGTCAAAGCCAGGAAGCAAATCTAGAGAGGCACACACTTGTCAGAATAAAATCCAGGCCACGGCTGAAAGTACCCCATGACTGCCATTAGGTGGCAGTCACAATACTTCATATTTAAACTTGAAATTCAGCCACCAGGACACAGGGTTCTGCAGGGGTGGGCACGTGGGGACTGAGGAGGGTGGACCAGAGTGTGAAATGAACGCTTTCCTTTACTATGAAAGATGGACTAGTGTGGACATGGTAACTAGATGAGAAAAACTGGGGGACGCCTGGTTGGTTCAGCAGTTGAGGGTCTGCCTTTGGCTCAGGGCATGATCCCAGGTCCTGGGATTGAGTCCTGTATTGGGCTCCCAGCAGGGAGCCTGCTTCTCCTTCTGCCTGTGTGTGTGTGTGTGTGTGTGTGTGTGTGTGTCTGGGTCTCTCATGAATAAATAAATAAAATCTTTAAAAAAAAAAAAAAAAAAAAAAGAAGGAAAAAGAAAAACTAGAACAAGTAAGGGATATTTCTGACCAGGTTTCCAAAAAGTTAAGGGACCCAACAGACCTCCAGTTGTTATAGGTTCACCTTTTTCAGTCTCTCCCAAACCTGCATGACAAGGAAATCTAAAATACAAAGCAAGAAAGTTAGAAGTCACAGATGAGAACCAAAATAGAGTAACATCCTGGAGAAACAGAATTGGAAAAGAACAGCCAAGCAGTACTTTGGACCCGAAGTGCTTGGCCCCGGTTCCAGAGGAGGACAGGATGGCCTGGAGTCAGGTTTCTGTAGAGCAACAGGGGTTGAGAGGGCCCCCGGGGAGGGGCGGGGTAGAAAATGGAGGGGAGCAAGCTTGCTGCTTAGAAAAAGGGAGAGGGGTGCCTAGGTGGTGCAGTGGGTTAAGCGTTGGACTCCTGGTTTCTGCTTGGGTCCTGATCTCAGGGCGGTGAAATCAAGCCCCACCTTGGGCTCTGTACTCCGCATGGAGTCTGCTTGGGATTCTCTCTCTTCTTCTCCCTCTGGCCCTCCCTACCATGCTCACTTGCTCTCTCTCTCTCTCTCTCAA
Source organism: Canis lupus familiaris (assembly GCF_011100685.1). NCBI lineage: Eukaryota > Metazoa > Chordata > Mammalia > Carnivora > Canidae > Canis > Canis lupus. The sequence continues at coordinate 2,230,313 of NC_049251.1, read as the reverse complement.
ATAAATACATCTTAAAAAAGAAAAAGTGAGAAAGGAGGAGTAGGGTAGCTAAAGGGAAGATAGAAGAATCTGCTGTCAACTGCTATCTGGAGGCTTGAACTGGAGGATACAGACAGGGATGAAGACCAGACTCCAAACCGTGCCCACTCCTGTCCCCAGTGACTAAATCTGCAATACCCATATCACCATCTTGGCCTGGGAACCCCAAACACCAATGGAAGACCAACTTCTGGTCTGGGGACCTTGCAAGGACCAGCTAAGACAATTGCAAAATAGACAAGCATAAAGGTGGAGGGATAACTTATTTTCTTTTTGTCTTTTTTTTTTTTTTTCTTTTAAAGCAACCTATAAATAGGGAGCCTGCAAACCAAGCTGCCAGCACATGTGAAGAAAGCTAAATGTCAACATAGGCAACAAAACCAAATATTGAAACACAAAATCCCACAATAAGTATTAAAGTTTTAAATATTAAATATATATTTAAATATTAAATATAATCCCACGAGTTTTAAATATTAAACATGTTACAAGTATTCTTGTCATGCTTAGAATCTTCACCAACATAAAAACAACCATTATGAACAATGACAGTAACAGCACACCATGGATTAAAAAAGAATAGTAGGTAACTAAAGAATTCATAAATATTACGAATGTAAAGTATACTCATTGAAATTAAAAGTTGAAAAGCTAGGTAAGCTGGCACAATCAAGGAAGTAATTTGTGAATAAAAACACGATAATTAATGAAAAACACAGCACAGAAAAGACAAGGATAATAAAAAAGTCATAATTGAGGAACTCTGCCATTGGTACACAGACAACAAAATATACCATATAAAATAGGAAATAAAGACTGTAAATAGAGCCACTCACATAAGGAAACTGAATGTATATCAAAACTTGTGGAGAAAGGGTAGATTATTTCTTAATCCAAATATAAGAAGTATTCATACTTCAAACCATACAGAAGAATCAATTCCAGTGGATTAAAAATCTAAATGTGAAAAGCATAAGGGGGGAAAAAAACACCTTGGAAGGACATTAGAGTATCTTGATGAAATTGGGGTTTAAAAAAAGATTTTTTAACAAGAGGGAAATCTATTTTTAAATTGAGTTGCATTAAAATTACCAAAATGATGTATATTAAGTTGCTAGAAAGTGATACACTATATACATAGATAAAACATTTGCAAAGCATATAACTGATAAAAGATTAGCATATAGAACAAGCAGATACCATAAAGAAATAAAAGAAGCAACGAATAAAAAAAAATAAGCAAACAGACAGTCAATTCATGGAAGAAGAGCTCCAAATATCTAATAAGCCTATAAAAGAACAAACTCTCTTGGCTTCAAAACAACACAAATTAAAACCACAATGGGATATTATGTCACACACATCAGACTGGGAATGGTTAAAAAGTCTGCTAATACCAACTGCTGGTAAGAAAGAAGAATGAGAATTCACACATTATTGATGAGAGCATTAATTGCTACAGCCTCTCTAAAGATCATTTTGTCAATATTAAATTTACAGGTATACACCAATAAAACCAAAAACGCTACTTCAAATTTACTCCTGATGAAGCATTCACATATGAGCACAAATGTTAAAAAAAAAAAAAAGAACATTTACTAGAAGCATTGTTCCTAACCATGAAAAGTGGGAATAAATTTAAATTTGTATCACCAAAACAGCTAAGAAAATATCGAGTGATATATTCAAAGTGATACTATGCAGATATTAAAATGAATGAACCAGGGCTCCTGGGTGGCTCAGGGTCCTGGGATCAAGCCCACAGCAGCTCCCTGTTGAGCGGAGAGTCTGCTTTTCTCTCTCCCTCTGCAGCTCCCCTTGCTTGTGCTCTCTCTCAAATAAATAAATAAAATCTTTTTAAAAATAATTTAAAAAATAAAAATAAAATAAATGACCTAGAGCTATACATACTGACACAGATTATCTAACAAATAATTCTGAGAGAAAAAGTCACCAAAAAATACACATAGGAGGATGCCTTTTTTAAAGACTTTTAAAACACATAACCATTTTATATATTGTTTGGGGATTGTATACTTATGTATAAAGAAGTACACGGGATTAACAAACAATTTCACCTAAGGGGATGGTAAAGGGCATACAAAATGCTTCGAATGCATTTGTAATGTTTTATTTCTTAAGTTAGGTGGTAGGTATAATCATGACCTTGAATGCAACTAACACCTTACTCTTAAAATATATAAAGCAAAAACTGACAGAAATAAGTAAAATAGGGGACTAGCAATACCCCTCCATCATAAATTACTAAATCAAGCAAATAAAAACACTGACTGATACAATTAATAACCCTGATCATATATAACCCAGAACCCAACAAATCAACAATACACATCCTTTTTAGGCACATATATTTGCAAAAAACTGATGATTCATATTGAAAATCTCTTTAAAAATTTCAAAGTGAATACTATTATACAGACCATGTTTTTGTTTTTGTTTTTTTTTTAAGATTTTATTTATTTATTCATGAGACACACAGAGAGGCAGAGACACAAGCAGAGGGAGAAGCAGGCTCCATGCAGGGAGCCCGATGTGGGACTCGATCCCAAGACCCCGGGATCACACCTTGAACCAAAGGCAGACCCTCAACCACTGAGCCACCCAGGCGTCCCCCATGTTCTCTTTTTATAATGCAATTAAAAACAGAAAAAGGACAGACTAAAAATAACAAAAATTAGCAAAGCTAGTTCAGTGATGTGTGAAAATAAACCATGCAACTATGCAGAGTTTATTCTAAGAATGCAAGAATTACATGTCATCTGAAAATTTATCAGTGACATCTACCACAATATACTAAAGGAGAAAAACCATTACTTCAAAATCTCAAAACAATACAGAATGACACAGAAAAATATCTTAATAAAGTTCAACATTCATTCTTGATTTTAAAAAGAAGAAAAGCCAACTTTCCATTAACAGAAGGGAGTCGAATTCATGATATCTATCAAGAACTTTCAGCAAACTTCAAATGTAATAGGAAACTTCAGGAAGCAAGATTGAGAATGCCCACTGTTGCCCTTATTTTCCTATATTATGCCAGAGGTCTGGGACAAGGCAGGAAGAAATAACACGTAAGAATTAGGAAGAGACAAAACTAGTGTCATTTACAATAATATGATCATCAAAATTTATACATTAATACTGTTTGTACAGGGTTTAGAAAACCCACACTGCACATTGCCTAGGAACACACAGGCTGCCTGGGAATGGCGCCTCCTACAGTTCTGCGTTGGGGCGGCTCCCACACCAACTTTGGGAACTCTGGGGAGGTGGGCAGAGAAAATGGATTAAAGGAGGATTGTGACACGGGCCTCAACCCTGGCTTTTAAAAGTCTGAAGAAATTATGGCAAAATGTTTACATACAGGTGGTATACATATACTATATATTTTTTGCTATTTTTCTACAAGTTTGAAATGATTCAGGATTCGGGACTGTCTTCTATATATAATAACGGCTATCTCCAAAATTTCACAGTATAGACTATGTGCACGTAAGACTGGGTTTAGCTTTATAATCAAGTGAGAAAAATTGCCCACCTCAAACAGAATTAATATATACAGTACTAGTAAGAAACACCCACATTCTCTCCCTCCCTCCCCACCCCACCCTTTTCAGGTGGCACATATAAGCATTAGTTGACTCGATGGAAAACTTTGGAAGAAGTTCCAGCTTGTGCCTCGACTCAACTGACAGAGCCCTTTATTTAAGACCAACAAAACGAACCTCAGGAGAGGAAGGTGAAGGTCAGTCTCTGGAGAGGTAAGTGAAAGCTAGCCAGTTTTAACTTGATTGAGAGTGGAATTTTCTAGTAAACCAGGCCAGACAAGTACCCAGGAGGCCAGGCCACATGCCCAGGTTTCTAAGGGAGACAGGACTCTTGCATCTCCCAAATGGTGGAAAAGTACTCAAATACAACATACTGCACCTGCCACAGGGCTTACTGGCTGGAAGTAGGTCACAACTAACATTGCTTCTACCATTCAGAATTTAAGTGCAGATTGTGTGTGTGCGTGTGTGGTTCTTTTCAAACCTATGTCTCTTAGTCCTAATACCAAAGATGGGAAAACCTATCAGACATATAGGAAGACAGCAGAGTAAGACTGTGGGTTGCACAGCTGAGTAGCAGCTTCTACATATTCCATGCAGGAATATGGTGAGAGGCAAGGTCACATGGAGGAGATCCAGCCCAGAAGAACTGCACAGTGCTCTGGCTCTCCATCCAGCCAACATCTCCAGAGTTGCCAGATTTAGAAAATAAAAATACAGGATACTTGGTCAAATGTGAACTTTAGATAAATAAGAGATAACTGTTTTAGTGTGTCTCATGTCATACTTAAGACCTATTTATACTAAGTAATTATTCATTGTTTATCTGAAGTTCACATTTTAACTGGACAACCTATATTTTATCTGGCAATCCCACTTTTGGATCTCTAAGAATTCTTAGTGGGAACTGTATTCAAAGGGCTGAGAATGTATAAATATTGGAAGAATGTGTATACCCAAGGATGGCAACTGGCATGCCAGCCTTTTCACCAGCCAGAAACACTGGTTCTAGACATTTCAGTTTAACACGTTTTTTAAAAAATCTCTGGATGCTGTTTAGTTTCACAATACTTTCAGTTTTGTTTTTCCCCAAGTAATCTGATCCTTTCGGATAATTTCTCACCAAGTTATGATGAAGTAAATTATCAAGTTTTCCAAGTGAACAAACAATAACATATTAACTAAAACAAAGATATGCACACACACAAATACACAAATCACCCACTTTCCCTTCTTGTAGAAACTTCAGAATACCACTGACAACGTATAAAGAGAAGTCTACACTGATTCACAGGCAAAATACAGTCACTACTCAGAGGTTGCAACACACTTTGGAAAATCAGTCATGTGCAGCTGACCACCTCTGATCTTGCTGCATTGTTACCAGAGTAAAAAAATCAATAGAGATGAACTGGAGATACAACCAGCTTACTTGGGAAGGCCAACCAATTTAATGCCCTTAGTCAGAGATTCTCAGCTGTGGCAACGTAATAGAATCACCCAATACGTAGCTGGTTTAAAAACTACTTCGCATAGATCCCAGCCCAGAGACAGAGGTAATTGATATGAGATGCTTGTTGGGCACTGGGATTGACAGCACTCCAAGTGATTCTGACATACGGCCAAGCTCGAGAACTATAGCATCCGTGGGTTTATCCCCAAACAATGATGTCTGATGAGGCTAGAAAGTGACACATACATCTTGACTCTAAAAAGTATGCTCCTCTGCTGGCTGCTACATCCAAGCTCTCCTCTATCCAAGCTAATGAGGCCATGAAAGCTAATTCTGCATTGATCCAAAAGCTATTATACAGGAACTGGGTTCTTCCTTGATGTACTATAGTTCCCCTGAAATTCTAGCATCCAGAAATAATGCTCAAATGTTGGGAATACATAGAAGGGATGGCAGATGGGGAAAAAATAAGCATAAAAAAGGCAAGAGCTTTTAGGCAATTCCACTTAAGTGGTAAATCCCAAGGTAACCTGCCAGATTATCATTTAGAAATGCACCATCTGGGCAGCATGAGAAGGGATCAGCTCATTTCATAGCCATGCTTAGCTCAGTCTGGCAACAAAGCTCCTAGGGCTGCGATGCCAACAGAGCCCTACCTACTCCAGAATAGGACCTGGTCAAGAAACACATCTTTCTTCTGCAAAGCCCCCACCCAGTCTAAGATTCAAGTTCAAGTCTTTTTTTTTTTTTTAATATTTTATTTATTTATTTATTTATTTATTTATTTATTTATTTATTTATTTGAGAGAGAGAGAATGCACAGGCATGCGAGCTGGGGGAGGAGCAGAAGGGGGAAGGAATCTCAAGCAGACTTGCACTGAGCATGGAGCCCCACACCGGGCTCATCTCATGACCCTGAGATAATAAACCCAGGTGAAACCAAGAGTCAGAGGCTTACCCGACTGAGCCACCCAGGCTCCCCAAGGCCAAGTCTTGATTAACTATTATAGAAACAAGGCACTTCTTGAGTTTCTCCTCCTTCCTATGGTTAGAATGATAGGTCAAACCATAAGAAGTAATTTTCACAATTCAAAAATAATAATAGAGAAAAAGGATAAATTTGCCATCACAAAAGGTAACAGGTCTTCTTAGTTTTTATGACATGTGAGAATTCTTATGTTTTACCTAACGAAATGATATTATCATAATCTTTCTGCAAATTCAAGCTAGTTTTAAAAGCCATACAAAGGGATGCCTGGGTGGCTCAGTGGTTGAGCATCTGCCTTTGGCCCAGGTTCTGGGTTCTGGGATGGATCCTAGAGTTCTGGGATGGAGTCCCACATCAAGCACCCCGTGGGGAGCCTGCTTCTATCTCTGCCTATGTCTCTGCCTCTGTGTCTCTCATGAATAAATAAATAAAATCTTTAAAAAAAAAAGCCACACAAAACTTAAATCATAAAATCAGACTCTTAAAGGTGGTCACCAGAAGTCACCTAGGCTAACCCTCTCTACTGTACTTTGTAGGCAAAGTACATAGGGAAAAACTAATAGCCAAATAAAATCTCAATCAGCAGGCAAAAACACATTATTTGACTTGAGGGGGGGTAGTCACATGGCTGTTCAGAACACAGGTTTCCTGATTACTTCTAATATGTTTTCTACCATATTTTGAAGCCTCATTATGGCTTTGAAATGAGGTCATAGGTTCATAATAAACGGAGAGTAAAAGAACTAGGGGTCTTGAAGGAAGTGGAAAATATTTGAAGCAGCAGGTGCTGCGAAGAGCATAGGCCAGGAACGTATATCAGAGCTCCTGGACAGTGTGGGAAGAAACAAATATTTGGATCTCTCCAGGGCTGGGATTTTGTCAGATGCATGTTACTAAAGGTGATAAGGTAATGAAATCAAGGACAACACCAAGAATCTGGCTGAACAGAGAGAATCTTAGTGCCCTAGGAAGGAGTGAAGGCAGGAGATGCCAACAGGCATGAAGAAAGATGTTTGGAGCCAAGCCTGTGTGGAAGAGAAGGGATCTATGTTTTTGGAGAACTGGAAGGGGAAAGCTGGAATAACAGAAGGTGGTGGACAGAAATGGGGATGTTATCATTCAATTTCAAAATTAAAGCTCTCTTGAATAAAAGTAAGGTCCAGAACATCGAGTATAGCTGGCTGCACTGGCAAAGAATACCACTGTAAGGATGGAGAGGCTGGTATTGAAAATGGGTTGTCCACGTGGTCATAAAAGCAAAGTAGAGGGTCTAACCTGGGGGGTCAAGAGTGGAGCATAACAAGAAAAGTAGCCTTAAAAGTCACATAATACAAAAAAATTAAAAAATAAAAATAAATTTTAAAAGTCACATAATATATCCCAGAAGCCCCAATGGACCAAAAGATCATGTGACTCTTTATGCGCTGATATTCTGACTTATTTGAATTTTTGTTTTGCTTTTAAGAGCTCTCACAGTACAAGGATAAGGAACTTGCAATAAAAATATCCCTGTGGGTTTAGTGGAATCATTAGGTTCTGGTTGTGATTATAAACCAAATAAATGATGCTTTATATAGCATTTTCTATTACTAACCCATGTCTAATGATTTACTAATACACATTTCCTCAAACACAAGACACGCATTGATTCTAAGATCCATCAGTATTTAAGTACCACCAAGAAAGAAGAAAATGCTACCAATAATAAATGTAAAATGTCATCAACGGTAAAACACAACATAATTACAGAACTGGAAAATGTGTATCATACATTAGGTGAAATATATTTTTAACTCAATCTTCACAAAAGTTTTATGCAAGAGGTATTGTTATTATTACCCCATATTATAGATAAAGAAACCAAGTCGCAGATTAAGTACTTGTCCATATTCACTTAGGTAATAAGGAATACAGCCAGGATTTGAACCCAAAAAGCCTGGTGACAGAATTCACTCTTAACCCTATGCCAGCTCAATAGTCATTGAAGAGGACAAAAAACAGCATGGTATGCCAACCTAAGCTTTCGGCCATCACCACCAGAAGGAGCCAGCATCATGGAGTATCTGCTACGGGTCGAGCCTGAGGACATGGACTTCCTCAGAGAGGATTCATATTCCACAGAGCACATCTGACTCATACCCAGTCCTCTCCAGGAGATCCACCCTAATTAGTGGTTTCTTGAAACCCACTGCTCATGGCACCAACTAGTCAGCACCAACTCATCTCCACACGTCCACAGGTTTTTCCCCATGGCCATTACAGTGTCCATCTTTAGCGACATTTATTCTTCTCCTCTTCCAACAGTCATTATGTGCTTCATTTCATGAAGGTGATTCCTGGAGCCACATTCATGGCTATCCCTAATAGAGAAGCCAGAGCTGCATGAGCCCCCACATGCATCCAGCCAACCAGCCTCTGCCGGCTCCATTCCCTTGGCTCTCACAACCAATAAGTTGGAGACCAGGCGCAGGAATCCATGCATTCTCTTTGCAGCTCATGGCCCCAGTAACTGTGGGAACAGATGTCATGGAAATACAAAGTCAGATCGCTGTTTCCATGTCTTATAAACGTATCAGCAAGTGTTCAATCTTGCCAGTAATCAAAGAAATAGTAACAAAGATTAAGATACCATCTTTGTTCAATTGAAAAACACCTTTAAATCATGAAACCTAATGTTGTCTAAAAAGCAATCAATAGAGTCCTAAGGTAATGACCTCATCATTATCAGCAAAAAGATTACTGCTGCCAGAACTATTGTTAGCATCAACATTTACTATCTTCTATGAACCAGGCAACGTGCTAAGCATTTTATCCTACTTTTTCTAATCCTTAGAGGCAGATAGTATAATATCCCATTTTGTAGGATGGGAGGTCACCGCTTCAGAAAAAGAAATGGGTACTACCATTTGGAAGGTCAATCTGGCAATAGATACCATTATGATTGAGAGAGCAGACTCTAGATCCAGAAGGCCTGGTTTGAATTCTAGCTCTGCCACTCATGAGCAGTAGAACCTGGGTCAAATTATTTTACCTCCTGTGTCCTTTGTTTCCTCATCTGTAAAAGGGGATAATGATATTTCCTCCTTGACAAGGTTATTATGAAGATGGGAATTAATGTTTGCACAGTGCTTAGAGCAGTGCCTGGCACACAGGTATGTATTTTTAGCTGTTTTCACAATTCCTATTATTTCATCTTTACTCTTAATGGCTAACTTTGCTTCCTGCTTCACTGAAAAAACTGAAGCTGCTACAAGAACTCCACATCCTCCCACCCAGCATAGCAGCATAGATACCCACATTCTCTGCTCAGATTACTAGAGAGGCTTTTCCATGCTCCTGTCAAAGCCAGCCTCTCTGCTAGTACACAAGATCTCTACCCTACTCATATGCTCAAAGAGATGACTCCAGCAGCTCTTCCCTCATCCTACACCAAATTTCCCCTTTCTACTGGAACTCTCTCCTTAGCATATAAAAATGCTATTATTTGTCTCATCCTAGTCAGGAAAAAATGAAAGCTTTCTTTTAATTCTGTGTGCCCCCTCAGCTATTCCCCCAACTTTGTTCCTTTTGCAATGAAACTTCTAAAAAAATTTCCTATATAACTGTCTCCAACTGTCATTTTCACTTCAAGCCACTCCAATTTAAACTTTCACCCCCTCCCCCACCAGTACTCTCCAATATCCTCTGTTTTTAAATTCAGTGGCCAATTCCCAGTCTTTACTTGCTCTACCATTTGGCACATTACGTCTCTCCTTGATAGGTCTTTTTACACTTAGCATGCAGGACTCCAGATCTATTGGTTTTCCTCCTACCTCACTGGACTCCCCTTCTCCATTTACTTTGCAGATTCCTTCTCCTTGTCTCAATCTCTTCCTGTTGGAGTTCCCGTGGGTCACTCCTCGTTCCCCTTTTCCATCTACACTCAAGCATCTCATTCAACCTGAGTTTTAAACACCAATATGTGCAAATAACTCCCAATGTATATCCACAGCTTACAAACCCTTTTCCCCAACTCCACACACAAAGCCAAATGCCTGCTAACACTTCCTTGTGTATGTCAAATCAACATCCTAAGTTTCACATCAGAAACAATGACAGAAAGGAAGGAAGGAAGGAAGGAAGGAAGGAAGGAAGGAAGGAAGGAAGGAAGGAAGGAAGGAAGAAGAAAGAAAGAAAGAAAGAAAGAAAGAAAGAAAGAAAGAAAGAAAGAAAGAAAGACTTGATATTCCCTCTACACCCAGTCTTCTCCCCCAGTCCATGTCAATTTGATCCTTCCATTGCTCAAGTCAAAAATCCTGACATCATCCCTGTTTTTCCTCACATCCAATTTATCACTAAATCCTGATGGTTCTATCTCCAAAATCAATCCAGAATCCAATTACTTTTTATTGCATCCACTGCTAACAACTGTAGTCCAAGCTACCATCTCCTGAACAAGTACAATCTCTTGTCTGAATCACCATTATAACCCCGTAACTGCAACCCTGGGTCTACCTGCTGCCTCACTGGAGGTGAACACAGCAGCCAAAGAGTGAGCTTTTGCAAACAAACGTTACTCATGTCCTGCCCTGCTCAAAATTCTCTACCAGCTCCCCATTCCATTCTCAGCACAGACGTCGGTGTCAAACAATGTCCTACACGGGCCAACAGTGTTGCACACCAGGGATTCCTTAATCTTTTTGTGCATGTGCCATAGACCCCTTTGGCAGTTGGCAGTCTATGGACCCTTTCTCAGATACAACAGATCATAAAGGAAACCAACTGAATTGTCAAAATATTTTTAATTGTAACACAGGAACAGATGCATTCCTTTATTAGGTCACTAAATAATAAGATCGAGTGGCAGGCCTAACTACTAACATAATTCTGATGTGACGTGGTGATGAACAAAACCATATTTTATGATAGCAACAGCTATAATATAACATGACACTATCTGTGATTTCTATTTCTGACAAGGTCACAAAGGTTTTTGGCCTACGTTTGTGGTTGAAAGAAATGTTTGATTTCAGTTAGATGTTATTATTAAAGATAAAAATGACATTTTTTTTTATCCAAGTTAATAAACCCCTGAAAATTCTATCCTAGACCCCTCAAAGGTCCTTAGATCCCAGGCTAAGAATCTCTCCTTCTGGCTAGTGGATTAACTGCTCCAGTTAAACAGACCATACCATGCCCATCCCATACTTAGGAGTCATCACACTGGCCATTCCCTCTCCGGGCATTCCTTTATCTCTTTCTCTTGCCTTGTATCTTTGCTCAAAGGTTGTCTTCTCAATGAGTCCCACCCTAACCACTCTATCTAAAACTGCAACAAACCCTACTACCACAGTCCCATTGCTTCTTATCTAGCTTTCCCCCCCTCCCGCACCATTTATCACCATCTAATATGCTATATAATTTATTTACCATAGTTCTTTATTATCTGTATTCACTATTCCCACCCGTCACCCCCATGTAAACTTCTTGAGGGCAGGAATCTTTTTTCTGTTTTGATTCATAGATGTAACTCAAATGTCTAGCACATAATAGCAGGCGTGTAGGAAGCATTCAAGCAACACCACCAAACAATTTCATTTGAAATGCTTCATTTGAATGTCTATTAAGTTAAATACTTTGCAATTTAAGAAACCAATGTTAAGAGATTTTATCCATTCATTATCACTGTATATTCCATACTCCTTTCTTTCTATTCATTCCAAAGTGAATCCCCATTTCTTAGAAATGTTCCTTTATCTTGAAGGGAGACAGCATGCTATGAACTGACATGTCTGTCAGTTCAATAGCACAAAATATTGGTTCTGTAGCCAACTGCCAAGGCTCAAGTATTGGCTCCTCTCTTTACTAGTTTTGCAAAGCCCAAGAAAAGTATATAACTTTAACAAGCTACAATAGTCTCATCAGTAAAATAAGGATAATTATCTACTACACTGCATTAAAATAAACATTAAAATCGAATTATTTAATCCATGTACATTTAGTCATTTCTGTATGTCTCAGGAGATGTAAAAATTCATTACTATTATCAATAAAATACGGAAATACTAATACAAGAGTAGAGTACCCTTTTGTACCATTTATGAGTGCCTCATATTCCCTCCCTCAAATTATCAAGGCAATAGAAGCATGCTTATATTTAGTATTAGAATTTAGGAAACAAAGGAAAATCCACCCGTCTAAAGCAACCACTGTTCACATTTTGCTATATTTCCTTCTGTTCTTTGTCCTATATATCTTATCAAGGTTGTAACCACATTTTTTTAATGACTTTGAACTTTGCAGTAACTGATTTATTTTATTCCTGATCTATAGTACAATTAAGAAATATAGTAAGACAGGCACTGCACTCGTTTCTTGCTGACCTCTCAGAGACCAGTCTTAGAGTTCTGGAAGATTATTAGCTCATACCCCAGACAACAGAAGCTGGATGGTTCTCCAGGGGCAGCACAACAGGATAGAATCTCTTAGTTCAGGTAGAGACAGCCACGTTCCCGCTCTCCTTCCAACACACCGCAGCTGATCTGAGTGTGAGTGAGCTTCCTCTCAGAGTCTATAAAGACCAGCTGACTCCACAGGTGCAGGGTAGCAGGGGAGGGGAGCAGGTTCTCTGAGCAGGGCTTGTTGGTGAGGAAAGTGTCCTTCATAACCTTAGTTTCCAGTTATAGCCACTAAAAACCAGGCAATAAACCACAAGGAAAGACAAATACCACTGACACGTTCTGTAGAAATGAATGCACCACTTTCACTTGGCACTCAGAATTAAATAAATGTCAGCTGTTATCAGGTATATTGTCATTCCTGGATCAGATCCCATAGTCTATAGTTTTAACTCAGTCACAGGTGATTCAGAGGCAGTGTTTTTCAAAGTGTAAATGAGAACAGGGCTCTTCAAACTCTTTTTTTGCTCATGCACCCACTAAAATTTTTCCCCAAAAAATAGCATACTCCTCATACACTTTGAAATTGAAATCTGAAGTTTTTCATTATAAGTTTAAACATTTACAAAGGACAGATTCTGAGGGGTTTGTCAATACTGATACCTTAAAAATAAAGCCACTACACTTTTAAATGTATCTAATGGAATGCAATAACACCATGACTTGCCATTCAGCATTATCTGTTTTAAAAGGCTGTGAACAAACTTTGCTTTAACATTTAGAAATGCTGGGTGGCTCAGCAGTTGGGTGTCTGCCTTCGGCTCAGGTTGTGATCCGGGGTTCTGGGATTGAGTCCCACATCAGGCTTCCTGCAGGGATCCTGCTTCTCCCTCTTCCTATGTCTCTGTGTCTCTCAAGAATAAATAAATAAAATCTTTTTTAAAAATTCAGAAATTTTACATGGTTCTTTTTCATCATTCGAAACATTTCAGTTTTTTCCAGAACTTATCCCAAAGTCATATAGTTTTATGTTTAAATGTCCATTATCTTTCACCTTCATAATTTCTATAGAATACAAATACAAAAATAATTCGATTTTTAAAAGTTTTCCAGGATCACAGAATTTTAGCTCCCGGTTTCCTACTGGACTGAGGTATCAAAATTTTTTATTAACACCCAGTACATGAAAACCTATTCGTGTGATTATTAAACATTAAAATTTAATTGGAAATATATTTACTCTCTTCCTGGAATGAATGAATAGAATGGATTTTTTTTTTTTTTTGATGTTCTAACAAGGAAGCCTTCCCAGATACTACTATTTGCAATTATCTTTTGATACCCTGGAGGTTTTTATACTTGAGGAAGGTACAGCAAGATTTAGAATAGGTGAGACTTATGCACTTATGCCTTTAATAAATTGGGTGAATGGCTCGTTTAAATTAAGAGTACTCGGGCAGCCCAAGTGGCTCAGTGGTTTAGCGCCGCCTTCAGCCCAAGGCGTGATCCTGGAGACCTGGGATCGAGTCCTGCATGGAGCCTGTTTCTCCCTCTGCCTGTGTCTCTGCCTCTCTCTCTCTCTCTCTCTCTCTCTCTCTCTCTCGTGTGTGTGTGTGTGTGTGTGTGTGTGTCTCGTGAATAAATAAATAAAATCTTTAAAAAAAATTAAGAGTACTCATGAAAGCTGAGAATCTGGAAAGTAATTTGCTCAAAATTATCTATCCCCCACTCTATTCCTTTGAAGGTTTTTCTATGCCCCCCAGTTTGAAGACTGCTGATCCAAATTGCCTGGGTATCTTGTGAAAAAGGCAGATTCATGGGCCTACTCTAGATATCTGAATTAGCAGGCTCCCCAGTTGTTCCTTGTACCCCCTCCACCTACACACACACTCAAGATTGAGAAAGACTTAATTGGGGGATAAAACAAACACAAAATGTTAAACAATATTAAGATTTGAAAACGCAACAATAAAAGACCTATCATGAGCAGTACCTAGCGACCAAGGAATTCAGAAGGCTCTAGAGAGAGTGGGAGTCAAAGGTTGTCTAAAGGAAGCAAGGCTGGGACTGGGGGTCAGGGTGGGATGGGTAGAATTTGAAAGATAAAAAGGCAGAGGTAAACAGTTAACCAACTTCAAAAGATATGCTATTGATCTTCTTGACAAAGAAGGAGCAGTTAATGTCTTCAGAAAGTGAGTGGCTCATTATGGAGACCCTCATGGTATGGCAGTGGGTTATTTTGTCTCAGTGTTGCAATCATGACAATTACTTAATGTTTAAAATAGAAATAGACTGTTGAGAATATTAACTGAGGTAAATTATGCAACTAATTTTATGTGAGTTTCAGGCAAGTTGGCCTAGAGCTGAACATATTTTATCCACAAACTGGATAGTCTATAAACATAGTATTTAATAATACATATCACTATTAAATCCCACAGTCATTCAGGCTGGGAAAAGATTTTAATTCATATTTTCTCATTTTATTCTTTTTAATAGCCCTGGAAATAGGCTTAGCAAGAGGTATAAGTCATCACCTAAAATGAAACCAAAAGTATAAACTGATTTTTATTAACTCTGATTTCATAATCAGTATCATAAATAAAGAATTTTTTCAATGTATCCATTCACAAGAAGATAGAAATCTATCTTTATCATCCATCCTCTGGAGACTACAAAGAACTCCAAACTCATCTTCCTACGTCCCCAAGCACCCACTCACTTCCATCCTATTCCATAATCATCCTCAATACCTCTAGAGCAATCTTACAACTCATATTTGGACCTGTTATTCCCCTGCCTAAAATCTTTTAATGGCTCCCCCAAAGATATGGCTTAATGCTTTTGCATATCATTTCCTGTGTCTTCTCTATTGATCATAATAAACTACTTGCAGTTCTTCAAACAAACCCTGCTCTGTCTTTCCTTTATATGTTTGGTCTACATTGCCTCTACCTGACTTATCCAGCTTACTGTCTTCCAAATCTGCCCAGAAGGCCCACCCTAATTACTCTAGATAGGACTGACTGTACTTTTCTATGTGGTCTACTATAAACGTTAAAAATACATTATATATATATATATATATATATGTGTGTGTGTGGGTGTGTGTGTATATATACATAATATTGTACGTACATAATGTGTGTATTATCTTACCAAGGAGTATATGTAAATGTTTTGTTGTACTTCTTTTTTTACATATCACCTCTGCCACCGTACTCTGTCACCTACCTACTGCCCCTCTACTAAAAGAGGAAAGGAAAAAAAGGCATGAGTTGATTGAGTGCAAGGATCTTGTCTTATTCATCTTTATATTCTAATCACTCATCACACTTACTAGTTCATAGTAGATGCTCAGTAAACATTTGTTAAATAAACATTTTTATTTGTAATTGTGCAACTAATAACATCAATGGATTCAACACCAACACTAATAATGTGCTAGATGTTACTAAATAACAGAGATAATCTAGGAGCATCACTAACTCTGATGTCACAGGCATTTACCTATACTTTCTAAGATTACAACACAAGATACAATATGTGTTCTAAGTCAAGAGAACCACCTAGGAATCATCCTAGCCATGCCATGTAGCTCAACACACAATAGCAGCTTTTTTCAAAGTTCTTTTCTACTTATCTTGATTGGTGGTACACTGAAGAAGAAATCTTAATATTTAGGAAAAGATAGTATCAGAATAAAACAAGGAAGATTATCTGAAAACTAATTGGTTGTCATTTCTACTTTAACAAATCTAGAGCTTTGCTGTAGTCATCATATACTTTGCTACTTAAAATATTGGAAATGTCCTCCGTTAGTTTTCTTTATCATGAATTCACAGAATTCATTATTTTTGGCTAAGACTTTTCCTTATTTAAAATAACCAGAAAATCAACAAATCAAATTCAGTATTTCATCATGATGAAATAGGACTAGCCCAAGAATATTGAAATAGTTCCACACTAACAAACTTAAAATGTAATCACTAGATAATCAGAATAAAGAAAATTACAGGGATCCCTGGGTGGCGCAGCGGTTTGGCGCCTGCCTTTGGCCCAGGGCGCGATTCTGGAGACCCGGGATCGAATCCCACATCGGGCTCCTAGTGCGTGGAGCCTGCTTCTCCCTCTGCCTGTGTCTCTGCCTCTCTCTCTTTCTCTCTGTGTGACTATCATAAATAAATAAAAAAATTTAAAAAAAAAAATTTAAAAAAAAAAAAAATAAAAAAAAAAAAAGAAAATTACATAGGTCAAATGGTCATTTCAATAAATATATCCTTGAATTTAATATAGCAAATTCAAATTACTTTGCGATATTACCACAGAAACCCTGATCTATAAAGAATGTTCCTTAACTTGATAAAAGTTGTTGACCAAAAATCTGTGACCAACATAATGCTTAACTGTAAACATTAGAAGGAAGCCTATAAAATCAGAAATAACACAACAATGTCTCCTATTCACTACTTTTCCAGCTTTGTTTTGGAGGTAAATAAGCAGTAGAAAAGGACTAGAAAAAAGAAAGGTACAATTTGTGTTTTATTTTTTTACTGCTAAAAACTTGATTGAAAACGGGCAGAGGATTTGAATAGACATTTCCCCAAAGCAGATATACAAGTGACCAGTAGGCACATGAAGACTCCAATGCAAATTAAAACTACTGTGAGATACTATTTCACATGGATCAGAGCAGCTACTATTAAAAAAATAAACAAGAAACTCAGAACATAGCAAGTGTTGGCAAGACTCTGGAGAAACCAGAATGCTTGTGCACTGTTGGAAGGAATGTAGAACAATGCAACAGCTGGGGAAAACAGTATGGAGGTGCCACAAAAAATAACAGAATTACCATATGATCCAACAATCCCACTTCTAGGTATAGGCCCAAAAAGAACTGAAAACAGGATCTCATGGAGATATCTGTACAGTCATGTTCATAGCAGCATCATTCACAATAGCCAAAAAAGTAGAAGCAACCAATATCCCATCAATGGATGGATGATCAACAAAATGCAGTATATGCATAGAATGGAATACTATTCAGCCTTAAAAAGGAAACTCTGATACATGTTACAGCATGAATGAACCTTGAGGACATTATGCTAAAATAAGCTAGACACAAAAAACAAGTACTGTATGGTTGCACTTACATGGGGTACATAGAGTAGTCAAATTCATAGAAATGGAAAATAGGATGGTGCTTGCCAGAGTGAGGGAAAGGGGGAAATGAGGAGTTCTGTTATGGGTATAGTTTCAGTTTTGCAAGATGAAAAAGATCCACTGTGCAATATGAATATACTTAACATCATTGAACTGTACTTAAAAATGGTCAATGCCTACTCATTTTATTATGTAAACCATTATATGTTACACATATAAAATATGAATAAACGCTTCTGAATGAATAAAATAATAAAAAAATTTTAACAGCCAAGATGGAAACAGAAATTGTCATAATTTATCTACAAAAAAAAAAAAAATCCAAGTCTCTCAACTGAAAGACTAGTAGAACCAATACAATTACAAAAAGTTAAAATTAGAAACATGGAAATCACTTGCTATATCAACAAAACCAAACTTAAAACATAATGAGAAATGGATCCCATTTATAATCAAATACGCAGAAATTTAAATGTGCATAAGCTCTAAGAAAACTGTACACTTTACTAAAGAACATAAAAGAAATCCTGAACAGGATCAAGAGATAAATTATGTTTCTGAATAGGAGGACTCAGTATTATTAGGCCCCCCTAATATTGATCTACATTTTAATATAATTAAGCATAATAATATGAAATTCCACTGGGATCATTTCACAGATCTTGAGAAGCTGACTTTCCAGTTCACATTCAACAGTGTATATACACAACTACCCAAACAAAATTTAGATGGAAAAAAAAAAATTAAGGTGATTTGAATTGCCAGACAACTAAATAAATTTAAAACTACATCAACTGCAAAGACATAAAAATTGGCACAAGGCCTAGATAAACAAAACAGAAATATTAAAGGATCTAGAAACAGGTTGGCAGATAGAAAGGAATTTACATATGTGAGAGATGGCACTCCACATCAGCAGAGCAGTAACTATTAAATGGTATCGGAGCAAGTAGTTAACAACCTAGAAGAAACAAAACTAAGAGCAGCTTACTTTGCTTTGGTTTTACAACTTGCCAGGCATTGTGCTAAGGTCTTTAAATGCATTAGTTCATTGACTACTGAACAACTTAAAACACACACACACGCGTGCACACACACACACACACACACACACAGAAGGAAACTACATCAATTAGCTTGCCCAATAATTTGCCCAGTAAAGGTAGTTAACTTGCCTCAATAATTGCTGAAGCCTAAAATTAAACCCCATGACATTAGATTCCACAGCCCAAACTCCCTAATTATTACAGCACATGGCCAGGCTTGACACATCCTTATCTATACTGCACACAAAAACTGACTCTAGATTGGAAAAAAAAAATCCAAACATATGGGTGCGTTAGCTAAAGTATACAGGTACAATAAAGGATATTGTTACAGTTTAAGTTAGGGAAATCTTCCTTAAAAGGAACCACCACCAACAAATCCAGAAAAGACAGGACTATGACTACATAAAACAACATTTCCACGTAATGAAAGACAGAAGGCAAACAACACGGCAAGCTGGAAACTATGACTGCAATACATACAACAGTCAAGAGATTGGGGCAGCCCCGGTAGCTCAGCGGTTTAGCGCCGCCTTCAGTCCAGGGCCTGATCCCGGAGACCCGGGATCGAGTGCCACGTTGGGCTCCCTGCATGGAGCCTGCTTCTCCCTCTGTGTGTGTCTGTGTCTCTCATGAATAAATAAATAAAATCTTTTTTAAAAAGTCAAGAGATTAATTCCCTTAGTATATAAAAAACTGTTTCAAAACAGTAAGAGTAAAGACTAATGACCCAATTTACAAAAGGGAAAAGGGCAGAAAGGAAGTCACAAGAGATAAAATGAAAAGATGTCCAACCATTCTAGTATTAGAGGAATGCAAATTAAAGACAATACAATGCACTTTCAACATCATGTTGGCAAAAATTCAATGAATATTAGTAAAGGGTGAATAATGGCCAGTCTTGCTTAAGTTTAGTATTAATTGATTCAATATTTTAAGAGAGCAATTGTGCTATAAATACCAGTGGTTAAAAGGGGCAAGGGCTCTAACACAGAAATTCTGCTTCTAAACTATCAAAGTACTTATAGATATGCACAACATAGATGCAAGCATGCTTTCATGAAATTGTGTAGAATGTTAAAAAACTTTAATAAGAAGATCAATATGAGAATGGTTCAATACGTTACAGTTACTATTTTATTGACTACTCTGTAGGCATTTCAAAAAATGAGGTAGAAGGGAAATGCTCTGTATGTATTATCATGGAAAGATCTCCATTTTTTTTAAAAGATTTTATTTATTTATTCATGAAAGACACACAGATAGAAAGGCGGAGACACAGGCAGAGGGAGAAGCAGGCTCCTGCGGGGAGCCCGATATGGGATTCGATCCCAGGACTCTGGGATCTGAGCCAAAGGCAGATGCTCAGCCATGGAGCCACCCAGACTCCCAGATCTCCTTATTTTTCCAAAATAAAAACAGCCATGTGGTAGCAGGTGTGCAAGATACATAGTTGAATACAAGGTCAATGAGAGAGAGATTCTAACAAAAAAGTCAGAAAATGGAATTTAAAAAAAAAAAACATAGGCTTAATTCCATCAAAAATTTGAGAATACTTAGGAATAAATTTGAGTTTAAAGGAAATTGTGTAAGACCTTTACAAATAAAACGATAACAGTGAGAGAAATTAGAGAAGACTATATTCAAGTAATTATTTCATTATGTAAAGATATTTATGGAATTAAAAACATAGTATTATCAGGATGCCAATGTCATCAAAACCATGCCAAATTTGATAAAAATTCTAAAACGCATACGGACATACAAAGACCTGAGAATAACCAAGGTAAGAGGCCACTAGCAGATCACGGCTTATTACAAATTTATAGTTATTAACACAGGGTTAAACTCTTACAAGGTTAGATAAGCTTAGAGAATGGTAGAACAGAATGGAGAATTGGTGTGGTCAGGGGAAGGTGGTTTTTTTTTGTTTTGTTTTTTTTTTTTAGGAAAAACTTCAAGATAATTTGGGTATGTGAAAAACAAACTTGACACCCCCACACACACACTTCAACTCCGACACAAAAGTTAATTCCATGAATATCGGAGGTCTAAATGAAGAGCACTAATGCCTTTCTAAGATAACTGAAGAGAATATTTTCATGATGGAGTTAAGATAAAAATTACTTGAAAGTGGCTCAAAATGCCTAACCATAAGGACAAGACAGTACTAAAACTGAGAATTTCTATTCATCAAAGGGCTCCATTAAGGAGGAGAAAAGGTGGAAGAAAACATGTCCAACACAATTAACCAAAGGACTCATATGCAGCATATAAAAAGAACTTCTTTACAATATAATAAAAGATAGACAATCTCTTAAAGTCAGACGAGTGACTTGAATAGTGAACCTGAATACCCAATGAGCCAAAAAGCATATCAAAGAATACTTGATCAGGAAACACGAATTAAAAACAGAATGGCTTGGGCGCCTTTGGCTCAGGTCATGAGCCTGGAGTCCTGGGATGAGTCCTGCATGGGGCTCCCCACAGGGAGCCTGCTTCTTCCTCTGCCTGTGTCTCTGTCTCTCTCTCTCTGTGTCTCTCATGAATAAATAAATAAAATCTTAAAAAAAAAAAACACACACATAAAAAACAGCATGGCTCAAATTAAAAAGACCAACCACACCTAATGTTGGCAAAGGTATGAAGCAACCAGAACTGTGATGTACCGATGACTGGAGTGGAAATTATTAACATCATGAAAACAAATATAAGAAAGTAATATTGGAAAGCTTTAAAAATGAAGAATCCAATCAAAAAGAAAAATTACTGAGAATAAGGTGATATTATTCTAGAACAGGGCCCATATGAGTCTCTAAGTAAGGCTATATGTAAATATAGCTCTGGGAATGATTGAGGAGAGCATTCGGTTATAGAAAATTTTTTAAATTAGTTTTATAAAGGTATAATAATATAATGTTCAACTTTAAGTATACAGTTTAGTTTTGACAAGTGAATCCCAGGGTTCAACCTCACAATCAGCTATGTCCCCCCAGAATGTCCCCTTACATCCCTGTCCAGTCAATTCATCTACTCTAGCCACAGACAACCACCGATCTGGTTTTTGTCACTATTGGTTAGTTTTGTTTATCCTAGTAAATTTGATGAATGGAAATGGACCGTATGAACTCCTGTGTGTCTGGCTACCTTTGCTCAGCATAAGGGTCTGGAGATTGAGCCATGCTATTGAGTGTATCAGTGGTGATTGCTGAGAAGTATTCTATTACCTACTGTATGTACACAGTTTGTTTACCCTTTTACCTGATGATGGACATGTGGGTTTGTTCCATGGCCATCATGAACAAACCTGCTGCATTTGTGGAAGAAAAAAAAAATTGCTATCATCACTTTGGAAGACTTTTAGTATCATCTCCTAACATTAAATACAGACATGCCTTGTGACCAACAGTTCCACTCCCAAGAATATACCTAAGAGAGATTGTTCCTATGTGCCCCCAAAAGACCTATACAACAAAGTTTACAGCAACATAATCGTAACAGCCCAAACCTGGGGACCACACCAATGTCCACCATCACTACAATGAATAAATTATGATATATTCACACAATGAAATACTATATAACTGAATTATAGGTACACACGACAATGTGTCCAGTTTTCCCAAGTGTAATGTTGAGGGAAAGGAGCCAGACACAAAACAAGTCAGTTTAAGTGAAGGTCAAAAGCAGGTGAAATTAATCTATAATGTCAGAAATCAGGATAGTAGTTTCCTCTGAAGGAGGGTTCATTGTGGTTTACTGGAAGGGGGCAAGCTGGGGGGTTTTTGGAGGTAGGTAACGTACTATTTCCTGATTTGCATGTTCACTTTGTTTACAATTCAGAGCCATACACTTGAAATTTGATCTTTTTTCCACATGTATATTATACTTCAATAAAAACTGGCCTTAAAAGAGCGCATATACAGGATACAAAATCAATGCCCAGAAATCAGTGGCATTTCTATACACTAACAATGAGACTGAAGAAAGAGAAATTAAGGAGTCAATCCCATTTACAATTGCACCCAAAAGCATAAGATACCTAGGAATGAACCTCACCAAAGAGGTAAAGGATCTATACCCTAAAAACTACAGAACACTTCTGAAAGAAATTGAGGAAGACACAAAGAGATGGAAAGATATTCCATGCTCATGGATTGGAAGAATTAATATTGTGAAAATGTCAATGTTACTCAGGCCAATTTACACATTTAATGTAATCCCTATCAAAATACTATGGACTTTCTTCAGAGAGTTGGAAAAAAATCATCTGAAGATCTGTGTGGAATCAGAAAAGACCCCGAATAGCCAGGGGAATATTGAAAGAGAAAACCATAGCTGAGGGCATCACAATGCCAGATTTCAGGTTGTACTACAAAGCTGTGATCATCAAGACAGTGTGGTACTGGCGCAAAAACAGACACATAGATCAATGGAACAGAACAGAGAACCCAGAAGTGGACCCTCAACTTTATGGTCAACTAATATTTGACAAAGCAGGAAAGACTATCCACTGGAAGAAAGACAGTCTCTTCAATACATGGTGCTGGGAAAATTGGACATCCACGTGCAGAAGAATGAGAAACTAGACCATTCTCTTACACCAGACACAAAGATAAACTCAAAATGGATGAAATTTCTAAATGTGGGACAAGATTCCATCAAAATCCTAGAGGAGGACATAGGCAACACCCTTTTTGAAATTGGCCACAGCAACTTCTTGCAATATACATCCATGAAGGAAAGGGAAACAAAAGCAAAAATGAATTATTGGGACTTCATCAAGATAAGAAGCTTCTGCACAGCAAAAGAAACAGTCAACAAAACTAAAAGACAACCTACAGAATGGGAGAACATATTTGCAAATGACCTATCAGATAAAGGGCTAGTTTCCAAGATCTATAAAGAACGTATTAAACTCAACAGCAAAGAAACAAACAATCCAATCCTGAAATGGGCAAAAGACATGAATAGAAATCTCACAGAGGAAGACACAGACGTGGCCAACATGCACATGAGAAAATGCTCCGCATCACTGGCCATCAGGGAAATACAAATCAAAACCACAATGAGATACCACCTCACACCAGTGAGAAAGGGGAAAATTAACAAGACAGGAAACCACAAATGTTGGAGAGGATGTGGAGAAAGGGGAATCCTCTTGCACTGTTGGTGGGAATGTGAACTGGTGCAGCCACTCTGGAAAACTGTGTGGAGGTTCCTCAAAGAGTTAAAACTAGACCTGCCCTACGACCCAGCAATTGCACTGCTGGGGATTTACCCCAAAGATACAGATGCAGTGAAACGCCGGAACACCTGCACCCCAATTTTTATAGCAGCAGTGTCCACAATAGCCAAACTGTGGAAGGAGCCTCGGTGTCCATTGAAAGATGAATGGATAAAGAAGATGTGGTTTATGTATACAATGGAATATTACTCAGCCACTAGAAACGACAAATACCCACTATTTGATTCGACATGGAGGGACCTGGAGGGTATTATGCTGAGTGAAATAAATCAATCGGAAAAGGGAAAACATTACATGGTCTCGTTCATTTGGGGAGTATAAAAAATAGTGAAAGGGAATAAAGGGAAAGGAGAGAAAATGAGTGAAAATATCAGTGAGGGAGACAAAACATGAGAGACACCTAACTCTGGAAAATGAACAAGGGGTAGTGGAAGGGGAAGTGGGTGGGGGTTTGGGGTGACTGGGTGATGGGCACTGAGGGGGGCACTTGGCAGGATGAGCACTGAGTGTTATGCTATATATTGGCAAATTGAACTCCAATAAAAAATAAAATAAAAATAAAATAAAAGAGCCCATATATAAAGTTCAATAGCACCACAATGATCTCAATTTATCTGTACAATAGCTATTTACAATTATCATCACCATCCTCACTTGTATGAGGATAGCAACTGGTCACAGCTACTACAAGGCAGAGAGCCAAGCTCCATGCTCAAGTCCGCGTGATGCACAAACTCATGGCACCGTCAGCAAAGGTTTATTTCCAAACTTAGGACTGTCCTCAAGAATTCCCTGGTCAGTTTCTGAGTTCACTTTTCTCATGAGATGTTCTCACTCTCTTATCCAGTGTCTCCCTTTATCTGGAGGGAAACACTCAAGAGTTTAAACATTGAAGGCTCGTGTTTTAGTTATTTCTCTGAGAGACAGTAATTTGGTCTCTCTGCACAGCGGGAAAAGTTTTACAGTTTTGTGGCTGCCTTGTCTTCGCTGAGCTCGGTGATGGCTGTGAGAGGAGGACAAGAGGAAGGAACCAAACGGGCTGCAGACGGAAAGGTATGGTGGCGAGCTAGAGGGGAGGATGCTGAGGCAGGGCCTGGAGGGGCTGCTTGGTGAAAGAACCAGAGGAAGAACACTTGACAGCTGCAAATAGATGGAGATTTGAGAAAGAGAAGAAAAAGGAACCACCTGGATTGGTTTTTAAGGAAGAAGAAAAATATGCAGAGGCATATGTAAAGATGTGTCATAGGATATGGTACAAACTTAATTCTCATCTTCCCAAAAGAAGCCTCGAAGGAGATTTGAGTCCTTGTTTTCTCTGTGACACAATAAAACTACTGATACATACAACCATTAAAATAAAAATGTTTTTTTCAAGTAGCTCCTAAAATTAAACACATGTATACATACTGTGTACATTAGCACATAAACTGTGGCCCAACAATGAGCTCCACTTGAACTCTGCAAGAATCTGCAAACCAGAGCATTTTTTTTTTTTTTTTTATTTGTGATAGTCACAGAGAGAGAGAGAGAGAATGAGGCAGAGACACAGGCAGAGGGAGAAGCAGGCTCCATGCACCGGGAGCCCGACGTGGGATTCGATCCCGGGTCTCCAGGATCGCGCCCTGGGCCAAAGGCAGGCGCCAAACCGCTGCGCCACCCAGGGATCCCACCAGAGCATTTTTTAAAGCATTTTTATTTGCTTTGAATAGCTTCTGTGAGCCTTGGCAGCATTAAAAATAATATTAAACCTCCTCTTTTTAGGCATCAAAAAGGCAACATGAAATGATCCAGTCAATTTTTGTGGCTATGAGCTGGTAGGGTACACCTACAACCTCCTTTATTATTCAGATTGACTCACTCAGGTCCCATCTTTTTTTGGTTTTTTTTTTTAAATAACCATCATAATTCTTAAGTGCTCCTGGTCCCCATGTGTTTTTTTCCCCCCATGTTTTTTGTTTGTTTGTTTGTTTGTTTGTTTGTTGGATCTTTAAATGTCAGTACATTGGCAGGAGAAAAAAAAATTCATCACTCTCCAGCCCCTCCCTGACTTGAAGCAGCCATTCGTCTCTTCCCATTGTAATTCCAGCTCTTATTAATTATGTGTATCTTTCAGGAAGTCATAACCTCTTTGGCTCTCATGCGGAAAATGAATACAATGAACTAAATGATTTCTAAAGTGTTTGCAGCTCTCAGTTTTCAATATTGTATAATTTGGGGTTCTATATTTTAATCTCTTGTTCTCTTGTTTCTACTCCCCCCACCAAGCTAAAGTCCGGGAACACAACATGAAATTCCCAAGACCCTGGTCCACATTTTGGAATTCCCATTGCTTCTGCTTTGTATCAAACTTTTGCTCTCATTTGTGTTGGAAGAATCTATCTCCCTCCCCATGGCTCCCAGCTATATAGCAAGTAGAAGCCCAGCACACATTCTAATCACCTCTCATTCCCTAATATACTCTATTTTCTTTTTTTTCTTTTTTTTTTTATACTCTATTTTCTATAGCCACAAAATGCAAGACTTTTCTGCTTTGTAGTCTGTACAGCTTCCAATTTTCTGGACTATCACCATAACTCCATCCAAATGATGGTGACATGTCACAAAGGCCTATAAAATACACAATGAATAAACCTATTGCCTAGGTCGTGAAAGAAGACACCTGGGATCATTTATCTAGATTCAGGACATTAAAGGAAAATATATTCATAGCTAATGCAGCCTGTCAGCTATGAATGGAGAAGTTTTTTAAAGTACAGCAGGCCAATAAAATAATATATATATAGCTCTTTCTGGTAAGCAAGGATGTCTGACTCACCAGGAAGCATAGCAAACAGCTCTATCCTATATAACCAAGGGAACCAAAATTAGAAACAAACCAGAAAGTAGGCAGATATTTATTAAGTTGAAGGATGGGTTATTTCCCTATCTGAACCAAAATACTTTAAAGAGGGATGTTCCTGAGCTACTCCAAGATGGTATGAGTAAGCCCTAAGAAATGCCACATGCGTTGACAGCTTGCTCACTCGCAATACCATAATGGCACGCTAGGTTGGTTCTCTCTCTTCTACTAAAGCTGCGGTGCTCACTCTCAGCAGGGCAGTCCATATGCCATCCCCCAGCCCCAGGGCAGGAGCTGCAGCCAGTGGAGAGAAGAGTTTTCCAGATGTATATTGGAAGAGAAACCAGAAGGGCATAGTTCATCTTGTTTCAGAAAAAAATAAGTGCTCTTTTCTTCTGGGTATTTTCTCCTTCCATGGGTAATTAAGTCACTGCCAGTTTCCCAAATACTACCACTTTAATGCACAATACCATTTTAATGTAAAACTCACAAATATTAACTTCATTTCCTCTCAGGAGGCTAACGCACACACCATGATAATATGTTTTTACATTTCTTAATAAATAATTAGATATTTCGGGTCATCCTTCATAACATAAAATAGGAGATGAGCAGGAAAGGAAGCCCAGCTCTGGGCTGAGCTTCTACATCAAAGGTTCTTCATCTAAACCTGGGCAGGTGGGGGAGACGGGGAGGGGGCAGGGGGCAAGTCCAGGGATAAAGAGAGTCTATACGCAAAATTAACTGCAGTGTCTTCTTCCATGGCTTTCTATCTTTGTTAGATTTTTAAAGAAACCTCAGAATATTCACAATCACTAACCAGAGTGAAATAGAGGTAAAGTTCCCCTGGTATCAGCCGGTCAGTCAATTCAAAATGCAGCCTTCACTCAGTCCAGCCATGGCCTCAGAGCTGGTATTACTTGAACCACTAGATTCTCAGGAATGCATTTGACTTTTAGGAAAAATGAAATCACGAGATGCATATAATATTTTTTTAAATAATATGCCTAGGAATATATTTAGAAAAAAATCAGGCAATATTTTTTACTGAGTCAAAAAAAGAAAATTTGAATAGTTTGAGAAGATGTGTTCTTCTCAATAGAACACATAGAATAGGGGATCCCTGGGCGGCGCAGCAGTTTAGCGCCTGCCTTTGGCCCAGGGCGCGATCCTGGAGACCCGGGATCGAATCCCACGTCAGGCTCCCGGTGCACGGAGCCTGCTTCTCCCTCTGCCTGTGTCTCTGCCTCTCTCTCTCACTGTGTGCCTATCATAAAAAAAAAAAAAAAAAAAAAACACATAGAATAGAAATACTAAGCATTTTCAAGATCTCCATTCTCATTTCTACCTTCACATTAATTCATAAGTTAATGCAATTCCAGTAAAAATCCTAAATGGATCCTTTTGAAACCAGGGCAAACTAATGTTTTCTGGAAGAATAAGCAAGCCAAAAACATTTTTTTTAATTGCATAAAAACGAACAGATTCTGAAATGCTGGAATTATTAAGACACCCATACAAAATATAAACACAAAGACAACAGAAAGCCCTGAACAGTCCCAAACTTAGCATAGAGAGTAACTATGCTAGAAGCCTGTTGTTAAATTAGCACCTTGGGGGAGGGGAAAGTGATCTTAGATCTCTTTTTTTTTTTTTTTTTAAACTTTTTTTAATTTTTATTTATTTATGATAGTCACAGAGAGAGAAAGAGAGAGAGGCAGAGACATAGGCAGAGGGAGAAGCAGGCTCCATGCACCGGGAGCCCGACGTGGGATTCGATCTCAGGTCTCCAGGATCGCGCCCTGGGCCAAAGGCAGGCGCTAAACCGCTGCGCCACCCAGGGATCCCTGATCTTAGATCTCTGCCTCAAGCTATGCACCAAAACAAATTTTTGATATAAAATAGAAAGAAAGAAAAGTTAGGAAAAAAAAAAATCACTTGACCAATTTGAAGACATAGGTGATCTGATTAAGAGAGGTCTTCTTAAGCCAAAAAAGAAAAGTTACACATTAAAATGAAAATAGACTTGACTATACACAAATATTTAAAATGTTTTCACATTGGACAAGTTAAAAGCAAATGGTAAAGATGGAAACATTTTTCCAATGTTTGAAAAGTACTGTCTTCACACTGAATATATTTATGTAAAAAATTAACTGTGGCAATTAATATACATTGAAAGCATTAAGGCATATACTTTCATTTGGCAATTCTAGCACAAGAAATTTACCATAATTAAACATTTATGAACAAAAATATTTATAGAATTGTTATTTCCATATTACTTATACCTTAAAAAACTAAAGGTCTATAAATATAGCCAGGGTTAAAATGTAGTCAATAAAGAATAGAGTCACATTTTCAAGTGTGAAAAGCAGCCTTTATAAGATGATCAAAAAAATTTTGTAAGTATTCAATTCACATTGGCCTTTCACAATTCAAAATGTTGGCAATGGCTTCCCTACGAAACAGAATTATAGAAAGTTCCTTTTGATTTGTGATATTTCTGGTTATTTCCAAAATGTATTATTCTACTTAGTAATATATGGAAACATTTAAAACTTAGAGAAAATCAGTAAACAAACTCTCTACACGAAGATAAAGAAGGTACTCACAGAGCAAGGCTCTGAATGATGGGCATCATATTTTCTAAGAATCGATCAAAGCAGAAGACATAATCCTCCCATGGGATAAAAAAGAGAGCTTTCTCTTCATGCTATTGTATTAGAACCCTGTGTGGTCAGGTGTGATGGAGATAAATGTGCGCCAATTCTCCATGTAGACTGGGGAGATTTAGGAACTTCTCTAACCTGGAATCTGCTGGAAGTATAAAGGTGCTGGGTATCCTATATGTGCTGCTACAGATCCACACTTCCCCCTTCCGTGCCCTATTCTAGGGCCTGCAGTCCTAAGGAATGACATAAGATGGCTGAGTCCTCAGATTTGTCTTTGGACTTGGCCCATGGGAACGATGGCAGGAGACGAGACAAGACAAAGAAGAGACTCAAGCTATTTATTTAACAGATCCTTTCCAGTCAAGACACCATGGATCAGCTGTATCCCTCTACTCAAGGCCACAGCTCCTGCTGGGCAGCCCTAGCCATACCACTCAGCCTCCCTCTGAAATTCTGGGTTTCCCCAGGGGCTTCTCCTACCCTTGACTCCTCCAAGTCTAGGGTTTTAAAAGTTTCTATTAGTAGTGCCAGATGCTACTCCAGCTCTTAGTGCTTTTCCTAAATGCTACCCCTACCTTTATAAAGAGTTTCTAACAAACTCTTGATCAAATCATCCAGTTTGAGTTGGGTCTCCTGATTCTTGGCAGAACCCTGGTTGATAAACGTAATTCTCCAAAAATAAATAAATAAAATAAGGCTAAGTGCATTTACACTTCACAAACCAAAAAAAAAAAAAAAAAAAAAAAAAAAAGTGACATGCTATGGCTTAGAAAAATTCATTCTTGTTTGAGATAAAAATAAGTTTAACCCTATATTAATGTTATGATTCAATGATTCTATGATACCAAGGTCCTTGTGCTTTCCAGTTTTTTTGTTTGTTTTGTTTTTTAAGTCTTTGGGCAAGTTACGAACCCTTATATAACCTCACCACGCACAGAATAGTATATTAGAAGAGAAACAGCAGGGAGAGAACAGTAGTTATCTATTTCTCACGAGAGAAACTGCTTTGGCCACATCAAATATAAAGGTAGACATTTTTCTTAGGTAGCCCCTTGTATGTTTTACAACACACCTTTTCATATTGCTCTGATTGAGTTTTACTTTGCCCCAAGCTTCAAAAGCTAATTAAGTTTACTGAATCCAGATATTGCAGCATAGTAAAGTGGTATGGACTCAACAGAAGTTGATGAACCATTTAAGGATCTGAAGAGCCCACTGAAAGAGATTCCTCCTAAAAAACAAGATCATCCCACATCCTGTTTCAAGAGCCAACTCCTTACCCAAAGAAAGAAAGACAATTCTAAGAAGAATATGACGTCTGTCGAGATGCCTGGGTGGCTCAGTGGTTAAGCGTCTGCCTTTGGCTCAGGTCGTGATCCCAGGGTCCTGGGATCTCCCCTGCAGGGAGCCCACTTCTCCCTCTGCCTGTGTCTCTGCCTCTCTGTGTCTTTCATGAATAAATAATAAAACCTTTGAAAAAAAAAAAAAAGATTATGGGGTCTGTCGATCAGAATGTCTCAATTCCAAGTGCCAGGAACAGGGCACGGGGGTGTGTGGGGAGTGCTCTCTCCACTCCAAATTATTGTGAGGCATCCCAAACACAAAGAATTGCAGAGATAATACTGTAAGAAAGCACAGCATGGGAGATGGGAGAAAACAATGCACTTTCATTTGAGCAGAGCAATTCAGGAACAGTGAGTTAAAACAGGAGCCCCTCACTGAGTTGAAGAGGTCAACTCCAGCACCAGTGGCAAGGCTCTTACATAATGGCTCTGATGGGTGCCGGTGATTCTTTTAGCTGGCACATCACCAAGGTTCCAAGAGCTCATACTTTGGTAGTAGAAGTGTCCTTGATGGTGAGTGCAGTGTTATCAGAAAGGCATTGGAGGCTCTGGTGGGCCAAAAGCTTTATCTGCCAAGGGAGATAGTTACAGTGTCAGCAGCTACAGATGATGCTGGTGGTTTTAGAAGTGGCAGAGAGCCTTCTTAGCAATGGACAGCAACAACAGTGGTCAGCTACCCTCATACGGCTAAGAGAACTCCAGAAGCCATAGTCTAAAGGGACAAGTTTTCGGATATCTGCTTTCTTTTTATCCTTGAACAAAAGGTGAGTTTACAGTATTAGGTGATCTCTTAAGCCCTCAGGAAAAAAAAAAAAAAAGCCATTGAATAACAAACACTGTATAAAGGAAAATCTAAGCAATGGCAAGTCTAAAGTGGCTGAGGGCAGCACAAGGACAATGTGGGACTCGTGATGAAAAACACATTCTTTTTCCCAGCTCTGCCAAGGACTGGGCTTAAATGTTGATAGCAGAGAAGTTCAACAATACACTTAAAATAGGAATGCTAGATTCTTGTATACCCCAGGAAAAATAAAGAACACTGAAGATATAAAAGCACAAGACTTCAAACACCTTGAAATATCTTGAATCTAATTTCACTGTTTCTTTGCACTCTGCGGAGTGGCAAATTTTGTATGTTTCCCTAAAGGCAAGGAGGGAAACCAGTGGAAATACCACAAAATGCTTTAAATAACAAACCAAAAGTTTTCTCAACAGCAGTTTAAGAAAATCACAGGGAAAATGTTAACTTTCTCAAAATTAGCAACTTTGATAATTAGCAATAAATGATAAGGGAACCCTCCGCTGATATCAAGTAATAGGGTAACAATAGGTTTACTGCAGGCATGGGGTATCTTATGTGACACCCACCAAAAGGACATCAGAATAGGGAGCACCTAGAAGGCTCTGAGGGAGCTGAGAACCAGACCTGGGAGGATGGTAAGGAAGTACTGTCACTCATTGGGAACTGGCTGGGGACTTGGATGCCTTCTTCAGACAACAGCCAGCCCTCTCAGTCACTATGCTATCATAGTTCATCCAGCAGCACTGTTGTTATCTGTCTTTCCCTTCCCCATCTTATCCCAGACCTTAGAAAGCTCTGAGAATACATAGCATGACAAGCAAAGACTGGGAAAGCCACTGACGAGGTCAACTACCTCATCTCGGGTATTCCTCTGAGCTTCTGGAAATGGACTAAGGAATCTCTGTAAAGGTGTAAATGCCCCCAAAATATTACCTGAAGTGGGTTGAAAAACCATTTTTGACAGTTAGTTAACTTCTCTACTCAGCAAATGCTCATCATGACAAGGAAGACTACCATGATCTATTGGTAGGAACAAGACTTAGCTCACAAATACAAACCAGGAATAAGAACTCACAGTGTTCTGGTTTTGTATTAAAGCAAACTTCAGAACTTTTAATCGTTCAAACTGTGACAGATCATAAGAACTTGATAGGTGGTTCAATGATTGCAACTGCAAGCACTCCAATTTTGGAAAAATCAGCTGTGGGTAAGAACACTGGAACAGCAATACATATTTTTTTCACTAAGGCTATGATACTTTCCATTCTGTAAGTCAAGCACTGCAGAAAAAAATGCTGTGAAGTAGTAGGTGTCTTGGGACGGTCAAAAGTCTGCAATCGTGTAAACAGAGGCTGAGAGCCATCAGGTTGTACATCTGAAGATTCATTTGCCAATTCAACATGCATCTGTGTTCTCAAACACTGAAGTAACTGACCATACTGCAGAAAACCCACATATTACTAAACCAGCCCAAATTTGATCCATTTATGTCTACCAGTGAATAGGAACGGAAAACATTTTTCTATAAATGGTTAGGCCAATCTTCAAGGACACCCATACCCCAAGACAACCAGCAACATACAAGGCTGCATAGGTAATCTTCAAATATCAGGAGGAAAACAGGTTTCACCGGAACTGCATAAACACATATATTCATTTCAGATATACCATGCTCTTTTTTTTTTTTTTTAATTTCGTGTGAACATTTCAGTTAGAGTAAAAAATCTTGATGCCCATTCCATTTTAATATATTCAAGCAAAGCTCCTGGGAAGGTTTCCAGAGAGTTAGATTGCTCTAAAATTGGCCATGCATTAAATAAAGCTTTGTCTACAAAAGGCCAAAGAGTAACCGATACAGGCTCTGTACATTCACTCAGCACAAGGTTCCCGTAGCTCGAAAGCATTCTCAGAGACAGACAACAAATCAGATCGCAGCTCTGGAGAATCATTCTCTGCCTCTTCCAGCAGCCCTGCCAGCTCACAACAGGACAAGAGCCCACCACCTGCTTCCTGAGGAATGTGTAATCCACCTCCTCTGTTCCCCAAAGGTCCTCCTACTTTACACACGGGCTGCCCTTCATTCATTCCACAGCCTTCACCTTTCATCTCTAAGAGATTCATTAATGATAACTGCGCAAAGGTTCTCTTGAACAGCACCACAAAAAAGAAAAGCCTTCAGCCTTACATTTTGCAGTGAAACACACACTCAAATCTGGAGAGTACCGAGCCAGCCACTAAAAGCCACTGCAGCAAAGGATTCTTTTCCATGGGTACCTGGCTTCTTTTCACATTACCTGCTTCGGTGTACTTCAATCCCACTTTTTCTTCTGTGTCCTTTGTCTTTGGGGGTGGCCAGACAGCTTGGAGTCTGCCTGGAGTCCTATCGTCCTGCTCAGTGGGGCTGTGGTCAGGCTGTTGAAAAAGTAGGTAAAGGAAAGAGTATATTACATGAAATGTGGCCAGGGCGAATTAATCCCTGAAACATGCTAACCCTAATTCTAAAATTAATTTTCATGGCCAGTTGCCCAGTGCACTCATTCACTGTAATTGAAACATTGCACTACAGAGTGACCCTTTACCACAAAGGTAAAGTAATCAGTAAGGGTGGAAAAAACAACAATATAAAACAAAACAAAACCCCCTGAAGGCCAAGTATGATACAATTAATAGATGATGCTTATAACTTTTTCTTTTTTAATCACAAACTCTGAGCTGAAGATACAGATATAAATGTTCTATAATCAGGTATGTTTATAGGAATGATTATACATGGGTCTCAAACAACTCCAGGATTATTTATAATATAAAGACTAGTTTTGCATTTTCCATGAACATCAGCTGTAGGTCAAGATACATTTCTCTAAGCACTCGACACTGCTGATTTTTTTCTTTCCTTTAAGTAAATGATATAGCCTTCATATTGAAGCCATTTTCATAGGGGTTGATTTTTACAACTAGGAGAATGCTAGATTGTGTTTAATTTTCAACTACATTCTAAGAATGTTTCCAAAAGATTTTTAAATTTTTAACACCTTAAATGATCAACTACACAAGAGGGAATGATAACTATATGCTGAGATTATACTAAAATTCTACTGTTCTTATGAATGTTTAAGATCTACTGGCAGGTTGTTTGCTAGTCTTTGTAAGTGACCTGAATTGATTTTCTTACTAGTAACACTAATTCACTAATGAGGTGGTTACCATGTGCCAACTTCACTTACTCTACAACTCCTGTGTAGGTAAGGGTGATGATTTTCTTCATCTTGTAGATGAGAGGATGGAGGCTCAGAGGTGATCGAGGTCAACCCAGTCAGTAAATGGCAGAGTTAGAATTAAAACCAGGTCTTGTTCCAAACCCGGTGATCAGGATGCCTTATAACCAACATGGAACATTTTTATCACGTCACAAACTCATATTTTGCCAAATGACAGGCTTTCAAAGTTAAAACGGAGTTTCTGCAGAGTTATAATTAAGAGGTAAGGGAATGTGGACTATATCTCCCCATTGCATTGCTTCCTTGTGTTGCTTAATTTTTCACAAGAACATCTACTATGAGGGGCGCCTGGGTGGCTCAGCTGGTTAAGGGTCTGCCTTCAGCTCAGGTCATGATCCCACGGTCCTGGGATCAAGCCCCACATTGGACTCCCTGCTCAGCGGGCAGCCTGCTTCTCCCTCTCTACCGCTGGTATTCTCTCATGTTCTCTCTTTCTCTCAAATAAATAAAATGTTTAAAAAAAAAAAAATCTATCAGTGTTTAAACTCAGCGACAGCTTCCCCTTTCTACCCACACATCATTCTGTATATCCCTCTTAGAACACTCCAGAAAAATACAAGGAAGAAAAAAGTCGCTCGCTTGACTCCTCACAGGGACGATTTGATCCTAATCCTCTTTCACCTACAAGACACTCGCTAACAATAGGTCACTGGGATTCACTTTGACAGGAAACCTGAAAAAGCAATACGGCAGCATTGCACATTGCGACAAAATACGTAACCCAATTCTACATACGCTTTTGGACTCGGGGGGACCATCCCCTGGCCTTGACCTGGATCTTTCAAACACAGCTCTGAGAGACTCCTTCTCATGCTTCATCTTGCGCTTGAGAGCCTCCAGCTCTGAGGTGTCAGCTGTGGGCCCCTTTTTGGGGGGACGAACAAATATGGCTTTGAAGGCCTCCAGGGCTGTCTCTGGAGGCTTGGGCTTCACCTCTCCCCCCTGGCTTTGGACTCCGGTGGGGCCGCCCTGGCTCTCCTGGGCAGCACTGCAGCCCACCTCGTCCTTCCTGGGCGGCTCAGGGTCCTCTGCCTTGGGCACGTCGAGGACGAACAGCTGGGAGAGCTGCTCCAGGAGCGTGCGCGCGGCCCTGGGCTCCCCGGCGGGCTCCCCGGCGGGCTCCCCCGCGGGCTCCCCGGCCTTCCCCGCCTGAGGCCCCGCCTGCGCTAGGGACTTGTGAACGGGCTGCGTCAGCTTGAGCCAGGCCAAGTCCGCATCCTTCGGTCTGACCTCGGGGATGGTCTCCCCGGGCCCCGCCGCAGCCCCCCTCCTGAGCACGCGCAGCCCGCTGAAGAAGGCCGGGAGCTGGAGCGGCCTCTCTCCCGGGGCTGCCTGCGCCGGCGAGGCGTGCTGGGGGCCGCCGGCGGGCACGGCCGGGTCGCTGGGCGCGGGGAGGACGGGGCCCCGCTGACCCCCGGCGCGTCCGCTGCGGGGGCTGCGCCCCGTCCGAGGGCCCCCGGCGCCGGGCTCCGGGCCGCCGCCCGGGCCACACGCAGTCCTTCGAGGACCGTCGGCGCGGGGCTCGGCCGCGGCCGCCTCCGCAGCGGGGCCGGGCTCCCCGCAGGCTCGTGGCCCTCCCCCGGGCTCCGGGGAAGGCTCCGGGGCGAGGCCGGGGGCCCGGGGCTGGCGGCCGTCGCTGCCCCCTTCCGGCCGCCGCCCGCCGCCGTCGTCCGAGTCGGAGTCGCTGGTGGTGCTCACGAGGGTCCCTCGAACCAAGGTGGCGCCGTCTCCGTTCACACTCGGGGCGCCGAGCGGCAGCCGCTGCGGGGCGGGGGGCGCCGTCCCTGCGTCCGCTCGGCCCTGACCTCCCTGCGACCCCGGCCCCGCGTCGGCCCCCGCGGTCCTGCCGTCGGGGCCCAGGTCGGGCGGCCCCCGGGCCTCAGCCGGCGGCGACCCGGAGCCGGAGCCGGAGCCCGAGCCGGAGCCGGAGCCGGAGCCGGAGCCGGAGCCCGAGCCCGAGCCCGAGCCCGAGCCCGAGCCCGAGCCGCCGCGGGGGCCCCCGAGCGGAGGCCCCGGCGCCCCCGCGAAGCTGTGCAGCGCCCTCAGGGCGGCGTCCTCCTGGCCGGGCCTCGCAGACTGCGGCGTCCTCGCGGAGCCCAGCAGAGCTCGCGGAGGGAACTTGCTCGGGGCCCACGGCGCCGCCTCAGGCCTGGCTTCGGCTTCCCCGGGCTCCGCGACGGCCCCGCCGCCCCGCGGGGGCTCGGCGGCGCGCTCCATGTCCGTCGGGCTCCGCGGGTCCTTCCGGTGCGTGCGGGGACGGCGGGGACGGCGGGGACGGCGGGGACGGCGCGGCGGGAGGGGGCCCGGACGGCGCGGGCCGCACCCCCGCTGCACGCGCACCGGGGAGCCCGCCCTCTGGGACTTCCGCGTTTATTTCTGCGGACAAAAGGGGTTTTGTCGCGCGGAAAGTCATCCCGGCCCAGGACCGCGCTGCGGGCCCCGCCCCGGTGCCTCCCGGGGGCCCGCGACTTCCTCCCCGTGAGCGCCGGAGACTCGGGCAGGGGCGGCGGCGGCGGCGGGCGGACCCTGCGGGCGGACCCAGCGGGCCCTGGGCCCCCGCGCGCCGGCACCCCCGGGACTCAGCGGGGAGCAGCACAAGAGGCCGGACAGGCTGGTGAGGACCCCCTTCTGCCGTCTAAAGGTCGGCGGGCAGCCGACCCCGTCCAGGCCGGACCCAGCGGCACACCCAGAGGCAGCTGCTCACAAAGCCCAGAGCAAAGAGATAAAAGAAAGAGATGACCTCAAAATGCCCAGAACTCTCAAAGGCAGTAATTTACTGCTCTTGAAGCTTTTTTTTTTTTTTTTTTTTTTAATCCTTTCTTCCGCTTCCCTGCAGGTTTCATCTGGAATGCAGATTTTGGCTGCTGGGGCCAGAGAAGGAA
This sequence comes from Canis lupus familiaris, assembly GCF_011100685.1. Taxonomy (NCBI): domain Eukaryota; kingdom Metazoa; phylum Chordata; class Mammalia; order Carnivora; family Canidae; genus Canis; species Canis lupus. The sequence continues at coordinate 2,192,611 of NC_049251.1, read as the reverse complement.
AAAAAAAAAAAAAAAAAACCAACACAACTGGTTTCAGATTACTGCTGTTTTCGCCCTGCCCCAGTGTCTCCCTGCTCGGCAAACAGGTACTCAGGCAAGCACGCCCACCACGCCCAGGGGCCACCAGCCTTAGGCTGCCAGAGTATACAGCGGGCGGCAGGAACGATCACCCTCCACGCACTCTGTGCCAACCTTGGGCTTCTGCTCCCCTGGCTCTGACTTCCTGGTTCCCTCAGGAGTCCTGGTGGCTGAAGGGCACCCCTCTCTGCTTCAGTTATCCAACCAACTAAGTGAAACCTGGCATGATACGAGGTAGCACCCAACCTGCCTTGTAGAGCAAAGCAAATTCAGCAAAGGTCCCCACAAAGCCACATTCCCCTAAAGGGCGAAACATCTGAAAGGTCTCTGTCAGGTTTTGATCACGGACCCAATTTGCCTAAAGCAAGAACAGGACAGACAAAATCAGCACCAAACATCAGCTCAAGGTAGTTTCCAGCACTCTGGTTATGTACTGGGAACCCGGCGACCAAGAACGTGCAAAAGCTGCAGCTCTGTTTGCTAGCTGCACAGCTGCCTCTTGGGCCGGTTCCTGCCCTGCTGAAGGTCTCGGGGTGTCAGCAGGCATTTAGTAAGCACCTGGGATGGACAAGTAAGTTACGGTGCAGCTCAGGACAAACTGCCTTAAAACTAATCACTTGGCTCTCAGAGTGTTAACACAACAGAATTGAGTGTTAAACACAACAGCAATTTATTCTGCAAAACAGAAGCAGTAGCCACGAGCAGAGCAAAGCAACAGCCTGGCTTGATCTGCATCGGAGAACGGCTGTGAATATCATGCTGATGACTTGAATCACATCCCCCCAAAGGTATTAATACTGAGAATTCTGATTGCAACACTTTTCCAGCAATGCATTCAAAAAGAAGTCCTCGCACCAAAAGGGTACACATATAATATCCCACCAACCCCTACGGGAAAATGAAGACCTCACTTCCTGATCCCTGATTGGACCTTGTGTCTAAATGGAGACCTGCGCCTGACGCTAGGTTTGGGATTATTAACTAGGGCACACTTAACCAAAAGGCCACCACGGCACAAAACTCCACCGGCACCACTTAAGCCTTAGAACAGCTTCCTGTCCAGAGGAAATGCCTATAGATAAAAATCAGACTTCTGATTCTTCAAGCCTGAGGAAAAAAGGAATCACCCCCACCAGATCATAAGATCAGGGTTCTTAAGAACTACATAGACCACCCAACACAGGACTGTGGGGAAGAGACATGACACCTACTTGGTGTTGTCCTTTATAACTGAAATGACGCTCTGTTTTCTCAGACCTAACTAATTATTGATTTCCAGATAAGTTTCTGAGCTGGCTTGTGTACTTGTCCCAGACAAGACATGCAATCTTCTAGACTCAAACACAGTAAGAGGCCCTCCCCATTCAACTCTCCTTCATTTATGAAGCGTAACTCTATTACAAAAAATGTGTTCCTACAACCACCATTATTAAGCACCAACTATGTCTGAGGCTCTGGGGATATAGAAATGAAGAAAACCCTAGCCTTCCAAGTTCATGAAACATTGAGTCTAATAGGGGAAATCAGCTAAGAAAGAGGTGACGTTGGGATCCCTGGGTGGCGCAGCGGTTTGGCGCCTGCCTTTGGCCCAGGGCGCGATCCTGGAGACCCGAGATCGAATCCCACATCGGGCTCCCGGTGCATGGAGCCTGCTTCTCCCTCTGCCTGTGTCTCTGCCTCTCTCTCTCTCTGTGTGACTATCATAAATAAAATAAAAATGAAAAAAAAAAAAAAAGAAAGAGGTGACGTCATATTCTTATACTGTAGGTATTTTACACCCCACACTGTCTGAATAACAACAGGTAGACATAAAACAGTTCTGAATGAAAGCGAGCAGGGACTGTCTAAATAGGAAGATGAGTAAGAAAGAGCAGCCTGGTAATCCAAATAGGTCTTTGAAGATTGTCTCTCAGACCATGAGAAATGTTACTATTGCTGGTCATTTAAGGAACTGAAAAGTGTTTGACTGTAATGTTCAAATAAGAAGCCTGTAATCATAATCATAATTTTTAATCATTCCATTTTATGTGTACTTATGTATTTATTTGATTTTTTCCATTTAAATTCAATTTGCCAACATATAGTATTACACCCAGTGCTCGTCCCTGTCAAGTGCCCTCCTCAGTGCCTGTCACTCAGTCACCCCATCCCCTGCCCACCTCCCCTTCCACAATCCTTTGTTTCCCAGTTAGGAGTCTCTCATGGTTTTCCCCCTCTCTAATTTTTCCCACTCAGTTCCCCTCCTTTCTCCTATAATCCCTTTCACTATTTCTTATATTCTCTGTATGAGTGAAACCATGTAATGATTGTCCTCCGATTGACTTACTTCACTCAGCATGATACCCTCCAGATCCTCATCCATTATTTCACCCAGCCTCCAACCCACCTTCCCTCTGGTTACCATAACTTTGTTCTTTAGAGCTAAGTTTGTTAGCTCTTTCTTAGTTTATATGTCTGTCTCTTTTTCCTTTGCTAGTTTGTTTCTTAAATACCAAGTGAGTGAAATCATATGGTATTTGTCTTTCTCTAACAGACTTATTTCACCTAGTACTATGCTCTCTTGCTCTACCCATGTTGTTGCAAATGGCAAGATTTTATGCTTTTCTATGGCTGAAAATATTCTGTTGTATGTATACACAGCACTTCTTCTTTATCATGGACATTTGGGCTGCTTCCATATCTTGGCTATTGTAAATAATGCTGCAATAATCATTGGGGTGCATATATCCCTTTTAGTGTTTTTGTATTGTGTGGGGGGGGAATACCCAGTATTGCGATTTCTGAATTGTAGGATAGCTCTATTTTTAACTTTTTGGAGAACCTCCACACTGTTTTCCAAAATGACTACACCAGTTTGCATTTCCACCAACAGTGCAAGAGGCTTTCTTTTTCTCCACATCTTCCTCAACACTTGTTTCTTGTGTTACTGATTTTGGCCGTTTCGATAGGTGTGAGGTGATATCTCACTGTGGTTTTGATTGGCATTTCCCTGTTGATGAGTGATGTTGAGCATCTTTTTGTGTGCCTGTTCGCTAGCTGGATGTCTTCTTTGGAAAAATGCTTGTTCATGTCTTCTGCCCATCTCTAACTGGATTATTATTGCTTTTTGGGTATTGGATTGTATTGGCTCTTTATGTATTTTGGATAGCAACTCTTTATTGGATATGGCATTTGCAAATATCTTCTAACATTCAGTAGGTTGTCATTTAGTTTTGTTGATTGTTTCACTGTGCAGAATTGTTTTATTTTGACATAGTCCCAATAGCTTATTTTTGCTTTTATTTTCCTTGCCTCAGGAGACATATCTAGAAACATGCTGACCAACACAGAGACATTACTGCCTGTGCTCTTTTCTAGAATTTTTAAGAAGCCTACAAATTTGATCTTACTTGATTGGTCTTGAAAAATGAGTCTATTTAATGCTTTAACATTTTCAGGAGGAAAAATAATCACTTCACCTGGACATCATTTATCTCAGTGTCTTATTCTGTGATGCATACTTATTAATACCTACTACACAGGGATCCCTGGGTGGCGCAGCGGTTTGGCGCCTGCCTTTGGCCCAGGGTGCGATCCTGGAGACCTGGGATCGAATCCCACGTCGGGCTCCTGGTGCATGGAGCCTGCTTCTCCCTCCGCCTGTGTCTCTGCCTCTCTCTCTCTGTGTGTGTGTGTGACTATCATAAATAAATAAAAATTAAAAAAAAAATACCTACTACACAAAACCAGTAAGAGCCAAGACTTTCTCCTTTACAACCTCCCCTGAATCTCTTTTGTTCTGTATGGGTCAAAGGCAGGCCACCCTCCATGGACCACTCTGGCATGAAGATTATTTTGTTTTGAAGGCAATTGAGGCTTTGCAGGCTCAAGAGAAGCTTTTGCCCCTCCCTTAAGTACACAGAAGAATCCATATTGGGGATTTTCTCCAGAAGAATGGTTATTACCAGAGATAAATTTTATCAGAGTGACTCATCTATATTGTAGGACAAACATCTAGTTACCAAACATCTGTTCCTATTGCCCTGTGAATTGTGTTCCTTTCCTTTAAACTCCCAGACCTCCACCCCCTTCTCCTTAGTTTAGGATAACATATATACCTAATTTTGCCTATCTTTGGAACTTCCATGTCTTTCTGGATTCTCTGTATGTATGAAATTAAATTTTATTTTCTCCTGTTAATATGCCTCCTATTTGATTTTTAGTCCAGGTAGAAGGGGACAGGAAACTCAGGCTCCTTGACACTTCTAACCTCACCCTTAAACCCTGTAGCTACACCTATGCAAGAGGCCAGATTAAAGTGATTCACCTTAGACAACTAAGTCAAAACAGCATTTGACCCATGTGATGTTCTTTGTAATTATACATTTAAAACAATCGGTAGAGGAGGAGGGGCAAGATGGCAGAAGAGTAGGGTCCCAAAATCACCTGTCTCCACCAAATTACCTAGATGACCTTCAAATCGTCCTGAAAATCTACGAATTCGGCCTGAGATTTAAAGAGAGAACAGCTGGAACGCTACAGTGAGAAGAGTTCGCGCTTCTATCAAGGTAGGAAGACGGGGAAAAAGAAATAAAGACACAAAAGGCCTCCAAGGGGGAGGGGCCCGCGAGGAGCCGGGCTGAGGCCGGGGCGAGTGTCCCCAGGACAGGAGAGCCCCGTCCCGGAGACGCAGGAGCTGCACCGACCTTCCCGGGCGGAAAGGGGCTCGCGGGGAGGTGGAGCAGGACCCAGGAGGGCGGGGATGCCCTCGGGCTCCCGGGGACACTAACAGACACCTGCGCCCCGGGAGATGCGCCGAGCTCCCTAAAGGCACGGGGGACCCGGAGCAGCTCGGGGGGGCTCGGGGCGGCTCCGCGGAGGGGGCTGCGGGGCGGGAGCAGCTCGGAGGGCTCGGGGGCGGCTCCGCCGAGGGGGCTGCGGGGCGGGAGCGCGAATCCAACAGCGCAGGCTCCGGAGCACGGGGCGCCGGGACACACCCAGGATCCGGCCTCCCCCGGGACAGGCAGAGGCCGGGAGGGCCCAGGACAGCGAGGACGCTCCTGCCCCGAGCTGAGCAGATCAGCGGCCCCGCCCGGAGCCTCCAGGCCCTGCACACGGAGAGCTCCGTGGTTACTGCGGGGGCTGACTCCAGGGCTGCAGAGCTGGCCCCGCCACTGCGGTTGTTCCTCCTGGGGCCTCACGGGGTGAACAACCCCCACTGAGCCCTGCACCAGGCAGGGGCTGAGCAGCTCCCCCAAGTGCTAACACCTGAAAATCAGCACAACAGGCCCCTCCCCCAGAAGACCAGCTAGACAGACCAGTTCCAGGGAAGTTAAGGGACTTAAAGTACACAGAATCAGAAGATACTACCCCGTTTTTTTTCTTTGTTTGTTTCTTTGTTTTTGTTTTTGTTTTATGGGGTTTTTTTTTTTTTTTTTTGGCTTTTTGATTTCTGTCTGCTTCCCCCACCCTTTTCTTTTTCCTTTCATTTTCTTTCTCTTTTTCTTCTTTTTTTCTTTTTTCTTTTTCTCTTTTCTTTCCTTCTTTCTCTCCTCTCTTTTTTCCTTTTCCCAATACAACTTGTTTTTGGCCACTCTGCACTGAGCAAAATGACTAGAAGGAAAACCTCACCTCAAAAGAAAGAATCAGAAACAGTCCTCTCTCCCACAGAGTTACAAAATCTGGATTACAATTCAATGTCAGAAAGCCAATTCAGAAGCACTATTATGCAGCTACTGGTGGCTCTAGAAAAAAGCATAAAGGACTCAAGAGACTTCATGACTGCAGAATTTAGATCCAATAGGGAAGAAATTAAAAATCAATTGAATGAGATGAAAAATCCAAACTAGAAGTCCTAACGACCAGGGTTAACGAGGTGGAAGAACGGGTGAGTGACATAGAAGACAAGTTGATGGCAAAGAGGGAAACTGAGGAAAAAAGAGACAGACAATTAAAAGACCAGGAAGACAGATTAAGGGAAATAAACGACAGCCTGAGGAAGAAAAACCTATGTGTAATTGGGGTTCCCGAGGGCGCCGAAACGGACAAAGGGCCAGAATATGTATTTGAACAAATCATAGCTGAAAACTATCCTAATCTGAGAAGGGAAACAGGCATTCAATCCAAGAAATAAAGAGATCCCCCCCCTAAAATCAATAAAAACCGTTCAACACCTCGACATTTAATAGTTAACCTTGCAAATTCCAAAGATAAAGAGAAGATCCTTAAAGCAGCAAGAGACAAGAAATCCCTGACTTTTATGGGGAGGAGTATTAGGGTAACAGCAGACCTCTCCACAGAGACCTGGCAGGCCAGAAAGGGGTGGCAGGATATATTCAGGGTCCTAAATGAGAAGAACATGCAACCAAGAATACTTTATCCAGCAAGGCTCTCATTCAAAATGGAAGGAGAGATAAAGAGCTTCCAAGACAGGCAGGAACTGAAAGAGTATGTGACCTCCAAACCAGCTCTGCAAGAAATTTTAAGGGGGACACTTAAAATTCCCCTTTAAGAAGAAGTTCAGTGGAACAATCGACGAAAACAAGGACTGAATAGATATCATGGTGACACTAAACTCATACCTTTCAATAGTAACTCTGAACGTGAACAGGCTTAATCACCCCATCAAAAGGCGCAGGGTTTCAGACTGGATAAAAAAGCAGGACCCATCTATTTGCTGTCTACAAGAGACTCATTTTAGACAGAAGGACACCTACAGCCAAAAAATAAAAGGTTGGAGAACCATTTACCATTCAAATGGTCCTCAAAAGAAAGCAGGGGTAGCCATCCTTATATCAGATAAACTAAAATTTACCCTGAAGACTGTAGTGAGAGATGAAGCAAAGGATCTATCCAAACAGAGTACTTAACAATCCTCAATATATATGCCCCGAATATGGGAGCTGCCAAATATATCAATCAATTAATAACCAGTGTTAAGACATACTTAGATAATAATACACTTATACTTGGTGACTTCAATCTAGCACTTTCTACACTCGATAGGTCTTCTCAACACAACATCTCCAAAGAAACAAGAGCTTTAAATGATACACTGGACCAGATGGATTTCACAGATATCTACAGAACTTTACGTCCAAACTCAACTGAATACACATTCTTCCAAGTGCACATGGAACTTTCTCCAGAATAGACCACATACTGGGTCACAAATCGGGTCTGAACCAATACCAAAAGATTCGGATCGTCCCCTGCATATTCTCAGACCATAATGCCTTTAAATTAGAACTAAATCACAACAAGAAGTTTGGAAGGACCTCAAACACGTGGAGGTTAAGGACCATCCTGCTAAAAGATGAAAGGGTCAACCAGGAAATTAAGGAAGAATTAAAATATTCATGGAAACTAATGAGAATGAAGATACAACCGTTCAAAATCTTTGGGATGCAGCAAAAGCAGTCCTGAGGGGGAAATACATCGCAATACAAGCATCCATTCAAAAACTGGAAAGAACTCAAATACAAAAGCTAACCTTACACATAAAGGAGCTAGAGAAAAAACAGCAAATAGATCCTACACCCAGCAGAAGAAGAGAGTTAATTAAGATTTGAGCAGAACTCAACAAAATCGAGACCAGAAGAACTGTGGAACAGATCAACAGAACCAGGAGTTGGTTCTTTGAAAGAATTAATAAGATAGATAAACCATTAGCCAACCTTATTAAAAAGAAAGAGAGAGAAGACTCAAATTAATAAAATCATGAATGGGAAAGGAGAGATCACTACCAACAGCAAGGAAATACAAACGATTTTAAAAACATATTATGAATAGCTATATGCCAATAAATCAGGCAATCTAGAAGAAATGGACGCATTTCTGGAAAGCCAGAAACTACCAAAACTGGAACAGGAAGAAATAGAAAACCTGAAGAGGCCAATAACCAGGGAGGAAATTGAAGCAGTCATCAAAAACCTCCCAAGACACAAAAGTCCAGGGCCAGATGGCTTCTCAGGGGAATTCTATCAAATGTTTAAAGAAGAAACCATACCTATTCTACTAAAGCTGTTTGGAAAGATAGAAAGAGATGGAGTACTTCCAAATTAGTTCTATGAGGCCAGCATCACCTTAATTCCAAACCAGACAAAGACCCCACCAAAAAGGAGAATTACAGACCAATATCCCTGGTGAACATGGATGCAAAAATTCTCAACAAGATACTAGCCAATAGGATCCAACAGTACATTAAGAAAATTATTCACCATGACCAAGTAGGATTTATCCCCGGGACACAAGGCTGGTTCAACACTCGTAAAACAATCAATGTGATTCATCATATCAGCAAGAGAAAAACCAAGAACCATATGATCCTCTCATTAGATGCAGAGAAAGCATTTGACAAAATACAGCATCCATTCCTGATCAAAACTCTTCAGAGTGTAGGGATAGAGGGAACATTCCTCAGCATCTTAAAAGCCATCTACGAAAAGCCCACAGCCAATATCATTCTCAATGGGGAAGCACTGGGAGCCTTTCCCCTAAGATCAGGAACAAGACAGGGATGTCCACTCTCACCACTGCTATTCAACATAGTACTGGAAGTCCTAACCTCAGTAATCAGACAACAAAAAGACATTAAAGGCATTCAAATTGGCAAAGAAGAAGTCAAACTCTCCCTCTTTGCCGATGACATGATACTCTACATAGAAAACCCCAAAGCCTCCACCCCAAGATTGCTAGAACTCATACAGCAATTTGGTAGCGTGGCAGGATACAAAATCAATGCCCGGAAATCAATGGCATTTCTATACACTAACAATGAGACTGAAGAAAGAGAAATTAAGGAGTCAATCCCACTTACAATTGCACCCAAAAGCATAAGATACCTAGGAATAAACCTAAACAAAGAGCTAAAGGATCTATACCCTAAAAACTACAGAACACTTCTGATAGAAATTGAGGAAGACACAAAGAGATGGAAAAATATTCCATGCTCATGGATTGGAAGAATTAATATTGTGAAAATGTCAATGTTACCCAGGGCAATTTACACGTTTAATGCAATCTCTATCAAAATACCATGGACTTTCTTCAGAGAGTTAGAACAAATTATTTTAAGATTTGTGTGGAATCAGAAAAGACCCCGAATAGCCAGGGGAAGTTTACAAAAGAAAACCATATCTGGGGGCATCACAATGCCAGATTTCAGGTTGTACTACAAAGCTGTGGTCATCAAGACAGTGTGGTACTGGCACAAAAACAGACACATAGTTCAGTGGAACAGAATAGAGAATCCATAAGTGGACCCTGAACTTTATGGTCAACTAATATTCGATAAAGGAGGAAAGACTATCCATTGGAAGAAAGACAGTCTCTTCAATAAATGGTGCTGGGAAAATTGGACATCCACATGCAGAAGGATGAAACTAGACCACTCTCTTGCACCATACACAAAGATAAACTCAAAATGGATGAAAGATCTAAATGTGAGACAAGATTCCATCAAAATCCTAGAGGAGAACACAGGCAACACCCTTTTGGAACTCGGCCACAGTAACTTCTTGCAAGATACATCCACGAAGGCAAAAGAAACAAAAGCAAAAATAAATTATTGGGACTTCATCAAGATAAGAAGCTTATGCACAGCAAAGGATACAGTCAACAAAACTAAAAGACAACCTACAGAATGGGAGAACATATTTGCAAATGACCTATCAGATAAAGGGCTAGTTTCCAAGATCTATAAAGAACTTATTAAACTCAACAGCAAAGAAACAAACAATCCAATCATGAAATGGGCAAAAGACATGAAGAGAAATCTCACAGAGGAAGACATAGACATGGCCAACAAGCACATGAGAAGATGCTCCGCATCACTTGCCATCAGGGAAATACAAACCAAAACCACAATGAGATCCCACCTCACACCAGTGAGAATGGGGAAAATTAACAAGGCAGGAAACCACAAATGCTGGAGAGGATGCGGAGAAAAGGGAACCCTCTTACACTGTTGGTGGGAATGTGAACTGGTACAGCCACTCTGGAAAACTGTGTGGAGGTTCCTCAAAGAGTTAAAAACAGACCTGCCCTACGACCCAGCAATTGCACTGTTGGGGATTTACCCCCAAAGATTCAGATGCAATGAAACGCCGGGACACCTGCACCCCGATGTTTCTAGCAGCAATGTCCACAATAGCCAAACTGTGGAAGGAGCCTCGGTGTCCATCGACAGATGAATGGATAAAGAAGATGTGGTTTATGTATACAATGGAATATTCCTCAGCCATTAGAAACGACAAATACCCACCATTTGCTTCAACGTGGATGAGACTGGAGGGTATTTGCTGAGTGAAATAAGTCAATCGGAGAAGGACAAAAATTATATGTTCTCATTCACTTGGGGAATATAAATAATAGTGAAAGGGAATATAAGGGAAGGGAGAAGAAATGGGCAGGAAATATCAGAAAGGGAGACAGAACATAAAGACTCCTAACTTGGGAAACAAACTAGGGGTGATGGAAGGGGAGGAGAGTGGGGGGTGGGGGTGAATGGGTGACGGGCACTGAGTGGGGCACTTGATGGGATGAGCACTGGGTGTTATTCTGTATGTTGGCAAATTGAACACCAATAAAAATAAATTTATTATTTAAAAAAATAAAATAAAAAAATAAAACAATTGGTACCCAGGGGCACCTGGGTGGCTCAGTCATTTAAGCATCTATCTGCCTCCAGCTCAGGTTATATCCCCAGTGTTTTGGGATTGGGGCTCCCTGCTGAGTGGGGAGTCCGCTTCTCCCTCACCTTGCCCCCCCCCAACCCCTCAGCTGCTCACTCTTATGTACTCTGGCCCTCTTGCTCTCTCTCTCAAACAAATAAATAAAATCTTAAAAAAAAGTGATACCCAACTACTTGAAAGTGAACACATATTTGAGTGTAGAATTTACTTGTAGTGAATTCTCCATGTTTCTCCCATCTCACCATCCTCTCAGACTGAGGCTGAGGGCAACTATACCTCATGATAATAAAATCAGTCTAACAAACTGATACCCAGTGAAATAAGCCTAAAAGAGTGCAACAAAAGAGGCACATCACCGGAGGGCAGTCAGTAGAACCCAGCTTCTTGGATCTCATAAAAAGGAATGAGCATTAAAAAGCATTTTTAAAGTCAATTTGCAGAAATTGGACATTGCCTAAAAGAAAAAAATCTCCTAAAGTCCTCCTAACCTCTACTCTTCGAAGCCGTACCCCACATCATTCAGTTTAGATAATTCCTCCCTCCCCCACATTCTCATAAGACCTCAGAAAGGCAAGGGAAAAGTGAGGCAAGTGAGATTAGTTTCATGGTGTTAGGCTACATGATTCTCCTCCTGTTTCTTTTACCCAACTTATTTCAAGTTCTGGGTCTGCTTTTAATGACTAATTGCTTCCAGCTTCTAAAGTGGTTCAACTAGCTTCATGTGAGGATTGCTTGAGAAAAGTAGAAAGGAGTTAAAATTACTAAGATTAAGAATGTAGAAACAATTTCTGTGGAAGAGAAGTTTAGACCAGTGGACTGGGGAGAGTAAGTAAGTAAGCAATGGATAAAGATGTGAGTGGGATAATGAATGGAGATAGGTTTTTGGGTTTAGAAAGGGTGTTTTAGTAAATGAAGTCTGATATGAATGGTGAGATCTGAGGAAATTATGACATCGCAAGCACTAAAAAAAAAAAAGACTTGTTAAATAAACAATATCCTTTGAAAGGAGTTTAGGATTCTGAAAGAATGTACGTAGAATCAAATTGCTGGGAAGCTGAATGGGATTTCAGAAATATTAGAAATCAACTATTTCAACATTCTTGTTTTAAAGATGAAGCCACTTGAAGTCAAGAGAAGCTAAAGAATTGGTACCAGTTCATACTTCTCAGGTGCAGCAACAAGATGGGAAACAGGTATCCTAACTCCTGTGCACCTGCCATCTCCCTACTGCCCCTGGCCTGTGAGCTTAGCTTCTTCCTAAGAAGCATCCTCCTTAGGTTTTCCACATTTTCAAAATGGAATCATAAGGCCAAATAAAAGACAAAGCCAGAGACGACCTTAAACTTTTTTTTTTTTTCTTTTTTGACTTTAAACTTCTCTATATCAGCTTTGTGACATCTTCCCTGCCTTCTTGGTACAGCTTCCCTCTGCCCACTAACACAACACCCACACCAGCCCCTCTAGGTCAGCCTATGAGAAGCTGGCAACTCCTTTTAACTAATTGTTTAAAAAAAAAAAAAAAAAGGTGGGGTACCTGGGTGGCTCAGTGGTTGAGCATCTGTCTTTGACTCAGGGCATGATCCCGGAGTCCTGGAATTGAGTCCTACATCAGACTTCCTGCAAGGAGTCTGCTTCTCCCTCTGCCTGTGTCTCTGCCTCTCTCTGTGTGTGTCTCTCATGAATAAATAAATAAAATCTTTAATAAACAAATAAACAACAGTCTCCCCTATTACAAGGGCAGGTCTCAGGGATGAAGGCTTTTTTCTACTGAGAGGTCTTAGTGTAACGTGTTGCTAAGCCTGGTTCCATTGAGCAGTATTAAATCTTGAGGGGAAATGAGTCGAATGTTGGTAACAGACTAGAAGACTCTGAGAGTCTAACAGAGAGACAAGGGCAGACTTGTGAGGATGAAAGCAAATAAGAGATTTCATCTTCTATGTGATCTTTCAAAGAGCAGGAGCCAGAGCAGTGTGCACAGTTAAGATCCTGGCCTTGGGTCTTGGGCTCACATCCTACTCTGCTCCTTCCAGAAACTTGACCTTGGGAGCAACCTATGCCTCAGCTTCCTCACCCGGATTAGGAGCATTAAGTGAACTAATATATTTGGCACTCTCATCAATGTCTGGCATATAGTAGGTGCTACATGGTCATGATATATTTTTTTTTAATTTATTTATGATAGTCACACAGAGAGAGAGAGAGAGAGGCAGAGACACAGGCAGAGGGAGAAGCAGGCTCCATGCACCCGGAGCCCGAGGTGGGATTCGATCCCGGGTCTCCAGGATTGCACCCTGGGCCAAAGGCAGGCGCTAAACCGCTGTGCCACCCAGGGGTCCCTATATTTTCATAGCAAATCAACAACTTTCCTAAAGCAATCAATCAACATTTAAGAGATTTTTTTTTAACCTTGTCAACATAAAACAAGTATTTACAGAGAAGCTGACAGCCCAAGCAGGAAGCCGCCCCTCCCAATTCCTTCGACATACCTACTTGGGCAGAGTAGGCATTTGGTTTGAACAGGATCATTTGCTATAGAAAGACCTAATATGGGCAGCCCCAGTGGCGCAGCGGTTTAGTGCTGCCTGCAGCCTAGGGCGTGATCCTGGAGACCCTGGATCAAGTCCCGCGTCTGGCTCCCTGCATGGAGCCTGCTTCTCCCTCTGCCTGTGCCTCTGCCTCTCTCTCTCTCTCTGTGTCTCTATGAATAAATTAAAAAATCTTAAAAAAAAAAAGACCTAATCTATATAACACCTACCCATGCCAAGAGTGAATAGAGCATCAAAGGAAACTCTTTCAAGGGATCCCTTTGGGTGTTTCAGGGCCAAGACTCTCCACAGATTGTTTTGTCCATCTGTATCACCTAAAGGGAGTAAATGACTTTAAAATTCTCCCAGATGGGGATCCCTGGGCGGCGCAGTGGTTTGGCGCCTGCCTTTGGCCCAGGGTGTGATCCTGGAGACCCGAGATCCAAGTCCCACGCCGGGCTCCCGGTGCATGGAGCCTGCTTCTCCCTCTGCCTCTCTCTCTCTCTCTCTCCTCTCTCTCTCTCTCTCTGTGACTATCATAAATAAATAAAAATTAAAAAAAAAAAAAAAAAAAGGGATCCCTGGGTGGCGCAGGGGTTTGGCGCCTGCCTTTGGCCCAGGGCGCGATCCTGGAGACCCGGGATCGGATCCCACATCGGGCTCCCGGTGCATGGAGCCTGCTTCTCCCTCTGCCTGTGTCTCTGCCTCTCTCTCTTTCTCTCTGTGACTATCATAAATAAATAAATATTTAAAAAAAATAAAAAAATAAAATAAAAATATAAAATAAAATTCTCCCAGATGCCACTGTAGGACGTTCTTTATTACTTTTCCTCTGCTCCAAAATGATTTTTTTTAAAGATTTATTTATTTGAGAGAGAGAGAGAGAGAACACACATGTCTGCATGTGATTTAGGGGAGGTGAAGAAGGAGAGAATCCCAAGCAGGCTCCCTGCTGAGCGTATAACTCTACCTAGGGCTGGATCTCAAGACCCTGAAAGCCTGACCGGAGCTGAAAAGAGTTCAATGCTTAACCAACTGAGCCATTCAGGTGCCCCTCCAAGATGAGTTTTAAGCCAACTCAATTATTTAAAAAAATAAAATAAAAATCCATGAATTAGGATTTTCTCAAGAAAATCCTTTTCTCAAGAGTCTGTTGACACATGCTGCCACTGAATGTGCTGAGGACAGAAAGAAAACAAAGATTATGAGCCCTGATTTGACCAATAGTTATTCTTTTAAATTAATACAATTTAGTCATGTTAAGAGAAAAATACAGAAACAAATGTAAAAAAAAAAAAGAAAGAAAGAAAGAAAGAAAGAAAGAAAGAAAGAAAGAAAGAAAGAAAGAAAGAAAGAAAGGTAAATGCATTAAAATTACAAAGAAGAAAGGTAGGCACTGTCATAGCTATGATCCTATTCTTGAACACAGTTAAAGAGAGGTCAGAGAGGAGGGGGCAAGAGCTATAGCTTTGAAATGGGACATATTTGGGTTCAATATGAAATATTACTTTTTGGTCGCATATGAGTTGTGTCAAGTAGGCAAGTTCCTTAACTTACAATTATAAAATGGGAAAAATAACATTTAACTCATAGACTGTTCTAAGAATTAAATATGCTAATATTCCTAACCAGTGCTTCCTTGATCACCAAAGACACTCATTAAATAGGAGCTATCATTGTGGAGTGCCATTAGTTGCAGGGGTCAGTGGGTGAGAGAATCACATTTCCATTGTTTTGAAATATATTCACTCTTGCCTCCCCTTTGTATATCATTTTGATTTGAGATTTAAACAAAAGTATACATAGCGCTACTGCCACTGTCAACACTTTAAAAAGTACCATGAAATATTCTGAAGGAATGTTTTAACCAAGGTCATTTACTTTCTATAGGTGGAGAGGGGAGTTCATGATATGTGTTATACACAGGGCATTTATGGAGTAGCTGCAATTCTTAAAGCAATTCAGAAATAATGATAATAATAACTCAAGATGGCTTCATTAATGTCTATAAAAATCAAAAGGCAAGAGAAAAATAACTAGGCCATTCCACTGAAACCTCATGTTAACATAAGAGTACCCTCGACATTCTCTAGTCAAAGATGACTGTCTTTAAAATTCTGAATAGGTCATGTGGGATTGTCATTTTAACCACAGATGTCCGCGTGTATCCTGGAGAGAAAAGGAGAATGCTTTTCGGAAATACACACATGGAACATAGGTGATACATGTAGAATCGAGACCAAGGTTTAAAGAGACCATGTGACACAACACTCGGTCCAATGAGTACATACAGAGCTGCAGTTTTTAAGACAGAAAAAGCAGGCTGAAAAAGTGAAACTCATTCAAATGGGGCAAAAAAGCAAGTATCTGAATTTTAGGGAAACCAAATCACCCCAAAATACCTCAGCAGCAATAGACCAAGGTATTTAAAATAAAACCCCTAGGCAAATTTCTCACTATTTTTATAAAATTCAGTTCTATTCTATGTTCTCCCAGGTTATAAAAGCATAATACATGGGCCTGGGGGGCTCAGTAGGTTAAGTGTCTGCCTGTGGCTCAGGTCATGATCTTGGGATCCTGGAATGGAGCCCCTCATCCTTGCTCAGGTTCCATCTCTGTGGGAAGCCTGCTTCTCCCTCTGCGCCCCCACCCCCTGCTTATACTCTCTGTCTCAAATAAATAAATAAAATCTTTTAAAAAAACGCATAATGAGAAGTTTTCTCTGTACACTCTCAAGAGTCCAAATTTTATATGCATAGCTATTATGGTGTCTATAGGAATAGACAAAGAGGAAATAAGGACAGTAAGTGTTATCAAGATCAAAGAAAAGTGAATTTCACAGTTCCATTAAACATTAACCTGGCTCAATGGGTAAGCCAAGTTCTTTTCATTTTATAAAGAAATACGAGTCATTACTAGATGTATCATTATCCTGCAGTACATACAGAGGACAGGTGGATGTTAAGGGAAGTGTGGAAAATGGCTTAGGAACTGAACTTGGGGATCCCTGAGTCGCTCAGTGGTTTAGCGTCTGCCTTCGGCCCAGGACATGATCCTGGAGTCCCGGGATGGAGTCTCACCTCAGACTCCCTGCATGCAGTCTGCTTCTCCCTCTGCCTGTGTCTCTGCCTCTCTCTCTGTGTCTCTCATGAATAAATAAATAAAATTAAAAAAAAAAAAAGAACTGAACTTGATAATGGGCATAAATGAAGATTTCTATTTATTTTTTTTTAATTTTTATTTATTTATGATAGTTACAGAGAGAAAGAGAGGCAGAGACACAGGCAGAGGGAGAAGCAGGCTCCATGCACCGGGAGCCCGACGTGGGATTCGATCCCGGGTCTCCAGGATCATGCCCTGGGCCAAAGGCAGGCGCCAAACCGCTGCGCCACTCAGGGATCCCGAAGATTTCTATTTAAATACAGTAACCTTCCACACCAATTTCAAAATTAGAACTAATTTGAGAGATAAACTGGTTAAATTTCACAGGGCTTAGGAGTAAAATCAGATAACCCCTTTTCAGCTGCTTTGTCATGATTTAAAGTGATAGTGTTTATAAGAAAAAAAAGGTGATTTTCCAGTTCAATCTAAAATTCATCACTTTTTACCTCTTCTCTT
The DNA here is from genome assembly GCF_011100685.1 of Canis lupus familiaris. Classification (NCBI taxonomy): domain Eukaryota; kingdom Metazoa; phylum Chordata; class Mammalia; order Carnivora; family Canidae; genus Canis; species Canis lupus. Next base: position 2,175,717 of record NC_049251.1, on the reverse strand, counting down.
TACCTGGATCATTTCTTGATCATTTATCCCATAGCCAATAGTCACATGTTCTCTGTCTTGCCCTTTCTCTGTCTTTCTTGCTCTTTCTCTCTTTCACACACACATACACTTGCACATATGTACTCACAGATACAAATAAACATGCTTCTTCAGGAAACAAATGACTCTGGTTTTCTGAATTCACTTCACTAGCAAATACAGGCCCATTGTCATGGATATGTTACTGATTTGGGCAAGTCAATCTGGGGCCTTTAGCTTGGAGTGGCTCTCACTGGCTTCCAAGAAAACAAGACCAGGACGTGGCCTTCTCCATGGACTGCAAAGGCACCCTGCATTCTTTGTTGTTGAACCTAAATAATGCTCTGGAGTTTGCTATTTAGAGTGAGGTGGAAGGAATGACATCATCTCATGTTCTTGTCAGTACTTCCCCTTTAATTTTAGAGACCAACGTCTTCAAGGCCAAGGCATCCAGTCTGCCACATTAGCAGCTGCAAAATCTTCAGTAGACTGAGTTCTGTGGGGTGATTTTGACTTCAGTTCTAGTTATCTAATTCTGAGCCTGGTTCTCACTCCTCACTGGGAGCTAATTTATATCCATTAAATGACTTTCTTTGTTTCTTAAGTTGAAAACAAAACAACAAACAAACAGCCAAAGTAGTAGAGAAGTAGAGGAGCTTAACATTTAAGCTGTTAGGTTTAGGCTTACAGACATGGGTTCAAATCCTTCCTCTTGACTTGGCTGAACCTTTCTTCCTATTGTATGATAGGTATAATAATACCTCAAAGGAATTGGTACCAGGCATTTAAGAGGAGATCAATACAGGAATTGGTGCCAGGCATTTAAGAGGAGATCAATACAGGAATTGGTGCCAGGCATTTAAGAGGTGATCAATACAGGAAAGTGTCTGTTACTTGTTTAAACACTTAAGGTGGGCTGTGGCCTTGGTAATTATATCCTTCCATTCTTGAGATGCAATTACTTGGGAGCTGATATTGTATCCTCCCCAGCCGGTGACCCCAATTTAGGAGCGAGAATTCATGGCCACACAGGTGAGAAGGTGATTGAGATGATCATTGAAGTCTAAAATCAAGAGTTAAGTTTTTGTGTTTTCAAAGCCAGTGTGCAAAAGCCTGCTCTCAGAATTCATGCAGCCAATATACAACCCGGATGACTGCTTACCTTTTCTTGCTTTTCATAGCTTTTTTTCAATCTCAGGCCACACTTCTTTTATTTTTTATTTTATTATTTTTTTATATTTTACTTATTTATTCATGAGAGACACAGAGAGAGGCAGACACAGGCAGAGGGAGAAGCAGACTCCTCACAGGGATCCCGATGTGGGACTCAATCCCTGAACGGGGATCATGCCCTAAGCCAAAGGCAGACGCTCAATCTCTGAGCTACCCAGGCATCCCACCACACTTCTTTTAGTGTCTTTTCTACCCCAGCCTTGTCCTGTGTTTATAGACATCTTATAAACCGTACCCCACAGTGAAAATTCCTCTCAGATGGAATTTTCAAGAGATGGCACTTGTAAGAGTGAAGCCGTACTTGCTCTCTAGTCTGTCCAAAGTCAGTTGCCTTTGACACATCTCATTTGAGGTGTACCAGAAACTGAGGAATGTGGCTAATGATAGCTCCTATTTGGGTGGATTTAAGATACTGCTCTTTGAAGCTCACTTTGTAATGTTCATATTCTACATGTGCACTCTGGGGTGACCAAGGGTTCTTATATAGAGATGCTACCCCAGGACAATTCACACATTTGGTGCATTTGGACACTGTGCCCAAAATTGATACCTATGTTTGTGAGATTTAGTAAATAAAATACAGGACAACCAACTAAATTTGCATTTCAGACAACAAATATTTTTTTTCACTATAAGTATGTCCTATGCAATATTTAGCAACCTTCCAACCTAGATGTGGAACTGACTGTGCATTGAGTTTATAGTCTTTCAGGAGTTTTATAGATCAACCAGATTGGCCCACAGTATTTGAGTAGGACTAGAAGATAATCACTCCAACAGCTTTCCACACAGCAGCCTGGCTGACATTCAGCCAACTGATGCTAACCCTAACAAGTGGCACTGGTTGCTTAAACATTGAAATACACACGGGTTGGAAAAGAGATGGTGCCCTGGGGCTCCAAGAGTCTACCCTACAGCAGCCTTACCTCCTGCCATTCCCCAATGGAACCTCTGTATCTTCTCACTATTCATTACCTAAAAATGAATATGGTGCATGCCAATATGGATGGATCTAGAGGGTGTTGTGCTAAATGAGATAAGATAAAGACAAATGCCTTCTGTTCTCACATACATGTGGAACCTCCCCCCCCCCAAAAAAAAAAAAAAACACCTCACAGAAACAGAGGACAGATTGGAGGTCACCAGAGGCAGGAAATGGGGAATAAGGGAAAAGGGTGAAGGTGGAGGAAATGGGTGAGGTGGTCAAAAGGTACAGGCTTTCAGTTATAAGACTGATAAATTCTGGTGATAACATACAGCATGGTGACTAGAGTTAACCATATTGTGTTGCATATTTATTTATTTTTTTTTATTTTTATTTATTGATGATAGTCACACAGAGAGAGAGAGAGAGAGAGAGAGGCAGAGACACAGGCAGAGGGAGAAGCAGGCTCCATGCACCGGGAGCCCGACGTGGGATTCGATCCCGGGTCTCCAGGATCGCGCCCTGGGCCAAAGGTAGGCGCCAAACCGCTGCGCCACCCAGAGATCCCTATGTTGCATATTTAAAAGCTGCAAGGGGAGTAGATCTTAAAGTTTTCCTCACAAGAAAAAATATGCGTAATTTTGTGAGGGGATAGATGTTAACTAAATTTGTTACAGTAATCATTTCATAATATATTCACACATCAAATCATTAGGCTGTACACTTGAAACTTATACAATATTATAGGTCAAGATACCTCGAGGAGGGAAGGATAGCGCTGGAAGTACAGAAAGTTGCATGAGCCTTCAAATAGAGCCAGAAGATAAATTTTGGTCTTGCGATCAGAGTTGTGACATGGGGACAGAGATTTCACATTGAGAATATTAAGATCTATTGGTTTTCATTAAATAATTCCCACTCCCCATATATTAACATTGCTCGGGTGAGCAATGTTATATCCCATGATATAATCAGAAAATTTAACATTATAGTATTTTGTTTCATCAGTTCCTGTTCCTCTCCATTGTGTCAAAACACACTTGATAAAGAAACTGACAGTAAACAAGTGCCCACAGTCCCCTAGCTGGTCAGTGGTTGAGCTGAGAGTGAAAGTGAAGGAGATCTCCACCTCTTGGTCTAGAGCAGATGTTGGCAAACTGCAAATCTGGCCCATGGCCTGTTTCTGAATGACTCATAAACTAAGAGTGATCTTTACATTTTACATGGTGCGGGTGTGTGTGTGTGGGGGGGCGGAATCAAAAGATATATATTTCTTGATATGTGAAAACTAGATAAAATTCTAATTTCAGCATCTGTAAACTTTTACTGGAGCAGAAGCTCACTCATTCATGTATGTATTCTCTATGGCTGTTTTTATCATCAGAGTAGTTACAACAGAGACTAATGGGCCCTAACATCTAAAATATTTCCTTTCTGGTTCTATATATATTAAAAAAAAAACCCACAAAATTTATGTATAGCTAAATAATTTTTTTTAAGATTTTATTTATTTATTCATGAGAGACACACAGAGAGCAGAGACATAGGCAGGGAAGAAGCAGGCTCCATGCAGGGAGCCCAATGTGGGACTTGATCCCGGGACTCCAGGATCATGCCCTGGGCTGAAGACAGGTGTTAAACTCCTGAGCCACTCAGGGATCCCCCCAAAATAAGATAATTTAATAGCAGTCCTAGCCCTAATGCCAGTGGCCATTCTAATTTCTGGGTGTCAAACTCCCATCAACTCTTAAATGTTTTAGCTATCACCCCTGCATACTAATGAGAAGCAGGGTAACTATAGAAAAAGGGTGAGGAAGGTACCTTCCTGATATTGATGCAGCAAATCAGGTCCAGAACTGAAAATGAAAACAGAGCAGTCTTGTCTAACATTTAAAACTGATCAAAATATCATACAGCAATACATGCCTCCCTGATTTTTTTTTTTAATTTTTATTTATTTATGATAGTCACAGAGAGAGAGAGAGAGAGAGAGAGGCAGAGACACAGGCAGAGGGAGAAGCAGGCTCCATGCACTGGGAGCCCGATGTGGGATTCGATCCCGGGTCTCCAGGATCGCGCCCTAGGCCGAAGGCAGGCGCCAAACCGCTGCGCCACCTAGGGATCCCTGCCTCCCTGATTTTACTATTCAAAGACCCCCCCGCCCCCAAGAGGAAAGACCTCCTTGCAAGCTGGAGTGGTGATCAAAACTTTTACTAAATGAGTAGAAGCCTTTCAAATGGACATCATGCTTATAATATCAATATTTAAAACAGAGGAGTTAAATTGTACTGTCTGAAGAGGGCAGAGGACTTGGAGGTGAGGAACCTTAGGGCCCAAGGTGTAAAAACCACAGATGTAGGAAATAATCTAAGGAAACTATCCCAGGGATGCCTGGATGGCTCAGTAGTTGAATGTCTGCCTTTCACTAAGGTCATGATCCTGGGGTCCTGGGATCAAGTCCCAAATCGGGCTCTCTGCAGGGAGCCTGGTTCTCCTTCGGCCTGTGTCTCTGCCTCTCTGTGTCTCTCATGAATCAATAAATAAAATCTTAAAAAAAAATAAAGAAACTATGCCAATTTTTAAAAAGTATAACTTGGTATGGAAAACTAAGAAATATAAATATTTATATATTTTATAATATATTTGTGATTATTTTATAAATATAATTTACACACACCATATAAAACATAATACACAAATATTATAAATATATAAATATATAAACCATTAAAGTCTGGTTCAGGAAATAGACCTTTTTAATGCAGTGATACGTATCAAAAGCCTAAATATATTCATAGTTAATAATCCCAAGTTTATCTTAAGGAAATAGTCCAAAATATTGGGGGAGGAAGAGGAGTATAGGAAAAATTATATGTTTGGTAGTTTCCAAATTGTGGACTATGCCAAAATTGAAAACAATGTCACATCAAATAATGAGGAATGATTTAAAATATTTTTGAGATGCAATGTCATAGAATATTACACATTCATTTAAAACACACCTAGAAAGAATATGTAACAATATGGGCAAGCAATGTAAGAATAACTGGTAAAGGAAAAAAAAAAGGAGGAAACATATAAAACCTATGTTTATATGTTAAAACAAGTCCTCATTTAAAATAAGTCAGACATAGTGGAAAATACCTTTTTCCAAAAAATTTTCCAAAAAATTCCAGTAATTTTCCAAAAAATTATTGGAATATATTCCAAAAAATTATTGGAATATATTATATTTCCAAAATATTTTGGAAAATATTTTCCAAAATATATATATAATAATAAATTATTATTCTTTCTTTCTTGACAAAGAAAATGTATCAAATTTTCACAGTTGTCCTTGGCTGCTGAAAGTTATTTCTTTTCTTTCAATTTTATTACATATTTCAAATTTCTAAAAGGACTGCGTATGATTTTTATAACTGAAAAAAGAAAAAATAAGAAATAATTTCATTCACAGGGGAGAAGGAAAACCAGAAATACATAGTTTAGTCAATGTGTTAAAAAAAAAAAAGCACATAAACGTAATTTTTTTAAAATACAGAAGTAAAAGAAAGTAGTCTTTCAAAATCCATTTCAGGGGCACCTGGCTGGCTCAGTCAGAGGAGCATCTGACTCTTGGTCTCAGGGTCATGAATTCCAGCCCCACACTGGGTGAAGAGATTATATAAATAAATATAAGCTTTAAAAAAAACAAAAACAAAAAAAACCCAAAATCCACTTCAACACTTTCAGACCCCAAGCCTCCCATTGCAGCAAACACAGCTTAAAGTAATCTGACCAATAGATGTCACTGTTACACTTCTTTCATTGACCACATCTTGAGATGCGTGACCTAACTTTGGAAGTAGAAGGCCAAAATCAAAAATATTACAAATTTCCATTTCACTTCACAAAGGGTTGTAGATTTTCATCTTTCAGCTTCATTCCAAACCTCCTTTTACAATAACTGGGATTTTGCATGCTTTTCTAAAATAACAATGCTAATATGGTTATGAAAAGGGCCAAAGTTCCTCTGCCCTTGGGTTGTTTGAGAAAATATCCAGTCACATGAACGAACATTACAGATCTAACCCACATTTATCAAACACATACTTCTGGGCCTGAAAGTAATGAGTTGGAAGGTATCAAAAGGAATCAAGGACATAAGATTGCCAATGGGCTTTAAAGTTAATGGAGAAAGAAGAAAAGAAAGAAAGAAAGAAAGAAGAACGAAGAAAGAAATAAAGAAACGAAAGAAAGAAAGAAAGAAAAGAAATCAAAAAGACAGAAAGAAAGAAAGAAAGAAAGAAAGAAGAAAGAAAGAAAGAAGAAAGAAAGAAAGAAGAAGGAAAGAAAGAATACGAGAGACGAGAATGCATGAGCGAGGGAGTTGCGGTCTTTCTGTTTCGTGTCTTTCATTCTGCTTATTCCTTCCGTCATCCCTCCCCCCCTCCTCCATCTATCCCTCACTCCCTCCCTCCCTCACCCCTCCTCCCTCCCTCCGCCTCCCTCCCTCCCTCCTCCCTCCCCCCTCCCTCCCTCCTCCCTCCCTCCCCCTCCCTCTCCCCTCCCTCCCTCTCCCCTCCTTCCTTCCTTCCTTCCTTCCTTCCCTCCCTCCCTCCCTCCCTCCCTCCCCCCCCTCACCTCCCTCCCTCCCCCTTCCTTCCTTTCTTCCTTCCTTCTCCTTCCTTCCTTCCTTCCTTCCTTCCTCCTCCCTCCCTCCCTCCCCCCTCCCTCCCTCCCTCTCCCGCCCTCCCTCCCTCCCCCTCCCTCCCTCTCTCTCTCTTCCCTCCTCCCTCTCCCTCCCTCCCTCCCTCCCTCCTCCCTCCCTCTCCCTCCCTCCCTCCCTCACCCTCCCTCCCTCCCGCCAAGAAAGAGAGAAAATCCTTCTTGGATACCTAATGCTCATCCTCATCTCTGAAAAGAAACTGAGAGATGTGGTGGTGACAATGACAATCTATCAGGCCATCTACAATGCAGAAGCAGCTAAAACCCAGCCTACTGTTTTGTCTAGTGTAGCTGATGGTTCTATGTCAATACAGGGATGAATGAGAAGGGAGAGGGCGGAGTCATCTTGTATTTGCAGATGTCCCACCCACCTGTTCACCTGTTATTTGAGCCCCTGGAGAGAAAGACAGGTTTAGGAATGTGTGAGAAAGATAGGCTATTTAGATTGTTCTGGAGATGGGATGTCTGGGTGGCTCAGCTTTTTCAGTGTCTGCCTTTGGCTCAGGGTGTGATCCTGGAGTCCCAGGATCAAGTCCCACATTGGGCTCCTTGCATAGGAGCCTGCTTTTCTCTCTGCCTTTCATGAATAAATAAAGTCTTAAAAAAAAAAAAAAAGATTGCTCTGGAGGATGTTCTCAAACGTATGTTCTCAACTTTTTAGAAAAATGATATTAAGAGGTGAGAAGCAGCAAACATGTCCTCTCACAATGAGGTTTAGGCAGTAAAACGGATGTGGGGAAAGCACTCTGAAAACATTTAGGTAAATTGTAGACACAGTCACATTCTAGCACACAAATTTCAGGCCACGGAGGTGCATCTGTATTCTGCAACCGACTGATTTTTAGACAATGACCCACACACAAAATGCAGCTTCAGCAGTTTTACGAACACAGTTTACATTAAGTACATCTCTGTTGACTGCAAAGAATCATAGCTCAAGCATAAAGATTTCTACTTACATGGAGATCCAAGTACAATTCACTTTTGTTTGGCTTCTCTCTCTCCTCGTGGAGCAGAAATGGACAGGCTGGCCCTGCTCTATAGCCCAGGAACCATGCACTTCCATCCCTGCTGGGAAGGTCTCTGGTTGCTGTCTGCTCATTGAAACAATCCCGGGACAAACCCTCAGAGGAGATGCCTAGACAAAAACAGGGAAGACCATCAGTGATGTGGTGGCTAGAAGAACACTAACCCAGCCATATCTGGGGACTCCTACGTGGGCCATTTCATACTACCTCCTACATTCCTTCCTAGGTTGCACTTTTAGAGGATGCTTTCTCCCAAAAGTGCTTGTCTTGATTACTCTTTCTGGATCACGCTAACAAAGAATTTAAAATATTTGCCCTCATACCCAATTTAAAAAGAGAAGTCTATTAGCCATACTCTATGTTCACTACCCTTGCTTACCAATGCAGGCTATACAGACCATTCTCTTTCAGAACAGAAGTCAGGAGGCCTGAGTTGCTGGATTCACTACTAAAAGGTGTTACCTGAGTCATTCACTAGTCACTAGCTTGTGTGTTCTTCTGGAGCAGGAGCTGCATCATGGTCATCTTCATTTCTGGGGATTATCATGCATGCATGAACTACTGGGGACTCACTTTTCTCATCTCTGGAAGGGGGTATTGATGCTAGTTTTTAGCTATACTATGTTGGGATGATAATAGTCGAGGATGTGCCAGGCATTGTTCTCAGCCTTGCTCCTCAGTTTCTAAGATGACTCTATAGGCAGGCATTATCAGTGCTCCCACTTCAAATGGGGGAACTGAAGCACAATGAAATTAAGCAATTTGCTTCAGAACAAGAAATGGGAAAGCCAGGAATTGAACCCAGGCAGTTAAACACCAGAGCCCCTGCTCTTAATAACTAGATTATGTAGTCTCTGCCCAGCATTCTTGACATGGCAATACACCTTGTACAACAAAAGGACTTCATGGTCAAATAAATGTGAGAGGCTGCATGCCATATCCCGCAGAGCCACAGTTCATGTTCGTGTATTAAAGACTTTGAAACGCCCGTTAGTAAAGAAGCATAACTCTAATAGTGTTTTCCTAACTTATTTGACCACAGAATCCATTTAAAGGATACCCATTAAACATGCTGGAAGCCACTAGTGTTCCACTGCAATGTAGTTTGGAAATTACTAGATTAGATCACCTCTAAAGTCCCATACAGCTCTCAAGTCCGGAAGTCTCTTTTAATTCCTGGTAAACAATCTTGGCAAAATATTAAGTGACCAGCCAGAAGGGTTTAGGCTCAGTATCCTCTGCAGTAGAGATCACTGTTGAATATATGCTAGAGCATTTATCACACCGAAGCCTTGTAATAGTGTTTCTTTGAGAGTGGCCCAAAGCCAGCCAACGACTTTGGCCATACTGAAAACCTGACATACCAGGTGATTTGAGCTGATGAGAAGTTAGCTAGCAAAAGGAAAGTGGGCTAACATGCTTCTCCTTCAGATTAGAGTAGGATTTTCGAAGAGAGAAAATTTGAAAACAGCCAAGGCTTTGCTTTTTGTTTGCTTGTTTGGTTGGTTGGTTTCCAATCACACTTCAGGGTGAAAAGTGATACAGGTCACGGCATCGCCACAGTTGCCCCCTGACAGGCTGTTTGTTGACAGAACACTTTTCTGTAGCCACTGAGAAAATGAGGATCCAAGACCTCAGGCATCTCCTCTGCAGACCTGGGATATCTGGAAAGTCATAACCGGGCTCTTCCCTCATTTCAGCCAGATGTCCTACAGTGAGGGCCTTTTTATTCACCTGGCCTCACCCCTGCCTTATACTCTTTACTACCTACTCTCTCCAGACAGACTGCCTCGTGGGCTTTTGCTCAGGGCCTCACTGCAGAGTGTGACCGCTCCTGCTCAGAAGACACAGAAAAGGGCTCCTGCCTAAAGAGACCATGGAGAGGAGAGGAACGCCCTGCTAAGCATGTGCCCTCTATCCTCACAGTGACCCTGAGAGGAAAGTCATCCCGGCTGTACTTTAACAGATGGAGAGATGAAAGCTCTGCCTCTGGTTAACTTCCAATTATTGGTCTCATCTCCCTCCTTGAATACTACTGTTTATATCTGGCAAGAAAGAGGAAATCAACCTTTTTAGATGTGTGTGGGACCCTCACTATGCTCCCTCATCTTCAGAAATGTGTTAATTACTAATCCCATCCCCTCTTTCCAAATCCCTCTACTTTTCATCTTGATTTTGGGAGAGCTGCTGACTTTGGGTAAAGTTTCCCCAGATTAATACAACACAAAACGTAATATGTCGATCACAAACAACATGATGTACAACATCTAAGGCAAGACATCTATACCATCAGAGGCACATTGTCTGGTGACTGGACGTTCGTCATTTAGGTATAAAAGAGTGAGAAATGCCCATAATAACCAGGGTCTGGTGTCCCTGGATGAGATGCAGGTGCATGCACAAACACACTCACACACCCTGCAGAGGCTATCTGACACTTCACTGATAAGGTGTACAGTGCAATCCAATTCACTCTTTATGCAGAGGAAAGACAACATCAAGTTTAGGCACAGACAAAGAAAAGCAACTTCATTTTGGAGATAGTTTTCAATTGAAAGGCTAATTTTTAACATCTAATATTTAACCAGACAATATCCCTATGAAGGAAGGAAATGCACAAGGTACAACGGTGACATGTAAACATTTCGGTAAAGATCATTAGGACAGGAATGGGCCAAGGTGCAAATGACAAATTCACCAGTAGAAAGGACACAACAGATTTACAAAATAAGTCTTTGAATGGAGAGTTTTAATATAATCAATGCAAGTTTTTTGAACAGTTGAAAATAAAGCAAATGTCCATGTTGATTAACATAGGTAGTGGCCACACTATTCTCTTCAAATGAATAAATTTTAATAAAGAGAAAAAAAATTACCTGAAATTAGGTAAGTATGTTTTGTCAAATGGGCAAATGTCATCTAATTTTATGACACCAATAGATTTTGAAGGGTTATATTTTCATTGAACATTTTGCAAAAAGCTTAGCACAGTCTCCTCAACTCAATCATGTCTTTCCCTTCCATGTGCATATTTTAAGTCCATTTTCCACTCCATATTTATTGGTTATTTTGTTTCTCAAAGACATTTCAATAGCTTGATGAAACACACATGCACATGGGGTTAATGCTACAACTGACCACTGTTTAATACAACATATAGCACAGACACAGTACAGGCAGGGCAGCTTACCTGGAGACCACTTTGAAAGTGTGTGCTTTTTCCCAACCATTCAAGTGATGAGCTGCACTTCCTGGTGCTAACCTATAACATCAGACTGGGGTTTTGCTGTCAATTATCAATACAACAGAACAGAAAAGAAAGGTAATAAGCCATTTCAAACTGGAAGCAGTTTATTCCAAAACAGAATCAGTGTCCCTTCCTGATGATGATGACTATTGTTTCCATTGCTTCACTGCCTCCCTGAATTCTGAGTATGCACCCAAGGCCTCTTCCAGTTGCGTCTGTAGCTCCTCCCACTGGCATAGATGTGTATTTCCCCCGGTCCATGGATGTTGGATCTGGCCTTGTGACTTGCGTTAGCCAACTGAATGTGGGCAATGTGACAGGATGCTGATTCCGAGCCCAGACCTTAGGAGGCATTTTGTGGTTTTCCCCCTGCTTTGTGTTTCTGCCATCACCATGTGACAAGCATGTGCTAGGAAGCCCAAATGAGACACACAGAGAAGATCCAAACACAGTTCCGCTGCAGAATGAACCCAGATCAGATCAAGTGAATGACAGCCAACCAACTCGTCAGACAGTGAATGAAAACAATAAATATTTGCTGTGAGCCTTTGAGATTTGAGGCTATTCAAAATAGCTCCCTAATAGACTATCATCTCTCCCCACCAGAAGCACCATCTCTATTAAAAACTTTGAACCATTTCAGCTGAAAGGGCTTAAGGGCTATTAATATACATTTGTAAAAATAATTCCTCCTAAAAAAATGATTTGATATATCAGGTTTTGGAAAATAATAAAAAACTCATGGCATATCCATGTCCTCATTCATACCAAGATTCACACTCAAACTATTTCATTAGAAAAATTAACTTTATTTAGCAGGCATTGTCTTTAATTATCTAAGGAACATATATAAATGCATAAATACATTTATACATGTGTATGAAACATACATATATAAAACATGTCTAAATCCACTTCTAAAGAGAAGTTTGCAAACATACCATATAATCAAATCTGGACAAAAGTCCCTAAGGAACAAAATTACAGTGCCTTTCAGCCTTCCTCCTTCAATTTTCCTGTCACACTGAGCCCTCACTTGACAGCAGTGATGAAGTAGTTATGCTTTCAAAAGGAGAAAGGGGGGAAAAAAACCCTTAGCCTGAGACTCTCTTGAATTTTTTTCCTCCTGTGCTGTAATTCCCAGGGCCATCCATCATATTGACTTAAAATAAATCCAAAGAGGTGCAGTTTTCTCAACCATGAATATCAGAACTGATATGTAAAGGTAGACGGGTTGTCTTCCATTATGTTATTCAAACATGTACTTACAAGCAAAAGACAGCAATCTAGATGTGCAGCTAATGGGAAGTGACATTGTTAAGTACTTGTAAAGAGGCTGTGTGCTTATGTGTAATTATTCATGCCTTTATCCAGGGAGACAGAGCTTTGGTGAAAGTATAGTCTCATGGCTGGTATCTGTCAATTTGAGATCACCACTTGCCAATCCCACTGCCCCCATTTTCATTCCTTGTGATGTTGAATGATACAGTGTCCTAAGCAGATAGGTAGCTTTAATTCTAAGAATTCACCTTATCCATCCACTCCAGTCTCTAACTCCTGGCAAGAAGTCCATGGAAGGAAAACTTATGGGCAAGGACAGGCAGGTGGAGGTGGAAGGTGTACAAGGGCAGGACAAGGCTATGGGGTAGACCAGGAAGTAGGAAGGAATCCATATCCATCCAACCAATGCAATGTTCGAATTTCTTAAGTTATGTTTATAGTCAAATGACATGAAATCAAATTTAGAATTAGAAGGGATCTTGTACGTCTCTTATCTGCTCATTTTATACCTGATGAAACTGAAACCAAGAAGTTTGTGGTATCTCCAACATACCCACCTGATGGCAAAGGCAGACTAAAATCCAGGTTCCAGGGAAATCTTTTATGTTATTTAGAGAACAGCATTATTGCCAATCCATGGATGAGAGAACACTGAGGTCTGATAAAAAGTAAATGTGAATGTTTTCACAGGTGGGATCAATTCCTGACTATGACTTTTACTAGTTGTTTGAAACTAGTGGAGTTAATAAACCTTTCTGAATCTTTATTTCCTCATTAATAAAATAAAAATAACTATGGGCACCCAGGTGGCCCAGGCAGTTAAGCGTCTGCCTTTGGCTCAGGTCACGGTCTCAGGGTCCTCGGATGGAGCCCCTCATCAGGGCTCCCTGCTCAGCAAGGAGTCTGCTTCTCTCCCTCCCTAGCCCTCCTCCCCCCCATTGGTGTGTGTGTTCTCTCTTTCTCAAATAAATAAATAAATAAAATCTTTTTTAAAAAAAAGAAAAGAATAAGAAAATGCCTGCTAGTGAGCAGTATTCAAAATTGTTTCCTTCCAGGAAACTTTACTTGGGCCAGGGGTGACAGATTGACGGGGGATGCAGACAAATCCCGGTTTTAAATAAAGAAAAGAAGCCTGTACACAATGAGGCCATACTAAACATCACATACCCATATTAAGGACTATTTCTTTGTCTAGGAAGATAAAGGGAAGAAAAATTAAGCTAATAAGAATTCATGGTAGCACTCCACTGCAGCAGATCCCAAATCTGCTTAAGTCCTAAAAATAGAATTCACATCATCAAATGCAATAGCTCCAAGTAAGTAAGTGGCTGATCATCCTCCAAAAGAGCAACTCCTCAGGGCATTTCCTTAGAAATGACATCCAATGACATATCTTCCCTAAAGTTCAAACACTTGAGCCTTGGGCCATGAATGAAACTATTTATAGGCAAAGATTTAAATGAAATAGCATTTTAAGGAGGTACATAAATATATGTATATTTCTATGATTATTATTATACTAACTTCTCTCCATGATCTTTTCCTGCAAGGGATACAGATGTCAAGTGAGAGACAAATATTGCTTAAGTCAGGAAACTCATTTGTGGCTATAGTTATCCTGAATATTTTAACACCTGGAAAACAGGGGTGTGTTTTAAAGTAGCACAAATGATGCTGAGTCACTCTGCTTTAGAACGGAGGGAAGGTAGGAGAAGATGCTTCTAAGTAAGGTTTGGTGCAGAAAAGATTAAGAGAAAATCACATTTGGAAGGTTGTAGGATTCCCTGAGACATAAAAACCTCTGTCCATTTTCAGATAGTAAATGCTGAGGAAATTAGATGTTGGTACTTCAAATGCCTGTTTCAAAAAATCCTGGTATATTTGATGTTAAGGAAGATACTTGCTCATTAACAAAAAATATTACTGAAGTGAAGAACAAGAATACAGAATGCATTTCTTATCATATTCATTCTAAATAAATTTGAATCACATTTTTCCACTTTATATCACATTGTTTCAGTTATTATGGGAATAGCTATACCAATGGGGAATCCAACTCTTGAAGAGATATGACATAGCTACTAATTGTCTTAATAGCTAAGGAGGTATAGTAAAGAAAAAAACTATAAAATACTAAGGCTTGGATTATAAAATATATGATGAGTTTTTTTTCATCTTTTTCCAAAAGGAAGGGATCTTAAGAGAGACACAAAACATGAATATGCATAACAAGATTGAGACAAAGAAAAAAAGGTGGCACATATGTCAATATTAAGGGTAAACATTTAAGAGATTAAGAACACAATATGACTTTGAGTGTCCTGGCAAACAAAGCAGTTCTATTATCAAAAGGAGGAGGGGTGAGGCAGTGAAGGGTTAGAGTCTTGGTTTCTGCTCAGGCCAGTGATCTCCGTGTTGAGGGGTGGAGCCCCATGTAGACTCCCCACTAGAATCCCTCAGCCTCAGCTCCAGCCCTGCTCAACTCCCAATAGGTCTGTCCCTGTCTCTCTGCTCCTCCCCCATGCTCTCTCTCTTTCTCTGGAATAAATAAATCCCTTTTAAAAAAGGAGGAAATGGGGCACCTCGTGGCTCAGCAGTTGACCATCTGCCTTCGGCTCAGGTCATGATCTTGGGGTCCTGGGATCGAGTCCCGCGTCGGGCTCCCTGCATGGAGCCTGCTTCTCCCTCTGCCTGTGTCTCTGCCTCTCTTTCTCTGTGTCTCTCATGAATAAATAAATAAAATCTTTAAAAAATAAAAAAAGGAGGGGAAACATACATATTCTTCAGGGCTGATCACGATTTTTCTGATGTTAAATTATGAGAGAGATTGGTACATAATACAGTCAATTCCCATGTTGGACTTAGCTCCATCCAGGCTGTTTTGACCAACAGTTGATTTCACAGAGCTAGTGATGCTGATCTAGTTGTCTACAAATAGCCTCTGTCCTTTGAACCAGAGAGGTTTGGAAATTATCTTGACTACCCAGTGATGTGAAAGTAAAGTGAAGAGTTCTTCAGCAGCACGACTAAGTAGTGGCTGCCCTGAAACAGATTCTTAAACGGCCTGCTTTGCCAAGTGTTTCAGGGACTAGAGCTTTTCTACCTTCCTTCTTCCAACGACCATCATTACTAAAGAGCAGGCCTGCACTTGATCCCAACAATCTTAGCCGAGGCCTAATTTATCACTCCCTCTTTCCTCACAAATCTATTTTCTTAGGGGTGAGTTATGTCCTTCATATGGGACATTTACTATGTGTCACATGCTTTATATACATTATGTGTTATTGAGAATCTTCACAATAATCCTGCAAGGTTGGTATAAAGTAATCACATTCTAAGGATGAGAAAAGTAATGAAACAGAGAAGATAACTTTACCCAGGATCAAACAGTATGTAGGAGAAAGGGTCCTGAACCCAGAGCCCAGAATTAACCACCTACCATAAATAATTAAAAACTAAACAAAATATAGTAAACAACTATTTTTAAATGTTTGATAGTAAGCAGTGCAGTTCAATAATCCTTAAAAGAGGTACAACAAATGAAGTGAGCCTCATAATTGCTTGGGCTTACAGTTGAAGAGATGATTTCTAGACTAAAAATAATTAATACGGCCCAATGACCTATTGGGAAATATCAAGCAGTCTAACATATATAAAATTAGAAGCAGAGAAGTGGAAAAATATTTAAAGAAATAATGGCTAAAAAGGAGAGACAGAAGAAAATTTTTAAAGAAATACTGGCTGAGGGGAGGGACAAGACGGCGGAAGAGTAGGGTCCCCAGGTCACCTGTCCCCACCAAATTACCTAGATAACCTTCAAATCATCCTGAAAATCTACGAATTCGGCCTGAGATTTAAAGAGAGACCAACTGGAACGCTACAGTGAGAGGAGTTCGCGCTTCTATCAAGGTAGGAAGACGGGGAAAAAGAAATAAAGAATCAAAAGGCCTCCAAGGGGGAGGGCCCCGCGAGGAGCCGGGCTGAGGCCGGGGCGAGTGTCCCCAGGACAGGAGAGCCCCGTCCCGGAGGAGCAGGAGCTGCACCGACCTTCCCGGGGGAAAGGGGCTCGCGGGGAGGTGGAGCAGGACCCAGGAGGGCGGGGATGCCCTCGGGCTCCCGGGGACACTAACAGACACCTGCGCCCCGGGAGATGCGCCGAGCTCCCTAAGGGCTGCAGCGCGCACGGCGGGACCCGGAGCAGCTCGGGGGGGCTCGGGGGCGGCTCCGCGGAGGGGGCTGCGGGGGGGAGCAGCTCGGGGGGGCTCGGGGGCGGCTCCGCGGAGGGGGCTGCGGGGGGGAGCAGCTCGGGGGGGCTCGGGGCCGGCTCCGCGGAGGGGGGGCTGCGGGGCTGTAGGGATAGAGGGAACATTCCTCGACATCTTAAAAGCCATCTACGAAAAGATCGCAGCCAATATCACTCTCAATGGGGAAGCACTGGGAGCCTTTCCCCTAAGATCAGGAACAAGACAGGGATGTCCACTCTCACCATTGCTATTCAACATAGTACTGGAAGTCCTAGCCTCAGCAATCAGACAACAAAAAGACATTAAAGCATTCAAATTGGCAAAGAAGAAGTCAAACTCTCCCTCTTTGCCGATGACATGATACTCTACATAGAAAACCCAAAAGCCTCCACCCCAAGATTGCTAGAACTCATACAGCAATTTGGTAGTGTGGCAGGATACAAAATCAATGCCCGGAAATCAATGGCATTTCTATACACTAACAATGAGACTGAAAAAGAGAAATTAAGGAGTCAATCCCACTTACAATTGCACCCAAAAGCATAAGATACCTAGGAATAAACCTAAACAAAGAGCTAAAGGATCTATACCCTAAAAACTACAGAACACTTCTGAAAGAAATTGAGGAAGACACAAAGAGATGGAAAAATATTCCATGCTCATGGATTGGAAGAATTAATATTGTGAACATGTCAATGTTACCCAGGGCAATTTACACATTTAATGCAATCTCTATCAAAATACCATGGACTTTCTTCAGAGAGTTAGAACAAATTATTTTAAGATTTGTGTGGAATCAGAAAAGACCCCGAATAGCCAGGGGAAGTTTACAAAAGAAAACCATATCTGGGGGCATCACAATGCCAGATTTCAGGTTGTACTACAAAGCTGTGGTCATCAAGACAGTGTGGTACTGGCACAAAAACAGACACATAGATCAATGGAACAGAATAGAGAACCCATAAGTGGACCCTGAACTTTATGGTCAACTAATATTCGATAAAGGAGGAAAGACTATCCATTGGAAGAAAGACAGTCTCTTCAATAAATGGTGCTGGGAAAATTGGACATCCACATGCAGAAGAATGAAACTAGACCACTCTCTTTCACCATACACAAAGATAAACTCAAAATGGATGAAAGATCTAAATGTGAGACAAGATTCCATCAAAATCCTAGAGGAGAACACAGGCAACACCCTTTTGGAACTCGGCCACAGTAACTTCTTGCAAGATACATCCACGAAGGCAAAAGAAACAAAAGCAAAAATGAACTATTGGGACTCCATCAAGATAAGAAGCTTTTGCACAGCAAAGGATACAGTCAACAAAACTAAAAGACAACCTACAGAATGGGAGAACATATTTGCAAATGACCTATCAGATAAAGGGCTAGTTTCCAGATCCATAAAGAACTTATTAAACTCAACAGCAAAGAAACAAACAATCCAATCATGAAATGGGCAAAAGACATGAACAGAAATCTCACAGAGGAAGACATAGACATGGCCAACATGCACATGAGAAAATGCTCTGCATCACTTGCCATCAGGGAAATACTAATCAAAACCACAATGAGATCCCACCTCACACCAGTGAGAATGGGGAAAATTAACAAGGCAGGAAACCACAAATGTTGGAGAGGATGCGGAGAAAAGGGAACCGTCTTACACTGTTGGTGGGAATGTGAACTGGTGCAGCCACTCTGGAAAAATGTGTGGAGGTTCCTCAAAGAGTTAAGAATAGACCTGCCCTACGACCCAGCAATTGCACTGTTGGGGATTTACCCCAAAGATAAAGATGCAATGAAACGCCGGGACACCTGCACCCCGATGTTTCTAGCAGCAATGTCCACAATAGCCAAACTGTGGAAGGAGCCTCGGTGTCCATGGAAAGATGAATGGATAAAGAAGATGTGGTTTATGTACACAATGGAATATTCCTCAGCCATTAGAAACGACAAATCCCCACCATTTGCTTCAACGTGGATGGAACTGGAGGGTATTATGCTGAGTGAAGTAAGTCAATCGGAGAAGGACAAACATTGTATGTTCTCATTCATTTGGGGAATATAAATAATAGTGAAAGGGAATATAAGGGAAGGGAGAAGAAATGTGTGGGAAATCTCAGAAAGGGAGACAGAACATAAAGACTCCTAACTCTGGGAAACGAACTAGGGGTGGTGGAAGGGGAGGAGGGCGGGGTGTGGGGGTGAATGCGTGATGGGCGCTGGGGGGCACCTGACGGGATGAGCACTGGGTGTTAATCTGTATGTTGGTAAATTGAACACCAATAAAAAGAAATTTATTATAAAAAAAAGAAATACTGGCTGAAATTCTCCAAATTTAACAAAAAGTATAAACGCACAGATCAAAGAAGCTCTATGAACCTTAAGGAGGATAAACATAAAGGAAACTATAAAAATAAAGTTGTAAAAAGCCAGTGATAAGAAGAATATTATAAAAGCAGCCAAGAAAAGAATATTATATATGAAACCAAACAAAAGAATAATTAAGGACTTCTTGGCTGAACATGCATGCTGGAAGGCAATGAATGACAACTTTAAAATACTGAAAGATAAGGGATTAAAAGTGTCAACCTAGAACCTGACATGCAGTAAAAATATCTTCCAAACTGAAAGGAAAACAAAGATTTTTCAGACAATTAAAAGCCAGACAATTCATCTTCAGCTGACTTAAGACCACAGGAAATGTCAAAAAATTGTTAATGTTTTTTTTCTGGCAAAAGGAAAAAAATCGGAAGAGGGGCACCTGGGTGGCTCAGTTGATTGAGGGTCCAACTCTTGGTTTCAGCTCACATCATGATTCAGGGTCATGAGAATGAGCCTGCACTCAGCAAGGAGTCTGCTTAAGACTCTTTCTCCCTCTCTCCCTCCCCCTGACTCTCTCTCTAAAATGAATAAATAAATCTTTAAAAAAAAATCAGAAGAAAATTTGGAAAATACCAAAAATTATAAACATGTAAGTTAATACACAGGACATTTTCCTCATTATTGAAGTTATTTAAAAATATAATTAACTGAAATAAAAATAATGTATTGTGTGGTTTATAACATATGGACATAAGAGATGCTAATAACAACAATTGCAGCACATTCAAGAAGCAGAAATGGAAATGTTCTGTTTTAAGAGTCAGAAATTTGTGTGAAGCAGTATAATTTAAAATAGACTGTGATAAATTAAATTTGCATATTAGAGTTATTGGTTTTTAAAAATGCTATCTCCAATGGTAGATATAACATGGAATCCTAGAAAGCACTCTAGCTAAAAGAAGATAGAAAATTATGTAAAAAGGAAGAAAAACAAATGGAAAGTGGATTAAAACTCAACTATACTGATAGTTACATTAAATATAAATCACCTAAACACTCCAATTTAAAGTCAGGGTTTATCAGACTGGGTAAAAAAGTAAGGCTCAATTATACATCATCTCCAAGAAACTCATTTTAAATATAAAATTATAAATAAGGTACAGTAGAAGGATGGAAAAAGCTATATATACAAATGCTAATTACAGAAAGATTGAGTGGCTATATTAATATCAGGAGAAATAAACTTTGAAATGAGATATGTTACCAGGAATAAAGAGAGAAGCTTCATAATGATAAGGAGTCAATTTATCAGAGAGAAAGAGCAATCCTAAACTTCCTAAACTACCTAAACTACCTAAAATCCTAAACTACCAGTTTGTATCTGGTAACAGAACTTCAAAATACATAAGCAAAGCTATCAGAACTGGTCTGAGATATCTATCATCTATCTATCTATCTATCTTCACAATTATATTTGGAGATTTCAATACTCCTGTCTTAGTAGTCAACAGATCAAGTTGATAGAAAATCAGTAGGAATATAGAAGAACTAAACAACATTGCTACCAATTTTACCTAATTGATATTTATAAGATACACTACCCAATAACTACAGAATACATATTCTTTCAAGTGCATATGGAATTTATCAAAATCATCAACATACTGTACCATTAATAAATCTGAAAATATCAACATCATAAAAATATGTTACACTGATAAATGGAATTAAATTCAGATATAATAAGTGGAACTACCTGGAAAATTCCAAATATTTGGAATTTCTAATTTCCAAATGTTAGACACCGCATTTGAAGAATAACTTCATAGGTCAAAAAAAAAAGTCACAGGGGAAATTAGAAAACATCTGAGATGTAGCAAAAGTGGTGATCAGAGGAAAATTTATAGTCTTACTTACTTAGTGATGGCCGCTCTTCCATGCTGGTCAACATCTTAACATTTATTCCCTGAACTAGGGCATATCAGGCACTGTTGATGCATGGTCAATTCACAGAAAACAGAGGATTCGGTAACCATTTTCTTCTTGAAAACTAAATGCTAATGTCTTAACTTTTTTTTTAATTAATTAATTTATTTTTATTATTATTTTTTATTGGAGTTCAATTTGCCAACATATAGCATAACACCCAGTGCTCATCCCACCAAGTGCCCCCCTCAGTGCCCATCACCCAGTCACCCCAAACCCCCACCCACTTCCCCTTCCACTACCCCTTGTTCATTTTCTAGAATTAGGTGTCTCTCGTGTTTTGTCACCCTCACTGATATTTTCACTCATTTTCTCTCCTTTCCCTTTATTCCCTTTCACTAATTTTTATATTCCCCAAATGAATGAGACCATATAATGTTTTCCCTTTTCTGATTGACTTATTTCACTCAGCATAATACCGTCCAGGTCCCTCCACGTCGAAGCAAATAGTGAGTATTTCTCGTTTCTAATGGCTAATATTCCATTGTATACATAAACCACATCTTCTTTATCCATTCATCTTTCGATGGACACCGAGACTCCTTCCACAGTTTGGCTATTGTGGACGTTGCTACAAACGACCTTAATGTCTTAGCTTTTGCTGCTCCACTAGGCCTCCTCTGGGAGGCGATCCTCCCAGATCACCTTTATATTAAATCTCAAATCTGAGATCCTCTGACAAGCACTCAGAGCTTCCAGGCAACTTTTTAGTCCCCAGAACTTAAGCATGTACAACCAACAATCACAAGACAGCTGAGAACATCTAACATAAAAACCAAGAAAGTAGAGAGCAAAAAGAAGAAAGAGATCTTGTCACTCCACACCTACTGGATTGAGACTTCAGTGGTGGCTACTTTTTTCAGCAACCCTATCTTTTGCTACCTAACCCTCTTCCATGCTCCAATTCTTACCAGCTTCCTATAATACTCTTCACCCACCTTTTCCCTCTTCAGGCCTAGGGCTGGTAAATGGCTTTTTGTTGTCGCTAGCTTCTAGGAACCTTACAAACCCAAGCTGGTTTTCTTAATTGGTCTGGACATAATCTCTTCATTAAGTTATTCTCAGTTTAAACCCTTCTGAATGTACCAACTATTTTCTGCCAGGACTCTGACTGATAGAGTCATTGGCATCAGGAATGGTGTTTATTTCCTACCCTGTAGCATGCTTGAGTATTACTAAAGCATCTAGGGTGCTTGCTTACTTGACGCTTGCCATGCCCAGTTAGAATAATAGCAGCGATGTAATGGGCCAGTGTAATCTTTTAAGAGAAATCAAAATAATTAGACTCCTTTCAGATTATATTATGATAGAGAAAAGGTAAATTGTCATGGTCCTAAAGTCAGACAATGATGGCATACTGCTGTCTCTTACAGATGAAGATGAATTGATTGGCATGAAAATAAAGCATTTTTTAAATCAATAAATGCATATTAGCTCCCAGAGGCTATGCTGATAACACTCAGTAAGGATACCATGTCTGAAACAGCACTTCTAAATTGCATCCCATGTAATAAAATTTATAAGAATCCAGTTATTCTCTGAAAGCCATCTGTTTCCTCACTAGCCAAAAGAGAATTTAAATGGGAGCATGGTATAAATCACCACCCCTACGTCTTTCAAATCTTCTATCATGGCACAGATCTCTGCAATTACCCCAAGAATGTAGCATATGTTTTCAACTAGTAGAAAAAATATTGTGTCGTTCCTCTCAGAACACACAAGTCTGGAAACCAAAGGTAGATTAGCCCCTTACAATATTATACTTAATAAATCATTTGCATAATTTTTGCTTCTTATCCTGGCAACCTTGGGCTTGCTGGGTTTGGATCCTAGTGACCCACGGAGCAATGCTTCTACTAGGGAATGTAGTCATGATTTTCTTAGGAAGCTCAGAGTGCAATTTGGCCATTTTAGGTTCTCATACATTAGAGATACATGTATTTGATTTCAGTGCCTAACAAAACGAATGTCTTCCATAGAATATTTTGAATTGGACCTAGAGTACTAAATGCCTATAGTACAAAAACATCTTTAAAAACCCAGTGGTAAAAAAAAAAAAAGATAAAAAAAAATAAAAACCCAGTGGTAAATGTAAAGTTACATATTTTGAAAAATATTAAGGAACAAATAGTACAGAGATGAATGTCCATGTTAATATTGAAACAATACAAGGAAGCTACTGTGAAACAAATACTTTCTAAGATTCCTGGTAAAAGAGTAAATTGGAATACATCTCTGCAGAACTATTTGGGAATATATACCTGACACAGAGGTTGATGGTTATGGCTCAAAGGCCAAATACAGCACACAGGCCATTTTTGTATACCCTGTGAGCTAAGAATGGGTTTTGCATTTCTTTCATTTTTAAAGGAAAGGAAGGAGAAGGAGGGGCTGGGAGTGAGAATAAGAGAGGAGGAGAAAGAAAAGCAGCGACAGAGCCCTTCTGGCCTGCAAAGTCAAAAATATTTACTATCGGTCTCTTTACACAAAAATTTTGCTGACTTCCATTCTAAAAGGTTACACATGTTCTATCCTTTAACCAATAATGGTTTGTGTGCATCTGTCCTGGTAGAAAAATAATTTTGTTAATCAAGATCTATTACAAAGTGATATTAGGGGTGCCTGGGTGACTAACTGGGTTAAGAATCCAACTCTTGATTTTGGCTCAGGTCACAATCCTGCAGTCATGAGATGAGCCTCACATCAGGCTCCATGCTTAGTGTGGAGTCAATTTGAGAGTCTCTTCCTCTCCATTTGCCCTTTCCCTTGCTCATGCTCTCTCTCTCTCTCTCTCTCTCTCTAAAATAATTAGGTGAATATTTAAAAAAAAAGGGGATAAGATGTCTATCAAAGTACAACTTATGAAAGTAAAAGGTGAGAAACTCAATGCCATAAATACCGCATAGATCCTTACTATTAACATTATTTCCCTTGGTTTGGTGCTGAATTAGACACCATGGACAGCCAAAAGGAAGAATGGCACAGGACTCCCATTTCTCCAGAGGGTTCGCTTTTAAGTTCAAATGGATGGTTCATACTTTACTGTATTCATTTTGAAATATTTTCGTTGTTTTTCATTCACCCTTCAAACTATAATATGCCCCCAAACAAAACAAAAAACAACAATAAAAAACCTAAGCCACCAAAATGATTTTCATATTTTCACACAGAATATTAGAAGAGTCGGGATCTTTCCATAATGCTTTGTTCAGCTAAATCACAATATTTTATTTTCCTTTATACGGTGAATTTACTTGGTGAAACATAAAATTAACTCTAATCATCTTCAATTTGGTGACTTATTTTTCCATTTTATCAAAATCTGGAAATTGCCTTCTTTCCTGAGGGGATTGCTATTATCTCAAATGTGATTATGCTATGTCCAGGGACTACTGTTTTATCAGAAAACACAGCTCTAATTTAAAATGCACGTCAGTAGAAAAATCAATTTACTAAAAGAAAATTAACTTCATAGGCAAATCTTTCAGGAAAGCAACTGATCCAAAAGTGAACTAAATCTATACTAAGAGTAGAACTGAATTCATTATATGTTTTTCAGTCAAGAAGAACTTATCACTATATTCCAGTTCATGATAAACATTCTCCGGAATGATTCCACTAAACAAATAATAGAATAGGAACTTTTTTTTTCTTTCTAAGAAATTATAAATAATCACAAGACTGTCAATAATGGCTTCCAAAGAGTGAGGAAGACTGATTGAATTATATTGCACTAACAAGTATTTCAGGGGTAATATTTTTCCTGTGGGTTTACATTTTGTTTACCTACATAGAAGTGGACTTCCTTGCCAAATTTTCACAATTTGTCATTTAAAATAATAGTATGAGCCACTGCAGTGACTTGCCACTGATGAATGGAGGCACAAAATAATTTATTTTCTCTTACTTTATTTGAAATGACAGTCCTAGCTATCAGTGAGAGGGATATAGAAAATTCCTAGGGAAAGCCACAACCACTCTAGTACAAGGTTAGGGGAGAAAGACATTTGAGTGGATTCAGCACAATTGAAACAGGAGATACACCCAAGATGGCTCCAGCCATTCAGAATGAAAGGAAATAAAAACATATTTAATAGGGAAACTGGTAACATACATCAATCTATTCCTGCAGTAATTAATTCCAGATAGTTTAATTCTAAAATAATTTCACAATTTGCAATGGAATCAAGGGTAGTATAAATTAACTGAAAAGAGAAAATAGTAAAGGAAAAAAATGGATAATTGAAGATAAATTAGGAAAGATGCTACTTGGTTGGAGGGATTTGAAGCTGTTTTTCTTGTAGCTTTTTTTTTTTAATTTCTATTTTCTTTTAAGATGTTATTTATTTGAGAGAGAGAGAGAGAGCACCAGTTGGGGGAAAGGCAGAGGGAGGAGAAGCAGGCTCCCTACTTAGCAGGGAGCCCAACGAGGGGCTTAATCCCCAGACTCCCAAGATCATGACCTGAGCTGAAGGCAGATGCTTAACCAACTGAGCCACCCAGGCACCCCTCATTTCTATTTTCAAAACATTGCCAATTTGAATCTTACTATTTGCACCATTAAAAAAAAAAGGCAAGAAGAATGTTGAAATCCCATTGTGAAGGCTTCCATGATGAGCAGAAGTTAGACTGACCCTCTCCGTGGGTTCTAAGAGATGGTGGAGGCAGGATTTTGTAAGCTGGGGAGCTGTCTTCAAACATCAAGTACATGCTCTGACCTGAGGACCAGTAAAGGATAGTTTCCCACTTCCTGGATACTGGGGACCAAAAACTGAAAGGTTAACATTAAACATTTTTATTATGATTCTAATGACTATAGGCCAGATGCTGTGGGAGCTCTGGATATTTCATTGTCAAATGGAGATATGCTCCCACTGGGGAGGTGTGGGAGGCAGAGGTCACCCCCAGAATTAGAAAGAGAGACTTTCTCTGGGCCATTTTGACCTCCTCAAACCAGGAAGAGGCAAAAAAATGGGGGGCGGGGTTATGATTAATAGGTAGCATACTTTATCCTATTAAAGGGAAACAGAATCACTGGGGATTCACTGAGATATAAGAGGAGTCTGAGGACAGGTTAGCAGAAGACTCTCATGATGTTACCTAATCTGGACTGTTGAGGATTCAGACCTCTCAAAAGTAAAGGTTTGTCCCTGCCCTCCCCTCCTCCCCATGAAAACCTCAAAGCAGCTAAAATGCTGGCTAAAGGCAAGAATAACTTGAAATGAGTAATGAATGGGAGAAAGCACAGTTTATGGCCTCGCAATTAGGTGGATAAACAGGGAGTCTTACCTGACCTTATATTTTCTTACATAATATTGGGATATCTAGAGATTGACAAATTACTTTTCTGTTTTCTCTTTCAATGGATACTATTTACTTTCTCTTCTTTTTCTTCCAGTCATTTAGTTTACATCAGTGCATCATAAACACAAAAAGGCCAAGCAATGAGAATACCAAACTTCTCATTTGGCATTGCCTCGGTGGCTTAAAACAAAAGGGTGGGGGGCAGCTTTGTTTGACCTGCACTTAATTTTGGAAAAATGTCTAAATCTCATTATCTGAATCTATCAGCCTTCAAAGGAATCTAGAATTGTGCTCACTTCGGCAGCACATATACAAAGGCATTTAGAATCTTACAGGAGCATCCTCAGATCCTCCATCTTACCAAATCCAGTGGCTAAGTCTCAGGCCTTGTCCCATGAAACCTTGCAGTAGTATCAGGCACAGTTGAACACACTTTTAGTTTCCTTGCCATTCCTTTCTAGAAACCACTTCCTCAACACTCTCCAACTCTTCCTCCTACTTCACTGCTCATTCCTCAGTCACCTCAGTGGCTTCTCATCTTCCCTATTTCTAAATCAAGGTTCTTAACCTTGGTACTGCTGACACTGTGGCTAGATGATTCTCCATTGTGGAAAGATGTTCTGTTAGTGGCATCTCTGGCCTCTACTCACTCCTTACTGGGAGCACCTCTTCCTCCTCACCAGCCAGTTGTGACAACTAAAAAATGTCTCCAGACATTGCTATATGTTACCTAGCTGAGAACCAGGGCTCTAGATGTTTCAGCCCTTCAAAAATCTGTCCTGTGCCCCCTTCTCCTCTCCATCTTCACTTACTTCCTTGGTCATCTTATTCAATCTCAAAGTTTGGGGGGTTTTTTTGAAGATTTTATTTATTTATTCATGAGAGACACAGAGAGAGGCAGAGACATAGGCAGAGGGAGGAGAGGCAGGCTCTATGCAGGGAGCCCTATGCGGGACTCGATCCCGTAACTCCAGGACCACATCCTGAGCCAAAGGCAGATGCTCAACCACTGAGCCACCCAGGTGTCCCAATCTCAAAGTTTTAAATACCACCTAAATTCTAGTGACTTCTACATTAATCCATCCACCCGGACCTCTTTCCCATCTCACACAGGCACTGGCTGCTTAGTACATGGCTGTTAGGCATCCTAAACTCTTCGATTTCCCCCCATCCTTGCCCCTTCCTCAGTCTTTCATCAATATTCACTCTGTTTCTAAGATTAGAAACCTTGGGTCCTCTCCTTCTCTAGCATTCCACATACACTTTATAAATAAGACCTGTGTGCTCTACCACCAAATAGTATCCCAAATCTGACCATTTGGCATACTGCTAGCTCCAAGTCTGAGACACTATCTACTCTCATCTGACAAACTGAAATAATCCCCCAGCTCTTCTCCCTTCTTCCACCCCTATCTCCTATAGATGCATGGGATCTTGTAAAAATCTCACAATGTTCCTCAGATCAAAATCCTGCTAAGCTTTCCATCCCAGTTAAGAAAAAATAAATAAATAAATAAAATAAAATAAAATTAAATTAAAAAAAACACGGCAATTCCTGGCCTTAAAAAAAAGGCTAATCACCTAATCTGACTCTGACCCCATCTACCTCTTTCTCCACCTCCTACCTTCTCCCTTATTCCATGCATTCCTGCCACCTCAACTTTCTTGCTGTTCTGTGAATAAAACAACGTCACTCCAGCTTCTGGTGTTTACATTGGTGTTTCCTGTGCTAGAATTCTGTCTCTCCAATTATCACATGACTGATTTCTTGGCATCCTCATCAATGTAACAAAAAAAACCCAGAAGAGATATGAAACTCCATCAGATAACTAAATAGTTGCTGCTTTCGTAGAAGTTTTTGAGAGGAGGGAAAAACCACATAGAGCTAAAATATATGCTGAAACCATTAGTAAGGGTGAATCATCTATGTTTCCCTTAATTCCCACAAGTAGAGAAGGGAGATAATGGCATACAAGAAGAAAGGAAATGACTTCAAAGATCTGTTTATAAGAGAATGAGATTATCTTTCTTTGCTCTTCAAGAAGAGCTTGAATGATGAAATTATGAGATTACCACTTGGAAGACACTTGAAGAGTCTCTGTCATTAATAAAACATTACTTTTATTTTCAAATTTCCTAACTCTGCTATTGAATGATTAAGCAAAGACAGGCCTGAAGATACTGAAGATAGAAAAAGAAAAAAAAAAGGTGAAAGGATAAAAAAGATCTCTATATAACAAAACCTTCCCAACCATCCAAATTCCTCTCCCCACTCTTTATGAAAGGTCAACTGACAGCACTTGGCTCCTGACATGTAACTATATCCTGTGTTCCTCTTTTGATGTCCTCACTGAGAGGGATTTAACTGCCCTTTCTTTGATCCATTAGATGGTCACTTCAAAGAGACCCCAAAGAAACAGCATTTGCCCAAAGAACTCCCCTGTCTTAGTAAATCCAGGCAAAACCCAAAAAGCAATTCATTCTAAATTTCACACATTATTGTCTTTCGCCCCTGTGAGTGACCTCAGCCTACAATATTGATTACCACTCTGCTTCCCAATATGAATCCTTCAATCAATCCTCTCCCAGAAAAGGGGAACAGAGTTATCTAGTCTAATGCCCCAAGACCTATGATTTGCCCAAGAAGAAACCAAACAACCTAGCAAACTTGTCATAACTTTAAATCATTCACAATCCATTTCCTATCCAAAAGTCAAAGATGGAAAGATCCACAGTCCATCTAGAGTATGCTTCAAGACTTTACTGGATAAAGATGGGTTCTTAGTTTAAAAGCCAAAGTACTTAAGCATCTTATTAAATTAACAAACATCTCTTGACTACTCTAACATGTAAATCAGATTTGTGAGGTCCCTGTGAATGATGACATACAAGTCCATGATAGTTTCTATAATTTTTCTAAGACTTTAGTGGATAAATGGGCAAAGGGAAAATAAGATAAATCACCATACCAGTGAGTATGAAGAAATGTTC
The DNA here is from genome assembly GCF_011100685.1 of Canis lupus familiaris. Taxonomy (NCBI): domain Eukaryota; kingdom Metazoa; phylum Chordata; class Mammalia; order Carnivora; family Canidae; genus Canis; species Canis lupus. The sequence continues at coordinate 2,146,422 of NC_049251.1, read as the reverse complement.
AACATCACTAGTCATGAGAGATGCAAGTCAAAAGAGCAATAAAATACAACATTTCCCCCATCAAATCAGAAAGATTAAACCTTAAGAACATGCAACGTTGGTAAAAGAGCAGGAAAACAGGCACTCCACTCTAAAAAAGCTAGACAGCACCTATCATGTTTACTAAGTTAGTCACATCGTACCTGGACATGGTAAGTTCCCACTAAATATTTGCTGAATAAATTTAAAAAATCAGTGCATGGATACTGTGCTGATGAGTGTATGCCAAATAAAATTTAGAGGAATAATTTCATAGCATTGAAATACAAATAGTAGTTACACTTTTAACACTTTCTTCTTCTAAGAATCCACTATAAAGGAACAGACTATGCAAAAATGTTTGTTAATTATTAAAACACTGAAAAATCACAAACAAGCCAAGTGTCCAAAATTAGGTAAATAATAGTAATGGGTGGATAGTTCTCTGGACAGAATAGTTCACAATAATTAAAATAAGATTTATAAAATGTTTGAAGATATGGGAAAAGGTTTAACCTGTTAAGTCAAAAATTATGTATTTACATGAATATAAAGATTTTATTTAAGCATAGTAAAAAAAATTGACCATAAATATATATTTTAATAGTAAGTTTTCTATGGGTAATGATAATAGAAAGTTTTGTTTTCTTCTATCTTTATAAATCTCTCTATATGTTTCCATAATGGCCATAAAATACTTTGTAATTAAAAAAAGGTAAAATTCTGTATTAATAGAATAGAAAGTTTACCTTCTGAGGAGGGGTTTTCTGTCACACACCCTAAATAACATCAATAAGGTATGACTACTATCTGTCTTTGTATAGCACCTACAATAATAATTATTCAGAGTAAATGAGATAATACACATGAATAAGTGCTAGGTAATTATAAACTGCTATTCAAATGTTAGTTTTAAATTTTTTATGCTATGTCATTTCTTACTTTATATTTATTTCTGATGTCATACTTCCCTCCTATTCCATGAACTGTTTCATTTCTGTGTTTTCTATGGTGCTTTGCATATGCCTTCTACAAATTACACTGATTTTTTAATGTATGTTGCAAAAGGCCTCTCATCCTATACAAGTAATTTAAAATATGAAAAGACTTCAAAGGACCCTGAGAAATGCAAACCAAAACACAATGAAGTATCACTTCATATCCACTAAGATGGCAAAATCAAAAAGGTGGATAATAATAAATGTTGACAAGGATGTGGAGAAACTGGAATTCTTACACATTGCCGGTAGGGATGTAAAATGGTACAACGGGTTTTGGAAAACAACCTAGTGTTTCCTCAAAAGGCTAAATATAGAATGATAATATGACCCAGCAGTTCCACTCCTAGGTATGTACCCAAGAGAAATGAAAACACATGTCCACATCAAAACTTGTACATAAACATACATTGTAGCATTATCCGTAATAGCCAAAAGGTAGAGACAACCCAGATCTCCATCTACTTATGAATAGATTAACCAAAAGTGCTATATGTGTATGGTGGAATATTTTTTGGCAATAAAAAGGATAAATCTTGAAGACATTCTGCTAAGTAAAAGAAACCAGTTACAGATACCATCTATTGATGATTCTATTTTAACGGAAATGTCCAGACAGGCAAATCGACAGAGGCAGAAGGTAACTTAGTGTTTACCTAGGGCTGGAGAGAACTGAGAAATGGTGAGTGACTGCTAATGAGAGTTGTGTTTTTAAGGAGGATAATGAAATGTTCAAAAATTGATTGTGGTGATAGTTGCACATCTCTGTGAATTTAGCAAAAACCATTGAATTATACATTTTAAATGGGTGAATTGTATGGCATATGTATTGCATCTCCATAAAGCTGTTCTGCTCTTTTTTTAAAGACCCTGTGAGTTAACCATTTCATGTAAGTTGGTAGTATTATATATTGGTGTCATTTTTTGGGAAGAACAGCACAGACAAAATATTCACATATCTTTATTTCTTATATTTCTACAAATTTAAATAAATTATTTTTTTAAGATTTTAGTTTATTTATTTGAGGAGGAGCATAAGCGGGGCAGGAAGGTTGGAGGGCAGAGGGAGAAAGAGAAGCAGACTCACTGCTTAGCATGGAGCCCAAGACCCCGAGATCATGACCTGAGTTGAAGGCAGATGCTTAATTGAGTCATCCAGGTGCCTCCTAAAGAAATTATTTAAAAGAGACAAAAAACTAGGTGTTTAAAGATGCCAACCACAGTACTTTCTATTAGTTTCAACTTGGAAACAATTTAAATGTCTAACAATGGATTTAACATTTTGATTCATCTACATGACAGAAGATAATCATCCATTAAAATCATAAAACTGTAGTTAGTAAGCTTATAGAGAAATATAAAAAGTTTCAAAAAATCATAGGTAGGTAAGGAAGTATATAAAGTATAAAATAAATGACCTTAGTCATTTAAAACACCTATCTCTAAGAAAAGAACTGACGTGGTTGGATTGTGGAAGATTTTTATTGTCATCTTTTTGTTTTCTGTAGCAGTTTTCTTATATGATCCTTTTAATTTAAAAAAATTGAATTTGTTACTGCTCCATTAAACAAGTAGTAAGCACAGCAATCCAATAAAATGAAAAGGTTCCCTGGAGATGCCTAAAGGAAGAACACTGGGTACATGTGGGGAAGAACTTCAGGCACCGGTCTTAATTTAAACTCCATCACAAAAAAACACTGATGATATCAGAGGCAACAAGGTGGTCACCAAAACTCCAGGTCAGTAAGTGACTGGCAGGTTTTTCTCCCAGTACTGGTCAAGTACATGGTAACCAGCAACCATTGCTGCTCAGTCTATACAAGCTGAAGATATTGTCCTTGTTCTAGAACTCATACCCAAAAGTTAAGTAATCACATTATCTTTAATTAATACTTAAGTAATAGGAGTATATAGACAGATGCCAAGAGTGTGGTTTTCTAGGAAGTGATGTGACAAGGGCAAGAAATGAAAGACCATTCAGAGCAGAGATCTGAGGGTTCCAGCTACTGTGTTCACACTGTCAGAAAGGCTCAGCTTCCACGTTACAGCTGCCCTCAGCAGTGTGGGTGGTCAAGGAATGAGTCAAAGGGAGAGTGGTGCTAATACAACCCTCCAATTTATTAGGTACTTTGACAAGAGAGAGTGTGTCTTTTTTCACAGTGCCTCTGCATATACAGGGGATGAAGAGACAAAATCCTTACAAGTAAAGTAGAATCAAAATGTCTAATACCCTCAAGACCTACGTACCTCTAAATACATTACATCTCAAAAGCAATGGTGTAACTCGGATGCCTTGCTCCAGAGCTTGACCTGTGTACTATGTCATCATTTGTTAATGGATCACTTACTTTCTGACATAGGGTTCCCTGAAGGGACAGCAGGCTCCTTGACATGGATTCAATCAAGTTCCATGTAGGAGTTAAGCAAAATTAGTATAGTAGAAAGTTTGAATCCTGTAATGTTTTCAACTATCCAAGTCCCTTAACCTTTAAATTAGTAGTTAATAAAAATGAAGCAAAACTGTGAAGCTGGTGAAATTTAAGATCCCTCCAATTTACCCATTAAAAAGTTTATCGTTTAATACTCATTCAAAAAGGTACATGAACCTCTATGTTCACGGCAGCATTATTTACAACAGCCAAGATAAGGAAGCAGTCTAACTTTCCACTGAAAGTGGAATGGATAAAGATGTGGTACACACAGTAGAATAAAACTCAGTCATGAGTTTTATTTTGTCATCTATAGCAACATGGATGGACCTAGAGGGTATCATGCTAAGTGTAATAAGGCAGACAAAGAAAGGCAAATACCTTATGATTTCATTTTTATGTGAAATCTAAAAAACAAAACAAATGAACAAACCCACAAACAACTAAACAACAACAATAAAGAAAGAAAAGAAAAGAAACAGACTCATAAATACAAAGAACAAACATGGCTGCCAGAGAAAAGTGGGATGGGAGATAAGTGTGAATGGGCTTAAGAGGTACAGATTTCTAGTTATAAAATAATTCATAGGGATCAGAAGTACAGCATAGGGACTATAATCAATAATCTTGTAATAACTTTGTATGGTGACAGGTGCTAACTACATCGATTATGGTGAGCACTTGTAATGTTCATAATCGTCAAATCACTATGTTGTGTACTAAAACTAACACAATACTACATGTCACCTCTATTTCAATTATTAAAAATTTATAAATAGGGACACTTGGGTGGCTGAGTGGTTGAGCATTTGCCTTTGGCTCAGGATGTGATCCCGAAGTCCTGGGAGCCTGCTTCTCCCTCTGCCTGTGTCTCTGCCTCTCTCTCTGTGTCTCTCATGAATAAATAAATAAAATCTTTTTTAAAATCTATAAATAAAAATGTTCTCAAGTTAAAAATATTTTTATTCTTCATTATTAAGTCAGAATTTTCTTACATTGAGGATTTAGAAGATATTTATGAGTAGAAGAAGAAACAGTCAGCCAAAGCCCCCATATTCAGGGATGAATACTATGTACTTTTGTTCTAGTCTTTCTTTTGTGACACAATTTCTGTTGTCATACTCCAGTCGATACCTGGGCTCCTGCAAAAAAATGGAAAAATCACCCTACATCAATACACTGAGGTCCCTTCCTCTACAGCCCACCTCATACCCCAAGTTCAATAGCGCCACTGTCTCCATTCTGTTACCCTTCTTCCCCTCCTAGACAGGATAGGATAATACCACCCCCCAACCACAAACACAGATTTACTGTCCTGCTCTGACCACTGCGGATGTGATTTCGGATGCTCCCTGTCAGAGCGGGTCCCACGGCCGGGGCAGTTCCTCCAGCCCTGATTCCTCCCAGACCATCCCCTTCTAGTTCAGGTCCCTGATGTAGCACCATATTTCAAAGAGAACTTGCTGTAATAATAAAACCCTGACCAAAAACTGCTTCTACTGTCCCTTTAATTATTCTCCTTACACTTTCACCCACAAGTGTGGCCCAACGGGTAAGCAGCCAGGGTCTGCTCCTTAGTCCAGGAATGGCTCAGGTCCCACAAGTCCAAGTCCAGGTCAAGCTCCTCCCATGTGAGCTCTCCTCAGATGGTCTCCTAAACTGGTTTCCTACCTCTTTTCTACCTTCCTGCTCTTTACATAGTTTTGTTCAGAATGTCAGCCTGGCTTCCCTCTGAAACTGCTCTGCCCTGGGCAGTCTGTAGTGATGCTCTGCAGATGATGATAGGAGGCTCCACACCCTCTGCCCAGTCCATCCCTGGTGGGTATTCCCTCTGTGAGCCCCTGCTTGTCCTAGGAGGAAGAATTAAGCAGCTCAGGACTCTAAGCAAAGTATTTTAAGAATCTGGTTGTTTTTTTTTAAAGATCTTATTTATTTATCCATGAAAGACAGAGAGAGGCAGAGACAGAGGCAGAGGGAGAAGCAGGCTCCCTGCAGGGAGCCTGATGTGGGACTGGATCCCGGGACTCCCAGGATCACGCCCTGAGCTGAAGGCAGACGCTCAACCCCTGAGCCACCCAGGTGCCCCATATCCTAAGAGTCTTAACTGCGGGGCAGTGATAGAAGAAGAAATAATTGGACTCTCACTTTCTGAACTTAAATATAAATACACAGAAAGAAAAATCTGAATGTTTGCCAAGAAATTTTCACAAAGGAGTTGAACATGCAATGTGCAATGACTAGATTTCTAGAAGCCCGTCTCTGTCACATCTGTGCCTTTTCTGGAACAAGTCACTGTTGGTTCAACCATTTGACTCATCCAGCTGCTTGTTTGTGTACACCACAAGAATACCACGCAAACGTGAGCGTCTCCTTGCCTCATAACCAAAGCACTTAAGATTTCCTTCCCCTGCCACATGATCAACAGTGCTCTTTTCTTCGGCACAGCCAGTAAAGAAAAAGGAATGGTTGCTACCATGTTTCACTTGAGCTAGAAAGTCTGTATTTCTCATTGCCTGGATGCATGAATGTATGCCCCAAATGCCCACAAAGCACCATAATTAAAAGAAAGAAAACAATCCTACTTTAAAAGATGATAAATGTAAGATCTTCGACTTCTAGAAATTATTTCATTTTTCTCCCTTATTTCACCTCTCCACGTTTGACTGGAAAGATGTAAACATCTCCATAGTTAATGTTCAGCCACCCACTGAAAAGTTTAGGGCTCAGGTCACCAAACATACCTTAGAAAGTATGTGACCTGTGCTCATCTTAAATTCAATGCATGATCAGTGTATTGATTTAACAAGTAATATTTACACTGTCATCAAAACTTCATTTAGCCATTTAATCAAAATACTGATTAAGCACCTAGTGTGCCAAGCACTGAATCATGTAAGACAAAGATAACCAAAAGAAGTCTTTGCCTTTGAGGAGTCCAGCATTCCAGAGGGAAAATGAAAAAGTAAATAAATTTCTTGTTAGTGTACAATAAAGGAGAGGAATAAGGAGCACAAGTACCTAAGGCAGTCCCAAGGGGAGTGGTTGGGATTGGCATTGGGGTCTGGGATGGGATACTTCACAGGATAAATAATACTTGATACCAGAAGAATGAATAAGAGTTAACGCAGCAAATCAGAAGAGACATGTATGCATAAAAGAACATGTGTGCTCAACAGATGGCACGTGTTTCCATATGACTAGAACGAGGGCTGCTTATGGAAGAGTCAGGCAAGGGCCAGGCGGTTAAGGACGTGCATACAGCCTTGCTAAGGAGGCTGGATTTCATCCTCAAGTCACAGAAATATTTTGATCAGAGAGAGACTTGATGTCTTGCCAGCCCTCCCTACCACCTCCTCGACCCTGCCTTTTATTTTTATTTTATTTTTTTTTTAATTTTTATTTATGATAGTCACACACAGAGAGAGAGAGAGAGAGAGAGAGAGAGGCAGAGACACAGGCAGAGGGAGAAGCAGGCTCCATGCACCGGGAGCCCGACGTGGGATTCGATCCCGGGTCTCCAGGATCGCGCCCTGGGCCAAAGGCAGGCGCCAAACCGCTGCGCCACCCAGGGATCCCTCGACCCTGCCTTTTAAATGCAAATGATTCTCCCACTAAGCCAGGAAGCAGAAGCATAGAATACCTGAAATACTGCTGTGGCCTGAACCTACAACTGCTTACCAGTTTTTCCTGCACCTATTGTTCTCTCTTATTCTTTGCCTCTCTAATCCCTAAATTATCCTCAGTTTTCATACTGCTGCTTCTGGCCATGTTTTTAGTTACCACTTAGGAGGTCCCTTCCCGCATTGCTGCTTGGTTCTTTACTCTTTGTGATCTAGTGATTTTTTTTTTTTTTTTTTTTTAAGTAGGCTTAATATCCAGCACAGGGCTTGAACTCACAACTCTGAGATCAAGACCTGAGCTGAAATCAGGAGTCAGGCACTTAACCAACTGAGCCACCCAGGCACTCGGGCGCCCCACAGCTGATGATTTTATAGACTTAACTCAGGTTACAATGGCCCTCTACCAGCAGATTCGTTTGCATTGCTCTTCATTTCCACTAGATCCTCTCACACACCTGCTTGCAATAATAGTAACACTAAATTTCTCAGGTGGCTCTGGGCTGTGTGTTCATTTTCTTAAAGACAAATATAGGAAGACATAGGAAGACTAGAGATCTAATCATAAAAAAGGCATCCCAAATTTTAGCAATGTCCCTGATGTTTGGTTAGACCCATGATCTTCCTTAGCTCTAGTCCTTGAATTCCCATCTTACAGGAAAAAAACAAAAACAATGGAGACCTAGGTTAACTTTTTTACTGGAGTTCACTTACAGAGTCTGTAAGCCAAATTTTCCATCTGTTTGGAAAAACCCTCTAGCTATTTCAAAGTATCCTTGGCTCACATTAATTCTTGTTTCACCCAAGGGAAAAACATGGGAAAATCTAGATGTGCATTCAACCTCCCACAATTAAATTACTTCTGCTCACTCTTTGGCACTCCATTCCAAACTCTCCCAGCAAAACTGCCCATGATAAAGCAGTTGTAGAAGGGAAATTCATACTGAAGTCTAAACATGGTTATAAGCTGCAAAGATAAATAATACCAGATACGATTTTTTTTTCTCACGAAAGATACACAACAGTGGGAAATGTATAGGCCTTGGAGAGTCAGAAGTGTTACTCTACACATCCATTTGAGCAGGTTCTTTGTCATAAAGTAGAGATTCCCCAAGAGTTTTGTGAGAATTGAAATATATGAAACATTTAAGGTACTTTATATAGCACTCAATAAATGGTTGTTAATCTTTTATGACCACCAATATTATTGCTATTACTATCACAATCAATGAAATATGGAGCTAAAGTCAATGACCCACTTTAAACTGAGCTAATGGATGATCCTGCAGACACTGAGAAATATTCTACTTGAAATAAAGTTAGTCTCAGATCCAGGCATGTCACTTAGATATCAAGAGGAAAGGGTAAGTATAGCATGAGGAAAAAATAAAAGGTCTAGTTTGGGGAACATTCCAGTAGTCAAAGAGGACAAGTCTAAAAAAAAAAAAAAAAAAAAAAAAAAAAGAGGACAAGTCTTTACTAGTAGAGTTTCTGGATGACTACTGCAGGAAAAACTGTTGTTTTTGTTAAAAATTTTTATTTATTTATTCATGAGAGACACAGAGAGAGAGAGAGAGAGAGAGGAGCAGGCTCCATGCAGGACTCGATCCCCAGTCTCCAGGATCACGCCCTGGGCTGAAGGCAGCACTAAACTGCTGAGCCACCCAGACTGCCCAAAATCTGTTTTAACTATTGAGTGTTGGCAAAGAACTTACTCCCCTCTACCATCTCTAAGCACTCCCCAACCCCCACTCCAAAAAGCAGAATGAAAACACATCCAGGTGCCACTGCTAGAAGCTATACGCCCTCAGATTCTGGCAATAACAACAAACATGTTTGTAATTTCCTGCCATAAAGAAGACAATGTAGAAATCCTGCATCTTTGTGAGAGTAATTTAAAATTTGAAAGTTACAGAAACCATAGGTGCATTTTGATAACTGGCATTTTGAGAAATACAGGTGCAGTGAGATTTACAAGGTACATTCATTTCTTAGAGTATTCTTACTTAACTAGGGTATGCTACTGAACAGCTTCTCCCCCACGAAAATTATTTAATCTTCACATCTGCTGTTGGAAGATCTCAACTATGGATTGAACTCAATGTTTGTTCCTTGCTCCTCAATAAATTTGTTGAGCCCACCTCAGAATAAAAACAGATACAAAAAACTAATAGATATACAGAACAAGAAATTAAAGTTAAAAAATGTTCTGCTGTGATTCCAGTAAGTAAACAACATTAATTTCTGATATGTGCTTCACCTACACCTACTAAGGAGATAGTTATCATATTGCAAACTGCATTTTTGTACCATTTTGATGAGACAGAAAGGGCACACTACTTTATCTCCTTAAAGGAAGAACCACTATAGCAAACAATGGTTGTAAAACATACTGAGGGCCATATAACAAATTAGTGGTTGACTATAAAGAAAAAAATTCAGACTTACCCTGTACTCAAATGCCTCTTCTTTATCTAGGCTAAGTTACTGGTGATGGGATGGGTAGTAGGGAAAGGGAATAATACCCTCCTCTATGTTCCTAGAAAGAAAATCTTTGTTTCCTCAAATCGAAATAATGATATGATGTGTTGTGAATTTGGACAGACTTTTTCTGATTCTGATTTTTGTCATAAAATGAAATTATATGAATTCTGAGCAAATGTGAATACATGCTCATGTGTCTCCTTAATGCTTTTAAATCTCAAAACATAGCTTACAAACTTAAAATTATTTGACTCCTTGCCCAATTCCTTCATGGGAAACTTTAGCTTCTTCTGTTTTAATTACAAGTTCCCACTAAGCAATTAAAACTTAAGGAATTCTCTTATTTGCTTTATTAATGACTTTCACCACAGTTTAATATCCAGTCTTTTTGGAACCATTGATTATACCCTCTGCAAACAAAGAGATTCTCAAAGGCATACTAAGAAGTCCATCTAAAAGTTTAGGACAAACTAGAAAAAGAAAGATTACAGCTTCAAATGAGCACCAGCAAATAGAAAGAAATGAGAGAGTAAAAAAATGTCAATGTCTCCTTTAAGGCTGTAATTAATTTATCTTACATAACTTATTCTCCTAGGTAATTTATCTAATATGAATATAAAGTTAGAAGGTGTTTACCTCCTTGCCACAAAAACTTCTTTTTTAAAAAGATTTATTTATTTATTTGAGAGAGGAAGAGAGAGAGAGAGAGTGCACGAGCAGAGGGAGGGGCAAAGGGAGAGAAGGTGGTGGGGAGCAGACTCTCTGCTGAGTAGGGAGCCCAACATGAGAGGCTCCATCCCAAGACCCTGAGATCATGACCTGAGCCAAAACGAAGAGTCCAAGAGTCAGGCTTAACTAACTGAGCCACCCAGGTGCCCCACAATAACTTGTTTAATAGGAATGAGGGACAGTTCTTATAAGAAAGAAGAAGCCATAAATTGTTCTCTCTAGCATCCCAGTAATGTCCATATTATATATTAAATGCAAAGAATATTATTTAAATAATATCCCTACTAACAGTTAAACACAACACATTTTTACCTACTTTGACTACTTTGACTAATATTTCTTGATATTAATAATAGCATTTTATTACATCAACCTATCTCTGAAGAACTATAACGAAACTGTATTTTCAAAGTACGATTAGTCACACTCATACTCCAAAGTCCTTATGATGAAAATCTCTTTAATGAAGATTATTCTTAAGCCTTCCTTTACAAAAAAAATGAATAAATACACTAATCCTTAGGGTTTTTTCAACTTAATTGAATGAATATATTAATATTAGATGGTATAATTTTTAAAATTTGAGATCAGCAGCCCTGCAACTTATAATTGGAAGACACCTGAACAAACCCATCATTTGTCAAAAAATGACCTTTCACCAAGAATTTTACTTCCATGGTTCAGCCTTAGAAAACCAGCAAAAGGATGCAAGCATGGGCTTTGGCTTTCAAGCTTACCTTCCTCTGGGGCTATTGACCTCCTGTGTCGGCACTTCCAAATCTTGGGAACTGAAATTGGCTGCCCGTGTCTGGGGTTATAGTAGTAGTAGGCACCCATGGTGCCAAAGGGTGGGGAGCCTGCGGCAAACATGGTGGATTCTCAGGACAGCTTGAGAAGAAGGAACGTGTCAAGGATGTATTTCCCTGGCTCCATCACAGGAGCCAACTGGTACAGTGCCACCTGGGAAGAGACTCTACCACACATTAATGAGTCAACCTTCCGTATGCACAGTGGGCCAGACAGGTTTCACCACTTTACAATCATATGAATGATAAAACTTTTGAAAAAAATACACAGTATTCTTTAAGAGCTTCTTTTCATTGTCTTCTTTCAGAGACTAGGGAAAGTGATCGCTTTGCTTTTCAAAAGATGTTTTCAGTTAAATACAGAAACTTAAAATTTTTTTAATTTTAATTTTTTGAATCATCTCTCAAAATCAAATCCTCCCATTCTAAAAACTAATGATTCTATTATATCTATCTTCAAAATGTGTTAGGGATTTTATTTCCAGATTTTGAAAGCCAATTTCCTTCCTTGTCCCTATAAAATGATCTCCATCACTACATTCAGTCTCAGAAGTAAACTCGGACTATGAAAAAACCACTGTATAATTATCTTAATGAGACTTTGTGTTTATGTTACATCTTTTATCTAAAGAGCTCAAAGCATTTTGCTAGCATGATCTTATTAAGCCTCATAACAACCCACTCAAGAATGTGATGGTAGGGCTTATACTATCAATTTTAATAGGTGGGGAAACTAAGAGATTAGTGATTATATGACTCAATTTGAGGTCACAATGCTAGCTGAAGGCACAGTTTGATTCAGGACTCTGAACTCTCTTTCCAAGGACATACCCAATTGACCAACAGAGAACTTCATATTGAAATGAGAATTTGTTTTCAACTCCTCAGGAAAAAAAAAAAATCTGGTTTTTATCCTAATGCTTTATAAAACATAAAAATAAGGCAAGTAAAAATTATTTTATGTTCTCAAATTATGGCACATATGCTGAAGACAGCAGATGTGCTAACTGTAGTCATCACTTTATCTTCTTCCTTATCCTTTCCAAAGACCACCACTATCTAACCATCAATGGATCAGGCCAGGCAGTGCTCACACTGTCCATACAGAATGGCTAGCCAGTGTACTTTTTCTGTGCACCAAGAGGAAAGAGATTTTCATTGCTGGCAATCCTAGACATGTTCATTGTAAGATATTCAAACAATATGGAGTTGTACAATGCAAAAGTGAAAAGATCTCACATTAGCACCTCCTGAGGTGACCCCGTTAGATGTAGAAATGGATGAATACACACATGTAGTGATACCAGACAATATTTTGCAGCTTATTCTGATTCCCTTTTCCTTTTCCAATATTTTTTGGTCAATGCTCCTTGTCAGTTCATTTATATTAACAGCAATTTCTCTTATGAACTGCAGTAAATATTCTTGTATGTTTGGCTTTAAGAGTTTTTAAACATTTCTTTTGGATCTACTTCTATCTTTTAAAAAAAATTATTTGAAAGAGAGAGCATAAACAGAAGGAGAGGGAGAAGCAGACTCATCACTGAGCAGGGAGCCTGACTTCAGGGATCAGTCCTGGAACCCTTAGATCACAACCTGAGCTGACGGCAGACTCTTAACCAACTGAGCCACTCGGGTGCCCTTGGATATACATACATTTCCTGCTTTCAAGGAGCTGACAGTATAGTCAGAACCACAGACAAAGAAAATTAAAAATGAAGAATAATACTCTGGAAGTGCAGGAAAGCGTTCCTGGAGACTTCTATAGTTAATTATACAGAGAAACAAACAGAAAAAAAAAATAAAAAAATAAGATAAATAAAATAAAAACCCACCTTGCTGGCAGAATGAATTGCAATACTTTTTTTCATGCGACACCTAAAAGGTTTTGAAAATCTTCACCAAAAAAAGAAAATAAGCTGAGAAGACTTATTCTTAATCATTCTTGTCATATTCCAATTCTATTTGTTTCTATCCCAATTTAAAATGTTATGTTTGCTAAATTCAAGTAACCAAGTAACTGTACTCTTCCATAAGAAAGTTTTTTTTAAAAAAAAATCCAGTTATTTATTAAGAATTTTCTTCCAAAAAGTACATGCCATAGTGGGAAGGGAAGGTAGTTCAGAATAGGTTGTATATTCATTTTAGATAGTGCACATTAGTCATTCTTTAAATGCTATCCCACAGCACGTTTCATGTATGCCTTATAGGCATCCTGATTGTATAAAACACAGCATGATAAATAGTCAGGATACATCCTGACATCACCTTCTAAATAGTTCCACTCAATAATCCACCAATATTAGAATCTAACAGTCACTGATGACATACAATGTGAGAAAGAGAAACCTTAATGTCTGTGTCCAATCCTTAAGTGCTGAATTAACTCATGCAGGCCTGTCCCACAAGAAGTATGCCCCTCTAAAGAGTAGAAAATTAGGGTCTTTGTCCTGATTGCTGCCATCATCTTGCTACGTAATCTGAAAGGAGAAGGAACTTCCTATATCTTACTTACTATATGTGGGGATGGTAGAAGGTTGACATAGTACAGGTTATCCAATCTTACTAAGGGACACTAAAATTTATTTAGCATATGCTACGTGCCAGACATGAACTAAAAGCTTTACAGATGTTGCTCAAAACATCCAGTTATATAGTTACCATTAATGTCACTTACAAGTGAAAAGATAGGCCAAGAGAGGTTAAACAATCCGCCCTTGCTTGCACAACTCAATGGGTTTAGACCATAGCCTTTCCACTAAGACTCAAATTTTGGAATCATCTAGGATACCTCTCTTTCTCTTAATGCCAGATGGTTAAGCTGTGTGGGTCTATTTGGACAATGTTTTTCATATCTATCCTTTTCTTTCTATCAACTTCAATCATCACCAACTGACTTTCCTTTTTCTAGTCTCTTGCCACCCTTTATGCAACTACTGTCTGGTTAATCTTCCTGCATCATTGCTAGGATCATATCACTCCTCTGCTCAAAAGTCTTCCATGGCTATTTTTGTGGTCTATTACATTAGGTAAACAGTCTTTCTGGCATTCAAACCTGGCATTCAAGGCCCCCTACAACCTAATAGTATACACATTTAATTCAATCCAAATTCCTTAAATGAATACATGACATAAAACTAATGCTGTGTGTGGCAAGTATTCCGCAAAGTTATGTCATAGCATATTAAGTGTTGATCATGTCTTCAAGAGATAAATAATAAGATCTAGAATCTGTCTATCCCAGAAGTAAAAAAAAATAAATCTAACATACCTGGGCAGGAGATGTGGTGAAGGTTGTTGGTCAAGCAAAGGTAGCTATTTAATGGGATATGTGCTTTGACACAGACTTAGATATCCAAGAGAGAAACATCCCTTCCATGACTCTCTATCCCAATATCAACATACTTCTTCCTCCATTTGGCCTTCTGGCCCCACTGAAGAAATGTGGTTAGAACTCTCTTTGTTGAAAGTGACAGAAATCCAGCTAACCTGCCTTAAGAACATGGAATTTATTAGCTCATACAACCCAAAAGTCCAAGGCATGGGCATGGCTGGATGTAGGTACTCAAGTGATATAAAGAATCTCTCTACATCTTTCAGCTTTCTTTCCCCTTGTGGAGTCAAAGTGATCTAGTACAGCTTCAGAATTATGCCCTTCTAGCTTTTGTAATCATAGCTACTAAGAAAGTGTCCCAACTGTTCTAGCGAAAGACCCAGGAACCACTCTCCACAGAATAACTTGGAAATGTGGTCACCAAGTGGTGATGTGATGTGAAATCCCATTGTCCAGTCCTAGATCACATGACTACTTCTAGATCCAGGAGATCAGCCTCATCCTTATCACAAGTAAGAAAGTGAGAGGTGGTTACTCAAAGGCAAAATAGGGTACTATTGCCAGATAAAGGACAATTAATTCCATGTGGTTTGAAAAAGCATTGAAGCCCACTGTTAAGAAGTTCTGATATATAGAAATAAGATGGGGGTAGTCAGTGGGGTGCCAGGTGGTTCAGTGGGTTAAGCCTCTGACTCTTGATTTTGGCTCAGGTCATGGCCTCAGGGTGAGATCAAGCCCCTTGCTGTTGGGCTCTGTGCTCAGTGGAGCATCTGCTGGGCAAGGGTTGGATAGAGAGGAAGCAGGAGGACGCCATGGGCAAGTGGCCCGACAGAGCAGCACAGGGTGCTCAGAAAAAATGTAGAGCCTTGAGACCCAGAGTTTGGCAGAGAAGCAAAGTGCAAGATGAAGCTACAAAGGAAGCTGGGCACAGACGGTAGAGAGTAGTGCCTATAATGTCTAATATTTTTTCAAGACAGGCCAACTCTACATCTCTTCTGACCTGCAGGGTATTTATATGATCTGTAGTCAATGTTATCATATATCAGCCTCCAAAACTCACTGAGAAAGTCCCACAAATTTAGCTGAGGATTCTTACACTTGTGCTTCTCCTGCAGTAGGCCAGAGAGAGAAAGACAAGAGGGAGGGAATAGGTTGAAGAAAGAGAGCTGCAAGTTCTGGCAGCATGCCCAGACTGGAGACAGCATAGCAGACAGGAAGACAGGGCAAAAAAAAAAAAACAAAAAAAAAAACCCAGCAGTGTAGGTTGCAAGTTAGAGCAGAAACCAGAGAAGGAGAGGAAGACAAAATTACTAGAACCACCAATCTGCAGGGCTATGAAACCTGAACTCTCCTAGATGCGCCTTCCCGGTGACTCCTTTGGCTCTGAAATTTTGGGAAGAAAAACTGATACCCATAAATAACTGTGGCCATGTAACTGCAAAGTGGGATAAATGCTTTTTTGATTAAAGGGCAGAGTGGCTTTTCTGACCAAGAAAGACTATGGCTGGCTGACTGCAAAGAGGATACATGCACAGTTACATACACAAGTCAGAGGAAAGCACAAGGTGCATGCTGCAAAAAGACACGCTGAGCATTAGGAGCTGGGTGGGGAGAGGCAGAGTCCTGCCCATTAGGAGCAAGGAGGAGATTGCCCCTCTCACCTTCCCTTGAGCAGTAAGGGGGTGAGGCTAGACCTGTTTTCCTTTATGGCTGTAATCTCAAAATAAATCAAATGGTTGGCTAGCTCATCCTTACCCAACCACAGATATCCACTAATTTTCAGTTATGCCATGGTTAATACTTCTCTGGGTTCAACTTGGATCCTAAGACCTTCCTACCAACTCAATTCTGCTTTCAGCTCAGGTCATGATGCTGGGGGTCCTGGGATCAAGCCCTGCATTGGGCTCCCTGCTCAGTGGAGAGTCTGCTTCTCCCTCTGAGCCCCTCTCCCCCCCACTTCCTGCTTGTGCTCTCTGTGCTTTCTCAAATAAGTAAATAGATAATCTTAAAAAAAAAGAAAGAAAGAAAGCCAAATGTGCAAGTGTCCTAAAAAGCTACTCAAGCAGCATAATATTTGAAATGAAAATATTTTCAACCCAGCTCCATTCCAACCAAAGCCTCCTTCTCATCTATTTGACCAAAAATAGAGCCAGTGCCACTCCCCACCCCCGGAAGTAAAACTTCCTCCTCAGAGGCTATCCCCAGCCCAAGCTGTGACTTCAGAAAGGTTTTGTGGTAGTGGTGTTGATGCAGACAGCGATGCCACAGCCACTAGCAGGGTCTGTGGAGAAGTAGGTGCAACAAATCCAAGGCCCTATCCCTAGGTCTCCCTGAAGGGCAACAAGGAGCTGTGCACTGAGGGATCCCATGCCTCTGCTCATTCTAGACGAGAGTTTGGAGACAGAAGGGGAAAAGGCAGCAACAGGACACGAGGCAGACAGAGACAATGGGAGGCAGAGATGGAGGTCTTGGCAGAATGCCCAGCCATGGAGGCAGGTCTGCAGACAGGAAGAAAAGACAGTAAGTGAGATGTAGGCTGCGGGCTTGTTGGAACAGAAACCAGGAATAAGGCAGGAATAAGGCAGAGGAGAGCACAGTGATGGGATGAGCAGAGAGGCCTGTCTGAAGCAGGATGGGGAAACCGGGAAAGCAAGCACCCGGACCTGAAAAAGGAGAGTAAAGAGCAGATTTGTAAACGACCAAGGAACATAATTCCTAACACCCTCAGAGAAAGGCAATCAGAAGCCGATCAGCTGAAAATTTGGCCATGACCATTGCTTAGATAAAAGCAGCAATGAGGGCTCTAATTCCTGAAGGATCCTAAAGATTCACTGGCCTCTATCTGTGCTCTCACAGCTCACCATTTGTTGGTCAGTGAAATTACTCTTTCCAAATCCTAACGGGAGAATTTACATTCCCAGGACGTTTCAAGGCCCAGGCATAAGGTACCTCACAGAAGGTATCGTGGTCATTACCCTGAGACATCATATTTTATGTAAAGACAATTTTCAAGCTCAAGTAACCCAACTCCCAGTGAGAAAAGCAGTTAGGCAACACCAGAACACAATTAGCTACCAGAATTTTGGAGCAAGAAGTGAAATCGTTCAGTGAAATCTGGAAATTCTAGGCTATTAACAAATGTCTTAAATATAAAAAATCTGTCTTTTTTTTTAACAAGAAAAGATTAGTAAATAGCTAATCTTAACTCAGCTGAAATAAATCTAATCTTAACTGAGCTAAAATAAATCTGAGGCTGGACTAGCAGTGTGCCCAAATAACCAAGGGAGATTTTAGAGCTTTGTCAATACCTGAGCCCTCTCTTATTACAAAAGTGAAATATTTCCTATTTCTAACATACCTTTGAAATGACAGGTTGAACTGGCATTTTCTGATGTCTACTTCATGGCATGCATTATATTAGACACCCCCATATGCATGACCTCACCCAGTGTCACAACCACCTACTGCAGTAGGTGTTATTATCCCAGTTTGACAGACGAGGAGACTGATGTCAGGGGTGGCCATGCAGTTGGGCACTGGCAGAGCCAAGGTACGGGCCCAGAGCTTTGACTCCCAGTCTGGTGCATTCTGTAAGATACCAGACTGTCTTTGTTATTCAGACCTCTGGCTGGAAAGGAGTGGACGGATATCCCAAAGGTAGGATGCGAGAATGTAAATATCTTCTTATTCATCTACAAGCACATCAAATACTTCACAATCAAAATATGTAAAGAGTAATGTAATGGACGGAATTGTGTTCCTCTAAAATCCATATGTTGAAGCCCTAACCCCCAGTACCTCAGAATATGACTGCATGCGGAGATAGGGCCTTTAAAAAAAGTTCTTAAGTTTATTTTTTTAAGTTTATTTATTTGCTTGTTTATTTAAGTCATCTCTACACCCAACGTGGAGTGCAAACTCATGACCCTGAGATGAAGAGTCGCATGCTCTTCCAACTGAGCCAGCCGGGCACCCCAAGATGCAATTCAGTTTAAATGAGGCCATTTGGATGGGCCCTTATCTATCTGGTTGATATTTTTACATAGAGGGATTAAGACACACCATGGGTATACGAGTGCAGAGAGAGGCGACGGTATGAAAAGGCAACAAGAGGGCAGCCATCCGAGCTGAGAAGAGAAGGCACAGAGGAGGTGCTGGCACCTTGATCATAGACTTCCTGTCTCCAGAACTGTGAGAGAAATCAATATCTGCTGTTTAGGCTGTGCAGGCTGTGGTAATTCCTTATAGTCACCTGAGCAGCCTAATACAAGTCCTGACAGACTAATACAAGGTGCCAAGTACTACACTGAGTGCAAGAATGTTACAGTAAGTCAGACAGGGCCTCTTTTCTCAAGAGTTTGCAGTCTTGTAGAAGAGATTTGGAAGCAAAAAAGCAATTAGAATATGGCACGGTAAGTGCTGCAAAAAGGTAAGTGCAGAGCACTATGGGGCACACAAGAAGAAAAGACTGCAGGGAGCTCGATGTGGGGCTCGATCCCAGGACCCTGAGATCAAGACCTGAGTCAAAGGCAGACAGACACTTAACCAACTGAGCGACCCAGGCATCCCAGGCAGTTTTTATTTAGTTGTTTTAAAAATAATTCAAAGCAAATAAGTTTGCTTCCAAGGGTTTCTGTAATGATAGGTATATGTAAATTTTCCATAATGAAATATATTAGTTGTTTTAAAAATAATTCAAAGCAAATAAGTTTGCTTCCAAGGGTTTCTGTAATGATAGGTATATGTAAAATTTCCATAATGAAATATATAAGAATATATGTCATGTCAAATGAATTTTTTCTAAAAGAGAAGAAGATATTTATTCTAGAAGGCTTAGAAAGTTATCTGATTCTTTCTACCATGCTGTCGTTCTTCCAGTATTTGCAATGACGGTTGGTCGAAAAGAGCAAACAAGATATCTGTAAAAATAGTATAAATTATAAAGAAGTTGTAATTTGATGAGGATGAAGATGGTTACTGTTTTTATGGACTTATATGGTGCTCTCTCTGAACAAATCAATGTTGTTGAAGATGGAAATAGGTTTTGAAAAATCTCTAATCACAACTGACCTTCAGTATATTTGTTCACCATGGGTCACATTCAGGTTGGCTCCTATGGGGCAGGGATCACATCACCGTATATTCCATGTGATTTCTCATAGATTGTGAACAGAATACACAAGGGCAAGTCCTCACCTCAAGAGGTATCCTTCACGCACACATCTATCAGCATGAGTTTTATAGAGGCAGACGCTAATATCACTACAGGCAACTGCCTGGGTGGCCACTGGGTCAGGGCATCAGGGAATTGATGAAGGTGGCAGCCAAGAGCATAGAAAAGTAGGGGAAATGCAGTCAACACTTACTAGAAATAGGCCCTCTGGGGGTCCTCCATCTCAAGTTACAGAAATGCCTCACCCGCCACTAAGTGTTGCTTAAATAATATGTGAGAAAAGTTCTTTCAGATCGTGGGAGAAAGATACAGATTAAATGAAGCCTGTTATCAAGGCTGCCTAGACCTGCCTAGACCCTCTCTATAAGAATAGAAAAAAAAAAAAAAAAAAAAAAGAATGGAAATAAAGACATCCGGGTCCTAGGAAGAGCCCTGGAATGCCCTATGCCACCCAGGGCAATCCTTCAGACCAGTTAGCAAGGGATCAGAAATAATATTTTCCACAGCTGGGTCAGAAGGAAGTCAAGGATTTTCTTTTTCTTCTTTTCTTCATCTCCACCGTCAACTCTCTAACTCCCAAGCTGGCTCCTCCTTCTCGCTCTTGCTATCCCTCCCCCCTTTCCTGGCTGTATATGCTTGTCTCAATTCCAATGGTCCAAAATATGACCAGCTGGATATTTTCAATAAAGCAGCACTTCTCCAAAATTATTCTAAGAGCTTCCATTTCTCTGGCTGAGACTATAACAAAGTTTTCCTCCCTGTGCTTACATGCTTTACAGAAGAAATGGGTATTTCATTTTTTCTTGGGATTATCTTGTGACCCACTGTAGCCTGTGACCTTAACTGGAGATGAAAGAGTCAGCTGATCTTTCCCAGACCTCAGTACATGGCTTCAGGCTTCGTGCATGCAGAAGCCACCTGAGAGCAGCAGGGTGCCAACGGGAGATGTTATAGTTCTTCCTAATGGAGCTCACTTTATGCCACTTGGAGAAGGAGCCCTCGCCCAGGACTGGCATGACATCATGCTATATTACACCCAGGCTACTTACCACACCTAAGAGCAGAGGATAAAACTACAGGAACATCCAAACCAGCAGCTTCCTAGCCAATCATCCCTCTTGGCACAGCATCAACCTATAAAGAGTGGCTGGGGCCCCCGATGATCTGTCTCCTAGGAATACTTTCAATTTCCCTTGCTAATTCCAAGCAGCCCAGCCACCTCAGCTCTTCCACCACCACCTCCAGCTCCTCCCACATGATATCTTGTCCAGACTTGCATCTCTTTCACTACACTCTCTATATTTAAAAACAACAACAACAAAACAACAACAAAAAACCTGGAGGAGGATGGGGGGGCGGGGGGGGGGGGGGTGGGGTGGTCTGTGAGCACACAACTCCCTCTACTGGACAAAACACAAAGAAACACACCCGTCTGGGAAAGAACCACAGAATTCTTCGTCTGCAACACGGAATTCATGGGCCTCACTTGACAGTACAGGAGAAAGCTGAGCCTAGTGACAGTCAACAGTCACAAAGCAAACTGGAGGCAGAGCACCACGTCCCTTTGCCTCCCGTGTTAGGTGCCGTCATCATGCAGAACTACTTGCACACTTCACAAGCACAACTCTAAAGAGGATTATGCAACTGAATTCATAGGAGCCCTTAAGTTCCGAGTTAAAACACTCTCCAAGGCACAGCCATTGATGGAGAAGCACATTGTTAGTTGAAAGAGCCTCAGATGGGGAGTCAGAGCACCTGGCCTCTAGACTCAGTTCCAGCACTTACCAACCTCTGAGTGTGGGCAACACACTAAGACTCTCTAGGCTTCTCTGTGATCACATAAAGTGAAAGACTCAGAACAGATGATTTCTAAGGGGGCCCGCCTCTCACTATGTGGACCCATGAAGTCTACAATTGCAAACGAGTTGGCGAAAGAACACACACAGGATCACAGCTTTGTGGAGGAAAGTGCATCGCCCAGAATGCTGGAGACCTTGTCCTCATCCTGGCTCTGGTACCAACTAGCTACTTGACCTTAGACAAGTGCCTTCCTCTCCCTGGAACTCTGTGCTAGGAATACAGATGAAGCTAGATGATCTTCTTATTAGGAAGATTATACCTTCTCTATCCCTAATTTTCTATAATTATGAGTAATAATAACTGAGTATTGATGCCTTCTTCAAAGGATCCTAAAACCACAGAGGCATGTTCACACATCTTTGAGGCAAAGAAGGGAGCCCATTAACCTTTCCATGTGTTTTACGATAAATATAACTAAGGGTACATACACCAGACAATTTGCTTGGGTTCAGAAGAACACAGGTAGATTGTGTTTACTTCCAATCTATGCAGCAGACAAGACAATAGTTCAAGGGGCTACCACCAAACCACAAAGCTTTGTGAACTATACAACAAAACAGCCAGGAAACCACTGCTTTCTATGGAATAATAAGTTGACCGAATGAACTATCAAGTTTGATCATTAATTCCACTAATTTTAAATGGAGTTATAGGAATTGACATAAAGCTTAAAAGAAGCAAACCAAACAATGGCAAGGTTGTTTCCTAATGGCCCAAGGATGGCTCTGGAAGCAGCATAGATGGGGATCACTGAGCTGATAGGTCCAGCCTACCTCCTCCCAAACTACCCAGTAAATGACAATCTATATTTAAAAAGTGTGCTTGCCATGAAAAACACTGTTTCAAAACAAGTTCTCCAGTTGCATCATGACCCCACCTTGTACCTGGCTGTCTGGATTTGCTGCAGACATTAGGAAAATAGCAGTGGATAGTGACAGCTTCACAACCAACTGTTGGGCTGTCAGCCACAAGGTTAAATGCAAAGGCACTGAAAGGAAACAGAAAACTATGACCCTGGGAGAGTTGATTAATCTTTCTTGGCTTTTCTTTGAAAAAAAAATCTTTAAAAAAATGCATCTGAGCCACAGTGTTTTGCAGTTAAAACAAAGCCTACATTTGAAACACTTTGTTTGTTGATTTTCTCCCTTCAGATTACCTTCCAATGCCTCTCCTTCTTCCTTGGTTCCCCAGGGAAATTTTGTGAAAGTATTAAAATTCAAATGATGTGCTGTTTGATCCACACACAACAAAACCAAGAAGCATGCAAGATGTTAAACCACTGTTTGGGGCCCTGGTCCCAGAAGTCGGTCTACATATTTTTCTTCAAAAGGCAGTGTAATATGTTGAGAGCCTTTGGAATCTCACCCCCTCTCTTTTGTAAAGATATGTCCCTGAAAATAAAAAGAAGACTGATTTTTAAATGTTGGTACCAACTGAACAACAGTGGGAAGATCTCAAAATAAGATAAGCCAGAGCACAGAATAACCCAGTTAGAGAAGAGAATGTCTGCTCTGTCCATCTGCCTTCCCTAGCGCTTCTTCTTGCTGGCACCAAGTAGGAAAGATCCCTTTCGCACCTGACATAAGTATGCACTGTCCTTCTGAAATGTGAGAAAAGCAACCCCCTGAAGATTAAGGAGGCCTCTTGGCAGGAGAAAAGCTGGAAAAACCAAAAGCCTAGCAGGCAAGGCCTATGGTAAGAAGTGACTCTCTCCATGGGGTGCTAGTGCAATAGTTAGGTCACTTCCTCAAGGTTATGCAAGATTATTAAAATATATTACTTAAGGGGCACCTGAGTGGTTCAGTTGGTTAAGCATCTGCCCTCAGCCCAGGTCACCATCCCAGGGTCCTGGGACCGTGTCCCACACTGGGTTCTCTCTTTAGTGGGGATCCTGCTCTATGTGAGCACTCTTGCTCTCTCTCTCAAATAAATAAAATCTTTAAAAATATATATTACTTAAGACTGGATGGAATATCATTGGGCATTATATATCAATACTAAGATTCCGATTCTTTGGACCATAAAACTATGGGACAGACTCTGGCGGCTGTCTCTGACCTGCTTTCAGCTTTGTTTCTTCCCATCACACATGTGCCTGGCTAACATAGTATAGAACTTACAGATGACTTGATATTTTGGTCCTCACCTCTCTAGAATGGGATTGGTTTTTTTTTTTTTTTTTTTTTTTTTTTTTTGTCTGTCACTGCTGCGACCACTATCCACTATACCTAGAACAGTATTGAATACATGACAAGTGCTCAATAAATACTGCTGAATGAAGGATTTCTGAGTGCCTTGCAGATAAAAAACAAAATGATCATAATGCCTGCTGTGCTTATGGTCACCACACAGAGAGAGGTCATGGCCACAGAGCACATGGCAATGTGGTAAAACAGGAAGGATAGGTGGTTCTTCAAAGTCTTCTGCCTGCTATTTTCCTAGTGAGTCACCCTCTTTGCCTCTTAGCTCCATCCTTAGTTGAGTGGAACTGGACTCTGCCTCAAGGACAGAACTGATTGGAATCACACACAAGGGCACCTGGGGGGCTCAGTGGTTAAGCATCTTCCTTCAGCTCAGGTCATGATCCTGGGGTCCTGGGATAGAGTCCTGCATCAGGCTTCCCTCGGGGAACCTGCTTCTCTCTCAGCCTATGTCTCTGCCTCTTTCTCTGTGTCTGTCATGAATAAATAAATAAGATCTTTAAGCAAGCAAGCAAACAAAAAGGAATCACACACAAAGGTAATAGTCTTGAAAAGGTTTACATCTCTGGCAAGAACATGAAAATTACACATTTATGCACATACACTACAGACCCACAGAAATAAAGACAGAAGCACAAGCATAAACACAGATGAGTGTGATTGGGCACAATTTCAAACAGGAACAGTCCTGGAGGTCTTTGAAATGACGTGACCACAGGTTGTGGGGCAATGGGGGGGCTCCTGATCCCTTCCCCCACTTCCCGTCTCTGGAATTCCACATTCTAGTGTTCCCACATGAGCAGCCATGTCAAGGATGCAGCCTTGAGAGAGAGAGAGCACTGTGTTATTCAGACAACCCGAATGGTACCCATGATGAAGCCCAGTTAAGGGCTCTATATAAACTTCTAAGATTCAGGTGGGTAGGCGTGTAGACCTCCCTGTCTTGTGGCTACGGAAGACAAGCCTGGTACATAAGTTCATTTGCTTATTAAACCTGTCACCTACCAATCGGGAGTGGCCTTCTGTACAGGATCCAGATTCAGATTTCACCCAGGGAACTCTCCCAGGTTTCAAACCAACAAGGCGAAAGTACCAGATAGTTTTTAAACTCCTGCTTCCTAATTTTAAACCATGATATTTCAGGATGGAAGCATCTAACCAAGGGATTTCCTTGTTGAACAAGGTTATACTCTTGAAAACAGAGCAAGGATCATGTTGAAGGCTCCATAGTGTTTTGGATCCAAAATTAGTTCAGATCATACAACCCTATCAAAAGAATGTTTGTTCTTAAATTCTTATCATCTGTTTTAATAAATGTATTTTATGTGTGATGTTGAATGCAATTCCCTCAAATCCTTTCTGGAAAAAGGTAGGACATAAACCCAATAAATAATTTTTTAAAAAGACAAATAAAATAAAATAAAATAAAATAAAACTAAAAAAAGACAGACAGAAATATATCCACCCACCTCATGGGGATTTTTGTGAGGATCTAATAATAATGCATATAGAAGTTCTATATAAGCAACACTATGTATACACAGATATCATTGCAGTTGGTGGTTCTTTTTGCAAATATTTAAAAAATTGAGGTATGGTTGATATACAATATTATATTAGTTTCAGCTAAATAACATAGTGATTCAACATTTGTAAATATTGTGTGATGGTCGTCACAGTAAGCCTAGTTACCACTGTCACCACACAAAATTAATACAATATTATTGACTATATTCCCTATGCTAATACATTATATCTCCATGACTTATTTTATAATAAGTGTGTTTTATAAAAACTTGTACTATAAAAACTCTTAGTTTGGGGTGTCTAGGTGGCTCAGTTGGTTGAGCATCTGCCTTTACCTCAGGTCATGATCCCAGGGTCCTGGGATCAAGTCCCGTGTTTGGCTCCCTGCTCAGTCTGCTTCTCCCTTTACTCCTACCCCAGTTCATGCTCTCTCTCTCAGATAAATAAATAAAAATCTTTAAAAAACCTCTTAGTTTGTACTTCTCGATCCCCTTTACCCATGTTGCCCCAATCAAACCCCTTCTCCTCCATCTATTATTCTCCATGTCTATGAGCCTGTTTTTTATTTTGTTTATTCATTTTGTTTTTTTAGATTCCACATATAGGTGAGGTCATGTTGTATTTGCCTTTCTCTGTCTAGATTATTTTACTTAGCATAAACCTTGAAGGTTCACCCATGTTGTTGCAAACAGCAGCATTTCCTTCTTTATGGCTGAGCTATATTCCATTCTGTATATATACCACATCTTCATCCAATTATCTATCAGTAGACATTTAGATTGTTTCCATATTTTTGCTGTGTAAACAATGCTGCAATAAATATAGGAGTATACATATCTTTTTGAATTAGTGTTTTTGTATTCTTTGGATATATACCTAGAAGTGGAATTGCTGGATCATATGGTAGTTCTTTTTTAGATTTTGACATACCTCTACATTCCCACCAGTAGTGCCTGAGGGTTTCTTTTCCCTACGCCCTTGCCAATCCCTATTATTTCTTGTCTTTTTGATACTAGCCATTCTAATAGGTATGAGGTGATATCTCACTGTGGTTTTGATTTGCATTGCCTTGATGATTAGTGAGGCTGAGCATCTTTTCACTGGCCTGTCTTCTTTGGAAAAATTTCTATTTAGATCTTCTCCCCATTTTTTTAACCAAATTGTTTGGGGGTTTTTGGTATTGAGTTGTATGAGCTCTTCTATATTTTAGAAATTAACCCTTTATCGGGTATATGATTTGCAAATATCTTCACATTCAGTAGGTTGCCTTTCTTTTTTTTTAAAGATTTATTTATTCATGAGAGACAAAGAGAGAGGCAGAGACACAGGCAGAAGGAGACACAGGCAGAAGGACTCAATCCCAGGACCCCAGGATCACGACCTGAGCCAAAACAGATGTTCAACCAATGAGCTACCCAGGTGCCCCCAGTAGGTTGCCTTTTTGTTTTATAGATGGTTTCTTTCACTGTGCAGAAGCTTCTTAGGTTGACGTAGTCCCATTTGTTAATTTTTTGCTTTTGTTTTCCTTACCTTTGAAGTCAGATTAAAAAAAATATCACTAAGACTAATGTCAAGGAGCTTACCAGCTATATTTTCATGGTTTGTAAATCTGATATTCAAGGCTTTAATTCATTTTGAGTTAATTTTTGTATATAGTATAAGATAGTGGTCCAGTTTTTCTGGTACCATTTATTGAAGAGACTGACCTTTCTCCATTGTACATTCTTGGTTCCTTTGTCATTAATTAATTGACCATATATGTGTGGGTTTATTTCTTTCTGGCCTTTCTACTCTGTTCCATTGATCTATATATCTGTTTTTATGCCAATATCATACTGTTTTGAATACTATAAATCTGTAGTACAATTTGATTAGGGAGCATGATATCTCCAACTTTGTTCTTCTTTCTCAAGATTGTTTTGGTTATTTGGGATATTTTGTGTTCCATATAAATTTTAGAATTATTTGTTCTACCTCTGTGAAAAATGCTATTGGAATTTTGATAGGAATTGCACTGAATTTGTAGACTGCTTTATGGAGTATGGACATTTTACCAATGTTAATTCTTTCAATCCATAAGCATGGAACATCTTTCCATTTATCTGTGTCTTCTTCAATTTCTTTAATTAATGTCTTACAGTTTTCAGTTATAGTTCTTCTACCTCTTTGGTTAAATTTATTCCCAGATATTCTTTTTTTTTTTATGCAACAGGAGTTTAATCCTAAGAAAACATGAAGTGTATAACGTATACCATGTTATAATCTTATTGCAAAGGGATAATGTAGCCAATGACCTAGTCAGATATGGTTTATTTTTTTTGTATACTTTTTTATTGGAGTTCAATTTGCCACCATATAATATAACACCCAGTGCTCATCCCATCAAGTGCCCCCCTCAGTGCCCATCACCCAGTCACCCCGTCACCCCGCCCACCTCCCCTTCCACTACCCCTTGTTCGTATTCCCAGATATTCTTTTTGATGCAGTTGTGAATAGGATTTCTTTTTCTTAAGTTTTATTTATTTAAGTAATTTCTATACCCTATGTGGGGTTTGAATTCACAACCTCTAGCTCAAGTGTCACATGCTCTTTGCCTGAGCCAGCCAGGTGCCCCAGAGTATTTTCTTAATTTCTCATTCTGATAGTTTGCTATTAGTGCATAGAAATGCAACAGTATATATGAACTTTGTATCCTGAAACTTTACTGAAATCATTTATTAATTCTAACAGTTACTGGTAGAATCTTTAGGGTTTTCTATGTATAATATCATGTCATCTTCAAATTATGACAGTTTTATTTCTTCCTTCTCCAATTTGGATGACTTCATTTCTTTTTTTATCTAATTGCTGGGCTAGGACTTCTAATATTATATAGAATAAAAGCGGGGAGAGTGTGGGCATCTTTGTCTTGTTCCTGATTTTTACAGGAAAAGCTTTTAGCTCTTCACCATTGAGGATAATATTAGCTGGGTTTGTCATATATAGTTCTTGATTACTGATGAAGTCTCCTTGCTGGACACTGATCTATTCAGGTTTTTTTTTTTTTCTTCATGATTCAGTCTTGGAAGATTTTAAGTTTCTAGGAATTTATCCATTTCTTCTAGGTTATTCAATTTGTTCATGTATAATTGTTCGTTGTGGTCTCTTATTCCTTGTATTTCTGTAGTATTAGCTGTAATTTCTTTTTCATTTCTGATTTTATTTACTTAAGCCTTCTCTTTCTTGGTGCATTTAGCTAAATATTTGTCCATTTTGTTTATGTTTTCAGAGAACCAGCTCTTAGTATCACTAATCTTCTCTTTTGTCTTTTTAGTCTCTATTTCATTTATATGCACTCTGACCTTCATTATTTCATTCCTTCTAATAACTTTAGCTTTCACTTGTTCTTCTTTTTCCAGTTCCTTTAGGCATAAATTGCTTAAGATTTCTCTTATTTCTTGAAGTTTGCCTGTAATCTTACAAACCTCCCTCTTAGAACCACTTTTGCCATGGCCCATAGATTTTGGTATGCTGTAATTCTGTTTTCATTTATTTCCAGGTAGTTTTTAAAATTTCTCCTTTGATTTGTTCAAAGGAGATAATCTATGTAGTCGTAACATGTTGTTTAATCTCCACATATTTGTAGTTTTTTGAGTTGTTCTTATAATTGATTTCTACTTTCATACCATCGTGGTCAGAAAAGATGCTTGATATGAATTCAATTTTCTTGAATTTGTTGAGACTTGTTTTGTGGCCTAACATATGATCCATTTTTGGAGAATGTTTCATGTACCCTTGAGAAGAATGTGTATTCTGCTGTTTTAGGATGGAATGTTCTGTATAAATATAATAAGTCCATCTGGTCTAATGTGTCATTTAAGAGCAATGTTTCCTTATTGATTTTCTGTCTGGATAATCTATTCATTGACGCAAATGGTGCAGTTGGTAGTTATTATCCACAGCTTCTTTAGCTAATGCTACCCTTGCCTTCCCCTCTTCCTTGTTGCAGTGAGACCCTTCACTATTGCTACACCACTCTGCACCTACACCACTCTACTTCATTTGCCTCTTATAGCTAAGAGGTAGAGACATGCAAGGTAGGAGTTTTAGAGGCATCTGGAATTCTCTTATTTCTCTGCCTACTTTGAATGAGAAGGGTAATTATGTACTTCTAAGAAGAAAAAAGAAACTTATATGATTCTGAACTAATGTAGTCCCCAAAGAGCAAGTATGACTTGAGTGATCAGGAAAACCTCCACTGAATGAGCCCAAGGGAGAATATTTAATGGTATCACCAAGGAAGTACCCTGGTGTCCTTATTTTTTCCTAAGAGGAGATTATAATTTTTGTTCATATTCCACTCAAGAAATTAATCTTCCTACTATAAGTAAACAATATATTTCTTTTCAACATGCTATGTGAAATGTTTGCTTGTGTCTTCATACTGGGGAACTGACCTCTCTATGTACGTGTTTATGGGCCTTGAGCTACTAGGGGAGCCCCTAGAACTGTAGCTTCCTAAAGTGCTCTGTACCATGTGGCCTGCTCAGCAGATTGCCCTACTTCTCGGGAACCTGGTTTTTATTCTGTTCCCCTCACCGATGAAAGAAGGTACAGTAATGAAGTGCAGAGATGAGGGACAATAGTTGAAGTGGGTCATACCTAGGTTCAACACTAGGTTCTGCCACTGTGTTGCTGAGTGACCTGGCAACCTCACTTCTCTGACTTTCTGCTCTTCATCTCTAAAATGGAGAGAATAACTATTGTATAGATAGTGGTTTGAATGAAACTATTACTATACACTATTTATCAATTGTTCAATTCATGCCCAGTACATAGTGCTCAATTAACAACTGCCATTGTGGCTACTGGTTTCTTTTTTGAGCCAATGTCCATAGGCATAACCTGTTTGCTATGGTGCCGGCAGGGCCAAAGTGAATACAGGAAAATGAAAGGAATGGAGGAACATGAGAAGAGAAAGTAAGCAAATGCCAACACTGGGAAAAGCCATCCAGGAACTGCTCTGTCAGTGGGAACACTATCACTGACTGTCTGCACTTGTGGGAATGAGATTTCCATCAGGTAATCTGAAGAGCAATAGGTTGAAGATGCATCACCAACTCCTGGCTGCCGGACTCTGCAGATATTGTTCCTTATCCCCACTGGCCTCCTCCTGTTTCATTTTCCTTCCCTCTTGCCAATGCCATGTGTCGCCTGTGCACACATCATGTTCCTATGTTCCCACCATACTCTCCTTAGCCATCCCCACCCCAAGAACAACCTGGTATGTCCCTCAGAGCCTTCCCTAGGAGATACAGCCTTCCCTGTGTTTAACCTCTCAAGGTGAACACACAGAAGCTTGAGTTAGTCAAGCCATTCCGCATTTTCAGGATTTACTAGATAACCTGATTCCACCTACCACTAAGGATACCGTTTCTGTCTATTAAACTTGATACACAGTTTTGATTATTCTAATAAAGTGGATTCTTGAAATATGAGAGTTATGAATTAGGGCTTCCAAACCCACTCAGTTTATACCATTATGCTATGTCTCTCTGTTTAGGAGGAGGTGGTGGCCTTGGCGGTGGTGGAGGCCAGAGAAGCAGCTCAGGGCAAATGCCAGGAGCAACAGGTCCCAAAATCTACCCAGGCTTTCACCATCTCTGATGTAACCTAAAAGTCACCTCATATTTCAAGTCCCTGGAGATCCTCTCCATGCAATTTCATACCTTATTTACTGTCAGAGGGTGATGTGCCTGGGCCTCAGTCATCTCAGAGAATGTTGCTGTTCTCTGGGATGAGAATTGGATGTAAAGCTAGAGAAGGAGAGAGAAACAGAGATAGAAATAGAATGAGAAAGAGGGAGAGGGAGACAAAGGGGAGAGAGAGAGAGTGAGGGGGAAGCCATGCTCGAGAGAACACCCTACCACAGATCATACTCCAGACTTGAGAAATGCTGCTGAGGAGCCTGACAACTCACCTGAATGCTCAGGGTATCAAGGATAGCAGCCTAGAAAGAACCTTCACAACATACCACATATCGAAGCTCCTTTACCTCACAGATAAGGATGAGCTTCCTGGGAAACCGACTTATCAAGAGAACCCATTAGTGGCAAAGCAAAAACTAAAACACAGTTTGCTGGGGCAAGATGGAAGTTTTTATAAAATTTATTTATTTTTTATTTTTTAAAAAAGATTTTGTTTATTTATTCATGAGAGAGAGAGAGAGAGAGAGAGGCAGAGACACAGGCAGAGGGAGAAGCAAGCTCCCTGTGGGGAGCCCGATGTGGGACTCTATCCCAGGACCCCGGGATCACGACCTGAGCCAAAGGCAAATGCTCAACCCTTGAGCCACCCAGGAGCCCCAGTTTTTATAAAATTTAAAATCAAGTTTTTGTTTGTTTTCTCTGAGAAGGATGTCTCCTGTGGGTGTGTGTGTGTGTGTGTGTGTGTGTGTGTAAGGTTTCCCCCCTAAATTTCTAAGTAATATTTCTAAATTACAGAGAGAGAACCATATAATGCAGCCACATAAATGCATTACCCCAGAAAAACAACTACCAAGATTTTGCCACACTTACTTCATGAAATTCCTACCTTTATTTTAACTTAAGAATTGTGAAAGCATTCCCAGACTTTATATCATTTCATCCCCACATACCCTAGTATGTATCTCTTTTAAAATATGGATATGTTCTTACATCAATGATTCTCTTATTTTTGCTGGGTCCCACTCCCAGAGCTTCTTATTCAGTAAGTTTGGGGTGGGGCTGAGAATTTCCATTACTAATATATTGCCAGGTGATGTTAGAAATGCTAGTCAAGAGCACGCATTTAGAATGACTTCCTTATATACTCATGATACCATTTTCATACCTAACAAATTTCACAAATAATTGCTCAGTATTATCAAATATCTAGTCTGTATTCAATTTTCCTGATTGTCACAAAAATGTCTTTTTATATAGATGGCTTATTTTAGTCATATTTCAAACAAAGTCCACCCATTAAATTTGGTTGCTAGGTTTCTTATATTTCTTTTACATATTTGCTAGACCAATCAGTCTCCTCTCCCCACACCCCCAATCTGTCTCTTTTGTTTACTGGCTTATAAACTTCAAAGTTGCTAAGAGACCAGATCTTAATTGTTCTCACCACAAAAGAAGAAATTATAATTACATGATGTGGTAAAGGTGTTAGCAAATGCCTACATGGTAATCATACAGCAATATATAAATGGATCAAATCAACACACTATATCTTAAACTCACACAATATTATTTGCCAATTGTATTTCAATCTTAAAAACACACAGTACGGTTCCATGTACTGACCTATCTGTTTGCTTGCTCACGGTGTTGCTTACATTGTCCCTCTGGCTTCCATATTTCCTGTGAGCTGCAAGTTAGCCCTGGATATTCGATTCCCTGTAGGTTCAGTTTTCCCACAAGAAGATGGGCTGTGTGGTAACACCAAGGTTTAAATATTAAACTCAGATCTGGGACACAAGTTTTCATATGGTTGGAACACACATTTAAAAATATTACCTTACTTATTTTTAAACCATTTTAAAGCAATCTATGCCTTTTCTACTGAAGCATACAATCTTTAATTAAAATTCATGGATCCTTTTTTTTCCCTGAAGAAATCAGATTCCTCAAAAAGCCACACACATGGGACCCAGTTCTTGCTCACACTAGTCAGTTCACACACTCAACCCACGTATAATAAAACCCCACATAAGCTAACATTTATATCACAAAACGTCTGCAACCTGATGACGAAAATGGTTTCGTTTCTAAACAACTAAGGCTGTTATTTGTAGCAACTGCTATCTTGAAATCCACCTCTCAGCTTCTTGGATCCCAGCAGAAAAGTCCTCTAGCACACACCAAACAGGAGGAGCCTGCCTCTCAAACAAGCTCTCAAACAATTCCCTAAGTGGGCAGGGTGCTGTTCAGATGGTACCCACGAGCTGAAGGGAAACAAAACAAGCTGTTTGGGGGTGAAACGAGATCGAATAGATAAAAGTGACAAGAATGAGACAGCAAGGAGAATTCTTACCAAGAATAAACTCCAATTCCTAAAATCTTTTTTTTTTCAATTCCTAAAATCTAAAGATGCATGGATGGTATTTAAGTTATTTTGGTAGATTAGACTTTAATCAAAGTGGTTTACATTGAAAAAATGACCTTCTCAGTCATAAAAGAGCACTTACCTAATTGAACAATTTTTTTTTTAACTCAAAGGATAAATACCCAGAAGCCAGACTGTACGGTCCCAGAGCCATCCTTCAGCAAATCCCATTTGCTTACCTATACGTGCACAGGCACCAGATATTGGGAAAGGCCTGGATTCTACGGGGTGAAATGAAATCCCATGCAATTAGCCTAGCACAGGTGGGGATGCTGTAACAAATAATAAATCCCCATGTCTCATTCACTCTCTGTTATGAACTTTATTATTGGCTATTCTAGGAATCTATGACCCGGGAAGGGAGAAGAGAAGAGCTGGATTCTGGCAGTCAGTGGGTTAATGATGAATAGATTCTTCTAATTTCTTCTCCTATTGAATTGGAGGAACAGGAGAGCATGAGAGGACAAACGTAAGCAGAGATCATGTAAACAGAACATTTTCACATCTTAAAAAAATAACTTCAAAAAATAAAAATAAAAATAACTTCAAGTTGAAATAATCAACTCTGAGCAGCAGTGAGGCACTGATCAAAAACTTAACTTTAGATGAGGATTTTCAAAGGCAGGAATGAAATGCTTCAGCAATGCAAAGTCATATTTGTTGAACCACTAAATAGTACTTCTGGAGAAAATTTATTTTGTTATTAGAAGTTTTTAATACTCTTATACTCTTTAAAAAAAAACTGCTGGTACCTGTATAATGCATAACACATCTGGTTAGAAATAATCCTTGCAAAAGCAGTATTCTGTAAGAGTTACTGTTTATTGACTTGTCCTGGGCATCAAAATATTGTTTACAAAAATTAGGTATGGCCTTTTAATCTGTTAGAACATGACCTAGGTCAGGGGCTATTCTTTTAAATTACAACTTCATGCTGACAATAAAATATTTAATTAACATTGAAGTACTATATGCAATTCAGTGCACACTAATCTAAGCATAAATACATGCAATAAGTTATAAATGATAATACGGTGAGTTTTGATAGAAAGTTCTAGATCCTCTTTATGAAGAGCCAGTTGAAAACCCATTGTCAGTATGTCTATGAGAACAGTGTCAGTTGAGGTCAAGTCTGGTATGCAATCTTCTTCATTTATTGCTCATGTACCATGAACATCCCTTTCTTGGTCTCATGCAGCCTTCACTGATTTTTGCTGCTCCTTTATATCAGAAACATTAAGAATATGGGCAGAAAATTATCATTTTTTTGCTTATGAAATTGATTAAAATTCCTTTTAAGTATCAAATCTTTATCATGAGAATTTGGAAGGAGGTTTGCTCCCTCCCATATCATCTATATAATGTTCACTACTGAATTTGTTTATGCCAGTTAGGTGCTGGGAATGAAAAAGAACCTTCTACTAAAGAAATTCACAATCTACTGATTCCAGCTTGTAGAGAATCTACCCGTTGGTCTTTTCTGAACACTTTATGCAAATCCAGCAACCTGTTTGTAATGCTATTTCTATAGAGGAGGGCAGTAGGTAAAGGAAGAAGAGGAATTTGTTGTGGAATCAGAAACATACACTCCTATCTTCACTGGCACATCAAATTCTGACCTACTTTCACTAGTAGTTGTGTTACCAAATGACTATCACAGCCGTTAACTCAAAAGAACAAACAGGTGAATCCTGTTGTGCTGCTGGGGCCAACTGCTCCATCTCGGACACCAGAGGGGGGCTGGCTGCACAAATGTAGAGCATAGCTTCTAACTGTGTGTCCAACATTGTTGCAACAGATACACTCATCACAAAAGAAGGCAATAACTCAAGGGAGGAGGGTTTGGAAAAGAGAAAGGGAGAGATTTTTTTTCAAGTGCAGGCAGCCATGGGAAGTGACAGGCTCAAGCCTTAACAGCTGACTTCTTCACTTGTAAGATAAACATCTTATAAATCTAGCTATAAAACTAGATGTCTATCTATCTTCTATCTAGAAGTTCTAGAAGTTCAGTGGGTACATGCAAGAGAGCAGGCAGAAAATACATGATCATGGGTGGGGAAAGGGGACTGGTATATATTCAGCTCATGATCATGGGCAGGAAAAGGGACATATGGGAAGTGGTCTTCTAGGCATTCTGTTGCTATCAGGGCTTTTCTGGCCTACAGTTGGAATGTTCTGGTCATTGCAAAATGTTTTAGTAAATGCCTCAAGAAAAATGCAATAGGAAAAAAGCACAATGGGTTTTAGCTAGAGCATGAGTTAAGCGGTGTTGTCTATTCCTTTTTTTTTTTTTTTTAAGATTTATTTCCCCATTTGAGAGAGAGAGAGAGAAAAGAGAGAGAGAGAGGAGGGGCATTGGGAGAGAGAGAGAGAGAGAGACAATCCAAGCAGACTCCCTGCTGAGTACGGAGCCCAAGATTGGGCTCTATCCTATGACCCTGAGACTATGACCTGAGCCAAATCAAGAGTTAGACACTCAATTAACTGAGCCACTCAGGCAGCTCTGTCTTGTCTATTGCTGGTTTTAACTGTTGGGGTCTATAGTTGAGTTAGAGGGCTCATGGACACTTGCAGGTATATTTAGTGCACCCTAATGGCATGACTGCATACAGGGTGCCCGACACTGTGTTTGGCATCTTATTCACTCTTCATAAGGATCCTAGGATGTACATTGTATTATTCACATTGGAGATAAGAGAAACCTGAGGTTAAGAGAAGTTCTATGACTTGCATCAGCCCATAGCAACAGAGTTCAGATTTAAACAGAAGTATGACTACCTGTGTTCTTCCATGATGCCCCCTTCAAACCTTACATCCATTCAATCAATGACAGAGAAGCCACATAACTAAATTGATTTAGCTTCAATAAATCATAGTCTTACCAAGTAAGTGAAGGACAGAAAACACACATATGGAGATGAATGAGTAAGATTCCTGGGAACCTTTCAGAAAAACAAGACAGCATTTTAGTCATAGATTACTTTTCAAAAAAAAAAAAAAAAAGAAGAAGAAAACCTTCTTTGTTAACCTTCAAGCATCAGTTAACGTTGCAAGACCAGCAAAACGTGGGTGAATCCTGTTATTACAATCACAGAATCAGAATATTTAGAAGAAAAAGATCCTCAAAGATTTATTGTCCTCAGCTTTATTCTAAGTTATTCATGTCACCAACGAGAAAATAGAAGTCCAGAGATATTACTAATTTCAATGATCACATAAGATTCTTACACTTAGAATCTTTATCATAATTTGCTTAATTAATAAGCAAGTAAGTTTTTAATCTCTTTTTCAAATCTTTACTTCTCATTCCATATTCATCATGAGCCCAAATAGTTATACGGGTCCAGAATGGAGTTGCTCTCTCCCCTTGAGTTTAGGTGCTAATGAAAGCTAATTATTAGTGGTACAAAGGCCAACAGGCAGTTCTTACTGGGGAAATTTCAAGGGCTTCAAAGCGAATATCTAAGTAGCTATCATTAACTCACAGTCCTTGAAAATCCAAGTTTCTTGTTACCTTCAAATTGGTAGTGGGCACTGTATATGGAGAAAAGGAAAGAACCAAAGCTGAACGCAGGAGATCTGGACTATCCTATCACTAAACAGTTATGATGTATCAGATGGAACCTTACTTACATTACCCGTACCACGAAGGCACTAGGCCAAAGATCTCTCCTAGCTTTAATATTTAATAATCACTCTAGGAGATGACAAATGCCAACCAGATCACGTACTCTCATCTGGAGTTTGTAGAACTGCTGCTGGCTTTTAAAAAAGAGATTAGAAATTTTTCAAATGCCTTGAGAGTGTAGGTTCCTAAAGACAGATTTCCTGAGGGGGAAATTTTACTTTTTTAAATATGTCAACGTATTTTATCTCTCTCGGCAAAGTATACTTCTTTCATTTTGTCAGGATTAAAAATAAATCCTGATGGTACCACGAGGTAGCAATAGACTGGAAGAAAAACAGTGAATAACCAAAAAAAACCCAAAAAACAAAAAAACAAAAAACAAAAAACATTTATTTTGTCCCTATGCAACTTTCCACCTATGATAAAAAGAACCAACTTTCTGCATATCCTCTAATTAAATGGCAGGTGAGAACCACATTTAACCATATGCTCCCCTGCAGGTGATGAGTAATTAAAAACTCTTTTTAAAGGTGGCATTTATCTTGAACTAATTTTAGAGGATGCACCAAAAAGTAAACAAAGAACCACTGCAGAACACTTGACTTTCCGTACTTCTGTTTAGAAGGGGTCGGATCCTAAGGGGAAGCCACTGGGGCCAGGAACTGGTTCATTCACCCATCCAATATGTATTTACTAGTTAAATGCCAGGCACTATGATAAATGCCAGAAGCACTCAGATAAACATCATTCCTGCCATACAAGGGCTCATCATCTAATTAGTGTCAGACTCACATGTCAGCAAAAATTAAAACAATGCCCAGTGTTTTAAAATGAAAGAAGTGCAAAGTGCTATATGGGATATATAAGGGGAAAATCTTAACTCTGAACACAAAGACAAGGAGAGCTTTATGGAAAAGATGGCTTTGCTCTAGGTCTTGACAGATGAGAAGGACACATGGAAATCACATATGCAAAGGCACAGAAGCAGCAAAAGGAAGGAAAAAAAGGAAAGGTACCATAAAAAATTTTTAAAATAATTTCTCCAATCTGATGTATATGAATTAGGATCTTATTTTCATTGTCATTTTCCTAATTGCTTGTGAGGCTGAACATATTTTCATATACTCATTCATCAGTTAGACTTTCTCTTAAGCAATTGACTATTTATCTTCCTTTATGACAAGATTCCTTATCTATTTTCAATGCTAATTCTGTGTTAGTCATAAGTGCTGCATGTATCCTTCCCAGATTTCCCTATTATTTTTTTTAAATGATATCATTTGTCATAGTCAAGTGATTTTATCTCAATTTAATTTAAATTCTATGTTATTTTAATATAGACAAAATTCACCAATCTTCTTCATGGCTTCTGCTTTTAAGAAACCCTCTCCTAATTCTTGCATATCTTCTACTAAAAGTCATAAAGTTTTGCTTTTCATAGTTCAATTCTAAATCCACGTGAAATAGATTTTGCACATGAGGTAGCTCTGACTTTCTTTTCTCTTTCCATGTGGGTAATCGATTGTCCCAGCATCATTTATTGAATCACGTGTTCTTTCCCAGCCTTTGTAGTGTCAGTTGTTGCAGGTAGAATTCCCGCACAGAGACAGAGCAGAAAATCCCACGGAGAAGGTTTAGTAGGGTGTGCTTTCTAGAACTCTGAGAGAGTGAGGGAGGTCAGACTAGGCAGGAGATGCAGCCGCAGCAGAGGCCTCAGCTGATCACACAAAGGGTTTTGAAGCTGGGATGGTCTTTTAAGTTGTCCTGCACAAGGCAACAGAATGGGGCTTTTGTACCCTCACACCCAGACCAGGCACTGGGTGGGGCTGCTCCTGAGGAATGAGCAGATACCCTGGCAAGGCAGCTCCCTTGCATAAAAGGTCAGGCCTGGGGAGCGGCTCAGTGGTGAGCCACCAGCCAGCCATACTCCCAGCAGCTAAGAAAACGAGTCTGGATCCAGATACGGACATCTGGGTGGCACACAAAGCTCCCACTACATAGCCCCTGTCATATGCCCTGTTCTTAATTTTATTGACTACTCTTCCTTTGGACTCTTTTTCCTATGATATAATTTCCAGATAGGTTTCCTTTCTGTCCCCCGCATATAATGCAATTTGTCAATGAGCCTTCTTCAAATACATACCTATAACGGACCAAAAACTCCGGATTTGCCAGATTACATGTAGTACAGTGATGCATTTTCTCCCTTGATATGAGTATCTATTACTGAAGTAGCTTAGCTTTCTGTTTGAATCAGCCACATGATCAGCCACTAGCTCAGAATCAATATGTTGTCAACTAAAGCTGAAACAGAAATCTTTTGTGTTCCTTACTTGTAGGTGGATATTTTAATCTAAATGCAGGATGTTTTCTTTTTTTTTTTTTAATTTTTATTTATTTATGATAGTCACAGAGAGAGAGAGAGAGAGAGAGAGAGAGAGAGAGGCAGAGACACAGGCAGAGGGAGAAGCAGGCTCCATGCACCAGGAGCCCGACGTGGGATTCGATCCCGGGTCTCCAGGATCGCGCCCTGGGCCAAAGGCAGGCGCTAAACCGCTGCGCCACCCAGGGATCCCCTGCAGGATGTTTTCAGTATCCTCTTGACTTTAATCTTGTTATATTTAGCTTAGGAAGAATTTAACAGGCTTTAGTTTTGTCACTTAAACACCTCTTTCCACTGCAGTTTTTCTCTGAAGTTGCCAACGAGATATTGAAAAGAAAAGATCTGAAGAGGACAGAGGCAGCAATGAGTCTTGTGACATGCCACTGATACCTTTCCACATTTCCACACAAGCCCATTAATCAACTGTTCACCTGGTTGCAGACCTGGCATGTTTTTTTTTAAAGATAGTATTTATTTATTTATTTATTTATTTATTTATTTATTTATTTATTTATTTATTTATTTGAAAGAGAGAGAGAGACGGCAGAGTGAGAGAGAGAGAGAGCATGAGCTGGGGGTAGTGGCAGAAGGAGAAGAAGAAGCAGGCGCCCCACTGAGCAGAGAGCTCAACGTGGGGCTTGATCCCAGCACCCTGGGATCATGACCTGAGCTGAAGGCAGACACTTCACCAACTGAGACACCCATGGCCACCCAGTGGTCCCTGGCATGTTTTAATACAGTGGTTGTCTTCTTAATTGCCTGGGAAAGGAATCTTCAAGTAATCCTTGACTTTGTTTTCTCTCTTAACTGAAAACCCAATCAGATTCATCGAGCTTTGAGTCCACGGTGATTTGGAATCTATCTCTTGTTACCACTAATACCAACATCATTACAGACTGTTTGATTCTTACCTCTGTTTTCAATTGATCATGTTCTCACTATTGCCAAACCTACTTGCCTTGAAATACAAAATTAATAAAGTTGTGACCCTTTGTGGTTCCCCGCCTTTAAGAGGTGACGGTAAAGAGTGTCCCTGAGGAATGAGAGCATAAATGCAGCCTCCCAGGGTGTAGTGGTGCAGAGAATGTCCACTTAGCCTTGGACCTCTTTGGCATAGACTCTATTAGGCTCAGTAAGGATAATTCACAACTGAGAGTTCTTTGTGAGGCTCCCATTTGTAATCATTATAAGAGTATTCTTATTAACCCATTGTTAAGCGTAAGAGTTGGAGAAGTGGTATCTTAATCCACACACATAGCTAGTGATGGGCAATAGTGGGAATGAATTTGGGTTTCCTAATTTCAAGGCAGGGACTTCTTCTCCAATCTAGCTCAACTAAATGGCTGTGTAAAGAATGGTCTGTTTCACATGAAAAGGAAAAAAAAAGCCTCGAAAAGCAGGTGAGTTCTGAAAGGGCAGGCTCCATATCTCTGAAAGGAATACTGCCCAAAGGACCTTAAGAAGTGATTTTTGGGGTGCCTAGGTGGCACAGTCAGTTAAGCATTGGATTCTTGGTTTCAGTTCAGGTCATAATCTCAGAACTGTGGGATCCAGTCCTGTGGGCTCCACTATGAGTGTGGACTCTGCTTGGGATTCTCTCTCTCCCTTCGCCCTTCCCCCCTAAATAAATAAATAAATAAATAAATAAATAAATAAATAAATAAATAAATAAATAAAAATATGCTTTTTCTCCAATAATACAGAGGCTAACATTCAACAACTTCTGCAGCGAAGAGGCAAATGCTTCCTTGCCTCAGGCTCTTTGTGAGATTAGTCATACATTATTATATGCTTTTCCAAGACACTTGTTCTCAAAGGAATTAGAAAGATTATGACAAAATAGAAGTACTGCTCTTTAGAATAAAGCTGCAGATGTGTGATTGTAATATCTTAATTACTTAGTACATGAGATCCTGTAACTCTACCAGTATTTGCTGAGAACATAAAACTGGCTGTAAAAGCTATATCCTAAAAGCTTAATGGACACTTAGATACAACTTGGAGAAGTAGTCTCTTGGAGCACATGGCAGCAGTAGGCACTTGGCAGGCATAGATATTTGAAGACATGTGTATTGAGGCCAGAATGATTAGTATTATGATTAATGGTAAAAAAAAAAAATTTAAGTTGTGATCACAGCAACAAATGTCAGACAGGGAGTACTCAAAAATAGCATTCCACTTTCTTGTACTAAAGCAAATCACAAGAATTGGTTGGCAGGAGGCTAACAAGCAAATTTTAAAACTTGTTCATGTTTACAAGCATATAGATCCCTAAATCTGATATGTTCTGTAATACTCAAAATCATTACAAAAATGGCTAAGTGGAAATTCAATTATTTCTTACAGGATTATCCATCTAGATCATTTCCCTCTAATAAAACATTTGCATTTAAAAGGTTTTGAATTCATTTAACATAGCTATACATTAGTATAATTGTTTATGTTTTCAATCTTGGTTTCCATGAAAGTGGTTAAGCACAGACAGTCATCCCCTACCCTCAGAATTTCTGATTCAGCAGAATAGGGAGATGGGGCCTGAGAAACAGTATTTTAACAAGTCTCCAGTTGTGGCTAATAATGTTGCTTGTCCAGGGGCCACACTTTGAAAACCACTGATCTGTACCATACTGACCTTCTCAGTGGTTCCTACAATCACATATCATTGGGTCATTGGTGAATCTTTGTGCACAACAAATAAAAATTCATTCAACAATTAGTTATTAAGCCAGCATTTACATAAGATATGCTGAAACTATATCAGATATAATGCCATATATGAGAGATACAAAGATGAATACAGCTTAGTATCTGCATCCATGGACTTTATATTCTAGACAGACTTGTAAACAAATAGTCATGAGGCAATGTAATAAACAGCATGTGTAAAGCTCCCTGAGAGTAGAATGAAAGTATTTATACCACAATGAGGGGAATCAGAAGGCTTTATGATAATGGAGATAACACTTAGGACTTTTGAAAAAACTGTTTATTTTGAAATAATTTTAGATTTACAGAAAAGTTAAAAAATGGAGTTCCCTATATACCCTAACCTCAGCTTCCCAACATTATGCAGATATTGACATTTTCCATACACAAGGTTAGAATAGATTTTGAAGGGAGCATAGAAATTTATCAGGGTATTCCATGTAGAGTCATAATTTATTAGTAAAACTATTGAGACAGGATATACTGTAATAATATCTAAATATTTTTGGAGATTAAGTGCTAGACATTGTGCCAAGCCCACTAAGCATATCACTTATTACTTACAAAAACCCATAAGTGGTTAATATACTACCTATATGGATATTACTATCACTCCCCTTTTGATGAGGAAATTGAGGCAGGTGCCAATCTTCTAGTAGGTAGCAGAGCTGGGATTTGACAATAAAATGTTCAACTTTGGCACACACACTGTTAACCAATATAGCATAATCCAGAAATGGAGAAGTCTATTGTGTATACAGATTATGTTACATTAGGGAAAGTTGTAGGGACAGGCTTCTGATAGTGGAAGCAGAAGACAAGACCAGAAATGGAATAGAAAATGCCAGACAATGGAAGGATACTGTGGTAGTCAGAATTCTAAAATAGTCTCCTAGGATGAGCAGGGGGTGGAGGGGAATAAAATAAAATAAAATAAAATAAAATAAAATAAGTCTCCTAGATTTCTGTCCCCTGGGGGATATGCCTAGAATAATTCCCTCTCCTTGGGTAAGGAGAGCAGACCCTGATGAAGATGACGGCACATCACCTCTGTCACTCAGTTAATTACACAAAGGCAAAGGAGTTTTGAAGGTGTAATTAAGGTCTCTGATGTTACCATACTGCTGGCACTGGTTAGGGGACTCAAACTCATTCCCTTATCCATGTCTGCCTACTCCTTTCCTGGCCTTGACTTCTCCTTTTACCCTTAGAACCCTGTCCCATAGCCCATTCTTTAAGGATCCTGCTCTGCTAGGTAATAACAGGAGCTTTATGAGCAAATTAGTATGACTTAATCTGTGCATAGCTTTTAGAAATCAAACACATAGCCTCAACTTATACTGGTATTATACACAACTATTCTAGCAATAGTCCTTTCTTCCGCACAAAGGCAAACAGCAAATGGGCCATGCAGAAACCCCTGATTCACAGTCTAGAAAAGTTAGAAGCACCCGCTAGGCCTTCTATTTCACCAGTGTGTTAGGTCATAAAGTGTACATCGGTGCAGATAGGCTTTGCTTTATCCATGCATAATGTAACATGGTTAATTTGTGACCAGCAAAGTATCTGAAATGGTAAACCACTTCTGGTTTCCATTTCAAATTTGATCAACTTGACTACCCCTCAGTGACTGGCTTTGACAATAAAGTTAAGTCTCATTTTAAAATTTAAAAAAGGACTGTTCTGGTAAAAAACAAACAAACAAACAAACAAAAAACCAATCATGTTGTAAAGTTATTCCAATTAAAAGAACAGTTTCTTTGTTCACAAAAAACACTTGGCTTTAAGGACCCATGTTTCATTTAACCTCATTTCTGTCCTCTGGGTACATTCAAATTCCTAAACCTATGCAGAGGTTAATAGTTTTAAGGTTGCTTTAAAAATAAAGCATCATCTATCAAAATATGATAGTAATCGCATAATGTGGCATAAAACCGTTTTCATTTTGCTTTATATAAGACAAAGGGAAAAATCTGTCCATTACCAGTTTGCAAACCATATTTTCCTCATCATGCATTCATTCAACAAAAACTTTCACTGGACACATGCCAAGTGTCAGTTACTGAACCTGATTCCAGGCAAATAACAATGAATGTGACACTATTCCTCTGTTTGAGGAGGCCTCTTTTTTTAAAATAAAAATAAGGATGCTTCTGAATCAGTTCTGCTGTGTTCTGTCACCAGGAAAAACAAGTTCCAATGAGGATGATGAGACACCAAGAGCTCACCTGGGACAAACCCATTTCACTCTGCTGTATAGCATACCATTTAAAGGAACATCTAACCATTCTGTGTAACTACTTCTATGTCAATCTGTCACTCCCAGTCATTGCCTTGTCACCTGTAAGTTGGAGGGTTATTTTTAATTAAAGTGAACAACCACAAGAATTTAGTTAGGCTGATACATATTGACTACTTTGGGACATAGTATTCAAGAAACTGCAAATCATCCATCCCAATTGTAAGATAGGACTCTATATCTAAAAAGCTTCATGGGAACTCAAGACTGACACACCAAACAATTAGAGAATATTATTTTAAAAGAAATATAAATATAATAAAATATATTACAAGGATATTAAAATTTTAAGAATTCAAATTATTATTATAATACTAACATAAAAAGATACAAATAATGGAGATCCAAAAAGGACAAAAAAAAATGATATGGAAATCAGGAAAGACAAGATAACTATTAGCTATAGAAGCTAAAAAAGCCTTCTAAAGGGAAGATAGGATGTCAGGTGGTTCAGAAATAAGTGGTAGGAAGAAAGGGACCTTTGTTTTTCTTTTCATTTGCTGTATCATTCTTTAATTTATGATTTCATATTGGAATGACATTAATATCAGAAATGCAATTCTGATATCTTTGTTAAC
This sequence comes from Canis lupus familiaris, assembly GCF_011100685.1. Classification (NCBI taxonomy): domain Eukaryota; kingdom Metazoa; phylum Chordata; class Mammalia; order Carnivora; family Canidae; genus Canis; species Canis lupus. The sequence continues at coordinate 2,101,540 of NC_049251.1, read as the reverse complement.
TAATTTAAAAATAAAACTCCCCTGATTAAATTCAAAAGCTACCGGGTGAACCCATAGGAGGCTAGACTCCATGGAAAGTACATCAGAGGGATCATATACAATCTGGTGACACCCTCAAGTTTTCAAAAATTAGGTGGAAAATCCAAAGTTAACCCACACAAAACAATAAGAGACCATTAAGATATAAGTGACTTAGAAGTGACTGAAAAAATCAGAAGGAACTAAAAAAACAAGCAAATATGAAGCTTTAATTGAGAGCAAATCATGAAATCTACAAAAAATAACTAGCTGTGAATTACTATTTATAGCCTCACTTCATCACTGGAAAACACCAAAAAGAGTTGATTATTAAAATGATTTCTGCTGGGGGACCTGGGTGGCTTAGTCAGGTAGGTGTCTGCCTTCAGCTCAGCTCATGATCCCACATGGGGGCGGGGGTGTCCTTGCTCATCAGGGAGTCTGCTTTTCCCCTCTGCCTCTTCCCCTCTCCCTGCTCATGCTCTCTCTCTCTCTCTCTCTCTCTCTCAAATAAATAAATAAAATCCTTTAAAAAATAAATAAAGTCATTTCTGACTGAGCCAACAATGACTATAATTATAATAAGCTACTATTTTCTAATATTTTATGAAGTATTTTCATTCTTAAAACAACCCTATGGTTGGATATTATTCCTTCTAGTAAATGCTGTCAGGGGAATAACAACAGTGTGCAAAATCAGTATTTCTCTGGCTCTACCAGTTTTGGTCCTCCCCTCCCCTCAATCCCCACCCCTACCAATTTCTCCTAATCATCCTAGGAATCACATGTGCTCACGGATGCAGTCCTACCATCACCACTGCTCTCCCCTCCTGTCTGGCTGCTGCAGGTACCTCTTGACACCGCTAGAATTGTCACCAGGACTACAGTAGTTAATGCGCCAGATATGCTGCCCAAGGCACTACTGCCTACATCTCCCACTTCTCCATTGCTCCTTAAGAACAAGGTAAAATCTGGTTCATTCCACCAGAATGTTTCCTGTCTTGCCGTGCTCCAACAACACCTGGAGTAGCGACTCTTCATCCACAAGCTTGGTACACTCTATTAATGCAGACTCTTGCCTTCAATAGCTTAAGAACATTTTAGTAAAATTTATCTTTAAATTTTCACACTGCTTTTTGGTTCAGTTCTCTCTCCCTATGACCCAGGTATGAGTCCAGAGGATTCTGGAGGACAGCAGGGATTCTGGAGGACATACTTATGCTATTCTCACTGTTGTCCCTCCCCTCCCTGAGGCTGGTACCTTTCATGTGCCTCAAATCCTGCTTTCCTTAGCATGAGCTCTGCCCTATGACCATCCTCTGAGCCCTCAAGCAAATGCCTCTTAACATCTCTAACCATTAGATGGTTAGCTCTAACCATCTAATTATCCAGACGTGCCTAGACCTATGTCTGAATCCTAAGGAGACTATGCTAACACTCAAGCTGCACATGTTATTCGCTCCCTCCACAATTCCTCTGGGCTAACCTGGAAACCAACAGCTTTGATCAACCGCAAAATTATTTTTGGGTTCTCCCTCCAAATGCAAAATTCAACCTCAAAACTTTAACTTGGATTTGAAACAAATAAGCAAAAAATCTATATCACGACATTTTTGGGAAAATATGTGACACCTGGATGACCCAGCTTACTGCCTTAGCATGGATAAAATTGTGTTAAATGAATCACGAGAATCTAAAGCTCAATGTCTAAAGCCCCCACTCACTTGTTTAGCATGAAGTCCAGTCTTTTCTCAGGCTCTTCCTCCCCAATTCTGCCCTCCAGGGGTCCCACAAGATTTCTGTGCTCAGGGGCCTAGCTGTCTTTGACACCCTCTGCTCTGTTGCTCTATCATTCTTTGCCCTTGAATTTCTAACAACCTCTCCTAGATACTGAAGCTGGCTCAGTAAGAATGTCCCTGCCTCTCTTGACCAGCTCCTCCATGCTACAAGACTATCAGGCTTCTGATGACAAAGTTATTCCTTTCCTTCATGCCAGAGCCCCTTTCCCCCTAGTGTCTAGGGGCACTTGCAGGAAGATGAGGAAACATCTGTGCACAGACTTTTGGCCCAGACTTATACTCTCATGTTACTTCTTCCACTATCCATTTTTCCTCCCTATTGTTCAATAGCCTTTAAGGACCCCACAGTACCTCTATATCCTATAGATGTCTGAATCTCAATTCTAACCCAGTCCATGTTCTTTCCTATAAGGCTCTGGGCCATATAGAAAGTGTCTGGTTCAACATACTGGAATAATCCATGACTGTGAAAAAAGTTCCTAGGGCCTTCTGTTAAGAGTCAAGAAATTCTGTAACATGCCCCAGCAGGAGCTTGAGCTACCTGAGCACACAGAAAAACTCTAGCGGTATGCTATGGCCTAATACCACAGCCCGGGGGCCCCCCAAATTGACTAAGTAATATGGTTTAAGAACTATCTAACAGGAGTTACTGTCCTTATAAGTGGTCAGAAAGTAGGTAAAGTAAAATAGACAACAGCAATCATTTCCCTGTTGAGAGTTATCAAGAGGAAGAAAGTAGGCCCAGGGGATAGCCACTGTTTTCAAAAAGCAACCTCTCCCAGAAGAGTTCACGAGGAATAAAACAGAACATACACCTTCAAAAGCAGTACTTTGCTTTATCAATTTGATAAAATGCTTTTGATATGATTACCATATTAAAAGTTCATTTTTTTAATGCTCCAATCAATAATGCTATGAGGCAGAATGGTTGAGGTATGTGAAGAAACATGTTTATCTATTTATTTAAAAAATTATTTTCTCTTTTAGACGTTTTTAGCAGCTATTACTTGTAATCACAATGTTAATTCTGAAAAAAAAAAAAGCAATGTTAATTCTGTTATTTCTATATATCTTTAGAACTACTTTAGAGGGATTTGTGTGGCCCACGCCTGCAGATTGCTACCCTCGCTTTAAGTCTTGTACTCTGAATCCAAGAATAGAAAAGAACAAGTGAAAAACAATTCAATAGAAGGTGCAATCCCCAAAATACAACTGGATATTGATCTGGGAAAAAAATTCACATACATAGAGCTGGCTCGGGGATTTTAAAACATCAGATCTTGGTCATGGTCCTGGCTTTTGAAACGTATTGTCTTTTGAAAAACAGAATTTGAATAAGAGAAACATTCATTGTCTATTCTACATGGAATTTGACTTTGAAATACAAATCATTTATTGGTAGAGAATCTAATTCATATTTCACATGCTAATTAGCTATTCTTAATTTGCAGTGATTGAGAAAGATATTTTTAAATTCTTCTGTTTTTCACAAAAAGCAACTGAACACAATGTGATATCAATCACAGTTAAATATAAGAGTTTTGTTTTTAAAAACCAGATAACTTTCTCTAAATCCCTGGAGTAAAAACTGTATCACAAGATCTTCCAATTCTTTTACTTCCTCTATTTTTTGAACTTTTAACAATAAAAGAGACAGTCAACCTACTTAAATTTAGAAGTATAATGGTCCTATGACAAGAAATAAAATGTGCAATTATCATTTATTATCAAGGTAACCACTGTTTTGTAGCATCCACCATACATTCTTCTTTACCTTGTTGTCCATTTAAAATACCATTCTGTCTTCCCACATTTCTTGGTCTTCCCCTATCTGCACCATCTTGTCTTCCATTTGTCCCTCCAGATCCACTCTCTACCTTTCTCCACTCTGTCCTGAAAGTCTGACCTTGCAGACCACATCGACCAACTCCCTTACACTCTGTCTTGTGGTTGGTTCAGTTAGAGGTTTCCAGGCAGAAGATCAAAGGAGAGAGAGGCCAGGATCATCATTCCTACAGCTTGGGCTGTGTGCTGGGTGCCTCTACAACAGGCCACTCCTGCTGCTATGTGGTCAGTCCTCTCTGTTACGCTCCCCTGTCTGGGTTCCAGTTACCACTGCTTCCCTTGCTCTAAGGCCTAGAGGTTTCTATTCCCTATTAGGACCTTGTCTATCAAGAGCCTTTATAAAGCTCCTTCTTCTCTCTTGGTTTCTAGATAATGCTCTATCCTCCCCAAATCTTCCCTGCCTAACTAGTTCTCCGTGGGCACTGCTTTCCCAGCTCTCTAAAAAACTGCATTTCCCTGCTTAACAATGCAGGCTCAGAGCTGAGTTTCTCACTCCTTTAAAGGACATGGGGTAGGGAGGGGGTGTGGGGAACAGAGAAGTGTGATTTTGCTGTAACCCCACCACACACACTAACTTGCCTGCTCTAGGTGCGTTTGTTTTTTATTTAAAAAATAGTTAAAATCACTCATTAAAAGAGGGTGGGAATATGGATGAAATAGGTGAAGGGGATTAAGAGACACAAACTTCCAGTGATAAAATAAATAAGCATGAGGATAAAAAGTACAACATAGGGGATACGGTCAATAATACTGTAATAATGTTGTATGGCAGTAGATGGTAACTATGCTTGTCCTGGTGAGCAGTGTGTAATGTCTAGAATTGTCGAATCACTCTGTTGTACACCTGAAACTAATAATCATATCAACTATACTTCAATAAATAAAGGATAACCATTTTTAAAAAGTAGTTAAATCACTCTTAAAAATCATATAAGTGACACATTTACTGAGACCAGTGACATAATGTAAAAATATATAAAGAAAAGAAGTTAATGCCCTTCCCCAATACTTCTGGATCCTTCCCCTTCACCTCATTCCCCACCTTCATCCTGTTTTGTTTCCAGAAAAATAACGTGAACAGGCTGGTCAGTCTTTTTCTACACCTGTCTCCATGATATTCAAGCCCATAGCAAACATATATTAACTCATATATGGAGAGAGGTGATACTTGTCTTCACAAAAACTGCAAGCATGCTATACATCACCTTGCCACTTGCCAGGTTAAGACCTAGTTCAAAACTTTGAACAGCCTCATAATATCATACAGTAGAAATGTACTATAATTTAACCATTTCTCTACTCAGGGACATTCAAAAAATTTCAACTATTTTTTGCCACTATAAACAAGCAATGCTACACTAAAATACCCTTATGCATATATGATCACTCATGCATCTATTTTTGTAAACTAAACTTCAAAAAGTACACTTGCTAAGTCAAAGTTACATATGGTTTCAAGCATCAGCCCCCTTACTTTCTTAAAAGTATACAGTAATGTATTTCTTAATTCTTACATTTGTTTTATATGGGTATGATATGGTATATGCAATTTTTGAATCTCTTAATATGAATTATAGATAACTTTCTATGTATTCTACACTTCCTGTAGTAATCTTAAATAGTTGCATATGTCCTCTAACATTATGAAGCCTCTTTAAATTTTTATGGGACTTGTATCAAACCTCAGTATTACTGTAGGAAGAATTTATATCCACTTCCTGTAATATATGCTCAGAGAGATAAAAGTTTTGACAGTAGCATTAGATATTTAAAAATCTATTGCAAGTGTGAGTCTCAGCTCTTAAGCAGTTGATGCAAACTATGTCTTTTGATGGGGCTTACAATTGATCAAGTGACTCATATGTGAAGAAGAACTATGCCTGGGGCATCTGCTTTCACCACTGCCTCAGTGACTTCAATCAGAGGACAAAGATCATGAGATTGCTGAGGAGCACACACAAACACTGGGCATTTTCCTAAGTGTAATGAGCCTTCTGGCATTAAAAGGGTCTATTTCAGATCAAAGGTAAAAAGAAAGCCATCAAAACAGAAAAGAATCTCCGCCCTCAAGGACACCACAGTGCAATTTAGCACCACTGGAGTCCCTCAAGGTCTGAGAAAATACCACCTTACACAAAGGCTTGGGAATATTCTGCAGTAGTTTCCATCGCCAAATAAAATACTACAAAACCAATTCCAAAGGGAGAGGAGGGAGAGCGTGGTGTGTGTGGTGTGTGTGTGGGGGTGGGGGAGACATGGTCAAGAGAAGACAAATCTGACCACCATTCACTGTTAGTATATTCTCTACTTGATCATATGACCACCAGACAAGACATTCCTATGTGTAGCCCTTGGAATGAAGAGTTAAGAAAATTTCAAAGCCAATAGGAGGTAGACAAATAGTCTCTGCGATGCCTTTATGCTATTTCCTGTGTGGATGGCAATATTGGCTTTAACTCTTGGTCCTGTGGGAAGGAGAAGTGGATTTCACTCTTTCCTGGGAATTGCTACATGCCCATAACACTAAAGAGTCTTCCAACTGGAAACAGATCTGATTACTTTGCCAGACTTAATCTCTTACTTGAGCAGTTAACGAGAGCTTTCAATAATCTTAATCACATCACTTCAGTGAAATACCTAGATGTTATTTCCACAGGAAATAAATGTCCACAGACCATAAACTCAACCTGGTTAATAGTTAACATGGGAGACAGGTGGGAGTTGGATTCAGATAAAGGGCCACTGTGCAGTGATAGTCAATGAGTTATGTCCCCTTTACTCCCTCTACCTGCCATCAGGGCTGCTAGGACTCTCTGAAGCTTCTGATGGGAAGGTGTGAAAAGGGAAATGAAGTGAAAGACAGGCAGCCAGAAGCAGGAAAATTCTCCCATACTTATGGATCCACCAGTGGCAGGAAGTCACTGAAGGATCCAGAACATGAAGGGCACTCGTGGCCACGGAAAAGGGGAATTAAGAGAAGAACACAGGAACATAAGATATAAATCAAAGACCCACTATGTTGAAGAACTCCCTCCCTTCATGCTTTTCAGAGAGACAGTGATGAAAGGCATATTTGGATGTCCTAGAGGAAGGTCCCAGCAAAAGGGATGTCACCCACACCAGAAGCAAAAGTCTCTCCCATCCATTCCTATTCTCCTTTCTGACTCCTTCTTTGATACGGTTAGAAGCACACTGTGATGATTCTAAGCCTGGCTCCTGAAAGGGCTGTGGAGGGCTGGGGCCAGAGGAAGGGGAATTGTTCTGAGCAATTGTGTGCAGAGGCCAAGGGAAAGCATGACCACCCACAGAACTTACCACTCGGTGGGCTCATGATCCGTCACTGTAGAAACTGAGTGTCCTCTGCACCTGCCTTGATCCAGGTACAATGGAGCTGTCATGATATTTTTTATATAAGAAAAGGGCAACAAAATAAAAAGATAATTCTAAACCAGGATAAAAACATTTACTGAAGCTCAATGTATCTAACACCCAGTTTCTGAATGAGGGACACACACAATCCTAGAATGTGGTGTGGTTTCTAAAAGAGAACCTTCAGAGGTGAAGCAACTATTCCACACCCGAGCCTCCAGAAGTCTCTCCCTTCCCAAGTATTTCCAAGGCCCCGCATTCAGAGGGAGAAGGGGTTTTCATCACCACGGTTCTATGATACATGATAACAAAATCTATAATTCTATGACTTTCCTGGTGAAGCAGATTGGTTATACCACGACGGTAGCAAGTCTTATCAAACGAAGATCAACATATTGCAAAAATAAGATTGAAAGCATTTACCACATTTTTAAAGAACCACACCTGGATCAATGATTAGAGAAATGTTTAAAAATGTCAAGAGTCGAACAGAAAACTATTGAAATTCCTCTTTCCTAGATAGATATTTTTTATCTCAAAAATTGTATGTGATGTTTTCTCTAACCTTTAAGAGACCACATATCATATTATGACCCATTCCCCAGACAAAGCATTGACTACATGCTGTGGGAGGAAACCCCCCCTCCCCAAAAAGAATCCATCCTCTGCACAGCAACATACAAAACCCTGAGCCCTAGGCACATTGGCCTGGAAAATGTAAGGAATACCGGAGTAGTACCTTTTATATACTGTCTTTTTTTGGTCCTATAGAACCCTTAAAATCATTTTCATGTAAAATTTCATATCACATTAAACATATAGGCCAAATTAGCTCTTTTGCACCCATAAGTAAAACATAAGAGTAAAATATACCATAAGTATAACAGAATAAACATTACTTCATGTTCATTTGGGGAAAAAAAGCCCCCCAAAAAAGAAAGAAAAAACAAAAAAAAAAGAAAGAAAATCTGAACCAAGTTCCTTCAAGTGAGAGTGAATTTATCCCTCTTCTAGTAAAAAAAAAGAAAGTTCTTGTCATGAAGTAATGACGCTTATAAAAGTGATTATTAAAAACCAGAAAGGAAAAACCTCCAATAACAGAGATGAGCAAAGACACATGGGCTTTTGCTCTTCTGCTTAGAGAACCCCAACCAACCCAAGCTCCCACAGCAGCATGAACAGCAGAATTTAGGTCAAGGGGCCAATTATCCATTGTTAGCATCAAAGGCACAGACAAGTCGCTACTTCTTTCTGCTCATTCCTGTTTCCTCTGAGAGTCCTGAGTCCTGCAACCACGGAAGCAGGCTTAGAGCATGCCAAGGTAACATGTTTTTAAAAGACATTTACAAAGCACTGCTTCTGAAAGCAACCACCCCCCTGAACCTGTAAGTCAGCACTGTCCTCACCATCTGCACACTCCCCTATACCATTCCCGGTCTTCTTACTACCAAGTGAAATAACTGGCCTAGGAATTTAAGTTCATTGTTAAGCAGCCAGTGTCTCAATAGCACAAGCGATAACTGGTAGATGCAAAGTGGCTAAGCCAGGGACTTACCTGAAGGGGACTGGTACTGAGGCCGGCCTGAGGTCTTTCCGGGCCCCGAGCTCTTTTCCAAAGGTTCCCCAGGCACCAACTGAGGTTGTCCTGCTCTGAAGGAGGGCGAGCTGGTTCCTTTGGTCTCCGTGACCTTTGCAGAGAATGGTGGCTCCAAAGTGTCAGCACAGGAGGACCCAGAGAAAGTACTGCTCTTTGGGCCAAGAGCGTCATTAGGAGCCACTTCCCACTCAGCAGGCTGTGGAGGGAGCTGGGGGACTCTGTGATGCTGCTGAGGGCCAGGGAGCCTTGGAGACAGAGGCGAGGGAACAGGTGACATCCGCCAGTGTGTGCCCCACTGGGAGGATGAATTATTCAGGAGCATGCTGAGCGGTGCCAGTGCTGGGGGGGATGGCCTCTGCTCACTGCCTCTGGGCTGCGACCAGTCAGGGCCTCTGCTGCAGGGAAGGTCCAGAAATAAGGTTTTGTGACCCCTGAGAGGCGGCTCAGCCTTCCTGTTGCTTCTGGCTTCTGGGAGGGTGTGGGTGGCTGGTGTGCTCGGGGGGAAGCCCAGCCTTTTCCCCTCGGCGGCTTCATCTAACTTCTCACTGTCTATCACCTTCAGCAGGACCTTGTTCACAGGCCCCTCGGCACTGGCTGGAGTACCTGGAGTACGTTCCAGGGCCGACAGCTGCACTGCCCGGTCCCCTTGCTGCTCCCTGCCTTGCCACCTGGAACCATGAGTGCCACCCTCGACTCCTGGGAGGGTGAGCCAGTCTGCTCTGGGCACAAACTCCACTTGGGCCGCCGGGCAAACAGCAATGCTTTCCTCACCCTCAGGATGCATTTTAACTACTCTCTGCACCTGAGTGGACAGATCCTGGACTTTGGCCACAACTTTGGAAATAGACTTCTTCCTGCATGTATGCCCAGTGGACTTCTCCCTCCGGTCCTTCCCTGCCTTCAGGTGCTTCTCAGTGTCTTCCTGACTTTCAAGCAAACCTGCTTCCTGGTGCTCCAGCCTGTGAGGATCCCTGTCCGGCACTGCAGCACCATCATCTCCCGGCTCTGCGGAGCTGCAGGCAGGGGGCCGTCCTCCTCTTCCAAGCCTGGGGTCCTCCGATGCCTTCCTGAAGCTCCCAAAGCCATGGCTGGTACCCAGCGTCCCGGGGATCTCTGGGAAGTAGCTCTCTCTCCACCGTAGGGAAGAAGTAAATGCCCCACTCGGGAGCAAATTGCCTTTCTCCTCTACAAGCCAAAGGTTAGGCCTTGTTCGAGAAAGAGGAAGGGATTTGCTGGAACCCGTCTGGTCCTTCCCCATCTGAAGAACCAACGGCTGGCCCCCACGCCCTTTTCTTCTGGTCCTCTTGTGTGGAAGCACCTCAGAGCCCCCTCTCCTTCCCCCGAACCTCCGCGGTTTTCTGTTCCCATGGGCATTCCTCTTATTGAGACAGCCCACGGGGGGCTCCCCTGGCCAGTCACCACCACTCTGGAAACAGTCATCTCCAGGGGCCAGGCTCACGGACAGCTCCAGCAGCTTCCCCTCCTGGTTCCCCATCGTGATCCCCAGGATGTGGTCTGAGCTCAGCAGATTGGCCAGAAGTCTCTCCCTCTCTGCTGTGAGTTTGTACAGCTCGGTTAAAATGTCTTTTGTGGGAGTTTGCTTGAAAAATATGTCGCCTGGATGTTCATTTGGCTGCAGGCTGAGGCCGATGACGTCTGACCCCTCCCTGACTTGGTAGCAGTTATGAAACCCTTTATTGGATCTGTCTAGAGTTACAGTGCCCTTGTATGAAAATCCTCTGACTTCCCCCCTCGGAAGATAAAAGCTGATGTAGCAGACTTCAGTAATGGGCTTGTGCAATTGGAGGGTGCAGTGAGTACCTTCCATTATGCCTACCTAATTATTCATGCCTTGGAGATGCTGGTCTGTGGTCAGGCTTTCCGGGCTCCGGTGGTGGGGCATGTGATGGTGGCTAGGCAGGGAAAGCAGCTGACAGTCATCTCCAGCAACAAGACCGCCTGGTAGAAAAACAGGGGAAGAAAGCAGCTTGTCTAACGGAGTGCATAAACCACATACCAGCACAAATGAAAGTGTAGCCATGACTTATCCTCCCTCTCTGGCTGATCTCAACCAGCTCAACTCACACCAACCAGAGGCTGACTCCAACCTCTTCCCCATTCCCATCCTACCCTTTACCAGAGCTTTTCTATAGCTAAGAGATGGGAGACTGCTCCATTTTAGCCCCAAGACAAAAGCTCCTTTCCCCCTCACAAGGGAACTCACTCTATACCCTAAGAGCAGGTCTGCCAATTTCTCTGGGCTTCAGTTTATGTTTTTCTATGAAATACATCCTCCCCCCAAAAAAAATCCTGAGGAAAGGGGACCTTGAGATCCTTAGAAGCCACTGTCATTTTAGTAACTCGTGTTTGGAATATTACTTTGCAAAAATGAGTGAAGCTTTTGTACTCTCCAAAAAGCACCCTCTAAGATTTGAGATTAATTATCTTTTTAACTTAAAGCAGTGTGGGAAAAGGTATTAGGCCACAGATTTGGAGACTTTTCTGAATACAACTCATATTTCAAAAGTACTAAAAGTGAAAATTTTAAGTTTGAAATTTAAATAAATAATTTAGGACCCTTAATCAAGTTTTTTTTTTTTTTTTTTTCTCTCCCCTACTTCTTGCCTATTTAAGGCCAAATGGAATGGCAGACAAAAAGCAAGTATCTATAAGCCACTGCTGGCCCTGTGTGGATTTTCCAAATCTTTACCAATGAAGCAGCTGAAATGTCACATAAGCAGTGAATGTGGCTGTGTTTCTCAACTAAGATTTGAGGAATCTCAGGAATGTCTTTGTGGCTAACATCCCCATCTCCCCTCCTTGACCAAGCATGGAGCTTAGAATTCTATATTACCACACTTTTTTCTTAAATGAAAGCATTTCCATGCCTAAAAGAAAATTCCCTTGGGAAGGGTAACACAATACCATTTACTAACCGTTGATATCTTTAGTGAATTATTTTCCTCAGGTATTTTATAACTTTCTACAAAATAAAAAGCTGCATAAAAGTACATCTTGAGTGGCAGGAGAGAGAAAGGAGGACGAGTTTTGTAACAGAAACTCCTTGAGGAAGACAGATAAAAGTTGATAAAAACAAAGGTTAAAAAAAAAATACATACATCTGCTGGTCAACCCACAAGTGCTAGGAGGACTCAGAGTACTCAGAGAAAATGAAAATGGAACACCATTTTAACGCACTAAAAGAAAAGATATGTTAGCCCAGAATTTTATATCCAGTGAAAATATTCTTCAAAAGTGATGGTGAAATAGTCATTCTCAGATGAAGAAAGAGAATCAGTTGCCAGTAGACTTGCTTTAAAAGATTTGTTAAAGGAAGGTTTTTAGAAAGAATGAAAAAAGAAACCAATAACATCAAGAATGAAGAAAAAGCAACCAAAATGGTAATGGTAATATCTGTGTAAACACACTATTATTCCTCTCTTGAGGTCTTTAAAAGATATCTGACAGTTGAAAACAAAACAAAGAAAACCAAGATGGTTTGGCGGTGTTGCAATGTATGTACATAAAATATACAGGACAGCTGCAACATTAAGGGGGTGTGAAAAGAGACCTATATGGTGGTATAGTACAACAGCAATTTAATTCTGGCTACACTGTAAAGAGTAAGGCATGCATATTTAATCCCTACAGCAACCACTAAAAGATATAATGAAAAATACAATGGATATATTAAAGTGGAAGAATTTTTTAAAATTCAAATAACTCAAAAGAAAACAAGAAAGAGGAAATGTAAGAGAGGAACCAAAAATTGAGGTAACAAACACAAGTAAATGATAAAATGATAAATCTAAAGCTAAACACACCAATAATTACATTAAATGTAAGTGGTCCACACACATCATTAAAAGACAAAGATTGTCAGATGTGTATAATATACAGTTAAAGTCACTGGCTTGGATGAGGTTACTTAAGAAGAGTTCACAGACCAGAAAAAGCAAAGGTTGTAGAACAGAGTACTGGGAACAGAGATTTAAGGGATAAATGGAGGGAAAAGAAACTTTAAATGAGGCTGAACAAGAATGTGCAGTAAGCTAATTTTCCATATTTTGTAGCTAAAGAAATTAAGATTCTGTAATATAACTTCTTTCTATGCTTTTATTATAGGTCTGTAAACCCTAGGGTCTAACATCTTTCAATTAGTGTTGCCTCATCTATCATCTCTTCTTAAATACCTGTTGCATTTTCTCTCTGTTGCTATGTTTTCTTTTTGCAGAAGACTAGTATAAAAAGAGTGAAAGTTGTAACCCTGGTATTGTACCATGTTGAAGATCTTTCAACTAGGGATCAAGTGATAGAGTGTAGAAGATACAAGGAATGACCTTGGGGTTGTAGATCTCAACATTGGCCATGTAGTTTGTGGCAGGGTACAGAGCAAAAATAAGTTCCTACCAATTATAAAAGAAAAGTATCCCATTCTTGGAATTCTAAAATGTTCTTTAAAAGTTGCAAAGTTTTACCTTGATTTCAAAACACTTCTACCACATTGTGGCAGGCCAAATCTAGGTGCAAAAGGGCTTCTTCATGCCATGTGTTCATAATTTCTGAGTATTTTCTAATGCTCATTTAGCAAGTAAGGAAGATATTCCTAATATCTCTGTCTCTAGGCCTTATCATTTAACAAAAAGTTCAAGCAAAAGACATCTGCAATGAAAGGTAGGGACTGAGAAATGAATTCCTTTAATTATAAAGTGGAGTTGCTTGAAAAGAACAAGTTTCTCCTCTGAATGTATAAGAGCACAGGTATTGATACCTTAGTGGCACAAAGATAACTAACTTGCCTGAATTTAGCATCCACAGTGCATCTTAGAGGAAATTTATGGAGGAATAAAAAAGATTACTTCATATTTTCTGGTCCTACGATGAGTTTTAGAATTAGCTTTGCTATAATTTTGAACATCCAAAGCCCAAATAATTTAAGATAGATTAAAGAATATAAGCAAATATTTTTTCACTCTTATTTCCCCAATCTCTCCTATAGTTTGAAATTATTTTTATCAAAATTGTTATGTACACCCTCCACTATCATGAGTAAATATTTATAGAGCTGCCTCTGGAGCATAAAAGAACCATCCACACTTTTTCTCAATTTCTCTCTCTCTCTCTCAACCAAAGAAAAGACTCTCAGGATTCAACCATCAGCCTAGCATCTCTGCCAGTGTCTGTTTCTAGATAAAGTCCTCCTATATATTTTCCTCTTCCCTTTGTGAAATGAGAAATTTAATCTCTAAGTTTCTAATTCACTAACTTAAAATATTAGTTGGTGACACTTGCTAGCTAGCCAAGGAACTACAAAACCCCTCCTCTTTGAAGGAGAAAATTGTATGCCCTGAGTAAAGGAATGTCAACCTCAGCACTCCAGTGGGCACCATGTCAAAGGCAGGCTTCTGAGCAAGCCAAACCCTTTCTTCAACAAGCCATTAGCAAGTCAGAGTGCAGTGCTGAATCATCATGCATACTTTCCATCTGAAAAACCAGAGGGGAAAAAAACTACAAGTCTTGGAAGAAAGAAAGCAAAATAACAAGGAAAGCAATACTGAGTGGGGTTAAATACACCAGCATTATAATTCCATGCTGAGTTCACAGGACTATTTCAAGCAGCATTGCCTCATTCTGCTTTGACTAAAATCCGGCAGCTCTGCAGGCTCCACACACTAAATTATACATCTTACTTTGGCCTGCAAAGTAACCTTTTCTGGTTACGCTCAGTGTAAAAGCACTTTGTTTCTTGGGGAATCTTCGTGTCTTCCATTTCCTTTGGCAAACTCCAGGTTAACAGTCTCTCCAAGACAACACTGCTGTGGTGATTTCTTCCGTTTTTCCAATAAGTACATGATTTCACTCTGCCCAAAATGGAAATATCTGTTGTACCTCATCATAATGGAAAATTATTGCCTTTTTAGTAGATATTATTCAATGCTTGTGGCATATTTCACCAATGCCCAAAATTAGATCCAAGAACTAGCTGCAGTCATACTGTCTGCTTACTGTCAGTTTCTTAATTGATTCTGGCCCTAAAAGGCCAATGCAAAGCTTTATTTGGTTAGTGATTGGCAAAGCAATGCCCTATGACTCCATCTGAGCCTAATACTAATACAATAGATTATCTATAAGTTCCACTATTAAACTGGAAGTTGCCTTTTGTCCATTCAGATTCAGGCTCTCCCTTTCTATATGCTATTCTAAACACCAGGAGACTGACTGAACAAGCTCCCGGGCACTCTGGCTTTACTGGGTTTAGGTGTTCAGAAATACTATCAGATGATGGGAGAGGAGAATGGAAGAAGGTTCATATTTATTTCCTGGCTCCCTCCCTCCTAGGCTATGATTCTGTAGTAGGTATGTCCTCTAATGAAGACCACAGTTTCTCTCGGGTAGCCTTCTTCCAGGTATAGCTACTTTCTCTGCATATGAGTTGTAACTTCCTCCCATTGCTTACCTAGGCCTATGTAGCTTTGAATTCTGCCTCTTGTGTGTAATTTTGAAGAAGTTAGTACCGCCTTAGCTCTTTCCCACCCATCCTAGGATGGAATGCAGTGCAACTGTTCTTCAAATAGAAGATATAAAAACAAAGGTAGGTCTGCAATAGCTTTCTAGCTCTTTTCCCCCAGAGGTATTTTTTCTCAGAGAATCTACACACTGTGATAGTAGGAGAATAGAAGCAATAGCTAAATTTTTGCAATACAAAGCAGAAAGCAACTCATTCTACAAGACATCAAAAAATAGATTAGAGGAGGTTAAAGAAAGGAGAGACACATCATTCTTGTAGGATCAGAAAATCCTTCAAAAAGAAGAAAGGATTTGAAATAGCTCCACACTAAAGGATAAGATTTTGACAGGTGTGATTTTAAAAAGGGAATTCCAGGAGGAGAGGCATTATACAAGACCAGGAAATTTGTTAACATGTACAAAGGGAAGCAATACTCTCTTTGCTTGTTTTTTTAGATACATGTTAGGAGAGATAAGTCAAGAAAGGGTGATAGTACATTGTAAAAATATTTGAATCCAAGTTGGTGGGAAATTAATGCTAACTTCATAAACAAATGGGAAGCCATGGATGGGTTTTATCAGAGATGTTTGTTCAGTACTAAATTTAAGGAAGATGAACTTAGCAATAATGTCAGAACAGAATGGAGTGGAAAGAGATCAGACAGAGAGTCAAGAATGAGGAGCTCTGGTAAACATCAAATCCTATAAAGAGGGTGAAAAAGAAACAAATTAGAAGACGAAATTACAGGCAGAGTTTTAGATAGTGATTTTAGAAGACTAAGAGGATACCAAATTACATTCCAAAGAATAAGAAAGAGGCTGATGGTTAAATAAATACATTTCTAGCCATAGTCATAGATGGTTAACAGAGGTTAAGAAAAAGGCCTCCTTTTTGTGTTTGTTTATTGGCCCTTAAACCACCCCACTCAGATACCTGGTTAAGCTATAAGGTATGAGTGCTGAAGATTCTCCCAAAGATCTGAAAGAATCCTTTCCTCACCTCTCTGTACCTCTTCAAAGGCTCAGATATAAAGGTAAACAAATACCAGCTTTCCATGTGATCTTCATGAGAATATAGCATACCGAGATCTTCACCACATCTCTGGCTTATGTTACTATCTGGCTTAAATCATCATCTGTGGGACACATATGAGTATACTGAGGAAATAAACTAGGCAAGTTTATAGCCATACAGGCCTACCTTGAGAAACAATACAAATCTCAAATAAAGAAACTAAACTTACACCTAAAGAGCTAGAAAAATAAGAACAAATAAAACCCCAAACTAGGAGAAGGAAGGAAACAATAAAGATTAGAGCAGAAATAAATGATACAGGAACTAAAAAAAAACAATAAAACAGATCAATGAAGCCAGGAACTAGTTATTTGAAAAGGTGGACAAAACTGATAAATCTCCAGCCAGACTCATAAAGAGAGAGAGAGAGAGGCAGAGAGAGAAAAGGACAAAATCAAACAAAAACACAAATGAAAGAGGAGAAATAATAACCAACACCACAGAAATACAAATAATTTTAAGAGAATATTATGAAAAAGTATATGCTGACAAATTGGACAACCTAGAAGAAATGGATAAATTCCTAGAAACATATAACCTACCAAAACTGAAGCAGGAAGAGAGAGAAAATTTGAACAAATGAATTACAGCAAGGAAATTGAATCAGTAATCAAATAACTCCCAACAAACAAGAATCCAGGACCAGATGGCTTCACAGGCAAATTATACCAAACATTTTTTTTAAGATTTTATTTACTTATTCATGAGAGACACAGAGAGAAAGAGAGGCAGAGACACAGGCAGAGGGAGAAGCAGGCTCCATGCAGGGAGCCCAATGTGGGACTCAATCCCGAGTCTCCAGGATCATGTCCTGGGCTAAAGGTGGTGCTAAACAGCTGAGCCACCCAGGCTGCCCTATACCAAACATTTAAAGGTGAGTTAATATCTATTCTTCTCAAACTGCTCCAAAAAATGGAGGAGGAAGGAAAACTTCCAAATTCATTCTATAGAGCCAGCATTACCCTGGTACCAAAACCAGATAAAGACACCACTGAAAAAGAACTGAAGGCCAATATCCCTACTGAACATAGATGGAAAAATCCTCAACAAAATACACAGGTAAACCAACTTCAACAATACATCAAAAAAAAAAAAATCATTCACCATGATCAAGTGGGATTTATTCCTAGGGTACAAGGATGGTCCAATATTCACAGATCAATGTGATATGCCAACCACATCAGTAAGAAAAGGGTGAGAACCATATGATCTTTTCAATAGACATAGAAAAAGCATTTGACAAAACACAATGCCCATTCATGATAAAAACTCTCAATAAAGGAGCTGTAGGGAACATACCTCAACATAATAAAGGTCACATATGAAAAACCCACAGCTAACATCTTCAATGAGGAAAAAAAGAGAGCTTTCCTTCTAAGGTCAAGAACAAGACAAGGACGTCCACTCTCACCACTTTTCTTCAACATAGTACTGGAAGTCCCAGCCACAACAATCAGACAACAAAAGGAAATAAGAGACATCCAAATTTCCAAATTGGTAAAGAAGAAGTAAAACTTTCACTCTCTGCAGATGATGACATTATATATAGAAAAGCCCAGAAGATTCCACCAAAAAGCTGCTAGAACTGATAAATGAATCCAGTGAAATCACAGGATACAAAATCAATGTACAGAAGTCTGTTCTACACACCAATAATGAAGCAGCAGAAAGAGAAATTAAGTCCCATTTACAATTACACCAAGAATAATAAGATAGCTAGGAATAAACCTAACCAAAGAGGTGAAAGCCATGTAGTCTAAAAACTATAAAGCATGGATGAAAGCAATGGAAGAGCACACAAAGAAATGGAACGACATTCCATGCTCATGGATTGGAAGAACAAATATTGTTAAAATGTTTATAGTACCCAAATCAATCTACACATTTAATGTAATTCCTATCAAAATAGCAATAGCATTTTTCACAGAACTAGAACGAACAATCCTAAAATTTGTATGGAATCACAAAAGACCCTGAATATCTAAAGTGATCTTGAGAAAGAAAACAAACTGGAGGCATTTCAATCTCAGACTTCAAGTTATGTTACAAAGCTGTAGTAACCAAAACAGCATTGTGTTGGCACAAAAATAGACACATAGATCAATGGAACCGAAGAGAGAGCCCAGAAATAAACCCATCATTCTATGGCCAATTAATCTTCGACAAAGGAGGCAAAAATATGCAATGGAAAAAGGACAATCTCAATCAATCAATCAATCAATCGATCAATTAATCAATGTTTGCCACAGAGCACAGGCTTCAAGGAGGAAGGGAGGAACACAGGGACTTAGAAAAAAAACTACTCTGTCATCTCTCTCTTATCCGCTCCAGCTCTTCTATTGAAAGAAAACCCATTTTAACTGTCTCGTATTATGTGTTTTCATTTTATAAGATGGCCCAGATATTTTCATGCATCATAATAATATAACAGGTGTACAAACCTTTCATGAGGGAAGTTGTGTGGCTTAAAGTTCTATTTGAGCCCTACAATCACTCTGTGAGGCCATCGTGACAGATGTTGTCATTGTCAGTGCGCACACAGTGAGGCTACAGGAGACCGGAAAGTTTCAGGTGACTTGCCCCTGATCTTAAAATAGTGAGCAGTATAAATGGGACTCAAACCCAGATTTCTGGACTCTCAGTTTGGTGTTCTTTCTACTACCCCACTATATCTGACAGTTGTTTTTTTCAAATGAATAAGAAGACTAAAGAAAAAATGCCATAACAACATGTACAGTTGGATAGAACTTTAAATGCAATGTGGTACTATATAGAGTGAAGCAAAGTCACACCTTAGTAAAAGTCTCTTAAATATGATTTTTAGAAGATTTCTATACCTGATTAAATATTCGGGTTTAAATATTCAGGATTCCAGGTTAAATAAACATGGGACTATAATTTTTAGGCAATGGTTCTGTAAGGTATGTCTGCTTCCTCTTTGCTTGGCTGTTCATGTTGAGGGAGACTATGGTGTTAGGTATTCACAAACCCACTTTTACACCATGGGGATGGTAAGAAGGTCTTATTCGTCTTAATTGAGTCTTAGTTCATAAAATCTGCCATAAATGTCAGTAATTTTGAGATTTTTTTCCACAATACCAGTAACCCTAAATACAGTGATATTTCAACACAATCTCCCAAGAAAAGGATAGACTAGCTCAGCACTGAGTTCCAATCCAGTGTTCATGTCTGTTTCAGCACAGGTAGCTAGAATCACTACTGTTGTCTGGCAAGCTCCTTTTCCTTAGCTAACCAATGAAGAGGCAGGAAGTTAACAATCTGGGGACAGGCAGTCAAAATCCAAAAAAAATTTAAAGACAGTGGTGTGCTAATAAAATAGATGGATTCATACTTGTTTGAGAAGGAGGAAGAAGGAGAATGGGAACAGGAGGAGGAGGTGGACATTGGCCGATATGTAATTAGTTCTTAATCAGTACTAGACCCTAGGCTAAGTGCTTTCTGTGCCCCCAATCATTGATTCTCATTGTCCTATGAGACACATACTAGTAATTTTTCCCATCTTACCCATGAGAACCATATCAGCTTAGAGAGGTTGAGTAGCTTGCCCAAAGTCACAAAGCTATTAAGTCACAGAACTGAAATTTGAATCCAAGTCTGTCTTAAAAGTCTTGCATATAGAAGCTATAAAACACTGCATTCCCTAAAACTTTAGGGAGAGATCATGAATCCTTTATGGAAGACTCTCAAGAGACCTCTAAGACCTCTATGTAAAGATTGTTATTATTTTTTAAGATTTTATTTATTAATTTGGGAGAAGAGAGACAGAGAACACAAGCAGGGGGAGCAGCAGGCAGAAGGAGAGGGAGAAGCAGATTCTCTATAGAGCAGAGAGCACTACGCAGCGTTCGATTCCAGGACTCTGGGATCACGACCTGAGCCAAAGGCAGAGATGCCCAGCCAGCTGAGCCACTCAGGTGCCCCTACATAAGGATTATTTACCTTTTCTTCAATAAGAGATGGTTAACATATTGTGGGCATTAAGAAAGCAGCATCATAATCTGGGTGCCCCTCAACCAGAATATAAAATATCATCTGACAGGAAAGAAAAAGAAGATATAATGCTTGCAAATTCCTGCTAGGAATTCCCCTTTGTCCTAGAAGAACACTAGTGCTCATGCCTTAATATTTCTGCTAGGGCCCAAAGAAAGAGTTGTCCCACAAATGCCCCAGAGGAGATAAGAAAGGTTAAAATCGGACATTAGCATTAAATTTGCCTCAAGTTAAGTAAGAATTATGATTGAATGTCGTAAGTTCTCACTTCAGGAGATGGAATAAAGTGTCACCACCCCCCACCCCTCCCACCCCTGCCTTTGAGGCAGTCCCCCTTGTGATCAGGACCTTGGCTGTGGGTGTGGACCCTTGGGACTCTGTTTGCTAAACCTTTAAACCAATTCCACTTTTGACAGAAGGCTGGAAGCTGTAAAGAGAATATCTAAACATCTATCTAGTCTCCATCTTTTGACATCTTAATTTAAAAGAAAGTCTCAGCCATAGAGGATGATTATTGTATCCCTAATTTTAGCAGGTTTTAAGACATAGACCCTTTATACCATAGTGGCTACAGTCAGACTCAAAGCAAAGGAAACAGTACCATCTTCAGCTTGATATACATCTTCCTTTAATAAACTGAGCTGCCTTGAGAATTCCCCATATAACTGCCACTTACGATTTCACTACTTTATGCAATAATATCGTGTCGACAATTCCTACAGTTTGATATGTCAACTGAAGATGTCTAACAATTCTTTTATACCATTTACCATTTACATACAGCATTTCCAGATGATTCCACAAGTTCATCCTCAATGACCTATTAACTGATCTCAACTAAAAGGCAAAGTCATAAAAAGGCTATTATTGTATCAGAAACAAAAAAAATTGCAGCTATCCATATGGCAAGCTTGGAAAGTATAAAGGTGAAGGTAAGTATATGCATTTATGAAACTGATGGAAAAGCCAAAGTTTTTAGTTACACATGGTTGCCCTGGATCACTTGTTCTGGCAGCCTCATGTCGTTTCTAGAACTCTCTTATGTTTCTAGGATTCAAAACACATTTTAAAAATGCTTTTGAAAAACATAAAACAATTTAATAAAAACATTTCAGAATTTGAGATTGCTAAAAGTGCTAGGTAGACAGAAGAAAAAATAGGCACAGTAAAAAATTGAAAATGAATTTTGAGGCAGATGGCTGTTGTTCTGATTCCTAAAGTAAAGAATAGGTAGGTCTCTTAATCTTAAAAGCACAAAGGGAACCCCTCTGGGAACAAAAGGACTCTAAGCACAATTCTGGTATCAGGGAAATTTTACATTGCCTGTGGCAAATTTAAAGAGAGTTTGAAATAAAAGCAAATAAATACTAAGTTCAGTAAATGGATCTGTGATGATAGAATGCAGAATAATAAGGAAACTATGGTCTGGGTTCCCATAATTTTTTTTTATACAGGCTTTTATGAAAAGTTGGAATTGGCACAAATTTCTGTCTCACAAATAGCAAACTAAATCTGTGACTCAGATGAGGCCACTAGGGAACACACTATCAAGTACACTTGTCATCAGATTAAGTAACATTGTTCCCTAAGGTGAACTTGTAGTACATGATATATCAAATTTCCAGTTGGGAGGAAACTGAGTGATTAAGAGATCAGCACACACAACACAATTCTCCTTCCCCTTCCTCTCTTCTTCTTTCTTCTTCTTTTAAGAGAGAGAGATGGAGGGAGGGGCAGAGGGAGAGCAAGAGAGAATCTCAAGCAGGCTCTATACCCAGCACACAGCCCAATGCAGGGTTCGACCTCACAACCCTGATGTCATGACCTGAGCTGAAATCAAGAGTTGGACTCTTAACTGACTAAGCTGCCCATGTGATCCCCCAAGAAAATCCTTCTTAAAGGGCCTGACATCATCAGAAGAAATATGGTTTGGTTGTGTTTGGAGCCTAGTTGAGCCAAAAAAATCTACAGCATACAAATCATTCTTGTAAAGAGAATGTTTTGAAATATTAAATATTTCAGTAAATAACAACATTTTATAATAAAAATAATTTCAAGGCATGTAAATTTAACCATTGGCTCTTGGAATTTAATTATTCAAGAAGGAAAAATGATCCATGGGGTTTTCTTAAATCTTGATGTTGGGAGACAGGATACAACATTTCCCCATTCCTTCTCTTCAGTCTCAATTGCTTTGCCAGAACTAAAATATTAGTAATCTAGCCATAACCACAGCTAGTTATTCTTCAATCCTAAAATGTATGAAAAAGGTATATATAATGAATACTTTCACAAATGGAATCAGAAATGTGTTTATACAACAATCACATTAGATTAGAATCACAATAATTCTAATTATTAAGAAATAATTCAGGAGGTATGAGGATGAGCTTAGCAGAGATATTTCTAATAATAGAGCAAAATCATATAACACACAGAAAAATGATAAAGCAGCTGAAGTAACGTTAATCTTAAGCTGTCATACAGCAGAGTGATCCACCTGATTCCAGCCAGGAAAGCCAGTCCCCTCTTTATGAAACTGATGGGCAAAGAGCTTCTTATAGGGGTAGATATACAGGGAGTCATTTGGAGGGTTAGAGAAATACTAAAAAGGAAGGATACATATTTAGCTAGGAAAATCTAGAGAGGAGCAGAAGCTGGGGTAGGGGACAGGAAGAGAGAGAGATGGAGACAATGGAGCAAAAGGGATAATATCTGACCCAGAGAGAGCAAAAAAGATAGATTTCTTTGTGTTCATAAGACTTTACAAGATTATGAAACCGAGCAACTCTTGCTTCAGGGCCTGGATTTGAAAAAGCATGGCCAAGACTGGAAAAGAGGCCATTCTTCCCCAGGCACCATCTCCTTTAGTGCTCTAAAAAATCAAAAAGGCCTATGACAGAAGCCTGCTGTGCCCAGCAGGGTGTCATTTTAATGGAGGGCACCAGCAGCAGAAGCAGGAAAGGTGCAGTGAGGATGAGGCTGGAGGATGGTATGACTGGTTGGATTGCTGAGCAGATGCCACACTCCAGGACATAACTGGAGTGGCAGCCTTCAGAAGTGGATGAAGTCCCATGTGAAAATGAAAAAAACTTAAGATTCACCACAGTAAGGTATTCTTGTCAATATGGCCTCACTGGAACAAATAAACAAGTGATTGCTGAATTCTTAAGTTTATGCAAGGTGAAGAAGCAAGTGACACAGAAAAGGACAAGAAAGAAACTCAGTGATAAATATGTCTCTCATCCCAAAGAAGGAAAAATCAAACTCCTCCAAACAGAATGGATTTCTTTGGAAGGCTGGCTATAGTTGGACATTTTTAAATGCATGTTGACAATTATTCGATAGATTTTTGAGAAAATCAAACCATTATCCATCCAGTTCCACAGACTTATCAGCCCTCCTTAAAACCTGCCCACTCTCAGATTCCAATCCATTACCAGGTTCCTTGACCTGGTTAGGGATTTGAATGGATTGGCCTTGGGGACCACTTCCATCTTGAGGTGGTATTATTATTTTTTTTTTGTATATATTATGGTATATGCTCTTCTTGGAAAAGCAAAGATTCTTTGCTCTTTTAAGCTCTTCTGCATAATATCTCACATCATTAAACTTTCATTTAAAAACCCAGTAGATTCCAACAATCATTAACATGATTTTGATTTGGTTACTTAGACCATTTAATCCCACAACACCCAGAATTTGGTCTACTGATAGTTAAAAGATCAGTCAGGTGTAGCTAGGCCAACAGTAGCCACTAGATTCTTGGGAGCACAAGATCAAATGAGCACATATCATATAGTTTTTTACTTTCCCAATTTCCATGCTGTGTCAATGTTACCAATGACAGGACTGAAAGTAGGATTGCCTTTCCCATATTTGGGCTTATAGACTAGTTGGGCATCAGAAGTATTCCACATTACATACTTTGGGGTTTCCAAAAGCAAAGGGTCATGATTCAATTGCATCATGATTTGTTTCAAAAGCTGGATGCTGACCCATGGGTCTAAATGGGGAGCCTGTGACACCGAGGAGAACTTTCAGATGGAGAGAATTAGTTTTACCATGTTTGTTTTAATTATTATTAATTTTATTTATTTATTTTTATTTAATAAAATATTTATTTATTAATTTATTATTTATTTATTATTTTATAAATAAAATAAATTTTATTATTTTATTTATTTAATAAAATTTTATTTAATATTTATTTTTATTTAATAAAAATTTTATTTAATAAAATTTTATTTTATTTATAAATAAATATTTATTTTATTTAATAAAATAAATTTTATTATTTATTTATTTTATTCTCACCATACCTTTTCTTTACTATTTTATTTCCTACCTCCTCTTTCTTTCCTCTTTTCTTTTTATTATTTTTATTTATTTATTTTATTTAATAAAACTAGATTCCTTTCAGAGAACGGAACTATTCTTAAAGACTTATGGTCTCAATCATTGGTAATTCCTGCAGAAGTTCTAGGGAGGGGAAATGACATTCTGGAAGAAAACACCCTCTGTCTCCTAATGTCTTACCATCTATTTTTTTCCTGCCATTACTTCTCTTTTATAAGAAATTCAGGAAGGCAGGAAGCCCCTATTTTTCCATATACCTTCTGCTTCCTTTTGTTTTGAAACGAAGAACTGAGTCCTCAAGAGCCAAGCTTGGACTACTTCACACAGTGCTGGCTATATATTTGCTGGTCAGGGGACCCAAAAACAAAAGCTAGTTATGGCCCCAGTGATGTACAGGTTTAGTACACATCAAAGCAGAGAAACCCTGAAAATACCTATCTTAGAGATGCCTGGGTGACTCAGTGGTTGAGCATCTACCTTTGGCTCAGGGCATGATCCCAGAGTCCTGGGATCAAGTCCCACATCAGGCTTCCTGCATGGAGCCTGCTTCTCTCTCTGCTTATCTCTCTCTCTCTCTCTCTCTCTCTCTGTGAGTTTCTCATGAATAAACAAATAAAATCTTTTAAAAAAAATTCCTACCCCATCTTTACCCCCACAAACACTTGGCAGTGCCCTCTCATGGATGTCAAAAGCATCAAGAAAGTCTCATCCATATACCATCCCCCTCAAATGAGAGGTTCAGTCTTGGTTGGAATATTTACTTTGTGTCAGAATTGAGCTGAGGCTACAATGCCATGAAACTGCACAATGCCTTATGCTTTCTGAAGGAATCTCACACACATAATCTTATCTAAACAGATCTGAAGATTGTAGAAGATCAGCATGCAAGACACAGAAGATTTTGCTGAGGGAAGTTTGAGAGAAATACCTGGTTGGAGTACTACCAAAGCATATGGCACATTTTTCATTTAAAAACCGTTCCTAGGTGGCTCAGTCAATTAAGCATCCAACTCTTGGCTTCAGCTCAGGTTATGATCTCATGGTTGTGAGACTGAGCCCCTTGTCAGCCTCCACAGTGGGTATGGAGCCTGCTTAAGATTCTTTCTCCCTCTCCCTCTGCCACTGCTGCTCACTCACTCTCTCTTTGCCTCTCTACATAAAAAAAATAAATCTTTTTAAAAAACCATTCCATTTATTTTTTTAAAAAGATTATTTATTTATTCATGATAGAGAGAGAGAGAAAGAGAGAAAGGCAGAGACACAAGCAGAGGGAGTAGCAGGCTCCATGCAGGAGCCCAGTGTGGGACTCGATCCCGGGACTCCAGGATCGTGTCCTGGGCCAAAGGCAGGCACTAAACCACTGAGCCACCCAGGGATCCCCCAAACCATTCCATTTAAAAACCCAACCGTCTGTCAGACATTTTTGTCTGCATTACTCTAGGTGGATCATTTGTCTTTGGCATCTCCAATAGGCTTCTTTGTGCTTCCCTTCCTCTTGTAATGCATTCTCTTTCCTGTCCTTCAAAAAATTCACTTTCAAAATATGACTGGATATAAGTCATTTAGCTTCTGGCTACATATGTTAGCCATCCCAGGAGTATTTTCACTTTCACAGTTACTCTGCTGAAGGAAATGATAAGTTATGGAGACAATTTAGGGTATTCAAACTTCACTTAAATAGGAGAAGTATCGGTAGGGTCAGAGGTCTTCCTAGCACTGACAAAATCCTAATGCTTCTGTCTGTAGCTAACACATGACTTACGAGAACCAAGAGTGTTTCTAAGTAGTCTATGTCATTAAATATTTCAGGTAATTACTATTGTTTATGATTACTCACCATATACTGGGTACTCTCCCTAGGGCTTTACCTGTTTCAACATATTCATTTTCATATGCACATACACACACACAAAAATCTATGAGGTAGGTACTACAAGTATCCCCATTCTACCATAAGGAAACTGAGGTACAGAGAGGGTAAGTAACTTGCCTGGGGTCTCACAACTACTAAGCAACCAAGCTGGGATTTGAACCCAGATGGTCTGTCTCCAGAATCCTGACTCTGAAAATCCCCTACAGGACTGTCCAAGAATACTGAGTCTCATTCAGAAGATGGGCTTACTTATTTACTAATCCCTCTTCCTTAGGTCAAAGAATATGGAGCACTCACCCTTTGGTGCCACTGGTCCGGGTCTGAGCAGTATTCCCATGAGATGGTTTCCCCCCCCAGGCAGCGCAGACCGAGGGAAACACAATGAATTCAGAGTGAGAAGGCTTGGACTCCAGTCCAACTCCACCAATCACTAATAGTAATCATTCTCAAGCCACTCACTCCCTCTGTACCTCAGTGTCCTCAACCATGAGATAATTTTTGATTCTCCCTATTTACATGCAATTCCACAATCCCTCCTGCAGAGAAATGGAGCCCACTCTCCAGATTCCTTTTCTAGGTTGACACTGAATTCAGGGCACACACATGTGGGATCAGAACCCAAACTCCTGAAGCCAAAGGACATCATGGGGCAGAGAGGGGTGGAAGCAGGCAAAGAAAATGGCATAAGAAACTCAGAAGTAGGGAGACAAAACCAAACTTTCATCAGTCATACAAGAAGTAGAAGGAAAGCAAGTGAAGTGTTGAAAACAAGTAACACTGAATGTAAAATTAGTATGAGTGAAAAAGAAATGCATTAATAGGGTTTATTATTTCCACCTCTATTATAAAAGAAAATTCATTATTAGCTTACATGAGACCCAGGGGACAGTGATCTCTCCACCCTGGATTTATCTAAAGCCTTTTCTCCCTTTGATCCAAATCCTTTATTTGGAACCCAGCTTTGGTACTTTAATCACTTCCCCCTAGCACATGCTCAAGGCAAAAATCTTCAACTCAAGGCCCTTCGCAGACTCTTATCAGTCTAGACCAGTCTATGATGTCTCCATGTCCTTCTCTAGTCTCAAATCTATTTAGCCTTGTCTGTCAGAATATTTGACTCCATCCTAATTGGGGCCTATAATCTCAGTTTTCAGATGTGCCTGGGCTCCATGCCTTATAGTCTTGAGGGCCGGAGGGTCCCTCCCTCCTACCTCTTAGCAAAGCTTTAGGAACTACACTGCCTAGGTTCTAATCCCAGCTCCTCCACGTAGCACAGTAACGTGAGATGGCTGTGTATTCTCTATGTGCCTCAACTTCTCATGCCTCACATATAGGCAATAATGATACCTGATAGACCTATACATAGTACATATATACACAGGGGCTCTATCGGTAATTAGTATTCCGTGTTTCAGATCCATATTGTCCAGGAAAAGAATCTTAGGACACCTTGTCTCCTACCGCCAATTAACCTTGTGTGATATATTTTTCTGACTTGATAAAAAGCTCCCTAGGGGGAGGAACTATCATAATCATCATCTTTGTATTCCCTATAGTACATGTCTCCAAGATGGAAGATATTCAGCAAATCGTGCACTGAAGTACCATTATCTGAAGATATAAACCCGACCTGTGTCTCTGCCTAAAAATTCAAAGGCATTATTACTTGTAGTCAGCATTAATGTTTAATGATGGTTTGAGTTTACCTTCTAGTAAACACACAATTAAAGTAGACAAAAAGTCATTATCAGAAAAAATAACTGGCTTTCTCTCATTAAAATATGTATCAAGAAGAGAAAAATTTGAAAAATACAAAAAGTCAGATTAGGGAGTAAATGGCTAGACAAATACCAAAATTTCCATTACAGATCAGATGAAAGTGATAGTAGGGAACATGAAAGGTGAAGAAAAGAGATGTTTTTAAATAATTCAAGATACTAAACAAGGGGGAAAATGGACCTCTGAAACTTTGAACAATCCCCAAGAGGAAAATGAAAGATGTGATTCCAAGATTTCACCATCAACCAAATAAATATATATGTTTTTGTTTTCCAAAGCTTTGAACACAGCAGAATTTTGATGACTTAGTCTCTGGCTAGCTTCAGGTGTCTGATCAAATGATCAGCCTCATAAAAAGTCTTCCTTGGTGACTCAATCTGAAAGACTGCCCATGTTCAAAATGTCACTCTCTAGCCCTTCCCCGAACTTGTTACATGCCACTATATATATATCCCAGAGTCCCAGGATCGAGTCCCGCATCGGGCTCCTTGCAGGGAATCTGCTTCTCCCCCTGCCTTTGTCTCTGCCTCTCTCTCCATGTCTCTCATGAATAAATAAATACAAACTTAAAATAAAAAACCAAGCTTCGTAAGACTGGAAGGCAGCTAAAAGCATGGAAGGGAGACCAAGGCTGGGACCAGGATAGTGGGGGTGAAGAGACTGCAAAGGACCCCAGGTCCAGGGTGGGACTTGGCAGTGAGCACAAGTACACAGCACGGCAATGACTGAGTCCACCTTCTTACCTACATCAACCTTCACTTGGGCAGGCTCCGGGCTCTGAGATGTCAAAAACATGATGCCACCAGGCCTGTGTAGAAAAAATAATCCAGGCTTACCCGAAGCAACTGCACATTAAAGTGTGTGCATGTGTGTGCGTGTGTGTTTCTGTGTTGTCTGTATATTTGGACACGCCGATTCTAAGAGGCTTTCAGTAAAAGATAGTCATGATGCTGATCCTCTTGCTTCTGACGTGAGTTGAGGGACGAGAAGACCCTGCACCTAAGACAGCTGTAACATGTCACCTGAATGACTGCAGGGTACAGGATGACCAGCTGTGTCAGCTTGCCCACAACTGAGGGGTTGCCAGGAAGCAGCCTTCTAGTGCTGCCCCAAACCAGTACTGGTTAGCCACCCTACCACATCAGTGCCCTCTGAACTGCTCTGTGTTCCCTCACCTGCTGTTCACACCGCACCCAGAGTGATCTTTTCAAAACGAGAATCTGACCTGACCCCCTCCACAGCCAGTCACACAGTCCAAACCATCCCATGGTTCTCACGCTCTTAAAACAGATTTTAGCCCCTAACCTGTCCTGAAAGGCCCTGTGGACCTGAGCCTCCACCTCGTCCTCCAGCCTCCTTTCATACTGTTGCCACAATTACATGTGTCCGCAGCTCACGTGCAGGCTGCCCCCGCCACCACAGAGGCTCCACACACACTGTCCCCTCTGCACAGAGGTGACTCCCACCCTTCTTCGCGTGGTTCACCATCATTTCTTCAGAGGAGTCGTTCCTGACTGCCCTCTTCTGAGCCTTCCCAGGGCGGTGGCCACTGTGGCCAGTGCCCACCCTGTCCTCCCAGCAGGAAAGCACACCCCAGGAGCTATTCACACAAACACCTGTGCCTTTCTACCCACTGGCTTTGCGTGTTCCCAGGAGACCCCTCTCTAAACATAGGCTGGTCCTGGAGGAGGCAGGAGCAGTGGACAGGAGCCACATCACATAGGTTTTGGGGCCATGATACAGAATCCAAATTTTATTCTAAGTCCAAGGGGAAGCTCTTTGGAGGTTTCAGGCTGGGCAGAGACATGATCTTTCAACGGTCACTCAGAGGGCACCTGGGGGACTCAGTGGTTGTGCATCTGCCTTTGGCTCAGGGCCTGATCCCAGGGTCCTGGGATCGAGTCCCACATCGGGCTCCCTGCATGGAGCCTGCTTCTCTCTCTGCCTGTGTCTCTGCCTCTGGGTGTGTGTCTCTCATGAATGAATAAAAAAAATCCTTAAAACAAAAAACAAAAACTCCCTACAAAGGTCACTGAGGCTGCTGTATGGAAACTAGACAATGAGAGGGCAGGCATGGAAGCAGAGAGAGAGCAGGCCCAGATGGGAGGTGAATGCAGTAGGAAGGAGTCATTGTGGAAGTAGCTGTTCATAGCACAACAGCCAGAGCCTTCAAGCCACCAGGTCAGCTTCAGAACAGCAGCTCACCTGAGAAGACCCTCTGAAGCCTGCTTCATTTGAGGTGGTTCTTAGGAGAGGGTGAAAAATCTGTGTGTGTGTGTGTGTGTGTGTGTGTGTGAGAGAGAGAGAGAGAGAGAGAGAGAAGTAGGGATAAACATAGGGAACATACTAGATCCACAGTTTATCTGTCATACTAACATGTCATGATGGGGAGGCAATTAGGGAGAAGTCTAAAGGAGAGAGGGGGAAAAAAGTTGAAGAACACTGTTCTAGAGCATCAGACAGACTGCAGGCTCCCTCTCAGGACCATCAGGTGCTCTTCAGCTGGCCTGGGACGGCCCTGGCCTCCTGGACCAATAGTCCTAAAGCTGCCCTGTCACCTTACGTTTCCTTGGAGCCATACAGACACTGACTAATTCACCTTCTCAGTGGGAAGATGGTCTAGTAAGATATGATGGTCTATTTACAAGTCGGCCTTTGGAAACACAGGTACTCCTGTTTGAACACTCCAGAGACTTGCGAGCAAGGGAAGGAAGGTCTGGGAGTGAATTAGGGTAATGCAAATACGGTGTGTCTCAGAGAGATTGTCAGTCCTATGATTCATGTTTCTCTTTCTGCCAAGACTCCATCTACCCCTCACCTGGTGAATTCCTGGGCTTCTAGCAGAGTCCAAGCACAAGTGTCTCCTCCCCTAAAAATCCAGGGGACATGATGATTCTTTCCTTTGAGCCTTCAGAGCACCTTGCAAAAATAAGTAATGTCTATTCTTCCTTGAACACTTGTGGCAGGCATCACGCTGTCCATGTTACCCGAGTTACTTCACTTAATCCTCCGTTAGTCCCATTTCATAGATAGGAACTGAGCTCAGAGAAGGAGCTCGTTCAATGTCAGCAAAAAGACCCTAGAGTGGAGATGCCACCCCAACCAGCCCTTCAGCCTCTAGATTGTACATACACCACTGTATTATCGCTTGTGTCCTATAAGCTGTAGTTCATGTGCCTCTTTCCTCCGTTGCTTCCAACATAAATTTATGACACAGGCCACGTGTCACAAATAAAGAATGAACTTTACCGTGAAATCCTGTTGCATTAACTGGAATATTATTTGCTGAGACTCAGTTTCCTCAACTGTAAAACAGAGACAAGGAATGCCTACCTAATAGGTTTGTTGTCAAGAAAAAATTAGATATGACTTTTAATGCACTTACCACAGTATCTGGCTCATAAAGACCCCTTAATTAAAGTGCTGATTGAGGGCCTGTGAAATACCCAGACTTATGATGGACACAGGGGAGAAGGAAATAATAAAACAGTTCTCATGGAGCTAGCACACTAGGAATTTAATGTATTTGGGTTGCCCTCACTTCCTGAGGGCAGGGATTACAGGTGATGTGACACTCAGTTTTTAGAGCTCAGCAATATCCAGAGCCAAATAGGCACCCAACAATTTTTTAGTGATGAATAATAGTGGTTTACACAGTTTTAGATCCTAAATATTGGAGATCATGAACAATTGTGTCAAGTTAGTGGGTTATCATTTATCAAAATAACTGAAAGTAAAGCACAAATATATCACGCCCAGAGCTGTATGCATTCAGTTCATCCAAGCATGCAGCTACCACTAAAGGACTCTCAAAATAAATACACATAGCAAAAAGGGATACTATAACCTGAACAATGTAAAAATAATAAAACATCTAATAATATTCAGGAGGTGGGAAGAAAAAACAGGGAGAAAGTTTCAAAACTGTTAATCTTTGAAAAAAAAAGAAGTCAACTGATACTTTCTGAAGAAGAAAGTTCATAAAAACAGCAATATAATTAATGAGTGACTACAGCTTCTTAATACTTGTCATGATACTTTAGCCATAAAGAGACATTTTAAAAGAAATAACATATCTTGAAATGAGGTACATTTATTTGACATTTGACTATTCTTTAGTTTCAATTCAGTTTTTTAATTGCTTAAAAAAATTTAATTTGTTTTTATTTAAATTTAATTATTTTAAATTTATTTATAAATAGCATCTCTATTTATTTTTATAAAAATATTTCTACCCATCCAGATAGACAGATACATAGGTGTAGACAGATGTCTGAAATGATGTTATCTAAGGTTAATAGTGGGAACTGTAGTTTTCGAGATGATTTTTTTTTTAATTCCCATCTTTGTGATTTTTTAAAAAAAGCTAATTTATTTACTTGAGAGAGAGAAAACACAAAGGGAGAGGGAGCCCATTGCAGGGCTGGATCCTAAGACCATGACCTGAGCCAAACACAGACACTTAACCAACTGAGCCACCTAGGCGCCCCAACATATGTGATTTTTTTTTTCATATGTGATTTTTTTAAGTGTTTTTCCCAAAAGTAGAGGGAATATAGAATACAAAATATGAGTGGGAATATGGATCATTATTATTTCATTCTTTGTACCTTTACATATTTTTCACATTTCCAAAAATGATTTTTAAAATGGCTTTACCTCAGATTCTACATTTATAATTATGTTTCTTTCCTTTTAAGTCAGACTCTAAAATAGATAGAAAATATGTTTTTTACTTAACGTTGCTCATGGTATCCTTACAAGGACTTGAGAACCTAATTTGCAAAGCAGAAAAGACTGGATTCTTTTGAATGCTTTTTATTAAGGTAATAACAAACAGAGAACTAATGAATGGTTAAATGTTTGTTTGCATTATTTACGGTTTTTACAACAAGAATGAGAGATTATGAAAGAGACTATGAAAATCTTCATGTTGAACTATGGTCTGATGGATTCTTTAAGACCGGGATTTCAGGGACACCTGCGGGGCTCAGTGGTTGAGCGTCTGCCTTAGGCTCAGGGCATGACCCCGGGGTCCTGGGATGAGTCCCACATCGGGCTCCCCCCAGTGAACCTGCCTCTCCCTCTGCCTGTGTCTCTGCCTCTCTCTGTGTGTCTCCCATGAATAAATAAATAAAATCTTAAAAAAAAAAAAAGACCGGGATTTCAAACTAAATGGCTTTCCATTTAGTTTAAACTAATGCCAGCACATGTTTAAGACATGATCATTGAATGTCAACATCTGCTTGCTGTGATAAATGACAAACTTGCTTAATCCAGTTCTTACCCTCTACTATGGTTATATAGTTATAAAAAAGGGACTAGCTGCTGTGAGATGTCTTGGGGAGTGGTGGATAAAACATCTGAGCTACCTGTTTAGGTCTCACAGGAGGTGCCATGGTCACATCATTTTCATTTATAAAAGTTTGGGGAAAGAGCGGGATTCTGATTTCCTCCATAAAATAGCTCAAGAAATCTATTTACTTTCATGTAGCCTCGAAATTTAGGGCTAATAGGATTTGGCATTTCCTGGGTTTTGCATGCTTCCACTAATATTACAGACGGTTTCTTTTCAATTCAGTGAACCACCTGGATGTGAAACGTTTAATCACTGTGAATAACAATTTAGAGAATAGAAAATAAATTTTTGTTTCTCTTTGTGAAAATGTCTTCTCCCAATGATAAGTTATAGCCTATGGTTTGGGGATTGTTGGTTTTTGTTTTTGTTTTTTTTTCACATAAAGGAAGGGAAATGTTATAAAACAATATTTGTGAAATGCTTTAACTCCTATTGCATTCTGTCAAGATGTGGGTTGGAATTTTTCTAGCCTTGGAGTTGACAAAATTCATAGGGAAAATGATGGAATCTTAGATTTAAAGAAATAGATTTAAAAAAAAAAACTTTGAAATTATCAATTCCATCCCGATTCTGGATTGTCTCTTTCACTATAACCTTTGTGAATGGCCATCCAGTCTCAACTGGAACTCTTAAATGGCAAGTTGTTCTCCAGACCACAAGGAAACTTCATGGCTTTCAGACAACTCTAAGTGTAAAAAAATAAAAATTTAAAAATTCCCTTAATCTCAGCTAAAACCCATTTTCATTGATGCCTTCCCACTGGTGCTTGTCCTTACATGCAGAGCTTGTAAACCCCAAATTCCCTCCTGTCCAACAGCCTTTTCAAGACCTGAGCTTCTCATCCTAAGCACCTCCTTCCCCCATCTCTTCAGAAGCCCTCAGATGGAAGCACTTCCATTCTCAAAAACCCTGCACCTCATCTGACTGTTCATGAGTGTGTCAACACCTTACTAAAAAGCAGTGCCCACAGTTAAACAAAAGTCTCTCCAAAAAAAATGCCAAAAGTTGTTCTAGGATTGTAAATACAATTCTTGCAATGGTCACTTTAAATCCTTAGATGAACACCTCTTAAAGAACTAGATTCTATCTTACTATCTCTTGCCCTATCTTGAGTTTGTTTCCTCTTCACCAAAACTGCCTTTGCAGTCTTGAAGACCATTCTTGAATTACTTTTGGTTGCAAGCACCTGAAACTGATTTGGGCTCCCTTAAGGAAAATAGAGGCATATCCAATTTCATGAAATTCATGGATTACTGATTTCAAGAAATCAGAATAAGGGTAGGAAATCCAAGAGCCTTTCAATGGCTACTGGGACAGACCACCAAGGCCATCCCCCTGGAGTACTTCTCTAACTGTGACCTAACTCCACTGATTCTTAGTCACTACCATCCTTCAGTCCTAAACTCTCATTCTTGGGGAAGGGAATCCAACGGGCCCAGCTTGGGTCCGATTTCTATCCCTGGTTTCAGGAACCATGACCAGGAACATGGTCTAATGCATATGGAGCCCAAACTTAGATATGGGGTCATTTTCAGAGAAAGGAAAATAGTCATGAATCAGATAGATCCAAAATCATTGTATTTCTAAGAAAGGAATGTTCAAAGATCATTAATCTGTTTCTTTTTTATTTCTCCTTGTGTTTTTCCCTTTTGCTTGACTCCCCCATAAGGCAGATATCAGAATTGGTGTTTATTGCATCAGGAGAGGTGAAAGGCAAGGGTTTGAAAAAGAGAAATAGCCTGAGAGTATTTCTGGATTTTGTTTTCCGAAATCCCAAACACTTAGAAGGTCGCAGGGAATTTCTGGAAGGAAGTAATAAGAAGGAATGAAATGTATGGACATGAAGAACCTTGTAGCAACCTAGAGCATTATCTCCCTCTGGCCATTGGAAAAGGAAGGAGGGAGGCTTATAAACCTAGGAAGAGGGAGGAGCAGACCTTGCTTCCTGGGTTGTCCCCAGGGAGACCTCACATACACCCCAAGCTGTGTGTGGGACATCTAGGCATCCATGACCTGGACACCCGCAGCTGAGCAAGTTACAGAAGCAGCAACATGGCACTAGAGTATAACCTGTGCAATCAGACACTTCAATGACCAGAGGGTCCCCTCTGCCAGCACTGATGCAAGGTGCCAGCCCCCTGGAGCTTGATACACCTCTGGGGAAAGGTATGAGCCCAAGAAGGGCTGAGGGAAAGTCTTCTACCTTTCCAGAAGGAAGAGGCTTGAAACTAGAAAGAATATGATCAGAAAAAAAGTTGAGATGAGATACTTTCTATATACCTATGTTCATAGATGGAGATTCTCACCTGCCACAGTTGCAGGGAAAGATGGGAGCAAAATAAGAACAAAGGATTTCTGCTTCCTCTCCTTCTGTGAATCTGACCTCATCCTTTTCAAGTAGTGGAATTTGTACATCACATCCTGCTTATAATATTAATAGCCCTCCTTTATAGAACTGACTTATTTTTTTTTCTACTCCTCTTATTTATGACCTTAGTTTTCCTGATGCTATTCCCCTGGGTCCAGGCCATACCTCTCTTACAGTGTAGTAGTCTTAGACTATATGTCTCTTCTCCCTTCTTCTGTGTATTTCGTCCTTGTTTGGTGTAGTATGAGCACAAGATCACCCTGCAACCATTTTGGAGCCTCCTGCCACCTTTCCCTTTTGCTTTGTCCTTTGCCCAATTTGTGATTATGATACCAAAATTGTGTTTTATCTTTTTAAAATTTTTTATTTTAGTAAGAACACTTCACATGAGATCTATCCTCTTAGCAAGGTAAGTGTATGATACAGTCCTGCTGACCACAGATACAGAATTTTGTTGTTCTTCTTAACAAATTCTGAATCTAGCTAATAGTGTGCTTGTTTGGCAGCTATTAATATGTTTTAATTAAAAGTGGAAAAGGAATAAAAATTTTAAAAGACCAAGGCCCAAAGCTGAGAATTGACTGTCCTTTCATTTTGGTAGCTGGCAGGACTGTGACTTCCTGAAGAGAAGTTCAATGATGTAATAAACAAAGCCCAGGGAGTCGGGTGACCTGGATCTATTCTTGGCTATGCCACTGACCGTGAGTGACCTTGGGCAAGTCACTTTATTGTCTACCCATCTCAGTTTTCTCCACTGTACAACTAAAAGAAAATATCTTGTCACCTACCTAGAGAATAATTTGGGCATAAGAACTATAGAGTAAGAAATAAGGTAATGCCTGAGAAAACAGTGTGGTTTGTTGCATTTTGTTTAGTTTCCAATCTGCCACAGTTTCCCTTACAACACCAGGATATCAGGGAGTTTCGTGATTATTTCTTCAAAAAATCACAAAAATTAGAATTGATCTATGTTTTCATAGCTTAGAAGAAATCAGGGCCAGCTTAAAACAAATCAGAAAGTGACTTTAACCCAGGGCAATACCCCCTACACATGGTAGGTTCTATTCATATTTATTTCAATAGGGATTAGGTGGGTGGGAAAGAAGCCAGTTGGTCTCCCGTAGGGAGAGGGTAGAGGAAGCCATGGTAGAAACAGAGATAAAAGGAGATGAGGACACTGGCAAATGGGGACAGGACAGATGCCAATTCCATGGATGAATTCCATTTTCTGCAGACCTGTGGGCTTTAAAAAATTATTTGCAAAGCTTTCCAAATATGAGTTAGGCCTAGAAAATTTTCTAAAGTGGCTGTCTTTATCTAAAAAGGGAAAGAGTAATCATGTTAATGCCTAAAAAAAGCAACTCTTGCTTTTCACTAAATCCATACCCAGAATACTGTGCTATATTTATGGTTTATACTGCTTTGAAAGTTTAACAAATTTCAAAGCCAGGAATGTTCTCTGTGGCTTACTAGGGCAGACAGAAGGTGGAATGCAAGCCCAACAGGTAGAATAAATACTACTCAGATTCCATTTAGAGCCATACCTTTAAGCAGGCATATTAACCTCTCAGAGCCCTGAATTGCTCATCTATACAAGAGATAAAATACTACTCCAGTTACTCACTGCACAGTGATCATCCACAGATGATGCCATGGTTCCAGAGAATTTCATTGGAACTTCATTTATGCAAATGACAAGGTCTGGGAAACTTTATGGTTTCTCAAAATTACCACAGTGAGTAGATCACCAGAGGGAGCTTCTCTTCATAAGTGGACAGGTTCCCCTTCTTTCTGAAACATCTGTATTTTTCCTTCCATGCTTCATAGGGGAAATCACTGCAGAAAGTCTCCAAGCCTGCATGACAGTGGACATATAGGCAACAACAGCAACCATACTGCTGTGCTGAGTGGATTATTAAATATTGGTCCTCAGGTCATCTCCCGTTCCCTATTGCTTCTTTCATAGAGACATGCACTGAAACACCACCACCTTCACAGTAGCAACATCCTGGTGCTTCCCGCCCTACCCTTTAGCCTTATCTACCTGCCCAGACCACCTTCTGGCTGCAAGCTACTTGCCCATTAATGCCCTCTGATCCTGATGACCAACATGAATATTAAGAACTCTTGCCTGTCCAACCTTTGATGCTGCATAAGGTCACTCAGAGGGTTCACTGCAAACATTTAACTGCAAACCAGAGGGATCCCTGGGTGGCTCAGTGGTTTAGCACCGTCTTCGGCCCAGGGCGTGATCCTGGAGTCCCAGGATCGAGTCCCACGTCAGGCTCCCTGCATGGAGTCTGCTTCTCCCTCTGCCTGTGTCTCTGCCTCTCTGTGTGTCTCTCATGAATAAATAAATAAAACCTTAAGAAAAAAAAAACTGCAAACCAGAAAATTCATCAGACTGCCACTGCCTCCCTAACCCTGCCATTTAAGGATGCTGTAAGCCCAACATTTAGAAATCTTAAGAGCCAACTATTCTCTGGGTTCAAAAATTGGGTTTACAGTTTGTTCTAACCATGAGAAATGGTTTTTGTCTCCATAGAAATGCCCCCTACTAAATGCCTGACTGCTTATACCATATAGAGGCCATAGAGATGGCTGAGCTAGGCACCTTATTTCCACCTATACTGCTGTCTCCTGAAATAACTGTTTACCCGGACTGACCTATTCCCAGGACCACGACACTGATTTAATGAAATGGTGCAATGCATTTAAATTTGTCTTTTTCTGCTTTCTCATCCTTGTTCCTTTCCCCTCTCTCCCTTTCTCTCCTTATCCTCTCCCCTTTATAGATCTCTTACCCTGAATATCTGTGATGTTGTCTATGAACTTGGCTTTTGATACATGAAACTTCTTGGGAAAAAAGGAAGTTCCAAAGGGCAGAATGAGGGATATCAGAATATGTTACCCCTATGCCTTTTTGGCATATGTATTAGTATGAGCTAACGGCTATTGAGAGCCAGGAAGATACAGTAAAAGCTATAAAAAGGAAAGTGCACAAGCTTTCCTTGTGTAAAATGTGCATTATAAGGGAAATTTCCACTTGTAAAAGGTGTCTCCTTCTCCCATGCCAGGAAGAGAAGAATTCTTAATAACTCTTATTAATGGAGAAGGCATGGACTTAAATCTGCATAATAAACTTTACTAAGCAATTCTTGTTTAGCTATAATTTTCTTGGGCACCTTCCCATAACTTGCCTCCCCCAAACTCCTTTTCTTTGGCCTAATATGTTATTTAAGCCCATGTTCTCACCACCTCTGGAGGTACTCACATCTGGGTACTCCCATGTACCTGCTAATACACTGTGGTTTTCTCTTGTTAAAAACGAAAGTCCTGCCTACCATAGCCTGTGACTCAGAAGACCAACGCAAGAAAGTGTTTAATTTGAAAAATGTTGGTCTTTAATAAGGATCTATGACACTTCAGAAAGGAGAAATTGGTATAGCCCTAATGAGCTATGGGATACAATATGGATCAGTTTTGCTTAAGATAAGGAAACAGATGAATTGGCTTAAAAAAAAAAAAAAAAAAAAAAACACAGGATCAAAAACACCTACCCAGTAGCCCACTTCCTGCAGAGGTGAATTACAGAGGTCATTTCAAGGTAATGGTAAGGTGAGGTAAGCCCAAAGAGAAGACCAACTCCTCCCTCTCCCCCAGCCCCATACATATACTATGGGATCATATCCTCAAAGCCTAAAGAAATATAGGAATACACATTATTCAGGAGCATGTTTTATGTAGCCAGAGAACTCAAAAAACATAAGTGGGAGTGAATGGTCCATTTTCTAGAGCTTTGCTTTTATATGTTGACAAGGTAAAGAGGTTCAGAGGTTCATAGCCTTCCCACTTTAGTAATTATTATGTTACAGGGCACACAGGTGACTGCTTTGTCAGCATTTCTGCTCAGATGCTAAACACAGGGATGTTTAAATTCCCTCACAAGGGCAGCCTGTTGGTGCAAGTTCATATTTACTCCATGAGGATATAGTTCCCATGGTTTAGCATCTCTACAAGATCAAGCAAATCAGATTAATGGCTGTAACTCTGTCAACACACAGGCTGGGACCTGCTGAGAATAAAGCTGATTTTTTAACACAGAGACTCTGTGCCTCTAAAAATAATGGCTCTTGTTAAAACAAAGTCCCAGCAAGAGAGTATGAGTAACCCCCAAACATGATTTACCAAGACTGGAATCACTGTATATTATTATCTCTGGTGAGTTTTCACAATTACACAAGTGAAGTTTTCATTAAAGAAAACATTAAAGGTAAAATCATCTAGAACACACTAATGCCTAGGATCACATGCTCTGAGCCCAAAGCTTTAACCTAAAACTCAACTTGGAGTCACCATATATAAGGTAGGAGAGAAAGATTTCTGAATCCTCATTATCACATTAAGCTCCAGGCTGCTCCCCTTCCTCTTCCTTTGGGGATGACTCCACCAATTTTATGTGGAGAGACAGAAGAAGACCAGAAATGAGATCCACACCCAGACAATAATAGGACTCACAGAACCCATTCCCTTCGCCTATACAGTGATTCAAGGCAGGGGTTAGCCTGTGACCAAGTACTGATCAATCGCAGTTTTTCCCTGGGATTCACTGTGGAGCTACAGGAGACAGAAGCCTCCCTTGGCTTACGGAGCTAGATGGATGCGAATCGAGAGTCTAAGAAGACAGTGAGAGGACAAGGTCTGTGATGGAAAATAAGGCAGCTAAGAAAGAGAAAGAGAAGCTATAAAAGACAGAAATGAAAGAGATGGAGACAAAGAGACTGAGATCAAGCTGGCAAACCAGAAAAGCTTCTCAATCTCAGGGCCAGCTTCCTCGTAAAGGAATTACAGTGTGGTCGTGGCCTGGTCATATTAGTCAAAAATGCTTATTTTTGCGTATGACCATTTTGCATCCCTTATGACGAAAAGGGTCCTCACCGATACAATTGACAGTATCCTCTAAATTTCAAAGTACCCCCAAATAGCTGATAAGACTGGTGACCTCTCTTTCTAAATGAGAAAATTGAATCACATAAATAATGCTTGCTGTTTTCCACACTGGCAAAAAGAAATATATTATTCTTAGAGAAGAAAAATATTGTAAAACACAAGTTCTTCCATGCTGGAAAGTTAGATTTTCTTCAATTCTCAGGGATATTTGAAAAAAGGCAGTTTTACTTCTCCTGGGCAGAAGCCAGTGCATTCACTAGTGATTCTGTAAAAAGCACAATTTACCAAGTCAGAGCACTGAACAGCCAAGGAGAAAGGAGCAGCCCAGCACAGGCCCAGAGACTTGGAAACCTCTGAAGCTGCATTTTTAATGCATCTTAAAAGAGCTTGCTAAGCATTTGTGCCACCAGGTGAGAGAAATGTCTCTCCAAACACGAATGGCTTCATTCATTCCCCCCTCCAAGATGGAGTCCTATGAGGAACCCGAAGACTCCCATCCCCCATTAGCTTCAGTGTTAAGACCTAGGAGGGATGAGAAAGACAATGGGAGGGCAGAATGCACATTTAGCCTTTATTATCCTGGTTGGCAAGTTATCAAGGGCCCCACTTACTTGTACCAGGAACTACTGAGCATTTAACTATATTATCTCTTTAATCTTTACAACTTCCCCCCATGAGACAGGTAATATTATCCCCATTTTACAAATAAGAAACTAAAGTTCAAGAGAGTAAATGACTTGCCATAATCACTCAGCTAGTAAGTGGTTCATCCAGGATTTGAATTCATGTGACAGGTTTATGGGTTTAACCACTAGGATATACTGTCTCCCAACTTTTACCCATTGTTTCCCTCCAGTGAGGCCACCGCTCCTTAGTCCCTGCAGTATATCTAAAAGCACTGAATTCACTGGTCCTACTACTGGGCTATAACCACAGTTGAGAAAAAGGAGACTAATGGTTTTATAGGTCTGGCCAAGACCTGAAACCTCGAAACACTTTTAAAGCAGTATCTTCCACAATGACATGTAGTATGCAACACTCAGTTGTACTGTTTTCCCCTCCTGAAAAAGGGTTAATGAATCTGAAATTCAAGGGATCTTGTAGTAAGCCCTAGGAACGGCTAAGCAATGGCTGCTGAATCCCAATCCAGTGCTCATAAAATGCTACCTGCCATAGACAGTACAGCATACTTCTCCCTCCCAGGAACTTAGATGCCCCCAGCGTGGCATGGCACACGATGGAAGCCACTGTGGAAGAAAGTCGGATGCTAAACTGATTCACCTGGTCTGGACATTCCCCACTCCGTCACTGTAGCACCCATACTGCACAGTCCTGGATCACAGGTCCTGGACACTGCATTCAGCTCATCAGAGTGTATGTGACCATCAATGTCAAACTCTCCCAGTCAGCCAACAGCAGTGTGGATGATTAAAGTAAGGGGTTTTCTGTGGCAATCTCAACTGCAAAGAGGGATAAGGAAACTCTCCCCACTCACACCCCACTCCCAGCTACTTGGCCATGAGTTAAATGAGGACTTGGCTCTGTCTGGCACTGGGGGTGGGGGTGGGGGGCAAAGGCACTGCTTGTTATTTGGGGGAGTTAGCACTTACATGCCTGAATAGAGTCTGCCTTTGCAGAACTTGAAGAGCTCTGATGGAGGAAGAGAAATGGTGATGGTGATGGTCGTGATGAAGATGTTGATGAAAGAAGGAAGCGGTGATGGGGAATGTCACCTATAAATATAAGCACAAAGCAGCAACAGAGATCCTTCTAGTCATTGCCAATCACCATCA
Organism: Canis lupus familiaris; assembly: GCF_011100685.1. Lineage (NCBI taxonomy): Eukaryota > Metazoa > Chordata > Mammalia > Carnivora > Canidae > Canis > Canis lupus. Next base: position 2,058,838 of record NC_049251.1, on the reverse strand, counting down.
TGAAGCAGCCTCCGTTCCCAAAACAGCCACACTAAGGTATCCCCCCTGTGAACGAGACACGTCTAGCTTCGACATGAAGCGCTGCATCCCTCCCTTCTCCACCCGCCGTGCCACCCTTGCTGTGCCAAGCTGGGAAGGAGACTGCACTGGCAAGTCATGGGCACGGGGACCTGCGACTTAACGACAGTTCTGTAGTGAGGAGCGTTAGGGCGACCCGGGAAGCCCCAGTAACGCACTTCGGAACCGCTGGGTTCGGGGGGCTTGAGGAACAGAAGCCAAAGGGGAAGAAGGCAAGGTAACGGGGCGAAACAGGTTCGAAGCCTCTTTCCGAGAGCCCTGAGGCCCCGAGAGGCGGAGCAGGCAGCCTGCGGTCGGGAGGGAGAAGAGGCGCAGCAGGCGCCAGCAGGACAGACGAGGCTCTCTTTACCTGACCGAGCGCCGCCGCCAGCCGCAGCGGCCGCAGCGAGGATGCTGCGCGGGAGTCCAGAGCCAGAGCCCCGATCCGCCGCGGCGCCAGCCTTCAGCGAGGCCCCGCCCCGCCCCCGCCCCGCCCCAGGCCCCGCCCCCGCCCCGCCCCAGGCCCCGCCCCCGCCCCGCCCCAGGCCCCGCCCCCAGCACGCGCCGGCCCCGCAGGCTGTTTGGGGGAGGCGAGCCTTCATCTGAGCGGCAGGGCTGAGGACCAATGGAAACGTGCAGCGGCGCCGGGAGCGGGCCGACGGCAAGGGACGGCGCCCAATCAGCTGCCGAGCCGCGGGGCTCGGCCGGGGCGCGGAGAGGTTAGTGGGCAACTCGGGCCTGCGCCCTGGCTCTGAGGCTGCGTTCGTTAGGCTGGGACAGGAGCGGGCGGCCGGGACCACAGCGCCTCCCATCCCCCCACTCGGCTCTGCGCCCCCGGGTCACCGGTCCCCAGACCCCCCTGAGCGCTTGCCCTGGACTGGTTCGACGCGATGCGGGGAGGGAGCTGGTCTGTTCCTGCGACTCCCGAGGTTCCCACGCCTCGGAGACCCCGCAGGGCTGCGCCGCTCCAGGGGTCGGGCCAGCGCCCCCTGCCCCGCACCCCCAGCCTCACCACCGCGGTAACAAGTGCTTAAGGGAGCAAAGGAGGAAAACCTAAGAAACAGAATCCACGTGTAAATCCAAGCCCTTATGTTAGTCTCCCCCACGTTCCAACGCTGCCTGCAGGTAACTCTTTAACCAGACTCACTGGCAGATAAATTACTCTGACCACTTGTAGTTAAGAGCTGAACGTTTGAGCAAAAAAATCAAGTATGACCTACCTTGACCAGGAGAACTGAATGTGGACGTCAAGAGGGTGCGCCTGGGAGTGGCTCCCTGCTTGCTGGGAAACCATGGTTCAAGACCTGGTTGCCACGGTTTCTTTGCTGGTGAGTCAGTGTACACTTTATGCCAAGGTAAACTATTTTACCCCCAAGTAAGTGTCTACTGGGATGAACTGCCTCCAAACCTTCCATAAGAGGATTTGAGGTCTTAATGATACGGTGATTTGGTATGTGATTTGAGTGGCATTTCCAGCTGTTCCAAGTAGGCAGACAAGAAAGGGCATTGCCTTTAATCTGCTCCCTGATAAGTGCAAATTTTATCCATTCATTACTTAGAAATCTACCCTGAGTAGATACTAGCTTCAAATAATAAATAACCATGGGAAAAATAGGAAGATATTTTTACGTGATTTCTTTCCCTCAGTTTTTTTTTTCTAGGTACTTATGGGTACTTATGCTTATGGGCTTATGGGTACTCTGATTTATCCCTACTTATAATATTACCCAAAATACTGGTAGGCACTTTATATGTAGTTATTCAATATGCACATTTACCTTGTGTATATTCCACCTTATTGGTTAGAGAATAGAGGTGCAGAGAGGTCAAGTAGTTGTCCCAGAGTCCCATAATTAAGAGCAGAGTCAATACTCGGTCAGTACTTCTGTTTAAAGCCCATCATCATCAATTAAAAGAATAACAAGAAGCAATAACACAACTCTTTAAGTTTTGTTTTTCACCTGAGGAACTATCCTAGAGGGATCTGGTTTCCCAGGATACTGACTTCAAAAGCACTTCTAAGAGTGAAGCATCGCTTCTGCAATGTGTTAGGAGCAACTGCAAGCAACTGCTCATTCAGGGGAGTTGTGATTTGATATTGATGGAAGTAAATAAATTTTTCCAGGACATGAGTCTGACTAGTTTTTAATTGGTATAGGAATCTTTTAAAGTAAACCAACAAAATAAAATCCTGGCCATAAGAGCTTAGTCCTAGAGAAAGAAAAAAGGATAATAACCCAAAATAGCTCTCTGAAGAGATTGATAAATCCTATACGGACCTTTATTCAAACCTGGAAATATGTACTCATTCCAAGGTAGGGAGGGAGGAATATGTAGGAGATGGTTTAAAGGGGAAGGAGAAGAAGAAAAGTATTTTCTCAAAGAGGTTGTTTATAAAGGCAAAATATAAATAAGCTAAAGGTTGCAGACCAACACAAAGGTGTACACTAACAGGTTAATGGTATCGGCATTTAGCATTGCATGTGTTCTGCATTTAATAAATACTTACTAAGGGACTAATATATGCTGGTTGCTGTACTAGACTCTGAGGATGTTCATTTCAATAAAATCCATTTCCTGACCTCGATGAAGCATAGCTAGTTGAGTATACAATTTTGGATCAGGCTTGAAGAGATCATGTTATAAACATAATTGCTAGTTTTCACAGCTACCCAGCATGGTCTGTATTATCCCCATTTCACAGATGAGGAAACTGAGACTAGAAAGAATACTAACTCACTTAGTTTACACAGGTAGGTAAAAATCTTAGTCCCAAATCCTTCTAACTCAGAAGCCCCTGTTTTTGCAGTACACCAGGCTGCTTCCCTACAGGAAGAAGCTATTATCTCTTGTAATCTAAACAGAAATGCATCCGTCTCTAAAATATATAATGCGATGCCTGTGAATTTCAAAATACTGCATTCAGTCCATTTGCTTATCAAAGTACCCTACTTTTTAAATGGAACCAAGGAAATATAAAAGACAGTTCCTGGCATCGACTGTGGTTTACCTTTTCACCCTCTCACTGCCTTGCATATATGTAAGTGATTTGCTTTGGTTAATTGAATCTCTGTCCTTCCCTGAGGTGGGTAATTTCAACGTGTGACCTAGAAAATCAGAAGATGTATTTTAAGTGAAGCAGAGAAACCAGGCACAGAAGAAGAAGAAGAAGAAAAAAAAAACAGAAACATTTGGTAGTTCCATTTGGAAGGACTCCAATCCAGGCAGGAAAAAGAAATAGGATGTGGCAGGTGGCATCGTCTGTGGCAGCAGAGTCCCACCTTCCCATTATATGACCAGTCAGAAGTGAGGAATTTCTTTTACCCAAGAACTGATGCCAGGAAACAGCATTCTGTAGAACCCATGTGTGGATGTCAGGGAGACATCGGTTGAAGTTAAAATGGGGACTGGAGCCTCAAAGTAAATTCTGGGAGTGAGCATTCCCCAGAGAATGGACTTTGCTCTCCTACAGAGATGCCAGGATGTGACAACATAAAAAATAATTCTAGAAAGGGCCCAACATTTCATCACACTAACTAGTTACGTTGTCCCCAGCCCAACTGTGTTATCTGTCATGGGCACAGGATGACAATGCTGTCCCAGAACGCCTGCCACAGGGCCACTACTATTAATGTTCTTTCTTCCTACTGAGCTAAATGTATACACACAGCATTTCTCCAGGGTAGATGTTATATTTATTTCAACCCCAAAACAGCCAATCTATGGGAGAGAAACACTGTTCATAGGAGGCAATTCAACATGAAACCAATGATCACATCCCTCTGAAATGTAGGACACTGGGAGCAAACCTAATCTCCAAGATGTTTCCACCTCATTTGCCCTCAGCTGTGTAATCAGCTTTTCATCTCAATGCCAGATAAATGCAACTTGCCTGCTGCCACATTTGTCCTAATATAGATTCTAGTCTATCAATTAATAGCTCAAATTTCACCCACAAATTTCTTGAAAATACTTAATGGTGAAATTCTGATCTCTGCAGCATATCCAGGGATCTGAGACACAGAAAAACGAGGCTTTGTGCTGTGACTTTGTCACTTATGTGGGCTTACAGCCTGAGAAAAGATAAATCAGGCAGTGGAGCATTCAGAAATTAAATAACAGTAGAAAATATTCAAGCCACCAGAGTGACACTTCTTCAGATTGAGAGGGCTCAGGCTCTTCTGATGCACGTCCTTATTTATTCTCCAACTCACTCCAAGAAGGTTTTGAAATGACAGATTTTCCTTGTAACATTGCTATGTGTAGGTGAACGTTGTGGAGGCTGGTAAAATGTTTGCAGACTGACAAGATTTTTTTTAACTTGCCTACAGAAGTATTAAAAATATCTTAAATGCCACCCGAAGCGCCATATGGAGGAATTACTCTCTCTTAGCTACAACCATACCTGCACTTATATTGTTAGTTTATAGGAAGAAAACAAGTACTGGAGTCTCATGCTGAAACCTTTCAATCATTCATTAATTCCCTGAAGAGGCTTAGGTTTGACTCAACAGGCAAAGTCACAATGACTACAGTACTTGTGAATGTAGGGGAATGGAGCAGTGATGTGTGAGGGTTTCACGCCAAGAGATAGCAACTCAGACGCTACAGCAGAATTCGCACTCAGAAAAATCCCACTGTCTTGTGATTAGCAGGCAAAGCAGGCTCCGTCTGAAACTTTGTCAAAAGGGTCCTTTTTCTGAGTCATGAAGGCCACCAGGCTATAGCCCCTGAGGGCAGGAAGGAGATGATTAGCAGGAGTCCAACACCTGCTTTGTGGCCAATAACCTAAAGGTGATCTGTAGGGAAGAGTTACCCTGAGGCAGTTTCAGACAATGCAGCCTAATGATGCCCCAAGGCATAAGCTGGCCTTGGAAGGCAGCAGTCAGAAGAAGCAGTGCCTCAAAGGAAAGGAAAAGCTTTTTTTCTTTTTTATGATTTTATTATAAGGGCATCACATGATCATTGTAAAATGAAAAAGACAAGCACGGAGGAGAAAATGAAAATCGACTATAATCTCACCATTCATTTATTTAATCAGCAAGTATTTCTTGAGCCTCTTCTAAACACCAGACTTCTTCTTAGGCAGTGGAGATGGAAAAGAGAACACAAACCTGCCCTCTTGGAGCTTATAGTGCACAAAGGGAGACAGATGAATAAAATAATTGCACAGAGGAGAATATCATGATTTATGAGGCTGACTGCTACGTGGAAAGGAAAACAGAGTATAAGGGAACCTGTCCAGACTGAGGGGCTGGGCGCAGAGGAGTAGTGGTCCAAGAAGACTTCCTGAGGAAGTGACCCTTAAACTGAGAGCTGAGAGATGAGCAGGAATTGAGTAATCAGAAGAGGGATGAAGAAAGACCAAATTAATGAGTCAGAAAAAATGACATTGCATGAGTTCCCTGACAGATGGTAACATGGGGTACAGTGAAGAAACAGGAGGAATCAGCATGACTGGACTCAGAGCTGGAAGGAGAGTGTGGAACAGGAGACTGGAGAGGCAGGCAGGAGGGCCAGATTGCACAGAGCATTGGTGACCGCCACACGAATATTTCATTTACGTATACGTGTGCATAGATGTGTATATATATGTGCAACATGTGTATACGTGAGTTGTGTGTGTACACACATGTGTAAGCGCATAGATTAATAGTCATTACCATCAAACCGCCACATTTCCCTCCAGAAAGTATGCACCGTTTTGTACGATTGCACTAAATGTCAATGTCACTTCATATTCAACCACATTCATTATTTTTTTTTAAACTTCAGCGTTTGATTAGCAAAAAAAGTATATATATATATTTTTTAAATTTTTATTTATTTATGATAGTCAGAGAGAGAGAGGCAGAGACACAGGCAGAGGGAGAAGCAGGCTCCATGCACCGGGAGCCCGATGTGGGATTCGATCCCGGGTCTCCAGGATCGCGCCCTGGGCCAAAGGCAGGCACCAAACCGCTGCGCCACCCAGGGATCCCAAAAAGTATACTTTTTAAGTTTTCATTTAACAGCAAACACGTATTTTTCACTTGCTTCACAGAAAGCAGGACTGTCTTCTTGATGAAATAAGTACAATACTGTTAATGTCACCCCAGGTACCGACTATTCCCTTGTTCCTCATCCTCCAGCTATGGCATTAAAATGTGACAGCAATCCCTCAAATTTGTGTGAGCCATTGGTCTTGGTTTAAATTAATGCATGAGATGAATTTCCTCCTGGCCAATCACATAGAACAGCCCCAAGGGACAGATAGAAGTCAGCCAAGACTTGTTGAAAAGAGAGAAAAAGAGTCAGGTCTGGGCTTGATGGGAAATGAGCCAGTTTGAAGGCAGGAAGGAATAGTGGGATCCAAAGCAAGCACCTCACAAGGAGGCTTCATGCCAAGACGAAAGGGATGACCAGTGGGAGAGTGGGGCAGCAGAGAGGAACATCTGAACCCAGGTTGGACAACTTTACCATGCAGCCTCGGGAGAGCTGTGTTCATTTGCATGCATCATCTACAAAAACTCACTGGCCTCCCTTTTGTCCTCAAGCCCTCCTGCACAAACAGGTCTTGACCTCAGAATATCAGGACGATGACAGGGTGTGTGAGGGCTGCAAGAGCATGTGCATAAGTCACATGTGGCATAGACCGCATCCCTTGAGATTGAAATTTGCGTCTCCGGGGAGGCCTGAGAAGGGGTGGGAATGGGGCAGAGAAGTCTACCCATTTCCACCCACTGATACACCAGGATCTTGACAGTAACAGTAAAGGCAGAGTGCAGGGAGCTCAATGCAACAACACCAGAATAGTTTCACGTGCGAACTTTGTGAAACCAATGAATCAAGAAAGATTGAAAGCACACCACTCCTTGAATTCTACATACCTTTTAAGATATAATTGTGCTGTAAACTACAAATACAATAACGTGTGTTGCCTAGTAAATTTCCAGTTCCAGCAAACCAAAGAGGCTGGGGCAGCTAAAATACAATCTCTCTTCTGGGCGATGCTGGATTCCTCTTGTTTTGTCTGGCCCTTGTCCCCTAAATGAGCTCCTATGGGTCTCAGTTCTATATTTAATGGCATATCCAAGTCCAGCTTCGTGGGTGTGGAACCTGGGCAGTTACTTCAGGCCCTAAGGGTAGAAGATCCCACATTTTGTTTAATGTTCTCCTGTCACTGTCTTGAAATTCTTAGTAACTTTTATTTTTTTATTATTTTTTAAAGCTTTTATTTATTTATTCATGAGATACACAAAGATAGAGGCAGAAACACAGGCAGAGGGAGAAGCAGGCTCCCTGCAGGGAGCCTGATGTAGGACTCGATCCCAGGACCCCTGGATCATGTCCTGAGCCAAAGGCAGACACTCAACCACTGAGCCATCCAGGCGTCCCTCTTAGTAACTTTTAAACAAGAACTTGATTCTCATTTTGCACTGGGTCCCACAAATCTTGTAGCTGATCCTATTCATATCCTGTTCACAAGACTCTCATTTCCAATATTGAAATGTTTTAGGGACACCTGGGTGGCTCAGTGAGTTCAGCATCTGCCTTCAGCTCAGGTCATGGTCTCAGGGTCTTGTGATTGAGCCCCAGGTCAGGCTCTCTGCCCTGTGGGGGACCTGCTTCTCCCTCTGCCTGCCACCCCCCTGCTTGTGCGCTCGCTTGCTCTCTCTCTCTCTCTCCCTCCCTCTTTTTCACTCTGTCAAATATATATATATTTCTTTTATATATAAAGAAATGTTTTAGAGATTTCACAGTATAATATTATTTTGGTCAGGAGAATATGTTCGAAACAAGACAGACCAGGGTTCACACCACTTAGTTCTGACACTTCCTGACAGTGTGGTTTTTGAGATACAGAATCTCTCTAAATTTCAGTTTCTTCATCTGTGCCCACTTCTGAGTTTGATTTTTTTCTGGCTTTTAAAAATTTAAATGTGGCAAAGCACTTAGCTCTCTGTTGGGCACAATGCATGAAAATACATACCATCAGTATGTGATTATACTGTACACATTGACTTTTATTGAATGTCTTTGGCTATTTAAGTGAAGACTTTGCTTCTTCTCTCCAATAGAATCAGCAAAATATTTGCCACTAATTACCATAGTAACAGCTAGACCGTATGGTCCTTCAGAATGCCATCTATCTGTCTCTGTCTCCATAAGCTACACATGTCATCTGGTCAGTGATTGCTGAGTTAGTTCGCATTGCCTTCTTCTCATACAACCTTCTGCATCTTCTTTTGTGGTCATGGGAGGGTTGGTGGTAGTTCTTATTCTGCAACTTTAGGCAGAAAGAGTAACTCCCGGATCTGGATCTGGATAAAAAAAAAAAGGACTCTAAACTCCCAAATCACCCCTCACCACCTTCACACACACCCCATGACAGTTTCCATGTAGCACTATCAAGCATTGGCCCTACCCATAGCAGTGAGGCAGCATTACTTGTCACCACTCCATACCCCTGAACATAAAAGCTCAGACATAGAAGCTTCATTTGAAAAACACACATGGGTGTGTGCATGCATGCATACACACAAGTAAATGGACAAATGTTGATCAAACTAGAGACAAAAACGAACAGCCAGTGTCTTAGAGGCAAGAAGTACACTGATGTCTGCAACTCACACTGAAATGCATAGAAATTAAGATGGACTGGTGGATGGCAGAGGGACAGATAGATGGATAAATATGTGATAAAGCAAATAAGCTAAATGTTTCCTGTGGAAACTGGCTGGTGAGTATATGAGTATTTGTTGTATAATTCTTTCTTTTCTATACATTTAAAAATTTTTATAAAATGTTGTCGAGGGAAATCTAGTCTGCTGAAAATCCAGAAATGCAATAAAATCCAGATTTTTGTCTCTCTAGAAATCTGAATTCTGGCAATAGTGAATGTACATGCCAACAAGTGGTTGGGGCTAGATAGCAGGGGCCTTTGAAGGAGTATGAGACCACTAGGTCTCCACATCCTTATTGTCTCCTGTTGTATTGCCCTATGTGATCCTTGAGTCACTCATTTAGGTTTCCTGCCTGACTCTCACAGACATTTGAGTTGCAACCCCTGTTGTAAATATGTGTGTGTCAGTGGACTGATCATGGAATGATTCGCTCTCTAAAAGCATTCTTCCCAAATTCCTTATCTGGGGTAATTTTTACATGAGGTTTTTAAGGTTTTTCTTCAGCAGATCTATAAATCTATAATTATATGTACATGAAAAATATTGTGCCTGTGTCACCTTGTTCATTATCCTGGAAAGATAGCCCACAGCTTTTTTTTTTTTTTTCCTTAAGTAGGCTCCACACCCAGTATGGAGCCCAATGTGGGGCTTGAACTCACAACCCTGAGATCGAGATCTGAGCTGAGCTAAGAGTCAGATGCTTAACCTACTAGCCACCCAGGCACTCCACTCATGGCTTTTTATTATGTTCTCAAAGAGGTCAATGACTCAATTAAGAACAACATAAGTTAAGGAGCAATACTAACCTATTTTAAAGTATTCAAATTTCTAAAATTCCATATAACCAATCAGGTACACTGTTAGCTTGGGACCCATGTTATCCTGAAAGATAAGATACCTGTGTACCTCTTCCTGAACCAGAACCACTCAGGGATCTGTGTGTGTAAGGGCAAGTAAGTAAGTAAGTGAATGTGTCACTGAAGATGAGGGACCAGCACAGAGTTCCCAAATGCTCTCAGCATTGAAGGTTTACTTCATGTGTGTACATAAGGGCTGGTGATCTCCTGGAAGCTCTGCATCTTATATGTACAGAACTCCAATAGAACAAAGTGATTTGGTGAATTATATCTTGGATGCTACAGGTTTCAACACTGTCTCCCTCTCCACTTAAGTCCTGTCTCTAAGAATGGCCAATAGTATCCTGCTTCTCTTCAACCCCAGGATTTGTATAGATAGTGACAGTTTATTATTCTAAGGCAGTGCTTGCTCACTTATCTTTCCTTCCCTTCAAGACTGTGAGAAGAGATATTGGTTGAATACAGTTAACCTTTCATCTTTATAGGCAATAATTTTCCACCAGTTTGTCTGACTATTCCACGATTCTGAGTGAACACAAACACAAGTTAGAAATGGATTTAACTCAGGGCACCGGGGTGGCTCAGCTGGTTAAGTGGCTGCCTTTGGCTCAGGTCATGATCTCAGGGTTCTGGGATGGAGCCCCGCATTGGGCTCCCTGCTCAGCAGACAGTCTGCTGCTCCCTCTCCCTCTGCTGCTCCCCCTGCTTGTGCTCACTTTCTCTCTCTCTTTCTCTTGCTCTGTGTCAAATAAATAAAATAAAATGTTAAAAAAAAAGAAATGGATTTAATTCAACAAATATGTGCTGTGAGCCTACCATGTTTCATGCAATGGTCTAGTCTCTGGGGCTAAGCAAATATGACTCAGTCCCTACATTCAAGGAATATTTTTTTATGGACACTATTGACTCAGAACCCAGAAAAGCCTTTAAGATTATTTTAGAAACCAAGATTTTTCCCTGGGAGTTCTCATACAGATTAGGAAAACATAATTGGGATTATGCCTTTCAGAACTCTTCTTAATCTCTTTTCTCCAAGGTTGACCACACTGAATTTGATGTCCAGAATATCCCTCTCAGTCAGCAAGGTGTTCAGGCAGCTGTGATAATTCGTTTCTCTGACCCTGGGCTTGGTAAGTGTGGGTATGTGGGGAAGGGCAAGGCACTGAACAAGGGCCCTGTCCGGGGGCAAAGCAAACATAAGAGCCAAGTAGAGGTCTCCTAGGGGCAACAGTCAAAGGTCCTGGGCAGGAAGGTAGAAAGTGGTAAGGAATCAACAGCAGGATGTAAAGAAGAGGTACCTGGAGGGAGGGCTAAGTAGAAATCTAGAGAGATTCTGTTAGGTCCTTCAGAAGCTTTTCATAGGGAAAAGGGAACTGTTAGGATTTGTGGCACATTTACATTAGATCTCTTACAGAGACAATTCTCTATTGACCCCTCAGTCAATCAGTAATATTTGCCATCTCTTTATTTCTGAGGTATGAGTGCTTTAACATTAATTATATCATTAATCTTCATCAACTCTTTAAAACTCAGAGAGAGAAATCTGAGATAAGGCCACAAAACTAAGACAAGAGCAGAGGTCTTTCATTCTAAGATCGGGGCTCGATCCACCATATGCCACAGCTACCTTCAAACAAGTACTAACATGTTGGGCCAAGGTTCTTTGGATTTTTGTTTTCAGTGCTAACCCTGCTTCTTAGGGGCCAGAATACACATTAAAGTCCTTCCAGATTGCTCTCTTCTGGATTGTGCATACTGCTTTAGTGACTCAATTTCACCTCAGATAACCCACTTCACTCAACAGACACCACTCCTACTTACTAGATTTTTGGATGGATTTCACAACAGGCCTTCCTCAGGACAAGCTGTTCGGTTAAGTTTTTCTCATTTAACACAAAAGCACAAAAGCACCTAATGCCTAGATACTGGGGATGCTCCTAGCCAGAAAGAAGACAATGCTAACTACTAAGCTGGAACGTATGATTCTCTGTGGAAAAGGGAAAACAGGAGCAAGAGCAAGGCACACCTAATGGGAATCTGATTCTCCTGCCCATCAACACTTGTTACAGAGCAGGGCACTGCCACTTTGAAGCCAGCAGGTGGCTTCCCTTTCCATTGCACCTGGAGTGTGTTCTTGTGATCTCCACAAGCCAGCTGTTTTATTAAATATGATTAAACAAAAATGATGTGGCACCATCTCTATTATGCCTCAAAGGATTAAAACAAAACAAGTTGACCCCTGGAGTGGAATTAAGACTAAGGTGACCAGACGTCTCTGCTAGTCATGATTTATTATCTTCAGTGGTCTCCTTGTCTGGCATCTGTGCTGGCAGGGAGACTTTTTGGCTCCTGGCCAGGGAGCACATGAATTGAATAACCCTATCTCTTTTTTTTAAGATTTTATTTATTTATTCATGAGAGACCCAGAGAGAGAGGCAGAGACACAGGCAGAGGGAGAAGCAGACTCCATAAGGGGAGCCCCATGTGGGACTTGATCCCGGGACTCCACGGTCACGGCCTGAGCCGAAGGCAGACGATCAACTGCTGAGCCACCCAGGTGCCCCTTGAATAACCTTATCTTAAACAATTCTAGAATATGAGAGGAAGAGAAAAGATTAATTCGTAAGAAAATAGTCTTCACCCTTTCCTTAGGGACTTGAATAACATTGGTTTAAGGAAGCTTTCTGCAATTCGTTTATCCTGATGAGTTAAACTATATAGAACAAGGATAGAAACCTAAGACACTCCCTTGATATAAAAATATTTACATCCAAGAAAACAGGAGAGATGGATAGGAAGCTCCTTGTTTTGTTTCTTTATTTTTTTTTTCAATAATTTCCCTCACTAAGCTAATTGGTTTCTCTTAGGCAAATTAAAGAGATTTAGCTAATGTAAAAAAGAGTTCTTAAAATCTTGAAACAAATGGCATTTACATAATGTTAGTAGCAGGCTGAAATTTCCTAAAATTAAACCTCTTTTATATGTATATAGATATGAAAGCCCACCATTGAACTTTTACCAGTAGGCAGAAGTTTTTATTTTAATTTTTAAAATTTGTTTTTTTTTTTTTTTAGATTTTATTTTTAAATAATCTCCACATCCAACCTGGGGCTCTCACTCATATTCCCAAGACCTAGAGTTCATGTGCTCTATTGACTGAGCCAGCCAGGCACCCCCAAAAGATTTCATTTTGACAGTTAGGATCACTCCATCTTCCTCTCCCTTTATCCTCATAATAATGTCTAAGGAAAGATGCTGCATTTTTGAACTCTCAGGAACCTGGGATCTGCCTAGAGATAAACATGGTAAAGGCAAACCTCTAGCCCTAAGGCCTAGGGCCTTTGACCACACCAACAGTCTGTGTCCCAGCTTAGGTAGCAAACCCAGTTGAAATATAAATCAGGTATCCCATATCCTTCACAAACAAGATCCTGGAGATGGCCCCAACTGGCTAATCTGAAATAAAATTACTTAGGCCAGAGTGAGAAACTTAGGTCAACAGTTGTGCCACAATTTGACTTAACTGAGTGGAGCTAGGCTCAATTCTGTGTCATTTTTGTGCTTAGTTTTCTTTTTTTGAAAAATGGCTTTTCAATTGTAGTTAAAAAGAAAGACCCTGAGTGACTTCAGATCAGTAATTATGGATTATACTAAGGCATAGACCCTGAACATTTGTTTAAGATGGAGGGAGCATTAGGGACAGACAATCTTATGATGTCAACAAAAGCATTTCAACCACTACCCTCCAGAACCAATATTCTCATCCAGAGAGCCTGAGAAAATGGCCCCTCAATTAAGATTAATATCAGAGCACATAAAGGATAATGGCTTCATTGAATATTCAATTATAAGGAAACTCCTCTCTGGTTGAGAACGCCTTCTCAACCTCATAAAGATGTTGACATTATAGAGTAAAAGATAAGAAAAAGTACAGATTAGACCAATTTATAAAAGCAGAGTGGAAAGGATCCCTATCATACTGTGAAGTTGGAGAGGAATCCAAGAAAAAGGAGCTGGTAGTTGGCTTTTTTTTTTTTTAATTTATTTTTTATTGGTGTTCAATTTACCAACATACAGAATAACCCCCAGTGCCCGTCACGCATTCACCCCTACCCCCCGCCCTCCTCCCCTTCTACCACCCCTAGTTCGTTTCCCAGTTAGGAGTCTTTACGTTCTGTCTCCCTTTCTGATATTTCCCACACATTTCTTCTCCCTTCCCTTATATTCCCTTTCACTATTATTTATATTCCCCAAATGAATGAGACCATATAATGTTTGTCCTTCTCCGATTGACTTACTTCACTCAGCATAATACCCTCCAGTTCCATCCACGTTGAAGCAAATGGTGGGTATTTGTCATTTCTAATGGCTGAGTAACATTCCATTGTATACATAAACCACATCTTTTTTATCCACCCATCTTTCGATGGACACCGAGGCTCCTTCCACAGCTTGGCTATTGTGGACATTGCTGCTATAAACGTCGGGGTGCAGGTGTCCCGGCGTTTCATTGCATTTGTATCTTTGGGGTAAATCCCCAACAGTGCAATTGCTGGGTCGTAGGGCAGGTCTATTTTTAACTCTTTGAGGAACCTCCACACAGTTTTCCAGAGTGGCTGCACCAGTTCACATTCCCACCAACAGTGTAAGACGGTTCCCTTTTCTCCGCATCCTCTCCAACATTTGTGGCTTCCTGCCTTGTTAATTTTCCCCATTCTCACTGGTGTGAGGTGGTATCTCATTGTGGTTTTGATTTGTATTTCCCTGATGGCAAGTGATGCAGAGCATTTTCTCATGTGCATGTTGGCCATGTCTATGTCTTCCTCTGTGAGATTTCTGTTCATGTCTTTTGCCCATTTCATGATTGGATTGTTTGTTTCTTCGGTGTTGAATTTAATAAGTTCTTTATAGATCTTGGACTAGCCCTTTATCTGATACGTCATTTGCAAATATCTTCTCCCATTCTGTAGGTTGTCTTTTAGTTTTGTTGACTGTATCCTTTGCTGTGCAAAAGCTTCTTATCTTGATGGAGTCCCAATAATTCATTTTTGCTTTTGTTTCTTTTGCCTTCGTGGATGTATCTTGTAAGAAGTTACTGTGGCTGAGTTCAAAAAGGGTGTTGCCTGTGTTCTCCTCTAGGATTTTGATGGAATCTTGTCTCACATTTAGATCTTTCATCCATTTTGAGTTTATCTTTGTGTATGGTGAAAGAGAGTGGTCTAGTTTCATTCTTCTGCATGTGGATGTCCAATTTTCCCAGCACCATTTATTGAAGAGACTGTCTTTTATTCAGTGGATAGTCTTTCCTGCTTTGTCAAATATTAGTTGACCATAAAGTTCAGGGGCTTTAAAAGTGTTGTGTTTTTATAAGGCCTTTAAATAAGATCATAAATCATAAAAGAGCTTATTTTTAGTTGTCTGGGGAAGTCATTTTGTCCATTCCCTTGACTTTGGAATCATTATGGAAAGTTTTTTTTCCAGTTTTATATATCCAGTTGTCTCCCTTTGAAAATACATGAGGATTTACCTTCTTAACCACATTTGTAGTTCTTTCTCTGCTCCTCACACTTACTCATTGTGTTTTCATAAATGTGGCTATATTTTGGTTTACTTGAGCCATTTCATCCTGTGTTCTACTGTCAGCAAGCCCTCTTGCTCAGTTATAGACCCCCAGAATTAAAACCAGGAGTAGAAAAGACTGCTTAACTCATGCTCTTAAACCCATTGTGCTCATGTCTTACTATCTTGAGGCCTTGACAAAGATGTTTTACAAAGACCAGAACATTCCCACCCCCAGACCAGAAAAGCAAGAAAATGCCTAGAGGACCACATCCCATATATCCCCTTCCCTGCCCATGATCATGAGCTGAACACATACCAACCCCCGACCTGTGATCACACACTTCCTGTCTACTCACTTGCACATACCCCTTGAACCACTCCTGTAACACTCTGGATGTCTATCTTGCTAGTGGAGAAGTCAGTTGTTAAAGCTTGAGCATGCCACCTCCCCCATCTGCTGGCACTGGAAATAAATTTCTCCCTTTCTCTTTTCCAAACCCTCATCTGTTGAGTTATTGGCTTCTCTTGCAATGAGTTTACCTGAGTTTGTTTAGCAACAGTGTTGGCACACCCAGTCAGGAACTATGCTCTCGATTTTTCCAGCCCCCTTGGGGTTTCTGGGATGGAGTAGTTGGCCTTGGCAGTGCCAGGACTCAACCGCTCATTTCCTGAGCTAGCAGCCATGATAGATCATTTGGTAACACTACTTTCATATTTCATACTTATGCAGTATTTAAAAGAATAACTTTAACAAATTTATTCAAAGACTTCTAGTTCCTATTTTCTTTGCATCTTATCTATAAATAAGTCAAACGTTCTAGAATTTTCATTTTGCTGGAGCTTAATATCCAGTCTCTTATTGCTAGTGAGATATCTATGTCCCTTACTCTAGATCTTTGACTCCTCCATTTACCTTCCTGGAATTTTAACTAGGATTCAACTAAATCATGCATGAATCATGATCATTGAGTTGTGGCTAACGTTTGTTGAGAACCCACTATCTACCATACACTATACTTGTTGGAAGAGGCAATCTTCAAGGCAGTCAGCTCTGTACATGCCTGTGTGTTTTTGCTAAGAATATAAGGCTCTGACCCCTTCTTTAACCAGGCCATTTCAGAGTTGTGTTAGTAGCAAGTAACCTTGAGATGTGAGGCCAGTGTCCCCCTGGACAAAAAGCAAGCTTGCTTCTGCTTGCAAGAAAGTGATAAATCCCCAAACTTAGTGTTTCTCTCTTGTAATTCAACCTAATGTGTGTGCAAGGTTTATCACAGGCCTTGTGTTGCCCCCATGAGACGGGGGACATAGAAAACCAGTGCAAATGAGCATGGAGCTCATTTGTCAACTGCTTTAACTGTGAGTCCTAAAGTTCTTTATTTCTGGCTCAGGAGTCCTTGTCTTTTGCCAGCATCCTGTGGCTAACTAGTAGAGTAAAATTAGAGACCAGCCTGCAGAGTCCTTACAAAGTTTAGTATGTTGACTATCACATTTCATTCTCACAAAATCCCAATGAAATCTCTATCTCCCACTTTTCTGATTATCACATTGTCCTTTATCACTAAGTCTGGATCCCACTGTCAGTTCTCTTGTCAGTACCTCTACTCCTTATACTTTCTCTGCAACCACCAGGTAAAAGCCACAAAGCCAAACCAATCCCAGTTAACCTTCTCTACACCTATGCTGTTGAGAGCAGTCCCTTCATCTGTAGTTAGTGAGATTCACAACCCACAGCCTCAGCTGAGCCCTCTATGACCTCTCTTTGCTTGTCCCTTGTAGCTTCACCTCCCATTTGCTTCAGAGGCCAAACTTCACTGTTTCCTCAAAGTGTCTCCTCTATCTTCTTGACTTTAGTGTCCTATTTCACAGAAAGCATAGAATTTCCAGGAAGGTAGCTCCATCAGCTCCCCTACACACAGACCCTTAATAGTGTGTTTATGAACATGGTACCCAAGACCTCTTCCATTAAAAACCCGAACTATTCAAGTCAAATGTATCCCCCAACCCATGCCTGTGATGGTCTCTGTTAATCCGCTAGCAGTCCAATTATGCTTGAATTCCCTTCAGCCATAAACATTCTTGAGTGTCTAGCCAGTAAATAAAAACCTTTCCTTAGGACTCCTCCAGGATGCTGCACACCTGAAACCAATGTAACATTGTGTGTCAGCTATACTTCAATTAAAATAAAAAGACTCCTCTAGGATCTCTTCCTCTATTTATCTCCTTTCCACAGCCAACATTACTCTTCCCCACCTCCACTCCTCCTCTGGGCTTCCCATCCACTGTATCACAGCAGTTAGGAAGATCTCCTAACTTCCCAGTCCAGTGGATCACTTTCTTCTCCACACAACTGAGTCAGAAACAAAAGCTTACCAGAACCAGGGAAGAGCAGGGCTGGTTAGTTCTGTCCTGGTTAAGGGACAGCCTCGTGCAGGTAACCTCTCAGGGAGTAGCCATGAGAATCAATACACTGTTCTCACTTTCCTCTCTCCTCACCTGATATAGGTACTCCACATTGGTTGGTTCTACTTAAAAACAGGGGAAATGCAAAAATGTTAAGTTTTTGTTTCATCGAGTTTCCTATAACATCAACGATTACCTAAATGTGACAGAGTAATCAGTCCCCAGGTCACTGGCACTCTTTTGCATTCAGGGAGTGGGTGTGGGAGATTGCAGCAGAGTCAGGGAAGACCTGACTCTACTGATGCAGTTCCTACAAGCCACCCTCCAGAGCAGGTAGGAATGGGTGATGATTGTCTGAGAGGACAGTACAACCAGGCACAGCACACTATCTGAGATGATCTTCACAGTAGTTTTTCAAATCTTCAGTAAACAACCTAAATTCTTGTCTTGAGGACAAGAGAAGGTGGCATATATGCCAATCAAAGCATGGCACAGGGATCCCTGGGTGGCGCAGCGGTTTAGCGCCTGCCTTTGGCCCGGGGCGCGATCCTGGAGACCCGGGATTGAATCCCATGTCGGGCTCCCGGTGCATGGAGCTTGCTTCTCCCTCTGCCTGTGTCTCTGCCTCTCTCTCTCTCTCTCTCTGTGTGTGACTATCATAAATAAATTAAAAAAATTTAAAAAAAACATGGCACAGAACCTAAAATTACAATGAAATAGCTTTAGATTTCTTCCATGAACACAGGCAAAAGCACCACTTAAATTTTAAGATGCTTTCAAACCATGCAATAGCAGTGTTATTCTTAAATGATCATAAGATACCAAGGCTAACTCTGGTAGGAGTTTACATTTGAAGAGGCTAGTGAATTAATAGATTACTTATAATAAATGACTATCACATGGGATTTGTTGGATAGTTTGCTATGAAGAATAGAGAAAGATCTTCTTTTTGGCTTGAGATTAACTTACTTGAGTCATTTGGGGATACTTTGAGATAGTTTCATTGTGTGCTTGTGTAGTGTATTGGGTAGTGTATTGATAGCATTGAAATCACCATTTTAATTTTCTTAAAAACTTAGATATTTATCTTAAAGTGTAAGAATAAAATATTCCTTGGCTCCATGACTTCCCTTGGCTGTACTCTGATTTCATCATTTGGCAACCCCTTTGCCCATTTGGTGTCTGGCAAGGACAGACACCAAATGTAGGAGTAGAAAGGACCTTGAGATTACTGAGTTTGACCCCAAGATTTTACAGATGAAGCTAAGATCCAGAGATGCCACAAGAATCACACAAGGCCAAGCAGCAGCTATTAAGAGAGGTTAAGCAAGAATTCAAGTTCCAGTAATAATAATGATGCTGCTGTCATTACTACGTCTCCAACTTTGCATGGGGCCACTCAAAATGTATAGCAAATCTTCCCTTAAATGCTGATGCATTGCCCAGAGGCTCATTCAGCTGGAAGCATCGTAGAGAGGCGGCCTCATTCATGTCTAGTTTTGTATAAGTGCATAACTTAAACTTAGGGAACTTAGGTGACTGCCATGGAAATTTATTTTATGAAAATAATGCTGTGATTGTGTTATATCTGGAGGCCATTTTAAATCTCTCTGCAGATATTCAAGGAGATTTCTAAGAATTACAATTTATCATCTAAGTGAATTACATTCTTATTTCTAAAAGAGGGACACTTACTGGACTTTAAAAACATCAGATTAGGATCACTAAAGATACATCTACTTCCAAAATAAACACGTATTCACTCAGATTTTAGTGACACCCCCACCCCCCAACTAAGAGAGAAGGAACTAGCTCTGTATTAATTATGTCGATTTTCCCATTTAGACTATTTGGAGAAAAATGATAGAAAAAAATTGTGTGTCCAAGTCCTCCAAGAAGCAGACACTAAGATGTGATTAAAGATGCAAAAATGATATGTGATGTGTCTATGAGAGAAAATGGGTAGGGAGCCAGAAAAGTCTGGGAGAACAATCAGACTATGATGCCAGTTTGACCATAAATAAAGGAAAAGGGGAAGGAAAGTTGGGTGAAGGGATCGAAGACTGCCAGGCAGCCCAAGAGAGGTTCTGCAAGGACATCCAGAGTCCTGCAACCAAGCTTGGCCATCATAATAGTCCTGTCTCCAGGAATAGATTTGCCTTAGTATCCCTCTTACGTGCAGGGAAAGGGGATAGAGTATGGAAATCCCTTCAGAGCTTGACTCCTTGATTTATTAAGTTCCCTTAACTAAGTCCTTTGAGGCACATTCTCAAGGCCTCCACAAATTTCTCCTCCTTTGACTTTATAGTATCTTAGGAAGTGTTAGCTCTTGGTTCCAGTCATTTTACTGGCTTTCTCCTATAGATACATCATGAATAGAAGAATATGAATTCTAATTCCATAATTTCCACTGAACCTTCTGGAATTAAGTTTTTCCACATATAATGTTGAGTTTCCTCACTGGTCTATTTTTTTTTAATTACCATAAAACACAATTGAAAGAACTTTGTAGAAAAATGTGTAAGAATGGATGGTGTTAGAGAAATTGTCACACTTATATTTTTGTGTATTTGGTGAGTTAAAAGGGAGTATTAAGATAATATTGTCCTTCATGTCTTGAGAGCTGGGCCTGGCCTGGTATTTGCTCACAGCCTCAAACTCTAGGAGCAGAGAATCATGGGAATGGTTAGAAAGAACACGGTCTGTACTTCTGGAACACTTCACACGTCCATACTTCTGCCCACTGTTCCCAAGTGTTAATTCCAGTTCTCTTTGTAATAGAAGCCTTGTCAAAAGGCTGTTAGAGCCTCTTATCTAGACTCCTGCTGTTCTTGTGCCATACTCCTCTGTTCTAGGATGGTCTTTCCCCCATATTGGAGTACTTACCACTAATTGCAGAATATGTGCATGCTCGTATGCAGTCAGTCATGTTTAAATTTGAAATCTAGAATCCTCATCTGTATTTAGACAGTTACTTTCTTTCAGTTGTTCTCTGTTAGATGCCTGTTGCCAATTTTTTTGTCACTAGGGAAATGTGTTGCAAATGGATATAAGCCGATTTAGTCATGCGAACTCTCTTAGGTTCTTTATAGCAACAGCAACAACAAAAATAGTAGTCACAAAATGTTGGAGGTGGCCATGGATTAGCAATCCTCAATGGCTAGAAACAAAACAAATTTGGAATCAGCTCTTGAGTTCCATGCATAAAAGTTTCAGCCTTCATACCTCATTGGATTCTTATACTCCTTGTTCACATGTGAATAGGGAGTAGATTAAAAATATTTTAGCCATTCTACAAAATTTCATGCCCTTAATTTCACCAGTAAGAGCCAGCTTCCTAACTTTCAAACATATTAACTAACCATTAATTTTGTAGATAAAACTCATTTTGAAATTCATTTTATTACCCAAGCTTCTGATATTGATTAATAGGTAAGAGAAGTGCATTAAATTGTTGCCTTTAGAGTATAGGCTTTCTGATTCAAGGCTCCCTGACTCTCAAGGCCAGTTGCATTCCTGTTTGGAATTCGGGCTAAATAAAGCTGGGCTTACAGCTTAACCTAATCTATACAGACACATAATATCACACTCCCTGTGCTGAAGTAGCTCAAGGACATTTACAAACACTATAATCAGATGGTTTCTCTTTCTCTTTATGGGCTCCTAGGGCTCTTCTTTCTGTCAGCACCTCTGCCTGCTGCAGGGATGTGAGCTGGCCCTTAATATAATCCAGCTGTTGACAATAAATGCCTCTCCTCCCTGGCCACCCCATCTCCCATCTTTCTCTTCCTCCCAGGACCACTCTAAGCAAAGCCAGGGATTTCCACCTCAAGGCCTTTGCCCCTTGCTCTTCTCTCTTCTCAGAGTGCTTTTCCTTTGGCTCCTTGACTGACTAGCCGTGTCTCATCCTTCAGTTCTCAATTCGAATGTCACCCCCACAGAGCAACCTTTCCAGTGTAGCCCATCTAATTCAGTGGACCCTTCTTTCCTGTTACTTTTTATGACATCACCCAGAGTTTTTCCTATGTATCATCTTTAATACCTGTTTTGTTGTTGTTGTCTTGTTAATAGTTTGTTGTTCTGTTTCTTATTCATTGTCTTGTTTTATTTTAGGGTCAAGATATCAGGCACTGCCTCGTTTACCACTGTTTCCTTGGTAACTAGAGTAGTCCTTGCCCATAGTAGATGTTCATTAAACATTTACTGCAAGAACATATGTGGCCTCACCACTGGGCAAGGGAGATGGACTGTCTGATCCTTCTCACGTAACACTATTAAACACTTCGGCTTACTGGGACCAGAGTTCTTCTATTTATTCATTGCGTGTCACAAAGGCATATTTGGGGTCTTTAAAAAAACAACTATTCCTTTGCATATTACCAGATCCTTCAATCTTCAGTCCTAATACCATCCCTTCCCTGCCTGCCTGTGAGTAGGATTGCCCAACCTAGTATGCTGTGGCTTGTGCAGGTCTTGCTCCAATCAGTAGGTTTTTGTGTCAGTTACAGACTCTGAGCTTCAAGTTCATCCTTTTTGCTAGCTCTGTGAAAATGGATCATGGCTCCTCAAATATTTTCCTTTGCCAGTTGGCCAAGTGTTAAGTTTTGTTGAGAGGACACTGGAGAGACATTTCAGGAGGAAAGGATTTAGCATCCTGGTTCCTGTTTGCCATGCACAGATTCACTAGACCTGACTAACCTTGTAGAATGTCTGTTTATCCAAGGCTGTAGACAGGAGGCACTGGGTAACTATTATAGTAGAATAGCACTGAGTTCCTAGTCTTAAACCCCTCTCACAAGAATTCAGTACCCAATAGGACTGTCTTGCCAGGGTGACCTTGTACCAAATTATTTGCTGACAAAGTTTTTTTTAACTCAACAAAATCTACTGATGTTGTGGCAGGGAATTATGTACTCCTGCTTCTTCTAAAAATCTCTCTATTTGTAAATAGCTCTAAGAAGCACAGTTCATTAAAAGGAATCTATTAAAAGCCCCTATGCCATAAGTCTTCCAGTAGACACTACACAAGAAAATAAGATAAATCAGAGCTAAAGCTCTTCATCAAAAGTAGAACAATTATAAGTAGCATAAAAAAATTATAAGTAGCATAGCAAGTACAAAGTGAAATATTGCATCTGTGAACAGATGAATGGATAAGCAAAATGCGGTGTAAACTTATGAAATATTATTCATCCTTAAAAAGGAATAAATGAACCTAAAGATGTTATGCTAATAAAATAAGCCAGACGCAAAAGGACATGTATGATTCCACTTACATGAAGTATCTAGAGTAGTCAAATTCATAGAGACAAAAAGTAGAATGATGGTTGTCAGAGGCCAAGGGGAGGAGAGGGTGGGGAAATTATTTGTTTAATGAGTACAGAGTTTCAGTTGGGGAAGATGAAAGAGTTCTGGAGATGAATAGGGTTGACGGTTGCACAACACTGAATATACTTAATGCCACTGAATTATATACTTAAAAATGGTTAAAATAGTAAACTTTATGTTATATACATTTTACTGCAATAAAAAATTCAAAAATGACATCTTCCAAAGTGAATACCTAAATAAGCATCTTGCCCTGACCCCTTCTACTTACAACACACACATATCCCACCCTGCCCAAATCTTATAGATTTTGTGCACATCATCCTTTCTGCTTTGAAAAAAAGCACAAAATAGCTCCATAACTCCAGAACTGTGTTATTTTACTTAATAGGTAGATTATCCACATGCTTTAAGGCAGTGTTGTCCAATAGCAATAGAATGTGAGTCACATATGTAATTTTAAATCTTTAGAAACCACATTAAAAAGAAAGCAAAACTAACTTAATACTATCTTATTTAATCCAATGAACCAAAATATTATCACTCAATGTGTAATCAATATAGAAAATTCCTAGAGAGATACTTAACTTCCTTTTATTGGCATTTTACCCTATTTCCCACCTCCTTTTGGACTAAGCATGTGTGGCTAGTGGCTGTTGTACTGGACAGTGAAGCTTTAAGAGCTCCAAAGAGGATTTTTTTAAAAATAAAATGTGTTTTAGAAAAATAATAAAATAAAATGTGTTTTAAAAAATTTAACACTTGATTTTTTCACAAAGCAATGTAGGAGTCATCACATGGAAGACTGTATTTCATTTAATTAGATTGTGGTTTTTTTTTTTTAATTAGAACTAGAAATGGTGTGTTGTTGACACATAGTTTAACTTTTTTCCCCCTAGTGGCACTTAATATAGTGGCATCTAATAATCAGTAATATTTTAGATTCTTTTTTTTTTAAGATTTATTTATTTATTTTCAGGGGAGTAAGTGAGGGGCAGAGGGAGGGGGAGACTCTGAGGCAGACTCTGCACTGAGTATGGAACGCCAGCTCAGGGCTAGATCTCACGATCCTGAAATCATGACCTGTGCCAAAACCAAGGGTCAGAGTTAACTAAATACTCAGGTACCTCATGACATTTTAGATGCTAAGAAATACCAGTCTTAACCCTCAGGTTCTTTGGTTCTTTCTCCATAAAAGGAGCAATAAAAGGCTTACAGAACAGCATTGTTGCAAAGATTAAGTAAGATGATGTGTGTAAAATATTTAGCAGCTTTTAGAGGCTGCATACATTTCTTGGCTCATGACCCTCTTCCATCTTCCATTGCTTTGACCTCTGCTTCTGTCTATATATCTCCTCCAGCTGGCTCTCTTTCTTTCCTCCTTCACTTGTAAAAACCCTTGCAATTACACTGGGCCCACTCAGAAAATACAGGGTAATCTCTCCATCTCAAGATCCTTAATCACATCTGCAGCCTCCTATGAGGTACATAGTTACAGGTTCCAGAGATTAGGATATGGATATCTTGGTGGAGCTATTATTCTTCCTCCCACATCTGGAAAGGGGCAAGTTGCTCTTTTATCCTGATCTCTATACTCTTTCCATGGAATACAAAGGACCCAACATGTAAAGAGGCTTTTTAAAAAAAAAAAAAAAATCAAGGGAAGGGAGGTGAGAGCAAATGTAAACCCAAAGATTGGGAAATTTGCCAAAACAGCTATAAATATGAAGAAGGAACCATCAGAATAGATGTTTCTTCATACTGAAGTGAACTCTCTTTTTACATAAAAATGTCCCTGCCTCTTCTCACTTATTTTTCCAATTTGGAAATAAGCTGTCCTTACCACTCTCTTATCTTTGCATAAGGAGTCTGGAGATTACTCTAAACACTTTTTTTTTTTAATTTTTTTTTTAATTTATTTATGATAGTCACAGAGAGAGAGAGGCAGAGACACAGGCAGAAGGAGAAGCAGGCTCCATGCACCGGGAGCCCGATGTGGGACTCGATCCTGGGTCTCCAGGATCGCACCCTGGGCCAAAGGCAGGCGCCAAACCGCTGCACCACCCAGGGATCCTACTCTAAACGCTTTTAAAACAGCAGTTCTCAACCTTGGCTGGATATTGGAATCACCTGCAATGGAGAGTTGGTGGGAACAGGGGCTTTTCAAAAATATCAATGCCCCTAAATGAAATCAAGCTGGGGTTGGGGCCCAGGCACCAAGATCCTTAAATATCCCCAGGTGATTCTAATGTATTACTAAGGTTGAGATTCACTGGTGTAAGGAAATGACTGGCTTCTTCCTCAGGCCCAACAAATGTTCTTTTTCTTGTTCTTTCCTTTACTAAATAATGTTTCACTTTGGTTTGTATATTTCTGGGAATCAGTGACCTTGAGTTAAAAGAATTTAGGAAGTTACTCCTAGGAGGGCGGTGGAGGAAGTCATTGAGAGGACATGACCACGGGATGACCTGTGAGCACTGGGCAATTGGTGGCTCCTCACCCCCTGCCCTGTCCTCGAAATGTGTTTTCCATCCACTTTCCCTACACTAGAAGCTGCATCAAGGCCATAGATTTGAGAGAGCATGTGTTGTTGAGATCATCTGGATGGTATACTTCACAGAACCTAGTTAAGGTCTTTGCATAAACTTTTAAGATTCTGGCCAGCAGCTGCAGAGATCTATTCATTTTGCAGCCACTCAAGACAAGCATCATACCTAAGTTCCTTGCTTATTAAACCTGACACCTACCCATCTGGAGTGGCCTGCCTCTTTCTTTGCCTTTGCCTTGTATGGAGGCCCCTAGGCAAACCCGTAGAGGGCCCTCAGGATTATCTGGTATGTTTTTCTCCCTCCAATCCCATCAGTATCTAATCCATTGGAGACACAAGTTTATTGAATCCATTTTGAGTTTTTCTTGCATACCAAATGTAAGTGAACAATTAATAATGTCTCTTGAACAGTTAGTAATCAAGTAAGCTGCTGTTAAGATTTCCTCTGCTGGGAGAATTTTCTTTCAAAATTCAAAGATTGATATAACTCTGTCCTATTCCTGGGCAGTCTAGTCTATTTAAAAGCCTGGGGGAGTTTTTGGGTTATCATTCTTCACCTCCTTTCAGTTAGGAAGCTCTTCCTCCTCCACCTTCATGCATTGAAATCCTATCTCTTTGTCAATGTTTATATCAAATGTCACCTCCCCCATTAGCTCTTTCCCATTCTTGATGTAATCTTTCTTTCTTTTTCTTTTTGAGCTTCCTTGGCACTCTGTAACCCCTTCTTTGTACTTCATTCTTTTTAGCATTACAGTTACTGAGTATTTTCTTTTTTTCCTTGCTAATAGGTTATACACTCTTTCAAGGTTGAAATTACATGATAACATATACAATTCCATTGTGTCTGTTTTCCCCAGCACAGTAGTGCAGATAGGAGGGACATTAAAATTTGGTGAACTGAAATTTTTTCTTGTAAGGTTGGTCAGTGGTGATCTTCTTAGTTGGCAAATCGTTGTGCCAAAGATGGGTTTCCCATTCCCAGGAAGTCACTGGCATTTCAGGCTCTAGGCTAACGTTGACTCATCAGTTTCCTACACCAGAGATTACACCATGCCTAGAGAGGCAGGTGGAGCTTTCAGCTCCTGATCTCAGATGTACCTCTCATCTGAGACTGCAATGCTGATATGGTTTTGCTTAGAGTGCAAATATAGATCCAGGTCAAACAGGCCTGGAAGGTAGAAAATCTACTAAACACCTATATTTGCAGCAGGAAGATTCTAGCAAAAGGATGGATCCATAGCCAGGAAATCCATCCTCTTTCCCATCAGACCCTCTTGGACATTCCCCTTCTGTCACACTGCCCTTTGCTTCACTGCCCTACTTGATCCACCCCATCTCACCAGCCCTAAATTGTCATTCTCCTCATAACTACCAAAAATCACTGTTTTTTCATTTTTCTGTGACTTAGCTCAGTGGGACTGAGAAATTCAGGACTTCCCCCCACCCAGGATCTCTCTCTTTTTTTTTTTTTTTTGAAGATTTTATTTATTTATTCATGAGAGACATACACATACAGAGGCAGAGACATAGGCAGAGGGAGAGGAAGGCTCCCTGTGGGAAGCCTGATGTGGGAATCTATTTCAGGATCACTACCTGAGCCAAAGGTAGATGCTTAATCACTGAGCCACCCAGGTGCCCCAAAATTCAGCACCTAAAAAGCTTCCAGTTAGACCCAGGCTTCACCAACCTGCCACAAACCTCCCAGAAGAAAAATAAATCCCCCCTAAAAACTACAGAACACTTCTGAAAGAAATTGAGGAAGACACAAAGAGATGGAAAAAATATTCCACGCTCATGGATTGGAAGAATTAATATTGTGAAAATGTCTATGCTACCCAGGGCAATTTACACATTTAATGCAATACCTATCAAAATAGCATGGACTTTCTTCAAAGAGTTGGAACGAATCATCTTAAGATTTGTGTGGAATCAGAAAAAAAACCCAAATAGCCAAGGGAATATTAAAAAAGAAAACCATAGCTGCGGGCATCACAATGCCAGATTTCAGGTTGTACTACAAAGCTGTGGTCATCAAGACAGTGTGGTACTGGTGCAAAAACAGACACATAGATCAATGCACAGACTGCTGGCAAAGGGTAGACAGTTCCACACCAGGGCAGCTTTGCCAGCTGAGAGCCGCAAGGAGAGCAGCAGGGAAGCCTTCCAACTGCTCAAGCAAGTGGAGGAAGTAGCGCCTGCCCATTCATGGTCTCTGCCACAGAGACAGCAGATTTGAGCTTGGGGACTGTGAAGCCTTTCAGGATTCAAACTCACTGAACTCCCAGAGCAGCCAACTGATATTGTTCTTTCAAGCTGGCACCCACAGATAGGGAGTGATGACCATGGCATCAAGGCAAGGGTTTCGAGATATGGAGTGTGGGAAAAAGATCCACCACGAACATTTCAACTGGGCTTTGTAAAGGAGCAACCTGCAGGGGACAATGGCACCCCTGGGATGGGTTGGATTCCCCCTGAGTCCAATTTTGTAATACTAACAGCTGTTACATGAGAGTGACATGGCTATGTGTGAGAACTAAAGCTTTTATATGGGCTCCTCAAGAGCCACTCCAGGCAAAGCTGCTATTGTTGGAGTCATCATTCTAATAATTACTTCAGGTTCCCTATTATGTCCTCAATTCAACACTCTCACCCACCTGCAGGTGACAGTGGCTTTAATATTTCTTTCAGCACCCCCCCCATAAAATCCAATTCTCCCACCCTGTATTCATACTAAGGTATGAATGGCCCATAATACCTTAATAAAGCATTACTCAAGGCATTTTAAAATTTTAATCATTTAACTAGAGATATAATTGAGCTCCAAAGTAAAATTTAACACAGTGACTAGAATGATAGATATTGGGTCTCTATAGTAACTTTAAACAAATCATAGAGGAGAGAGGAAAATAAGTACCTGATTACAATGATGGATTCAATAGTTCTGCTAACTAGCAGACTAGTATTGGATCTGGAGATGATTACAAAGGTCTTTATTACATCTGAGACATGAAAGACAAGTGTCCTAGGTGAGTTAAGACATGGCCGGTGAGCCCTGTTTCTGCCCTTTGCTAACTGGATAATCCCAGGCAATTCACTAAACTATGAAATGGAGACCATATGGAAGTATCTAGCACAGTGTCTGCAATACAGTAGATAATCAATAAATGTGCTATTGATAGTTCTAGGCCCCAATTAAGCCAGCATTTATACTTCAGAGAAGTTTTGGAGTTACCTGTAACTTTGATGTTGAGTTTGGAATCTACTACAAAATCAAGAGTCATTGAGAGCATGGTTTATTGCTTATTTCTTGAACTATTCCCCCTTTCTTCTCCTCTGCCTTCCAGTACATTGATTGAGCAGTGCCTAGCACATACTAGGAGCTCAATTAATGTTTGTTGAACTAAGCCTTTACACCAGACTTCCTTACTCATTCTTAAGAAATACTGTTTTTTTCTCAAGATATAAGAATTACAGGAGCATCACCCACCCAGACTCTTGACAAGGAGAAGTGATGGAAGTACTTCCAGTTTGCAGACGGTTCTTCTGGGAAGCAGGAGAGGCCAGGAAAGGGTTAAGATTGATCCCTGGGAGGGTTGAAGCCTGACAAGCTTGGAGGTTACTGAGGGCTGAGAGCTGTTTCTCACTCACGCAGAGACTTGAGTGGAGGAATTCATAGAATCAAAGAAATATAAGTATGAATGATCTTAGAAAGCACCCAGAAATCGACCTCAGACCCAGGAAGGATGTGTGGCTTGTATAAAACCAGACAAGTAACAAAAAAGCCGGGTCCAGGGTCCAAGGCTTGACACCTTATTCAGTGATTTTTCTCAAGACAACACTGGAGTTGGTTTAAAAAAAAAAAAAAAAAAAAAAGTGCATTTTTTAAATTTATTTTTTATTTTTTATTATTATTTTTTTTTTTTAAGAGAGCATTTCCAAAACTCTGTTTGGAACAGGAGAAATGAAATACATCACTCCTTAGGGCATGGGGTATAATGTTAACTGATAAGGGTCCTATTTCACATCAGCCTTCTCTATCAAGGAAATTGATCTTTTGCATGACAAAAAGGATAGTCTGAGTTTTAAGATAGGTGAGAAGATATAAGGAGAGTATCTAATCCATTTAATTGAATTCAAGCCTCCAGACCCGAAGAAATTCCATTTCAAAATACTAAAAGAACTTGAGGCTGTTATAACAGGCTCCTGAGGGAGAGAATGATTAGCCACCTTAAAGGAAGGGTTAACCAGCTACCTGGAGTTAACAATTATTACAAGGCCAGAGGCAATTTCACACCCAAGCCTCCCTGTCCAGCAGTTTCTACTCTACCAGGTGACTCTGGCATCTAAACAGACTAGTTTAATCCTTCATACAATCAAGGTTTTGAATGATTGCAATGAAGCAACCAAAGCAACAAAATGAAATTTAATAGAGCACATGGTAGATCCTGCATTTAGTATTATCTTTCAATCTGCACAAATACAAAGCAGAGGAGATGTACAGTAAAAATAATTCATGTTCAAAAGGTCAAGGATCTTGACTGAAGGGCGCCTTGGTCAAGCGACTGAATCTTTTTTTTTTTTTTTTCAAGCGACTGAATCTTGGTATTGGCTCAGGTCATGATCTCTGGGTCATGGGATCGAGCCCCAGGTCAGGTTCCCAAAGCTCATCAGAGTCTACTTAAGATGCTCTTTCTCTATCCTTCTGTCTCCCCCTAACCCCTATGCTCACTCTCTCTCTCTCTCTCTCTCAAAATAAATCAATCTTTAAAAAAAAAAGGATCGTGGTTGACTCCAAGTATACGTCTTTGATACAGCTGCCAAAGTGGCTAAAGAACTCTTGGGAAGCATTAATTGTTCAGAATAAAGGAGACTTAACTCTGGGAAACAAACTAGGGGTGGTGGAAGGGGAGGTGGGCGGGGGGTGGGGGTGACTGGGTGGCTGGCACTGTGGTGGGCACTTGACGGGATGAGCACTGGGTGTTATTCTGTATGTTGACAAATTGAACACCAATAAAAAATAAATTCATTTAAAAAAAAAGAATAAAGGAGACTTGAACTACTGTACTTTGTCATTCAGAACTCATCTGCAGTATCCTGTTCAATTCAGTAGGTGTCCAGGGAAAGGTAAAGAAGATAATACAATTCTAGAAGCCATGTCATATGACAACTTGAAGGACTGACAAATATTCATTTGGAGAACAGAAGACTGTTCAGTTTTAGTGACTTAAATATGACAGAAGCCGTTATTTTACTGTGTGGCTTTATAAGACAGAACTAAGATTAACTACTAGATAAAGGCAAACTTTTATGTCATATAAGGAAAGGAATGGAAACTCATATTGGTTGAATACCCACCATGTGCCTTTTGCTGTGTTGAGTGCTTTGTATTATTTTGTTAAAATCTTTCAGAAATGGGTGGATTTTTGGGGGGTGGTAAGATTCCCGTTGCTGGCAGTCAGATGTCCAGCTCAGCACTGCTCATGTATGGCAGCAGTGACCTCTCTTCTGCGTCTCAGACTTGGGAACCATCCAGGCCCCTCTGGAGCCAGTGTCCTGCTTAAAAGCAGACTCTGGGTGGCAGAAAAGACCATTTGTGCTTTTGCAACGTGGATTTCCAGTATAGCTTCAAGGTTCCAAGTCCCCACTGGATTGCTGACTGCAAGTATTGGGCTACTGTGTCCTTATTTTCCTAAGCTCCTATTTCTTAGCCAGTCTTGAATGTTGGGTTGCTCCCACGTCTACCTAAGATGTGTCTGTGGGAAGGGCTGGGCACTAGAGCAGAACCTGGAAGTTCCATCAACTTCTGAGGTTTGCATGTCTGGAGATGGCACAGAAAGTAATACTCTGGATATAAGTTTCTTGGCCAATTGCAGCCATTTTCTTCACATATACCTATAGTCTTAGAATCACTCCAATGCTGAAACCCTTCAGCCTAAGGAATGCTTCTGGCCAGTGAACAGTATCAGCCAAGATCCTGGCAGGAACCAGAATTCAACTTGGAGGATTCCACTGAAGAGTTTAGTGAGGGGACCATCATAAAGGTGTATGATCATGGGATCAGCAGAACTTCACATGCACCAGGCACATTCCAATGTCAAGGCTGTGTACCTGCTATCTCCCCATCAGCTACACCACCACCTCCCTGCCCCCCCAAAGCTCTCCACCATCCACGTGGCTTCCTCATCTCATTCAGGTCTTGGCTATAACACTACCTTCTCAAATGAGCATTGTAGCTTCCGCTCCTCATCCCCTTCCTTCTCCCCAACCTAACTTTTTATAGCATCTAATATCATCTGATATTTCTCTATTTTAATAATTTATTATTTACCTCTACTCACCAGAATGTGGGCAGAGAGTTTTGTGTGTTTTGTTCAATCCCAGTGCCTGAAACAGTAACTACCCGGTCCAAGAAAGAGTCTCAATAAGTATATGTTGAATTGATAAATACTAATTGTACTTATTAGAGCTCACAGAGGGAATCACCCAAAAGTGGCAACTGATCCATCCTTTGCTTCAGCTGGCTGATCACACTCCTGCCCTTTTAGAGGAGGCCGGCTGTAGTGAAAGAGCTTTTATATGGCCAGGAGAGGGTGCTGTGGATCAGTTTTTCATTTTTTTTGGAGTCCTGAGACCCTTAACCCTCTCCTCCCTGAACCCCCAAAGAAAAGGTAGGACAGGGTTGTGTCTACAGTCAAAGCAAACATACAGTGCGTCTCTGCCATGAAATGCAGTTAAAACCTGTTAAAATCTGTGTCAAGAATGGTGTTGAAAGGACAGAAGATCATCAGAAAGCAAGAGTCTGAGGAATGTACAGGAGGAAGGAGATGCCAAAAGCACAAGGAGCATTTGCAAGAAGACAAGTAGAGCAGTCTCAGGTCCTGCAGGATATCGGAGGAGACAATATGGGAGAGATGGCATTTGAATTAGGATTTGAATGATAGATCGGTGCAAAATTGTGTTTTGCTGATTGTACACTACATTTTACTTGTCATTTCAATTTTAGGGTAATTTTCTTGTCAGTTGAGAATGAGTAACCATCAGTGTACATGAAAAAAAAAAACAGGTCAGCTTTTCAGGACATCTCACCCCCATAATACATAGTGAAATATAAAAATAAAAGAGCTTTAGGAAGGACAATGTGTTGTTAAAATATTTAATGAAAGCAAGTCTTATACCCACCTCATGATTCCTCAGTTGAACAGCCTTTGTGCCCACCCCAGAGGAAGTGGAGAATGTTACAAATGAAGAGATAATTTTTTTTTCCCCTCTACTGTGTTTTCAGTATGGAGCAGAGAGTGGAAGTATTGGGAAGCCTTTTCTTTTCTTTTCTTTTCTTTTCTTTTCTTTTCTTTTCTTTTCTTTGCTTTGCTTTGCTTTGCTTTGCTTTGCTTTGCTTTTCTTTGCTTTTCTTTGCTTTTCTTTTCGGTTTTCTTTTCTTAAAACAGGTGGAAACTGAGAATGTCAAATGAGGCCCCAGGACTCACAGACCAACCAACACAGTGAACTCTGGTCAAACATATTCTTTATTTAAAAGAGAGCCACTACAAAGGGAAAAGCAAGGGAAGAGAATGAAATGAAGAGGTCAGATGTCCAAGTCAAGGCTCCCACTTCCTTCTTGGTCCATCCTGGACTCAGGGCTATAGCCATGTCCCCCCTTTCTCCACTGGGTACAGCGTGGAGCCCCTCATGTCACTTTAGCCTAATGGGGTAGAACTTCTTCTACCTCTAGAGTGAGGAAGGGAAATAAGACCTCCCTCAGCCTCTTCAAGGTGTCCCTGGTCATTACCATGGGTAGGGCATCCACAAGAAGGTCTGGATTTATGTACTGCAGGTGGAAAAGTACATAGCCCAGCAGCCTAACGAAGATCATGACCATGAAGACAAGACACCTGAAATGTCTGCAAAGAGACATTCTTGGTTAGCCTAGGGGAGAGAGAACAGCCCAGGACCCAGCTTTGGGGGTGACACTCACACTCATAAATAACTGAATTGCTTTCTTCAGGGCAAAACTGATGGAGAATAAAGACACAAAGGATGAGGGGAGGGGATAAGGAATAACAGAAAAAGATCCATGGAGTGGTTAGAAACTGCATATGGCTTTCCTGACGTGTAAGCCCTCTGACAGAATAGATGTCTCCATAGAAAAAGTTGGAGGTGCAAAAGGAGATTTTCCAGGTAATACTTATGTGGCAGGCCTTTTGGAGGTTGCCAGAAAATGTTCAGGACTATGAGTCTATGAGTCTCATGACCAGTAGCCTTCCTTGGGTTTACTATAGGAAGCCATTCTAGAATTTGAAATAAGATTGGGACATTTCTGACATTAATGTCCAAGCAAAATCATTAGGATAGGTTTTTTCCTAAACATCAAGTGTCAAAAGAGACCAAGTTAAACAATAAAAGATGTGCGTGCATGTGTGTGTGTGCGTGTTTTCTTGTGTGCCTCAAGAAAATTTCACACTGAAATCTTGTCTAAGGCCTTCAGTCTTCAACTATATTAAAATGTCATAAATTGAAGCTCTTCGTTAAAGGGCCACATGGAGCATTTCAGAGTTAGTCTGCTTGTTTCACAGAGAGTTCAGGTGATTTTTGTTTTCTAAAATTTTACAGCCGGGCAGCCTCGGTGGCGCATCGGATTAGCGCCACCTGCAGCCTGGGGTGTGATCATGGAGACCCTAAATCGAGTCCCACCTCAGGCTTCCTGTATGGAGTCTGCTTCTCCCTCTGCCTGTGTCTCTGCCCCTCTCTCTCTCTATCTCTATGAATAAATAAAATCTTAAAAAATAAAATAAAATAAAATAAAATAAAATAAAATAAAATAAAATAAAATAAAATAAATAAAATAATAAAATTTTACAGCCACCTGGGTGACTTAGTTGGTTAAGCATCTGTCTTCAGCTCAGGTCATGATCCCAGGGTCCTGGGATGGAGCCCCAAGTCCCCAAGTTAGGCTCCCTGCTCAGCAGGGAGCCTGCTTCTCCCTCTCCCTCTGCCCCCCTTCCCCTCTACCCCTCCGTGCTTTTTCTCTTTCTTTTTCTCAAATAAATAAATAAAATATTTTTAAAAAATTTACAGCCTATAGTAAAAGAACTAAAAGAATAAGTGCACCCTGAACTGTCTTTCCAACAAAGAGTATAGCAGAGATTACCAGGTTCAGGATCTGAAAAATAGAAAGGAGCAAACCAAGAACCATAAAAATGGAAATGCAAAGTAAAATGCAACCTGCAGCCTTCATCTTGAACAAATAGCTATTTTTTCCAGCCACCAAGTTCTGCTTAACTCTGATGCTGGGGAAAGAAGGAAGGAAAGGTTGGGAAAAATCTGGGGCTGCCTGATAGTTTCTTGTTGGTGGGTATATTTATCCTTATTCCTTATGTCCTTACCAAGTCACTCACTTTTATAGAGCAAATGTAACCTAGACTAGATAAAAGCCAAGATTCTACCACTTACCTGTACCAAAAGATTCTCTTCTGTTTCTTAATGATGGTCTTCTCCTATGAGAAGCAAGAAAAGCCACAGATGTGCCTGTCCATGCGGTCACAGACAGTGTAGCAGGGTGGCTAAGAGCCACTGGGGTAGCTGCCATAGGGTATGGAACAAGGCACTGATCTTCATTATGTCCTAACTCTAGGTTTATTAAAAAGGGGAGGGGAATGCAAGGAGCAGAAAGAGAAAAGCCAGGGGAGGGATGGATGAAAGAAAACTCAAACATGGGACAAGGAAAACTTACCATGTTGCTTTGGATGGTCTCTACCAGAATTGAACCAGGTTTCACTATTTGGGAAGAGTTGTTCTGGGCTTTGAATCTGGGTGAAAAAGATCAGATCCAAGAAATATATAACTCATCTGAGGAGCTGATGAAAGGTGCTTTTCTAAGCCATGCAACATCTATGATTTATATCCTGGATTCTTGATAACGCTCAGTGTTTAACATTCAAAACTTATAATGGCTCAACATACAGAGAAACTAGCAAAGTGTGGTCCATTCTTAAGGGAAAAGACAATCAATGAAGAATAACCCTGATGTTGGGCTGAAACTGCAGAAAGTCTTACAAATATATAGTCACTTGACTTATAAAACAAGGCACCACTGAAAATGCATGTTCTCTTAAATAAATGGTGCTTGGTCAATTGGCTCTACACAGAAAAATCATTATCTTGATCTCTACCTCACACAATAGAAGAAAAACAAATTCCAGATGAATGCAAATCTAAGTGTAAAAGGTAAAATAATAAAAAAAAATTAGGGTAAAGCATAGGAAAATAATTTTATGACCTAAAGTCTAAGAAAATAAAGCTGGTCTGAGAAGCTTTGTCCCCCCCCAAGATGTCCCAGGAACTGCAGTCCCATTGGGGACATCATTTTACCAAACTTACACTTCTTTTTCAAGAAGCAGCACCTCTTTTTCCTTTTCCATCTGCCTCAGAATTTCCTGGTATTTCTTCCCATGGGAAAAAAAAATTGTTAGAATGAAGAATTTCCCCATATTTCATTTCAATGTCATTGATGATTCTCCTAAAGTTATCCCTAATAGTCTAAATGGTGCATGCATGAGTGTGCACACATGAGTAGGGAAATGTTCTAATAAAAATTGAGAGATACTGGGACTAGGTGAATATACATGAAAAGAAAAAAAAAAAAAAAGAGTTCCTTCTTTGAATTCTGCTTGTATTCAAATCCCAGCTCTGATGCTTACAATTGTGTTCCCAGAGCACATTACCTAACTCCCCCAAACCCCAGAGTCCTTGATTATAACAATAACATCCCCATAGTTTTATTGGACAAATTAATGGAGAAAAATACTATATGTTGAGAGCTTAAAAACAATGTATGTGCCAGTGCCTGGCACAAAGTAAATCCTTAACATACGTCTGTTTTGTTGTTATTGCTGTTGTACAAAAGGCATTTTGCCCAGTGGCAGATTTTAGCCTAATGAGAAACCAAAGAACCCCTGGATTTGGAGAAATTCCACCTCTACTCTGACTTGCACCTGTAGGCAGCATACCTTTATGTAGTGGGCCTGGTCCTCACAGAGCTGATGCAAAGATTGGTAGTCACTCTCTATCTAGAAAGAAAAGAAAATTAACAAATCTCATCAGAACCAAGCCTAGGCTGCTCCTGGGGACCCTAACTGGTGCATTGGACATTTCACTGATAACCTAGCAACTTCTTACTTTAAAGTCAAACAAGCAAAAAAAAAAAATAAATAAATAAATAAATAAAAAAAAAAAAAAAAAAAAATAAAGTCAAACAAGCACATCACAGAGCAGTGATCTAATCATTCATGGACATGGTATAATTTTAAGCAAAACAAAAATTGTTGGCTCAGGTTGTTGTATGCCTGTCAGGGGAAACAGCAGTAGAGGTATCAGTGCACTTAGGCTTGGGATTCAATGATAGTATTTTGAATAGTAGAGATAAAAGGGTGTTTAAGAAATGGTGAAACCACTACTTCTAATATAAGTTTTCTTTCCCTTCACCTGCATGTGAATCAGAAATTCATCCACCAGATTCTTGCTCCTCCCCATCCTGTGCCCCAAGCTGTCCTGTTTCTAAGACCTTTGGTGTTCTCTGCCATTTATATCCTGGACAGACCTTCCATGAGGAGAAACTGCCTCTACCTTGAACAGCTCCTTCTCTTGCTTTGTGCAGGATTCTGTTGACTTTTGTAGTCTCACCTGGAAGACAGCCGAAAGTGAATAGCATTGTCTTGTGGAAAGCAAATGGGTAGTGATCACCCTCTCTCCAGACCAGCAAAGAAACATGATAAAAATAGCTACCCTATATTGAGGGATTGAAGACACATTGTAATAATCTGGGGTGGGTATTATCATTAGCTCTATTTGTTAGATGAGAAGACAAAGGCAAGAAGTTAAGTGCTTAACTTTGAAAGTCACACAGTGGCAGAGCTGACCTTTGTGCCCTGGTCATCTGACTGCCCAGTCTCTGGGCCTTACCATCCTCCTTCCTCTAGCCCAACTGACCAAAGCTCATGGGCCTCTTTCTCCCTCTTATATTCCATAAGGTGTACTCACACACCCTCTGAATCACAGAGCAAAAAAGAAATCTCATGCCTCCCTTTCAGAGAAAAAAAAAAAAAGGAATAATAGGGCTCTGGCATGGTAGGCTCAGCCAAATTGCCACATTCACCATGTAAATCTGCAGAAAGGTTCCCAATAGGGTATCTGTCTGTCCTCTGTTGGGCATCTAGTTCATTCATTCATTCATTCATTCATTTATTCATGCATTCATTCAGCAAATATTGAGTATCTACTATATGCCAAGCACTGTTTTTAGGCACTGGAGAAATAGGAGTGAACATAGATTAAAAACTCTTGCCCTCATTGGGCTTACCTTCTAATAGAAGAAAAAAAATAAACTAAATTTCAAAAATAAACTTTTTGGGGGAATCCCTGGGTGGCTCAGTGGTTTAGTGCCTGCCTTCGGCCCAGGGTGTGATCCTGGAATCCCGGGATTGAGTCCTGCATCAGGCTCCCTGCATGGAGCCTGCTTCTCCCTCTGCCGGTGTCTCTGCCTCTCTCTCTCTGTCTTACATGAATAAATAAAATCTTTAAAAAAACAAAACTTTTTTGGACCATAAGGCATGGGTTGGAAAATGAGATAAGATTACTGACATATCTCTGTATAATTACAGAAGTTAGTATTCTCATCCTACTTGAATATCTGTATTGTGTGTCATTCAGACCCTAAGCTTCTTGGCAGGCCCTCATGTGCTTCAGCACGTGTGTTCTAGTGACTGATGGGTGTTGAGGTCTCTGGAGCAATCCCCTCAACTTTGATGGCATTGAAGTTACCTCTGCAGTTACGTGACTGATCATGTCCTGAATGTCACATGGGCCATGAGGTAAAAGACACTGGCTCACTCTGATAAGCTCACAGACATACCTAGCTTGGGAGAGTCCTTTGAAAGCAGTTCCTCCCCAGACCTAGACTTGACACATCTCCCAGAAAATCTCAAGGTTTGCTTTTCTGCTCACCTTCAGTTCTGCCAACATCTGCTTTAGGGGTTCTTTATCAAGGCCATCATTCTTACGTCTCCTTGAAATCTGAAATACCACCCCCAAAAACATGAACTGAGTGGGTCCACACAGACATAAAAAGCTGGGCTAGACTTTGGGGTCTCAGGGCTATGGAATGATGATTAATTAACCTAGATCCCAGATAGAGTGTCTCCTTCTTGCTTATGGGAGCTGCCTAAATCCAGGGTGGCTGGTTAGACCTTTTTTGTTCCCATAGACCATGAAAACAACTATACAAGGAGCAAGGAGGAAGAGGGGGAAGAGACAAGAGGACAGAACAGTTGGGGGAGGGAGGGAAAAGTCTTTTCTCCTATAGTCCCTTAGTTCTCTCATCAAATCTGTAATGCCAGGGAACAAGTGGGGGTGTTAATCAGAGTTTGTCCTAAGAGATTGAGTAGGCAGCAGAGGAGAGGGAGCACACACATTTAGCTGGTTGCTCCTTCTTGGGTCTTTCTGACTAGAGAGTTCAGGGGTTCATACTATTCTGTCAAGATTCCTAAGAAGTGAACCTCCTTCAAGGGTGGCCCTCTTTACCTTCTTCTGAAGCTCCACCACATTCCTGCTTAGAATCTTGTTACTTTTTTCCTGTGGAAAGGAAGAAGTAAAGGGGATAAACTGCTCTGCTTTTGTACTTTCCCCCTCCCTGGGTGTCTAAAATATGGTCTGGGGATAATGTATGGAGGGGGGGAGGGGAGTTGGGAGTACACTCTGGCCCCACACAGAGGATCTGGGAAGAGAGCCCAGGCCTAGGAAACCCCATGCCAAATGCTTCATTCTCAGAGCTTTCTCCTCTGATTTCTCCAGACATAGCAATGATCATGGATGCTAATCCCCTGAGGAGGAGAGCAGCAGCTGACTGCAAGCCAAATGCATCACATGGTCCTTTTCTAGACACCTTCTTACCAACTTTGCTGTCTCTGATTCCAGGTTCCTCAAGATTTCCTCCTTCTCAGATGTGATATGGTTCAACTCCTCCCTCTCATTGGCTCGTCCTAGTGACAGGGCAATCTCTCCTTCCAGACTGCAAAATACAGACACCTAGATGTGGATCAGTCATAAGGAAGCTGCCAGGAACCCAGTTTAGAAAGCCAAGGTCTCAGGGAGCCAGATCGACTCTCAAACACAGTGGCAAATACAACATCAGCCTAATGTGGGAATTTAATGCAAAATCGATACATAAAGCTTCTGGGGGCATCACAGTTCATGCTTCAGTATTTAACACACCAAGATTTATCAACAAAAAAAGGAAACCTTCCTCCCACCTTCTCTTTATTTTAAAGACCATTCAGTTGAGAAGCCCTTTCCTCTCCAGCTGCAAAGCCTGACCTTTGAATAGCTTCTTCTTTCTCTTGAATTTTTCTGAGAAGAGTTTGATTTGCATCATCCAGTCTTTGCAGGTCCTTTTCAAGGTCTGAGTTCAGGTAGTCAAGATTTTGTTTGGTGACTTCTAATTTCGGTATTTCCATCATCGCTTGTCTATAGGAAAATCATCTTTCTTACTAAACTCGGGACAGGAAAACAGAGGAGCCCTAAGATTTCCCCTGGTAATCTCATTCATCCTCCCATCTTCTGCTATTACTCTAAGTAGCCTTATGTTGTAATTTTCCATGAGAAATTGATTTCTACAGTGTTTTGCATAGAATAAATTCCTGGAGTCAAGTCACATTTTAATTTTAAATATTATAAGTGGAACCCATTAAAACACGTTTTACAAAGCAGAAGAATATTTTTCATATGAATAATTATGCTCCAACTTACTTATTTTTTAAAATTTTATATGGAACATGCAGAATCCAAGTTATACCTTTAAAGCATTTAAAGATTTGTGAGGGTGAAGGGATTTCTTCAATTCCCTTTTGTTACAGTCCTGAGGAATTTATGCTGCATATTTTCTATCCCAGTCAAGTAGGCACACAGGCTAGGTAGGGGGCAGGGGTGGAAGTGGATCTTTTCTCCAAATAAGATTGACTTGCTTTTTGAGGCATTAGCGGTTTCTGAAAAAACTCCACCATTATTAATATGAAGAGGTCCAAAGACCTGAAACTACAGTCTTTTCTCCCCTTGAAGGCTGCTGGGCCTGAGGAGATAATGTTCTACATAATGGAGGTTCTCTTCCTTGCTGGATTGGGGCACATCCTTCCCATAGCAGCTCCTCTACTGAACTTTTTTATCATCCTCATTACTTACGCATCATCCAGTGGGTCTGGTCCAACTATGTCCATTGTAGGTCTCCTAAAATGTCAACACACATTTATTATGGAAACGTAGCCCCTAATGTCTAACCTAGTAACATTGCCCCACATTGACCAGGCAAGACAGAGCCAAGAAGAAACACATGCCTCCTGAACCCTCCTGCTTTTTAGGACCAATTGCAATGTTTTACTAAATTCCAGTAACCCAGATTGTGTTTTAACTTAAGATTGTGTGTGTGAGTGAATCCCACTGGAGTTCAGAGATCTTTTTGTTTTCACATTTTGGCTACCTTTCCCTTTCCTGGCCTGCATATTTCTGGTCACAGGTAAAGTGCTAGGGGTGCTCAAACTGATGTCTATTAGCAAATGCACTCAGTTTACTTCTTACCCAGATCTCCAGGGAAACTTAGGGAAAAACATAGTGAAGAGCCAGAGGGTGCCATAAAGCTGCCAGCCTGATTTCTAGGTCTATTGCCATCCAAGTTCTAAGAAGCCCTGGATGTTAGAGGCTGAGTTGATTTCGAAATAGCAGCAAAAAACAACAGGGTGGGCAGCAGGATACATCTACCAGCAGGGACTCTTAGAGATGGTGTCTCCTAACAACACTGCCCCAATACTAAATAAAGTTCAGGATGGAAACCAACCCAAGAAAAGTAGAGTTCCAAACGACCCTCTCCTTTCATGTTCCATTTTCTATTCTCTTTCCTCTGAAGCTTTTTGGCTTTAATTCTCTCTTTAATTCCTTCTCTCACCTTCTTCCCTT
The DNA here is from genome assembly GCF_011100685.1 of Canis lupus familiaris. Lineage (NCBI taxonomy): Eukaryota > Metazoa > Chordata > Mammalia > Carnivora > Canidae > Canis > Canis lupus. The sequence continues at coordinate 2,017,427 of NC_049251.1, read as the reverse complement.
TTCATTACTCCCCTGCATTTTTCTCTTTTTCCTACTCTTTTTACACACAAGGTATGCCAGCCTTTGATGATGCCCTCTGAACTCACCCTTCTCTTCCCAACTGAGATTTCTTCAGTTCCCACTGAGATTTCCAACTGATTGTCAGAACTTTCAGAAAAGGTATCTCCTTGCTGATTGAATTCTCCACATATCACCAAACCTGTCCTCTCCAGTGGGGTGGGGCAGCATGTCATAGTGGGTAGAGGTGAGGTGGTGGCAACAATTCCACGTCACCCCTGTAGGCAGCATGGGAGCAGAGTTCAGAACTTCAGGGTAGTTTAAACCTCTTCCTACACAGCAATGACATCTATACAACTCATTTTTTTTTTAAGATTTTATTTATTTACTCATTAGAGACACACAGAGAGAGAGAGAGAGAGGCAGAGACACAGGCAGAAGCTTCCTGAGGAGAGCTTGATGTGGGACTTGATCCCTGAACCCCAGGATCATGCCCTGAGATGAAGGCAGAGCCCAACCACTGAGCCATCCTGACATCCCTATACAACACATTTCTTGACACAACATAAATCCCTTCTGAAATGGCAGTCAGCTCTGTGGAACCCATTTCTTTATTTACCCAAAGACTGAGGCCTAGTGGCAGTTGAGATCACTCTGGTTTCTCTTCCTTCTTTGACTACTTGTGATATGTGTGCAGGCTGCTGCACCCAAATCCAAATTATGCATTTCTCTTGAAGGCATCCAAGAGCCATGAAGTAGGAATGTCTAAGAGCAGGCTAGGAGGAATCGAGGATGTCTTATCTATGAGCCAAACAAGCCCTCACTTTCACCAAGTTGGATTCTTGGAGCTATAAAACAAGCTCCTTTATTTTACTTGAACCAGCATTGTCAAGACACTGGGAAGGAAAGGTCTGATGTTTTAAAGATGGAGCATATAGAAGTGCAACAGGAAGAAGGAAAGAGGAGTGGTAGGTCCAGAAACCTGATTCTACTGCCTTCTCCTTCAAAAGTCCTCCTATTCTGAGGCCTTAAGTTACTGGAGCACTAGATGGGACTTCATATGCCAGTGGCCCTCTGCTAAGCATTCTAGATTCTCTGAGAAGATGAGGCAGTATACAGACCTGGAGAGATACCAGTGAAGGTGTGTACTTGGAGCTCAGATCTGTCCATTGCTGTCCATTATATTCAATGCACTCTCCCAAGGGGTATATGTAGCCTTTCCCAGCAGAATTGTCCTAATCTCAAGTCCCTGGAAAGGTCTTACGGAACATGCCACTGTCTCTCCAAGAAAATATCTCTCCCACACAATAATATCTGTCATAATTGTATCCATCCTTCTTAGCTCAGTTCAAATACTGCTGCTTCTACACCTTCTCAGATAACATGCCTGCAATCCCAGGAGAATGAATCCCTCCAACCTCTGTTGTCCTTTTTTGGTATTTTATGTTGTTTTTTGGAATGTGCACACATTGGTTTTTACTCCACAATTGGGCTATTAACCCCTTGAGAGAGTGTGTTTTAATGGAAGCCATTTTGATTTCCTTCCCCAGTTCTGGCACCATTTACACAGAATTCAATGGGCATGGTGCCCCCTGGAATTGTTCAAGAAGGGGGTGGCTTTTGGGGTGGCCTGGGTGGCTCAGCGGTTTAGTGCTGCCTTCAGCCCAGGGCCTGATCCTGGAGACCCGGGATTGAGTCCCACATCAGGCTCCCTCTGCCTGTGTCTCTGCCTCTCTCTCTCTCTCTCTCTCTCTGTGTGTGTGTGTGTATGTCATTAATAAATAATTTTTTTTTTTTAAAGAAGGGGGTGGCTTTGAAAATGGAGAGTGGAAATAGGCTGCGTAGGGACAGATAGCATCTGAGTGTCCTTCCATCCTGGCACTTCATACTTGTTACCTTGGGCAAGTTACTTAATCTCTCCGAGCTCAGGTCTTCTGACCTATGAGATGATCATTATTCCTACTTCACAAAGTCATGGTAGAGATTTAATGAAATTATATATGCAAAGCTCTTAACATAGCTTGTAGTACACAGAAGCACTTAATTCTCATCCATTCTCAAACACAGTACATGCTCTACTCTTCTGTCTTATATTACCTTTTTTTTCCCCTTAAGGATTTTATTTATTTATTCATGAGAGACAGACAAAGAGAGAGAGAGAGAGAGAGGCAGAGACACAGGCAGAGGGAGAAGCAGGCTCCATGCAGGGAGCCCGATGTGGGACTTGATCCTGGATCTCCAGGATCAGGCCCTGGGCTGAAGGCAGTGCTAAACCACTGAGCCACCCAGGCTGCCCCTTATATTACCTTTTGCACTAGCATTATGCTGAATGTTTTTAGAATAAGTGAATGAATAAATGACTCTTTCCACTGCTTTTATCTAGAACTGGTATTATCCTCCCTTTCCTTCTTACACTTGAGAGGCTCTCACCCCGATTAGTACACTGTCAATAGCAGTACAGTGCACCATAGCAGAATTCTCAGCAGAGGGCCACGACCCCCACGGGGTTATCAGGGATGCAATCTGAAAGCTCCTGCCAAATGTCCCAGAGGAGGAGTTACCTCTGCTTGAGTATCACTGATGAAGAACGTATTCTCTATGCCAAGCTGCCTCTCTCTTTTCCTTAAAGACACTGCACAAATTCACCCTTTCCATGAACTCTTTCATGATGAACTCTCCTTAGCTTATTGCCCCAAGTAGACAATGTATACTTTGGAAATTACCATGTTTTCCTCTTTGCTTTGACACCAGGAAGCCAAGACACCACCACAAAACCCCAATTTTTGTGACTGTGCTGGACACTGTGGCCTCTGTATCTTTCCCTTAGTCCTATTTTCCTATTCATTTTTCATGTGGTTCTGATTTTTAACTTGTTTTCCACTATTCTATATTAAATATATAGCTCCATATGATTCAGACATAGGTAAATGTAAACATGGACATAGTTAGAGGTATAAATAATAGCAAATAGATAAAGACCTGGGAGGGGGGTAGTGTGTTTGGGTGTCATTGGGTAAAAACATTGGCTATAGAATCAGACCAAACTGACATTGAATAAGCTGCTCCACCACTTCTCAGATGTGAAGTCTTTGACAAGTTATTCTATCCCTTAGACTTAGACTCTAGGTTTCTAGTTAGTAAAGTGTATTTGGGTCATCGTATAGCATATAAGATACTTTGAAAGTGTGAGTTCCCATAGATAAAAACTTTTTTCTTCCTCACCCCTAAATACAAACTCTGAAGAGTATGAACCATGTGTTCTTTTTCCGTGGTTTATCTGCATACAATATATAACCTGTGGATGTGAAGCGCTCATGTGAATACATACTGAAATACTTTCTTTCTTAATACAGTTCCATTTATGTTATCCTAGCAGATAGGAAGAATAATATCATGTGTATTAAGGCAACAAAGGCTTTTTGACACCTCTGTTTTTAAAATAAGTCTAAACATAATAGCTAATTGGATTTCCTATGGCCCTCCTTACACCTAGCACTTACACTTGTGATGACTCACTTGGGAGCTCTAAACTTCAACAGCTTAGGAAAACAAAGATTTGATGGCTCCTATTTACTGTTTTGAGTTCTGATTTTTATTCTCAACAGCTTAGTTTTGTTGAGAACAGCTCCTGTTTTGTTCCAGTACATGAGACTATAGAGGAAGCCTGTGCTAATTTGCATGGCTACATAATTCAGTTTTAACCTTTTTGTTAGAAATCCCACAAGTCAGAAGGGTTTGTGTCATTATGCTATTTTAGTTCTCTACAAATATCACATCATGGCAAGACAGTTGTTGCACTGTCAGGAATTAACTCTGTTTTCTAATTAAGAAGAATTAGTTTTCAGTCAGTGGATTTTATACCCAGAAGAAGATCAAAAATTTGATTTAGTATGTGTTTTAAGACCTTATATTCCTTGCTTTCCATACAAATATGTAAAAAAATAATCTTTTGAGATTTAGAAGAGATCTACTTATTTTGCATTTTGTTTAACTTTTCATAACATTAAGTCTAAGTTGTCAATCAAAACTAATAGAATATGATGGGATGAGCACTGGGTGTTATTCTGTATGTTGGTAAATTGAACACCAATAAAAAATAAATTTATTATAAAAAAAACCTAATAGAATAAAATAAAAATTCCCTATATCATCAGAGGGAGTTGTTTAGAAGGTTAACAGTGGAATTGTACAGTTGTTAATCAAAGTTTGTAATACCAGGATGGAAATAATAATGAATGGGATCCTCACCAAAAAAGAAAAATATCCATCTAATCAATTCATCATGATAAAATAACTTTTCTCATGATATTCTTAATATCTAGGAGGGATCTACCTCCTAAGAATTCTGGATTATTTTTAGGACACTAGGTCATTCAAGATAAATATAATGACGACAACAGATTCCTGAAAACTCTAAAATCTGGTTTCTACTCTGTAATGCAACCTATAATAGAGTGTATTGAAAATTTTGCTGGTGTTATGCCTTTCATATTAGATTGATTCATTGAAAAAAAATTAAAAATTCAGTTAGATAATGCAGTAACAAGATTTTTTAACAACGAAATACTTTATGTATAAGCAATGATGTTATACGCTGGTAGTGGGATGTAAATTGGCATAATAACCATGGAAAGCAATTTAGAGAAAACATTCACTCTGGCTAAACCACTTTTGGAAAACTGTAAATGGCAAGGTAAAACATGCACCTATTCTACTAGCCAGCAATTTCACTATACGACATACTCTAAAAAAAAATTCTTGCACATAAACCCTGGGAGAGAATGTACAATAATTTTTACACAGCACTGTCAGTAATAGCAAAGCACAGAAAACAACCCAAATCTACCTGTACATCAACAGTAGAGAAATAAGTTGTGATATCTAGCAGAAGAAATAATTTACTATTATTCTCAGTAACATGGTTAGATCCCCTAAACATAATACTGACCAAAAGAGGCAGAATGTATGCATTCTAAGTTGAGATATAAAAAGTTCAAGGTAGATTAAATGGAACAATATATTTTAGAGTTTGTATGTAGGGAATTGATCTCTTAAGAGGAGCAAGGGAATAGTTTTCACAAAATTCCCGATAGAATATTTTGGAGGAGAAAGGGACAAGATCAGGAGAGGATACAGGAGACTTTTGTGGTTTTTGCTTTCTGGCCTGAGTACGTGAGTGTTGGTTAATTGTGATTCCTTAAATGCTCCACATGTGTTTTTACACTATGCTTCTGCTCTACTTGACAATCAAACATGCAGAGGAAAGGCAGCTGGGTTTGGGTTCTTGATGTCCAAGATTCCAATACCTCCGGAGGCTGTTCAGGATGTAGAATTCACAGTTGACAGCTGAAAGAAAGAGGAATAGCCCTTCCACAAAAGGCAATCCCCAAACAGACATTTTTCCCTTAGCCCAAATCTAATGCAGGCCTATTGACACAATCACTGGGTTTGACAAAGTGGGAGGGGAGTGGCAGGCATGGCTTTAAGTGGAAGGAGGAAGGGGCCCATTTCTAGTGTAGGGGACTTGGTTCTGAGGCTCAGAATCTGCAAACTGCCAGTGAGGGAGCTTATATGGGTCATGGACATGTTAGGTCAGACCCACAGGGGTTTATGATTTTTTAGTTGCCAGCAACCGTAAAACAGGAGATTTTCTGTGAAAATCTTGAATATCAGTTCCTCATAAAAGATCAAATGTGATAGCATTGGATCCATGTTTGGACCGAATTCACTCTCCAGCTCAGCACTGTGCCCATCAAGTCCTGTTGGCTTACAGTCAGGTTGCCCATTAAATCAACCCAGCTCTGGAGGTCATGGGACACCTGCCTGTGGGTTGTCACATGCCCTGCAGCCACAGTGAAGGCCTCTGGGGGCGAGGGGGGGGGGGACCTAGAAGGGAGGGGCTGGGCTCGCGAGGCCTGGCTGCCCCTCAGGCTCACAGCCATCTGGACCCTGAGGATGTCAGTAGGGTGAGGACCAACCGCTGACACTTCTCTCCCGCTTTCTCTGGATGACAGAAGCTCAGGATCCTGGTATAACATGGGGGAGCCTGGAGTGCGAGGGGAGAAAGCCACAGAAATCAGTTGATACTGGGCATCTCATTGCTCTTGAAAAGGTGAGCTCAGAAACAGATTTAACTTGATTAAGAAAAGGAAATGTCTTTTTTTTTGCGTTTTGATTCTAGTGAAAACATTCATTCCTGCCTTTTTTTCCTTTTTTTTTCTTTTTTTAAAATTTAAATTCAATTGCCAACATATAGTACATCATTAGTTTCAGATGTAGTTTTCAGTAATTCATCAGTGGCGTATAACACACAGTGTTCATCACATCTGTGCCCTCCTTAAGGCCTGTCACCCAGTTACCCCATCTCCTCACCTTTTATGTGGTGTTTCACAGCTATTGACTTCGATGGGAATGAAAAAAAATTATATAAATACGTCCAGCCTCTTTCTCTTCTCCCATTCAAAACAGTGACTCTTGCATTTGCTAATTCTTTTTCTCACTCTTCCTCACCTTTCCTTTCTTTCCCCATACTAGCCCCTGCGCTTGCAGGTTCCAGGGCAGAATCAGAAATGGGCCAAGAAACAGCTCAAAGGACAGGGCAGCGGGGCCGGCGGGGGTGGGAGTGGTATGAGAGAAAGTAAACCAAACTGAGCTTCTTAAAAAACATCTGGGAGAGAGGAGAAGAGGAAAAATGGCTGAGGGATTGGGAAGGAGGCCAGGAAGCATCAAACGGGTGAGTCAGTTCAGCCAGGGAGGGACCTGGGTAAGCCAGAACATTGTGGAGAAGAGAAAGGCCAAGGGTAACCAGTGGCAGGGGTTGCTTGTCATCGAATAAGTAGTATGCCTGTCATATTTAAAATTTTTAATATTTGTGACACGATGAGATTGGAGTTGCTATTGGGTAGTTATGGGGGCAGGGGGTACTGTTTGAAATCTTCTTTGAACCAGACGCTAGTCCTTAGAGGGAAAAGGACAACAAGGATCTAGGACTCTAGGTTACCCTGTAGTGGGAACTCTAGAGTGAAGGGGGAACTTCAGTTAGGAGGGAGAGGCTTGTCTAGGTTTAGACTTGGGCAGATGAAGGAGCAGATGGCAATGGAATTGACAAGACTTGGGCAAAAGTCTGAATCCAAAAGGGGTCTGCAAGGATGCTCATTTCTGTACTGTGGGTAGGAGTGAGAGGCTCTCCTGGTTGGGAAAGCACTCAGATGAATGCAAGGGAAATGGCTCACGGGGTTGCTGCCAAGATCACTGAAAAGTCCTCACTATTTTAGAGAGGTTATTTGATGAAATATTTTCCATTTATTTGCCTAACCTGATCATGCCTCACTGCTGATTGGTGGGGATTTATTTATTTGTGATAAAAACAAGTGTTGATTTTTATGATTGCCATAATGTTGATCAAGCCACTCTAAGTATTGGAATTCAAATATATTCAAATTAAACTCATTTAAATTCAATGCATATTTGCACAATGTCTATTGTTTCTATAGTAGTTGAATTTTGCCATTGTGCCAACATTGTTCTTTGTAGCATTTTTCCTGGATCCAGGATCTCATCCAGGATGGCACACTGCATTTAACTGTGATAGTCCTACATGAAACAATTTTGCCGTCTTTTGTCTTTTATGACATCAGCATTCTGAAAAGTATAAGCCAGTTGTTGCATAGAATGTTCCTCACAGTAGATAATATATACTCTACATATAATCTTAAAGCTAAGAAAGATACAGAGAGAGAATCTTAGTGCTCAAGGGACCTGTGAAATTATTCCCACAATGCTTAATTATAAAATAAACTAGTCTACAAGCTAACTTAAAATTAATGTTAAAAGAGTATTTCAGACATTACATTTTCATTAGGCAGTTGGTATGTACAGAATGGTTTGGTGGAGGACATCTGGGTGGCTCAGCGGTTTAGTGCCTGCCTTTGGCCCAGGGCATGATCCTGGAGTCCCTAGACCGAGTCCCACATCGGGCTGTCTACATGGAGCCTGCTTCTCCCTCTGCCTATGTCTCTCTCTCTCTCTGTCCCTCATGAATAAATAAATAAAATATTTTATATATAAAAAAAGAATGGTTTGGTGGGCGCTGAAGTATATTCAAAAGTTTCCATGAAAGAATCAGGAGCCTGAAGGCTGGTACAATGTGGATAGAGAGAACACAGGATGTCAAGTACCTTATGAACAGGATACCTCTCAGGGGAAAATTATATTTTCCAAAGATGACCATAATAGTAGCTCTTTCTGGGATCTGGCCACCCCTTTATCAAGTGAGGAGTCCAAGTGTCCTCTTCCTTGAATTTGGCTGAACTTGTTACTCTTTCTTTAAATGGAAGCAGTGAAGGTGACACTGAGTGGTTTCCTACACTAGGATAGGAAAAGCCACAAAGTTCTGCCTAGTTCCTTGGAATTCAGCCACCATGCTTTGAAGAAGCCCAAGCATCCCATGGAAAGAAATCAGTGTTGACTCAGGCCCCTATGCCTGACTGAGCTCCTTAGCAATAGCCATTACCAACTTTCTGGCTATATGAGCAAGAAATCTTGAAGGTAAGTCCTATCCCCAAATGGAACAACCCTAGTTAGCACTACAGAAAACAAAATAGCTTCTCCCACTGGGCCCAGCCCAAGTTGTAGGTTTGTGTGGAAAAAATACATGTATATATGTAACTGTTTGAAGCATCTAAGTTTGAGGCGTAGTTTGTAGTTATATAGCTGTTGATAATCGGAATACTGTCTATCAGTTGCCCCATGAGGAAGAAGCAAGAAACTAGGAGTGAGGGGCTCAGAATCCTTTTAGATAAAAAACCAAAACAGTGTTGAAGTTCATAGATACTACAACTGAAAGGACCCAATCAGAAGAAGCTAAATGGAAGTCTCTTTACATGTGCTGGATGAACTTCATAAGCCAGAAAGAACAGTCACACTTTCTAGCTTTAAAAAGGTTCTAGCATTAAAAAGTTCATTGTAGGCTCCAAGTATGACTCCAAAAATTGCTGGATCATCCCTCAACTTCCTGTACTCCATCCTAGTCCTTTCCAGGGAGGACCATATCCCATCTTTGTCCTGCTTCTCTGCTTTATAGTAATAGTCTTCCCAACTACTCCCTGCCTCACCCTGAGGGCTTAACTTGAGGCAATTGAAACAGGGACCTTTGAAAAGTGAAATGCTGCAGGAGCTTCAACAGTATTGACCCAAAGTCAACAAAGGCATTCATAGCCATTGTACTTAAGACCAACCCAACTCCACAAGAGCCACTGCACCAAGAAACTATATCCTGAGTCTATCTCAGGAAAATAAGAGCTACTATATGATAAAGACTTCCCAAACTCGGGTTAGGATTTTCTCCCATAGGTTGATAGCAGTCCCTTGACAGCCATAGAAAGAGCCTTCAATCTTGTCTAAAATTTGCTAGCAACTCTTTTCTCAAGTACATCTAGGGTGTAGTTGGAAGACTTAATTGCAACTGATAAACTGTAATTAGGGTTTTATGCTTTCCCTAGAGTTTAGGGCCAACAGCTACAGAATCTTATTAGAAATTTAATTAATGTATTTATATTACATTTTTATTCACTAGCGGGGAAACCAGAACAGTGATGAAAGGATTTTTATAGGAATGGAAAAAAGTTAGGTAAATTACCATTTTTTAAGCTTCATTACAATGGAAAAATACTTTTAACGCAATCTTGTTCAGTTGAATGAGTAAAAATTCTTCTCTGGGGCAGCCCAGGTGGCTCAGCGGATTAGCGCCGCCTTCAGCCCAGGGCCTGATCCTGGAGATCCAGGTTCGAGTCCCATGTCCGGCTCCTTGCATGGAGCCTGCTTCTCCCTCTGCCTGTGTCTCTGCCTCTCTCTCTCTCTCTCTCTCTCTCTCTCTGTGTGTGTGTGTGTGTGTGTGTGTGTGTCTCGTGAATAAATAAATAAAATCTTAAAAAAAATTATTCTCTGCATTTTTTTCTAAAATTGCCTTTCTTCTTCCTAGGTTTAAAACAAATTAAGACTCAAAAAAGATATCCCAGCTTCCAGTGAAATCAGTCATCATGGATTGGGAAAGATAATCTCGATTATAAAGGTCGAATGGAACAAGGATTATCATGGCCAAGAGACAACATTAATGTCTGGTTACTTAAAGGAGGAAAAAATATCTCACAAATTTTGTCCATTCTATTATAATAGACATTATTATACTAAAATCTATCTCCGTCAATCTACTAAAACAACTAAAATTCCACAAATAAAGATTTATTAGTTTTCAGTAAGCCTTTTTTGCATTTAGGATCAATCTGTTAAAATATTATTATTTCTGGAGAGAGTACTATATCACTTATGATCAGTTATTAAAGCTTTATCTTAGAGTTTTTGAAATAAAGAATTGTTGCCTTGGAAAGCTGTAACAAATGTCCTGGGTGAAGGATGATGGCAGCACAGATACATTTTGATGTGAAAAGGAGTTTAATCGTTTTTCAGGAAAGCTGGTATTTATGAGATGAAATAGATACATAGTTGAAGTTGAAGTGCAATCTTCCATTATTTTCCAGGGTAGACCTTCATCTTTGGTAATAGAAGCAGGGTAAACCAGATTATAATTTTGTAATAATTAGTGAGCTTAACATAATGAAACTTCACCCCTTCCACATCTTCCCGCTCTATCTGAAAGTCTGTCTATACTTCTTTTTCTGGCAAACATCTAGTCTTATCTCAAGGTTTAGCTTCTCTGTCAAGCTTTCTACAGAGTAATCAATTACCCCATCTTCAGTCTTATAGCATTTTGTATATACCGCCTTATAAATGTATAACCCCTAATAGTACATGAGCTCCTAGAATTTTTGACAGTGCCTAAACAGAAGAGTGTCTAAAGGTTAAGAGTAAAAGAATCATCGCAACTGTAATTTCTGTGCAATGGGAGAATTATTTTCCTATTCAAATGCAACCCATATGTTATTTTTCCTACAGGGGCTTCAGGAACATTCAGAATAGAGACAGATAGAAAGCATCAGCAATATGCAAATCGAGAAATTATTCCTAGTTAATGAGTATATGTTGGCAAGCATTTTTGCTAAACTTAACAAAGCAAATCTAAGAAATAAAATTGATGGGGACCCTGTTATATAACATCTGACCTATGCATTTGCAAATCAAAAGACAGAATCTCCGAAATTGGCAAACAAGTGCCTTGATACAAGGAAGTAGCTGGTTAAGCCGACTAGCATGGAGCAAGAATAGCTCTCAATAGAATCTGAGTGAGGAAAAAAAGAGTCCAGAGCTAAAGAGGAATAATTTACTAATTTGTAGTAAGGATAGATTGAAAATTAATCCCCAAACACCATGAAAAGCATTTTAACTTTATCTCTTTACTAATCAACTACTAAACCATACTTAAATGAATGGTAAACTATTGTTCTTGTTAATCAGTATAAGTTCAGGCAGTTTCAATCTTTATTTTTACAAAATTAATTTTTCATAAAATTAGAAATAGGGGTGCCCGGGTGACTCAGTAAGCATCCAACTCTTGATTTGGGTTCAGACCATAATCTCAGGGTTGTGAGATGGATCAAGCTCCCTGCTGGGTGTGGAGCCTGCTTAAGATTTTCTCTCCTTCCCTTCACCCCTATCCCTTCTCTAAAAAAAAAAATAATAATAATAACCTCTCAAGTATTATCATATGGTTTAATAGTTGAAAGAAAAAATCTGTAAGGAAAAATGTTTGCTTGGTGGACTTGTTCTGAACACCAGAATATTGATTATCTTTGCAATTTTAAATAGGTTGAATTGACTTAGATAGCAACCTGACCCAAAGGCAGATGCTCAACCACTGGAGCCACCCAGGTGCCCCTTTTTTTGCCTTTTCTTTTGCTTGTGTCTTTCCATCAGTATATGAACCAAACAATTGATGTGAGTGCTGTCTTTTTTTTTAATAGTGACTTTAAGAGAGATGGATCTAAATGGTGTGAGCTAAATTCTGAAATACTATTTCCTTACTTCCAATTTATGTTGAAATCCAGAAAATAGATGGTAATGAAGAGAAAGGACATGGATTTTCAGTTCATGCAAAGGAGCATTCTTCTGTGGAGGTACTTCAGGTCAAGTTGGCATACCTTATTTATAAAAATTAAAATTCTGTATATCTAGACCAAAGTGAGCCATAAAAAACCTTTTTCAAACCAAATTCAGATTGATTTGGGTCGACATCTCAAAACTAGAACCTAAATGGGGGCACTTAGTCTCAGATTTTAGTTAGACTGCTTTTAGCTGTGAAGTACTACTATCTTTCTTCATGTATCCTTCCCAAACCAGAAAAGCATATATTTCCTTTTCTGATAAAGACATATGCCAAAGTCATAAGTCCTACTTGAAAGGGGGAAGATGGTAGAAAAATTATTTTAATTAATGCTTGGCAGATATGCATGGTTACATGTGTTTTTTATTAAAGTATTTGGAACTAGACTGAGTGTTCACAATCAGTAGTTGTCACCATTTGTATTGACACATTAAGATAAGACTGTAACTTTGGGATCAAGGAAAAGTAATGAATAGAGACAAAAAAGAAAACACTTTTATTAATTGGTAAATTGAGTTGTACACAGAAACCTCCTCAAATTCGAGTCTGAGAGGTGGTTCATGCAAACCTGATCGCCAAAATGCTAAATACTTCAGTTCTCTTCGCCTTGATTAAAATAGCTTCTTTCATTTTTTTTCAAAAGGTACCAGTCTCTAATGTCCATATTTGTCATTTTTATGCAATGCTTTTGGGCAGTGATGCCAATTAATTAAACATCTCTTGAGGTAGAACCAGAAGTATTGCTACCATATGGGAAGGGCCCAGAATTGGCCCGTTAGGTGTAGATGGAAATCCTACCTCCTGCCACACCATCAGACCAGCAGAGAGAGGGTTGGGTCAGATTTTAATTATACCACTGTGTTACTTTAGACTCTTTTTATTACATGGAATGAAGCCTCCACTACTGAGTTAGGAAGACTAAGGCAAATCATAAGGATACACAGAAATCAACCCTTAAAGTTCTTTGGAATCTGAGAGGAGTCTCTCGGGACACGGCCCTTGCTTTTACTCAGCTGGTGAGGGCTACCTCTCTCCAGGTGTGGCATTACCCGGCATACCTATTTCATCAGACCATCCATTGTATGAGGGAGACTAGTTCTACCAGTCTGCATAGGGCTCTTGTGCGGATTAATGAATTAATGAAAGCACTTAGAGCAGGATTGCACTGCTTTAATCTATCCCTTCTTCCTCTCTCCTCAGTGTGTTTTCCTTTCTATAAACCTCCCACACTTCCTGCCATCCTCACTCTCAGCTGGGGACTGTGAATCCAAAAGCAATCAGGAGAGAATATCCATGCACTCCTACCACCACCTCAACTCAGTAGCCAGCATCTGTGCCGCCCTTCCTGGTACCGAGGACCTCTGTGTGTGCCTTCCCCTCTCTCCTACACAAGAGTACCACAGTGGGATCGTTCCTCATCCTTTCCTGGATCATTTCTCTAATGCATCACGCCCGTTGGCATACAAACTGTAATTCCTCCTACCATGAAAAAGTGAAAAGGCCCTCTCTTGACTCCACATCCCCCTCCTCCAGCTACTACTCCATTTATCTTTTTCCCTTTAGAGCAAGACTTGAGAAAGGATAGTCTATTGTGTTTTCAGTTCCTCTTCTCCCTTACTATCTTGAAACCATTCCCATTAAGCTTCTATCCCCCCCCAGCTCTCCACCCAAGCTGCTGTCAACAGTTGTCTCAGTGCCAAACCCTCTCCCATTGCCTAGGTGCAGGATTGGGCACAGTTGACCCCTCTCTCCTCCTTCACCTTGGCATCCCGCTGCTGGGCCTGCTTTGCCCCCATGGGTTCTCATGATCAGTTTCAAGAGCAGGCTTTCCTTCACTTCCCAGATCTCTAAGTAGTGAAGTGACTCAGGGGTGGAGTTTGGCCTTTTTCCTGCTCTCCCTCCTTTCTCCTTAGGTGAGCACCTTCCATCTTAGACACTGGCACTTCTCAAATGTATGCGGGCAGGCCTGTTCCCTCCATGTTTGTATCCAGTAGACAGCTCAGACTTCATATATCCAAACTGAACTCCCAATCTTCCTCCATTACCTGCCTCTCCCACAGTCTTCCTTGCCACAGGAAATGGTGACTTTATTCAGAATATGTCTCTCTTTTATTTCCCACCACCAGAGGCTTCCCATTTCACCAGAGAGTAAAAACTACAGTCATTAGAGTGGCCTATAAAAAAGGGCCCAGCACAACTGGCCCAACCCTCTACCCGCTATCCTCTGATGTCATCTCCTCCACCCTCCTTCTTACTCCAGCACACTGATCCAGCCATTGTGGCTGCTCAGGGCCTTGGCACTTGCTACTTGCTCTGCCCAGAATGGTCCCCTCCACAAAGATATCCAGAGAGCTCACTCCCTGACCTTCCTGTGGGACTTATTCAAATGACACCTTCAGCCAAGAGGACTTCCTGGCCATTGTATTTAAAATCCTACTCTCCTCTAGGCTGGCCCCCTTTCCTACCTTGATAATTTTCCATAGTACGTATCACCATTTAGAGACTAGTAATTTTACTTGTTTAAAAAAATTGTTTGTCTCCACATAAGAATGAAAGTGTCATAAGAGCAAGTATTTTGCTTGTTCACTTTTATGTCTCCAGTGTGTAGAAAAGTGCTCGGAGCAAATTAGGCATTCAAATATTCCAACAGTGATTGATATAGGTAAATGATCCATAAGTACCAGCAGCCATTATCACCTTGCTCTCAACTGACCAGCTCTGCTACCCTGAGCAGGGGGCAGCTCATGATGAAATTTCCCTTACAAGAGAACATGGGCTAATAAGCAAACTCACAGAGTGTTTGCCACTGTGATCTTGTAGAGCACACTTTGGGCTGCTCAAACTGCTGTTGTCCTATTTAGCATGTCTAAATTCCTTCCCAAGAAAGTGCTCAACCGTGTGCTCTGCTTTCCTTCTCCACCCTGTCCCCAGTTCCTTCCCTGGAGCGGGACCTATGCCTGGTTGAGGAGGGGAGGAGGGCCGATGAGCTCAGAAAAGATAAGAACAATTGATGAAGATGGGACAATCTAGAAGAATCCCCTGGATAGAAGTTTTAATTTTGTCTTTTGCTTGCATGAATTTTCTTTTTTTTTAATATTTTATTTATTTATTCATGAGAGACAGAGAGAGAGAGAGAGAGAGAGAGAGAGAGAGAGAGGCAGAGACATAGGCAGAGGGAGAAGCAGGCTCCATGTAGGGAGCCTGATGTGGGACTTGATCCCCGGTCTCCAGGATCACACCCTGGGCTGAAGACGGCACTAAACTGCGGAGCCACCCAGGCTGCCCTGCATGAATTTCCTATATGAAGCAAATAGAAGGAAAAAGGTTGAAATTCTTTTATATAAATGAGAAAGAAAAGTTAGATTCTTACATTAGCAGTGTGTCTCCAAAATGTGCAGTGTAGAAAGTGCCCTCTTCCCCCAGGAGTGGGACCTGCTGACCTTATCCCCAGAGAGGGGCTGAGATGAATCCATCAGCATCAGTGGGCATTAGGTTTACTTGATCAGTTCCACTTGCTCTAATGACATGATTACCAAGCAATATTCTGATGATAATTTCAGCACCCCAGGAAAACTGCCCATAGGGAGAGGGTCCATGAGCATCCATCTTCCTGATACTTACATTTTCTTCATTAAAAATTAATATATTAGCTTTCTGGATTTGGTTTTGAAGATGATGAAATTTTTTTCAGATCTTAGCAGAGAATGACCTACCCTTAAAGTCATCCCATTCAGAAATCCTATTTCAGACTGGCTACTGTGTTTGTCCTCATGTGTCCTTGGGTAGACACTGGTCCTGTGTCCCACCTGGTAGTGAGAACTGGATCTAAATTTCATTTAACAACTGAAACCAATTACTGGGGTTCCTGTAGAAAATCAAATATTTTGTTGAAAGTATGGCAGGAAATAGAAGGAAGTCTCCATTGAAAGAAGCCAGCATGCCTTGTAATAACAGTGAAGTAACTAAATCTCACTTCGGTGGATGGCTGCATGTTAAACATTTATTCCATGCCTGAAGCTGCAAATTTTAATCTTCTGCTGGGAGAGTGAATGATATGATTTATGCCTGGCAATGCCTCTACAACTGCATTTGCATAAAACCCTCCTGAGGAGCTTATTTAAATTGGAATCCCAGTTCTTACTCTGAGACTCTGTATTTTGAGTATCCACAGAGAAGGGTCCTAAGGGGACCTTGCTTGGTTCTCTGCCCTTCCCCTTGCTCTGCTCTCCTCAGTACATTTCTGTTCTTTTTACCATGTGATCTCTGGCCTGTTTGTCCTGCAGCTTCCCCCAAACTCCAAGAGGCTGTACCTGTTACATCTTCTTCAGGCTACCTACCTAAGATCAGGCTACCAACTTAGGCCCAGACTTACTCCTCAGAGCCCATGGTTTGTGCTCATCCCAGCTCTCCTCTGAGGCCCCTGCCAGAATGAGAATAATGGTTGGGAGCCGCTGAAAAAGGCACCCATATTTGCTTTCAGAGTCTAAGAAAGAAATAATGGCCTGAGAATCTGCATTTTAAGATAAGAACCCCAGGAGGTTATGATACAGTGTTTGAGGAGAGAGAGGGGAGGTCTTTGGATCATATTCTTAGGAACATTTTTAAAGGTAGTGTGAGCAGGGCTGCCTGAGTGGCTCAATCAGTTAAACATCTGACTCCTGATTTTGGCTCAGGTCATGATGGTGGTGGAATTGACCCCTGTGCCTATAGTGCTCATGCTCAGCGACAAGTCTCCTCAAGATCCTCTTCCTCTCCCTTTGTCCCTCCACCCATTGCTCATGTGTGTGCACATGCTCCCTCTCTCTCAAATAAATAAATAAATCTTAAAAAAATCAAATTTAAAAATTAAAGAAAGGATAGACTACAACAAAAAAGAATAGATCAGAGTACATCACAGGAAATTCAATGTTTTTCTTATTAAGGGTTGCAGTTAAAAAAATAAAAAGGTAAGACCCTGGTTTAAAACATAGACTCAGAGGGTCACCTGGGTGGCTCAGTGGTTGAGTGTCTGCCTTTGGCTCAGGGCATGATAAATAAATAAATAAAAGATAGACTCAGAAATCAGCATGGACATTCATCATCAAATTCTGATTTTTGCCTTCCAAACTTAAAAAGTAGATGGTCCTTCCCTTTCTTATCACCATACACTCTCTTGGATATCTCAAGTTCAGTGTGTGGCTATGCTGATTTTGATTTTGGGTCTCTCCCATTGCAATTCCCCAACAAACATGCCCTTCTTTATTTTCTAGGTTTAATTTGATATTTAATTAGACAAGGTTACAGACACACATACCCCATGCTCATTTATTTTTTTTTTAAATTTTATTTATTATTTATGATAGTCACACACAGAGAGAGAGAGAGAGAGAGAGAGAGGCAAAGACATAGGCAGAGGGAGAAGCAGGCTCCATGCACCGGGAGCCCGACGTGGGATTCGATCCCGGGTCTCCAGGATCGCGCCCTGGGCCAAAGGCAGGCGCCAAACCGCTGCGCCACCCAGGGATCCCCCCCATGCTCATTTAAATAATATTTATTCATAGGTTATCTTGTAGCATTTTCAATTTAATTCATTAATGTAACAGTGGAGAGAAATAAAAATCTGTGGGACTACCTTTAACTAACTGTTCATTAAATTCTTCAGGAAGGATTTATAGGTGATCAAAAGGCCTGGATAACCTGCATTTCTTATCTTGGCAATGGTGTGCAGAGGAGGAGAGAGAATGGGCAGTGTACTCTGTCTCACTAAGTAGCTAGTATGATGACCTCTCACCCCTGAGTGTCCCCATTCATTCCCTACTATTGAGTGTGGCAATTAAATGTATATATAAATTATATATTATATAATAATACTAATATACAATGACATAATTTTATCTAGACACATAGGTATAATTGACTTATTGTTTTTTGTTTTAAATCCAATACTTCTGGGCCTCCTGCCTTTAAGCAACCTTGAGGTTCATTGTACCACACAAGGAAAAGATTAATACTGCAAAAAATAATAAAATAAGCCATTTGAACTTCAAATCTGGGGTTTTTTGCTTAAGTAATTTAGTAAGTTTGAAAATATTAAAAGCAAAGGTTTATGGAGATAGAGAAGGGATCTCTAAGTTCCACAGTGCCCTTCTTTGACCGATCAATGGCTGGTGGTCTCCATCTTAGATGGGGAAGGCCTGTGAGATAAGACAGAGAAGTGACCAGCCTGAATGTTTCAACACCTTCTTCAGGTTTGGGAAAGGAAAAAAAAGGAATCAAGGTCAGAGGCATTTTCTTCTCCTCTGGAGCCCCAAACCTTGAGAAAGTGGGAGTGTGAGAACATTGTTCAGCACTGAGGCATCCTCAATCCTGTGGCTTAGGTTTGCTTCCCAGGGAGAAGCCTGGAAGAGGCTTCTGGCTTCTTGGGGAGCCGTGCCCCACTGCTTGGCTCTATACCCACCAGGCAGCAGAGCAGTGGGGCAGAGCAAGCTGAGTATAGTCAGGTAAGCATGAGACAGTGTCCAGGGCTCCCCACTGGCCCCACCATGCCTACAGAGGTGCCCACATGCCCTGCTGAAGGGAGGGGAGGTGATGGAAGGACCAGGGCACCAGCAGGATGAAGAGATCCCAGGTGAGGGGTCTTCATGAAAGGCCTAGGACCACAGACTCCAGGAATGGATGCCAGGACGTGACTTGAGAGGGCCGTATGGGATGGGCCATCCACAGTGACTATCAGGTAATGGTGCAGACCGACAAACCATGCCATAGGAGAAACTAGCAAGCCTCCAGAGGACATCTACTGCAGGAACCCGGTAAGATGCCTCACACACCTCTTAGGAAGGAGGAGAGGTGTAGAAAATCACCCTGGAAGGCTGAGAATTCACTGAGAGAGACTGGGTCATCTGAAATGCATGATCTATGCCAGCCATCACATCTTCTTTATCCTTTCATCTGTCAAAGGACACCAAGGTTCTTTCCATAGTTTGAGCCTTGGCATTTTCTACCCTGGTAAATATTTAACAGCGAAATCATTTCATCCTATCACCAACCAGCATCCGTCAAACTGGTAAGGAGAAATCAAAACTTGAAGCTAAATTGGGCCAGGCCAGTGGAAGTTAAGAGGAGACAGCTTTGTGATATGAATCCAGACAAGGAAGCAGACACTCTTTTGGCTCAATAAGCTTCAAAAGTTAAGTGGAAGAATAGCTCCCACACAGCGAGATGCCTTTTTCTTTATTTTTAAAAGACTATGATATTGAAAGAACCATAAGAAACATGTCAAGCAGCCTGGGGTCTGATCTCAGTGGAGTTCCTCCCCTGCCCTACCCTTAGAACCAAATGCTCCTCCCTCTCTCTACTTAGCACTAGAAGCTTCAGTGGGTCCAGTGGTATGATGCTAAGAGCTGGAAAGTTTCAGAAGAGGTTAAGGGAACCCTCCTCCAAGAATACATCCAAGATAACAAGGGATAGGAAGAAACTAATCATCCATTGCTGGAGCCAGAAAGAATGAGAGAGGGGTAGTGAGTATTTGCTGTTTATTCCAAAGCACAATTTTATTGGAGGTAGTTTATCTTTGTAATTCTGTCACCATTGCCAGCATTTGGCTAGTAGTAGCCTGGTGACCAAATTCTGGGAATGCAACTTGAGAGAGTCTGCTGGAGGCTTTTGGGAAAACACAGGAAGAAATTGTCTCACTTCCTCAGGACATTGTTATGTCTGCATGTCACTCTTGGGGCTGCCTCAGCCTTCTTTACCAGTCTGAGAATTAAGACAACACTAATGATAACAGACCAAAGAGACAGGATGAAACCAGGGCCCTAGTTGTTGAACCACTGAGACAAGACTGAAGCCTCTGGAATTCTAGTTGTTGAAGATGGTACATTTCCTTATTGTATCTTCCTAAGAAGTTAGGAAAGAAAAGAAGGTGCAGAAGAGTGATTCACTGAGGGGTGTTATTCTATTCGTAGAAACGATGAATACCCACCATTTGCTTCAACGTGGATAGAACTGGAGGGTATTATGCTGAGTGAAGTAAGTCAATCGGAGAAGGACAAACATCATATGGCTTCACTCATACAGGGAATATAAGAAACAGTGCAGAGGATCATAGGGGACAGGAGGGGAAACACAATGGAAAGTAATCAGAGATGGGGACAAACCATGACAGACTCTTAACTATGGGAAAGAACTGAGGGTCATGGGACAGAGGGTGGGTGGGAGGACGGGATAACTGGGTGACAGGCATTAAGGAGGGCCTGTGATATGATGAGCACTGGGTGCGATACATAACTGATGAATTATTGAACTCTACATCTGAAATTAACAGTGCACTATATGTTGACTAATTGAATTTAAATTAAAAAAAAAAAAAAAGCCAAGGCTTAAACAATGGGCAAGAAAGAAGTGGGGCTCTGTGCAAGTGAGGACTACAGAGCTTAGCTCAGCTCAGGAAAGAGGAGACCCTGCAATCAGTGCAATTCCTAAATGACAGGCTGGGGTGGGGGGCTTGCCGGAGTTCTCATTGGTGGTTGAACCCCAGGAATCTGGAATAGAATAGAATCTGGAAATGATTTGCATTTTATTTGCAAAGAGTACAGTTCACTTTATAGCCACAAATCTCCAATTTGGTCAGCAATGGTCAACTATCATTTTAATTCCAATGACACAGGTACAAAATATTAGCCCTATGAGAAGGTACATGTATTAATGTAATGACCAAAGAAATTTTTCACAAAGAATTGTCTTTTCCAGCTAATAATGTAAAACCTGTACTTTATTGAAAAAAATTGTAAAATACAAAAACACACCAAGAATAAAATAGCAGTAATGTCAGTGCCACCAGTGCTAATAATTCAATGTGTAAAATTTCCCTAAATACATACCTACTCCCCCACAAAACATATTTGTGTGTTATGTGCATTGAGAACACACTACATACTGTTTTATAAATAAATTGTTTTTCACTTAAAAGCATATCATGAGCTTTTCCCATTTCATTAAGTATTTCTCTAAACATGTACTTTTTTTACCTCAATAACTCTCAGATGAACACATTATGTTGGGGGAGAACTGCAGGGAGCACTGAAGGGACTATCGGAGACCCTCTTGGTCACCTCACTTGCTTACAGATGAGGACATGTGACCCTGGGCAGATTCTACGATGTGGGTTAAGTACACACAGCAATTAGTGAAAAAAAAAAACAGACTAGAGCCTAGACTCGTAGGCTTCTAGTTTCCATTCTAACAGACTGTTAGGCCCAACACCTCTCAGCTTCTCAAATTTTCTGAAATTTTATACAAAATTGGAACCACTTACCTGCAGTCAGCAATGGTTGTAGGCCATTTTGTTTGCCCAAAAAAATGTCCTGTGATTGGGGATCTGAAAGAGGATCTCTCTTCACAAGCTTTTCTTTGTAGGAGGCTTTTGGCCCAGTTTTGTTTCCTAGTCCCTCTGGGGGTCGCTGTGACTCCTGTGTGCATACAGGCCCCTTTTTGCCAGGCTGCATGCACTGTCTTTATCCCTCTTTCTCCCCCAGGCCTGTCCTGCCATCCACCAGCTAGATGGGAAGTACCACCACATATGCAAATCGCCCTCCTGTGACCGGGAACATGAGTGAGAAAGACACTGTCGGAGAGCCCAAGATGGAGTCTGCGGCCTGAAGCCTTGACCTCACCTTTAAGGGCTGCCAACCATCTGACTTAAGGTAGCTCATTGTTCTTCCTGTCAGAATAATACATGATATTTTCATTTGGTTATTGTGGTCATAATGCAGATTCCCTGCTACAGATAGCTACCTGATGGGAGCATTGGTCATGTAACAAATACATATGCCAGGCACAAAGAAACCAGTGGTGCACAAGACAGACATAGCACCTCCCTTCCTGGAGCTCGAGCCAGTGATTGAGGATGGCTGTGTCTAAATCGTCATAAAGGCCCTGCATGACAGAAATGGGTGGAGGCTGCTGTGACAGCATCGAGGCTTGGGGGGAGACGCTAAAACCAAACTGGGGAAGAGGAGGCAGTGAGGGAGAGCCGCCCAGAGGACAGTTTCTAGGCTGAGATTGGAAGGACTAGAAGGAGTTGGCCAAAGAAGAAAGCATAGGTTGGAGGTGTAGGGGAACTAGGACAGTGGAAAACACTACATGTACAAACTCATGAAAGTTGATAATAAGGGGCGCCCAGGGGGCTCAGGGGATGAGTGTCTGCCTTTGACTCAGGACGTGACCCCGGGGTCCTGGAAGCAAGTCCTGCATCCAGCTCCCTGCAGGGAGCCTGCTTCTCTCTCTGCCTGTATCTTTGCCTCTATCTCTGTGTCTCTCATGAATGAATACATAAATCTTAAAAAAAAAAAAGAAAGAAAGAGAAAGAAAGAAAGAAAGAAAGAAAGAAAGAAAGAAAGAAAGAAAGAAAGTTGATAATAAACCCAAGTTTCCTGTGCTTAATGAAACCACAGAGTACTGCTTTCATGTTTGCAGATGTTTACAGCAGCCCACTGCTGTCCCCACCCTCTTACACCCTGATGGGAAACATGGAGTTCTTGTCACGTAGCAGGCATTCAACTGAACAGAATTTCACTTTTGATATGTTTTGCTGATGACATTCCTAATAAGTTTGGCTGTACGTCAACAATTAGACACCACTAATTTGAGAGCTTTTTTAAATCGAGGTCTATTTGACAAGTTAGTTTCAGGTGTACAACGTACGGTTTCAATATTTGTACATATTATGAAATGATCATCACAATGCATCTAGTTAACATCCATCACCGCATAATTTTTTAATTAATTACTTTTAAGATCTTTTTAGCAACTTTCAAATATAAAACATAGTATTATTAACTATAGTCACCATGCTGAGCATTAAACCTCTATGACTTATTTTATAATTGGAAGTTTCTATCTTTTACTGTCTTCACCGATCTCTTCCACCCCACCACCCACCACAGGCAAGCATCAGTCTCTTCTCTGTGTCTGTGAGCTATGGTGTTTGTCTGTCTTTCTTTCTCTCTTTTCTTCTTTTAAGATTTTACTTATTTATTTTAGAGAGGGAGTGTGAGCAGGGGGTGGGGGAATGGGGTAGAGGGAAAGAATCTCAAGCAGACTTCCTGTTGAGCCCAGAGCCCAGTGCAGGGCTCAATCTCATGACCCTGAGATCATGACCTGAGCTGAAATCAAGAGTCAGATGCTTAACCCAATGAGCCACCCAGGTGCTGCTCTTTCTTTCTTTCTTTTTTTTTTTTTTTCTTAAAGATTTTAAGTAATCTCTACACCCAGTGTAGGGTCTGAACTCACAACCCCAAGATTAAGAGTCACAGGCTTGGGGCACCTGGGTGGCTCAGTCAGTTAATTGTCTGCCTTTGGCTCAGGTTGTGATCCCAGGGTCCTAGGATGGAATCCTGCATCTGGCTCCCTGCTCAGCAGGGAGGCTACTTTTCCCTCTTTCTCTGCCTGTCACACCCCCTGTGCTCTCTCCTTCTCTCTCTTTCTCTCTTTCTGTCAAATAAATAAATAAAATCTTAAAAAAAAAAAGTCCCAGGCTCCACCAAGATCTTGCTCCAGCAAGATGCCTCTGTTTTTGTTTCCTTTTAATTTCACATATAAGTGAAATCATATGATATTTCCCTTTCTCTTATTTTTTAGCATAATGCTCTTGAGGTCCAGCCATTTTGCTACAAGTGGCAATATTTCCTTTTTTATGACTGAATAATTCCATTATATATATATATATATATATATATATATATATATATATATATATATGCCACATTTTTATCCATTCATGCTTTGATGGACACGTAGGCTGTTCTTTTTCTTGGCTATTGTAAACAATGCTGCAATAACTATGGGGGTGCATCTATATTTTTAAGTAACTGCTATTGTTTTATTCATATAAATATCCAGAAGTGGCATTGTAGTTCTATTTTTAATTTTCTAAGGAACCTCCATACTATTTTCAATAGTGGCTGAACCAATTTACATCCTCACCAATAGTGCACAAGGGTTCTCTTTTCTCCTCATACTCATTAACACTTGTTATCTCTAATCTTTTTTATACTAGCCATTCTAATGGGGGTAAGGTGATATCTTGTGGTTTTGATCTGCATTTTCTGGGTGATTAGTGATGTTGAGCACCTCTTTGTTTATCTGTAGGAACCTTTTTTCATAAAACAATCCTATTCAGGAGGCACTGGGGTGGCTCAGTCAGTTAAGCATCCGGTCTTAGTTAAGCATTGGTCTCGGCTCAGGTCTTGATCTTGCAGTCATGGGATCGAGCCCCACACCAGGCTCTATGCTCAGCATGGAGTCAGCTTCAGATTCTCTTTCCCTCTCCCTCTTGCTCACTCTCTCTCATGAATAAATGAAATATTTTTAAGAAACCAATTATATTCAGATAGATAACTGCAGATTTAAAAGAAAATTCCAGCAATTACTTTGACCTACTATAATACTGAAATGTCCCATGCCTACAGGGATACCTGCCACCATGCTTTTTGTTTTTTCTTATATCTTCTTTAATAGGCTTTTGTCTCCTCTCTTCCCATCAACATGTCAGCTGTTCCTTCTCACTGTTGGTGTGTCTGCATTCAGCACTCCCTTTTGCCTCCCTCCAATCAGGCGTGTTCTTGCAAACTATATATCCATATTTATTGAAAGCACATGCAAAAAAACAAAAACAAAAAAAAAAAGAAAGCACATGCAATATAAAAGCATACAGTTTTTGAATGAGGAACTGTCTCCTGAATAATGGATTTCTACTCTTGGGCATGAACTATGGGAACATTTATGATTTTCACTATTCCACATCATATTTCATTCCTTTTCAGTTGTGTTATAAAGAAGACAGCTTTATAAATAACTGGGTTTTACATAGTAAGAAACTTTGTGTTCTGAATACAGCCCACCTTGTGTCTGTTTCTTACTCTGTGGGCCTATAAACACCAGTATGGATGCAAATACCAGGGTATAGCTACTATGGGTCAGAGTTATAGGTAGGGTGCCCAGGATCCATATGATCCATGGAGGAAAGGTAGTTTATAGGGGTAGGCCAGAGAGACCAGAAAAGCCAGAGTTCAGTTCAGAAGGAGGTTTCATAAGACACAACAGGTGAGTGAAAAGCTGCAAACCAAACAGACAAGAGCTTGGTGATTTGTCTCTTTTTGTTGTGGTTATGCTGTGTAACAAACAACCTCAAAACACAGTCATTATAACAATAAAGCTCTATTTCTCTATCATGTCTCTTGGGCCAACTGTGGCTCTGCTTGGTTTGGCTGGGCTTGGTTGGGTTTGTCTAGACTCAGGTCCAGGGTTTGTGTCCACATGGAACAAGCTGAAAGAGCAGCCATTATCTAAGACATGTGGTTCTGGCAGAGGACAAGAGGACAAGAGGACAAGAAGAGAAATAGACATGTGCGATGCCTCTGCTTAGAACTACACATGCCTTTTCCTCTGCATGGCCCTGTCCAGAGTCAGTGAGCGGGGAAGTCCACTTGGTAAACAAGTGTGGAAAGGACGAATTATAAACAAATAATACTTTCTACCATAATAGTTGATAAGAGAAGAAACTTCTTGGGAAAAGCAAAGGGGATGAATGCTTAAAATTTCAGGATATGAAAATATGGACAAGAGGGCACCAGGAAGCTCTGGTCACATGTGTGGCTGGATAATGACACAGAGCTGAACAGGACTCCAGGCTTAACGAGAAGCCCGGGAGTCAGAGTGGGTAAGGCAGCCCAGCCTGGAGCATGCACTCTTCCAAAAGCCAGTCTCACCACTATGGTGAGATTTTTAGCTTTGCTTGCTTTTTACCTTTTATCATTCAGCATTCTCTTGTCTTCGTTGGGGACCAATGCAATTCTTTTCTGGCTGGTTGCACAAATAAAAATTTACCAGCTGGGCCACAATTAAACTTAATTAGGTACTTCGATGACAACAAAAAATGTTCACCTGACCCATTATGTGTTCAACAATTCAAGTCTCAGTCCATGCTTCTCCATGTATGCTTTCTTCCTGAAATTATAGTCTTTCTTTTGAAATCTCATAGGTAATTCTCTACCATGATCATTAAGCAAACATTTCCAGCTGTGAACATGATCCCATTCTCTTTGGCACTTTGACTTGAAAACTCCAAATAGTCTGAGCTCCTATATCATACCTACTGAGTTGTCAAATATAGGAACCTTTACCTATAGAATGCCTCTCGCTTCCTTCTCCTGTCTATTCGTGTCCTCACCTGGCATTTATCACCTCTTACCTGTATAATTGCACTAGACCCTTGAGAGTCTCCTAAGCAATTATAACACTATATATACTCCATCACTACGTTATGAGTTTTATTTTTTCTTTTAACTTTTATTTTGACATAATTTTAGATCTATAGAAAAGTTGCAGGAAAAGTACAATAAATTTCAGAATAACTTTCCCCTGGATTCCCCAAATACTAACATCTAATCACATTTTCTGTTTCATTCTCTCTATATTAATAGGTTGGAACATACATACATACCTGCACACTATATGTATATGCAGTGGTATATACATTATGTACACGGACATGTACGCGTGTATATATCTATATCTCTGAAGCATTTGACAGTTCAGATATATTTCCTTTTACTTCTAGATGCTTCAGTGTTCATTTTCCCAGAAGAAGAACATTCTCAAACATAATCATGATACAATTAATTATCAAAAACTGGAATTACAGGGCAGCCCGGGTGGTTCAGCGGTTTAGCACCACCTTCAGCCCAGGGTGTGATCCTGGAGACCCAGGATCGAGTCGCTCGTCAGGCTCCCTGCATGGAGCCTGCCTCTCCCTCTGCCTGTGTCTCTGCCTCTCTCTCTCTCTCTCTCTCTCTCTGTGTGTGTCTCTCATGAATAAATAAATAAAATCTTTAAAAAAAAACTGGAATTACAGTGACACAATATTATCTTCTAATGTACGGATCTTATTCAGATTTTTGCTAATAATCCTAATATGCCCCTAGAGCCAAAAACAAAAAACAAAACCCCAAATCACCTGTTGCAGTCCGTTGTCATGTTTATTTAGTTTGCTTTGGAATAATTTCTCTGTTGATCTTTCATGGCAGTAATACTTTAAAGCATACAGGCCAAGTTATTTTATAGAGTACCCCTCACTAGAAGTTTGATGCTTTCTCACTATTAACATCACTCTTAAAAAAAAAAAAAAATCACTCTTTTTAGAGCTCCACTGTAGTCAGGAAAATACCTTTAGTTACTACCCATTACATCCCCAGCAATTTCATAGTATTTGGCTTCAAAGATCTGACTCTTTCTCTCTCCAATCTATCTTTTTATACCCCAGCCAGACTGGGCTACATAGTCCAACATCATCTCCCACTGTTCTTAAAATGTTCCTTCATACTGGATCATTCTCTCCATCCCTATCCCGCCAGCTGATAACGTACTCTTCATTTTTTTCAAGAATGAATGCATATGTCACCTGAAACTGTCTATATTTTCTCCCCAGTCATGGAGCCACTCTCTCCCTTTATTGGACTCCATTTGGCTCTGTTTGGAGTTTTATGTTATCCTCAGCAAAATTAGGATGGATTACGAAACACAAGTCTATGAGCACTTAGATGAAAAAAAATGGAAAGGAAGCAGCAGTCACTGGAAGTCAGCTTCCCACAATGAGGGCCAGCTATATCAGCATAATCTCATTCCTTTTTGTGATAAGGTTGTAAGACTGAAGACTCGAGGAAAAAATAGAGGCATTCCCAACTGAGCAAGGCATGTGACCAAATTTTATAGTGTGAACTAGGTGTAGAAATATGAGCTGCTTATTACTATCGACATGCAGATTCCTGGTCTCTGGAGCTCTCCTCTCCCTAAATATTGGGCCATTGATCCCCCAACAGCAGGTTCAGCTTTACTCAGAGGCTATCAGGGGATCTAGTCTGAATCATACTTGTGGCCTGTCCAGCTCTGTATCTGCTACATTTCTAGTCTGCTTTCTTCCTTCTGAAACCAAGTCCCCATGAAGCATCCATATTCTGGTTACTAGGTCCAGTTCTTACTGGCTTTCTATGCTCTTACTGGCTTTCTATGTTCTTTTCTATGCTCTTGTATTACATTCTTGTTCCTTTATTTAACCCTGGGACCATGTATTGATCTTACTGTATCTTTCCCTGGGAATTCAAGTCTTGCTCATGAGCACTAGCAGGTGGCGTTTCACCGGATCATAGATTATTTTCCTGCTGATAAATGTCCCCCTAGATTTCCAAATATCTGTCCTATTGCTCTGCCCCACTCATCTTTTGGAATAAGACCATTACATTATGTAATTCTCATTTTCTGCCATTCCCACTTGATTACTTGTTTATTATCTGTTGCCATAATTTCCAGATACTGGCTGCTACCTGTTGGACTGGGTCCCCACCAGCATTGACATGTGGATTTGATTTCTGATGCCAAGTCTTCCCTGTGGTGGGTGTGCTTTTATATCTGGATCCTTTCCAAGTTATCCTAACCTGCCATTCCCGCCTATAAATAGTCATCCTAGCTCTCATTACTGTAGAGTGTTAGCTAATTAAACAACCATATGTGTGGGCTTTTGATTGCTGGATCAATGTCAATTTGGCAAGAGACCTCAAGAGAATACTGAAGGGCTTTGGACTTGGTGTTACACTACCCAACCTTTTATTTTTTCTCAATCAAGGACTAGGAAGAAGGGAGAGAAAGAATGTTCATCAAATTTTCCAATGATCTGTAGCCTGGGGAAACACTGAATACAAACCTTTGATACTTTAAAAATATTCTAAGATTAAGAGGGCAAAACAGGGCAGCAGGTGGCTCAGCAGATTAGCACCGCCTTCAGCCCAGAGTATGATCCTGGAGACCCGGGATCGAGTCCCCCGTCGGGCTCCCTGCATGGAGCCTGCTTCTCCCTCTGCTTTGTGTCTCTGCCTCTCTTTCTCTCTGTGTCTCTCACGAATAAATAAATAAAATCTTTAAAAAAAAAAAAGAGGGCAAAACAAATAATAAAAATATTAAAAATTGATAAATGTAAAGACCTTAATTTAGGTACTAACCATAATTTCTGAAGTACAGGAAAGGAAAAATCTGACTTACAGTGATCTATATTTGACTGTCAGCAGCACAGAACTACAAGTAGCTCCTTTTTATATGAGCTTCTTCTCATCCTCTGTGCCTTCACTTGACTTTTCTCTTGCATCTTAGAAAGTCCTTCCCGGATCCCTGGGTGGCGCAGCGGTTTGGCGCCTGCCTTTGGCCCAGGGCGCGATCCTGGAGACCCGGGATCCAATCCCACGTCGGGCTCCTGGTGCATGGAGCCTGCTTCTCCCTCTGCCTGTGTCTCTGCCTCTCTCTCTCTCTGTGACTATCATAAATAAATAAAAATTAAAAAAAAAATAAATAGAAAGTCCTTCCCCATTCCTTCCATCTGCTCAACTCCTCTGCATCCTATGAGGCAAGTGCCTCTCCCAGAGCTCTTGCTCCTCTTCAGTGGCCTTATGTAGTCTCCATCATCATACTAACCACATTATGTAGGAGGTATATGGCCTATATCTATCTCCCAAAGAAGGCTGTGAGAACTCTGAGATATAGACATAGGTCTTCTTCATCTTTTGTAGCTAGCATGATGCATCATGAATGTTGAGTAAATGAAGATGCTAGAAAAGACTTTGTCCTTTTAACAATTTCCTTTTCTTTTGGGGGCTCACCCCTGGAAGAACTAAAATTGCTTTGAGTTATCTTTCTGGATTCCACCTCTGAAATCTGCTTTTTTTATCCTCTGTTCCTTATTGAAGCCATTTCACTATGGATGTTGATTTTTTTCTTAACTTCCTTCTTAGATGTTAAATTTCTAAATTCCCCTTGTGTTCTGGCCTGCCCTCATCCAGGAATCTCTTTTTGATTTTCTCCTCAAACCCAGAACAGGAGCCAACCCTGTTTACTCCTCTGTTCACATGCCCAGATTCCCTCTAAAGACTCTGCAAGTGCAAGAAATATTTCCCTAACTAGCCCTCCCATCTCCCTCTCTTCCCACCACCACAGACCGTACTTCCCCTGGTTAGGATGATGGCCAGAGCAGCAAGATCTAGAGCTTCAGTTGACTTCAAGTATAATGCAAGCCTTCAGTGTGCCATAGATGCCATAAAAGCACATACTTTTGTATAATTCATTAGAAGTATAACAAATATCATGAGATAAAGTGGCCTTCTTCCACTCCTGAGATCCAGTTTGGGCATTACATATAAGAACAATACAAATACAATCCAAAGAGGGCAAACCAGAATGCAGAGATTTTCAGTCCCTCTCTAGAAAAACCGACAACCTAGGGGAAGATGTTTGTAATATATTACAAACATCTTCCCCTAGGTTTCTTTCTATATATATAATGTAAATACACATTGTAAGGATCTTAATATTCTTTATATATTATAGTATATATATACCAAAGTAAATACAGTATAATATATATACTAAGTATTAAGAGAAAACTAAATATTCTATTGAGTATTTATATACTATGAGAGAAGTTGGGCTGCATAATTTTCAAGATCTCTTTACTTTCTGAAATTCTAATCCCATGAATTCCCAAAGCACCTATTTCAGCCTATTTTCTATATTTATAAATGTAGTTGTCTGATTGGCCCTACTATATTGCAAACTACTTGCATACAAGGATATTATATATCTTTTTTTTTTTAAGATTTTATTTATTTATTCATGAGAGACACAGGCAGAGGGAGAAGCAGGCTCCATGCAGGGAGCCAGACTTGGGACTCTATCCTGGGGCCTCCAGGATCACACCCTGGGCTGAAGGCGGAGGCAAACCGCTAAGCCACCTGGGCTGCCTCTATTATATATCTTATTCACCTTTGCTACCCTTATGCAGTACATACATAATGTACAGATTTGCTCAATAAATATCTGATGAATAAGTGAATCGATAGATGGATGGATGGATGAATTAATCAAAAACCATGATGACTCTTTAAGGACTTTTTCTGTAATCTTGAGAAATCCTTTGATTTTTTTTCCCACCTAATTAATAAAATGGACATTAACAATCCTACCAGTTTTCACTGCTAGAGGAAATAGCTAACGTATGAATTTTAAGACACTGGAAACACAAAAATGTTAGGCAAAAACACAGTAAGAGTACTCCATCAATAATCTTTGTGCCTGTCTCAAATCTTATTAAAATTTGACTTTTTCCTCCAAATTCTAGAGGTTTATAGTAGACATTTAAGGTTCAGATGCATTTTTGTCATAGAGATTAATTTTTTTCACTATGCTATATACTTTTTAAGAAATCTTTATAGGGCCATTAAACCTTTTTTGTGGCATGGGTCAGAATATATTAACTGAATAATATAGCTTTGGTTATATTACCTAAATTCAATGAGATAAATGAAAAATACATACTTCATTAATTATCAATGACAATAGAAACAGCATAAACATATACTTACTAAGGGTAAAAGCAAGAGATCGTTCGATTTTTTAAGATTGATATGAATTTGTGGCTGCCATGGACATCTGTTGAGTTATTTGCCCCTCCCCCATCCTATTCACCCTATTCACGGCTCCAATTATATAGACCTGTCCTGTGTGAGTCCTGACCGAAGCTGGATTCATCACAGCCTCTTCCTCCAATATTTGAGCTTGAAGATTAACTGTCAGGCTTTCTCCTCATCACTATGCCCATAACATGTCAACTTCAATGCTTACTTCTGCCATATTTTCCAGTGTCTTCTATACAACCAGAGGAAAATCTCCTTGTGCATGCACTATTTTTATAATTGTCTTTATAATGTATATGTATAT
The DNA here is from genome assembly GCF_011100685.1 of Canis lupus familiaris. NCBI lineage: Eukaryota > Metazoa > Chordata > Mammalia > Carnivora > Canidae > Canis > Canis lupus. The sequence goes on along the minus strand of NC_049251.1, from coordinate 1,985,584 downwards.
ATTATTGGGTCTGTGCTGGAGAGAATTAATATTGAGTTAATATTAATTTGGTTAATATTTGGGTTGCAGGTGATATTGGAAGTAGTTTAAGAAAAATAATAGGAAATTTGTTTTTAAGACTACTGGAGGAGGGCAGCCCCGGTGGCGCAGTGGTTTAGCGCTGCCTGCAGCCTGGGGTGTGATCCTGGAGACCTGGGATCGAATCCCACCTCGGGCTCTCTGCATGGAGCTTGCTTCTTCCTCTGCCTGTGTCTCTGCATCTCTCTCTCTCTGTGTCTCTCATGAATAAAAAAATAAAATTAAAAAAAAAAAAGACTACTGGAGGAAATCTAAAAACACACAGCTAGATAATGATAGTATCAAGATTAGAATCATGTTTGATGATTAATCTTGTTGCTTGGACAATTATTGAAATTCAGTTATTAATTTTTTTCTTATCTTTCAGATATTTTCAATGGTTGTTGGCCCTTTTTTTCCCTTTTTCAGTTTGAGTAGGTTTATGAAGGTTGTCATGGCTGAGAATGTATCTTTATAAATCAGAATGTGTTATTTGCCATCAACAGGGAAAGCTTATTTAGCAGATATTTGATTAAGCTCAGTAACCCAGCATCCCTACTAAAGACACCTCTTTTGATACAATAGAGCAACAAATAGTCCTTAAGTTCTTCAAGGTCCCAAATTGCTTTCTGAACTCTTCATAAGAAATTAAACAGGAACTATAATTAGGTGTTTGTGGGGTTTTTTGTTCTGTAAAAGTTGTGAGATTGTGCTTGCTCTCTATGTGAAAGTGCTGAATACCAGAGCACTAAACCCCATTCAAGAGGTAATGGAGGAGACATGTGCTGTATGAAAAGCTAGTTTAGCTCTGTGCCACCAGAGGACGCCCTAACCTAATTGTGTAGAGGTGTGAATTAGAATCTGGAGTGAGTTCCAAACTGTTGAGAGCATATACTTAGAAAAAGAACATATACTTAGAAAATTAAAACAAGCGTGCCCACAATCTACTACTTTTTCCTGTTCATAATTCCTTCTTTCTAAAAATCCTATTTCATTCATAATGAATGAACTTGTAAAGTTCATAATGAACTTTACAAATAAAGTTACAAACTTTCATTTGTAACTTGATGTTATTATTTCTCGCCTTGGTTATTCTTAATCTCTGCTCTTGCCTCACCGCTCTTTGAGGTAATAATGGAAGTGTTTCTTTAGGCCAAAAGATTATGGAGAAAATGACGCACTACAGTATTTGGCACTCTAGCTTGAAATTGAAAGGTGGCCCAGTGCCACTCCTAATACACAAGGGCCACTCATCTTTTAAAGACTTACTGAGGAAAACAAATAAATAAATAAAGACTTACTGAGATGCACGCCTGGCTGGTTCGGTCAGTAGTAAAGCATGCGACTCTTGATCTCAGGGTTGTGAGTTAAGCCCCATGTTGGGTACAGATCTTACTTAAAAAACAAAGATTCGCTGAGGCATGAGTTCCACTAGCTTCCCTGTTTTCCTCCCACGATTATTACAGCAAGAGTTGTCATGGTGTTACCCAAATTCCTAACAGGCAAGCAGAAATCCATTTCCTCCTTCTCTGTCTGCTAGTAACAGACATACCCTGTTAAACAAAAAAGTTCTGTTTTACTCTTTCCTTGGCCTTTCACTCTCCTGGTGAAATCATCTGCATTTTTTTTTTTTAATTCTTGCAGACCTTACATGGCATTGCCACTTTCAACTTTTCTACTTTTTTGGCACCATCTTCTAGAATAAGTGGATCGGTCCATGTCATTTTCAGCACCCTCTTGTCTCAACTGACTGCATTAGTTCAGCTCTTGTGGTGCCAAGCACATCACTGGTGAAGTGGCAGGTGTTTTCTTGTTTACCTTGGTTTTAATTCAAGCACATGCCAGAGCCAGCCATTCAGTCTAAATTCATACTGCTCTCTATTCCTCTGCGGCACATGAAAGCAGTCCCCGGGCCTTCTTCAGACAAACAGCCTATCACTGCCCGAAATAAGCCCCTTGATTCTCAGATGCAGCCACTGGACAAGTCACAGTCCTCTTCCTGCTGAAAGATCTTTTTGGGGCCTGCGGCTGACACAGCCCCCCTTGCGGGGGCCTGAGATGGGGGAGCCTTTAAAGTGAGGTGGCTCCTGTCCTCACTCAGTGCACATCGCTCACAGCATTCATTCCTAATAATATCTTATGAAGACAATCTTTCCTGGGAAGCAAATCAGGCGGCTGCTCCAAACCATGTGATGGGCTTCCGAGCCATGTGTCACACTGCAAATATGTACGCATTAAGGGCTATGTTTTCCTGGCTCAGCCCCGAAAACCAACTCTACCCCAAGACTTAGTCAGCAGCCTAAGGACCCGCGGCAAGCAGACATGCTGCCCGCTCAACCTCATGAGCTTCTATACACTAACTTCTTGCTCCAGCAAGAGAAGCCCTGCTCAAACACAGATAGGACTGGCTGGCGTGAAGGGGATTGTTGCAAACTCACACACAGCAGCTCCAAGTGGAAGCCCGTTTTCTTTAGTAAACGAGTGGTTGTCCTCCCCTTCCTCCTTTTCCTCCACCTTTGGGCTTTTGCTGAGAATGACAAAGAAGCAAGACAAGATCTGTTTTTTTCCTTTCCCATTCTCAGCAAGGACTGTGGGAAACAATAGGCCTCCTTAGCGCTTAGCATATTAAATATTAACTACCAAATAAAAACAGAAAGTCCATTTCCCAGCCCTGCTACTCTGCCTAACACAAAGAAATATTAGATGACAATAGTAGTACTTAACATTTTTTCCAGTCTTTCGCTGTGCCAGGCACTGATGCTAAGAACTTGCTGTACCTTACTTACATCATTTAATTTTCACTGCCATCATTTCAGGTCATATTACTATTATTCTCATTATACAGATAGGGAAATTGGGACTAATAGAGTATAAGAATTTTTTCTCCAGGTCTCACAGTCTGTAAGGTAAGCTTTGACTCAGCACTTGTAACCATACTCTAATCTGGACTTAAAAACTCTACTTGAATAGAGCATGTGTATCAGTCATATATCATGGGTTTTGTTTTTTTTTTTAGATTTTATTTATTTACTCATAAGAGACACATAGAGAGAGAGGAAGCAGGGGGAGAAACAGGCTCCTCACAGGGATCCCCAGACTCCAGGATCACGCCCTGAGCTGAAGTCAGACACTCAACCACTGAGCCACCCAGGTGTTGCTACATCATGGTTTCTATATCACCAGTCACTAACTGATCATTTATCTAAGATCCCATGCCATAAAATTGCTATCATGTCCTGCCTGTTTCTCTAACCAAAGGAAAGCATCAGAACCGCCTGGATGTGGTGACTCCATAGACAAGTAAGAAAAGGCTCCAGTCTCCAGGCTGAGGAAGGGGATCTCCCAAACTGGCTTGGATTTTAGCCCTTAAGATTGACATTATGCTTCTTGAGCTGTATGGCAGAGATCTCCTTATTCTAAATTAATACTTTTTGTATTAATTGAATTGAAGATTAATAAAAATCAGTCCTTGTATTTTATTTTATTTTATATTATTTATTTTTTTAGGACAAAATGTTTTCAGAGTTTATTGTAAATAAAGCATTTGCTTTTTTTTAATAAATTAATTTTTTATTGGTGTTCAATTTACCAACATACAGAATAACACCCAGTGCTCATCCCGTCAAGTGCCCCTCCCCCCCAGTGCCCGTCACCCATTCTCCCCCACCCCCGGCCCTCCTCCCCTTCCACCACCCCTAGTTCGTTTCCCAGAGTTAGGAGTCTTTATGTTCTGTCTCCCTTTCTGATATTTCCCAAACATTTCTTCTCCCTTCCCTTCTATTCCCTTTCACTATTATTTATATTCCCCAAATGAATGAGAACATATAATGTTTGTCCTCCGATTGACTTATTTCACTCAGCATAATACCCTCCAGTTCCATCCACGTTGAAGCAAATGGTGGGTATTTGTCATTTCTAATGGCTGAGGAATATTCCACTGTATACCTAAACCACATCTTCTTTATCCATTCATCTTTCGTTGGACACCGAGGCTCCTTCCACAGTTTGGCTATTGTGGCCATTGCTGCTATAATCATCGGGGTGCAGGTGTCCCGACGTTTCATTGCATCTGCATCTTTGGGGTAAATCCCCAGCAGTGCAATTGCTGGGTCGTAGGGCAGGTCTATTTTTAACTCTTTGAGGAACCTCCACACAGTTTTCCAGAGTGGCTGCACCAGTTCACATTCCCACCAACAGTGTAAGAGGGTTCCCTTTTCTCCGCATCCTCTCCAACATTTGTGGTTTCCTGCCTTGTTAATTTGCCCCATTCTCACTGGTGTGAGGTGGTATCTCATTGTGGTTTTGATTTGTATTTCCCTGATGGCCAGTGATGCAGAGCATTTTCTCATGTGCGTGTTGGCCATGTCTATGTCTTCCTCTGTGAGATTTCTCTTCATGTCTTTTGCCCATTTCAGGATTGGATTGTTTGTTTCTTTGGTGTTGAGTTTAATAAGTTCTTTATAGATCTTGGAAACTAGCCCTTTATCTGATAGGTCATTTGCAAATATCTTCTCCCATTCTGTAGGTTGTCTTTGAGTTTTGTTGACTGTATCCTTTGCTGTGCAAAAGCTTCTTATCTTGATGAAGTCCCAATAGTTCATTTTTGCTTTTGTTTCTTTTGCCTTCGTGGATGTATCTTGCAAGAAGTTACTGTGGCCGAGTTCTTATACTCTTTGTTGAGATAGATCTGGTCCTTCTGAATTTAACCAGGGGAAAAATGTGTGACCCTTCTTCTCTCTTGGTCAAGGCCTTGGGCTCTGTATCAGGCTGTGTGGGAGGCATCCTTTAAGATGGACCCCAAGGATCCTGCCCTCTGCATTCACAGCTTCTGTATTATGCACTCTTCAGTGTGGATTGGCTCAGTGAATCACTTCTAAAGAATAGAATATGGTAGTGATGGGGTTGTCCCTTCTGCAATTAGTGATTTCCATTTTGGCAGCATTTTTGATATCTTTCTCTCTTCATGTTTACTTGCTCTAATGAAGCAAGCTATCATGTTGTAAGCTTCCCTGTGAAGAAGCTCATGTGCAAGGAACTGGAGCAGCTTCTGTCCAATAGTCAGAGAGGAGCTGAAGCCTGTCTGACAACCCACAAAGAACTGAATCCTGTCAATAAACATGTGAGAGATGTTGGAAATAGATCCTTCCCTCGTATGAGCAGCCTTGCTTACATGTTGAATGCAGCCTGTGAGAGATCTGGAATTCAGAAGACCCAGCTAAGCCAACTTCAGATTCCTGATCTGAATCTGAACTGTGAGATAATACTGTTTTAAGTCACTAAGTTTTGGGGGTAATTTGTTACACAGTAGTAGATAACTAATATAGACTGCCTGAATTTAAATCCTACCATATATTTACTATGTGACCTTGGGCAAATAACTTGAATTTTATGCCTCAGCTAACTGATTTGTAAAATATAGACAATAATCTGCAGAGGACTACTCGAAGACTAAATGATTTAATCTTACGAGCACCTAATAGTGCCTAGCACACAGTGAATGCACAGGAAATGTTAGCCTGCTGCTGCTATTGCTACTCTTACTGTCATCATCATCATCATCATTAAAAGTTTAGGGAAGAAAAAAAAAGTTTTGTTTTGTTTTGTTTTTTTTTGAAAAAAAAAAAGTTTAGAGAAGGATCACTGTGTATATTCTTCTAGAGGAACGCGCAGTGTCACCAGCAGGCAATTAAGACTAATTGCTGTCCCTTGGTAGTTGGCCTTAAATTTTCAACGTTAACTTCCCAAGCTCCTGCTGGCTTCAAGCAGTTCTAAATTTGGAGTGGCAGGGGATCCCTGGGTGGCTCAGCGGTTTAGTACCCGCCCAGGGCATTAGTACCTGCCCAGGGCATTATCCTGGAGAGCCAGGATCAAGTCCCACATCCGGGCTCCCTGCATGGAGCCTGCTTCTCCCTCTGTCTGTATCTCTGCCCCCTCCCCCTCTGTGTGTGTGTGTCTCGTGAATAAATAAATAAAATCTTTAAAAAAATAAATTAATTAAATAAAATAAATTTGGAGTGGCATGTCCACAGACACAGGTGGTCCCAGAGAGCCTAGTGCCTCGCTGAGCCCAGAATATCCTAAAAGATTTCTGAAGTATTAGGGAAATATCTTCCACAACCTTCTTCTCATACTTGATTCCTTTCATCATGATGTGATTTTACCTAAGGATCTTCAGCACCTGGTCATGGAGTCACTGCTGAAAAATGGAAAACACCTGTGGCTTCAGGGATTGGTGAGCCATCACTTACAAAGAATCCTGAGCAAAGGCTGCATCTGCTGTGATCTACTCCAGAATCTTGAAGAACCTTTTGCTCTAGAGACACTGTGGGGATGGGAGGAGCGGGGAGTCTGCAAAAGGAAAGACCAAAATTAAAGGTCAGTATTGATCATCTCCCGTTTTTGATATGTAAATGAAAGATAACATTTTACCTTCTCTGCCTTTCTAAGCTGTCTTGTTGGGAATGAATGAACAAATGAGTGAGTGAGTGAATCTTTAACACATCTGGTATAGTGAAGGGAAGCTTCAAGTAATGAGTAGTTTTTTTTTTTTTTAAAGATTCATTTATTTATTTTATGATAGACATAGTGAGAGAGAGAGAGAGAGAGAGAGGCAGAGACACAGGAGGAGGGAGAAATAGGCTCCATGCCGGGAGCCCGACAGGGGACTCGATCCCGGGACTCCAGGATAGCGCCCTGGGCCAAAGGCAGGCGCCAAACCACTGAGCCACCCAGGGATCCCCGAGTAGTTTTGATTAAAAAACAACAGCAGCAACTGCCAAAAGGTAACAGATGGAATGATAAGTACTGAACAAGCCTTGCAATTTTGCAGAAGCAGGGTTGAACTCAGATCTCAAGGAATTCTTCCACTCTAGAGATCCAAGAATGCCACAAATGTACCATCTGTTGACCAAGGTAAGAAAGCTGACTCTCAAATGAATTTCAATCTCTTTCCTTTCGTCCCATCTCAGTTTGTTTCCCATAAGCTCGTAGCAGCTGCTGGGATAGATGTAGCCTTAGAAGGAGTCCCCATAGCTGTGTTGATGCTAAGGGAGACTAAACATCCTATAACTATAAGGGCTTTGGATCAATCTGCAAGATCTAATTTGATGATCCCAAATTTAAAGTAATTAAGAGATCTTTTTCTTTGCTTGCTTGAACTGTAGGCATCAAAGCATAGTGATTTGGTCTGGCTTTTGAAATCAGATACACTGAGGTGCCACCCCAAGTTTAGTGGTGGGACTTTAGGGAGATTCCTTAACCCTTACCTCTCAATCTCCTCCTCTATAAAATGGCAACCTAAATGCCTACCTCACAGAGTTGTTAATCACTATTATTATGGTATTGGAGACAATGTTTAAAATGGAAGGTAAAAATAAATAAATAAATAAAACGGAAGGTCAGTGGTGTAGTTGAGATAGAGATTGAAAGCTGTAAAAAAAAAAAAAAAAAAAAGGAAAGCTGTACCTGCCTGGGAGTGGTGGTTTGGGGACAAGGGCCTCACCACTAGCAAAAAGCACTTTGCAATTGCAAGATAATTGAGGGATTGTGTTAAGCAGTGATCCCAGTTCCCAGGCCTTCAATATTGACAGCCAGGATCTAGAGCAGGGGAACTCTTGGATTCAATCAATGTATTGCTACCTCCTGGAAATTTTACCATCACTGTGTTCTTCTCATTGAAAACTAATCATCCTATAGGATCCTATAGGCTTAGTTTAATCCTAATTAATCCAATCATTGGAGCCTATTCTGATTGCTCCAGCCAATTGCAATCTCACCTCTCCAGATAATTCTGCCCCAATTCACTGGACACTTGGTAAGTCCTAACTGTACAGCTTACCTTACTGTACTATGCTTATAGTTTGTCTCTAAAACAAAGTTGCAGTTCCTCGAGGATAGAAGGGGAGTTTTACCTTCTTTCAATCATTCCCAGTAGTAAGTAGGCCATGAGCGGTGACCCACAAACTACTCTGTGGATCTCTGAGATTCCATAGAGTTGATTTAGGTACATCACCTGGGATGAGGAAAATTGGGCTCCCAGTGCCAAATCCTGGGCCCCAACACCCCTCTCCCTCCCATCAGCTTTAGCCAGAAGAGCCCTGGGCTTTCATAGGTTTTGCCTTTGGACTTCAGTGATGATGATGATGATAGAATATTTACTGAGCATAGACAGTCCTCCCAAACTCCTTGGGCCCTACCATTGTAGGGTACTTGCCAGCCCAGTTTCCAACTGCCTGAGGGCTTTCTCTGGCAGCTGGAGCAAGTGGAAATAACCAGAGGAGTCACATGCCTGACAGTTTTCAACCACTGACTGACTAGAGATAGTATGTAAATTCCTGTGAATACCCCAGCTTCCTTAGCCTTCTGGGGGGTGACTCCGAGGTGGGTGTTCCTCACGGACTCCCAGAGTTCCCTGATGAGATTAGGCTCCACATTCTCACAGTGACTGGCTTGATGACTTAACCCTTGCTGACTTGCTTCCCCTTCCCTGTGTCACTTCAGCATTACAATTATTTTCTGGGATCATCTTCCAAATCCTTGTTTTAGGGTCTGCTTTTGGGGAAACCAGACAGTAGTAACTCAGCTTCTGTTCATTACCAATCATTATTCTAAAAGCTTTACAGATATTGACTATTTCAATTCTCCTGCTCCCAATTAACTTTTTTTCATTTTGTTTTCATCTTTCATATAAGGAAATTGAGGCAAAGAAAGGTTAATTGTATTAACTGAGCTTACAAAGTTAATATGTGTTGGGGGCAGGACTGGAAGCATAGATTTCCCTGATGAAGAAACTGAAATTTATTGATCCAAGTAGATATGTTGCCATTGGATAAGAATCACAGTTGCCTTCCTTGGCAAAGCTCATTTTCTCTCATTGACTCCTGAATCCTGCCTTTGCTTTTAAATGTTCTAAGTGTGGATAGCTTAGAGGTGAATAGTGGAGATATTACTTGTTGCTTACGTGCCAAACTCAGTTTGGAGGGAAAAGTGTGTGTCCTCATGTTTTGATAGAGTGGCACTCATTGTTTCTGCTAGTTCCCTTGCCAGTGTCTGGTTCTAGGGATTGTTCCTCCATGGATGTGTGGAAGCTGAGAAAATTAAGGCCATTCCACCTTAAGTTCAGCGTTAGCACAAGTACAGCCATCCCAGGCTCCTTGAATAATAGCTGAACTTTACCTTACTTCAGTTACAGGAAAAAAACAGCTTACAGCTTAATGCCCTAGAAAGCCCCATAATTAGAATGAGAACAGAGCTTAATGCCCTTGAAAGCCCCATATCAGAATGTAAACAGAACTTTAGAAATTCCTCCCCCCCCTTCTGGAGGTCCCCTAGACCAGCCCATAAAACTAAGCTGGAACCCACCTCGGGGTCCAAGTCCCTGCTCCGCTGTGTCAGGTATACTTGGACCCAAGCTCGAGCTTGTAAATAAACCTTGCATCGGTGTCGGCTTGCATCGGTGTCGGCTCCTTGGTGGTTTCTGGGATACGTAATCTTGGGCACAACAGGATGGTGGTACCCATAACAGAAAGAGAGAGAGAGACAGACAAACAGACAGACATTGGGAAGAAGAAGAAGCCAGTCAGTGTGGAGAAGTGGGCTTAGTAGAGAAGGTCCTCAACACACTGTTTAAATGTATAATAAATGTTTAGTTAGGAATCTTTATGAGTGACCTCAATTTTAACTTTCTGGGTTTGTTTGTTGTTATTAGTTTTAAAGACTAGTGATAATCCCTCAGGGAACAAGTAAGTTCTCCAGTTTATCACTAGAGAATCTCCTTACATGTATTGTTGTAAATAATTCGACCATAGCACTTAACATCACAACTTTATAAAAGACAGCATAATTGTATTTGATGATTAAGAAGACACTCCAGGATCTTGCTGTACCTCTGGGCCATTACCCTGAATTCCATTACGAAGAAAATAAATACTAGATGAGGAGCCAGGAGTTCTGGGCTCTGGTCCCAGCTTTCATTAATTTAGTTCACCTCAGAGAGCCTCAGTTTCCTCATCTTAAAGTGAGGAGGTTCACTTTATTGGTAATTCCCAAACCAGTGCTGATCTCTGATGATGTTTTCATTTCCTTTGCAGTGAAGGAAGGAGGGAGGGAGGGGAGAGAGAAAGACAGAGAGAGAGAGAAATGATGGAGTGACTTATTTAAAGTTGAATTTGTTTATTTTTAATTCTAAGACTTGTCCTTCTCAGGGGCTCCTGGGTGGCTCAGCAGTTAAGCGTCCAACCCTTGATTTCAGCTCATGTCACGATCTCAGTGTTGTGAGCCTGAGCCCCTTGTCACTGGGCTCTGCATTTGGGTGGCCTGTCTGCAGGAGACTCTCTCCCCCTCTTCCTCTGTATGCGCCACCTCCAAAAGACTTCTCCTTTTCTACTGTTATGTTAAAATGGCCTTTCTTTAATAAAACAATGGTCATAGGCATTAGCAGTTGGATTTTTAACATGCTTAAACAGCAACGTAAAAAACTGGCAACCTCCTGGTACTGCTGAAAATTTTCTCTAGGTTTTACTGGTCCAAGGACTCACTGGACTTGAATGCTTATGTCCTCTTTAAATTCTAGATTGAACGTGGTGTGTAGAATTTAAAACATCTGACTTTTATTTGGATCTCAGATGAAAGTAACAGATCACCCAGCAGCACTGCTCTTAATAGAGTTTGGGAGCGTCCAGTCATACTTGTCAGCCACTGTGATATGATGCATAGGTATTTCAAAAGTAGAACTCATGTGCCAGGACCCTGGAGCTCTGAATGCCAACAGAAAATTGTGCATCCTTGTCATGTCATGAGAAAGATGCTGTGCTTTAATTCCTTGAATCACTTTAAAGGACATTTCACCAGCTCAGAGATGCTGGAAATTAGATCTGCTCCAAAGAGCCTGTAGAGATAAACTGAACCCAGGGTTGGTCATAGAAACGTACTCTAGAACCAGAAGAAAGAGTATTCATCTACATTTTTACCTACTGCAATGTGGGTCTCACCCTGGCACCTGAAGTAAATGACACTCCATTCATTAATTAAGATTCAATAAATGAATCTCCATTCATTTCCTTCCCACTGTACACCCACCTATTTCGGCAGCAACTATTAAAACGGTAGTGGGTCAGAGCAAATTGTTGCTGGCAGCAGCTTCAATAAATCTGTGCCACTGAACTGCAGGAGAAATTAAAATGCAGAAATTAGAATCAAAGGCATTGAGTTTAGTGTGAGACTTATCTGATTAAGTATAGTTTCATAAAGCACTAGATCTCAATTTCATAATGCCCTAGGGAAAACCTGAGGCAGGTAGGCACCGACAACGATTTACCTTCCAGAAGAAGGCATGAATTTCAATATACCATAGCAACAGAATACATTTCTCATTAAAGAAGCAGACATGATACAGCTCAGAATAAAGCTCCCTGGGAAACAAACACCAAAAAGTGGTATTGGTGTTAATGGTGTTCCATTAACTTGCAATGAATGCATGAGACAGGCCTAGAATGTTTTGCTTATTGGGGCAGGAAATTGTTTCCTAAAATGAGAGGCACTGTGTCTTTTTTGACGGGTGGGGGAGGAAAGGCCTCAGGAAAAGTCAAATGAGCAAGGAACTTTTAGAGAAGCAGGAATTGTTGGCAGACCTGAGGAGCAGGCTTTGGAGACCAATACCCTGGAGGGGGAAGGAAGGGGACCCATCTTCAGGAGCTACCTCAGGATTTTATGCTGAGCACTTTTACAAGACACTCTGCTAAGCATTTTCTAATCACTAAATCATTCAATTCTTAAAATAACTTGGCGAAGTAGGTATTTTCACCCCCATTTTTCAGAAGATGAAATAGGTTCTGAGAGTTGAAATCACTTGCTCAGGGGCATATAATCCCTAAATTGTAGAGTCTTATCCAGGACCCAGATCCTCAGCTTATTTTATGTCAAAGTCTATGCGATACAATGGCCAGAGGACTAGCTGAAGTAACGTTAAACAGAGTTGACCTGGAGGTAAATGGAAATGAACTATTCCAGGAGAGGATCTGCCTCCCAAGCTTCTGCAGGTGTGCCCACCTTGCCTCCACCTCCACGACAACTCAGAAGCTGCCCCCTCTTTGGGCGGTTTTGTTTCAGGATGCTTTCACCAGCATGGCTTATTCACTTTGACCTTATTATGTAATCTTCCAATCTTTAGGTGCCAGGGGAAGAAAGGGACATTTCTGTGTGTCTGGCTGCAGGAAGCGTCCATAACTGTGGATCCTTGCTGTGTTAAGCAGATGAAATGTCTGTGACTTTTATAAAAGCTCAAACAGATAACTTCAGGAAAAGAAAAAACGTTTTCCTGCACCCGTGCCCTCCCTAATGAAGAAAGGATTTTGAGCCAAGGCTTTTTTGGTGTGGCTTCCATTTCTCTGGATCAGAGAAATACATCAATTTAGTAGTTTATTGCAAAGATCTTGGGAACTAATGACTAATCATTTCTTCACATTAAAAAAAAAAGACTTCTGTAAGTGGGTATGCCATCCTTCCTATTAGCACCAAATCAAAAGCAGGTGTCCTTTTAGGAATTATTTCTGTTCATGAGCTTAACTGGTGACAATACCTTTTCACTCTATCGCCAGTAACAGTTTTACAATGTAAACACTTGAAGGAAAGGTACAGAAAGGTGGGTTTTTACCTTTGCTCATGGAAAAATAAATGAATCTTCAGTCGCTATATGGATAGTACTTCTGGATACGGTAATGCGTAAAAAAAAAAAAAAAAAAAAAAAGATGGCAGCTAGTGGGATCACCTCCCTCACCTGGACAGTCATTCCATCTTTGCTTTTTATACTTCCCTTAAGTGGAGCCCAAGTCAATGCAGACCAAAGCCATGAAAGCAATTAGCTGAAGAAATGTATTTTCAGCAAATAGATGCCTGCTGTCCTCAGGAGGTAAGGCCAAAATGGATACTGAAGACAGATTCAATGTTGTGTACAGTTTAATATGTCTCCAACAATATGGGCGAAGGTTATCTCCACATCTGTGGTCTCTAAGCGTGGTAGATCTCAGTGAGTCCCCAGGCTTGGGCCTGCATTCTGTATGGCTAAACCCACCAAGATTTGAGGCTCTTGGCCAGAGTGAAGGGGCCAGGGTCTTGGGTTACCAAACAGAGTGAAGCTAACTAGCCCTCCTGGAATTGAATCCACAACCCTGGCCTCATTAACACCACATGGATGATTGGCCTCTGGGAGAAAGCAGAGCAAATGACATGCTGAATTAGGTGACCATGGACACATTAGTATTTTTAAGCTGTAACAGTCTTGCTGGTAAAGGACATATAAGAAGCCTTGTTATGTGAGAAAATCCTCAGGACCAAATACTCCATTTGAGAATCTGCCCGGGTGGGGGTGGGGGTGTGTGGAGATAGAATTTTATTTCAATAATCAGCCTTCAGATTTTGTTAAGCCTTTGACAAATTATATATGTAAAAGGTAAGGACATGCTGAAAAGATAAAAATGAAGAACTTCTAGTTTGGCCCCATAGGCATACGGTTGTTATTATGTGCTTCTAGCTATTGTTGATATTTGCTGCATAGCACCCCAACATTTAAATGCTGCTGGTCGGCAGGGCTGGCTTTGAACAACTCGAGCATCGTCTAAGTATGTTATTGCTCTGTGGGCACCTCACTGAAGGTGATGGTGGATGGCTACTAATGGCTGATGGCTTTCTCTATCAGAGAAAGGATTTAAAACCTGGGAGGCTTGTTTTGTTTTTCCTATTAGACTATAGTAGCTGCTATACCCTCTAAAACCTAGGTCCAAGTCCTTGGCCGTCTACAAAGAATACTGGGTTTAGGGAGAGACTTAATTTAAAATGCAGGACATGGAGGAGCAAACCCGATATGTGGAGGACGTAGATAGGGTGGTGGAGAGGGGCATATGAATCGGACCTGCTGTCCTAGAAGCAAGGTAATGTAGTGTAAAAAGTACTGAAATGCATTAGTCTTGGAGTCAGGCAATCCAGTTTGGGTTGCTAGCTCTCCCACTAACCAGATGTATAAATTTAGGCAAGTAATTCGATCTTAGTTTATTCTGTCCTAGATTTGTTGGGAGAACTAATAACAAAACAAACGTCAAAGCGTAGTGTCTAAAATCTACCTACCTACCTACCTACCTACCTTCCTACCTACTTGTCCTACTTTCCTTTCTTCCCACTTTTTCAGCTATCCCTGAGGTCAAGGACTTTGGCTGACATAGTCCATCTTCTATCTGTTGACCTGGACGAATTGAACTCTAAAGTGGTGAAATAATTTGAGCACCTAAATACAGCATCATTATTGATGAATTTTGGGGACATTTTAGAGAATGAAGGAGGATTTCACATAGAAGTGAATGTCTACATTTCTCCCTACTTTAAGGTGAAACCATAACTATAGGCTGAGCTGCAGAATAAAGCCTAGACTGGGTAATTAAAAAGCCCACGTTTGAGCACACTAAAGAGATGCAAGAATCACCAGGAACCCAAGTAGATCCAAGTATAATGGTGTTATATGCTCCTTTTCCACCTCCTTTTCATGGTGGAGTTATTTGACTGATAAAACAAATAGTATCCTACTTCGTGGACTTTGATTTCAGGAAAGTATGTGAAAAAGTCTTTTGTAGTCTCTTCAAGAACAAGAAATTTGGGCTGCAAAAGACTATACTTAGGAAGGTTCTTTACCTATTAAATAATCATAAACAAAAGTATAAAATTAACCCAAGAAGGGGCCCAGGGGTATGCCAAAGGTATGCCACATCATAGTTTAGTGATAACTAACACTTTGGATGGCATAATACAGATCCAAAAATATCTTATATTTTTAAAAGGTGGTCCTTAAGTACTTAGACATGACAAAAATGGCAAAGACTTGACTTTAGTGGTTCACGTTGGAGAGAAGAAAAAAAAAAAACAATCCTAGAAATTCTAGTTAAATGTAAAACTAATAGGTACCACTGCTTCAAAGCCAATCCATTCTTAGGCAGCATACACAGGACTGTCCAAAACCAGGGAGGACTGCACTGCAATTTAGGAGGAATAAGACAAACTGGAATGCTAATAACAAAGCCGTTACCTTTAGTGATATAGGCTCTGAAAACTATGCAACAGGTAATGGTGAGGGCAAGAGGATCTTTAACCAGAAGAAAGGAAGCATGTGTGGTGGTCACGTGAGTGTGGTGGGTGCCGTCTGATATACAAAGTCCACAGTGTGCAGATGAGGTTCAGAGGAGGCACTAGGGCCAAGGTGCAGCTCTAGAGAAAGCAGTTTGGGTACAATATAAGAAAAACATTATTTTTCTTAACATTTCTGACGTCTGGTAGAAAATGTGGGACTAGAACTCAAGAAAGGTCTGGTCTTTAAGGCAGAGCCAAGAGAGAGCCCATCCACACAGCAGCTATAAAATTGGTTAGGGTCTCAGGTGTCCTCTGTTACCTTCAGCTCAGAATTGTCACCCATACGTCTTCTGGATTCCTCTTCATCATGGGTCTACATCTCTTTCTAGTGCCCCGTTCTTTGAAGTTCTTTGAATCCTTCTCTTGCCCTGGAGCTTCCTGGCCAGCAGACAGAAGGTGGCACCCTGTACCCTCAGCTTTAGCAGGGACCAATCCTACAGCTCTGAACCCTGGAAAACCACCCGAGGCTGGGTGGGGTGTCAGCAGCCCAAGGACCTGGAAGGGGTCCCACTGTATCTACTTCTCTATCCCTTTTGGAGTCCGCGGGCCGCACCCTAAAGTTTCGATGATGGGTCGGCAGAAACGAAGCGTCCTGATGCCACCTGGCCTCTGCGTGTCGAATGGCACGGGGAGCCCCAGAAGGGGCTTGCGTACTCCGTCGGGCAACAGTGGACTATCGAGGGGGTTAGTAAATGCACTCATTAGATCTGAAGAGGGGAAGGGGCTCTTTTAAGGTGAGGAAAGGGCTCTCCAGGGAGTTGCGAACTTTGTTATGAACGGACAGTCACCGCCCACCTTCACTGCACCGATTCTCCGTCCGTCCGTCGCTTTAGAGCACAGGCTCGCCCTCTCCGGCTCCCTCGGGGTGGGTCGCGCCCAGCACTGCCCCGAAACCACCACGCGGCGGCCCCGAGGGGCTCCGCGCCCAGGCTCCGCACGCCGGAGCTCGGCACCTGGCCTTTGCTGGGGAGTCGGAGCAGGGTGGGGGCGCCCGGTCGCCGCCGCAGAGGCGCGGGGCTGGAGGCGCGGCGGGGCGCGGCGGGGCGCGGGGGAGGCCCCACTGCACCCTCCCGGCTGCGCCGCCCCCGCCCCCGCCCCCGCCCGCTCGGCGCCTGGCGCTGCGCTGTCGCCGGGCCCGGGCCGCCGCGCACTAGCCGGGGCGCGAGGCGAGCGGGTGGGCGGGCGGCGTGGCTGGCGCCGGCGCTCTGCAGTGCGGGGGAGGGTGGCCCAGCTCGCGGGCGGGCGGGCGGCCGGGGGCGGCTCGGCGCTGCTGAGGCTGAGCCGGGAGCCGGAGGAGCCGGAGGAGCCGGAGGAGCCGGGAGGCGGCGGCGGGAGCGCGCAGCGGCGGCCGGGGGCGCGGGGCGCGGGGCCCCGCCGACGCCTCGGAAGCCATGGCCGAAGGGGCAGAAGGAGGCGAGGACGAGATCCAGTTCCTGCGGACTGTGAGTCTCCGCGGCGCGGGAGGGGCGGCGGGCGGCGGGCGGCGGGCGGGGGGCGGGGGGCGCAGCGCCGAGCGGGGCGCGGGGCGGCGGGGCTGCGTGGGAAGGGGCACCTCCTCGTGCCTGGCCCTTCCCCCCAACGCCGCCCCCAGCCAGGCCCCCAGGCAACTTGCTACTCGGTCAGAAGCCTGCGGCGCCCAAACTTGCAGCCAGGGCTGGCTCGCGGTGGCCCGGACCCGCAGGATCACAGGTGGAGGCTCCCGCCGCGGAGTCGCGCGCTCCCACCCCGGCGCCCCGCCGCGCCCCGCCGCGCCCCGCCGCCTCCGAGGTGGCCCCTGCCCAGGGCCCTCCGGAAGGGACCCGCCGGCCGGGCGCGGGAGCGGAGCCCAGGGCGAGAAGCGGGCGCTGGCGCTCGACCCTGGCCCGGCCCGGGATGGCGCGGGAGACGGTCCGCCCGCGCCCCCCGCGCCGAGCCCCGAGCCCCGGGCCCCGAGCCCCGAGCCCCGAGCCCCGAGCCGCCGGCCGCCGCGGGAGCGGGAGCGGGAGCGGGAGCGGGGCCCCGAGCGCCTGCCCCGAGCCCGCAGGACGGGGAAACCCCGGTCGGCGGCTCCGCGTCACTCAGGTCCCCTTCCTGGCACCGGAGGGCGCTACTCCGCCCCAGACTCCAGGGGAAGTGGCGGGGGGCGGGGGCGGGGGCGGGGGCGGGGATGTGCCGGAGCCACATCAACTTTGCCCCCCAGCAGTTCCTGGGAAGGCGTCCTGGAGGCGTGGGGGACACCCGGGGGCGTCCCAGCTCCAGTTTCAGCCAGGTGACCTTGAGCAGTCGCCTGATCCGCCCTTCCTAGCCTCAGTTTCCTCTCTGTGAAATGGAGAAGCTCTAACCGACGTTTCAGGGTGATAAGGATTAAATGAGATAGTGGGTGTCACAGTGTTTTGTAAACTGTAAATTGCTCCGTAAGTGTTAGATCATTTTATATGCGCGGCCTAGCGCCCCGGAATTATAATGAGATTCTGGCCCTCTCTCCTTCGCTTTAGGTACCCGCTGTGCCCCGTCCCCTCCCCTTCTCCCAGACTCTTGACTTTCTCTTCCAGACGTGGTTCCGCTGTCAGGGCTGGGGCTTGGGTCTCATTTAGGAGGTACAGAGGATCCCAGTGCCCTTCTGATATACTCCTCTGATATTCCACAATTATCCGTGCCTTCACCCTGGACCCAGACACCCTCCTCATTTCTCACCCTGCACTCAGCGGTCCAGCTTCACACCTGCCACTCCTCATGCCCTCAGGTTGTAAAGCTGCCCATTCTCCCAAAGCCCTGTGGAATCCCTAAGCTTTCCTTCCAACAGGTGTCCTTGCCATTGGAAGGGTGGCACCTCAGGTGCTCTCTGCCTTGTGCCCTTCTCAATCAGTTGTCCCTTTTGCTTATAAGTAATGATCTTCCAAGCATCACCGACTGAAGAAATCAGTCAATTCTGAGAGGTTGGGTGGGTGTGAACTAGACGATTCAGAGGGTTGAGGTGAAAGCCTGGTGGTTTTCTTGAGAGCCACCACCCCTTGTGTTTCTCTTGGCTTCTGTGGTCACCTTCCCTGGCTCTTCCTCTTCCATCAGGCAGTGTAAGTGTTTTTGGTATCCTTGTAACCAAGGCTTAATGTACAGCAGTGGTTCTGAAATGCTTTATGTTATGGGTGTCCCGTCCCAGAGATTAGAGTAGTTGGGCTTTCCTTAAAAGCCCATCCATGGCCCCCTGCAGGGTTCAAGGACCCAGGCTAGGAACCTCTGTTGCAGAGGTACTGCATATCAGCTATGGCTTCCAGGGACTTGGGGGCAATTATTATTGCTCCTAGTAATCACCTGGAATGTTTTCTAGGCGGGTTCTTTAGTAACTTGGCAAACATCTTCATCTGTGGTTTTATTGGGGAGACAATAGGTGGTGAAACGGAGGCACAGGAAATCAAGTCACTTGGCTGTAGTTGCCCAGCAAGTTGCTGATGATTGTCATTACGTAATGTTGACTTAAATGCCCATGGTGACCCAGTGTGGAGCACTTTGCCACAGGCTGTGGTCCTCGGGATACACTGTCATGGGCACTGCTGCTTTCTGACCCATGACACTATCTCTCGATATCCAGGAATTAGGCACAATTATTTCTGCAAACCCAGTCACCATAAATTTTGATTTGCACAGAATTTTGACTTTATCTTGCTGCTTTTAGGGGAAGTTAGGAATCACAGGGCTGTGCTCAGAGTGGGGTTTTCTCACCTTTGAAAATGCCTGGATTTGAGAAGCTTTTGCACTTTGAACTCCCCCTCCCCCCCCCCCCCCCACACACACACGTTAGGGCCTCTTGCTTCTCCCAGAACAATATCTTTTAAAGCATTTTGGCCACATGTCAGTCATATAATGCCTCCTCGCCTTCACATTTGTCCTGGACTGGAAGGTGGTTGATATTTGATGATGGAAAAGAACTTTATCTTTGCAACTGAGAACTTTAACAGATTGCCATTCTAGACAATAGAGGCTTTTAAACCTACTTAAAAAAAAAAAAAAAAAAAAAAAAAAACTGACCAAAGAATAACATTGCATTGAGGATCCTTGTCAAGTTGTTGGTGGTTACAGTATCCTGTTTATTATGATAGTAACAAAAATAAAAGGAGCTGGAACTATCTGTGACACAAAATGGGCCAGGCTTGCTGCAGTAATCACAATAGGTGTGTGTCCCTGGGCTTCAGACACTTGCCGGGAGGTGGGTCATGTTGGGTGCGTCCTCCCATATGTTTGAAGCCCATTCTCTCCTCAGTGGGGGCCGTCCCCACCCAAGGGGTTCGGAAGTGCAGGTGCATCGTGTCGACCAAATGCCCTTGTACCCCAGACCTTCAAATGGCTGTGTAAGACTACATATCCTCTCTGGCCTTCTCCAATCACTGGCAGTCATTTAAGTCAATGAGAGAGAGAGAGAGTCAGCCAGAGAGCCTAAGAATTTTCTTTAAGCAGGAAAATCTTCCCTCCCACTGCTGCTGGCAGTGGCATCATCCTGCCTTCCGAGTGATCTTGCTGACGTCATCAGTGACACTGACGTGGCTCTGAAGCTGCTCAGAAGCAGATACACCTGCCAGCCACTCATCTGGAAGCAAGAAGTTACAGTGACAGGAGTGGTAGTGACCCCATTGCCAGGCGGTCGGAGCAGCTGGCACCCGTTAGGCTCTGAGAGGGCAGGGGAGTAGCTGTCTTCTCCGCTTCCCCACCCCGGACTTCTTTCTCCGGAGCTAGGGGGTCCATTGAAAAAGGAAAGGAAGGAAGAAAGACCTCCAAACCTCAGCTTATCATTTGACAAAAAAAATACCACAGCCTTATCCTTGCTAGCTCCCTCTCCACCATAAAGTTAACTGTGACAACTCAAAGTGAGGTAGAGGTTCGTTTCTATTAGTTTTAATTAAAGATTGCTCACAGATGCCTAATCCAGCCATCCATGTGGAGAGTTGTCCTCAGTCTAAATTTGGCACTCTGGAGGGACAAGAGGAGGTGCTTGGGCTTAGGATCAGGACTGCTCCCCTGGTCCCGGTTCCTCCCTACAGGGTGACCAGGACAGATCCCTGAAGTTGTGCTGTGGCCCTCCTGTGAGCCCACACGCCTCCAGAGCACGTTGTCCCAGGGTGAGAGGACAGTGAACCTGCACTTGGTGGTTCATAGATCCCCGCCGGCTTCTCCCCTCAGCAGACTCCATTCACATACTAACAGCCGCAGGAAGCCACTGGCTTGCTTTGCGTCGCCTTTTCTCCAGAAAGGAGGTAGACTGAGTGATTTAGGCCTTCAAGCAGAGCATCTCAGGAGGACAGGGGCAGTCCTGGGAGGGGGTGCGAGAATGCAGACCCGGATACCCAGGCCCCTGTCGGTGCTGAGCTGTGCTCTCCTGCTGAACTAGGGTCGATGTTTAAAATGATGGAAGTCAGAATGTGCCAGCACGATGGGCTGGCATCACTTGCCAACTTGTCAGTGTCCTTTCCCTTGGCTCTGGAGTACTGATCTCAGTAAGGAACTGTCACAGAAGAGCTGGACACTCAGCAGCCCTCCTTCCTGGGGAAATTCTGTGGGGGGCTGTGTAAAGGAAGCCAAGTGCTTCTCCCAAAGAAATGAACTTGGGTCAGAGGGGCCGCATCTGCGTGAGGGGCTGCCCCGGGCTCTTGAGGCCCTGACTGCCGCGGAGGGGGGGTGTCCTGAGGGAGTTGAGGCTACTGAGCTCCAGGATCACAAGGCGATAGTGACTGGAACTTAGAATACTTGGAACACGCTGTGGCCCCGTGTAAGGGGAGTGAGATCAAGAACAGGTGTGCAGGTGGAGAAGGTGTACGTCTGAGGTCTGTGCATATTTTGTCTTCAGCTGATTTGACCATTAAGCAGGATGAGGCCCCTTCCATGAGATACAGTTTTAAACAATTCTTCATGCCTTTCCCCGTATTGATTTAAAGGGAAAACAGATCTATATCCCAGGCTCCTTAGGATTGATGTGAGGAGAAGAATATTGAAAAAGGGTGGGAGGAGTTTATCTGGAAAGCAAAAGACTCCGGTAGTTACTTTCAAAGGATTTGTATTACAATAGATCTTATTATGTCTCTCTGTGTTTATTTGCCTCTTCTGCTTGCTTGGTGATCCTTTGTTTTGCTCCTTCCTGGGAAGGATTTTTTTATTTCATAATGTGGGTTTTCCTTTACTATATAAAGAATTTCCAGTGTAGAAGCCACTGACTCCATCATTTTCTAATTGGCTTGAAATCCTTTTGAATGATTCTTACCAATGTCAGGTATAGGCTGGGAAGGTCCCGTGAAACCAGTATGTAAGCTCATTTTCCACGATCCCTCATCCATATAAACCCTTCTATATTAGCTTGGTCTTTAAGCTACCCTTGATACAAGATTTATCCAGTAGGAGTGAAATGTAATAAAAAATTTTTTTTTAAAAATTCAACTCAGACGCAGGAATTCTTCATTTCAGCCCTGGCTCACTGTGACCTTGAATGAGTAACTTAAGAAAATTGAGGTTTCATTTCCCCCACTGTATGAAGGTGGAATCTGCTTTCATGGCTCCACAGAAGTGTAATGAAAGACAGCAGTAACTCCAGCAGTACCCCGAGTGGGAGACAAGGGTGTGTTTGGTAGGGTAGTATCACTGTTTCCCTTGTGTGGGATGTCTGCCTACTAGTGATCCAGCTCTTGTTGCTCCCTGCCCAAGGTTCTTACACTGTCTCTGGTGTCGGTCCAGTCCCAGTGTTGGGAAATTACTTGACTAAAGCGAACACCAACTCATCTCAAGTTACTCGACTAAAAAACTTGACTGAGAAGGCAAGTTGCTGGGTGTAGGAGCCTTCAAAGGGCCAGGCGGGACCCCAGGATTGCAGCCACCAAATAGAATAGAGACTTTTCATCTCCTCAGAAGATTAGCAGGGCTACTATATCCCATAGGACCCCCTTTACTTCCTGAATCCCATGTCTCTTGCTTTTCCAGCTACCCCCCTGTTTCTTCCCTCCCACTGCCTCTAGGAGCCCATTCTTCCTTTTCCTCCAGGGCATTGGGACCAGCTTTGCAATAAAGCCAGCTCTGCTTTTCCTCCCAGGGATTTTGCTACCTCGGTCTGCATCTGTCTGGAGACTCAGGGCTTTTGCAGAGTTCCTTTGAGTCGCACCTGGATGAAGCAGATGCTTTTGTGGTGGGAAGGCAGCCAATGCTGAGGCTGCAGGCACCGCTTCTCCCCAGAGGCTGCGTCGGGTCTTCTGGGCTTCGGGCTGGTGTCCCCGCAGCCATCCTCTTGTTCAGAAGCCACTGGGGTATTTTCGGGACAAAGACATTTCCAGCTACCGCAGTTTCCTTTGCTTTGGTGTGTTTTGCCGTCATAGCACCTCTTTCAGGTCAGAGAGAGGGAGGAAGAAGTGCCAGCACCCTGGTCCTGATCCTGCTACTGGGAGGAGCCTTGGGAGGTGCCAGGATTATTTTTCACCCTCCTTCTGTCCTTTCTGATTCCTGATTGTTAGAAAACAAAGTTCAGATGGGCTCTGAGCCTGATGATGCAGTATTCAAGAATAAAAGCTGTGCTGTCTCCTCACCCATGCTTCTTGCCCCATCTAGCCCAGAGCACGTTGCTGACCTACGGGAGCACAGCGGGCTGTTGTCCCTTTAGGTGGGACACAGCCCTGTGGGAAGGAGGTGGTGAGACACAAGCCCTCCCCGTTTCTTCCTTTCCCCTCTACCTCATTTGGGCAGTGAATGCCCTTATTGAGCTCAGGTCTCCCCCTGCCCCACACAGGCTTGCCTACTTGAGGAGGCTGAGACCTCCTTTACTGGATTTGACACCCAAGAAGAAGGAAAGCAAACATTTTATCTTAAAATCAGACTACAGAGAGCTTCAGAAATTTCACTCCACATGAACCATCCCCTCTGGGGTGACAGCTGCTTGCTGCTGCTTTACTTCAGGAGTGCAAAAGAGGCAGGACAGGATACAGAACTGCTGCTGCCTGTGCAGAATCTCGCAGGCCATCAACAGCTTTTCCACTGAGTTCAGTTTGTGTGTGGTTTTATGCTACAGGAGCCAACCAGTGTGAAGAGCGAGGTGGCACAGCTTTGAACCAAGTGTAAATTTTCACTCGAAAATCTGGGTTGGTTGTGGGTGTACAGAAAGCCATTTTTCTTATTCTGCCTTTGAAATAAGGCATAGACTTAAGAACTTCCCTCTATCAAAATGCGGAAATGCAACATTGTTAGCTCAGCGGGTACCCATTAATGATGATCTTCGGCTGAGCAGAGCCGGTTCCTGAAGGAATAGGAATTGGACTGGTGAAGGATGAGAGCATTTGGGAACATTGTGGGGAGCGCCAAGCCTGAGTGATCATGCCCAGGATCTTGGGAAACCCTGAGCAGCAGGGGGAGCATCGGGGCACAGAAGTTGAGTTCTCTCATCTCGGTCTACTTAAGACCTTTGATTAGAGGAGAGGAAGCCTTGAACTATGTGGGAGAAAGTGGCCAACCTCATTTCAAGCATTGGAAGGAGTACTGTTTGCAGCCAGGACTAGTGCTGATACATACTCTGTTTTACATGGTTCAGAATCAGGAGCAACAGTTAGAATAAGAAAGTCTCAGATTTTTATAACTTAGGGCAGGGTAACTCTGTGTCAAAGTAAGAGCTAAGATGCTGCCTTCCTGAAGTAGAAAAGTGTTCAAGTGACAAAAGTCCATTATTGGTTATCATGTTTATTGATAGGTTGCTCATCATTATCACAAGCAAATGCCCCAGCATTCCTGATACCAGCATAGAGCAATTTCTACTGAAACAAACAAAAAAAGGGCAGGGTGGGGAGAGAATGCCAGGGAGAGCTGCCTGTCTCTCACCAGAGCAAATAGGAGAGGCTCTTACTGGAAGGTACATGCTTCTCAGCAGACCAGTGGTGGGGCCTCGCATTTACTCTCTGATAATTTCACAGTTGAGTTCTCTAATGGGCCTGAGCAGAGAGAGCAAGTCAGTGGGACTACAGGAAGAAATGGAAAGTTCTCCATCAGTGGCACATAAATGTCCACGCTGTAAGAGGTATTGATTGGGACTGGCTGCGCTCTATGCCATGGACCAGATCCAGACTGTAAATCATCCTAGAGCAGTACAAGAGATCCAGGAGGCCACAACTCTACGTTAAACCAAATGCTGAATCCAAAAGGTCAAGTCAAAACAGGGCAGCCACTCCTGGATCAGTGTGGGCCCCTCATGAGCCCTTCCATCTGTCCATGATCATCATCGTCGGTCATCAGGACACATAGCTGTTGTTCTGAACTATAGCAGTGATCTACCCCCAAGTCAACCAACCCCTCTTCTATCTAGACTGGCCAGAAAAGGGGAGTCCAAGAGTGAACCATAGTGATGTCTTGAACAGATCTCATTTCTTTCCAAACAGGATTTTGAGATGAAAAAACGTAACAGAGAACATACGAGCCAAGTAGGTAAACTCAGAGCTAAAGCACTTGCTCTATTTGGTGGGATTTCTATCACCAGGTATCTTTAGGATTGTCTGCCCTTCCCTGGGCTTTAATTCCTGCATTTATAGAAACGTAGTAATAATGACGATATCTCAGGGATGCTTTGAAAATAGTAGTGAAGAGACTCCAGGTGTCCTCCAGGAGAATTAGGTTTGTATACATGGAGGCAGTAGCTTGGAATAAAAGTTGTTTTGTTGCCCAATTACATAAAGAGGTTCCTGTCAACCTAAAGCATGAGCCATAGATTCTAAACTCCAGAAATACAGGGGCTTTAAATTCAATCTTCTCTGAATCTCCAGGCACCACAGGGCTCACAAACTTGAACACTTTGGTGGCCAGGCAGGTAACTAGATGTGTGAATTGGGCTTTATCTGCAAAGAAAGGTGGGCCTGGTATACACATTCAAATAAAAAATCCTTAAACACTTCCAGCCAAGCAAAACACCTTTGCAGCAGGACAGTGAGCTGCCTGCCAGTTTCCAGCCATGGATGAACCCTCACATTTTAAGTGCATAAGCTGCTTAGAATGCATGAATATTTTTACGAGAAGGATTAGGCTCATAATATACATCAAGGTCCTTGGATGAAAATGTCAACATAAAAGACAGTGTATCATTTATCACAGTATATGAGAGACAGATTGGCAGGCAGACAAATTAACAGGCTTAATAAATGAGGGACTTGATCATAAAAATGAATCAGATTGTACTAGCCTTTAAAAACCCTTTCAAATTGTCATACAGATACAGATATCATTAAACTGAAATAAGCAGGGTGTCCATTCAGCATCTGTTGACCAACTACTCTATCACTGGCCCTGATCAAGTGACTGGCGGTTACACAGATGAATAAGACATTTTAACATTCAGTGCTTCCAAGGGCTGATGGTCAAGAGGGGGCTCAGTCTTGTTTTGAGGTGGCAAGGTTATCAGTCATGTCAGATGAATTTGTAACATTTAATTTGACTTTTCCATACCTCCATGGTACAAAAAGTAATTATTTGATTTATTTATGGATTGATTTGGGAGAGAAAGAGTGTATGAGTGGGCAGGTGGGTGGGGAGGGCCAGAGGGAGAGGGAGAAGCAGGCTCCCCAATGAACAGGGAGCCCAAGGTGGGGCTCCGTCCCAGGACTCCAGGATCATGATCCAAGCCAAGGGTAGACACCTAACTGACCGAGCCACCCAGGCGCCACAAAAAAAGTAGTTCTTATTGGGATACGTGACCTTGGGGCAGTTTCTTCACTTCTGTGCCTATTTCCTCATGTGTTAAATCTGAGTGTCTGCCTTAGATGGTTATAGTGAGGATTCAGCATCTGTGTCAGGTGCTTGGAAGAGTGCCCGACATATAGTAAGTCCTCAATAAATATTAGCTACTAATACAGTTTCAATAAATAGCATAAACATGGACGTTAGGCACACTGGGTACGCTAAATGTCATTGCATATTTATTTTCTCATTGAAAAGTACAAAAGGACAATGCCCTGTGATTATTCCATGTTCTTGATTCCTGGCATTCTTCTTAACTATGATGTGACCAGGCCTTGTGATTGGAAATGAACCTGGAATGGTCATGGCCGCGGGAGCACAGATAGATGGGTCAGTTCTTAAGCGTCTCCTTTGTAAAGCCTCTTGATTCAAATACTCACTGACTTTTCCCCTAGCAATTTTTGATTACCTGTGTCAATGGATGAGCAACGCAATTCGGAGAATCCTAAACACAGACAACGTGTCCTTGGTTTGGGGAGAGTTCTCTTTCAACCTATGTTTTAAATATAGAAATGTGCCTTTCTGGGAATGCACTGTGTTTTCAGCAACACAAGGTCATCCTACTGTAAGGATCTGGCTATGTACTCTCTTGATTCCTATTCGTGACTAAGGATGCAAGGCGTGCACCTAAAGTAAAGCTTGGTTCTTGTTACATGGTTTAGTGACCTTTCCTCTGGGGGTCCTGTTATGGGCAGTGGTTCAAGCCTCTGATTCTTACCCTACCTCTCAATCCAATGTTATTCCCATCTTTCTCCTCTCTTCTTTCCATGGAATTAAATTGGATACTGTTGGCCACGTAATCTGTATTGACAATTGTCCTGTCCCTGGATGAGAGTAGCTGTTTACTTAGTTAAAATACTGTGCTCCTTGACCAGTGACAGGTGTATAGGAAGTCTAGGCACATGGGCTAACTAATGGCGCCTTGGTTTTGATAGGTTATTATCACCCTAGTTTGGCTCTTTATTTTCACTCAGAAAGCAGGTCCTAACAACAGAAAGCTTAATTGGGCTAAGCAGTTGGGAAATTTAACTAAAAGAATTAAAGCAAGATTCCCCCAAATAATAGAGAATGGTTGGGCTTTTGATTTCCTTAAAGTAAGGAGGTGATTTCTCTTGGTGTTTAACTTGGTGTTTCAGTAGCAATACATTTCACTTTTTAAGTTGTGAATGGAAACTAAACTATATGAATGATCTATTTCATATACTCCAGCCTCAGTTTTTTAATCTGTAGCATGGTAAAAATCATAACAAATTCTCAGGGAGGGGTCAGGATGAAATGACCAGACTCCAAGATTCCCCAGAGCGAGGCCATATTCTATCACTATTAGCCGCCTCTTTTCCCTGACATCCGAAAATGTGTGGTTCTTGAGGATGTCTTCAGAAAGCATACTTTCTAAAGTATAAAATGCTGCAAGATGTACACATGCATATTAGAAGCTGGGCAACAGTGAAGTCTGATTACATATGCAGAGAGCTCATCATTATAATCAAATAAATTTAAGATCGAAGTTATTCTGACTTATTCTTGTACATAAATATTATTTTACTGGTTCCTAATTAGACGTAATTGTACAAATCACAGAAATGACTATAATTAGTATAAATTTTGCCTAGCCAAACCAATCTTTTTTTTAAAAAAAAAAGTGAAAAATTAAAAAACAATTGAATAGCATTGTTCTCTCTTCTTATTGGCCTTGAACTTGATGGTTTCTCTGGTACCATGTGCCATTTCCAGCTCACTGTTACTACCATTGCCATCAGCATCAACCCCATTACCACCTGGAGTGTCTGCTAAGAGAGTGGTTAAGAGCTCAGAATAAGACCATGGTGTGAATTCTAGATTTGTCATTTCTAAGCTATGAGACCCTGACAGTTTCTTCACCTCTAAAATAGAGGTATTAATAGCTTCTTACGTGGCTGTTGAAATAATTAATTATGGTGATGTTTGTAGAACTGTAGTAAGCACAATACCTACTTCATACTGTGTGCATTTTCTCTTCTGTGCAAAATTCTGTGATATGACGTAATACATATTTTAAGGTCAGTCTTACTGCCCAGTGGCCGGGGCCTCCCTCTGCTGGGGTCCTAGCATCCATGTTCAGCCTGTGCTTCTGCAAGCTACCTGGGGTCCTGCAGCAGCTGCTCTTTCATGATACGGGAACTGTTTTGGAGGTAGAAGATGTACTTAAAACTGTTTATTTACTACAATTTCTAACTCAATTAATTTGGGGGAAACATCTAAATAGCTCTTCCACTTGCTTTTTAGAAGCCTTAGCCAAATGAAAACCTGTGGGTGTGCATGTGTTTGCACTTGATTTTCTGAACACATGAAGGTTGCAGTCCCAAGTTGTGTTCTTAGCGAAAGGCAGGAGCCTGTGCCTGATTCCCAGCTGTTTGGTAGATGATGACAAATATGTTGACTGAGCCTCAGGGTTTGCTCTGGTCTCCGGCTGTGCTAAGTACACATCACTTATGTTCATGACGAGGGCTTTAGAATACACATAGGAAGGCACTCATCTCACAAAGCAAAGAGGCTCCCAGATCTAGTCTAAGCTCCTGAAATCAAATGAAAATTCAAAAGCAGGTTTATTTGGGTTTTGGAGTAAAAGAGATTTAGGATTAATGTCTCTCTAGCCCATAGGTTAAGTATAATATGTCACTGGGGAGAATATGATCCCTTTGTTCCAGACATCTCTCTCATGTGTGATAAGGTACATGGAACTCATGGCATCGAGGATACTGCTTTAGATTGACATTATCTCCAAGGCAGGGGGTGGGGAAGGGGATTTAGATGTTGCTACACCTGCTCCTGGATGATCAGATTATCAAGGAATAAAACCTTGATCTGGGAGTACAGCATTTGAGGTTGAAAGATAAGGAATGGTCACTAGGGCATTGTCAAGTTCAGTTCTACAACAGGTTACTTTGAATCCCCTAAAGAAATAGGGGAGAGAGGGAGGATACATTAAAAAAAAAAGAAGGCGGGGCAGCCTCGGTGGCGCAGCGGTTTAGTGCCGCCTGCAGCCCTGGATGTGATCCTGGAGACCCTGGATCAAGTCCCACGTCGGGCCCTCTGCGTGGAGCCTGCTTCTCCCTCTGCCTGTGTCTCTGCCTCTCTTTCTCTCTCTCTGTGTCTCTATGAATAAATAAATAAATATTAAAAAAAAAAAAGAAGGCGGTACATATGGGGTGCCTGGGTGGCTCAGTCGTTTAAGTGCTTGACTCTTGATTTTGGCCCAGGTCATGATCTCAGGGTTGAGATTGAGCCCACATCAGGCTTCTGTGCTGTGTGTGGAGTCTCTTGGGATTCTGTTTCTCCCTCTACCCCTCTTCCCACCCTCCACCTACCACTTGTGTTTTCTCTAAAAATAAAAGATAAAGATAAGGAGCAAAGAGACCAAGCATTACTAATTTCGTAAGTTTTACCCCAGTCTTATTTTGTAGATGCCAATATCTTAGATGGAACTCAATATTTTCCATTAGTAGAGGAGAGATTCTAATGATTGGTGACACTGACCCAACAACATCATGGAATCATCCAGGCTGGGGGTATGGGGACTGACGTCTCAGTTTCTGACTTCAGTCGCTTGTATGGAGTCAGCTTGTAAAAACCAAGAAGTGAGGATGGCTCTGCCTGACTCTCAGGACTAAACATACACATGGGACGTTCCCAGGTCCTTATGGAAAGAGAAAGCAGATATGGGACAATTTCATACCAGTGAAGCGCATGTGTGTTCTGTATGTCATTGATGCCAGTTTGAAGACTATTGATATTTTTGTGGTTTTTGTGTTTCTAGATGTTTATAAAGGGATGCTTACTTGAGAAACAAAAGGTTATTTTGATGTTGGTCTTAGAAAAGATTTTTGTGTGCTTTTAACAGTTTTAATCTGTACCGGATACAAGCTAATAACTACAAGCATGTGCCCCTTTATTTCCATGAGATTCTTGAGTGCTATCAACAGCACATACAAGCCTCTTCTACTGGCATGTGAATATGAAGATTTAGAACAAAACTGGGTCATTATTAATATCTACAGATGAAAGGAAGACATTTTATTACTAGCTCAAATTTCTGGATTATTCAAGATTGATTTTTGTTTTGCATTATACTTTACCACTTTCATGTTGCTCGGCTTGTTTTTACTTTTAGATTTTTCCTACTTCTTCGTAGCCCTAATTCCTCCTTTAGAACCTCCTTTTGGACCTTATTTGGAGATTTCCTTCTGTAGGTCCTGAATAGGACTGTAATGAAGTTCCTCTTTCTTTCTTGTATAAGTCTGTTGAGGATGATTTTTTGTGGTGTTTTTCAGTGTCTGAAACCTGAGCTAAATTAGAGCTAATGCCCTTCTAAAAGAATCATGGGATATTTATAGCTAGCTAAAGACCCATGACAATCATCTTTTAATTTTTGTGTTAGGAAACTGAGATCCTATGTGTTATCCATTCATTCCTTTATCCACTGGGCATTGTTGAGCACTTAACTGTGAAAGACACATGCTAGGGACCGAAGGACATTTAAAGGTGAGCAAAATACACAATTCTATTCTCAAGGATCTTCAAGCGTGGCAGGGGAATTTGACATCTAGAGAATTGACAGTGGAGTATGACAAAGAATGTGTTAAATAAAGGTAAAAGTTACACACTTTTGAAGGGATAGTTAATTTTGACTAGTCAAGGAAAATTTGAAAATGGGGAGCACTTGAACTGGATGGATTCTATAAGGTGTTGGTAGATGGAAAATGGAGTTAAAAGTGCATTTCAGATACAAGGATCATCATGAAGTAAATAAAACCCAGGGTGTGAGAATCTGAGATGTTCTCAAGGAACTATAAAGACTGGAGCATATGGGTTACATGGGACAGACTATTGGGAGCTGAGAGTGGAAAACTATCTTGGGAGCAAATCAGATGATCTGGCCTTTTTTTCTTTCAATAATAGAGAACTAGCTAACATAAATACAATTCATTCTAAAAATTTCCAAAGGCGATGCTTATGTTAATTTAGTACAACAAGGTTTTGGTAGAGTAGAATATATAGATACAGATTATGTAAGGGTGCTTTTTATATTGTTTTTTTCAATTCACAGTTATATATCTGATGCTGTAGAATCTTGTTGGCCCTTTAAGAGGACAAACATGATCACTTGAGCAACTACATTTGTCCAGACTGGACTCCAGACAGGGAACTGGCCTTGCTCCGGAATGGAAGTCAAGAAGGGTGTCATGTTGCACCTAAATGCTTCTTCATGGAGAAACACTCTGTAGCTACAAAAGGTGATTGACTTTGGCTCAGGACAAGGGGTTTTACGTGGCAGAAGAAGCAGTATAGGTACTTCCAGAACGTCTACAAAACAGAAACTAATAAGCACTGAAGGGTTGTAGCTGAATTAAAGGCTTTATGAAGCACTGGCTGTTAAGTCTCAGTGGTGTCCCTCCTACCTCAGACTGTTGAACTTTGGTCCCTGCAGCCCTGCCAGAGGCAGGGTGGGACACAGGAGCCCTGTCAAGGCCAGTGGTAGAGTAGATTCTACAGACCTTACTACCCTGGCTCTTGCCCTTTTATGACTGACCAGTTTGTCACATCTAATACTGAAGAAAAGTAGAAGATCAGAATTGAAATCAATACATTCAGATTATTTATTTAGAATTTTAGTGAGGAATAAAAGTTTAGTGAGGAATATGACTGCTGAATAATTGATAATTATTGTTGCCTGGACTAAATAATCAGGCACTTGATCATATTGTGCAAACTTTATGGTTTCTTAGGATTCTAATCAGTGCTCATTCATGAACACAGTGACTCAGTGATTTCTTGAGTGAGTGATTTTTTTTTTTATTGTTTCTGCAAGTCCTCATTACTTAGACTAGTTATTCAGCATACCCAAATGACATGTTCTTACCTAGTTACTTAGAACGAGGGACTTCACATTCACAAATTTTAAGTTCCATTCTGAATTAGACAGTTGAACATCTAATGGGACTGATTCTTTTTCCATAAAGTTTAAAAGGTGTAATATGATTAAGTCAGAGATTTGGGGATTTTGTTGCTGTTTCTGGTGTATGCCCAATGGGCAGCATAGCACAGCCCATATTCAGCATATTCAGCATGTGCTGAATAAACATTTATAGAACAACCTAATAAAGCAAAATGAATAAAATGGGAGGAAATATAAGTTTGTTTGAAATCTGATACCTCGTGTTTTAACTAAACTCTACTTCTAGTGTCCACCTCTATAGTATCATTGGATTCTTCTTTGTGGGGTATCATCAGAGCTCTGCCCATAAACACCCTTATCTTTCTAGAGTGCTTCATCTGTCTCTTTTTTTTTTTTTTAATTTTTATTTACTTATGATAGGCGCACAGTGAGAGAGAGAGAGGCAGAGACACAGGCAGAGGGAGAAGCAGGCTCCATGCACCAGGAGCCCGACGTGGGATTCGATCCTGGGTCTCCAGGATCGCGCCCTGGGCCAAAGGCAGGCGCTAAACCGCTGCGCCACCCAGGGATCCCCTTCATCTGTCTCTTTTTGAACTTACTATTGTTCACTTGTAAATCCGTTTAGTGAAGAGGGCCATCCATCATTTACTCTTTCTGCCACCTGGTCCTCAGTTATCCCTTCTTGGAAACCTTCCTTCAGGTCTCAGGTCCTATGCTTCACTTTCAGAGGAGCCCTCTCGCTCACTAATCTACATGGGGTCATTAAAGTGAATGCCCCAGGTAACACTTTCTTTGTTTCCATCGAGGGCTTTCTTATAGTTTTGGGGACATTGCATATATGCTGTGATGGGTACACATAGCATGTTTTAGTTAAAACTGAGCTTTCCTAGATGTTATAGAGGTGTGATTGCTGTCTTGTACTTTGGCTCATGGATCTATTGTTGCCATTCCAGTGTATGAATCACTTCACAGCTTTTTATTTTATTTTATTTTATTTTATTTTATTTTATTTTATTTTATTTTATTTTATTTTTTAAAGATTTATTTATTCATAAGAGACAGAGAGAGAGAGAGAGAGAGAGAGAGGCAGAGACACAGGCAGAGAGAAAAGCAGGCTCCATTCCGGGAGCCCGATGTGGGACTAGATCCCTGGACTCCAGGATCATGCCCTGAGCCAAAGGCAGGTGCTAAACCACTGAGCCACCCAGGCGTCCCTTCACAGCTTTTTAATAACCCCAAATCTGGCATCCATTCAATTACATGTAGGGGCGCCTGGGTGGCTTAGTCAGTTAAGTGTCTGCCTTTGGCTCAGGTCTGGTCTCAGGGTCCGGGATCGAGCCCCACATTGGATTGATTCCCTGCTCAGTGGGGAGCCTGCTTCTCTCTCTTCTCCCTACTTGTGTTCTTCTCTCTCCCTCTCTCCCCTCTCTCTCAAATAAATAAAATAAAAATCTTTAAAGAAAAAAAAACCTCTGAATACATCTAAGCCTGTTAGACTACTTTCTTTCCCTCTTCCTTCTCAGGCCTCCCTATTCTCTTTTCCTTCATCCCTTGCTCACTAATTTTACATTTTTTTCCTCTCTCTCTCCCTCATTTTCAGCTTCTCCCTCTCCTCATTTCTAGCATTCTCTTTTTCTGGTCTTTTCTCTGGAATTATCTGGAATAATCATGTAGGCCAGCAGGGCTCCAGTGAAAGGTAACACAAGTTTAGGGCCATAGAAATTGTTCCTTGCATTGGCTTTTTGTACTTGCCACCAAATCTGGTCAAGCAGTTCAGGGACTGTCTCCTGCTTCCACTTCTTCACCATACCCATTCCCTCTTCCTGACTTAGAGACTTCTGGAGGATGTGTCAAGCTCATAGGATGGTGAATTTTTTTTCTCTATGGGTAAGAGTGATTATGTAGATCTAGGCTAGATTTCCATGAGTGGGTCAGCATCAAATATTTAACTTCATCCTCTAAGAAACTAAAATTTTCATGTCCCCAGGGAAGTCACTTACTGAGGGACATGAGTGATGCTAATAAAAGTTCCAAGAGATTTATATAAAAACTAGAAAGTTAGGCTTCAAATTTACCAGGAGAATATACTTGGTTCAAACCATTATGTATGTAGGGTTTTAAAACCCATTAAGCTGCTTGATGAGTGAAGAATTGATGGTGACAGAAGGAAATTGATGTTTCTGAAAGGACATTTGCATCAGGCTCTTTTGTTTTAGTTTGTGGAGAAGTATTCCACTTTGGTGCATTTTGGTCAGAAGTGGAACTTGTATTGTGTATAAGAAGCTGGAGCCACACTAGTAAATGCTTAATCTCAATATTCTCAATATTCCTTAACATCAAAATTACATTACAACATGATCTGTTTTTTACAACTTGACAAATGGTAGTTTATTTTTTTTATACTGATCTTCTGCCCATTAGATCGGTTCTTTTTTTTTTTTTTTTGAGTTGTATGGATTCTTTACATATTTTAGATATTAGCCCTTTATCAGATATGTGATTTACAAATATTTTCTCTCCTTCTGTAGGTTGCCTTTCCATTTTGTTGATGAGTTCCTTTGCTGTGTGGGAGCATTTTAGTTTGATGTAATCCTGCTTGTTTACTTTTGCTTTTATTGTTTTTACTTTTGTGTCAGATTCAGAAAATCATTGCCAAGACTTATGTAAAGTAGCTTACTGTGTATGTTTTCTTCTATGAGATATATGGCTTAAGGTATTATGTTCAAGTTGTTAAGCCATTTTGAGTTAATTTTTTGTGTATAGTATAAGAAAGGGGTCCAATTTCATTCTTTTGCAGGTGGTTGTCCAGTTTTTCCAACACCATTTGTTGAAGGCTGCCCTTTCCCCATTATATATTCTTGGCTCCTTTGTCCTAAATTAACTGAATATCTATATCTATCTATATCTATATCTATATCTATATCTATCTACATATAGTACTATAATTTATATATTTATAGTACTATAGTTCAAAATATTTGTACATTATTCTTTGTACTATAGTTTGCAATCAGAAAGCATGATGCCTCCAGTTTTGTTCCTCTTTCTCAAGATTGCTTTGGCTGTTCAGGATCTTTTCTGGCACCATTGTGTTTTAATATGTCTCCTTGGGTTTTGGCTTTATTTTGGGTAGAGGAGGGTATGTTTGAGGATTTAATGCATTCAGATTTTCCAGTCCTCTGTAAATGAAGAGACCTCACCTCCTTTCTAGGTAGCTGTTCTCCCCGAGGTAGAGCACTTAAGTGACAGAGACTTTTGAACTTTTGTGAGAAGAGTTGAGATAACTTATTTTAAAGGTTGTTCAAGGTTTTCAGCCTCTTTATCCTACTGCATTTTTTTTTAATACATTGGAGTTAACTTTTTTTCCTAGCTAGATATACTTTGGAAACTTTGGAGGAATAATCTTTTAAGATTGATTCATTCTCTTTCAAATAGTAACTTTAAAATGTTCTTGAAACTAATGGAACATTATGTGTCAACTATACTCAATAAAATAAAATATTTACTGAAAACACATAAACATGTGAAATATTCTTTTTTTTTAAAAAAGATTTTATGTATTTATTCATGAGACACACACACACACACACACACACACACACACACACACACACACAGAAAGAGAGAGGCAGAGACACAGGCAGAGGGAGAAGCAGGCTCCATGCAGGAAGCCTGACGTGGGACTCCATCCTGGGTCTCCAGGATCAGGCCCTGGGCTGAAGGTGGCGCTAAACCGCCGAGCCACAGGGGCTGCCCCAAAATATTCTTGATACCTGGGATTTTCGGGTACATTCACAGTGTTAAGGCAAAATAACCTGTCCTTAAATTCATTCCACCTATTATCTTATAGCTGTTTCAGTTTGCTGATGTTCTTATAAAGTACATCACTAGCTAATTCCACAATTAGGAAGATGTACTGAAGCATAGTCTGGTTTAATTAAGTAATTTTTGGTAGCAAATTAGAAATAGATTCTTAACTAGAAAATAAAATAGACTCTTAATAGTTTAACTATTTGGTGGCAAATTAGAAAACAGACCCTTAGTTCCCTTGATTCACCTAGTGATAATACTTCTAGCAATTTTTTGGTATGACAAAAAATATATGCAGACAATATATATTTATACATGAAATATAATAATTATGTGATTTTAAAATAAATGCTTACTAAAATAATTCTGTTGTGACAAAAAATATATGCAGTATATATTTATATGTTAAGTGCTAAAAACAAGATATCCAGTGAAATGATCTTCCAGGAGTGAAGACTAAATAAAAACCTTTACAGACAAAACAAATCTAAGAAAGTTTGCCACCAATAGGACTTAACTAATGTATAGCCATACATTAAAAAGAATAAAAATTATTCCAGAAGGAGGGTCTGAGGAAAAGGAGGAAATGGTAAGAAAAACAAACTAAAACTAAAACTAAAATGGTAAACAACTCTCTATTAAAGAGTAACATTATGTTTTGGAGTTAAAAATTGATATATGACCAAAATTTTGAACAATAGTAGCATATAAATCAGGAAGGAGGTAATTGAGGATAAATAAATTATCCTTTTATTATCTTAGGATGGTAAAGGTATTCATTTTAGACTTTCAGTTAAATATGCAAGTTAAAATTTCTAATTTAGAAATTAGCCAGTAAATAAAGGAAAGAAAACCTCTGTAAAAGAAGAAGAAAATGTAGTGGGGGAAATCAGTCAATCTAAAAGAAGACAAAATCAGAAATATAAAATCAGATGCTCAAAGTAATCCAGATATAGTGATGATTACAATAGATTAAGTGGACTTACCATCCAGTTAAAGTCAAAGATTCTAAGTGGATACCTAAACAAAAACTCAAATATATACAGTTTACAAGATATGCAATTTGGACATAGAAAAAGTTTAAAAATATTATTGGAAATGAATAGGGACACAGCTATCTTCATATGAGACATTAGCTCACTTGGTAGTTATAAAAGGTTTAATTGGCATATATCTGAAAAGATAAAGCAAAAATGGTCAGTTTACAGGAGAAACTGATAAATCTACCCTTTAGTGGAAAACTTTAACATTATTCTCAATAATTCATTGATTAAGCAATTAGTAAGGATCTAAAAAATTTGAAAGATACAAGTAATGAGATACTACATCCAACAACTACAGAACACATAATATTTTCAGACACATTTAAAAATTTAAAAAGTGATCCTATAGCTAGGAAGAAAAATTTCTAAAAATTCTAGAAAATCAGTATCATACAAATCTACTCCCTTATCACAGAACAATTTAGATTGGAAATCAGTTGCCAAAAAACATGGTTTGAAGTTTAAGGAACACACATTGTAAATGATCCACGAATCAAGGAAATCATACCAGATATGAGAAAACACTAAGGTCAGAAGAGTTAGAAAAATATAATAGCAAGATTCATGTGATATAACTCAAGCAATACTTAGAGAAAAATTTCTAGCCTTAAAGTAGAGATTCACAAACTTTCTTTCTTTTTTTTTAATTGGAGTTCAGTTTGCCAACATATAGCATAACACCCAGTGCTCATCCCACCAAGTGTCCCCCTCAGCGCCCATCACCCAGTCACCCCAACCCCCCCGTCCAACCTCTCCTTCCACTACCCCTTGTTCGTTTCTCAGAGTTAGGTGTCTCTCATGACAAACTTTCTCTATAAAGGAACAGATAGTAAAATACCACTATTTACCATCACAACACTGGTGTAACGATTCAGCTTTGCTCTTGTAGCACAAAAGCAGCCATGGACAATATGAAAATGAATGGGTGCAACTGTGCCCTAATAAAACTTTATTTACAAAACCAGTCAGTGGGCCAGTTTTGGCTCACCACTCTTAGTTTGCTGACCTCTGCCTTAATGACCCATATTAGAAAAAGAGGATGGTTGGAATAAATGGCTAATCATCTAACTTAATAACTACAAAACAAAAAAGCAGAATAAACCTAGCAAAAGGAAGAGGAAGGAAATGGTAAAGACAAGAGCAGAAATAAATTAAAAGAAAGATTCCATAAAACAATGCCAAAATCTGTTTATTTTAAAGGACTGCTTTAGGGGCACCTGGGTGGCTCACTCTGTTAAGCATCTGCCTTTTGCTCAGGTCACGATCTCGGGGTCCTGGGATGGAGCCCCACATCGGGCTCCCTGCTCAGCAGGGAACCTGCTTCTCCCTCTCCCTCTGCCCCTCTCTCCCAGCCCGTGCTGTGCTTTCTCTCATATTCTCTCTCTCTCTCAAATAAATAAATCTTAAAAAAAAATAAAAGACTGCTTTAGTCCAGGTGCTCTGGAAAGCAGCACCTTAAGTAAAGACTAAGGTCTTTTTTACTTGGGAGGTACAAGCCCAGCACCATGAGAGTGAGATAAGAAGAGTAGCAAAGCCTCAGTGAACTGTCAGAGAGCACAGCGTGTTGCCTGTCAGCACATGCATTCAGCAGTCTTCCAAGTTTGACAGAGGAGGGATGATGCAGCGTAAGTGGGCCATGTGCCAGAGCCAGAGGGAGAACCTGGTCAAGAGAATTTAAGAATGCACATAAAGTGTGTCACACAGACTAATAAGGCTTCTCAAAATCTGGAAAGACTGTTGTAAAAAAGAAGAGAAGACGTGAGTAAACAATATGAAGAATATCACTGTTCAATCTGATGCAGTGGAGATTTAAAAGATAAGATCTTATCAACCACTTTGTGCAGATAATTTTGAAAACTCAGGTGGTAGGTCAAATTCTTAACAGTATAAATTATCAAAATTGATTCAAGAAAATTGGATTGCTTCTGTAAACTATTAAATGAAAGGAATTGGTATATTAAAAAATATTTTGGGGCACCTGGGTGGCTCAGTTGGGTAAGTGTCAACTCTTGGTTTTGGCTCAGATCATGACCTCATGGGTCTTGAGATGAGTCCCCTGTTGGGCTCCACATTTAGCAGGGAGTCTGCTGGAAGATTCTCTCCCTCTGCCCCTACCCCCAACTCGCATTTGCTCTCCCTCTCTTTCTAAAATAAATAAATCTTAAAAACATACGTTTCTTCCAAAAACCCAGGGTTTGGGTAATTTCTGTAGGCAAATTCTACAACTACAGAAAATCAAACAACTGAATATTCTAATCTTGCAAAGCCTTTAAAAAGAGCATAAAGAGAAGAAACACTCGCAAATTAATATATGAGGCCAGTGCAACCTTTCCCTCAGAATCAATCGAAGAGTATTTAAGAAAGGAAAGTGACCAGGTTCGCTTTTCGATATAGATGCACAACCTTAAAATATCAGGCTGAATTCATCAGTACACAAAAAAGTCAATACATCATGACTGTCCATCGGTACAGCCACTTTGGAGAACAAGCTGGGCATTGCCCGTTAGCATGGGGCAGCAGAATGTACACAGAGCCTGGGGGGCAGTACCTCCCCTAGGTACAGCCTCTAAACTCATGCATGAGACTTGGGGGTTCAAGCATGGTCCTAATAGTGAGCAACTGGAATCAACCCACTGACAATGGAATGGAAAAAGTGTGCTTACCCTGTAGATTCATGTACATTTATAGATAGCAGTGGAACAACTTAGCCAGTTACCTGCAACAGTGTGGGCAAATGCTGTGAACATAAGGTGAAAAAAAACAAGTCCTTGAAAACTACAACATTTGGTTTCTCTCAATAACAAGCAAAACTAAACAATATATTATCTATGGTCACACACTATAAAGGACAGCAAGGGATTGGAAATCCTGCGGGGTAAGGATGGCTGCTGCCCTGGGCAGATGGAGGAGGGCAGGTCGGGGGAGAGGGCTCCCTTCCTAAGATTAACAATATTCTGTTTCAGGGGCGCCTGGGTGGCTCTGTTGGTTCAGCGGCCAACACTTGCTTTCACTCAGGTCCTGATCTCGGGGTCCTGGGCTGGAGTCCCGCATCACCCTGCTGCATGCTCCGCAGGGGGTCGGCCTCACCCTTCTCTCTCTCCCTCTCCCTGCCCCTCCTCCCACTCTCTCGTGCTCTCTCTCTCATCAATACATCTTTTAAAAAATATTCATTTCTATATTGGTAGGGGGAAGGTGAGGGTTATCATCATCTTTAGTGACATTTCACACACACACAGATGAAAATAGGCATTTTCTAGAAGGCATTAGGATTTCTGCATGCTGGGATCCAGAGAGGGCAAGGAGCAGGCTAGTTCTCCAGAGGGGCGTGCTGCTGGTCAGTCTGTAGAGCTGCTGGGGTCTGGCCAATGGCCAGGCTGG
Organism: Canis lupus familiaris; assembly: GCF_011100685.1. Taxonomy (NCBI): domain Eukaryota; kingdom Metazoa; phylum Chordata; class Mammalia; order Carnivora; family Canidae; genus Canis; species Canis lupus. Next base: position 1,945,486 of record NC_049251.1, on the reverse strand, counting down.
AAGGGCAGGTAAACTGAGGAAGAGCCTCAGCTGACATTTATGTTTTGAAGGGGAGACTTATGACCATGCTTTGGAGTGGATATCTTGCGAGTCAGGCCAGTGACCAGAGGACCACTTGCCGGCCTGCAGGGTTAGTGCAGCTGAGAGACAATGACTTTGCCACGAAAGTACTGGCAGCAAGGTAGAGAAGAGACAGAGGACTTGAGGGTGACCTCGGGGGCACAAGGGACAAGACTGGCTTCTGCCTGATGGATATGGGAGATCAGGGAACAAGAGAAAGTCAAAAGGCACCTCCGGGATTTCAGGCCACATAATCCGAGAAATAAGAGTGTCATTACCTGAGCCACGAGCCCCAGAGGAGAGTTTTTGTGCCTCATGGAGAAGAGAGAAGAAGGTGACAAGTTGAGCCTGACATGTGTATAAGGCCCTTTTTTTTCTGGAGTTGGCCTGTCCAAAGGGTGTTTAGTCACTGCCCTTCCTAGACACCCACCCCAGTACCATCTCCTGCTTCTTCTGGAAGGACAAACAGCGCTTAACCCTGTGTTATTCTGTCTTCCTTAGCATCTGCCAATGTAGCGGCCCCTTTGAACCTTATCATGAAGGGCCACAGCTCCCACGTGACCACAGCAAAAATGTCACTCAGGTTGCAGCCCTGGAGAACTTACGTCCTGGGCAGTGTCCGTGCATGATGTCTAGGGCTCGAGCTGACGGGACGGCCATCCTAGAGATTCATTTGTTTCCTTAGGTATTGGAGGCTTGTTTCAGAATTCCAAAATCACTTAATTAAGATAAAATATTCCTGTCCTGAGAATCACAAGATGTGTATTGGTGTGCCAGAGCTGTGAAATACCCCGGGCTGGGTGGCTTAAAGAGCAGATATTTATTTCTCACGGTTCTGGAGACGAGAAGGCCAAGAGCAGGGTGTTACCTGCTTTGATTTCTGTGACGCCTCTCTCCTTGGTTTGCAGGTGGCCATCGTCTTGCTGTGTCCTCACATACCTCCCTTTTGTGTGCACACATTGCTGGTGTGTCTTCCTCTTCTTATAAGGATGCTAGTCCTGTTGGGTTAGGGTCCCACCCTTATGATCTTATTTAAACTTAATGATCTTTTTAAGGCTCTGTCTCCAAACACAGTCACGTTGGGAGTTTGGGCTTCAGCCTATGAATTTGAAGGGAGGAAATAACTTAGCCCATGACCCTGAGCTCTAATCATGGATGAGAGATATGAGTGTAGGTGAGTGGCTTTTCCAGCACTCCTGCCTGTAGTTGTTTACTGAAAATGAAGCTGTAAGGACAAGAACAACGGTCTGCAAAAACTCACCTCTGTGGGTTTTTGAAGCAGATGCTGAGTCCCATCCTCAGACTTTCTGATTCAGAGGACTGGGGTGAGTGAGACTTGGCATTCAGACAGGTTTCTAGGTGCTGCCACTGGTGTAGGGACCACACTTTGAGAACCATTGGAAAAGCATGATGTGTTCAGTCCTTTTAGCATTTACATTCCATGGTGGTTCTGTGATACCACCTTACAGCCTCCCTCTGTAGCCTCCAAGACTGGAGGTCCTTGTCTGAACCACACAGCCTGGAAATTGATGTGGGTGGCTGTTTACTCAACTCTAAGCATGATACATCAGTAGTACCAATGTAGATGCATAGGAGGGAATTCACTTAGCACATGGAGGGGATGTCTGTAGTCATTAAAGCTCACTTCTCTCATGAAACCCCTGTTGAAAAGACTGATATTCGAAGCCCAAGCATGCTGAAAGGACTCCAGTGATGAACTACACTTCCTCAATGTGGTATCCACAGTCCGTAGGGGGGCAAAAACCCTATCATACCTGCCACTGCTTTCTGTCCAAAAAGGATTTTAAAAAATCAAAACATTAGAACTCTTAAAAAAAAAAGATGAATTCTTTGAGAGAGAGCATATGTGCGAGCATGGGGAGGTGGGGAGGGCGGGGGTGGGTGAGTGGAGCAAAGGGAGAGAGGGAGAGAGTCCCAAGCTGAATGTGTGCTAAGCCCAGAGCCTGGCGAGGGGCTCCATCTCAAGATCTTGAGATCCACAACCTGAGCTGAAACCAAGACTCAGATACTTAACCAACTGAGCCACCCAGGCGCCCCTAGAGCTCTTAACTACAGGGAACAAACTGATGGTCACCAGGGAGGAGGTGGGAGGGAGGATGGGTGACATAGATGATGGGGATTAAGGAGGACACTGTGATGAGCACCGGGTCTTGTATGGAAGTGTTGGATTATCATATTCTACATCTGAAACTAATTACACTGTATGTTAACTACCTGAAGTTTAAAATCTAAAAAAAAAAAAAAAAAAAAAAAAAAAAGACTTTAGAGCTCAAAGAGATTGTAAGTCATTTCTAGAGCAGAGTCATACTTTTTCAGATGAGGAAACTGAGGTCCCAGGATGACCTATCCAAAGCCACACAACAAATTAGTGGCAGGGCTGGAAGCAGAATTTAGGTCTGATGACTCACCTGGCCAGTGCAGGTGCTCCATACCTGTTTAGCATGATAAACAATCGATTCAGCAGAAGAAGCCAGAGAATCAGCATGGGAGCCGAAGGGCAGGATTCTCGTTTGCCAGTGGAGCAGCAGGTCCTGCCCCGCGGCTGCTCGGGGTGGATTACTTCAGCAGTTAGGAAGGTCAGCATATGCTACATAAGTGGTCCTGCCGAGAGCTTTCCCCCATTTCAGGCCCTTGCTGCCTGCAAGTTTCTCTAGTTTGAGGTTTAGAAAATTAACAGTTTGTTGCACAACCTGAAAACTCCGTTTTTCTGAGTTGGGGGAAAAATACAAAATTATGAATGTTGCGCTTATAAAGGAAATTCTTTTGCCTGTTTTAAGTTGAGACACGTTCGTTCCTCCCAGCTGAATGGGGGCTTAGCATCCATTTCTTATACTAAGATCTCAGCCCTCAAGGCAACTCACCTTCACATATCTGATGAGTTGAGAGCCACTGACTAAAGATTGAAAACCTAACAGGTGGAATTTCCATAACCTGCAGTAGTTTAACAAGTCACTTCTAAGGAGAGCAGGTCTCTAGTTTCATGCACACCGTATCACCGGTGATCTTTTTTTTTTTTTCTATTTTTTTTTAATTTTTTAAATTTTTTATTGGTGTTCAATTTACTAACATACAGAATAACCCTCAGTGCCCGTCACCCATTCACTAAACTCAAAATGGATGAAAGATCTAAATGTGAGACAAGATTCCATCAAAATCCTAGAGGAGAACACAGGCAACACCCTTTTTGAACTCAGCCACAGTAACTTCTTGCAAGATACATCCACGAAGGCAAAAGAAACAAAAGCAAAAATGAACTATTGGGACTTCATCAAGATAAGAAGCTTTTGCACAGCAAAGGATACAGTCAACAAAACTCAAAGACAACCTACAGAATGGGAGAAGATATTTGCAAATGACGTATCAGATAAAGGGCTAGGTTCCAAGATCTATAAAGAACTTTTTAAACTCAACAGCAAAGAAACAAACAATCCAATCATGAAATGGGCAAAAGACATGAACAGAAATCTCACAGAGGAAGACATAGACATGGCCAACAAGCACATGAGAAAATGCTCCGCATCACATCAGGGAAATACAAATCAAAACCACGATGAGATCCCACCTCACACCAGTGAGAATGGGGCAAATTAACAAGGCAGGAAACCACAAATGCTGGAGAGGATGCGGAGAAAAGGGAACCGTCTTACCCTGTTGGTGGGAATGTGAACTGGTGCAGCCACTCTGGAAAACTGTGTGGAGGTTCCTCAAAGAGTTAAAAATTCACCGGTGATCTTATTTACTGGAGTTAAAGGCAATTTATATCAGTCGGTTTCCTCTTTCAGAGCATTCCTTTGCTGGAATTCAAAATCAGAAGCAAAGGTGCTTGTCTTCAGAATTGTATGATTTTTATTTTATTTTTTTTACATATTTGTTCCAGCCACCTGAGTTTATGCCTCAGATTCTGGTTCACCTTGCTATTGTAATCACACTGGAAATTTCACGACCATGTTCTGGGACTTAACCTCCAAATCATTTCTAAAGGAAACAGGCATTTCTTGTTGATATTAACTCACAGCCCAGAGGTTCTGTTCAAACTCTGTTTTCTAGGCCCCTCCTCGTAGGTAATATTGGAGGACAAATTGCTGTCTGTGACAGGATACCTAGATACAGTCTGTCATCTCATGGGATTCTGAAGGGGGAGAAGTAAATATAAGGCTTTGAACAAAACAGAGTGGATCGGTTTTAATGCCTGCAGTTAATTAAGATAGACATGAACATCTACAACAATGCTCTTTTTGATCATTGAAATGGGAATTGGAATCAGGGAGCTTGATTTTCTTATCTTCTCACCACCAAAAAGCAGCCACGAGCTAATCTATGGAGCTGTTTTTGCTAGGAGTACAGTAGGAGTACCTGCAGCATCCTCACGGTTTAGATAAAGAGGATCTGTTTCCACAGGCCCCCTGAGAGTTATGGGTTCCTTAAAAGCATGGGGGTGGCTCTTTGCACCCCCCCCAAGCTCCCAGCTTCCCTCACCTGCCCTTTGCTGTCAGATGCAAAACTGTCAGATGCAAAATAAAAAACCTTTATCCTTATTCATTTTCTCTTTTACAGCCTAACAAACGCCCCTGCTTTGTGTTTCTCTTTGTACCATCTCCTTTGTGGTACCTCCAGCTGAATCACACAGGAGGATTTATTTTGGGTGTTTTGTCACTATTTTGTGCTTCCCTCAACCCCTCATTTGACTTTCCAGATGCTCTGGCTTCACCATCTTTTGAATTTTCCAGTCCTTTCCATCTTCAGAGTGATTTGTGATCATGCTTGCCTATTTTTCACTGTCTCAGAGAAAGAGATTGTTCCTATCTAGGGGGAAAGCATTTCTTTTCCTGCAATACTATTTCCTATCTGCACATCTTGATATTTTTAAAATAGTTTGCCATACATTCTTATACTCAGAATTGTTTGATTCCATTTTTCAGATGCAGTAAGTTAAGAAGAAAGTGGGAGGTGATCCTTTCCAGGAATGGAAGCAGGCTTTTGCTTTAGTCTCTGATTCTGTGGCCCAGTTACAGACAGCTTGACTACTTAGTGATTTAGAAAGATGTCTTGGGCATTGGCAGTTTTCCTCTGTAGTAGTCATTTTTTTTTTTTTAAGATTTACTTATTTATTAGAGAGACAGACAGAGAGAGCAGAGAGAGAGAGCATGAGAGGCGGGACATAGGGAGAAGGAGAGAAGCAGACCACTGAATGTGGAGCCTGATGTGGGGCTCGATCCCATGACCCCGAGATCATGATCTGATTTGAAATCAAGAGTCGGATCCTCAACTGACTGAGCCACCCAGGTATCCCTGTGCTAGGAATTCTTGATCTCTCTAGCTTTGGAGCAGTGGTTAGTAGAATGGAGAAAGGTTAAGATCTCCAAAGATGGCAGCTTCTAGCAATCTTATTTGAAGATCCAGAAAATTCTCTCCCAGAGGAGAAGTCCTGAAATGCTGTTGCAAGCTTAAGTTCGAAAATGTACATTCACTTGCTGCAGTTTTTGTTTTTGCTGTTTGCCAAGCAGTATTATTACAGAGTAATGAGAAGCTACCTGTCTGTGTGAGTCAGGGAATGAAAACTCTTTGCTCTCACTGAAGATGAGGCTTCCATCCATCATGTAACCCTGCACTGAGAAAGGAAACTCCTCTGTTGACTTCACTGAACAGCTCGTACCTATGACCAAAATCTGCCTATTGGTTGGACAGATGTGTTTTGGTAACATTGACTTATGTAATTAAGAAATGACTTATGTCATTTCTTCCCAGAAAATATTTCTCAGTATTGACTACTTGACAGTTTAAGGCTAAAATTAGGAAAATAGACCCAACCATCATTGTATCCACACAGGCAAGTGTATCCCAATAAAGCTTTCAGTTCATTTGCTTGTTTTATGTATTCTTAGCAGACAAAATAGTTTTTTTTTTTTTTTCCAAAACAGGTTTTGGAATCAGCCAGTTCATACAGGAAAATAAATGTGTTTATTTTCTTAGGGAGGGTGTTTTTTCTTTTTTAGGTGGTTCTTAAGACTACTGCCTTCAAAGTGTTTCTTAAATATTTTCACTTGGCTCTAACTTTGAAGAGTGGTTCTGGGTGAAAAAACCCTCTTTTTTTTTTTTTTTTTTTTAAGATTTATTTATTTGAGAGAGAAAGAGCAAGCAGGGGAGGAGGGGCCGAGGGAGCAGGAGAGAGAGTCTCAAGCAGACACCTCACTGAGTGCAGAGCCCGCCAACGGGCTCTATTTCATGACCCTGAGATCATGACCTGAGCCTGAGCCGAAATCAAGACTTGGATGCTTAACTTGGACTGAGCCACCCAGGTGCCTCTGGGTGAAGAAAACTCTGGATGAATATAAAAATATAAACATTTTGAAGATGGTTTCTTTTGGGTTAAAAGATCTACTTTCAGTTCATTCTATTTTTAGTGGCATTATTAAATCTGTAGCCACTAGAAAGCTGAAGTGGGGTGGAAGAACATATGACTTGATATATAAAATAAGAGACCAAAATATCAGAGTCCTATTTACTAAGTATAATTGAAAAGCCCTGGGCTTAGGCACAAATACACATACTGGATGGGAGAAGTCTTGCTGCTGTAGCTGATTTTCAGAATTTTATTGCTGCAATCTACCATCCTGTTCCTCCCCACATTTTGCTGGTAGGAAAGAGGAGTTCGAAGATGTAAAAGGATTCTCCCAAATTTGCACAGCTAGTAAATATCCTAGCCAGAAACAGGACTCATGTTTCTTGGTTTTGAATCCATTGCTTTTTTAAAGGTCAGTATGAAGCAACTGTGTGATGTAATGGCCAAAATGTGTGATGCCAATTCAGGTAAAAGGAGAATAAAGCAGATTGTTGTAACCTACCTACTAGGGACGCCTGGGTGGCTCAGCAGTTGAGTGTCTGCCTCAGCTCAGGGCATGACCCCAGGGTCCTGGGATCAAGTCCCACATCCAGCTCCCTGCATGGAGCCTGCTTCTCCCTCTGTCTCTGCCTCTCTGTCAATGTCTTTCATGAGTAAATTAATGAAATCTTTAAAAAAACAAAATCAAAACCTACCTAATAACGAAAATCAATTCAATTCACACATTCAATGAATATCAATTGAGTAGCCACCATATGACATGCATTATTGTTAGGCACAGCATTAAAATGGCTACTTTGGAAATTCATTGAGTGGCTATATTTTTAAGTGACATTTAGAATTTCTTTTGGACATGTCAAAAAACTGAAGACTATGATGGTTGTCATGAGGTGGTGTGGTCTCTGTGTCCAATTAGGCCCTGCATCACCAGTGAGGGGTGGGGGGTTGGATTCAGAAGAGCATGAATGGAGGGTTGAGTGAGATGTCTCTAAGGTTCCTTATAGCTCAGAAGTCCTATGGTTCTTGGAAAAGTAAATGTTTTCATGACACTGTTAGATATGGATTGAGCACAGGGGAAGGTAGTGTGTAACCTAAGTCAATCATGGGGCTAAAGAGAGAGTCTCGGACTTCATTTTCTGTTGTGCATGGGCCCAGGCTGGGTCCTGGAAACACTTGAAGGGAGAGGGAACACAGCTCAGCCCTGTACTGTCAGCAACTCATTGCCTCAAGCTGCATGATATTCAAGAGGAAATATACAGACACTTTTTAATATCAAAATTTTTTTAAATTACAAAATTAATATACTCTGTTTATAAAAGTCTAAACATTATAAAAAATATCTACACAGGAGAGTAAAAATCCTTTATCACACCAGCCCTCTATAGAGCAATTTGGAGTGCATTTCTCCAGAGAGTTTCCTCTGAATATGTTTACATATGACATTTCTTAATAAAAATCAAATTATGCTATAGTTGCAACTTTTTAAACTTAGATATTTTTCTATGTTAGTATATTTATTTTAAAAAGGCTATATAAAAAAAAAAAGGCTATATATTGGGCAGCCCGGGTGGCTCAGCGGTTTAGCACTGCCTTCAGCCTGGGGTGTGATCCTGGAGACCCAGGATCGAGTCCCATGTCAGGCTCCCTGCATGGAACCTGCTTCTCCCTCTCCCTCTCCCTCTCTCTCTCTCTCTCCCTCTCTCTCTCATGAATAAATAAATAAAATCTTTTTTTAAAAAAAAGGCTATATAGCATTCTATTGAAAGAGTATATCATAATTTTAAACCATTACTTTTTTTTCTATTTCTAAAGCAATGCTATACCTATCCCTAAAAGATACTGACCTTTCTGTTAAGATGAAGGTGACAGGTGATTCTTGGAATATGAGATAAAAAACTGATGGTGTGTGCATATGTGTGTGTGTGTGTGTGTGTGTGTGTGTGTGTTAGGATGAGAGAGACGTCACTGATGGAGAATTGGTCATAAAACATATTGAAAAAAGAGAGATTAGGGGCATCTGCATGACTCAGTAGGTTGAACGTCCAACTCTTGATTTTGGCTGAGGTCACAATCTCAGGGTCCTGGGATCAAGCCCCATGTCGGGCTCCATCATGCTCAATGGGGAGTCAGCTCCAGATTCTCTCTCCCCCTCTCCCTCAACCAATGGGGTTGCTCCCCCAACCAATGCTTTTTTTCCTCCCACCAACGCTTACACATCTCTCTCTCAAATAAATAAACTCTTTTAAAAAAGGGAGAGTATAATTTCTCTTAAGACAACATTATGACATTCTATTGTTCATATGTATTGACTTCAGTGGTTTCAAAGCACTGCTAGTGAAATGAAGGACAAATATCCTCTTCTCATTATTTACCTGAATCTTCATATGAAACTTGCAGCAAAAGTGTGGCAGTAACCTATGGACCATAAGACCAAGAACCCCAGAACCATTTGCAGGGGAGTCCAGTGTTTTATACTTGGCTTCACCTCTCAATTTGAACAGCTTGTAACCAGGGAAATATTTCAAATATCTATAGCCACACATAAAAATCTACTTGCTTTTAACTGCTTTGAGGTCCAGAACTCTTCACAATGCCTTGTTTGGGGTCGCATATTGCTGTAATTAGAAATCCTGTAGACATCAGAAAAACTGGTAAGTGAGGTTCTCCTACTACCTTCTCTTTGTAGGACAGAAAGAGCAAGAGGCAGCCAACATAATTATGTTGCTTTGTTTGTAAAGGCGCTGAAAAATAACACATCAGAACATACATTAGTGTTGTTGCTTTTTTTATTAGTAAGCTTTATTTTTTTTTATTTTTTTATTTTTTATTTTTAGTAAGCTTTATTTTTTAGAAGAGTTTTAGAATTACAAAACAAATTGAGCATATAGTACAGGGCTCCCATGTTGACTCCCTCTCCTGGCCACAGTTTTCCCTTTTATTAACATCTTACATTAGTGGGGCCCATTTGTTACAGTTAATAAACTGATATTGGTACATTATTAACCAATGTCCATAGTTGATTCACATTTTCTTGGTTTTAAACTGATATCCTCTTTCTGTGCCAGGGTTCCTTCTAGGGTCCCACATTAAATGTGGTTGTTATGTTTCCTTAGGCTACACTAGGCTGTGACAGTTTCTCAGACTTACTTGTTTTTTTTATGACTTTGACAACTTTGAAGAGTACTCATCAGCTTTGCTATAGAATGTCCTTCTGTTGGAATTTGGCTGATGTTTTTCTCGTGATAAGGCTGGGGTTCTGGGTTCTGGGGAGGAAAATCCCAGAGGCAAAGTAACATTTTCATCACATTATATCCCAGGTAGATACTATCAGTGTGATTTATGACTCTTGGTACTGACCTTGATTAGCTGGCTGATGGAATGTTTACCAGGTTTTTCCACAATAAACTTGCTTTCTACCTACACCCCACCCCCACTTTACACACTGTCCTCTTTGGAGGGAAGCCACTACACACAGCCTACACTGTGTTGGGGGAGGAGGGCTTATGTCCTACCTCCTTGAAGGTCGAATAGCTACATAAACTATTTGGAAGTCTTCTGCATGAGAGACTTGTCTCTTCTCCCTACTTATTAATTTATTCATTTATTTAAGACAGTATGGAATCATGGATATTTATACTTTGGATTATAATCTAATATTGCCTCATTTTGTTGCTCATATTGTTCCAGCTTTGGCCACTGGGGGCTCTTTCAGTTGGCTCCTGTATCCCTTTGACATGTTTTTCTAGCACCTTCTTATTTCATGGCACTAGCAGGTACTCCAAACTCATCTTGTATATTCCTTGCCCTAGTCCTGAAATCAGCCATTTCTCCTTTTATTAGAGCATGGTCTTAGAAACCAAGATCTAGGTGGTGGTTTTTTGCTACTGGCATTTTGCTTATTTCAGGTCCTTTTTACTGACAGAGCAAAAAAAACATATGTGTGTATACTAACCTTTGAATGTTCATAAATCTATATTCCATATCTAGCAACCTATGTTTATATTAAGTTAAACATGAGTACTTATTGATGTCTCCAAATCCATTACCACTTGGATCTTTCTAGGGTCTCCCCCTTGCTTTTCTGTACATTTCACTCCCACAGTGAGAAACCACCACCCATGGACTTAATGGTTCAGTTCCAGGCTACGTCCAGGCTTCAGTCCACTATATTGTAGAATTGGAACTGTTAACTCATACCTTACGTAACTGAATCAACCTAATGTGGGCAACGATCAAGTGGAGTACAGTGCTATGTGCAGTTCATTTTGGTTTTAGTCTGACAGACTTCATTCATTTTCAAGTTATACAATTGAGCATCTTTTTCTCACTCCCTTCAGTGAGGTTGTTTCATACATTTTGTAGGACAGTTAGATTCTCTTGTCATTGTTGTCAGTCTTTCTTGAGTTTTCTGATCTCCTAAATGATTTTTTTTAAGGTGTGTGCACTAAGGTTCACTTTTGGGGTTGTGAATTTCGGTGGGTTTTGACAGATGCATAGTGTCATATGGCCGCCATAATAGTACCATACAGCATAGGTTCATCACACTAAAAATGTCCTGTGCTTTTTCCTCTTCTCCTCCCTCTGAACTGCTGCCAGTCACTGATCTTCTCACTATGTCTATAGTTTTTCCTTTTCCAGAATGTTATATGGTTAGAATCACAAGGTAGATAGCGTTTTCATACTGGCTTCTCTCACATAGTGGTATGCACCTAATATTCTTTGATTGCTTGTTTCTTTTTTCACTGAAGAATAGTCCATTGGATGGATAAATCAGTTTGTTTATCCACTCAGCTATTGAAGGACATCTTGGTTGCTTCCAGTTTTGGCACTTATGACTAACATTGCTCTAAGTAATATTCATGTGCAGGGTTTTGTGTAGACATAAAGTTTCGACTCTATTGGGTAAATACCTAAGAGTGTGAATACTGGATTATATGGTAAGACAATGTTTACTTTGTAGGAAGCTGCCAGACTGTCTTCCAAAGTGGCCATACCATTTTGCATTCCCAGCAGCAATGAATGAGAATTCCTGTGTCTTAGCATCCATGCCAGCATTTGGTGTCTCAGTTTTCTGGACTTAGCCATCCTGATAGGTGTATGGTGACATCTCATTATTGTTTTGATTTGAAATTCTTAAAGACAAATGATGTTGGGCATCTTTTCATATGCTTTTTGCCATCTGTATATCTTCTTTGGATGACTGTTCAGATTTTTAATCCATATTTAATAGGGCTGTTCTTTTATTATTGAGTTTTTAGAGTTCTTTTCATATTTTGGATATGGTCTTTTACCAGATGTGTATTTTGCAAATATTTTCTCCCATCCTGTGGCTTGTATTTTCATCTTAATGGTGTCTTTTATGTGTTGTTAATTTTATCACCATTTTCTTTACTCTCAATGAGTAACTTCAGGGTTGAAGCCTTCTGGTGGTAGACAAGATCAGTTGTTCTGATACAGCCAATAATTTTTTCCCCCTTCCTACTTTGATAACTGTTGGTCTAGATTCTCACTGCTGGGCACCACACTTTGGAGCCTCCCCTTGTTGACTTAACTAGATTGAAGCAGTGGGGAGGTAGGTGTATAAAATCCTTGGAGATTTGGGGCTTAGTTCTGGCTCTTCTTATTACCAGTGGTGTGGTTTTAAGAATGTAGTGCTACTGTGTTCCTCTGTGCCTCAGTTACTTTGGCTCTGATACTCTTTAATAATGCATGGAATATTATTCATAAGCAAAAGCTTTAGCTTCAAACTATTTGATTACTCTCACTGAGTTCAAAGTTGGCTACTATAATTAGCTTTTAAAGCGGAAGCCTTTTCCCAATTCTGTTCACTCATGGTGGTGATTTAGAGAGTCAATGGGAAAGCAGTAACTGGACTTTTTCTAGAAAAAATATATAAGCAATTCCAGATGTCTTAACATCAGGAATTTGTGGGCCTGTTTGCTATTCTCTTAGTATATTATATTTTCTGTACTTGAAATTGAAATTTGAAATCTTCCCTAGACCTAACATGAGCTCTTCTTTTGAAAGCGCTTTCCCCAAAATGGGGAATCTACTATACAAGGTCTTCTTCTGGTGTTTGTTATATCAAGTGGAAGGATTTAGAACAGCAAAATCCAGAGTTGTTTCACCTTCTTCACTCCCCTAAGCTATATGAATGTATTTTTTATTTAGTTTGAATTTCAGTGAGAACAGCCTAAGTTAGCTGTGGGGAAATAGTAATGTAGAACCAAGTCTGATTTTTGCCTTGGTAAGATATCTACGTTATTCTGTTTGCCAAGGGAAACAACAGAAAGATTTTAAGGATGATATTGATGTAATTTGATCCTTTTTTTTTGAAAAGATTATTCTCCATGGTGTGTACAGAAGAGATTTTAGGGGGAGAAGAGTGGAAACAGGGAAATGTTATTGGGGAGTTATTGATAGGCAATGCTAGAAAATAGCTTGAACAAGGTGATAGCAGTGGAGTTGGAGAGAAGGCATCAGATTTGAAGCATATTTGGGAGGTAGAGCTAAGTGAACATGCTGGTAGATTGAATCTGATTGGGAGGATAAGACAAGGAACCACACTGGTGTGCCCAAGACTGTCTCTATTTTAGAATGGGTCAGGCTGGCAGGAGATTTCCCACTCTTTAAAATCAGGGATTGGATCCACATATCATGAAGGTTCTTCTTAGCTCTAAAGTTCAATATTGCTGTGATTGTGTGCTGTGGAGCAATTTCCCCCCAATTAATGGAAGGTCTAATGGCAATCTTGGTGTTTTTTCTACCAGGACCAGAGCAGGCACCTCAGAAGAAGGCATCCTCTAAAAGAATAAGACATCTCCTTCTTATAATGTCTATGTGGAGATTTCTTTCCCAGTCGGGGAGATTTTTAGCGCCTATAAAATAAATAATTTTCTGACTATAGCCTTGGGAAATGGAAAACTGTAACTCCTCCTTTTTTTTTTTTTTTTTTTTTTTTTGTAACTCCTCCTTTTGAAAGGCCTTTGAAGAGTAGATTGAATACCCATTCATCGGCAGGCCTCCAGAGTCCAAGGAATCGTTAATATGACCTCCTGAGGTCACTTTTATGACTCTGGCAAATGGTTTGATTTCTATAACAAAAGGAGTTGGCAATTATAAAACTTAATGAGTGTTTATTATCATTACCCAAGATAAATATTTAAAATCCAGTTTTCTCAGATACAGGTGGCATCAAGAAGAATGTCTTTGAGATGCATTTGACCTTGCAGCTGTTAAATTCAGCCTCTCTGCAGCACCTGCCAAGCAAGCATGTGCAAAGGAACCATGTAGTAAGATGCCCATTTGTTAACATTACTATCCACTCAGTTCTAATTCTCTCTTTGGAATCAGGTCTGCCCCTCCCCACCTCTGGTAGAGCATTGCCTCCTATTTGCTTTTCTTTCTGCAA